>NC_134328.1:13180657-14677041 GCF_964195595.1 Calonectris borealis | reverse complement strand
TCCAGCCCCGACCTGTTTTTACACATGCAAACGCCATCACTAACCAAGCTCAGCGCTGGGTGCCCGTGCACCCTTAGCTTTTGGGGGCAGGTTGCTTTTCTTTTTCATCTGGCTCCAGCAGTGCTGAAGGGTGACAGTCTTTGCTGTCACTGCGGATGGGGAGGTCACCGTGCCGCTCCGGCCGTATCACATACACGAAACAGCCCATGCTCCCTCCCAGGGCTATAAAGTTTTCTCCTATAACCCCGCTGCCTTTCCTCTCCATAACACACAGACCGAAAAACCCAGTTTGTCAGAAACTAAAGTGTTTGGTGAGATTAAAATGTAAATGTTGCACTCGGCTTTTCGGAGGGGATTTGATAGTTTACTTGTGACTCTGCGAGGAAATAGATTTTTGATAACTCTGCGGAACTGCTGCTGCCCAGCCGCTGCTGCAAACAGCCAAAACCTTAATAAATAAATCCTCTGTCAGCCAGCTCTGAAAACCAACTTGCTGGTGGTTTGGAGAAATATTGGGAATTTCAAAGCAGCCTTGCACAAGGGGACCTGTAATTACAGCAGCCTCTCCTGTGCTGCCTGGCTTTCCCTGGGTTTGAGAGGAGACGGGGACTGCAGAATGTCCTGTTTGACACTGCTGGCAGTAAACACTATATATTAACTTTTTACTATGTTTATTGACTTGAAAATTTGGGGAAAGGGCCGTGTCAGGTGTCGTGCTTTGCACTAAGTGTCACCCATGAATACCGGTTTGGGACATTGAAAAGGAGCGTGAAAATAATTCACATGAAATTCCTGCCTGGCTTGGCTCTGGTTTGCAGCCTCATTTCCGCAAAAAGGCCTGGCTGAACTCAAAACTAGGTCCCTCCCAAGGCAATGCTTTTTCTTATCTTTCCCTGATGGATCCATGTCTCTTTTCCTCTGGACTCTCTGACTCTACAGAAACTTGCACCGCACTCAGCATTCACGGCCATGCACGGCTTTGGCTACGTGCTGACAAATACATGGCACCATGGTCTGTGAATTATCCGGGCACCTTGTTCATCCAGACTGCTGTAAACACTGATGAACTTAAGGAAAAAAATAATCTGGAGGAGTTTGCTGACTTTCTGCTGACCACCAAAGCTCTCAGCCACCCCCAGTGTGGTCAGAAGTGATTGCCTGGATTTTTGCATCCCCAGTTAGCACACGTTTAAATGGTTGAACCTTAGTATGAGAAGCTCTTGGCTCACGGCTCTCAGTTGAAAACTATGACCAACATAAATATTCACAGCTTTATTACCAAAAAGCATCATGAGTTTAAATTAACCTTCTTGCATAATACGTGTAATAACCTGAATACGACCACTGCACGACTCGACCAGCAGCGCTCGGAAATGATCAGTAAGTCAAGAATCACTCATAGGATTAATTTGGAAAATAATTTCAAACAATTGAGATATATATGAAAATGAACAGACCACACATTAATAGAGCTTGAGCCTGATCTGTAAACTTAGCTATTCACTTTTTATCCCTTAAGTAAACTAGGAAGAGTAATGTATTTATAGCCTCTTGACGTAAGTAGCCTTGCTGAAATTTTGTATGTAATAAATATTCTGCCGTCTCTGAAAGCCTATAGGACAAAGCAGTTCCAAGGTACTGCAAAGGCAAACTCTACATGGCTAACGAGTCCTGGTGAGCTGCCAGCCAGCTGAAAACATCGCAAATGAGAGAAAGCAATGAAAATATAGACTTACTGTTAATGTAGGATAGAGTTTCATTGACACAACCGCGATGCAAGGTCACTGGATAAGGTCTTTCAGCCTTTCAGCTTTGCATGGCACCTTTAAACGTCCCTTCCCACCACCACCTTGGAGTTTGGTCAGCTTTATCCCAACGTTTGTTGTTTGTCAATTATTTTCTCCACTGTTTTTTTCCCCTTTCTGATGTAAAGATCATAAGATCTTGGCCCTTTTTCCCTGACTCATGCTGCCAGCATTGCTTTTTATGGAATTACAAATTACACAGTGTATCCGCATTAAACCCAAATGTGTTCATCACCGTTTTTAAATAAGGATGTCATTTGTAAATGCTTTATTCATAATTAATGGAATTATTACTGGGTGCAGCCACATTCTTCATCCGTGTACTGTAAGATATGTTGTAAAGTGCATTACTAAAAAGCTTTATAGATGAGGATATGACAACCGACTGTGAAGCACATTATGTGATGTACTGTAGCTATTGTTGTAACAATCTTTATGCAAGATTTTAAGCTATCAGTCAGCCAGGGGCTGATTGATAGTGTAAATGTTAATAATTAATAATAGGATAATGTTGATAACTAATTAATAGTAAATGATGAGTATGGATTTTTTTAGTTAGTATTATGCTAATACGCATTATTCACTGAATCATAAAATCACGTTAGAGATGAGAAAGTCTCTCTAGCTTTCTCCATCTGTGTCACTGATGAGTCAAGGCTGCTCTTTCCTAGCATTTCCGAAGCAGCTCTTTTCAGCTGGCTTCCTGCCTGAAATCTATGGGTTAAGTAGTATATTTTAAAACAAATTCAGAGCTCTGAATATGTGCTTACCAGAGTGATGTGTAAAGTCATGGCCTTTGGGACACGAGTACAACAAACCCGCCTGCTCTAGGCATGGGAGACCCACGATCCGAGGGACCCTCCGCTGCATTTACAAGGAAATAGTTTAAAATGAAGGAATTGCCCCTGCAGATTTCTTTCACTTATGTGTGGCATCCTCCAGCGATTTAAAACCATCAGGCACGCTTACCTTTTACAGTGGCTACGGGAAGGTCCTTGGGCTGATCAGCAATCGGTAACACAGGTGGGTTGTAAAGATGGAGACACAGGAGAGAGAAGTGGAGAGCTGTAAGGTGGCTCAACCTTTGTGTCATTTTTTTTCATCTTTTTTTATATATGTTAGGATGAAAACGGGCATTACGTCATGCCGGGTGAAGAGAATGTCTGCTTGCCGCTGGGCACAGACTGCTCAGAGGACGTGAAATGCCAATAGCAGCCTCAAAAATTAGGATTTAGAAACGGATACTGTGTAATGGCCCCTGGGACCTGCTGGATTCAAATGCTCCCAGCAGGGAAATCTCCCCTTCACCCCAGCAGCGGCTGTCTCCATCGCCCGTCTCACGGCTGCCTCGCAGGACCAGATACATAATTCTGCCTTCTCCGGTTTCAAAGACTAAGAGGCAGGAGAGCTCCTTCCTGGTACTCAGCTCTGTTGTAGCTAACCTAAGCCAAAGGCATCAAATATACCGAGCTCACTGGCATTCTCCTGTCGGCATGGCCTCCGATGAGGAGGGGTGCACTCCACGTACCCCTCGCAATGACATTTTGATCCTTAAACCATGCTAACCCCCACCCAGCTTTCTGGCCATGCATGAACACAGCTTATTGACCAGTGGGAGAGCAATGTTTAGGGAGAGCTAAAAAGTGCTGGTTAGTGCAGGAGTTCTCTTGTTAAGGAAATTAATATCGGGAGCTTTTTCTTAGAGAGATGAGAGTCCTCGGAGCTGATCCACAGATTATCTTTTTTATCCCTCCTCCTTTCCCCGCCTCTCAGATTTTGTGTTTGGCTTTTCAACGTTTTTATTTCAGATAAATCCGCAAGCACATTTTCGGGTGGATGTCACCAGGATCCACTTCCTCCCGGCCCACAGACAGTCTGTCTCTTATCTCACTTACATTAGTATCAATTATTTACAGCAGGAATGCTAAATCATGAAAATGAAGTTGCAGCAAAGCTCTGCCTTGGCTAAGTACCCCACACTGCTTGCAGCTTCCCGAGCCCCTGTGCTATTTGTACTTGGCCTCGCAAAGCCATAAGCCATGAATTTATCCCACCTTTCACAGCCGCAGGTAGGAGCAGTGGCCAAGCACTCACAGCCCATGTTCTCCACGGGGGTAAAAATCGTATATGGAGTGCAATAGGCAACATGTCTATAGGGAAAGCTTTTCCACGGTGACCAGGTTTTGGAGCAGCACAGCTCCTTCGTGTGCTTGCCAGAAGGTTTTCTTCGCTTCTTTTTTCCCCCCTTTCCACAGAGGCTTCCTGACACTGGAAGGTGATGTTAGGAGGAAGGAGACCCTCTGCTTGCCCGTGCAGCCCGCGGGTGATGGAGCTGACACCCCAAAGCAGGGTGCAGCCAGCCTGCCTGGGGGCTCACCGGCATTTTGCTGCACCGCACCAGTATTGCTGCCATTTCCCTCCTCCTCCTTCCCACGGGTATAATCTCTCTTCTGGAAGACCATAATTTTGGGGGAAGAAGCTCCTTCCCTGCTCGTGGCAGCCAGTGCCATGAGGTTTGAACGGAGCTCTCGCACTGGCACGCAATCGCTGACGATCTCCTTAAATGACCGAGTGCATAAGGGATTTTTTTTTGACGAATAGTATTTAAACATGAATAATTAAAATCTCAGTTAAATGGGGATGTTCTACAGCTTAGGACAGTACAAATACAAGTGTCTGGGCTCTGTTCATATCTTTACTCTTTGGATCCAGAACAGCAGAAGTACTTTACCTCCGTTGGTAAGTGCACCGCTAAGTGAGGTGATGCTTACACCTTTGACCTTGGAACAGTGCCTACGTTTAAATTTCCAGTAATTCTCAATATTTTTCAGATAAATCCCTGCTTGCACCAGAGAAGCTGCCCTTTCCTAGTTTTGGTCTGACTGCTTACCCACATTCCCACTCTGCTAGTTACCACTCAGGAAAGTGAAAAGAAACCCCGAGAAAATAAAAAGAACAAACAAACCTTTTGAAACCTGGTTGTAGAGACTGTTCAGAGAGCGAGGAGACCCCCTGAGTGCAGACCAGAGCCTGCAGATGCTGAGCAAGCTGGTCTTGACCCGTCGTGGGCTAGCAAGGGGATTACCCCACGAGACCCCAGCTAGCCCTGAGGTTGCAAAGCTCCAAGCCTACAACAAGGCTCCTTAAAGGAAACCTCCAACCACAGTGGCCAGTTTGGCTCTGGAGGGGTGATTCTGGGCACCTTTGAGCCTCCCTGGCAGCATGAATGGCTGTGGTCCATGCCGTGGTCATGGCGAGGAGCTGAAGGGCAGGGTTTGCCTTGGCCAGAGGTTTCCATCGCTGAGTGGATGCTGCTGGAGATGGAAACCTTCAGCCAAGGCAAGTCCTTCCCCCAGCCCCGAACGAGCTGGCTCGACCCTTAGTGTTTGCTGTTGCCCACGCCTGTGATTTTGGGCAGATACAGAGGTCATTCGTGGAGGAGAGTTATGCAAGGGAGGACGGAGAAAAGGAAGGGTGTTTTAATTTTAACCTGCTGTGAGTCACTTCATTAGCCCTGACCCTGTTTGACCCTTTTACTGTTATATCAGCCTAACTGTTTATTTTCCTCATAAAACTAAAACTAGATCGATTGTCTTTGTCTCAAAGCCCTTTATGTGCCTTGGCGCCCAGGAACAGCCCTGCTGTTAGCAACAGGCCTAATGCAAATCGAATCTTTGGGAAACGGGGACAGTTTGAAGCAGACACCAAGCCGACCTCCCCATCTTCCTCCTTTTTCCTGCTTAAACTTCATCTATTACATTTAAAAGAGAAACTGTATCTATTTATTTTAAAAATAAATGTATAATGCTATCTGTATATATGTGCATGGCGTGTCTCTGTTGTATAGGCATCTATACAACCAATAACCATGTCTTGCTGGGGATTTAAATATTAGTCTTCAAAATCCAGATCTAGAGCACCAGATTTATTTGTATGAAAATATACCCTTTCTTGCTTAAGGAAGGATATTAATTACAGATGCAAACCCATAAATCTTCTGGCTTTAGGTGAGATATTTGATGGATTATAAATATGAATTGGAGATGAGGGTCCTGCTCTTCCTATTATTACTATTATTATTACTTACTGGTTATTATTTTCTATATGATCAGTATCTTCAGGTCGGCCAAACATTACTGGGGAATGGGGAGCTAAGCCTTCAAAGGGTGCACACATGCTGAATTCATTAAAAGGTTTTCTGTCCCAGCCTTGCTCTCCGCTGCGTTTCACAGCCCAGTGAGTCATTAAACACCCTGTTCAGGTCTCTTCCCCTCCTCTCCATCTTGCTTTTGGTACCTCATTTCATTGCACTGCTTTTGCCAGATCATATCAAGCTCCCTAATGTTTATTAATGATGTCCTGTGCATCCTATTGACAATGTGCTATTGTTTCCGAGGTTCTGCTTCAACAGCAGACTTGGAAAGCAGCCAAACCAGGAGTCACCGGGGACCCCAATATCACCCAGGGCTTTGTCATAGGTGACAATTTTCTTCTCCGCCATTTATTATGGCAGGTCTGGGAACATCAGTAATAAGCCACAAGGGCTTGATTGTCCAAGGAGCTGAGCACCCAGAATACCAAGTGGAGGATTTGCTTCAGGCAGGATGTGACAACTTTGATGTGACAACTGTGGACAGTCCTGATGCTGCTCAGCACCTCCCAGGGCTGGTGGAGCCTCACCATACATCACCCCAGAGCTGAAGAATTGAGTGTCGCTGGTTAATTCAATACAAACCGAGACAGGAGTCCATTGCAGTGGATCTCCCAGACTTTCCTCCAGAGCCAGGAACGCCAATTAACGAGAGTTAAATTGAAGACTTCATTGAGGACCTCAGTGCTTGCTGTTTCCCTGCTGATCTCTGCTGCTCCAGCCATGCTGGTTGCTCTGTGGTCCCTCAAGGACCAGACGAAGCCAAATGCCAAATGCAAAGGGCTAGGTGCTCACAAGCATTAGTAGAAGCAGAAGGCATGGAGCTGGGCTGGTGTGCACTGGGAGGGATTCCTAAAGGTAGCTCAGGCAGGTGCAGCAACGCAGCAGGTTGCTGACCAAAGGAAGGCACGTAGCGGGATCTCAAACTAAATTCATTTAACACCCTACCCTGAAATTAATAGGACCTTGTATGCCAGGACTGTAAAGACAGGGCTCTGTGTAAGGTCTGCTTTTTTGAATTAGACTCCTGTGCTTAAATAAATTAAGTGAGCTGTCAGTATATTAAATGATTTAATGCTTTCTTTGGTTTTGCAGTGGAATCCTAATGAAAATACTCTTCAATATAAAATGCTGAATAAATTAAATGGTGAAGTGTTTTAATAAACGGTCTGTTGTTACAGTGAACCACATTAAAGTAGTGTTTATCTCTATGGTAATGATGCTGCCCCGGCTTTAAAAGAGTTTCTGCTGGTTCAGGCTTTTTCTGACAAAACATAAGCGTTGTGCTTAAGTTGTTCAGTTTAAAAGCATCTGCACAGTTCCTGGGCCAAAACATGAAATCAATGGAAATCTTGTTGGCTGGCTAACACGGAGCTGGATTAAATGGCATTTGGAGCAGAGGGCTCTTGCAGACTGAATTGGAGCTGCTGAAGAAGTTGCTGCCTGATGCCCTCTGCCCTCAGCAGGAGACACAGGAGTGTGTGTGGGGTTAGCTACTGCGGTCAGCAGCATCCTACAGTGCTGCCTCCTCCCCGCTAATTAATAATCTGGATTATCAGCTGTGGCTCTCGGGTGCTGGTCACAGCAGCAAAGAGATGGAGGTGGCGGAGACAGCAGTGATGGCTTGAACCATGCCAGAGCTAAATCCAGCACAGCTCAGGACCCAGGGTCCTTGGTGGTGCTTGGTGGGGCTCAGCATCGGCAGCTAGCTCCGTGGTGTGGGCAGCAGGGATGAGACAAGGTCCCAGCCTCCTGGCTTCAGGGATGAGGCCCTAAACTCACAGCTGGATAGATTTTGCTATTGAAGAACCACAGTGAAATCATGAATAAGCTGTGGAGGGGCTTAAAAATCTTTCTTTGATGATCTCCTTACAAGTTAAGATAACAAATTACATCTCTTTTATATCCTTTATATAAGGTAAAGACCTGCTTTTAAAGGTAAAGACCTTACCAGAAGATAAAGTCCCTTATATAAAAATCAATTATGAAACAACTTTATTGTCCCGCTTTTGGATATCAGTTCTTATCTAACCACCTCCACCCATCACAGTATTTCTTTGGAAGGAAAATTTTTTCCTGACACTGTTTTCAGAGCTTGAAAACCCAGAAATAATGTTCCAGTATCCAAAGAAAAAAAAATTAATGTAAATTATATATATATACACCAGTTTGGTCCCCAGTGCATCTGGATGCACAGTAAGATATGAGCTGGGGCTTGCAGACCAGTCCCAGGAGAAGTCAATGGGAGGCTCCTGGAGCTGCCCGAGCAAGGGCTCTGCAGCCAGGGCTCCTGCTGAAGAATTTCCGTGAAAGGAGAAATTTCAGCAGCTCCCAAACCAGAGAGCAGAGACGTGGCGGAGCTCCTGCAGAAAGCCCCGCTCTGCAAGATCGTGGCGCACTCTCATTCTGCGATTTCCTGGGCGTAGATGAGTGTGCTGTCGAACTACGCATTTTTACTCACAGTTTTAGCATCTTTTAAGGAATACAGATGTGTCGCTTCTGTGAAAAGTCTATCAAACTACAGCAGCAAACAGGGATCAACAGGATTTAACTGGACCACTGGAACACAGGTCCTTCATGTACTTGCTTTGAGCTGCTCTCTTTGGCACTGCATTTTGGGTTTTTTTATAGCAGAGGGATGTAGGCTGGGTTTGTTTGATTTGGTTTTATAGTACTTTTCCAGTCTCTCCACTAGCAAAGAGAAGAACTAATAGGCTGAGGCGTCTGCATGAGTCTCCACCAAGGCCAGACCAATAACTCTGAGAAAAGGGAATTGTCCCACTCGGTGCTCGGGGATGGTGAATTAAATACTCATTATTAGGAACATTACAAAACCAAAGAAGGACCACCCCGTCCATGCAGTGTGAGTGTCTGTATGCTGATTCACAGTGATCTTTGGTGGATCCAGGATATGGCTTAAAACAAAAAAAAACCCAGCATGATTTTGAAATGGCCAGTGATGATGAAACTGTCTGTCAGGAAGTTGTTCTGATGTTACTTCTCCCAATTTAAAAAGCACACCCTTCCCAGTCTGAATTTAACTGTGTCAGCTTCCAGTCACCAGTTCTTTTTATAGCTCTGTCTTTTAGATTGAAGAGCTCTCCCTTTCTGCATTTCTGTACCCTGTCTGAATACATCTGGATTGTCATTAAGCCATCCCTTAACCTTCTCTTTGTTAAGCTAAGCGTATTGGGGTCCTTGAATCTGTCACTATAAGGCATGTTTTGCAACGCTTCAGTCATTCTCGTGTGCCCTCTCCCATTCATCACCATCCTTCTTGAGTCGCAGACACCAGAAATAGCTGCAGTGTCCCACTAGATGTTACACCGCAGATATTTCACTCCGCTATTTTTTCAAGTTTCCAGCGTTGTGTAATAGGATCCCTCCTCCCCCCGCTGA
This sequence comes from Calonectris borealis, assembly GCF_964195595.1. Classification (NCBI taxonomy): domain Eukaryota; kingdom Metazoa; phylum Chordata; class Aves; order Procellariiformes; family Procellariidae; genus Calonectris; species Calonectris borealis. Next base: position 14,667,687 of record NC_134328.1, on the reverse strand, counting down.
AATCCTGGTTCCTAGAAGTGTGGCTTCATGTGTGCCCACGTTAAACTGGCTGGTGTTTACTTATATCTGGTTCACGAAAGACGCAGGTCTGAGGAAGAGACCGATCCACACACCAAGGCGGTCCTACTCAAAGCCTCATCAGCAAACTTTGATTGTAATGAATTTTGATTTTCTACTATTTGCTAAAAATGATGAACTCAAACACAGCCACTTGGGATGATTCTCTGATATGTTTAAACATATCAGCGGGGTTTTCATCTGTTTAGCGCGTGCCGTGTTGATTTTACATTGTTTTAGCTTCCTAATAAATGAGACAACATTAAGTCAAATGCCTCACAGAAGTCAAACGTAACAGTGTTGATGAAATGTACTAAATCAATCAAATCTATAATCACATTCTTGAAAAATTATATAAATTTCATTTAATAAGATCTATTTTCCATTAACTCATGTTGATTGTAATTAATTATTCTCCTTAAATTGTTATTAATCAAGGCCCTTATCAGCTCTTCCATTATTTTTCACAAAATCAACATCAGACAATCAGATTTATAATTACACAAGTCATCCTCCTCATCGACATTTATGCATTGGCACAAAGTCAGCGCTGCTTCGGTCTTCTGGAAAACTCCTCGCCTCGCAGACGCTGCCGGCCCGGGGCGCTCCTGGGACAGATTTTAAAACTCTCGGGCACTGAATATTGAGGGCTGCTGATCAAAAAAATCCTCTAGCTGTAGTAGCAGCTGTTTAACATCCTGAGTTGGAACTGAAGACATTTCACATCATCATATTACATTGCTACTTCACTTAGCTTTTTTCCCCCAAAATAGAGAAATTAAATATTTAGTGTCTGCCTTTCATGCATTCTTTTTTTAATGTCTGCTATTCTGTCTAGACAACTACTTTTAGTCTCTTATATCTGAAGAGCACTTCCCTATTGCCCTCAGCTCTGCTAGCCAGAGGTTTCACCTAACAGCCTTCTGCTTGGGGCTGGTTTACGTTCCTCGTTACGTTCTTCGTTACGTTCTTCTTACTTTCTCTTCCTTCCTTTGAGTGAATTTAGACCTACTGTCCCTCCCCTTTGAGCTTCTGTTTTTAACCAGAATAATCTCCTCTTTCTCCATGCTGAGACTTTGCTAGATTCCCTAGAAGCCAGAGTGCTTTTAAACAAAGAGTTGCCAAACATCATTCACATCTTCTGTTTAAAATCCTCCAGGTGACCTGGCTTACAGCGCTGATAAGCAAAGGGATGTACTGTCGGCTCAGGCTTTCTTCTGTCTATGCAAGCATGTACGATCAAAACGGGGTCACCTCTGTGCTGGCTGTAGCTAGGTTTTGGATCTGTGATTGGTTCTCCAGCTGTCAAGATGATCCTGTAGAAGATCCTCCTGGTTTTGGTTAGGAAGTGCTCTTCTGCGACACTTAGAAATTCCAAAAACCAGCAGCGTGAAGCCTCCAGCTCACATCATTCAAGTTGAGGTTCCCCAGGACAGCATAGAGAAATTTTCTTAAATATTATATAGATATGTGACTAAGGAGTCAGTGAGATTGGGTGATCTGAAGAAGCATCTTTTTTTGGCTTTCATTTGTATTTTAGGTCTCTTTCTCTTAAGTTTCTAGAGGTGCTTGGAACACAGCAATGTCACTTCTGATATTGATTGTCGCTCCTGCACTTTCTTTGCCCACTCAATTCTTTCTAAATAGGTTACAACTATGGATTTTAATATTCCAGGCACATGGATTTTCTCCCCAAGTTTAAGTCATGCTCTCCAGATAGAATTTGTACTCATAAATTAGTCGTTCCCACTTTTTTTTATTGCTCAGACTCGCCGCATGGTGTACAGGCAATTAATGTTCTTCTCCTCACTTCCCTTGGTGTGTTCATTAGCTCTCTCCTCAGCATCTTCATTTTCTTCCTTGGGCCAGGGATGGGGATGGATGCTGAATGATTTCTGTGTTTCTTCATGCTCTCCAGTGCCTGTTCCAGCCCATCCAGTCTAAGTGTCTCTTCTTCCAGAAAAGCCACCAGCCCAAAGGGTAGCAGGAGAAACACAGCAGAAGAGAAAACCTCAGCCCAGCCATCACCAGTTGCAGCACAGAAGCCCTTCAGGTTCATCGCAGCAGTCGATGCAGAATGACTCAAAAAACAATATCTGTCATGCGTCTGCTTCAGATGGTCTCCAACCTTCTGATTTCTTCTGCCAGCCAGTTCCCGTGTGCAGCTCAACCTGCTGTGACCGTTCCCCGGGCACACACAAGCGCTTTTATTGGGCTGCCACAAAAACATCACATTTGGGGAATAATCTCACTTGCCTTTTGGTCCCCAGGAGATTTCCAGAAGTTTTGCGAACCCTGGTGATGGGAGCCTAAGCCAAGGGAGAGGAAGAACTGTGCTTAGGGCACCTGCACATGTGGCTTGAGAGCTGAAGGTTTCCTCTCACCTGCTCATCTCCTGCCTTTGGCACATGCTTCAAGGTTGTACGGGCTTGAATCCAGCCCAGGCCAAGCTGTGCTGACCACAGAACCCACTTGTGCTCATTTTAACTGGCTCTCTTGGAAAGCGAGAAAAAAAACCGCAACCAACCCTGTTCTTGCAGGTCCTGCAAGTTTGCAGCCAAGGGCTGGAACAGACACTTCTGATGGTTTTGAAAAGTCTCCCGTCTGGGTGATTTTATTTACAGCTGGTGCATGTTCATGTATTACCGTTAGGGAATCGCTGTTTCAGAGCAAAACCAAAGCACGGCAATTCTCCAGACGCAGCCCTTGCTGGGCTCAGTGACTGGGGATGTGCCTGTCCCTGCTCTTGAAAATAACCCCCTCCATTTTCTTCAGTCCAACAGAGTATTTAAGGGCAAATCTGTAAGTAGAGAAGTGGAGAAGTACAAGAGAAGAGAGCAGAAAGTCTGTAAAATAAACAAGCTACAAAATGCCTCCAGGTTGCTCTAAATTATGCATCCTTACTGTCGGGAGATGTTCAAGGTTGTCTTTTTCTTTGAACGGCTCTCTTCCTGGATACTCACCTTCATTTTCCAGGACGCCTCTGTTGTGGGTTTATGCTCACTTTTCCTTCCCTTTCGCTGCCTTTTAAACAATTTCTTTGCTACCTTTTAAAATTCAGAACATGATGAGTCAGGCCCCCCCTCGGCTGAGCAGAGGGGGAATGGGAAAGGCGTAAATGGTCTCTAGTAAGAGGTCGGTGCCTGCTGCAGGGCAAGCGGCATCGCAAGCCCCTCACGGTGATTTCCCCCTGTTTCAGCCCAGGACAGACGGACGGTGCGGTGTCTGCAGGGACCCTGCACAGCTCCTCTTGCTCACAGCCCTGGTCCATCGCTTGTGCAGAGCCAGAGCTTCACTGGGACAGACAAGCTCCCTGCCTCTTGCCAAAAAATGTGGGGGCTGTTCTGGGAAAAAGCCTGAGCTGCTCATTTCTTTAATGCGATTGGCGCTTGGTTCGGTTATGAATTTCATTTATAAAATTGTAGCTTCTATTTTTTTTTTTATTATTAAAACTTCTAAATTTCATTAGTTTGCACTTACAAAAATAAACCTGGCATCAACTAGTGAGCTCTTCTGCGATGGTGTCATCAATTTACCCTGCCACTGAAGCAGCCCCGTGTCACGCCTGGCACGGTGACAGCACCCAGCTTCGGTACTGCGGCTGCCTGCAGTCACCTGCCCTGCCTGGAAGCGAAGAGGTACTTTCATGGACTTTTGTGATTAGGAACTTTGGTTTCAAGGTTTCAGGGGGGAAAAAAAAAAAGAAAGGAAGTTGATTGTAAATTTAATTCCTGCATCTTAGTCGTTTCTGAACCATGGGTCATTAACCACACATTAGTACTACTAGCCATTTTTCATAGGGGCTGCATCAGGGACACAGAGCGCGGCTGCTGCATCCTGGAGCATCCTGCCTGTGACCCGTGGGCAGCTCGGGGTGGTGGGGGACACCCGCAGCCTGTGGGCTTGGCAGTTTTTTACCAGGCAAATCCCAGAGGAGAGCCAGAACGGTGGCAGTCCTGAGTGCGAGTGTGGCTGATAGCATATAAACATACTGGGAGCGGTGTCTTCTCTGTATTTTATGTTAAAACACCTCCTTGTCTTATAAAACATCCCAGCTCCATTTCTTACCCTCTCCCCGTGCTCCTGTTCATTTTTAACCCTTGCAGGTAGGTGAAGGTTAAACAGTTTCAGCCTTCAGGCATGTGGTCTCGTCCAGCCCTAGCAGAACAAGCGCTATTTGTTGCCAGCATAAACCGAGGTTTTCTTTTAATGAAAAAGTCGCGTGTGTCTTGCAGCAGGAAAGAGAAATCTGTGAGCATGTGAAAGACCCGTCCCGAGACGTGCTGCGCTGCCCGTGCTCAGCACCAGCCAGGGTCGCCCGAACGCATGCGATGTCAGTCTGTCCGCAGGCTTGACAAACAGCCCGAGGAAGCCGGCTCCTTTAATAGGTGTCAGGGTTTTATTTATAGCCCCTTTGAATAAGTGCAGCTGATACTTAAGATCGGCAGATTTAACGACAGCGAGCTGGCGAAAGGCCAGGTCTGCAAATAGTGCCACTAAAAGTCTTCTCCGCCATAAAATTTGTTTAATGTAAGAAATCATATCGTGCAGGGTTTTGCCTGCCATTTTTATAATTAGCGGGAGAAATCTCCATTTCGCTCCTGAGAGCAGCCAGCACTTTATGGGACCCGCCTGTCTTTTGGTGGTGGTTTTGAAATTTATCTCCGCGTTCGGAGGGACTCTCGTGCTCTGCATCCCTGGGGAAGGGAACCTTTCCCACTCTGGATCTCCTCGTGCTTCCCCAGAGATGTGGGAACAGAAGCGAGCAGCAGGACCTGTGCCAGGTCCGTGTGGTGGCTGATCATGGAGGAGGAGGATCACACCCCATATGTGCCAACCCCCAGGACTGAACCCTTGCCAAGGAGCTGCCAGTACAGGCCACGACACCCCTCTGAGATTTGACCAAAAACCCATCAAATTAAACAGAAAGGCAGCTCCCGGGCTGGGCAGATGAGAACTGGGCAGTCTGTGATCTATAGACATGCAAAATGCATTGAAACCACCACACTTTGCTCTCACTTTGTCAACATTTGATAACTTTGTGATACTTTTTTCTAAAGGGCCATGTTAGATTTTTGCAACTGTTCCCACTTTTTACAGACCTCTCGATCATATACAAAATCCATGGCAAATTACCATGAAAAGAGTTATTTTATTCCCTTTTTTTCCTTCCTGTAATAGAACAGAAATGAGCTTGGGTGGTTTTGCTTGCTAACCACAACAAATGACTAACAACACACAGAGCAGCGTCCCGCACCTCATGGCCTGGCATCGTCCCCGGCAGCATCGCCGCCGATGGCCGCGTGTCCCTTTGCAGGTCAGCATCTGCCCTGGGGCTTGCAGAAGGACCCCAGGCTGTGCTTGGGGAAGAAGGGAGAGCTCCTTTTCCAGCCCAACCCATGGCCCACTTTGCTTCACAAAAGCCTTTTTTTGGTGTCCTACATGTTTGCCCTCTCTGAGGGACCAGTGCCTTAAAAACTATGTATTTAGGCTAATAAAAAGCAAGCAAAATGCTAGCAAAAATCAAAGGGTTGGAAATCCTGTTAGCTTTTGCATTTAGATGCACAGATGCATTTCAGGAGCTCTCTGTGATCTAGATAGAGTGCAACAGCAAGCTGGTCGCCCACTTTCTCTTCACTGTGGTCTCCCATCCAGCCTCCTCCATCAGCAGAAGAGCTGAGAAATAGGACTTTGCTCATCTTGTTTTCTGAAGGGCCCCCTCAAGATGTGTCCTCTACCTGCACACCTCCGGAGTGGCCGTCACCGCTCGCCCGTGTCCCACATCACCTCTGTCCCATGGTGGCCCGTGGGGCTGCGAGAGTCTGGAGGAGATGGGATTATTCTGGGAATCTTTATGGGAACAGCTTTCCCTGGTGTCTGCACTGTATACATCCACTGGAGCTCCTAGACATAGGTTTTGGTCCAGCTCCCTCCCATTATAAAGATTAACCATGGGCGAGTCCCGGCCAGCTCCATGATTTAGATTACCCATTTCTGTAATGGACCTAGCACTTGCCTGGCTGCGAGATGGGCTGATATTTATAGATACACTCTGGATCCCAGATAAAATGCTGTATCTTTAGTTGAAGAGATGATTAGTGTCCTTTCCATGGCATATGGTTTAAAGTTGAGGTACTTCAGGAGTACCTTAATGCCTTGCTGACCTGGGACCTACATTCAGAGGAAGCTTTAAAATTAAAAAAGGCACATGAAGAAAAATAATTGCATGGATTGTGCTGAAAAAGGTGCTAGGTATGGCTGTTCACTCAGTCTTTTTTTAATTTTTAGGCTTTTCTTATCACATTTTCCCTCCAGGAGGATGAAAAATTGAAAGAGCCGGGCAGACAGTATCTCCTCTTCAGATACAAGCGCGAAGTACACACGCGAACATTTATTTACTGGAAGGAGGATAAGTCCATCACACGGAGAAGTGAACGTGTCTCCTTCAATTGCCTGTGTGCATACGGGGCCTGGGAAGTCACAGGGGGAGCTGCCAGCGCTGGGGGGTCAAGCAGGGGGAAAATGGAGCTCATGCCCTTACAAGACACCGCGTGCCCCGTATCCAGGTAACAACCCGGTGTGAAGGAGGCACCTTGTCGGCTGTACATGTGTTTAGACTTGAATTTCACGCTTCGTTAGTCTTAGGGGTCCCTGGAGGGTCCTTGGGGCTGCCTGGGGGGATTTGGCCTTGGGAGAGGTTTGCTGGTGCTGTGCAGGGCGGCTGCAGGCTGCGGCTCGCCACGTCTCCTGCCACGGCAGGATTCATGCTGTGCCCGCCGGGATGCTCCGCCCGGCTCCGCATCGGCCAGGGCGCAGCTGTGAAATCCCCTTTGGGAGAGGTTAGTGCTGCTCAGGTGCAGCCGTTTTGTGGTGGCATCCGGGAGCGATGCTCCGGCACCTCTGATAAATGAACCCTCCCCTGACGCTGTGCGGTAAGTAGGGCCGGGCAGCTTTGCTTCTCACCAACACCTTCCTTCCCAATGCGTGACGTGAGAGGTGTTTGTAGTGATGTGATTGGAATGGAGGCTGGTGGCTGTGTTTTGAGCACCAAAAAAGTCGTGCAAGATTTTGACATGGACTGCCAAAATCCTGGAAGAGACTTGACCCCCGAGCAACCGATGTGTAGCAGCTTCAGCAAGTCTCATTTCAGGGCACCAGCTCTTTCTCCTGCTCTCAGTTAATGATACAAATCCAGAGGCTTTTCCCCCAAAATGTATTAATTGAAGTGAACCCCCTGTACAGGTCTCACCCGTGATCCAAACCCAGCAATCAGGAATGTGCTCTTCCCACCCCATGCACCCTGGGTCGATGCAAACCCACCCGCAATCGCTCTGGAAGGGAGCGGGAGCTCCCAAAAGGATTGCAGGAGCTTTCTGGGGTGTGAGGACAGATCCTGCACTGATGGAGGATGATGTCCCCTGTCCCTCTGGGCTGTCCTGCAGCTGACGTGCACCCAGCAGAGATCTCCAGCGTTTGGTTACTCGGTCACTCTGGTACATGCAGACTCTCAGGGTGGTTTCATTGTACTGATGTATAAAAATTGAAACTATCTATTTAATGGAGGGCAGAGGGAGTAATCCAGCAGATTATTTGTAAAGATTCAATCTTGCTTGAACTTTGACAGAGCCCTGCTGTGGCCCTGTCCCCGCGCACCCGAGAACTTGCACTCCAGGAACGAATATCACAAAAATGCATCTGCAGCACAAATATCGGTACGGGCATCTCCGGCCGCATCGCTACCCGGCAGAGGAGGAGGTTCGAACTCTGAGCTTCGGACACTGCTTTGAACATGCCTGAGCTCCTCATCGGTACCTGTGCCCAGGGGCTCATCCCCTCCTGGACACCGGCGCATCCCACGTCCCGTGCAAGGCACTGATGCAGCCTGAGTGTTAGCGATAAATGGTCACATCGAAATAAGACACTTGCAGACCAAAAGTGATTTTGCTACAAAATCTACAATTTCAAGCAGTGAAAGCACCTGATCAGAGTATGTTATGCTTTGCTAGTATACAAATCACGAGCAGAAGAGGGCATTTCACTCAGTAAACCTGCAAGTTTTAAAATAACCTGAATTTTTCTGGCCCAAATTACTAATTGCAAATCATTTACCCAGTTCTGGTAGAACGTCCTGTTTTTGCTGAACTAAACCCAGCTGTATAATACCCTCTTAGCCTACTGGGCTTATCTCCAGAGCTCGAAGCTGTTCGGCTTCCTTGTGTCTCTTCTCCCTCTCATTTATTTTCCATACAATAAATAATAAAAAAAGGATTTTTAAAACAGAATAGGACAGAAGTTTTCTTTTTTAGTGCATGGTTTGCTGGGGTATGGGGGGAAGGCTGGAGAACCTGAACTATTATCAAGAATGCCACTCAAATTACAATATAATTGTCTGAAAAAAAAATTCTGGCAGCTAATTCTGATTGCAGTGCACATTTCTGTGCCTGTGACAAATGATTTCTAAAGTTAGACTCAAGGACACCAAGCTTCCAAGAGGTCACTCATCTACGGTGTTTATTTTATTTGCCATACCAAAAGAAGTTTTAAAACAGTTAAATTAAGAGGAGGGGACAAAAAAAAAAAAAAAAAGGAAGAAAAGCATGGATGATCTGAAAAAGAGGGAAGTGTTTTGTTTTAAAAGGACTGATGCTTAGAGCCATAAAGTGTGAAATACAGGAGGGAAAGGAGATTTGGGGCTAACCTACAATATCACATTAGACTTTAAAGCTGTTCCAACGGACTAAGCATTTGAGAAAGAATCGGAGCTGTTTGTGATAAGTTGTTCCTCTTATCGGCAAACTGTCATCTGTCTTGAGTGAGAACATTTTGTCCACCCTACCAAAACAAGTCAGAAAAATTGGATAAAAACAAAAATATAAATCAGAACGGTAGCTGGGAGCAGAGCTGAAATGATGGCAATTTCCTGGCAAGGATCGCTGTACAGCTAAATGTCAGACGTGGCAGAAAGAATTATACTTTCGACTTGAGGTCAGGAATTATGGGCGAGCATGTGGTGGCCAGACCCCCGGCCAGCGCAGCCACCGCGGGACCCGCGTGGCCTCCGGTGACTGCCACGGTGGCTCCGTGGGCAGCGGTGCCGGTGCGTGTCCTGGCTGCAAACTGACCGGGAGCACCGCAGCTCTCTCCCATCGCTGTCCCACCGGAGGCTTTGCTCCTTCCCTGCCCAGCTCCACAGCGTGAACCTCCCATTGATTTTGGCAGGGTCCACGCTGCTGGATCAGACCCTTTCTGCTCACGGGCACAAGCAGAAGGTCGTGGTGGTGGCAGCTTGCTGAGGGTCTCAAGGCAATCTTTGCGACTGGAGCTAAGTGTTGCCAGAGCCACCCTGCCCCGTGCCTGGCTCCCTGCAGACACTTTTCCATGGGATAAGTGCCTTGCAGATAATAACGAATTAAGTGCTTCCCAGGCTGTTTCTAAATCTAATCATTTCACTGCATTCCCAAAGCACTCCTGGAGCTACAGCGGCGGATGGAGAACAGAGATGCATCCTATCCCCGGGTGTGTGCATGTGTGTGGGGTCGTGGGGACCAGCTGTACCCCAAGTGCTGGACTCCCCCTCTCCTCTGGGTCTCCTGCAGGGAAACCCCGCTAAGGTCAGGGGAAAGCAACAGGGTATGACCTGCTCCTTGGCAGTGGTGACTACGGACAACCCCTCTGTCCGCCCTCCCCTTCTCAGCCGCACATGGGGAGGCATTTAGCTGCACCCGCAGTTCTTAGTGCTTCATGTCCTCAGGCCAAGGGGTCGGTGCACGGGGATATCACGGGTGCATATGTGCCTCTGGAGCATGCAAAAATATCTAGGGACACAGGCACAATATCACGGCAGCACCTTGGCATTTGAGCTGGAGGCAAATCAGGGTGTCCGTAACATCCGCGGGGATGAGCCGTGTTCATCATCTCCCAGGCAGAAGCTCTGCAGCCCAGGAGGGCAGACATTGCTTTGTGCTCGAGGCATGCACCAAATTTAGATGGGGAACAGCGGGAGGCCCCGGGACCTCAATGTCCAGGGCAGTACGGATGGAGGGGAGCCACGGTGCAGCCCGCCAGCCCCTTCCCCGCGCTGCACCTGACGCTCCCAAGTGTTTTTCTCCTTCACTTCAACACATTTAACACCGTGTTCCCACCGCAGCAGCCAAGCTGATATCACTGGAGGCAAGACCTGAATCAGATCCTGAAAAAATCAGCTATTTAGATGCACCAGAGCTGCTGCGCTCTCAGTGGCAGTTAAACCACTAGACACCCAATTGCAATTTGGAAACAGAGCTACAACGAGGGGAGATTTGGAGACACCCTTTTACAAAATCACCGAATGGGAAAAGAGAGATGCTGGGCAGAAATGAGGCGTGTGGTCTGTCAAGTCGTGAGTGGTGAAGACGTGGCAATGTCAAAGGCTTGGCAGCCTGGGCGGGGAGCAGCACCTCCGAAAGCAGGCGAGGGAAGAGACTGTTCTCTGCCCCTGGTAAATGAGCAGCTGAAGGGGAATCACCGGAAAACTCCCCAAAACCCTTTACAAGTGGGGAAGGGGGAGCTGGAGTTGCTACAGGGTCTCACAGACCCCAGCACCATTCCCTGCCCAACCTGCCCCAAGGTCACTGCACCCCAGCACCCAGCAAACCCCTTCCCCAGCCCCTGGTGCTGCAGGAGTGGAGCATCCGATACAGTGGGGTTGTTGGGGCTGTGTTATGGTGAGCTGTTCTGCTTTAATTTGGATTTTAAAACTTTTTTTTTATAGTATTAGTTTTGCAACAGTTTGGTGCTCAGGGCACTGCAAGAGCAATCGCTGAGTGTTTGCTTCAACCCAACCGGGAGCAAAACATCCTAACACGTGAAGGCTGGATTGCCAGGTACTGCAAAGCCCTGGTAAAAGTGCTGACAGCAAGTGCCCATCTCAGAAAGACCGAGCGGTTTGTAACAGGGGGGACTGGGATAAGGGACAACAATGTATTCCCTCTTGGAAACACCCCAACAGCAAGGACATGAGAGTCTGGTGCAAAATCATCTCCTAAGAGTATAATTTAATGCACATTTTGTTGCAAGAGGAGGGGTGACTCAGGCAAGGGTTAATCAAGGCTGTGCTGTGCACCTAGCACATATACACAGCATTTGCAGCAGTGTGGGTGCATATATATCTCTCTCTCTCACACACACAGGTATTTAGTTATCTATGGCATGTGGGCTGGGGAGCCGACAGGCTCTCCTCTCACCACGGTGGGGTGTAGGATGCCACACAAATTCTCTCCATCGCTTCTCTGGAAATCCTGGCAAGCCCGGGGGAGCCTGCAGTTAATCAGCGCCGTGTTGCTGTGCTCCGCTGCAGGCAGCGGGACTTCACTGCGGCGTTTTGGGATGCCCGGGAGCAGCCTTAACCCAGATAACCGCATTCCCCCCAGAGCCCCAGGGATGGCGGAGCGCTCAGCCCCTCCTGGGTTTCATCTGCAGGGTCCCGGGTTTGCTGATGAGACCTTTCAGTCCCATTTAGAAACACTTTATTAAGTTTTTTTTGCATTGTAATGCGCTAACATTGTGGTTGGTATGAAAGAGCTGGAAGATCAGCCAGGTCACAACCAGCCCCTCTCTGCTCTCAGACACACAGCGGAGCTCAACTTCTGCTTTGGTTGCTTTTGGTTGTGCTGTTTGTTTGCTTGCAAGGATTATCATATTTCCTGCCTGTATTGCACCACTGACAATAAATCCAAAGCAACTGGAATTGGAATTTTTGAAGAGGGTTCCTGAAGGGAATGTCAACTACCTTTCCCTTCCAGCACCACCAACATCCTTTGGCACTTACAATTCCCAGTTTTATTTTGAGAAATGCAGCCACTTGCTCTAATTATTCAGCCTGCACCCTAAGGCGAGCAAAAAAAAAATATTTAGTGGGTAAACTTGAAAAGGCAAGGGGTGGTTTAAATTGGTACGGCTCTGTGACTCCAGGCATGAAGAAGTACAACCCCTAACAAAGACAGTCTGTGTGTATGCAATGATTTGTGTGAGAAGGTATGGAATGGTTGGGAAAACGTTGTAGACTAACCCTTGATGTCTCATTTTGGGTGAAATTCCCATCTGAGGCAGCTGGGATTGCTTTTGCTGCCGGGGATTTGCTTAGAGAAAATAGTGCCATGACCTGGATTGGCATTTCTCTCTCTGCCCAGTACAGTTACTATATTCGAGCCCACCGAGAGCTTTCCTGCACTGGTGTGCCACTGGATGTGGCATCATCAGCTTTGGAAGGGGAAACTCAAGAGCTTTTGGGTCCAGAAAAGGAGGGAGAAGAGCCTTCCTTCCCCTGATCTGCCATCACCACAGGGACCACGGGGTCTTCCTGGTGCTGGTATGGAAAGGCAGGGAATTCCCTGGGGAGGAACTGCCCTCCTCTGCCCTTGGGTGACTTGTTCCCCTCTTAGCATTTGTCTTTCAGGTGCTTCGTCTCACTGCATCCCAACCCCTTCCCCAGCTCTCTCTTCATGGGCTGCCACACTCCTTCCACATTTAGATGCCAGTCTGTCCTTGCTCATTGCTATTCTCCACCCATCTCCTTAGCTCAGCCTAGTTTCAAATGCAGTTGCTTTGTCGAGGTGCCAGGACGCCCCGTCGGAGGTGAAGGTTGGTAGATCAATACCATGAATGCCTCCCAGAGCACGAGCATCTCCGCACATCTTGTGCCTGGAGAGAGGGACCAGCCCTGGGGCTTGGAGGTGCCGAGGACCCTCCCTGCAGCAGCACTCACAGATTTGCAGCCCCACCTCAGCTGCCAGCTTTTCTCCAGCACTTGGTTTTTCCCTGGGCTCACCAGCCCAGCTATCAGCAACGTGGTACTTGGGAACCAGCAGCCTTAATTACCTTTTAAATCTCATTATCCTCTTTCCTATGATCCCCTCTTTGCCTCTCCCTGCAATTCCTTGGAGCACCACCACGTTCCCAGACAATTTGCACACAAGCCACATGGGATTTTCATCTAAATTACCCCAAAAGCAAGGACAAAATCCAAGGTTCATCATTCCTGAATCACAACCAGACCAGAGGCAGTGGCACCAACTCAAGAAGATGCAAATGCTTTTTGTAGAAATGCCTCTGCCCAGAACACGTCCCACTGCTGACAGAGGGGTTCATGGGCTTCCCAGGGATTTCCAGCCTGGTCCCATGGGAGAAAGAAGTGCTATCATCTTGGGACACAGAGTCTGGCTTTTGTGGTTTGTATTATTTGTAAGGAAGATAACCCTGTTTGTCTCAGACCAGCTCGTTCTGAAATCTCAGAAATTAGGTGTCATTACTAGTCATTACTCTGTGGGCGTAAAGTCATACCTAGCCAGCAATCCAGCTGTCTGCAGATAGATAAGGAGGATAATTTGATTCCATCTTTGGAAATGTCAGACTTTATGGGGGAATAAAATATATTCCATTTTCTTCTGTTTATCAATGTTGGTGAAAACAGACTAGAAATTGCTTATAAATGGGTGATGTCAAGAGAGAGGCAATCTGGTTGTTACCCCTAGCATATGCCCAGCACTGCTGTGGCAGCCACAGACGCCTCTGCATAGTGTGTGAGAACCACGTAAAGGAACCAAACAAGGCACAGATGGAAGAAAGAGTAACCCCTGCTACCTCTCCGTTTACAGTTACTGCTGCACAAGTAGGTCCAGGTCCTGCAGTCAATAATCCTGGTCACGCAAAATAAGATGGTCTGAAAGCCATGCAAATTCTTGATTTTGAAGGGAAATTTGAAGAACCTTGTAAGGATGTGCTTGCCTGAGCTCTGAGCCAAAGGCAAAGCAGAGACCTGAGGCTGAATAAAAGGAGCCCCATGCCCTGCAGAGCAGCCGAGCCCCCGAGCAGTCGCCCGTGGCCAGAGCAAAGAGGGGGCAGATGGGGCTGGTCCAGTGAAACGCAGGTTGCTCATGTGCTTGAATTGCCGAGCCCAAGCCAGGTCAAAATGTGGGCACGCAGAAAGGATGCGGTCCCTGACAGCACAGTAACGGTAAAGGGAGAGATTTCAGGAAGGAGAATAGAATAGCGGTGAATGAACTTTTCAGATAAATTATAGCTAAAGAGGAATGAAACATTATAGTTTCAATTACCGCTGTGCCCAGCCACGCAGGTAGTAATTCAAACAAGAAACAATTGGTGGATTGTCACCCTCAAATCAGACACATACCATTTAATTCCATTTACTGAGGGTTCACTGACTGTATTTTGAATCAAATACAGCCATTAATGTGCAAAGATCTGAAAAATGCATGTGTCCCTTTTACAAATGTGACAGCGAGACACTAATTCCTGTAAAATCCTTTTTCTTCAGGTTGGGCTGTTTCTATTGCCTTTAGTTATGCAGATATTACTTATTAAAAGTTTCAGTATGCCAAGCTAGATCTTTTGAAATGGCTTGTGCCTTTTTGTTCAGGGCACGCGAAAAGCAGAGCCAAATCCAGTCTTATATTCCATCATCCAAACTTAGCAAATTGATTTGAATGCAGAAGAAGCTACTTTCATTAAAACAATTAAATCCTTACTATTATTGCAGTATCTGGCTATTACAGCACAAATATAAATCATCAGTTGCAGGAGCTAAAAGCTTTCAGATAGAATTGCTCTAACATCTGCCCCACGCAATGGGCAGAGGAAGGGTGACGTGCACCGGGCTTCTTCGTGGGCAATACTGCTGCCTAAATAAAAACCTGTCATGTTCATAAAGTGAACATTATTGTGCTGCCCTGTTTTGCTCCAGCAGAAAAACAACGCATGCCTATGGGCAGAGTGAGTGGGAGGAACGGTGCTTGGGATGAGAAGAGCTGGCACCTTCCCCAGGTGATGCCTCCTGCCCTGCACAGCCGTCACGGGGTGCGTGTGGCCCTGGCTGGGGTTTGCATCCTTTGAACCGTGCAGTGGCACTACACGAAGCTAAATCTACACCCTCCCTCATCCAAGAAACAATTTCATGGGTAAAAACGTCCGCTTCAGTGGGATATGGTGGAATGTTTTTGGCACAAAGATTTTGGGGATCATCTGCAAAATGCTTTTGCCTTCCTTTTTAAAATAATACCGGCATGTATCCCATGTGTCTGCACCGTCACACGCGCTCCATGGGGCCACGAAGTGTGTTGCCTAATAAAAACAGCCCTTTCCATGAAACTGCACTTGCCCTTCTGATTTGGTTGAGATTGCATCAAAGGGCAGATTGTTTAAATATAATTTCATTGGTTATTGAATGGGTCATCAGAATGGGATATGAAATTTCAAAGGCTTTTCTCCTGCTCCTCATATCATTCCAGGTCACACTTCCCTACAGGTGCTCCCTGTTGACTCAAGGACACTTGCAGGCAGCAGAATATCAAAGGAGCAGGGATGGACAGGCCAGCTCATCCTACACATTTTAAATTGCTTAAAAAGACCCAGAAGCCTTTTTGCAAAGAGAGTCTGTGGCAGCAACTGAAATCAGTGCTCAGCATGTGGCTTAGACAAACAGAGTGGTCATTAGCGACTGTTGTCATTGTCACACCGGTGTAGACTGTTAATTCAGCACAGGAGTCATTAAAAACAAGCCTCAGTGGAGAGAGGGGGGTTTGTAAATGCTAGATGACTTGGCAAAAAATGAAGAAGACCCTCAATATCCTACGTTGTTCTGCTTCTAAATTCAGAACAAAAACTCCCAGGAATTCGCTGGGGACAGGATTAGGCACTAATTATTTTCTTATGCTGAAAACTGTTAAAACCCAACCCTGCTTTTCCTCACCCCTTAACCAGGTTAAGCTCACCAGTCGTTCAAGATGTCCCTTTCTTCCCGGAGGATGTCACCACTTCCAAAGCCTTCGCCCCGACTTTGCTCCTGGGTTGAGAAGGTGATATCACTGTCCCCAGTGCTTCTGCCAACCTGTGCCATCAGCTCAGGGGGACATTTGGCTCCATCGAGCCCCCTCTTTGTGGCTATTCCCATGTGTCTGAGAGCAAAGGGCTCAGTCTGGTCCAACTCCTGCTCCAGCCCGAGCCCCAGGGCTTTAATTGCCTCCAAGCTCGCAATTAAAGAGCAGCATCCGCTGTGCTGCATGGGTGTCTCTCCATTAGAGTTCCTCCTACCAGGTGCTTTTAATTTATTTGTATTTCCAGCAGCGATAATTGAGTTATCAATTTTGTGCTCTTTTGGGCCAGAAGCAAAGAGATCAGAGAGATATTTTATACACCTAATTATAGATTATTTCCCATAGCTATAAAGCCACACAGAGACAGATCCAGAAAACGTGTCGGGAGGTGCTCTGTGTCCTCTTCATCTCTACTGACTTCTCCCTGTTGCTCCCTTAGACTCCAGGCTAAACATCCTCCAGACAAAACAGTCGTCAAAAGCAAGGGATACCTATTTCGCCACAGGACAAAATTGCTCCCCTCCCCAGCAGAGAGCTGCTTAAAAATAAAATTCAACTCATACTTA
Organism: Calonectris borealis; assembly: GCF_964195595.1. Lineage (NCBI taxonomy): Eukaryota > Metazoa > Chordata > Aves > Procellariiformes > Procellariidae > Calonectris > Calonectris borealis. The sequence goes on along the minus strand of NC_134328.1, from coordinate 14,651,198 downwards.
AACGATCTGTTTAAGCCTTTAGCACCTCGTAGAGTCAGGCTGAGATTTATTCCATTTCTGTGCAATTTTGCTATAATTTGGCTCATAACGGAGGCCCGGGGTCCTGCTGAGGAGTGAAAAATTTGATTTTCTTTCCCACTTCTTTTTCTGGGGGGCGTGCATTTGATGTGGCCCTTCATGCCCCCGTTAGCTCCCCACTCCCCGGGTCCGGCTGCGGTGCTGCAGAGCCACCCTCCATCCCATGTGGGTCCGAGCTGCCTTCAGCAGCCGCAGAGCAGGCAGAGCTGCCTGGAGCACACTGCAGTGCAGAGCAAGTGCTAAAGTCCAGCAGATCCTATTTTTATATTTACGGAAAGAGATGGGAATCGTCTGTGTGTCGGGATTAGGTTTCTGGTGGTGACATGAAGAGGCCATCCAAGATGTATGACCTAGCAAATGTACTGTAATGCACACATCACATTTGTTCTCCGAGTAAATAGATATTGTCTAGGGTACATTACATCTGTGCTTTCATGTTTAATTTAATGTAAGTGAACTGCCTTAATTTCTCTAAATTGTAGTAATAAACATAATGCTAACAGTGATATTGCTAATAATTTATTTCGCAAGTGATTAATCAACAATGAACTATTTTAATTACCTGTTCTGAAATGCCAAGCTCTAAATTAATTATGTGTCATTATATGAATTCATATGTGTATATATATACACACACACACATATATATGAATTCCAAGGCTAATTAAAATGAATAAACCATCGGACTTGGTGAATTCATGGAGCTGAGGGGGGATCTGCTCTCCCCTGTTCTTCTGCCTTTTTGCATTTCATCCTCAGCACAAAGAGAATTAAATTCCAGTGCTTTAAGTAAGTCATTTGTGCTTCTGAAAAATATATTACCCGGAGAAAGTAAGAAACTCCCTGGGTCCCCCACTGCCATCAGAGGTGCTGCTGCACGGCGTGGGCAGGGCAGCGGCTGGTGGGAGCAGGGGTGGGAAGTGTGGGCTGCCGCGCTTCTGCAGGGGGAAATGCAGGGTGGGACTCTTTCGAGTGGTCTCTGTGCCGGACCTCGGAGCTCCCTGGAAATAAAATCAAATGGGAACTCGAATGGGGGAGAAGGAGATGATGCAGATTCTGTGTCCTCAATTATTATCAATTTGCAACATCAAAATTGTTGTTATCAAATTGCAACAATTTTTGGAGGGAAATTGGGGATGAAATTAGCAGATTTGGGGCACAACTACAGAGTTTTCCTTTTTGCCTGGGACTGGGACTGCATCTAGAGACTCTGCAAGACACAAAGCTGACAGCATTGGGGTATTTAGCAGAGGAGCATCCCCAGGTGTCCCGAGACGAGGCTGGGCAGAAAGAGGAGACCGTCTCTTTGCATTAAGACTCAAGTCCAAAGCTCAAAGCCAAGAGGTCCCCAGCCACCCATGACTGGCCCCACCAGCAGCAGTGGTCCCCAGCGGGTTGGTGCTCCCGAGGCACGTGCAGCACGAAGGGGCAGGGGAACGGCAGGGGGGGAATCTCTACCTGCGGGGTGGGGAGCGAGACAGTCCTAAAGGCTTGTAGTACCGGCTTGAAGAACAGGATGATTAATGAGAGCAATGGCACAAAGGAACCAGAAACTAAGTAATGAGACCTTTATTTGATACATAATACCACTGGGACCTTCAATAAAGAGAATAAGAGGAGTAGGGCTAAGTTTCGTTGGTTTGGGAATGCATGAGGAAGGGGGGAAGTATTGCTGACTTTGCAGTCAAATGCCTGGGCTGTACACAACCGGGCTGCAGCGTTGTTCAAAGTAAGCCTGGGACATGTTAATTTGGTCATATATTTTCAGACGATGGAAAGACACCCTGACTTTTGATTTACTGTGCTGCGTGGATCTATGCAATGTTGTGGGTTTAAAATGCAGTGTCCAGAGCCTGATTCAGTCACCTGATGGTTGAATTCCAGCTGGGAGATGAAGAAGCCATTATATACATAACAAGAACTTCCAGCCAAAAATTACTTATGGTTTCAATTGAAGGAGAAGAAGTTGCTGATAGTTTAGGTATGGATGTCAGAAACACAGCAGTTAACAGCAGAGATGAATGAGAGATTGGGAGGTGATAACTTAGATAAATTGGTGTCTCATCCATATTAAGGAGACAGCTCATCCTCGGTTGCTGCCGGATGACATGAACAGTGGAGCATATATGGATACTAAAATACACTGGTCTTAAAGTTAAATCCCCAAGAACCATCAGAAATAAGTCTCAGAAGCCAAAGTGAGATCTGATGCACACTGCAAAAATATGCAGTCTGTCAGAGCACACTGCTCTCTCCATATAACTTCCACCATTTGTGGGACAATTATGGAGAAAACGATACTGTGATCTGTAAAGCAGTTCCTGAAGTGGTTTTATTCACTAACTCAATGCTATGCATAATCTTTGCCAGCAACATCTCCAGAGGTGTGTGCATAATAGAGAGACATCAAGTCAATGAGTCAAAACATCAGAAAATAAAATTCAGATGAACATCGCATTCAAAAATTATATCATCTGTCATTTAACACTGTCTGAAGACCTCCTTATTGAAATAATACATCTAAACCAAAAGTTACCCCAGGCAGTAATACCGTATTGCGCTATGTTTAGGATCTACCAGGAATCGTGGTTTTCTGCAACTGGAGCTGGCTGCCAAAGCAGGCAAGCAAGGGTTATAAGCCCTATGGGGATCTTCAAAGTGAAGCACCCAAAAGACTTGTAGAGGGGAAACACAGGGCGCTGGGAGGGTCTGTTGCTCTTGTGTACCCACTTCAAAACATGCCAAGGTCAGTAGTGACCCCCCAGTGTCACCCATTTCCTTTCTTGTATAGATGCGAATAATTATTTTTCTTTTAAGACCCAGATTAGCTGCTAAAAAAGGCATTGTACCCAAATGCAAAATCAATTTGCCCTAGCTGACATTACATTTCACTGGATTAGATCCTTCGTTCCTCCTGTTCCAAAACACCCATCGAGATAAGAAGTTTCCCTTTTTGAAAATGCAGATCTGGAAGACCTCTAAATCCCCTAACTAAATTCTTATCCTGCCGTTTTCCCAAAGCACCATGTATAGCATCGTCTCTGCACTACAGCTTGAAAGAAACAATCCCCTGCAGATGCATCCATCCGAGGCCAGGAATATCTGCTTTGGGTGCTTTGGCAGGGATATCACAGCATGGGCCATAAGGCAAGTATATACATATATAAAATGTATATGTACATATATATGCATATTTTTTCTACACACTCGTATTTCTTAAAAAACAGTGCTTTTATTCTAGGCTTGATTTTCAATTAAACCTTATGAAATCATAGCCTATCCTGTTGTACTAAAGGATAATAAAACAATGCCAAGCTGGTTATAATTTCCCACAAGTTCCTAGTTGTAGGTACGGGGAGAATGATAATTTTGCTCCCCACTTTTTGCTAGCTGCCTGGATCTCCGCACCAGCAGCGAGCGCAGGTCCCCGCTGCGGCGGTGGTGGTCCCACCCTGCGGGCAGGCAGGTCTGGGTGGGAAGAGGGAGCGTCGCGTAATGAGTCCGAGTTGCTCCAGGGCGTGAGAATGAGCAATGAGCATCTCTGCTGGAAGGAAAATCGGGAGCTTGGGTGAGCTTTGCCACTTAGACAACAAATCACTGGGTGTGCTTGAGGGTTCATTTTTCATTGCAAAACACCGGTGAAACGAGTACTTTGCTGCTTATCTCTTTATTGCTCATCAGTGCTTCTTTGCCCTTCATTTCTTGGAAAAGGCATGGTGCTTAAATAGGTTGAAGGGTGGACTTTGTGAAAGAACTAAGCCACCTCTTTAATCCCGAAGGCTTCGTAAAGGGTTCATTTTGCTCTCCGGGAAAATCTCTGTCTTCCTTGTTCACTCTCCTCCCTCTCTCCCCCATCCACCTAGGTTTCCTCGTCTGTATCTGAAGGCATGCTTGCCATCCTTTGAAGAGGTAGTCTCCTCTAAAAAATCAATAGTTAACATTGTCTTTAAATAGTCTGACATTTACCTTTACTGCAGTTTTCATTTCTTTCTGGGATTGCTCAGACATTTGTATTACCCAGGTACATTCCTTATTTCTCTGCCTGTAGCCACCGACCAGGAGCTTTGCAAGGATGGCAATCCTGGTGTAGCTCACGGCCACAAATAAGGAGACTTTAGCAAGATAATTGAGAGGACTGGAACTCACTAATAGAAGCATCTTTAATTTATGGAAGACATCAAGTGAGAATAATTACAAGCAAAAGGGTAGCATAAATCCCTGAAGAAAATATATCCTGAATGCAGTTTTCCCAACAAGCAAATCTGAATGCTGGCCCAAAGGTCAAAAATAAAAGACTGTGAGCTTCAACCTCCCAAGCCATCCACCTTTCCTTTCCCCTCTTGTCAAGAAATTGTCTAGGGGTTCATTTAGAAAGCTGCTTGTTCAGAGTAGGGCCGTTTGCAATCTGGGGAAGTTAAGCAAATTAGCAGAATTATTAGGTAAGAGGCAATTCTCCACAGCCTGCAAAGCAACCGCTTGTTAAATTAGCTCACACAAGAGAGTTGCACTGATCGAATGACGGTTGCAGTGTTTGCAGAGAGAAGGCTGTGCAGGCATTTGCTTTGAAATAACACTGCTGTACTCCAGCTGAAAAATAAGAAAGGGGAGTTTTTGCAGCTTCCCTGGCAGGCTGGGACAGTTTCTCGCACGAATGTCCTGGAAGATGCCTTTGTCTTTTACACACATTCCTGCTACTCAGTTCCTTCTGCAATAATAATAAAAAAACTAACAAAGAAGAAAAACCCAACACCTTCAAACTAGCTACTTCTAAAAATAGGGAGGGCTGCAGGAGAGCTGATGCCACGAAACCCCTGGAAGCAGGTGGCTCGTTGCACCCGCTCCCCTCTGGGACTTGCAAGGACACCTGGGGTTTTGCAGCCTCACCGTCCTGGGACGACTTTGGGAATGGATCTTTCGGCAGCAGAAACAGCAATCGGAGTCCTCCAAGAGGCCAAGGAGAGGGTGGCTCACACACGGTTTCTGATCACTCAGTCTAATTTTTATATACTCTTTGGCTATTGATTTGATATTTTTATACCTTATGTAGTGCACTTAGTACAGAAAAAAATGGATTAACCAAGTAAATGTGCTTTATTAGCGGGTCTCTGATGGAAAATTATGTCAGTTTTCCATTTAAAAGACGCAACAGATTAATCCACTCATAAATCAATTTGTCCATGCTTGAAAACCTACTAACACCCCACATAAAAATTTCCAGTGTCAAACTGCATATAATATATAACTGGATATAATAATCAAACTTTTAAAATGAAGCAAAGGTATTATTGCGAAGTCTTTAGCACTTCCACCACAGCTGAGAATGCAATACTCATCCCCAAAGTGAAGTGAGGGTGTTACACCGGGCTTAACTCCAGCTTCACTCGCAGGAGATGAAGTTGCCTTCATGCAATCGCATCAGCGCAAGCAGCAAACCGCTGGGCATTTCCAGCCTCACCCTGCCTACTCAGAAGTGCAAAAAGCACTCACAACTGCAAGCAGAAGAGCTCTGGTGACCAAACCTGTCTAAAACAGGGACCAAGACACCTGCCAGATCTTTCCTCACTGCACCACGTAGTCTGACAACCCGTTACGAGCCCAAAGACCTGGCAGCACAGCTGCAGTGAACGTTGGCTGGATCCTGCAATAATTCTGCCGGCAGATCGATGGGGTGGCTTCAGCGAGCACCGGTCTCTCTGCAACCCTGGCGCAGGTGAGGCTCCCGCGGACGTCAAGGGGGGCATTTGCCCACGGGGAATCTGCAGAGTCAGGTTGGGCGTATTCACCAGATAAATCCTCTGCAGTTGCCGGTGATGGACCTGAGCCACGATGCAGAAGCTCTGGATCCGGGTTCAACTTTTCTCCCAGGTTTAAGATGTACGGGGTCTGGAATCGGTTTAAGTCTCTGCCCAGCTGTTAGTTAATAGCTACTTTCTGGCTGTTCCCTGGTTTCCCCAAATCCCTTTTTTTTAATTGATTGCTTCACACTGCATCATCTACTTTAAAATGAAGATGGATACAACTCTTAAGCCTCTACAATGGTAGTTTTGGGGTCGGGATCATTGGACTTGGGAACTGCCGGCTATTGAACACTGTCCTGTGGCATGAATGGTGCAGTTATTTATTTTTTTTTATTTTCTTGTTTCTTTCTAGGACTGACAGATGTCCCAGCTCAAAGGGTTGTCCCAGGTTTTGTCCTTCCCAGGCTTTTTTGGCTCATTGGGCCGTGCTCCTCATCATGGAAAGATAGATTATGCCTTTACTTTCCAGGTGATTCGTTTTTCTCCCTAACTACTTAACAACCAACATGTTCCCATCCTCTTTTTTTGTGTAAAAACCTCAAACTCTCTTGCAAAGATAGATGAGGCAAACCAGCTATGATTACTGTCCATCTGGGAATAATGCTGCCATGGTATTAGACAAAAGTCTACTTATATTTCATTACTGTGTTTCATTACTAAAGCATGGAGCATGCTGTGATTTCACAAAAGAGAAGTGTTAGCACAGGAAGGGAGAAGAGGGCTCAGGGTTGGAAATTCCCCTTAAATTCTGCAGGAGTCCCTGTAATGCAAAGTTACTTCATTAGCCATTTCCCAGCCATCGGCACTCGGAGCCCAGGCGAGGAGCACACGGGCAGATCAGCTCCGTGCAGGGCACGAGCCGCCACGTAAGCCACCCCGTGAGGGGACACGGCTCTTTTTCCTACTCTTTGAGTAAAACTACGATGGCACAAAATCAGGAGCTTTGGCGGCCAATCTGGGGAGCAAAAGAGCTTGAAAGGAGGGCTGCCATCTTTAGAACGGGTGTTTAGGGAAACACAGACCTCTTTCTATCCACGGACATGGGCAGGAGCAGCCAGTATGAGCTAATTGTCCTACAGTAAGTTGTCCAGCAACCAAGGGTCCCCCTTAGCAAGGGGGTGGCAGAGGCTGGGGGAAGAGGAGCAGGAGAATGAGCTGCCTTACGAAAGGGGAATAGAAATTAATTCCTTCCACAACACCAAGGACTGTCGGCAGGATAATTCATTATTTGTTCCTAAGCTAGTGTAGCACGGGGCTACCTCTTACCCCGGCAGGGTATCAGCTCACGGCTGAACACTTGCATATTTGGGAAACAGTTTCAGATCTCTCCCTCTCTCTCCCTTTCCCTCTCCCCCCCCCCCCCCCCCGTAGCAGTAAAAGGAGAAAGCAGAAGCTATCTGTCATGCACGGCACAAAATGATTTATAGGAGGGGGAGGGCAGAAAGAGCTGGAGGCACATGTTATCGGAGGGAGGTGCTAAGTGCTGTGAAATACCTGTCCCACATGGAGGTGGAAAAGAAGTCCTTGGTGTTCAGTCTCTTGTACCTTCAAGAGAAAGACTGGCCACGCTCTGCCCCCGTCACTCGGTTATTCAGCTCGTGGTAGCCCACCCGTAGGCACAGCAGCCCGGATGGTGCTTCTGTGCTCAGCCCCGTGGTGCAGCCCTACCTTGCAGCCCTGGGACTACACGGAACATTGCAGTGTTTATTTTTAGTGTTGTACACTAAAGGACAACTACCTATAGCCCACAGAGATACCTAGGCACACGTTAATATCACAAGCATAAGGTAAGAGCAGATGAACATTAAAATAGGGAGTTTGTCCAATCCAGGCAGACCGATTGCATAAGAAAATAATTTGCATGGGGCATTGACAACCTATTTGCTGTTGTAATTCTGTATGTTGAATACCCCAAAATGAAGGATTTTATTTCTTGGGAGAAAAAGGAGGACTTATCCACACCCCAGGCTGGGGTGTTACTACAGCTCAGCACTGCCGCAGTAACTGAGGTAATGCATGAACCTGCCAAGCTGCTCTGACTGGCCACGCACGTGCTGTCTGTCCACGTCAAACACAAAGTAAAGGACGTTTGCTTAAACCTCAGCCAAAGAAGTACGCATGGACACGTTTTATCTTGCGGTTGTGAATAGCTCAGGCTGCGCAGGCAGTTGCCGTTGCACAGCTCACCGGGGCTGGGCGGCAGAGGAGCAGCCCATGCGTAGGAGCTGAGGCATCCTTCTTCTGTTCTTGCTTGGATGTACAGAAGATACCATCATCCAGCCCTTTATTCCTTTGGAAAACACGTGCAGCACATCTCGCTGTTTACGTTTAATCCAAACTAATGTCCTACGGCTATCATATGCGTGATTATGGCAGTCATTTTTAATTAGGGATTGTGTCGATTGTATTTACATTTTCATCACTTTTGGGGGAAGTAGCGGATATTTTCCTGCAGGTGAAGTCCTCTCTTTGCAGTTCTCTATCCCTCCAGCTGCACCCACTGTACGAAAGGGCTGTGCAGCTTATTAAAAAAATACATGAGTATTAAGCCCATTCTCTGTGCAAGTAAATTACAGCGACTTACGCAACACAACTCAAGGAATGCAGAAATGCAAATTCCCTCCATCCTATGGCAAGATTTACAATCTTATTCTGAGTGCAATATTTATTATTAGCAGAAATCCTGGCAGGACCTGGGAGATGCTGGTGGCCCTGTGACGAAGAGGATGCATTCAATAGCTTTCTGGGAAGTGGAGTCAAACATGAACGGCTCAAGCCAGTCTTTGCACTCTGTGATAAACACCTTGCAGGAGCTATCATTCACCCGGAAAGAAAGGGGAAGGCAGATCATTACATTTATTGGTCATAGTTTTTCAAGAGTCAATAAAGACCTACTAGAAAAGGCATGGTTAGTAGCAGGATTATATATATTTTTCATCTATCCCAAAAATACCTTTGGCTCGACAGCTATACATAACACCAGTAGAAGGTCTGTCTTCTGCCCAATACATCAGGATGAATCTTCCGCCTAGATGATGGTCCTGGTGTAGATGGTGCTCACATTGTACAGTTTTTAATGTCTTTAACCATCTTTAGCTTTGTATCCTGATAGCCCCTTCAGGCTATATGTCAATGCCATCTGGGAGGAAAAGAAGAGACTTCTGCTCAAGCGGTAACGTAGATCTCTTGACTAAAACTGTGCTTCCTTCACTTGACAAACTGTCAGCACAGAACAATTATCTGCCTGTTGGTTTGCTTGTCCCTTCTTTTCTCTCCTCTCAGAAAAAAACAGATGAAGGAAAAGGATGCACATAGTAAAACTCCATGGACAGAATCCAGCTGATCTGGTTGTTCCACCCAGAGATGCAGATGTATCAAAGGTAAAAGCGAGTCCCTTCTTCACCACCTTCTCCTCCTACACTTGGCTGATGAATGCTCTCAGGTCTTTGGGACAGATAATGGGTCTGTTTTTATTTGTCTTAAGTCCTGTATAAATACAGTGGGTATCAGCCTAGTGTATTTAGGCTGATGTGTTTTAGCAGATCTAGATTATGAATTGCTCCTCAAAATAACATTTGCATTTGCCGACAAAGGTCTTTATTACAGAAGAGGGTCAAGCAAAAAAAGGATTATGCCTGCTAATTAGTCACTGTTATTTAATATTTGCACAAAAGGTTTGCAGGACTGAGTCCTCAGGATTGCCTTGTTTGAGAAGCTAATCGGGTTTCCAGGAAAGCAGCAGTGTGTGGTGGGCCATCAGAGCAGCCTCTTAGTGGGTATGGAGGACAATTAGATTTGATGTAGTTAAGGGTGGTTGGCTAAAGGCTTATAATGACTTAGCCGGGACCTGATCCTGGGCTTTTCAAAGTCAGTGGTAAAACTTCCACTCAGAGCTGTGCTTTATGGGAAACCGGCTGAAGCAGATCCAATTTTCAGACCATGGGCAGGTTCGTGACCTGGGCAGCTCCTGGCTGAAATGGGCAGCAGTGAATCAGCTCTGTTTGCTCTGAAACACCGCTGTTTCAGGAGGGATTGGGGAGTGAGCAGGGCTGAAACACAAACTGTGGGCAGGGATATTTGTAATTTTTTCGCCCATGCCTTAGGTTTGGCCCTATATATTAACAGTCCCTAGAGAGTTCCCCTGAAGTCTACCAGCTACCTTCTGCTTGGGCCTCGTATTTCCTCAATTAGACCATAATGGGCTGTATTGTTATAGAAATTCCTTGCTAAGTGAATTGAATTTCTCATTCCGTAAAGGTAGAATTAGACAATAAAAATACTGGCAGAAATCTTCAAGCATGGGTGCCTGAAGGTGGGATCTACATTTAAGTATCTAAATACATGGCCCAACTTTTGTAGCCCCTGTGTATTCATATCTTCTCTAGCTTCAAGAAAACTGGAAGCTTTCCTGCTAATCGAGGCTTAGGTGGCTTTGGGTGTACCTAAATATGGACCACGCTTCTTTAAGGTGAAAACATTTTCATTTACATTCCATGGTTTTGTTCAAGTTGCAATGCCTCCAGCTTCCCCATTTGACATTTTTTAGTAACTTAATCATGATTACCAAGGAAGAATTTTAATAATGGTGTTGTTTACATTGGATGCAGCCCTGGGGAACGAGGGAGAATAACCCAGATTGCGGGAGCAGGAGGAAGGAGCATGGTATTTTGGAAACCCAGGCCACAGCCTGCTGGAAGCATCTGTTTCTACTCAACCTTTTCCTCTAGAGTCCCGATATCATTCACAGTCCAGACTGCCAGCAATTAGGGACTTGTGCTGAGGATTCCCTTTCCCTTGTGCTTTCGGCCCCATCCTTCCTTGTTTATGAATCTCGGGACTGACAGCGACAGCGTTAAGGTGATGTTTGCTCAGCGACTGCTACACACGCAGTCATTCCTGTCTCAGCGGATGCCTTCGCTTGATGCTGCTGAGATGGAAATTAGGAAGTGGGATTGGGTAGTGCTCAGAAACCAGCACTGCTAATTGCAATGCAAATAATTAGCTGGGAAAGACAATGTGTCAAGACGTGACTTGCAGCTACAGAGGTGGTGGCCACTTGGCTATTTTGCCAAGGGCAGAGCTGTGCTGTGTGGCTGCAGCTGGAAAGCCACAATCATCCTTAGTACCCACGGCTGCAAACTGGCTCCATGCTAGCGTGGGGATTTGTTGGAGCTGCTCATTTTCCTCTGTTTGCAGGCACAAATACCAGCAAATGCATATTGCAAAGGCTTGGGTCTCTTCTGTTAGGCCAGGTCAAAGCCCTTTTGGATGCATAGTTGGGTGTTTGGAAAGACGCTACATTTGTGAAAAATAAATTTAAAACCCAGTAATTTCTTTTACGTGTTTCCAAGAAATCAGCATGAAGGAAAACATCCTTCTCCAAGAGTTCATCTGTTGCTTCCCACTTTTGCATTTAAAAAAAAAAAAAAAGCAGGAAATATTTCTGATCAGTTCTGATACAACCACTTCTCCTTGTTGGCGTATTTACACTTCAATACTGATGAGCCGCACAAAGGGAAGAAAGTAACAGAACAACGTAGTACCTACATCTTCCCGGCAGCTCCCTGGAAATGCATCTGCCATCACTGTTGTACAGAACCGGGCTCTGGCAGAAGGAAGATGGTCTCACTGCGTGGCAGCTAGAGAGGCACTAGTTACATTTAGTGAAGTTTTGACATCTTAGCAGTCTTTTCAGTATGAGCATCGATCACTGCATCCCGAAAGAGAGAGCTGGAGACCTGAGCTCTCAGCTCCGCGCGTGCTCTTCAATCTAAACTTGTTCTCGGGCAGAAGCACCGGGTACGTGCCTGATCTAATTGAAGTATGTGGACAATAAAAAACCTACATAGACTTCAGTAGGATTTCAACATGGACGCTTAGGCACTGTTAAAGGGCAGAAAAATGAGCTAGCAGAAGTGGGTAAGCACCGTTTTCCTTTTAGCTGAAGAAAGGTGCTCCTGCAGTAACATTGCTCCTGATGTCTTTGCCTTTTAAATACCCAGTGACATAAATATTAGATGTATGTTAAGACTCAGATCCAGCAAAGAGCTCCTTATCTTAAAGCACATGAATACTCTTGGCCCTAGTAAGAACATTTAAACGGAACCTAAAGGACCAGAGACGTGGAGTCAAGTGAACCAAATTTCTGGCGTGTGAAAAGAGACAAATCTCTGCACTCTCTCATGCCAGGGGTTAACTTGGGCCAGGTGTCCTTAGGAAGTAAAGACATGAATATTCTCACATCAGACTTTTGCATCCGAATGGCTCATTATACCAGCAATGTTCATAGCTTGTGATAGTCCTATAGATTTACCATGGTTAGGAAAAGATGACGCCCAGCTTACCTTCCCACCAATCATTATTACATGGGAAAGTCAGCAATTTTCTTTAAGTCCATTAGCATAACATTAGTGCTTATAAGGACCAGACTGGGGTAGACACTTTAGAAGTCTTTTAGGTCAACAAAGTCAAACTGGGGACCCTTTTTTAGGGGCATAGCTTTTATCTCCCAAACAAAAAAAACATTGTTGGCTAGTACAGGCAGTGGATATTTGCAATTTCGGGCAATTAGGAAATAGCTGGTATTCCCAACTCATTCCCTGCTCTAGTGGCCCCGGAACTCCCCATTTCTTCACTAGAGGCTATTGAATGAGCAGCTCGGCGCGTGGTACAAAACACAAGGAGGGAACTTCAGATCAAAACATTTATTCTTCGTTGCAGCAGATGGAACACTGAGGCACGGGGCTCCCGGGTGGGCGTGAGCGAATACATATGAAAATGCACAGCATTGGCAGTTGAAATACACAGTCCTGAATTGCAGCTGAGATCAATATAGGAGGACGATAGAGATTATCCATCTTGAGTGGTCTCCGTTAGGCAGAATTGACTGGCAACCACATAATGACTCAGGCTCAGCCCACCAGTTTAGAGCCCGAGTGATAGATCTGCAGATGCCAGTCATCATAATTTCCTTATCGGCAGCGTTCACGTGGCCATTTGTCTTCTGCTACCTGAGTTGTCTTGGTCCGGTTCACGTGCTTTATCATCCAAGGTGCGTCTGAGAGATCAATGCACAGCTACAGCTGGTTGAAGGGGACCAAATCCATTGAACAGTTGATTTGGTTCCATTTTACCAGCTTTAGCAAAGCATTTGGCCTCACGGGCTGTGGCCAGCAAAGCAGGGAATTCCTTGGGGTCTTTTCTTTCCCAGCCGCCCGGACCTCTTCTGAACATGCTGCCGCCTGACGTTGCACTGGTTCAAATGGCTTCACTTTCAGGCAGTCGGGATTTATTTAAGCTTCTTAGCAGCTACAGCTGAGGAGCGGGTCTGAATTAAAGAGGCAGGTTTAACAGCAATGGAATAGTCCACAGCAGTAACCACCAGCCTGGAGCATTTTTAAACCCGATATTTGGCTCCGTCTGTTTTGAGAGCCATGTTGTTATTACAGCGTCACATAAGTAAAGGCTATTGTTTTAATCCAAATACTTTAATTGTCACCTCTTGCCTTCTTCCTTCAGTGTTATATGGTCTGCTGTCCTCCGCCGTGCCCGTGTTTCGGTGTCTGAAGTGCCACCGAACACGCAGCAGCGGGTAAAGCAGAGAGATGTCCCCAGCCCGCAGCCGAGTAACTCGGGGCTGCAGAGCTCTTCTCCCCTCAGGGCTCTCCTTGGCACATGGGAAGGAAAAGACTGAAATACCTAAAATCTTTTTTAGAGGTTAGCAGACTCTGCCTCCCTACCCTGCAGCTCCCCGTGTTTCCTCATCTGGCATAAAATCAGTAGTTTCAGTGGTTCTGCTTGAGACAAGCAATGGTTGTATTTGCCATCACCAGAAACCAACAGGAAAGGGGTGGAAAGGAAAAGAAAGAGGGGGAAAAATGGAAAAAAAATGGCTTTTCTTTCTTGCAATCTCATAATCGGGCGATTTGCCCCCGGACGGCGAAAGCGAGCCCCTGCCAGGCAGCCCTGCCGCACCGCCGCTGCCCACGCCACTCGCACGATGGTTCGTGTTGCAGCACTGGGGAGTTGGTTTCTCCTGGAGAGCCCTGCAGCATGACCACCCCACTGCTAAAAATAACTCGGTAAATCAAATTTAAAAATCACAGCAGCTCCGATCATTTCTGCAGTGGGAGCCAATAAAGTCAGGCCTTTCCTTCTTAACCTAGAGCCACGCGCAGATATTGCACATTGCCATGTGCATAACCTATTTAAAGAATTTATATGCGTCGTAAGGCAAAGGTGACTTTTCCCCCCCTCTTCCTCGCAGCCCACCACGCTGCAAGATGATACTAGGAAAAAGCACCTGCGCTTATAACCACTGCACGCAGAAATATTGCAAGTGGGCCAGCATTATAGCTCCCCAAGAAATACAAGCTTTGCATTGTAACGGTAAGTACTGCAGATCACTTAACTGCCCAAACCCATTACTCTAAGCTGCCTATAAATAAACGGAGAGAGAGAGACAGAGAGAGAGGGAAAGAGAGAGAATAGCTTTTTAAAAAGAGCTCTACAATTAATTTAATCGAGTTATCTCTAGGTACCTTTTCAAGAGACAATCAAGCCAAGGAACTAAATGGAAACTTAGACAGTGAAGACCTGGAAGTATTAAATTCATCCTTTGGTGAGTTACAGGAGGCAAAGGAAAGTAATTATTTACTGGTGATTAGGGGGAGGTGGCAGTGCCATTGGTGACCGATGCTGCACTGAACCTACAAGCTGAACCCTGATGGGCACAGGATTTGGGGTTAGCGTGCACCAAGCTGTCTGAGCATCACCACCGCGCACTTCAAAGACGCTCTGCTCCCCAGGTACGCTGGCTCTGTCCCGGTCTTGTGGATTTGGGGAGTCATTTGAAAGCAGCGCTGTGGGAGAGTGGTGGGGGGGTTACTCTTAGCATCTTCTGCCGGGGACAAGTGCTGTCCCCACTCCCCCCGGCTTTGCTTCGGGAAGTGCCCGGGAACACGTTTGAAATCAATGCGAGTCAGCATGGATGCTCTGTAATGTTTTGTTTAAATTCTCTGCAGTGAGTTATGGGTGAGGTTTTCCTTTTTAGAAAATTAGTTTTTCTCTTCTGGATGCCATTAATCAAAACTAATGATGTCTCTCTGGTGGTGAGGCTTTCCCAGCAGCCGAGAAAGAGCAGCCCACGTTATCGGCTGGAGAGGGCTGCAACACACGGGGGCTTGTAGCCTCCCGGCAGGGAAAGCACAGCTCTCCGCCAGCCCAGGTACCGCCAGGCTGGGCTCTGAGGCTGTACAAGCCATCCGAGCAAGATGAATTACAGAGGCTTTGCTCAGACGTGTTCTGAGCTCTGTTGAAGGTCCTGATCTCTCCTGCGAGGCAGTGCTCACCCCCTGAACGCCTGTGGGTCCCCACCCCCTGTGAAAGGTGGGGGTACGGGGTTCCCCTCTGCCTGGTCAGCGCTGCCAGGTTCAGCAGGCAGGACCTGGCAGGAGAGCTTTGCCAAGCCCCGGCAGCCAGGCAGGGTTGGTGTCACCCTCCCTGCCTGTGCTGGCGTTGCAAGCGCAGTCTGCAACAGCACCGTGTCCCGCGTTCAAAACCTCAGCCACCCGACGCCACCAAATCTAGGTTTGCCGTCCAAAGTGAATCCAGACCCAGTCATTTCCTCACGAAATTGGGTCTCACATTGGAAAGGTCCTTTCTGGCTGCTCTGTCCCCAGGGCCAGGATCGGGTGGTGGTGCACCCTCCGCAGGACCCTGCTCCAAGCCCTGCCTGCCCATCGCACCGGCACATCCCCGAGCTGGGCAAAGTCCACGCGCGCTGCAGGGTGGCATTGGAGAGCCATGGGCAGACTGAGCAAGCAACACTTGTTAGAGGCAAATCAAAGCCAAACTAACAAAATAAACCTGTGGATCGCTTTTCTCTCTCTGCCGACCGTTGCACAGTGCCTCTGTGTTTTGCTTTTGGCCCGGTTGTCAGCTCCGCTGCTAACGATTACAGGCATGAGAACGGTCCAAATCACCGCATTACCAAACCACTGCCATGGCAAGCAGGATCAGGAACAGGCAATGTAAGAGGATCTGATCTATTGAAGACCTTTCCACTTTAGCCTCAATATTCTAATAAAGACGTGTTATAGACAGTACAGAAAAGCCAAAGAATTTATCAGCATTTGTCGATATTCCTAATGAAGCAGAAGATTCAACATGCAATAGAATTAGCCTACAACGAACCCTTGCATAGGGCCCATCCTTCTGAGTCCAGAAATCTCCTGCCTATTCCAGTCCGATACCCTTTTGAGAAATGAGCATCCCTCGAAGCCATTATCATTATAAGCTAAAAGGCCAAATGAGACAAAGTACTGTTGCTCTTCATCTGAATAAACAAATCATTTTTAGATCAAATGCATTAACAATTTATCATCCTAAAATCCAATCAAAAGGAAAAAACAACAACACAGAACATTGATTTCCTACAGCTTTATCTTAATGAAGTGCACATTCCCTTCATAATTAGCTTTGGAAGGTTTTTTCCCCCCTTTCCTCACGCTAATGTGTTATTTGATTTCCATCCAAACGTTACTAAATCGGAGGAAATTTCCCCAAAATGAAGTGGCTTTTGATAATACAGGAAAATGTCTACTCTCTCACTTTGCTGTTTTTTCCACCAAACAGCCATACTTGTACTGCAGATGATTCAACTTTATTGCACAGTGTCTTTGCGAGGATGCTTAAATCAATGCCACAGTTGCTGTATTCTGCACAATGTGCCATTTGTAAACCAGAAAAATACAACCTCGCCGCTTTTATCCTTTTCCTTACAGACATCAAATATTAATTTAACTTATATTATTACAGGGAAAAAGTGGACTGTGTTTTATTAACATTTCTGAAATTATAGATACTCAACCCAAAAAGTAGACTCCAGACAAGGCTGGGAGTCTTCCGCTTGGATTTTACTTGACTTAATTAAAAAGCACTCAGTTCCTTTGTGCACTAAAGTAGTTGCTGACATTGCAATAGCCACTCAGTCTTTCAGATCAAAACTATTACCTGAACTTAATAAAGTGTCGATTTAATTTATATACCCCCGTGAACTCACCTGTCTCCCACAGACACAACATGGTTCTTGCTAACGACCAGCGAAGGCAGCAAGTTGACGGCAAACTCACCAGCACCCCGGGGTAACTCAGCTGCCCCATAACATAATTTCCATCACTTTTATCTGCCTTCTCCGCCATTAATACCATTATCCAATATCCATGATCCAGCGATCCATCGCCCGTTGCTGGAAACACTTTTTGCCAGGCCACCTCTCCGTTCCTCCCCTGAATCTCTCTTTTAAATCTTTTCTTCTTTAAATGATGCTGCACAGAGGACTATTGCTTTCATCCTGCTTCACTGAGTATTTGCTGAAATGCAATGGCTAATTTGATAATCAGGTTTTATTCGGATGTATTGCCGAGGTACACGGCAATATCTACGACAGAGAATAAAGCCCCAAACCCTACAATTGTCACCTTATTCCTTAGTTATACAGAAAGTCAAAAGTGACCTTATCAAAATATTGGCTCTGTATGAGAATCTCTGTCTTAATCCAAATTTTGGTCCTAGGCCTCTTGTAAAAATAAAGGTCCTATTTCAACCACAGACCTGATCTGTTCTGGCAATGCAGAGCATCGATACCTGAGGGAGCTGCAAATGCTCTGGCTCCACGCGGGACCGAGACGGACACTCCAAAGGTGTTTGCCTGAAACGCGAGGCTCTGAGCAGGTCCCTGGGAGCTGCATCTCCTGAAACCGGCGGTGGAAATAGTTGTGGGGTTGGATTTTCTTTTTTCAACTCACACACTCAAAAGAGAACAAAGCCGTTCCCTAATACAGTTTGTGCATTTTATGGACCAAACAATTAAATAGGTTTTAAAACATCTGCTGACTGCATAATTCCATACAGGGGAGTGTACTCAGCATTTTTAAACAGCAACTGATACGAGATACCACTTAATAGTACAAAACACCAGCAGTCCCGTTAAAATCAATAGAAAATTAGATGCTATGAAAATGCAATATGTGTCCAATTAGTTATAATTGGAGCAAATGGTGATGCAGATAAACTCCTGGAGGAAGACGTATTTGTCCAGAACGCTCCCTGCCTGCTTTCGGCACGGCACAGTATTGGCAGTGGTGGGCTCTGCTGTATCCTATAGCATGAATGATGATCCATCTAATACACGTATGTTAACTGTTATCTAATTATGGAGTTGCTCGGAGCCTGCAGGACTGCTTTGGTGCGTGGTGAAAAATGATCCTCTGTCACACGGAAACCTCCCTGTTGGACTTGACAAATTATGCCAGCAAACCTGTTTAAGAACTAAAAAATCCTTGGACACGGTGACAGGCGGGGAAAGATGCTGTTTGGGAACAGTTATTTATTTATTTATCTGACGGAGTTTAAGAATTGCGACTCAGTCCCACAGATACTCGCTCTTTCCCTGCCTGTCCGTTGTTATATCTGTTCAAACTCCTTCTCACCGATTATTTTTCAGGCTTCTTTCAACTCCTAAAAACTCAGCTGCACAGCAAAACGGGAACTAGGTTATGCGATTCTAACGCTTTATTTTTAACATCTTTGGTGCGACATACTGGCCTCCTCTTTGTTTCATCTTACGACTAAAGAGAAAGCAAAGATCCCATACTGCAGCGGCACAAAAGGTACATCCCCGGCCAAGCGTCGCTCCAACCCCTTCATGGCCTCGCGGTGGATGAAGCACATCACTTGTGGTACAACGAACATCATTAATTTGCAGGGCACTTTTTAATATAAACATTATAAAGAATCACTTATTTTACCAAAACTATTGGCTCAGAGCTAAGAAGCAATAACTTTCTCCAGGGTTCGTATTTTATTCCCGTTTTAAGTTAATAATTCAAATTATTAAAGACTTACGGCCACATAAAAACCCAAAAAGCTCATGTTTACTCAGACTCGAAACCTTTTTGCATTCTTGGACACTCTGTTACTTACACTGTTCAGGGACCTGTCTCTCGAGAAAGGGAAAAAAAATGAAGTGGCAGCTTTTATTTGTTACGCTGACTCAGCCGAATGGTGGAACAAGAAACGTTAAGACCCAATCCATAACTTTTGTGGCCGCTCAAAGGACGTATTCTTCCTCGACACTGATAAAAGTTTAATATGTAGTTGCCCAGGTTTTTAATAAACTTGTCAACAAAAGAGCAAGGCAAATTGATGGAGACCTTCCCAGGAATAAATTCAGCTTCAAATAGGCCAAATGAGCGTGGAGGACAGGGAGGGGACGGCAGACGGGCGACTTTTGCTGGTCTTTGCAAAAATGGCACAATAGATTTTAGCGGGTGTGGGTGCGTCTTATTGTCTCAAAGACAAGGCTTTAGGACAAAGCTGGCTTAATTTAAAGAAAGCAAGGTGGTGCAGCGCTCCGGGCATCGGAGCTCTGATGCCGGTGAGGAGGGGAAGGACAAAGCCCGGACGTCAGTGCCCCTCTCGCCCTGCCTGCCCGCGCATCCCGGGCCCCGTCCCGCAGCAGACCTGCTCAGGGACAAGCTGCAGCGTCACTCCCTGCTTTTTATCTCCAATCCCCCGTTGCACATGTTTCAGGACATCCCCTCCGGGTATCCCCTACACAGCCATATCCCCCGCTCAGCCAAACCATCCCTGTTCGCCGCTCCACTTTTTCCCTTCAAATACTCAAGGCTGAGCTTAATTCAAGCAAAACACAGTCCTTTTCCACTGCTGTCACGGGAGCTGGATCAGGCTCCTGCAGCCTTTAGCTACACGTACCCCTCACGTATAGGGACCAGTTATATTGCATCTATATGGACATAAGCTACACACACTGTCCACCTTCTGCAAGGTTAGGAGTGAAATCATTGCATGAGATTCATTATTTTCTACTACCCTCAACCAAGTTGGTGCCTTAAATTATTAACACTTGGGGTTTTTTTGTTAATTTGTTTACCTGAAGTAAAAACAAATATTAAATCAAAGCTTCCAATAATCTCACTGCCAGCAAATTAACCCACGGCGTCCCAGAAGGGGACACCACTCTCTTCATCTCAGCAACTCCTTGCAACGCTTTGCTCCCCACGTCGCCGGCTCCCTCCCGACACCTTCCTTCACTTGCACCGAGCAGCCTCAGCAGCCAAAGGCCAAGTCCTGCCTCCTGCATTGGGTCACTTCCCAGATTGGAAGCGCTGCCCCGGCCATCGCAATGAACTTTATTCTTGATTGCTCTTAGGTCACTGGATTCCTGCTCCTGTAGCTTTATCCAACTCCCCAAATGCCAGAGTTGACTTGCCTATGTAAGGGCTTTGCAGGGATGGCTCCCATCCTTACAGCTGCCGGGTGACTTCTGCGGTTGGTGGTCACGAGTCCCGCGCCTCTTGGCTGCCCAGATGCCACCTAATCCGGTCCCACCAGAAGGGCAGCTGAGAATGAGCACTATTTATAGCAGCTGTTCCCTGGTCCCCCTGGGCTCATCAGTCTGCCCAGGGCTTTTTTAGATAGCGGCACAGGTCCCAGCACAGGCCATATCTGGGCATGGCGAGGCGTTTACAGGCACAGCCCTGTGCTTCATGAAAAAAAAAAAAAAACAAAAAAAAAACCAAAAAAATAAAGGAAACCCCTGCATCTGTTTGAGATGTCAGTCGCCCTGCTTCCCCAAGCCCCAGTGCGTAGCTTGCCTCCTGAGCACCACCAGCAACCGCTCCAACTGCTAAAACTTTTGGCTATTAAATTCTGCCTTTTTCAGACATATCTGTGTCTGAAAGCCTTCCACTTGTACACAAGGATATCCACCATCGGCCTCTGCTCCTCTATACAGACCGCTTTGCAAAAATACAAACTAAACCAGGGATGCACGCTGATGCTGGTTCAACAGTGGAAGCAAAAATGCCTTCAGAGCATCACGGGGCACAGCAGTTGGTCACGAGGAGGCAGCCCACGGGGCCGCTGCTCTGCCTGCACGTGCAGGTACCCACCGATGCACTCATGGTCAGACAAGCCTGGGGACCACGCTGGCATTGCACAACCTCCCCGGCGCCGGCAGAGCCACCCGGCAATGCGGCACTGTGCAGTATTGTGCCCAGACTGGCCACCAGCACCCACGAGGCAGTAAGCAGCCCTGCGGTGCTGGAGCATCTCATAGACCACATCGCCCATCTCCCCCAAACATATTCTGGGCATCACTGTGCAAGCCAATACCAAAGCAGGGAAGTCCTTCCAAACCCAGAATGAGCTCGCCCTTGGGTAGATGCGTCAACCCTCCTTGGCCTTCTCCAGCCTGAGCCCCGTGGTGCAAGCAACGGCTTCAACAACACCACAGTGAGCACCTACTCTGCCTCTGGGGGAAACCGAGGCAGGGGAGCTACACGCTGCAAGCCCAGCGAGCTGGCAGCGGAGGCCGTGCCCTTGGCTCCCATCCTTGGAGCGCTGGGTTGCTCCCGCCATGACCCCCTGCATCCCAATGGGAAAGCATCTCGCAGCATCGCTGCCTGCTTGGCCGAGGTCAAGAGCAACTTCAGCATCAAGCGTCAAACGTTAAACCTAGCGTCTTCTCTGGGAGAGAACGGCAAGTGCAGTACTTAAACCAGCCCTGGGCTTTCAGGGGAGGGATCCGAGCTGAGGAGCGAGGATATTTCTCTTGCGAGGAACACACCACCCCCTCACCCACAGTCACTGCTAAGTGCAAGATGTGGTGAAAGTCTTTAAAAATAGATATATTCCCAAGCAATTTGCTTGCATCTGGCGGAGCAAACCTAGCGTGGAAGCTCTTGCTTACTGACTAAAAAGGATCGTTAGCAGCTCGAGGCTCGTGCAACCTTGACTCTTCTCCTCCCTTCAGGGCCTTCTCTTGTTCTTGGCCTAAACCAGTCCTGGGAAAGACAAGGGAAGCCCTGCCCAGCTAGGCTGGTGTCAAAGGCAGGGAAAGATACTGCAGTGCAGTGCTGATCTCTTCTGCAATCGGACGTGCAGACTAGCCCGAATGCTGAGTCAGCACAATTTCTTTTTTGATTGGTTGATCTGAGTAACATACTTCCAATGTATGCTAAAGGGGCAGCAATTAATACATTTTCCCCCTTTCCCCACCTTTCCAAACAGCTTCGCATCGAATGCACAGATCTCACCCCCAAAGTCACTCTCTGGTCCTAAATATTCTGAGGCTCTTTCATTTTTAATTTAGGGCATTAAAAAAAAAAATTTGCAATCTAAGCGATGCTCACTTTGATCGACTTGTGCTGCTGCAGCTAAAATATCTGTCCTGCAGGTCAATCTAATCATGCTTAATAGCAGTTTATTCTTCAACGCAACATTTTTCACGTTGGGTCGACAGTTTTAAATGAGATTGCTGATGCACCCCTTTACTAATGCTTTTACCAGGGCCAGCACATCCCTTGAAATACTTGTGCAATAAAATGCTTTATTGCTCTTGATGAATGCACTATTAAACTTGAATTGCAAACATGCCCCCCCCTTTTATTTTTTTTTTTTTTTTTTTCCTCAAAAGACAGTGCTGGAATTTATGGGACCACCTGTCTTCCAATATTAAGTAATAGTAACAGCAGTAATAATGGATCATCAACATAACAAACACACAAAACTTAAAAAAACCCAAACCCGCCGGGGAAATCCGCATGGCACAAACTCGTCCCTGTGCTCTCATGTGCATGTGCAAAATATCCATCTTATACCTGCCGGTAGTTCCGCTTACATGCGGAGAATTCATCTCGAGAACGGCTGGATTTTGTGAGGCATAGAATAGAAAAATTTAACTAATTTGGTCCACTGAATTTATGGCTTTTACAATTCTCAAAGCTCCTGTTTCCGCGCCCGGCACTGCACAGTCCTTGGTTTGCAGGATGGATGGGCGCACTTGAGCATCCCGGCGCTGCTGCACGCAGCGGGTCCAGCACCGATGCTCCTCGCAGCGGGCCCGCGATGGCGCTCAAGGCTGGGGGATGCTCACCAGTTTGTAAAGAGCAAAAAAGAACTGGTTTAATTTTAGCTACCAAATAGAGTGGACTTAGTGCAATGTAACGGTCATAGTTTTAATCCAAATAGGTAAAAAAGGGAAGAGGAGCTGCCATGAAGCGAAAGAACGGCGCGAACTGGTTGCTGAAGGCCTGCAGTCATCATCTGCTTCCATTGACGCCAACAGCAAGGGGCTGCCGTGGCTCTGGGGCATAAACTCCCCATTTCGTTTTTAACATCATCCAAGCCTGGGTGCCTCGGGACATGTGCCACGGCAAAGCCTCCCCTGCCACCTCCGCTCCCATGCTGCGAGACAGCGCTCAGAATAATAGCTTTGAAAATATTTACATAAAAAAATAAATCTGTGCACTTAGTGACTTCCTAAAGTTAGCAATTCCATGTGATTAACAAGCGTATTAATTCAGAGAGGGGGGGAAGGAGATAAAAATTGCATTAGGAATGCAGGTATGTACTGTAAATCAGACCACGAGCTCCTTCGCGAGAGCAACGCACAGCGGCACAGGAGTTTTAGTAAAACCTGTGCTGAGAAAAGAAAGAAAGGGAAGAAAAGAGAGAGAAGGGAAGGAAAAAAGCAAGTAAAAGCGAAAAGCAAGTAAAAGAAAAAAGAAAAGCAAGTAAGCAAGAAAAAGACAAGGAAAGAAGGAAGGAGAAGGAAAGGGAGAAGAGTGGGGCAAAGGGTCAGCAGGGAAAGGAGGGAATTTTGTATTATATCCAGAATGGTGAGAATTGTCCTCATTTTTCATCCAGAGACTCAGGCTAACATCGGTGAGCAAAGAGGAGCTAACAAGGGAGCGAAGCTGCAACCCCACTTGGGCACCAGAGCTTTCCTGCTCGGGCTCAGCTCATTTCCCAGCACCCCACAGCATTTTATTTAAATCTGACCCCAAAATGGGGCTGGATCCCCACAGCGGCTGGGGACCATCTTCGTGAGGACCCGGGGTTAGGGACCATCCCTGTGCAGGGTGGCCACTGGTGGGGCTGAGCCCAGGGGATGCTGCATCCCTGCAGCAGAGACCCCTCCGCGGCCAGCCAGGAAAGCTCCCAGCTTTCCAGGGCCCAGCATAACCAGAGCACCCTAGAGTGCAAAAGGGGTGATGTGCAGATCAGCCATCCTCCAGCGCAAACCCTGGCCTTCCCAAAGCCACCTGGCAAAGAAAAGGCTCCTCCTCTGCTAGGAAGGGGCTCAGCGCTTCCCACGCCTCCATCAGCCACGGTATTTACTCTAAACAAAAAAAAGTTCTCAATAAACCCCGCCAAATCCTATATGTAGGAAATCTCCCCAATAGCCCAGCCCGCTATTCACGAGCGCCTGCTTACAGTTAAATCCCCTTCAGCGTACGTGTAACAAGTGACGACGGCGCTCACCGTGAATAGAGCCGGATAAAGACTCCGCAAAATCCAGACTCCAAGTCTCACCCGCTCCCCGGGAGAGGATGCTGCAAGCGGTAAGACTTGATTAACCTCGGGGCGGGATGCCGAGGCATCACACCTACCGAGCGCTGCTTTAGGAGCCCGATAGCCAAGCGAAGAGGGGTGTTGCGATCGCAGGGAAACCACTCAAAAGCAAAACATTGCCGGGTTCTCAGCTACCCCGCGGAGATGGGAACGTAAGTTTGGGTAGCTGGGGAGCAGCTTTCCGAGGAGTTCGGCTTTGCCCATCATTACAGGCATCGCAGAAGCATGAGGATGTTTGGGGCTGAAAGCTTTACACCCTCGGACGCGACTCCCACCTAGGCAGAATGTTAAACTTGTATTTAAACTGCGGTTCTTTCATCTTGCCTCATTATTGTAGGATCCTGGAAAAATAGCCAACTACTTTACATTGGAAAAGGTTAAAAAGGAAAAGCGAAAGCCAGTGAAGGCTTCCGGAATTAAAGGAGCTAATTTTCTTATTTTCCTTTGGGAAAAGAAGACCGCTATATTCAGAGCACTCCTCTGGCTTTAGCTGTGATCTGCTGACTCGATGCTCATCACACCGACAAGGAAGGTCTCCTTCTTTCCCGTTTTAACCACAAAAAGTTTTAACGTGGGAAAGAGTCGAAAAGCAGAATTTGCACATTAATTGAAAGTAAAACACCACACACCCGGGTCACAAGTGTTGTATCCGTTTTCTCCCTCTTCTTCTCCTCCCCTCCATCTCCTTTTGTTTTTCCTAGATTTAAAGATCAGCCAGCTCTGTTTGCTATCTAGCCTTATTTTCGGGAAAAAAAGGGTTGATGGGGAAGCAGGAAAAAGGAGTGCTTGGCCTGCATCCCCGTTAAAACCCAGGAGTGGACAGCCAGCTTTCCTCTGGCATCGCCTTTCAAAGCCCGTGCCGCAGTCAGCATATTGAATATTTAATGTCCTGATGAGCATTTCCACCTGCTGACACAGGCAAAGTGACAGAACAATACACGCGCTGGAACAAGATCATCAATTGACTCCCCAGTCGGTCTGCCAGGTCAGGCAGTTAAAAAAAAAATAATATAAAATAATCTGTCTGTCTTTCTCCCCCGCTTTGCCCGGGGTCACACATTGCTCCTCTGAGAAGGGTTCCCACCTGAAATACATACTTCTTTACATTCCATAGCTTGCCAGGTTCATATGGGCATATAAAGAAGTATGTCTCTCAAGCAGGTAGTTTCAATATGCGCATTTATATGCTCACAGGAGGAAAAATAACGCTGATTTACAATTTACATCCCGAGAGTGAGTTACGGCTCAGTTTAAGCCGGCAGACTTTCCTCCTGCCCAGCCCATGTGCAGAGACACCACCCCCCCGGCTCCCGCTCCTCGCCCGTAATCCCGGGCTTTGCCCTCGGCAGGTGACGGATTTGGATTTTGGTCCCTGGGAAGAGGAACTGGATAATTCACCGGACACAAAGCGGCAGCGGTCCGGTGGCTGCCCTGGCAGGGGCTTTTTGTCACGTAAACGGCACAGAGTAAAAGCCAACCTCCCACTCCACCTAAAAAGTAGGTGTTTCATTCAAAATCGTAAACTTTCAGCAATTAAAAAGACCAAAATGTGGTTTAGTGGAAGGCATTTGCTTCATATGCATATAGAGATAATTTTAGACAAAGCCATGTGGGAGAAAGTTAACTATATATTATTTCCCAATTGCCTCCATCCTGCAATTTAGAAACAAAAAGCCAATTTGTTTTCTGAAAGTCAAAAAATCAAATGGCCAGCTACTGATTTACAAACCGACACCGGGAAGAACTGCTCCATTTGCCAGAGTAAGAAAACTCATCAGCTCCAGACAAGCAATTGCTTTCATCAGTAAGTAGAGATTAAAGCATAGGAAGAAGAAAGCATCTTACCTAGTGAATCCAATGATTTTTCCTCTGCTGGTCACTGTGAGTGAGACACTACCTCGCAGATAAGCAAACCCCAAAAGATAGCACACGCCTTTTGGGGAGTTCAGGGTATTTAAAAAAAAAAATAAAAATTAAAAATTGCTTCTAATAAGTCATCCAGTTGAGCTCCACGCCAGCTCAGGGGTTTTGGGGAGACACCTGCAGATATGCAATGTAAAAGGCAGCCAAAGCCAGGTGCCGGGAGCTCAGGCCAAAGTCTTTTTGAGTTATTCCCGCAGCCCCCGCGGGATGCGCGCCCCTGCCCGCCGCCGCGCGCTTGGGCACCCGTGGGGCTCAGCCCCGCGTGCAGCCGCTGGCTCTCCCCCTCTCCCTCGCCTCCTCGCAGCCGCGCTGAGCTTTAAAGCTCCCCGAACAATGTGGGCCGAGTGGCAGGGCTGCAAACGCCGCCCGGGTTGAATAGGAGACTATTATGGGCAGGATTTAGGCAGGCAGCGACGGCGGAGGTCACGCCGGGCGCTGCCTGCTCGCTCAGCAGGGTGGGCAGGGCGCGCTCACCTGCGCCTGCCGCCCCTCGCCCCGCTGCTGCCGGTCGATACCAATTTACAGGCAAATGCAGAATGGCTGCCTTCGTGTTAATGAATTTTACTGTTTCTCACAGTCTTCTAATGAACCCTTTAAAGAAGGCTTAAGTAAACTTAGCAAGTGGCAAACTAAGCACTTTGGAATGCCTAATTGCATCGATGCTTTTCCACTGCTTTTTAAAATATCACTGCTAGCTGGGGAGGAAATATTTCCCTGTTCCCCATCAACTTCTAGCACCACCGAAAAGCAAAGGCCGCGCGGAGCCGGGGTGTAAATCCACTGTGCTCAGCCCCCAGCCCCCAAAATGGCTTTACACCCCTCATGCAACACCAGTAAATGCCTCGGTCCTGGCCCTGTGCAGCTCCCCTCCTTGCTCCCCTAGGTTTGTTGGCCCTTTTAACCAGCATTATTTGTCTCATTTCAAGGCAAATTTCAACCTTTAGTTTGGATTAAGGGGAAGAGAGATGGAGCTGTGGCACCATTGTAATGCATGACTGCAGTGAAATTAAAGCGAAGGGAGAGCTGAGGAGTGTGAGGGAAAGTCTGAGTGCTTAAGATTCAAAAAAAAAAAAAAAAAACCAACAAAAACCAAAGTGCTGGTGGGGGGTTTTGCACAGCCCAGGCACTCCATGGTATTGAATTTCCTTCAGACCGACAACAGTAGGACAGCTACTGGACTTCTTGGGCCATTAAACATCTGCAACTCATACCCAATTTGCTTTCTTCAAATGCATTTGACATAGGCCGTCCTGAACGGTCCCCAACTTCTGCAGATGAGCGGGACAGTGGCTGCCAGCCACTATGTGAGAGCTAAAAAAATGACATTTTAAATCCTTGCTAAAACTGATGACAATGACACAACCACGGCAGCAAAGTTCATCCTGGAGATTTAAATTTGCTTTGAGGCTTTGTGTGGAAGCTCACACTTTCCAGGGTTGTGCCTTGCGGTGGAGGAGCAGATAAACGGTGTGACGGTGCTTTTAATGGCGAGGCCAGAGGCACTTTGTGGTTCCCATCCTGCAGCTACCACCAGGAGTAAGTGGTGATGGGCGAGCATCACCCAACGTCCTCGACCCACCTAGGCTCTCTGAGCTCCTGCGCTTGCTCTTAGCAGGAAAACATGCACAATAAAATTGTGGTTGTTCCGGGGAGAAAAACGGATGGAAAGCTGGATAGTGCAGAGGCCAAGGGGCAAATAAAAGGGAAGGGAAGAGCCTGAGATATTGCCTGGAGGCAGGGGGAGGAGGAGGATGGTGGGAGGGATGGAAAGCAAGGTGCCATATACTACATCCCTCCTCTGCCCCAGGCTCAAGGTGCTGCTCAGGTCCAGGTGGCAAAGTCAAGCTGGAGCTGTGCAGCACAAAACTTTGGGGACTTTGGAGGCAGCTCATATTTAGGGCTGGGCACCGGAGAAGGGAGAGGCAAGCGGGGCCAAGGCAGAGGCAAGCGCTCGCCCCAGCGCAGCCCACGGCAGCGGGGCTGGGCTGGGCACAGGGCTCAGTCCTTGGGAGACACAGACACAACCATCCGCTCGAGAGAAACCCAGCAATTAAACTGACAGCACAAATCACCGATTTCTGCCTATACAATTACACATGATTGCTGAGTGTACACTCTCTCCGGCACAGATATATACATATATCCATACTCTAAACACAGCCTGGAGACGCGTTGTATTTGGATATGTTACACCTGCTTATATACAGCATTTATATACCTATGTAAAAAGATGTGTAAAATATATATATGCATGCTATAAAACATACCTAAATTTGTGTGTATGTAGCACAGTATCCATCTCACAATACTGATGTCTATATATGTATGTGACTAGGTATCACCACTATCATATAAAAATATAATGACCGTAGTCAACTCTGAGCTGCAGAAGCAATAACAGGCAATTGATGTATGAAGTGTAACCTGAATTCCAGACCCTTGCAGGGAAAACCTAACTTCTCCTCCTCCTCCTATTTCCTTCCTGATCGTCCACAACCCATGCGCCTGTAATTAATGCTCATTTCTCAGCATTTTAACAGTTAATCACCGCAGCATTGAGATCATTGCAAGTTAGGCTAAGTTTAACCACATTTCACCCTTTTGCTCTGGCTGGTATTAGCTCATAGCACTAGTTTGTTGCAAATAAATAAATAAAGCCCCAATCCCCCCAGGTGTCATTAGCCAGCCTGTGTCTGAATTAGGCATTTAAAGGCCGGTTTAACCTTGCAGAATGGTTGCATGTCAAAGTTCTAACATTTCAGTTCAGATTATTCTAGTGCACTGCTTGCTCTGCAGTTTGTTAGGGTTTTTTTTTTTAAATGCGGAGTATGCCACAGCAGAAAAAAAAAAAAAAAGCAGGGGGGGAAGGTCTCCTAACCTATCCACAGATTAAACACACACCCAGCACATCCCCGCACAGGCACACACAGGCGGCACACACAAACATACATTTGCCAGATGCAAAAGCCCACATTTAAGTCCCCAGATAAGTTGGATGGGCACTCAGTCCTGCATTGGCCAGAAAAAGTGTTTAAAAACAAGCTGAGCTGGTAGCGGTTAAAGGCAAGGCAGAGAGCAGAAGAGGGGAAGGAAAAAAAAAAAAAAAAAAGACATACCAGTTAGGAGCTTCTGTTGCAGCAGAGGACTCACCAGAGCACTAGCTGAAAGCTGAATCAGCTTTCGAGAGTTAGGGATGCATAGAGGAGGGTCATGGAATCACAAGGTAATAATGCGCTTCATGCTGCAGCCGTCAGCCTTCTCCTTATAGCCAATCTCTAATGCAGGAAGGGAAAAAGAGAGCAGGCCCAGGAATGGTATTAGTCCTCACTTGGAGAAAAAAAAAAAAAAAAAAAAAAAATTTAAAAAAAAATCGTCAGGCAAACCCTCCCCTCCCCATCCACCCTTACCTCACCCCCTCCACCCAGCACCACTACAACTCCATCCCCGCTGCTGCATCGCGGCTTGGCGGGGCGGGGGGAGGAGGGCGGGAGGCAGCGCGGTACAAGCGGGGGCTGAGCGGCGGGGGCTGCGCGGGGGGAGCGGGGCTCCGGGGAGCGGGGCTCCGGGGAGCGCTGCCGGCGGCCGGCGAGGCAGGAGTTAAAGAGAAGCAACCTTGCCCGCCCGGATTGCAGCACACCTTGATGCGAAAGGGCTGCGCCTGCAGAAGTGCCCGCGTCCCCCCCTCCCCGCCCCCGGCTTCTCCTTCTCGCCTCCCCCCCCCCGGGGTCAGCCCGGGCTGGGGGTCAGGCTCAGGGAGGGATGCACACACGCTACACCCCGGGGGGGGGCTGGCGGAGGGGAGGGGGGGAGCGCTGGTCAGAAAGCGAGTCCACCTTTCCAGTGCTTATATACCCAGCGAAGCATCCGAAACACGCACTCCCGGGCGAGTGGCCCCTTCTCCTGCTCTTCCCTCCCTGACCATATTTAGTCAACCACGGCAAAAAATAGCCTGTCAGCTGGAGCTGCTGAGCAGGATTTGGAGTTCAATCGCTCCTCGCAGCCCATTGACTACTGGTCCTGCAGGGTCCTGACTCTGCCTTTTTTTTCCCCTCCGCTATTTTTAGCTAGGCCAAATAAAGAGGGAGCTCATCTTACTACTCTCCGCTGGCCCGAGGTTTCGCAGGGCCCTGGCTATGTTTGGTAAGTGCCGGCGTTGGGAGTGGAGACCTTGTCCATGTGGAAGACCTTTGGCTCCTTCCCGTATTTGTTCTTTTCCTCTCCTTTTCTTTCTTTCATTTGTATTTCTTCCTCCGTGGTAGAAAGGTATCCAGGGGAGAAGGTGGGGAAGAAGCTCAAGGGATCCTGATTTTCACCTTACAGAGGGAAGAACCAGGATTCAAAGACCTCATGCTGGGGCCAAGTCCCTCACCACAAGGTCCTGGGCACCTCGTTGTCCAGCCACATCTGTTCTCCTCTGTCTCCAAAGGTGCTGAAGGCTGGGAAGGTGTTGGACCTTCTGCCCTACATGGGGAGCACTGGGGAGCCCCATCACCAGCCAGGGAACCCCCCCTGCCACGGTGGGTTAACGTGGGTCACCAACACAGCAGTGTCTCCTGGGCCTTGAGGTCATGGGAGCTTTCCAGCCTCCAAAGTTTCACCCAGCGGTACACCGAGGAGGGGCAATTTTGGCAGCACAGTCACTGCCCTTGGCTTGCACCC
The DNA here is from genome assembly GCF_964195595.1 of Calonectris borealis. Lineage (NCBI taxonomy): Eukaryota > Metazoa > Chordata > Aves > Procellariiformes > Procellariidae > Calonectris > Calonectris borealis. The sequence goes on along the minus strand of NC_134328.1, from coordinate 14,620,299 downwards.
AGAGAAGCAGGTGAACACCTCTAGAAACTCGAGTTAGATGGAGCTTCAAAGTAAAGATGTCCAGGACAGCAGAGGCCTCGGAGGTCACCTTGGGAGAGCAGATAAATGATGACAGATGTGGCAATGGCTGCATTCAGCCAACCTGTCCTGCTTTTTTGCAGCAGACTCCCACCCTGGAGCACCTCGTGAATCCAATGGCCTCCCCTGCCCTGCCCACACGAGATCTCTACATCGTGCCGCCTTGTTGAGGCTCACCAAGAATGACCACGACACCTCTTCACACGCTAACGGCACCTCATGCTGCTGACGGACCACTGCCACGGGCAGGCTTTGGGGGATCGGGGCTGGAGGGACTGGTATCTGCCAACCATGCTTGAGTGGTAGTGGCTGGATGTGGAGCCGGGGTGGGAATGAACCCCATGCATGAACCCCAACGAGGTGCCCAACACCCTCTGCTCCCATCAGCGATCAATGAACATGGAGCGATGTGTGACGGAGACGTCCGCCCACGGGGTCTGTGCACTGCTGCGCAGAGACCCGGCAGTGCCGATCCCAACGGATACCTCCACTTAGGACATCCACGTGAGGCTGTCAGGCAACACTTGTCTGAGGTTGTTGTACTTGTTGGGAGTTGATAGCAAGTCATCTAAGGATGGGAAATGCCTGCAGGAACCACCCCATAGTGCCACGAGGTGGGAAGGGCTCCCAGGAGATCCCAGCGGTGCTTCCCCATGCCCTGATGTCTGAGCTCCCCAGCTCCAAGGATGATGCCAGAAATAGCTGCTATGGCTGGCGTGCCCTGGGCTGTTTTTCTCTGTCTCAGCCAACAACTCTCCTGAACCTGCACTGGGAAATTGGATTTCCCTCTGCCCCCCCAGTCCCAAGAACAGGCTGTGCCACACTGTCACTGTTCGGATAGCCCAGGATGGGGTGTGTGGCAGCAAAACCATGAAGTCTGGTGTCCCTGAGGTGCCAGGGCCATCTCTACGGTGGCCACAACATAGAGCAGCCCTCAGGCAGCTCTATCTGACTCCAGGGATCAAACCTGCCACCCCCATGAGACTGACAGTGGGGAGAGAACATGTAGGAGTGCTTCTTCCCCCTCTCCACTCCTCTGCCCCAACGTGGTCCTTGCGACCACCAATGTCCCCTTCGCACCTTCAGCTCATTTCCCGCAGAACAGCCGGGAATTTCCTGCAGTGGCATAAGCCGCATCCGTTGGTTTTTTCTCCTTCTCTTTTCCATCATCGCAGGGATGTCCAAGCTGCTCCCCCTTGGGCATCAGCCGGGACTTTCAATACTTTCCCAGCCTGCACCCTTTCAATAAGTGAAGCCATGGAAGCCCTTCTCCACCCTGGCTCACCCTGGGGCCACCCCAAATTCATCCAGGAAGGCCTTTACCCAAATTACCAGCCCAGCCAGCACATGGGGAGTTCATTGCCTGTTACCCTCTTGGAAGTATCTTGGGGTTTTTGAGAAGCCGAGTGCCAAAAGCGACAGGTTCTCACGCTATTTTCAGCCCCATCCGAAATCACAAAGTCCCCGGGAGGAGCGGCTCCCCGTGCCCCGGCGGGACCCTGCACCGGCGGCAGGGGAGCTGTTAAGAGCCGCTCGCTATCGCAGGCACAATCGTGCCCTTCTTTGGGTTGAGTGAGTTGTTATCACATCCGTGACAGGTTCCCCGGGGTTGAGAATCCATCCCGACACCAAGATATGTTGGGAACAGGAGCGAACTATAAACGGAGATGAACCAAAAGCAAAACTCTGAGATGTGAATTAAGAGATTGTTTAAAACCCAAACCTGCTTTTTGCACACAGATTTCTTCCCTTCACTAATTGACTTACACCACACTCACCCTTGAGCTCACACGGACTAAAATATCTGCGTTCCTCTCCAAAATGCATGGCATCTTTTTATCAGGACTTAGTCTGGATCTCGCTCCATGCGCCGATAACGCTGGGAGTTTGGCATGCAGAGTGCCAGGAGAGATGGGTCCTGAATGTGCAACCACCGCAGCCTGCTAGACTTTATATATATATGTATTTGCATACACCCGTAAATATATACATATATACATACGTATGTGTGTATGTAATAATAATTTATGTATGTGTGCATGTAATAATTCTGCATTAAATCTCCTTTAGCCAAAGAAACCTGAGGAAGATGCACGGCAGACTGTAAAACTGAACCAGTTCAAAACGTTATGTGAGAGATTGCAACACTCCAAACAAAATGCAAGATGTTGCTTTAAAAGAAGCAGGCTTGGGCTTTTGAATTTATGTAACCTAAACTGATTTTGTCTGTTTGAAATTGTTGTTGCGTGTTGGGAATCTCAAAGAGGCGAGGAGCAAAGCTGCAGACGTTTCCTTTGGAGTCCAAGATTACAAGCCCCTTTACTTCTCCTTGCAGCTCCAAAGCTGTTAATGGTTTGCTTCATTTTATTAACAGCAGACAAGAAAAAAAAATTCCTCCTCGGAGCATGTGTGAGGTGACAAGTTGGATAATAACAGCTCCTTTGGAAGCTTTTATAGTACATTAGGCAAACATAGTGGATGTTTATAGACTTTTAAAAATGCTGATTATATAAAAATGCATTTATAGCCTTCTAAAATACCAAGCTACTGTAATATAAATATTTCTAATAATAAAAAACTAAAAATGCAGACTATTGACCCAATTGGAGCATTTTTTTTATTGATTACTGGTTTCCTTTGGGCCAAAATCTGATCTCGAACTGAAAGACTGGACAGTGCCCTGTGATAAGAGTCAGGTCACTCAGGTTTTCACACCCTGCAGAAGATGCTGCACTCTCCTGGGATGGAGCCAAACTGACCGAACCATCCACCCCGGCCCCTCACCCAGCACGCCCAAACACCTCCAGCTCGAGGGAGCTCCTGGAAAAGCCGGGCATCTCCCAGCAACCTGCTGGCCCAGCCACCTTCCCACCTTGCTGGTGGTGAGGAGGCTCTTCGTCACCCAGGGATTGGTCTTCCTCTGTTCTCCATAAGAACTTGTATGAATAATTAATTTTTTATTGGCACAGAATCTTGAATGTGGCTCTGTCCTGCTCCTAGCTGATAAGGTTGCTGGGGATGTGCCTTCTCTCTTTTTTGTTTCTTTTTCATCTCTTTTTCTTATTTTGACCCAAAATTCCACCAGTAGGTGGAATTAGCTTTTGCCAATGACAGTTGTCTCCACACAGGTAACTTCATTCCAAAAATTAAAGTCTGGACAAACTGGCACATCCCTACCAAAAACTAAATACCCCAAACACTTAGTGAAAAGGCGAGTTATTCTTCACTTTATAAAAGCAGATCTTTTCGTGGCTTTGTCTTTTATTAATGACTGGGGAAGACCAACTCTGGGTTTGGAGCTGCCTGTGAAATCCCCTAAGTCAGCATGAGATCTGGCTCTTACATCGCACGACTATAACACCTGATGTATAGTTGGACCTGGAAGAAGAGTCTTTATTTCAATTTCATCTTCCTGAAGCTAATTTTCTTCCTTTTAGTAATTTATTTTTTTAATAAAAAGCACCTTTTTTCCTGTGCAGTGTCCCACCTTACCATTTACTGAGCCCATTGCAAAATTTCACATTGCTTGAGAAAATCTCAGCCCCACCAGCGAAGACAGACGGAGGGAAGCAGCTGCCTGCGACTCTCCCACCAGATGAAAGAAACGATTGCATCACCATTTCGCAACGTAATTGTGCTTAAAAGCACATGCTACTAACTTCTCCCAGAGGCCAGCTCCAGCCTTTTCCAATGTGCATGGATATAACATGTCTGTGTGACGTACAATTCATGTGGATATGATGCAAAAGGTGCTCCCCCCCCCCCGCCCAAGCTTTTTCCTTTCATTTGGTGTTTCTGGCAAGACAAAGAAAATAAAATTGTTTTCAAAACTAATGACAAACAGAAGCGGTGTTCATTGATAGGGCACTGCTAACATCCTTCCCTCTCAAAATCCTGATGTGGGAGAGAGCAGTGTGATGCTCTGCCTTTTTTAATTGGGAAACTGAGGCAGGAGAAGGGGTTGCTTTGCCTGGGGAGCAGGGGCATGGTTGGGGGTGCCGGGGCAGCCCGGGCTGCTTCCCCGCATCCTCCCGGTGAGCTCAGCCACCTCCGGGGCTTATCAGCATCTCGCTGTTGGCAGATGAAACGGTGACATTAGAGATAACTTAGCCAATTACCCACCAGCTGACTTGAGTTCATTCACATCTTGTGGGCTTTTTTGTTCAACAAGATGTAAGGGTTGGGTTTTTCTTCGACTTTTCAGAAGTTGTGAAATACGGCCATCGGATGCCATCGTAATGATGAAATACGGCTGTGTGACTGGCTGGCTGGGAGATTTTTGGTATCTCTGTATGCACATATATGCAAAACCAGCACGTTGTTTCTGCAGTTTGCATGTGTAATATAATGCTCTTTGTTTTGGAAGATATTTTTCTGAAGACACTAACCACCTGACCTCTGAACACAAATGTTTTTCGGTTATTGAAGGTTTTTTTCCTGCATTGTTGGAGCAATATTAACAATGGGCAAAAATGCAGCAGAACAAAAGATTTTCATAGTGGTCTATCTGTTTAAGTATTTATAAAGCACCAATCTCTCAGGTACCTGGCTCTTACTGTGGTTCTAAAAGATTATTATGCTATCATACTATAAAGGAAAGAACAAAGGACCACTCATAAATTTAACCAAAAAACCCCGTATTTTCCAATCTGTGTGATCTCTCTGAAACCTGGGATCTTCTTTTGTGTCAGGGACATTTATGTCTTCTCCAATGTGCTTCCAACAGTAAGCGTTCCAGCAACAGAGATCACATTATATACTGTGGTTTTGTTTGTGGCAGAGCAAAATTAAATGAGTACATAAATTACTCTGCTCCTGGAATAAAGAAACAAGCAAAAGAGCATTTTTTTAAAGTGGCTTTTTTTTCTGATAGGATGAGTTAGATTTCCTGAAACCATGTGCAAATTAAAAAGTTCACAGTTCAGGCTTATTGTGAAAGCTAAATCTCAGCCCCATTTTGAGAAGCGGCGTATTTAGGAAGACACATTTGGATTTCTATAAGAACTTGTAATTGGTTTCCCACATCTTCCTTGAGCGAGCACGCCTCCCTCTCCCTTCCAGATTAACATTGGTGGTGCTTAACAGCAAAAAGGACACTCGTGGCTTGGTACACGGTACAGAAATATCTCCTGACGTTAATGGAGCACTGCAGCATTCCTCTGCGAAGACCCGCTACCTCAAATAACTCATACCCGAAATGCAGTGGTGCCTTTTGCACCCCCAAATGCAGCCTGCTGCGGGGTACTGTCCTCAGCGAAGTTTTGAGGAGCAAGAAGAACATCCTTGGAGGGATGAGGGCTGGGGCAGGGATGCCAGTGGAGATGGTCCAAGTCCCCTTGACCACCTCCAACCACCCCGCTGAGCATGAACCTGCTCTCAGGTGTCTTATCAGGCTTCTCCATGGCAAATGTCAGGCCAGGAGTGCCTGGGGTCACCACTGATGGCTGGCCAGAGCCAGGGTTGGACCAGACTGGTTTGGGAGCAGAGGAACTGGCAGTGGATGGGAGAGAAATGAGATCAGGAACTGACAGGAGAGAGGCGCAGGTGGGAAAAACAAAGTGCTGGAAGGGCCCCGTGCTTTTTTGTTCAAACACATCTTTTCCGTGCGTACAGGATAAGGTAACAAGATGTATGATTTATTTAGCACAGAGAAAGCAGCTGTTCGGAGAAAGTGTGGGAGTTTTTAGGCAATCATGTTCAGTTCCTGAGAAGTCCCATTTACAAACGCTCACCGCTTCGTTTTACCCCCTCCCTTCCTCTCGTTTCCCTGCGGTTACCTCCCCATCAGGCTGTGCTGCACGGATGCTTTAGGCTCTCACTCCGTCTTTACTTCTGGCTCCACTTCAATTCTCTGAAGTCATCAGGACTGCCTGGTTTTGAGGGTCACCCCACCACCTTTATCTAATCCGTGAGACTGTTTCTGAGTTTCTGACAAGGTCTGAGCCAAGAAAATCCTGCACTGTGCAGAGGGTGTTAAAAACGAGCAACCCACTGGAGCCAGGGGCATCGGGGAGGCTCCGCTGCCTGCCCAGGAGCAGGTGAGACATCCTCCGAGGGACCTGTGCCAGCGGCTTTGTGCCCAATGCTTTCTGAGCCAAGCCCTTGCTCAGATCAACCACTCTCTACAAGTTCACCTTTTCTACAGGGTCTGTGTTCCCCCCCAAAATATGTTACACAGAACTTGTGCTACTGGATGGGGTCAACCTCATCCATAAGGTTAATATTTCCTCCTCTTTTGTCCAGGGCCGGGAATGAAACTGCATCACTTCTCGATACGGTGTCGGTGGTGCAGAGATCACCAGCTCACCAGGCTCGGGAGTCGCCCTGGGAAGCACGGCACGTACGTACAGCCCTTCTGCAGAATTTCTAAGCGGTCTGGAATTAACTGTTCTCTTGCAAGTAACTCACTAATAGACGTGATTAGCAATTAAGAAAAACATTATTATATGTCACATGGGATTGAGGGAATATTCATTGCGAGCCTGTGCGTGACAGCAGTAGGAAAAGGGTCCAGGAAGGCTAAGAAAATATCAGTGAGACAATGTCAAGGAGGTTATCATAGGCAAAGACGTAATGATGGGAGAGGAAGCCAAGAAGATGATCCATGAAAGATGGTAATGAACAGCAGTGCCAGCCAGCAGAGTATGCCCCGTGTTGCATTTACAGGAGAAGGTAATTTATCATCAGATATGGGTAAAAGTTCTTCTGAAAGATTCAAGAATCCTTTGACAAGTCAGGAAAAAAATCAACAAAAAAAACCATAGGCGAAGCAGTGAGCAAAAATAATTCAGCAAAACAATGTGCTCTGTACTCATCGTGATAGGCAATTCAAAAATTTGCTGTTCTTCTTCATCTCTGCCTTTGTGCAAAGCCTTCCACACTAGTCTAAAATGTCTGAGGAGCTTTTAATGCAGTCCCTGCCCCTGCCAGACCTTCAACGGCAATTAAGCACCAACCCATGCAGACAGATAGGTGCTTGGTAACATTTCCAAAAGCACAAGCAGTGAATTAAATGCTTATTTATGGCAAAGCACTTCTGAAATTCAACTGAACTTCCTCCCACATCTTAAAAGTCCCGAGTACCTTTGGAAATCTGCTCCTTCCAGGCATGCTGCTGTGCCTCCAGCTAAGCATGATGCACCTGAACTAGTTGTGACCAAGCCAGTTCTGGAAGAGCCATGTCAGAGATGTCATGTTGAGAGATGATCAGATGGATTCTGGACCCTCCTAGACCCTCCACCCTCCAGCTGGAGCTTCCCCAGACTACTGAGACACAACATCTTGATAGGAGCAATTTTGTGCTTGCTCCATTTCAGACTTACAGCCACAGCCTTAGTTCCTTTTCCCTAAAAAATATGGAGCCAGTAAAAGGGAAAGCAAATGGTATTTTTTCCTCAAGCTGAAAAGTTAGGCTAGTTTTTCATGCTCAGACTGCATCAGGATGCAATATAGTCAAGAATAACTAATTTCCTCTTGGGATTGTTGGAATAACTGGAGCAAAGGCTGCTCTTTCAGAAGGACATAAGTAACCCTTAACCGTGTTCTGAGCGAAGAGGATCATCGCATCTAAAATCGCAAAGAAATTCCCTTCTGGAACATATCTGGAAATGAAGGCTCTAATGCAAATCTTGTTGAACCAACTGGCATTGGAGCCAAACCTAAGGAGGCTGCTTTTTGTTAGGACGTACTCCTTGTGAGTCATGAGCTTACGGTGGCACTGACAGGCTTTTGCCCATTCCTTTCGGTCATGCTTCTCTATTTATTTAACATTAGCCAATATTCAAGTGTAAGTTAAGAACCAGTGGATTATAATAAATATTTATTGAAGTTTAACAAATCTGTAGGACCTGTATGTATATTAATCCTCATTTTAAGTGCTGTCAGTTGCCACTTAACCTACAGGAGCTGTCTTCCAAATTTATTATATTAAATACATATTTGAGATGACTAATTTACAGCATTAGCAGAATACATTTATGTCACATCCCATATTCCCTGCCTTTGCAGGCTCCTTACGGAGAATCTCTCAGGAACCAGCCAACATGCCCCAAAACTGGCAGTGGGATGAACTTTGTGAAAAGTCCACCAACCACCCTGTAAACCAGGAGAAGCAAACCCAAAACCTGTGGAGGACACTGCTAAAGCCAAAGGTCTCCTTGGAAGTTGAAGCGGGAACAGATGCTGCAGCATTCCCTTCCATGGGACCATCAGGAGGTCATGTCTTTGCCTCAGCCACGTATTTTGCTGCAGCCTGCTAGAAGTCAATGACCTTCTGCCTGCTACTCCTCCCACAAATGCAGAAGAATTTGACTTTCAGGTTCAAAACTTACTTAAATGCCCACAGGTCATGAATGCCTAATCTACCTTTCTTTAGGAATCCCTTTTAAGAAACCTGAGGGTCCTGATCCAAAACTCACTGTAGTCAATAAAAGGCTCATTTTGATGCTATTGACACAGACCCAGATTTTCTAACAAGTCCAGCCACTAACAGCATCTGTGGTTTTTGCACACATCTGACTTGGGGCTGCAATTTTCCAAGCAAGCACTGGATCTCTCCTTGATTTTTGCGCTCGAATCGAGCGTGCACCACAGTGCGTGTGCAATGAGGTGTGTGCCCATTCGAAGGCAGAGGTGAGGTGTGTTGTTCTGCAGTAACAGCATGGTAACTCCATTAGAAATAATGGTAATTATATTGTGACTCACCTTAACGCTACCACATTATATCCTAATGACTGTTCAGTTAATTCATTTTTATTGGCTGTATCTTGGAATGGAGCTTTGGAGTGTGCTGCTAATGCATTGGAAATTAAGAGCGTACGCGGGCCCGTGGGGTAATTTGTACCCAGCTGCGTACTGGTGCTCCTGCCTATAGCAAAGAGATTGTGAAATCAGAAGGGATTTATGCAAGGAATAGGAAATGCAGCCCTACCATGGTCAGTAATGTCACCCTCGCTGAGAGGCAGCGGGAAATGCAAACAGGGCTCTTGCTGCAAATTGCTCCTTGGAAAACTCAAGTAGGTGCCGTTGGACGCAGGAAAACTAGAGCAGCAAATGAATCCTTGCCTGTTGTGTCGGGGAAGGTGACTGGGAGACACGCTGGCAGCACGCACCAGAGAAACTGCCTGGGTCTGCCCAAGCCGCAGCCCCAGTCTGCCTGCTACGACCTTCTTCGTTAACCTTTGCACTAATGAGAGATAACGACCAGGCTCTTGGCTGAAGTTGGAGCTGGAGCCTTCCCTCCTGCTCCTTTGTTTACAAGGGAAGGGCTTCTTTTGTCTGTTGTCTTTGTGGTTCATTATGATCGTCATTTATTTGGGGACAGCGTTTTTGCAAGGTGCAAATTACCTCCCTCCAGGGAGGACCTGGCTTCAGAGCGGAGTCTCCACCATTCCAGTTTGCAGCTCTCCAGCCATCCAGACTGATCACCGCAGGTATTTTTAGAAGGTCATTCTGAAGCAGTAATTTCATCTAGTGATTTTATCTTCTGCCTTTTAGCAAATATTGTTATTTTTTCCCCCTGCTGTTTCAGATGGTGACAGGTTTTAATGTCAACATCAAATTACCCCATATTTCTCAGCCCAGTTCCTGAGCCAGGACCTCTGCTGACACATGGAGTCACGCTGGTTGTCATTCTCAGTAGAGGGACCAAGACCGTGTGAGCCTGGGCGAATAAATTTCTTTCTTCCCTGTAGAGGTGGTCCCTCGAGACCATTTTTTCAAGCAGAGGGATTTTCCACTCCGCAGGACAAACAGTGCCATTCATAGAAAAAATATGTTAATGGAAGGCAGCTTCATGCCAGAATATCTCTGCGTGTGTATCAGCCGCAGCAGCAATGACAGTGCAGCTCCAGCAACAGGCTTGGAAGCTGCAAAAGCAGAAATGACTGTGTTTCTATAGACCCTAGCAAAATAAAGAGCGCTTTTCTCTCTCTTTTGATCTGGATCTTTTGTTTTCATTTTGATTTAATTGCAGGCATCAAATTTACAAGGGCAGAGTGTCATTTGCCTCTTTAAAAAAAAAAAAAGACATCCGGATTTTAGATAACTACCCCATTTAATAACAGCTATTTTAAGGTAGGTCAAACCTGTGGCCTGAAAACCCTTGACAGTGTCCCTTTGATATATTCCATTAGCCAACAAAGGGTTTGATGTAAACTGACATACATCTTTTAAAAGAGCAAACTGGATTGCAACAGCTGATAATCTCATTTTGTTGAAGGACTTCTATCACGTTACCTTTAGCTCGAGGCTGAGGTCTCCAGCAGGAGTTGGAGACAGCAGCAGGTTGGCGAGGAGCCCTGCTCTGAGATGGGTTGGAGCATGGGGACCATGCCAAGCCCAGCAGCCACATCTCGCAGGGCAGCAAAGCGTAGCGATGCTTCCTGCAGCGACAGTCAACAAGTCATCCAGATAGGAGGTCATTTAACCCAACATAGCTTAATTCTCCTCTTATTCTTATATTGGTGAGAACAGCACCTGCAGGCAGTCACAGGTGACGCAGGAAAGACTGAGTTAGTTTTCTCTGCAAGGTCAAAGAGAGCCAGGCAGGTGAGACACTGTTCCCCTGCACCACAGCTCCATCCAGGCAGCCTGAGAGGTGAACCAGCCCTGATGGGGTGGTGCAGACACTGCGAGGTGGCCAAGCGGTGACGAGCTTCTGACGGCAAGCTCAGCCCACACCTGCCCAACCCTGCCCAACCCTGCCACCCATCCCTCTTCCCACTGCCGTTGCGAGCAATGTGTCTTGGTGTTGCTTTCCCCGTGCAGGAAGGTGCCCTGATGGAGACAGGGAGGACTGGAGGACATCGTTGGTCCTCCCAGAAGTCTTGAAGTCAACAGGTATCACTGTTGGCAGTGACACTCCTTACTCCATGAGGGGACTTGTACCACCATGAAATCCTTTTCATGCCACTAATGGGACATGTACCTTGGTCCTGGAGGCTTTTTTCTGTCCTTGGAGCACTATTAACAAATAATTTTGTCAAACGTCCTAAAGGTATTAGTTACATTTACTGTTTTGCCAAATAGCTGTTTCTTTCTGGTTTGGCACACAGCATCTCATTCAGGAGAGAAGATAATTGTCTGGCTCAATAGCTGATCTATTTTCTACCCAATGATGATTTCCCTTTTTGAAAATTGATGATCGATCAGCTACATTAAGGATCACCAGGTGTAATATGTTTACCACATATTATATTTATTCCAGTGTGGGAGGAATGCATTAGGCTCCATATCATTCAAAGAGGATATTTCTGATGTAAAACTGTGCTGTATTAATGCGACTACCCATCAGAATGGATGGGTCAAATTAAAATAGAACAAATTGCAGACTCCTGCTTAAAAGTCACACTGGAACCTCCAGTTTACATTAGCTGCACAATTCAAACTGAGCCCATTTTTGGCTCAGACATGTTTACATTCTTATTGAAAAATATATTAAATTGTATTTAATGATAGTAATGTAAAAGATTGTATAATCTTTTGCTTGATGCCACCCAAGACAACTAAGCCTCGAGCTCAGGGCTTTAAGATACTACTGTAACGTAAACCCTGATATTATCTCTGCAAGATAGGTCTGGGCATGGAAGCAAAGCCTTTCCTCTTTTCCAAAAGAATCACAGTGATTTAGGAATCATTTCACCTCCTTTTGTTACATTTCAAGTTTTACATTATATTTTAATAAGTCTGTCATACAGTACAGACAAAAGGATGTTCAGCTTCTGCTGTAATTAAAGAAAACCTCTGCAAAGGATAACATCAACTCAACAGATTTCAATGATCTTGCTTTCACCGCTCCAAACTCCGCCGCTCCTCGCATACTGAACTAAAACAAAGCCAGTCTCCATGCTGCTGCTTGCAGGAGGATTCATGTCCCCCAACTTCAGCTTCTAAAGACGAGCACTAAGTCAATCATTCAGAGTCTCACTGTAGGATAATTTGTCCCGTGCTAGCGTAGACACCCGTGTTAAGCCTATTAACTTCTTCTGCCCTAGCTCTGGGAGCAAACTGGGCAGGAGGCAGGCAACGTGTCTCCAGCAATGGAAGAACTATCACTTTGATGTATCCCAAGAAAATCCCACAGGAGAATTTTGCCTTTGGTGCTCCCATTAGCATCCCTGGCCGGTATCCAAAATTTGTACTTGAGTTTCGAGCTGCAATCAGCTTGTTAGACCAGACCCACTCCTGTCTACAATCATCATCGCCCAGTCAGAGCATCCCCCTGCAGACGTGGAGGAAATCTTCCCGGTGCTATATTTCATAGATTTAAAGAGCCAGCAGAGCTTTCCTTTAAGATTTTATTTCTTCCTCTCCCTTAGACGAGTTAGCTGTGGAAAAAATCACCTACAGTTAAAGTTAGTCCATTGGAAACTGTGAATATTATATTGTCCTTTGTGCAAGAAGGGAATTAAAGAAATGGATTTGGCCTTGATTTTTTTCATTGGAACTTCTCTGCTTGAGCTGCACTCTTCTATTACCTCTGCGACTCTGCCTTCGTTATGTTATTAAAAGAAAAGTAATTTGTGATTGCCAGTCTTGCAGTCTCTAATTATTTCTGGCTGTGCATCACAATTATTAACTTGAGTATCCACCCTTTTTCTAACAGGATGAAAGACATTCAGCTTCTTTTAGCTGAGTTCCTTGTAGGTAGCCATGCATCCATCTTTGCAAGCCACTGTGTCCGGTTAATAATGACTCTTTCCCATTTTGATATGTTGTTTATGCTTGGTACAAGCCAAACGTTGGGTTTACAGTGAAGATGAACCACAGTCGCTGGTTACTCGAGGCTTGGGTTTAGTACCTAGGTGTACTAAAGCATCTTGCACTGTTCATAGTCTCATTCAAGACCAGGCAATAAAGTACCACGCAGCATGAACTAGAATATCAATGTATTACTGCTGTTCTCCTTTTTTTCCCCTGGATTGTGCTGGTTTTCCATTTACTTCTGGCGGGTAATGAAGACATCTGTTCTCATCTCAACGGCTCTCTGCAACTTGCTTTCTGAGAAATGGAATAGCACTGTTTCAGCGATTTTGATCAACGGAAAAAATTCTGCCCTGTATTTATGGAGGTCAGGACAGTCATTATATTCAGGACATTTCTATGAAAAGTCCCAAGGAATGGACGATGAATGGGAAAATCAGATTTCTGAAGCGAGTTCAGATACCCCGGAGATGTTTCACATGTGGATCTTGCGTAAGAACATCTCAAGCAGAAATGCCCTGGCCAGGTGTAGTGCCCGTGAAAAGCTGCAAAATTCAAAAACGGCTGGGGAAACCCCGACCTTTCACAGCAGAAACTCCAAAGCCCCTGAGGAAACTAATTTTGTGTTGGTGACTGTGCTTTCCCCAGCCCCCGTGGCCCCCAGCCCCTCCGCTGACTCGCACTGGAGTAAAAGCCTGGGATGTGCTCTGCTGAATTCCAGATTTCATCTGTATCAATCATTTCCCCATGTACCAGCACAAAAATATGCTATCTGGCCCAAATACAGCAGTCAAAGTGCTCTATGCCAAACAACACATCTCCGTGAGTGAAGCCAGGCTGGACTGCTTTTTGGGACCAACCTCTCACTTTTCTGTAACAAGACCATTTGTCTATAAAGCACAGCTCTTTTTTATCATCTTTAAGATAGCCTTTATGGGAGGTGTAACTACATGTAAAGGAGGGAGGGGGGGAATCTTTAAGTATTTTGCATTTATAGTTATATGTAGCTTTATTGCATAGTCAGTAAAAATCCCTGCTGATTATGTCATTGCTGAGGCAATCAGGTGCCAAAAATATTTTTTTTTATTTCATCTGAGCAATAATCATTTTCTGCCTGAACAGTAGACCCGGTTATTGTTTCTTCCCTTATGTTTTCATTAATTAGAAGGAAGTGGAGAGGTAACAAACGACTCCCTGGATGCTGAAGTGTACATTTTTCACTGTCAGGTTATAAGAGGCAATGGGCAAAGACAATATATCCTGTCAGATGTGAGAGTACTTATTGTCAGCATGGTTTGTAAAAATAGAAAGTGAGGTAGCTTTTCTGGATGGAGTTGGAGCTATCTATGGATGGAGTTTAATCTGACTAATTATAACTAAAGGCTTTGGCAAACAGCATCATGTAGCTGTGAGAATACTGGATAGTGCTTTTTTTCTTATCAAGTCTGTGTGAATGTTAATGTGTGTAAGTGTAAAATCGACTTCTATTAAATCTTCTAAATTGCCATGCACTTCTTCACCCGCAATGCCTCGCTTCTTCATAACTGCGCTGCGGAGTTACTGGTAAAAGTATTAAAACTCTTTGAAACAGTCATATATCTTCTGGTTTACAGGAAGTGCTTCAAGTGAAGAAAAAAAAAGAATAATTTCCGAGGAGCACTTCTCTCTTGCAGCAGAGCAGAGAGGAGGAGGGATTTTCATCTAGAGCTGAATGGCTGGCCAGGCTCCATTTTATCGAGCAGCTCCCTAAATCCCACTGCGATGAAGGCAGCCCTTCTGGAGGAGATGTTTTTTCCTACCGGAGAGGCACCAGGGAGCAAACCCTGGGATCCATGCCTTGGCGTGGGAATTCAGGGAACTCAAGGAGCTTTATCTGACCCTCTCTTGCCAAGATGCAACCCCTATGCAATACAAGATGCAATACTGGGGGGTGCAGGAGCCCAAGCCAGCCGAGGCTCCCCAGCCTGCCCCCAGCCATGCCAACCAGGGACTGATGGGGAGTCTTTGCTCCTGGCCCTGGGCATCAGGTGAGACGTGGAGATGAGCACTGCATGGAGATGAGCACTGCCCTTTGCATGCTGAGCATTGCCGAGCCCCTGCGCCGGCTGCACTGCCTTCCCCAAGGTCCTCTTCCCCAAGAGCTGGCAAGCTAATGCAGAATATGAAAACAGGCAAGAAAAACCAAGCTGAAGTTTTTCTGGCATGCAAACGGTACGTTGAGCTCTGCTTTTTTTCTGCACTGGCAAATCTTATCTTAAGTGCATCAAGCTGTTTGAGAGTCCCAGATGCAGAGTGCTCTGTAGCCAGGTGATCTCTGCAGCCATAACCATTCCCACCTTCCTTAGCCCAAGTACTTTGTTACAGCCACCAGCCGCCCTTTGCTTTGGCAATGTCTGAGCAACCTGTACCAGCCAGGGACAGGCTCTTCTGCACAGTGTGAGCTGTCTCATGCACTTTTCAGAACACTGTGACAGGGACCCTCTCTAAGACCACCCCAGTGTTCAACACCCTGCAGTGCAGGACTTCTTCTCTCGTGTACAGGCTGAGTAGTGCAGGCATCTAGAAATCCAACAAGCAGAGCATCAGCAATGCAAAGCACCGTGCCGCAAACCCAGCTCCAGGCCTGGGGAGAGGAGGCAAGAGAGGAAATCTGCCGTGCATGACAGATGTGAGCTGCACCACTTAATGCACACCTGGTAAGGTGCACTTTCATGGGTGGTGAAAAGAAAAGAAAAGAAAAGAAAAGAAAAGAAAAGAAAAGAAAAGAAAAGAAAAGAAAAGAAAAGAAAAGAAAAGAAAAGAAAAGAAAAGAAAAGAAAAGAAAAGAAAAGAAAAGAAAAGAAAAGAAAAGAAAAGAAAAGAAAAGAAAAGAAAAGAAAAGAAAAGAAGAAAAAAGAAAAGAAAAGAAAAGAAAAGAAAAGAAAAGAAAAGAAAAGAAAAGAAAAGAAAAGAAAAGAAAAGAAAAGAAAAGAAAAGAAAAGAAGAAAAAAGAAAAGAAAAGAAAAGAAAAGAAAAGAAAAGAAAAGAAAAGAAAAGAAAAGAAAAGAAAAGAAAAGAAAAGAAAAGAAAAGAAAAGAAAAGAAAAGAAAAGAAAAAAGAAATTATTATATGTAGTTATTGCGTATCCATCTGTGCTTTGCAGGTTAACAGCTTTACAGATGTGTCTCCCAGATATCCATTTTTAAGGCATCCTATTTCCTGTCCTAAGAACTGCAGCCATGGAATCCATCCTGGATGTCCCAGGAAGAGGATGATGTTTAGGCAACTGAAAAAATGTCAGTTCATTTTATTCTGATGATTCACTTTGCCTGTCTGAGATGGATCTGAGACCTTTTCTTAGCTTCCTAATTAATAGATAGTTACTGACTTAGCAGCAATGTCACTATGCAGGAAACAGCAACCAAGTTACAGCTCAGATCCTCACTGGTTTAATTTGACTTTTCTTCACTGGCTTCAGTCAGGTTAGAGATTAACCCAGCCAAAATCTGGCCCAGCTCTCCTGGCTGTGTCTGTCCATAAATGCTATGGTAATATTTCCAGTGTAAAGCTGTAGGTATTTCACAATTTCACATCCCAGAACAACTGTGATGACTGCTGAGAGCATTTGCTTGATGGCATTGCTGCTGCTTGGATGGCTCTTGGAGATATGTGTATTTTTAAAAAAAAAAGGAAAGAAAAAGAAAAAGAAAGAAAAGAGAGAGGGGATGTAGTAAAAAGAAAATTAAAATTTATCCGAGTTGAATGAAGATTTTATCTTCCATTCTGCCTAATCCTAAATGTGAAAGGTCAGTAATGACAGCGCGCTATGAAAAGGAAAAGGCTGTGGGGCTGATATAAAGGAGACTACCAGTAAATTGCAGCAGTTTTACATAAGACTGCGGCTCCAGCGTGGGGAATTAGACGACGCCGACCTGAGGGGCAGAGTCATCGCCCGCGAGACGTCGGGGGAAGCCTGGGCTCTGGTCCCCGTGCAGCCTGCGGCTGGGGACGGAGGTTGTCCCTCGGGTCCTCCCGCATGGGGTCCCACTCCCCCCTTACAGCATCTCTTTGCCCTCTTTGCCGGCATCAGGAAAGCCCAGTATGATCAGAAATACCTCTCCGTTCCCAATATTGTGCTAAAATTGGTGAGAGGAGCCTGTCCTTGCTGTTATACCGTAAAACACATCTATAAAATGAAGAAGGAAGAAAGAGAATAAAATGAGGAAAATGGCATTGTGTGCAATCAAGCCTTTTGCCTGCCTCAGAAATAGTCTTTGGAGTTGCCTTTGCAGGATATGTGATGGGTTTTGAAATGAAAGATGAGGACTGAGCAAACAGTGTGGCCATCAGAGCGCTCTTCGCCCAAGGACATCCCTCCTCAAACCCACACACGCCGCTGGCAGCTGCCAATCACTGCGAAGAAGATATTTTACAGCGACAAAAATATGAAGTCTCTTGCGATATTCCACAGTTTTTATTTCCCCTCCCTGGTTCTTGGTGGCTGTTAAACACGGTGGACATTGCAGGCCTTTTTCTAGCACATGCTCAGCATTACGGCTTCCAGAGCCAGCACTTCCTGCAGTAATAAAAGGTGATTGTTTCCAAAACTAATATCCCCTTCGTTTGGGTCATTCTTTTAATTGACTTCATTAATAAAGGAAAGGCCCTATTTAAATGTAACTTCATCTTCCTGGCAGAATATAAGCAGATGTCATAAAGAAAACAACATGCACAGTTTTTAACTCAAAACTTTAATGCAAAATTGCATTAACTAATAACATAAAAACACCAACCATCTGGCTTTTTGGTGGGAGGACTCTAATTCCATTAGGACTTTAATAAATGTACTGCACTGTAGAGACATTTTACTTTGATAGCCTGGGCAAAAATGAGTAGCGTTTACAAGATTAGTATACGCAGCGGCCCCGGGATCTCTCCCTTGGAACGGCTCTTGCTGGAGCCAAGGGGACATCACTGAAGGACAGAGATGGTGCACAAAGTACCTGCACTGGGGGATGTATGTGGTGCTTTCACGTGCCCTTGGGTGCGATGCCCTGGCATGTGCACGTGCTGCTGCCCAGGGAAGGGGAAATAGCTGGTGGCTCTTGCACTAGGGGGGAGTCCAGGCTTTCGGTGGAGTCGGCAGTAATGATGCAAGGAAGGAGTGGATTGCTCCAAACCCTGACATCTTTGTCTCTCTGGGGTGACCGCTGTCATTCCCAGCACGAGGCCTTGGCTGTGCCGTGGTGGCTTTTCTGTGCCTCGCTCTACCTCTGCCAGCCTTGGGTATCTGCCCTCCTGATACCCCTGAGCCCTCCCGCCCTGAGCGGACCCCAGCTTCTCGTTCGAGGTGGCCTATGCCAGCTGTCTGTCTGTCTGTCTGTCTGTCCAAGCCCTTCTGCCCACATTAGTCACTTCTTCTTCTTCTCTTTTAGGAAAAGAAAGCACAGCATATACATCGTCCTATTGACTGCTACGTCCATGCAAACGGCGCATTGATTGCGTGAAAGGTGGAGCCTGAAAACCAGTCACCAGTAAACTGACTTTTTGAACTGGTTAATCACTAGTAGCATTAATTTCCCCGGTGCACTGGCAGGACAAAGGATGCAGACTCCCACTTTGCTCTTAGGATGTTATTAAGGTGAATTAATCTGCATATGCTGTGAGACATAAGGGCAGTTCTGCGTCCTTCGGTAGGGTTGGTCAACAAACCCTGACTAATGCAACGGGCTGATTTCTGGCACGCCAAGCTTCCCTAGACGAGTAACAAATGGAAATCAGTGAGGGGAAAGTCTGACGGCATTATTTTTCACTGAGAATTAACATGCGACAGAGAATTGTAGGTCTTTATGTCAGTTTTGTTTTCCCCAGCTCTGTTTTCTCGCAACACTCAGGGCAGGTCCCCACCTTCCCATGCAGCCTGGCTCATCCCGCAATGAGAGAGAGTAAGCAAACAAGGCAAAGAACATCCATGCATCTTATTATTAATATTTTTAACAGAATTTATTAATGATGGTCATGTTTGGGTTATTTTGAACAATATGTATTCCAAATTGTTCTTAACGCCAGATGAGCCTTGTGATCACCTCGTCACAGTAATTCCTGGACCTTCTTTAAAAGGCACCCTGTACCCAGAAATATTTCTGAGTGAAAGCGCATTTCCATGTAGGTACCTTTGTTACTCAAAGTCGATTTGCAAGGAGCTGCAGTGTCAGATGAAGCTTTTAAAAAATTGGATGTCTTCCAGATTTTAATTTACATGACCATTAATACTGACTTACTCCAAATATATCAATCAGTTTAAAAAACACCATGTCTCATTCCCAGTTCAGGAAAGAATCCTTAACCAGGTGAATGCTTAAGCACTTGCTTAGCTTTAGGCAAGTGCTTAAGTCTTATTGAATGGCTCAGTGTTAAGCACATTTTCCACTAGGAGAGGGTTGGAATTAAGTTTTTGAAATGCAACATCCAGACCTGGTTTGAGAACAGATTCCCTGGGAAACCCCTGCATGGGATGATGCTCTGCACCCCACAGACCCCGAAATCTGAGCCTGAGCCATGCTGGGGCCAACGCAAGGATTTCCAATAGCCTGTTTGAGCCTGTGTTTAGACACACTGCTACAACCAAGCAGATGTAGTTCCTTTCATTAATGCTCCTTATTATCAGCTGAAATAATATTTCCCTCTGCCGCCAGCACTTGCACAGCACGGTGTTACCGTCAGCCGGGAAACCCCGCAATCCCTTTAACCTGCCGAAGGATGAACCTGTCTTTTTTCAGACATGGAAAGCTATAATAAAGCCATCCAGAAAATGACAGGTTACAGGGCTCTGTGATTTGGAAACCGTTTCTATTAAGTTGCCTTCTTGTCTAGTGGCGGTGGGAGCGATGCTGATACGCTGGGACCCAGCCGAGCCCTCGAGCACGGTGCTGTGAGAGCGGCTGATGCCCCGTCTCTCGTGATCCTTGTACTTCTGGCTGTTAATGCCGTTTCTCTGTAATGCATTGTAAAATAAACACCCTTTGGGTTTTCCACCTAAATCCACAATACAAAAGGGGAGTTGACTTGAATTGCCCGGCTGAATCATTGGAAAATGAATGCTTTGGGGGAAAGAAAAAAAAGAAAAGAATTACATTAGTGATCCCCCAGCTTGCTTTTGTGTCTTTTCTCTTTCAGAAATCTCTCATGTTGCTGCTCTCTGCATTTTTCTCACAGTATTGATACATGAAATAAAGCATAAATAACCTCCCTTTCTATTCTTAAGCCTTCGATCCCAGATCACTCTGAGCCTCTTGCCGATAAGACCATTTTCAGCGTCCACTGGCCTGGAAGTAGCCAGCAATGGTCAGTAGCTTAGGAAAAGGTCTGAATATTTGCCCTGTCACTATCCGGGATGCGCTGTCATCCCATCAGGCATTTCTTTGGTCTTCTTCCAGGTGAACAGTGGGATTTTTTTTATCCAGAGATGAGCAGTCATGGGATGTGCTCAACTTTTTGGGGGGGTTCAAGGGTATGGGCCATGCTGACACGCTGCCAATGGGTTCAACACAGGGGCTGCCTTGCTATTGCTGCTTGTGCTCTGGTGACGGATGTAAATTAGTGCACCCCAGAACTGCCCGCATAAATAGGTAGTTTTACATTAATTGCACTTTCTTCTGCTCCTACACACAAAGGTTTCCATTTGCAGTAAGGTCGCTGGGAAGGGTGTAAAACTGATAATATATAAAAGGGGAAAAGGGGGTTACTTGGTCCAAGCCCAGCCCGATTTTACTGCTGTCCACCCTTTTTGGTGTTTATGTGGAGCTTCCAGAGATGCTGTTAGCCCTTCCAATGAGGTGATTGCAGAATGATTGCTTTTCAAGGTCAACAATTTAAGTTTTACCTCTCTTTCTCCAAAAGGACAAAAGAGCAGCGGGCAGGTAGGCAGAGATGCATAGATTAAGCAACGTGATCAGCTGTTAATTAAAGTCCTTTAGGAGGAGGAAGAAATGACTTAACCCTTCCCATCACCAGGTGAAGCTCCTTATTATGAGCAGAGTGAATTTTTCATTTCCTTTCCTCTTATTGCTATGTGTCAAAGCTTCTTATTGCCGTGCAGTCCCCATCAAAGTATCTCGTGTGCTCTGCTCCTCAGTTTTTATTAGAAGTTATCAGACAGAAACTTCATTTTTACTCAACATTTCCTCATCAGTTCAGCGTGTAATTGTCTCTCCTCTTCTCTTTTGGTGATTGAACAACAAACGTTACAGATTACATATATATTTATAAAAAAAAAACTAAACACAACTGGAGGAGCAAAAAGACACAGGCCCATTCGGAGTTCCTTCCAGCAACCCCCTTAATCACATATAACGTTTCTGTCCTATTTTTTATCTCCCCACTGCTCCCAACCTGACACTGAAAGTTGCTTCTCAGTCCTACTGACACCTGGATCTTCAGCTCAAGAGGAAGAAATCCAGAGACCTGTAGCTAGGAGAAAACGTTGCAGCTTGCTTGGGTGAAGTATTGCAGACTTAGAGCAGCTGCCCAGTTGCCCTGACTTTCTTGCAGACTGAATTCACTCCCTTCTCTCTGGATGGACCAGTCACAGCTTCATTTTTGCATGGCTCTTGGGGCTTTTTTCTCTGTTTTCCTTGCTGCTTTCTTTGGGTTGTTTTTTTGATTGGTGAAACAAGCCAGATCTCTTGCCTGGGTGTTGGTGGTGGCCTGGAAACCAACCAAGAAGGACCAGTCCTAGACCCAATGGAGAGGACAGAGGAGGCTCAGGGTCTCGTTGCAATTAGGGCAGGTGAGTTATGGAGCAGGGAAGGACAGGGAGAAGGCTGGGCTGCTTTTCTCCCACTCAAAGTCAACGAGGGAGATGCTGTGTTGTTGGGAACAGGCGATTTTCTCTTCTCACTTTTGTTCTGCCTTTCATCCCCTACACGGGGTCCTTCCATGAAAGGCGCCTATACCTGTGCATAAGGGCAGCTTTCATGTGACGGACCCACAGGATCAAGCAGCAGAGCAGGATGCATTTTATTCTCTCTGCAAAGCCCACAGAAACTCGTAACAGGCTGCGTGCAATGGCGCTGAGAAACCGTTTCAAACCACTGTGATTTATACGCTTGAGAAGACCACTGTACTCTGGTTCAACTAGCATCGGGGCAGTAAATTAATTCTGCAAGGGTCCTGTCTAAACTTACATCGATTCTGATTTTGTTGAAAATCATCCATTAGCCAAGAATTACTACTAGTGTTAGTGGAAATGCTGTAGTGTCATTAATTGGAATTAATGGATGGGTAGTTTTTATAGGAGATTTGAATGAAGGTAATATTCCTTTCAAAAACCATTTTATTAGAAATTTGCTTGCCAGCTGTAAAAGGCAATGCCACAACAAGCCATTCCACAATGCTTTATCCATGGCTTGATGTGTTTTTAATTAAGGAAAAGCAAAGCACTTCAAAATGTTTTTATTAAAAAACCCAGCCATATAACAGATAGCTATTTATTTACTGCATAATGGGGAACTCGAACCAAGAGAGGGTGGAAAGGGTCACAGCAACACTGTCCCTGTTTATTTACTGGACCCTGAATATCCTTTTTCTTCAGGACTGCAGGTTATTTTTGGTGCCTTATAAATTGTTCTTTTCCCACACTTCTCAGGGGTGAAAAAGAAGAGGATAATCTGCTCTAGCTCTTTTCTAAGGACAGGTTATAACCCCGGAGGGTTAACACTGGAACTGCTAGAATAGCCCCAGTCCTGGCTGAACTGGTTCAAGCCTAGCTGAGAATGACCTGTTTTCTGCCCTTTCCAAGGGGGCATAAAACAGGAGAAGAGACAAACTGATGATGTTCCACTGAAGTCAGAGGAGCTCTCCTGATCCGTGATGTGTGAAGATCTTCTGCCCTGCCCTTCTCATCTCATGGGGATACAAGATGTTTTATACACCTCTTCCATGGCATTTGGAGCATTTTACCAAGGCAGGATAAGACTGGTGTGTTCCCTTTATGCTTGAGGAGGCAGAGATAGAGGAGGTTAAGGCTCTTGCTTGAGGCCACAGAGCAGGAGATCACCAAGCTTATTGCAAAAAAGTCACCCTCCCACCAAGAGAGTATGATAGCATTTACTTTAGCTTTTAAACAAAACCAGCTTTTTTTTTTTTTTTAAGAGTTTCAATGCTACCACAGCTACTTGCTGTCTTCCCTTGCCTCTCTTTTCATCTGGGGCTTATTGATCTCTTGCATTTCCCATGAAAAAACCTCCACAGCATCAGCATCCTGTGTACCTGATGCTGGCGGCAGGAATGCACGTGTACTTTGTCTGCAAGGAGGCTTTTCCTGTGTTTCTTTTAAATGTGGGGCGTTGTGTGTTTGAAATAACGAAGACTGAAGTGAGTGCATCAGGGTCTCGCAGAAGTCATAGAAGCAGGGCTTAGGCAGAGGTAAGGACAGCCTCTCTTAAGCCATGTGTATATAAATGGGGAAATTGCACTTTAAAGCAATTAAAGATAGTAGTTTGCTCATCATTTAGGTGGATGGCTCATGCAAACACAGTGCTCACACCTCAGGTCCCTGGCCTGCCCGCTCCCGGAGCCCACCTGGAGCAGCGGTCCCCAGGCGCGTGCCTGCGGGGAAGGACTGCCGCACATCAGTGCGCTGTCAGGAACCCTTCGCAGTCACGGTCAAGGACACTCCACACAGCCGAGCCTACTTGGAAATGATCTCGTTTCCTTCCTCTTCCTACATCACCCTAGTATTGCTCTCCAAACAATCTCTCCCCTAAACCTATACACAAATGTACGTTTTAGTTTACAGCGAGGAGCGAATAACAGCATGCCCCTTCAGCTGGTGGAAATCTCCAGCTCAGTTACCTGTTGTTAGAAAGAGGGGCTGGGGCCGTTTTCTGCAAACACAGAGCTGTGTATGGGCTTCACATGCAGAAGGGGTGCGAAGGACACGCCGACTGTCCTTGGATGATGCGGTGGACGCAGGGTGTGCAGGGCTCGGGCAGGCACCCGCGGGCAGGGGTGTCCCTGCCTGCTCCTCCACTGCCGCCAGCCGTGACCCTTTGCACAAGGGTTGGGCAGGTTTCAGAAAGCCAAGGGGAAGCACAACAGGAATGAAATGGGGTTGTATGATCAGAATCCTAATTAAGGAGCAAATATTGGAAATATGCCATATTAGGTACGCTATTACAATTAATAGTGACAATACCACTCTTGGGAAATAGGCAAATTTACACAGTAGCTATACATAAAATTTACTTTAGCATATTCCCCTCTCTACCTTGTTTGCACACTGTGATAACAAATTGCTTGTATACTGCATGATGGTACTCTCTTTATATTTAAATATTTGAGCCAGCGATTCATTTTGTGAGGAGAGAAAGGCATGCAGAGGTCTTCGAGCTACAGAGCAAAGTAAATGATCTGCTGTGATATATTTAGCAAGTGATAATGTGAAAAACACAAAAAAGCCCAAGCATATGTGGACAGGAAGGTAAACACAGTAAGGAAGAGCTTAGTTTGGGATTTCCCTAGCAAGAAAGAAGAGTGATCCTGCATGTAAGACATTAACCTGTCAATCATGGTATCACGTTTGAAAAGCTATTTTATCCTTCAATTCTTCAGTTTCCTTATTTAAAAAAAAGGGGGGGGGGAGGTCAGTGAAGTCTTTGGATGGTATTTCCACATCTAGCAATGAAAAGAATTTTCTGGTGGCAAAAATGACAAAATTATTTACTGTTACTAGTTCTTTGTGCCATTTGACTGGGTCGTCATCAGTATGGGATAGCTGTGGGTAATTAAAGCTGCTCTCTGCTCTGAGCTGTAGGAGCCAGGAGAGGGTCTCATTTACAGGCAGTCCTGCAGCACCCAGCAAGTCGGAGGGCAGTGGGAACCCTGCTACATCCCACCCCGCGTGGGGCTCCCGGGATGTGCTGGGAAGGACATTCAGCCCCGCACCAGGCTGAGCTGCCAGGCTGGATTCGGTGCTGCGCTGCACCGGCAGGGACGTGGGGGAAGATCCTCAGCTCCAAGGGTCCTGCTCCAGTCTGGTGCTGGGATAAACAAATTTCTTCCCATTAGTGATATTGGTTGAAAAAGGAAAGAGAAGGAAAGGTTTCTTTGAACAGAGAACAGCTTTTTCAAAAAGCCCTTTAGAAAAAGAAGTCAAAGGAGTAAACAGCACACTGGAAGGTACACCACGGTGCAGGCAACAAGCAAACGGACTGCCAGGGCTTGCCCTTGGGATTAGCCCCAGGATGAGGCTTTGTCCCACATAACCAGCATCATGGATGGAGCTGCTCGCACCTGGGAAGGAGATAAGATGGACTCTGGACCCTTTGAAAGGATAAAAAACATTACCTATTCCATCCCAAGCTCCTGGGGCGGCGGTGTCTCGCTGCTGGCACACGCCGGGGCTGTTGCCCATGAACCCTTTCCCAGCCCCACATGAGGAGCAGCCCCAGCAGACTCAGGGGGTCATGGTGCTGCATTCACACACCAAGCAATTAGTCGTGCAAAAATTGATTTTCCCTCTCTCTTGGGTTGTTAGGGAATACCCCCTTACCAAAATACAGCCAAAAATGCGGTGCTGTATTAATCCCCATAGGAAACGCAGGACAGACCCCCAGCTGGTGTAAGCTGTCAGAGCTCCCTGAAGCCTACAAAGGTTTTATCATTTGGATCAACTATAGATTGCCCCAAAGGCTTTAAAACCAACAATTCGCAACACCAGTACAATGCCTATAACTGATCATTCCCAAGACACCCACCTTCTTATTTAATAAAGCCTTTCAAGTCCCTTTCTATTTTATTCATAGGAGCTGTAAAAAATCCAAGGACCCAGTATAAAGAATCATTTATTCTCTTCTACATAGCACTATAAATTTACACTGCATTTGCAAACTAAGAGCCCATATCTTAGGGCAAACCAGAGCTCCAAACTGAGAGCAAGAATGGCTTTCAAAAGGCCAATATGTCCCAACTAGAGATTGTATCGAGAGCTAGAATTTACAGCCACAAACCCTGAAAATGAGGAGAAATTAGATATAGAGTTTAGTTTCATTGCTAGAGCTGGTCCGGCTTTTTTTTAAAAAAAGCACTTTTTACTAGTTTGCAAATGCAGAGCTGTTTCTGCATTCATCCCTCTCATGCATAAATATACAGTGAGGGGAAATGGGGCTGGAAATGCATTATATGGGGCAGAGGCACTGAATGCCCAGGGCCATCGGGGTGAAACCCATTGCATGTTGCTTTGCATCCCATGCATAACGGGGTCACGTAGGTGTAGCTGGAGAAGTCATGCTCTCCATGCTGTAAATACACTGGGGTGGCTTAAAACACTATTCACCCCTCTTTCTTGTCTCCTCATCTCCCCTCACTTTAAGTCACCAGTGTGACCCAGGAGCCACGTGCACCAGCTCTGGGATCTCCAAAGAGAAGCACCTTCAGCACCCAGCCCTGCTCTGCTCCCTTCTGTCTTCAGCTCCCTAATGGGCAACAGGGCTGTTTCCAGCTGACCTGACCAACAGAGCCACCCATTCCTCGTGCAGGTCCTTTCTCTCTATTGACGACCCCGCTGCATCCATGAAATTCACCCAGTCTCTGCTGCTCCCGGCTCTCCGCTTCAACTCATTCAAGTAAGCTGCAAAATGGCACAAATCCAATGTGATCAAATGCTTTCTTAGTGTCAGTCTTTTCTTTCAAAGGACAGAAAGGAAAGGGTACACGGTGCGGTATTTATGAGCCTGTCAAACTCGCTGCTCTCACCAGAAAGTGCTCTCGGGTTTCCTTCCTCACCAGGGAAGGGACAGAGCAAGTGCCGGGGAAGGGCAGCTGCGTTCGTGGGGGCTGAGCTGTTGCCTGCAAGGTGTCTTCCCGTTCGTAACGGGCATGGTGGCATCACACAGAGTCATCCCCAGCTGCCAGCCTGACCCCAGCACTGGCAGGTTGCAAAGGGGGGTTTTTTTTGAGCAGAAAGGGTTTGGGGACACAGCAAGTACCACTCCTACCCTGAGTTCAACCATGGCATCCGAGCAGCTTTCTGCAGGGCAGGAGGAGATGGGTCTGAATTTTGTCCCGGCAGTTTCTTTTTCCCACTTCCCCAGAGGAGAAACGCACCATGAAACGTTTCCTATTTGCTTTCTTTTTTAATGTAACCTGCCACATATACTTGAGATAACATGAGCAGGGGACTGTGCTTCATGCTCTGGTGGGAAGGTGGTAGAGTGTGCGTTGGGCTGTATCTCCTAACTTGGTGAGTATATGTGCCCTCACTATAAACCAACATGCTTAAATCTGCTCAGAAGTGGGGAAAATACTGTTTGTTTCTTCTCATCTGCATGCCAACAGTTTGCCATGTTGCTTCCCTGCAGGAAAATGACTGAAGCAAATTATAAGTGGTGCCTCTAAAACCGAAGATCCTCATCGGTTGCACATCAGCACAATTCCTTTGACTTAAACATACATTTACAACTCTGAGAAGCCTCCGAAATGAGAGGACTGTAATTACAGCTGTATTATAATGCCTCTTGCCACGTCAAATGGAGGGCTATTGACAGCGAGCAAAGACCTGAGAAACACTGATAAGAATGAACTGCAAGTCCAGTCCTCCAAAGCGATTCCCCACGATCCATGATTTATGAGCCCAAATTAGCTGCCTCGTCTTCAGGAGGAATTGGCCGAGGGTGGCTTTTCTTGGAGCGCCGTGCCAGGAGGGTGCCAATATCATATGTGTTTCTGAGTCGTATCTGACCTGCCATTGATCTTTTGGGGTCACAGATGTCCTCCGAAAGATTTCCTTTAGGCTCAAGGAGAGCAGCATAATTTGCTGTTGTGATGGTTGTCCTGCTTGCTCCTCATCCGAGGAAAAAGAGCTGTTCCTCTAGGGCCATTGCCAGGAGATGTCAGAGCCTCCCCCTGACCCTTTTGACCCGTCATCTACTTTCCATATCCTCAGGGAAGGTGGAAGGAGTGGTTTTTTGAGCAGCTCTGTTGGTTTTTTTTCCGAAGAGCTTGTAAGTGTGCTGGATGTCTTGGCTGGCTATGGTCTCGGGCTCGTTGATCTGACATGTCACAGGGAGGAGATCAGGAGATCACTCCTCTAGTCCATGATGGGAGCTCACAGTTCCTCCTCTCAGCAATGTTGAATCTCCTTGGTCAATTATATGGGCAGATGAGCTCTTCTGAGACAATCAAATTAACAATTCTCTAGTTTGAATGAAGAGGATGATGGCAAGAAATTTGTGATGAGTCGTGATCTTGGACACTGAAATTTTCTTGTCTTTTCATCCAAAACCATCTGAAATGCTTGGCCTTGGTTTACCCCTCAAGGTTTTTCTTTTTCCCTCCATTTTTAAGAAAAAGGGCAGCCAAACCTTAGTTCTTACAGGCTGGGGAAGTAATAGCTGGTCATTTGATAGAGGTTTATGAGCTACTATTAGTGACCCTTTCTATATTGCACATGTGCTGAGGGGGAAAGGCAGGACTTCATGCGATGGCAGCGAAAAGGCTCACATTCATTTCAATCGAGCTGGCACTGTGCTGTTAAGAGGGAAAAACCCAAAACAAATAAAAAAGACCCTAATCAGTTATTCAGCATGTGACCGTGCTGAGAAGACAGTCTCTGAGAAACACAAAGAGCAAAATTCCAAGATTTATTAATGCTATCATGCTTTCCCTAAAAGGATAATCGATGTACCCAAAGTCTCTGAATCAATATTTGTCCTTCTCAAGCAGGGTATGGTAAAGAAATATTCCCGAAAGCACTCACTTCTGAGATTTTGTTTTGTTGCATAACATTTCAGTCAACTGCAGAATGTCTCTGATAATGATGATAAATAAGTATAAAGTCTACAGTGGTCTATTGTATAGAGGAAGTAAAATAGATACCCTATGTGCTTGGTAACAACAGCTCAGCCCCAAGTAGACCTGACCTCGTGATCTTTTCAATGTATGGCAAAGACTTTATCCACTGGATTTAGGTTAACAGCTTTGGGAATTTGCAGGTGTTAAATTAACCACAAGAGACAGTTTACTAAGTGCAGCAGAAACACACAAGCATGATAAGGAATAATAATTAAAAATTGAATTAAAGGGCTGTAGAGTTTAAGGAAAAGTATGTGGCTTTGCTCATATAAAAGAGGCACATACTCAGGAAATAGGTCTGACGCTGTGTTATACCCCGGGGCAGGAGTTCAGGTACAACTCGTTCAGCTTCAGCAGAGACCTGGCCATGGCCCATCTGCCAAGGCAGAGACCTATTTCACCCCATAGGTGTGAAATCTGGGTACCCCGTAAACCCCAGAGTCCCCCGGCCACTGCCCTGGCGGTGGGCAGCTCCCTCGGGAAGAGGACTGGGCTCGCCAAGCAGTACGGGCTCCATCCCGCAGTACAATTTTGCTGCAGTTCAGGCAGATCCAAAGCTTTAACCTCTGCCTCCTTCCTCAGAGTCCTCTTGCAGAGCAGGGCACGTGCCCTGATGCCTCTTAGCTATTTATTTGTTGACCCACTGACCTGGTTTCTAGGTTCACTAAACATATGAGTAATCAAATGCTGTTTCAGTCCAAGCACAAAACCTAAAGTATATGAAACCCCCCAAATCATTATTCATTTCTTTTTCTCACCTACACAGCCTTCTTGTTTTCCAGGTGTGCCACTTCTTGCAAGCATGCTCAGCATGAGAGATTAGACATTTATGCAAGTTTGGCCAAGATTTAGGCTTATAGATAGTGCCCAGTGCTATCCGCTGAGCTGTAGCTCTACATATGTAATTATTGCTGTAGCAGGGTGCTGAGTAAGGCTGGACAGAGATTTTCTTGCTCTTGGCTCCTCGCTTGGTTCCTCCAAAGCCATCACACTAAGGCACTCTAAGAGGCTGAAGCCAGGGGCCAGAGTGGTTGTTAGCAACCCACGCTGTTGAGGAGTATGGGGCATAAATACAGCCAGGGCTACAGGGATGAAGTTCAGCATTTCTCCTCCTGATGGGCAGAGCCATCTCCCCGGGCTGGTTACGGAAGTCATCCTTTGAGATGCTTGAAACTACAATGGACAAAACTGGAAAATGAACTGGTGGGAATGGTGCTTGGAGCTGCCAGGTCAATCTCCAGTGTCCATGATTCACGTAGCCCCAGTACGTAACACACTCCTGTTCCTGGCAATCACTCAGTAACGGTATTGGAAGATGCCTGGTTATTGAAGCCATAATTACTATATAATTTGCAGCCGTAAGATCTCATGATAACCCTCTCCCTTGCAGAGGGGAAAAAATAACCTGGTATTTTATTTACCCTGTCAACACGTGGAACTTGTCTTACAGTGTAATTACATGGTCAGTAGTTACATGTCTCTCTGGTTGATGGTGTCCTGTAAACAAAAGAAGACCCACAAATTCCACCTGTGGGGATTCAGGCACTACATAAAACCGACAAGGTTTTTAAAGCCTCCTCAGTGTGTGCAATACTGCACCCACGAAACTGCGTCCCCGGTTCTTGCCCTTTGCTCCTAGATGTGCATGGAGCATTTGTGCCATGCAAATCGCTTCTCCTTTCAACACCACCTAATCTACATGGTCTATACCTCGGGTATTCAGTTAGCATTACAGCATCACCTTCAAGGCCCAAATTTAGCTCAGCATCCCTCTCTCTTACATATCTATACCTATAATATAGAATCATAGAATCATTTAGGTTGGAAAAGACCCTTAAGATCATCGAGTCCAAAAGTGTGTCCATATTACACACACAATTCTTTTGCAGCCTCTGCCACAGCAAGCCGACAGTCTACCTAGTTTATCCAATTTACTGATGGAGAACAGAGTGACTCCCTCGTGGCCCCCAGGAAAGTTGTAGTAGAATTGGGATGAGGAACTGAGTTTCCAGAAGTCCACTTTAACACCCTGACCGCCAAATCCAATCTTTTTCTCTGCTGGGATATTTTTTTTGGCGACTCCACTCCCTGCTTTTGAAATCTGCTTCGTTGCACACCCTGGGAATGTGCCATGGGTGGCAGGGGGAGTGCTGAGATAAATATGAAGAGCTTTCTTGCTTTGTTTATGTATATGACCTTAAAGATGATGTCCGTGCATAATGTTGAACATGACGGAGAGAAGCTGACAGGGCAGTAAGTTCTGGCTACCACAGAGCAAAAACAAAATTACATAAAAATATCAATTGTAAAATTACTCAAATCCATTAGCTTAATTAGCATCGTTAATCAAGGCAAAACATTTGATACGTCATGTACTTTCACAAGAGATAAATGAGCCTTTGATGAAAACCCAGCAGGTTGCCCTGCTTTTGGATCTGGCAGTGGCTGCCTGGAGATGGAGGTGAGGCTCAGCGGGGCGCGGGGCATGCTGGCAGCTTGGTGCGAACGCCGTCCTCCGAGCAGGTTTCCAGCTCAGCGAGGGATTGGCACTGTATTTGGCCAAAACTGGCCAGGGTTTAATGCTGTCAGGTCCATCTGCAGGAGTGTAAAACTGCCTAATGGGCTACGCTCTTGCAATATCATACCCTGGTCTTGACTGGTCTTGAGACAAGGTTAGGAAGGATGTAGCAAGGGTATTAGTAGTTCTTGTAGTAATTACAATAATGAATTCAAAGACTGCTACATTGTCTTACTTGAGGAAGGGTTCACTGAGCTCTTGCTTTTGTTTCCTAAGGGAATCTCTGGGGAGAGCAATATTTCTCTATCTGTAAACCCTTCCAAAGAGAAACACTAGATCTTGATAGCACGCGACAGCACATCTGCAGGCAACCCATTCCCAAGATCACGTCTGTCTTGGAGGGTACTCTAGGCTCTCATCTTTCCTTTTCTCTCTAGATTCGCGTTGTTGCGGTCAATCAGGTCTCCAGTGTGCAGTTCAGGGAAGCGGTGATTACTGCATGACTTTCTTCCTTTTGCATCAGGACTCAGTTGTTTCTCATTCCCTCTCCCCGTGCCGTGGCACATAATTGAATCTTCTTTTAGGCTCCTTGTAACAAGACCCAGCTACAAAGGCTAAATGCTTTATTCCCAAGAAAAGCCTTAGAGATAAGATTCACCAGCTGTGGCAGCCCAGTGCGGATCTTAGTAAGAGAAATAAATGTCCCTTCACTCCGCGACTATCTTTCCCAGCACTTTATCTGCAATGAGCCCAAACACAGTCCTCAGCTATTTGTATTGCTAAATATAATAAAAGAGAAGTCAGCAGTTTCTGAGGGATACACTTCCATAAAAAACAGTTTGATGGCATTTTCTGCATTAAACACATTATTCAAGGGCTTTTCTCCTTTCTAATGTCCAATTTCTGCTGGGTACATGTGGCTGAGGCTTCCTCCAACACGTAAAACACCCAGGCTGTCATTGAACTGCAAAAAAACTTACTCTAGTGGAAAAGCTGGAGTTGGATTTATTAATCTAATTTGAGGATATCCTGGACAGTAATTGTCTGCATAGTGATTGGGAAAGGAGGAATTGACTGAGAGCATTTCTGTCTTGTTGCATGTTTGCCTTTTTATTTTCCTGACCAGTAGATGGTTCAGATGGGCATGACTGGAACCAGCAAGGAAAGCCAGACTGGAGAAACCCAGGTGGTTAAAAGAACTCTGCTTTGCCTTCCAGGCAAAAGACCCACACACAGCCTGTCCTTCCAAGAAGAGCTTTTCTGACCACCCCTTCCTCCTTCCTGAGGCTCAAAGGCAATGCAGCTTTTCTGCCTTGCTTGCACCCACACTGCCCAGTTTGATGGTGAGTAACCTGGGAAAGGACACAGCTTTGGGAACGGTGAGGCTCAGTTCAGTTTTGGGTGCAGAGACAAGGTCTGGATCTCACCACGGAGATCCAAGAGTGCTCCGAGAGCTGGAGGCTGTGGGTACATGCACCTCTGCAAAGGGCATCCCATCGCTGGCAGGTTTGAACCTGGATCTGCAAAACATTTCTGGCTTGCAGACAGCAGCACTCAGACAGACAGATCAGTTTTGGCCTGTGTTTTGCACGTTGATGTAAACACTGCGATGACAACGTAATCAAAAATGGGTATACTTGATTGTAAGCCTTAATTAACTATTAATTAAATTTTATTAACCCACTAGTAAAACTGATTGTACCAAGCAATGAAGAAAAGGGCTGCAGTCAAAGCAGTTAATGTATCACTCATTTTTATGTGGAAAGAAGGCTCATCATTTTCTTGAGATGGCCAATATGTAAGGATTCCTCCTTGCTAAATCAGTCTGGCCATTTTCCTACATGCCACTGATAAGGAAGTATTTACGAATTTATTCCCAAATTCAAAGTATACTTTAGGCCTTAATTTACTGTTGTAATTATATCACTGGCTCAATTAGTCCCCAATAAAAACGTTATGCTATTGTATCAAAGAAATGTAGTACCTTTGAAGTAAATGGATTCACTTGCAGAGCAAGAAATCTTCCTTTTTATTGTGTTTTCTCATCTGCTACTTATAGCCACCCTTGTCTTAAATTGTCCTTTATATGCTGTTCCTTGCAAGCGCAGTTTGTGCCTGAGCTCCGGATGCTCACGTAGAGTGAAATACTCCTCTCTAGCCTTGGGGCTGCATCGGGAAGCTTGGTGGTAACTTTATCTCGTTAAAGCTTTGCCAGCCTCATTTGCATGACGATTTACATGCGCTGCCTCTGATGTGCCTCTGCCACACAAAGGCTAGTGGGTCTGTAGGTTTTTTTCTCGACTTTCTTTGCTTTGTTTCCTTCTCGCCAGTGATGGGACCATGTTATAAGCTGTAAGGAAATACAGCTGTACCTTTTGTCCTATAGATTTTCTCCTATTGCACTTGACAAACACCAGCAGTGCTCCCGCCTCACTCTACCTACCCCAAACCAGCTGAGACCGACACAGAAAAATGGTCCCTGGGGTCCCTGCAGAGCAATAGCTGCAGGACCACAGGTTCACCCATCCACGCAGTCGGGATGGGGGGGCAATGCGGAGCTGCCACGGATGCAAAGTCCTTGTCTCAGCGAGTTCACCCTCCAGACAGGACAGGACAGGAAAAATGGTCAAATTGGACAAGCAGTGTGTCGGAGGGATGAGGTAATAGCACAGCAAGGAGAATTTGGCAGGAAATCTATGAGCTGGCTAGACAGCACAGGACAGAGATCCGTCTAAGAAATGGGAACGCATTGCCGTGAGCAGGATTCTTGTGGACACGGAGCTCTTTCAGACATCATTTGGCATCACTGCCTGTCCTCACTTCGGCA
The DNA here is from genome assembly GCF_964195595.1 of Calonectris borealis. NCBI lineage: Eukaryota > Metazoa > Chordata > Aves > Procellariiformes > Procellariidae > Calonectris > Calonectris borealis. The sequence goes on along the minus strand of NC_134328.1, from coordinate 14,586,343 downwards.
AGCCTCCAGAGGCCTCTGGGTTTGATTTTCAGACTCAGGAACTAAAGAACCATCCAACTATTCATCCAAAAAGTTGTTCAATGTATCTTTGATTGACTTCTGAATATGCAATACCAAGACCCCCTCCAGACCAGAATCAGGCTCAAAAAACAACGGTAAATTAAGCAGTTTCTGAGAACCTCCTCCAAATCCAGAGCTCTGAGCTGGATGACCTTGGAGGGACACGTCCCTTGGGCAGCCACTAGCCTGAGATTTGCTACTCTCCACTTCTAGCATAAAGAAGGAAGGTTTTGCAGTGAACTCATGAAAAGATGATCCTCCCCCACAGAATCGCATCTTAATTCTGGCCAGTGCTGGCTGCAGAGCTGGCTGATTGCACATTCGCAAAATGTGTCAAGTACCAAATTGTGTCTTATCTGCATCTTCCCTCTAGCAAACACGTCTGCCTGCAGTTCAATGCATTTCAGCTGCCGGCTGAATGACCAACATCGGTGCCATCAGTTTCCCCCAGTTCTCGGCAGGGAATGTCACAGGAACACCAAGCCATGCACCAAACCCAAACTCCTCGTGCTCTCTGTACAGTCAATCCAGTCATATTCCCCGGCTTGGCTGGGTTTCTAGTTTATCTGTCGCCAGAGCTGACATGCCAATGGGTATCATAGGTCTGTTCTCCCAGTCATGTTAGTGGAGATCTCCAGCCAACTTCTGCAGTTCAACAGAAGGTCACCCCTGAACTCCTGCAGAAAACAGGGCTCAAGTCCCAAGTATTCCTGTTTATCCCTAAGAAAGTCCATTAAAAATGGTCCACAGGTTTGTCCACTGGCAGTGAAGCTATAACGAGGGAATAGCCCCATGTGCAAGTGCACGGTATGTGAGATTAATACTTCCTTTATTCTATTTATCAAAACCAACATATTTGACATTAAACATTAAAAACTCTAAATATTTTAAAACCAGAGAATATTCTTCATCTCCTTTCAGGTCTTTAAGGTAGATGACATTATTGGAGCCTACCATTTTCCCTCACCTCACATAAAAAATGTTAAAAACCGAAGTCAAAAGAAAGTGAAATTTCTCTGCATATACTGTATTCTTCACGTCCTACTTATTTATTTTAGCTGACAGTCTTTGTGCCCAGGTCCATGGCTGCTCTCTGTGTGCAACCTGTATTTATCCAGGTGGCTTTGTGCCTATTAAAAAAAGGAATGTAGCAAAATTAATGTATCTTTTACAGCAGGAGAGCTGAATTTATTGGTCTCACCACGGAAATTAATTTAGCACTCCCAGCTCTCCCTCGCTGGACAATAAAGACACGAAATGAAACTGCCACACAAAGTTTTGACAAAATTCACAGTCATATGAAAGAAAAAAAAAAGGCCATGGGTAATTTACCACCAAAACTGAATCAGCCTTTTATGCCAGTGATGCACCAGTGATACCATAAAGGGAATTTCCACCCAGTGACCAAAAAACCTACCTGGGTGAGTAAATAGAAATGCAGGATAGAAAACAAACAAGCTCGCAAACAGATTTATCTTAATTTTCTTTAGTTTGAAAAATAAATCTGGGTAATAAAATAGACAGCAGGGCTTGTGCAAGGCAGCATCCTTTGGCCTTGCGCACCCATGGGTGCATGAGGGCAAAGGATGCTGCACATGGAGGTCCAGCAGTGGTGGAAACCACAGCTCAGAGGAAGCAGAGGTTGTTGTGCCTCTCATCTGGTCCCACACCAGGAAGAATTAAGCCAGCACATCCTCCAGATCGATATATAATTTACATGTCGGCCCCCACCTATCTGTCTGCACCCTTGTTTTAATGTTTCCTAAATATAAAAAATCAAATATCTACTGTAAAAAAAAAAAAACAAACCCAACTTTTTTGTATTGGGGTTGATTGGGTAGCGAGTGGTGAAAGATTTATCTTGGCAGTAAAGCTGGAAAAGGGCTATAAACCTTAGCGGAGTGCCTCTGCGCCTGGGTCCGAGGGAGGCTAATTGTTTGTTTGTTCTTCGTGTTTATGGTTTATCTGCGGCTCAGCTGACAGGAAACCTAAACCTGAAGGAAAAAGCACATCAATCGCCATTATCTGCCTTCTGTGCACACACTAAAAATAAAGCCAGGCAAAGGGGCGGTTTGCACACCCAACCCATCGCAATGCCAGCCCGAGCATGCCTTGCTCTGTGCTGCACCAGGGATGCAGGGGAAGGAGGGAGGGAAGAACATGGACTCACCACCATTGAGTTCATCTCCCTCCGGAGCCCACTGCGGCGGTGAGGACATCGGTGCTGGTTGGACAAGAAAAAAGGCAATGGGTTTTTCCTGCAGTACTGTCCCTAAAATAGAGAAGATTGATTTACAAGCAATGTGCGAGTGCCACAAGCTCTGAAATTCCCTTGGGATTTCACTCCAGTGGTTTCTTTTACCCAAAAGGTGCTTGGGTGGTGGAGCGAGATCCATAGATCAGTGTTTTTAGAGCACGATAAGCAGTAGTGCAGTCAGAGCAGCGCCGATTGCTGTCCTAGGCACATCCCAGCCCGTGTCTCCTTTCCTCCCTGCCCGTCGATGGGATCTGTTGTCCGTCTGTCGGGAGGTTTTGTACCAGTGTGGCACAGCAAGCCCACCTTGATGAAACCAGCCCAAGCTGGGGGGCTTCAGCCCCTCCAAGGGATGGGCGTCCTGCGGGAAGGACCAGGATGCCCCGCTTGCCTTCCTCTGCCCCGTGGGCACTGAGGATGGATGCAGGGCAGGGGGCTCCGGGCAGGGGAATGCCCTGGCAGGGGAGCCAAACCTGCGGTGCTCAGCACAAAAACCTGCCCCAAAATGATCCAGGGCACAGTTGCATCACCTGAGTACATTTATATCACTGCCAGAAACACTCAGCCCCCAAAACATCATCCCCGTGGTGCTTTGCAGAGGCTCTGTGCCTCTTGCACTGCTGCAGAGATGCTCCCGTCAGGTTGGGACACCCTCCTTCCCTGCCAGGGGACTTGGGCAGTGAGGATGGAGATGTTTTGCTCTGCCATAAACTTCTCTTTAGAAATCGTTCTCTGCCTCAGTTTCCCTGTCACTTCCTTTCCTTCCCACACTATGTCGCTGCTAGCATGGCTGTAAATGCTCTGAGCGGGGGGCAGATCCTGAAGCGGGGATGTACAGTGCCCCGCACACCGGACACCCGGAGACACTGTAATAATAATAATTATTGATTTTCCAGTTTACTTTATGTTTCGTAGGGTGTTTTGCTGGAAATGATATAAATAGCTGTCTCTGTCCCTATCCCAGGGCAGGATACAGCAGTCCAAGGAAATAAAATGCAAAGTTCATTTCACAATGATTTAAAAGTTATATTAAGGCCCAGCGTTGGATGAAGCAGGAGCAACGTGCTTGCAACTAGATAACTCCAAAGCCAGAGTCACCGTTTGGGTAAGTCACAGCTGTTATATTTGATTTATCCCAGCTCATGGGCTCGAACGCTGCGCCCCGGGTTTCAGCTTACAGTAACTCCGTGCCCACCACCAGCATCCTGCAGCAGAAGCAACCCCAGCAACACACCCAGGGCTCTGCAGCCTCTGCTGGCAGCCCGCTATCGAGACGCTCAAAAAATGATCTTTGGGGAGAGTGGTTTCCATACAGGAATACATTTACTGTATTTGTGCTAAATATAGTAACGGAGCAGGCGGGGAGCGTGGTCTCTTGCCCCTGCGAATTGCAGGAGAGATTATTCATTTGCGATTTGTTGTACCTTCACGCTGACAGGAATTACTTTAGCCAAACAGGATTTAATAAATGATCAGTTCATAAACAACTGATCATTTATCCAGCCCCAGTGCCACTCGCATTCGGAATTTCTAGAGGAAAAGGGAGAGCCCACTTGCCAGCAGGAGGGGCAAGAAGAGCCTACAAGCCCGGAGAGCCAGGGTTGGCACAACCTTGCTCATTATATTTCCAAAGTATTAAAAAGTCCGCTGTGATAAGGAAAGGGAGGCTGTAAAACTTCATCCTTATCTTCCAGATAGTGGACCTGATCTTGCTTTTATTTATGCTGGTGTAAAGCAAAAGTAATTCCATCAGTGCTGCTGGTGCAAAACGCAAGAGTGTGATCTCAGAAGCGTGCCCGGACTCTCGGCCGGTGTTTTCTACTTTTGAATCTATTAATTTGACAAAGATTTTCTTGAGCTGCTGGAACTGCGGATCCAGCCTGCAGGGCTCGGAGTGGAGGGGGGTGAAAATGAAGCCACGTGTGCATCTTTTCTGCATCTTTTATCATCTCCACCTGCATTGCTCTGCTTGGTATGATTTTAAAGACAGCTGACCAGGTTTCCTGGGGACCAAATGCAGATGGAGTGGGCATGCACAGCCCCCAGCATCCTGTGTGGAAACCTGGGTGTGTGCCAGGGACCACCTCTGCCAGCAGTGGCCGAGGGTCTGGGGGTGTAACTAGAGCCTCTGCATATGCTCAGGCACATGCATTTTGCCTGCTTCTCCACTTATTCTCCTCTCACACTTTTTCCCCCCCCAGTGACAGGAGGAAAACGAGTCCAGATTTGCATCTGCAAGGAAAGGAAAGGAAAGGAAACCAAAATCATGTCCTTAAGTTAATGCAGGTAATTCTAATTATTAGTAATTGTTATTATGTTAATTATTATTACCGTTTGCACAAAAGGACTCTAAATAGATAACATCACCTTTTCTTTTGCACTGTGTAGTGTTTTTTCCCCAGCATTTCCTTGATGGCACCAATTAAGAAACCGCAAGACAAATATTCGGGAATCAGATTGCGGGTGGTAATTTTCTTGACAATGAAGAAGGCAGAGCGGAGCCCGCAGCCTGCTGCTCTGCAGGTACTGCCACGCTGCAGTGCTGACAGCAGTAAAAACTTGTCTCTGACAGTAAACTAAGCATGTATGACCCGGAAGACATAGAGAGCAGATAAGGGCAGTAACACAGACTCCATTTAGTGCTATTAAAATGGTTAAGTAGACTTACGATCAGAGATGCCAGGCTGAAATTTGAGAAGCTCTGAAAGTGAGGAGTGGGAGATGGATGGCCCGTGAGCCAGGCTGGTACTCGGGTTCCCACAGCACAGACAACTTGTCCCGTGTTTCCAGGCTGGGAAATTAAAAAAAAAAAAAGAATATTTCATGATGAGAAACAGGGTTTTTTTGCAAAGCAGTTTTTCTGAGAATATTACACAGAAGGGAGAAGCAGCTTCGGCACCACTTTGTGGGACTCTGCCAGTCATTGCAGTAAGAGAAAAGGCTTTTTCTTATGAAAATACACAGAGACGCTCACAGGTACTGACCCACCCCCTGCAGCACCATTGCTCAGGGCAGGACACCCCAGTATTTTAAGTGTTTCCGTTTGTTCCATTTGGATCTGGGTTGTTCGGGGAGGTCTGCAGCAAGTGGCTGGCGCAGGGCTCAGTCCTCACCCCCCTGTGCTGGGACACGACGGTGGCCCTTGTGACACCAGTGATCCTTGGGAGAGTCCATGACTCTTCCTCCCATATCCCCCGGTGCCACCGAGCCGTGCTGCCCTCCCGGGACCATCAGGACAAGGACCACCGAGTCCAACATCCAAGCACGGCTATAGCAATGCTGCAAAAGCCACTTGGCTGTGGTGTTTAAGAGAACAAACAACTCTTGTTTTATTACCATCTATCTGACAAATTGATTTATGGTAGATAGTGACAGAAAGTGCCTGACACAGAAAAAAAAATTTTTTTAATCAAGGAATGATCACCATAAAGAATGTACTATATCAGTCAAATATATCCAGCTGCAAACACCCTATATGGTAGCATTAAGAAGATGTAAACTCTCAGATCTATTATAAACAACTTCTTAAGGTAGCTGAGGCTTGGAGAATTTTGACACGGGAAAGGATGAGGAGTATCATAATTCCGTATGTGTCCAGGTATTGTGGACTTCTTAATGAAATTTCCAGGGTTTGTAGGAGCTTTTGATATACGCCTGTTACAGCTGTCATGAGTAGTGTAGGTCCTGAAATATTCATTGTTGCTTTTTTTTTGCCCATCTCCCTATTTCTTCCCTTGTGCTCCCTAACACTGAGGTTCCCTAATGCCCGTCACCCCGTGCACAACCGCTGTGTCCCCGTCTGACGTCTTCTGCCCCTTCTCCTGTTCTGAGCCTTCCTTCTCCCCAGAAAACTCCAAGGTACCTTCAGAAGAAACCCCATGTCCCACAACTGAGCAGCCTCCTCTCCTTGCTCCTTGGGTCTTCTGTCCCATTTTCCCATCCCTTCCTCCCGTTACTTTCCATCCCACTCTGTGGATGCCCAGAACCTCAGCTACTCCATCAGGACAGCAAACGAGACAGGAAAAAATGAAGGAATAACGTTCTCCAAAGGGTAACCCAGCGGCTGGATTTTCACGTCTCCACCAGCATCTCCCTCCTACTCCTTCCAGCGGTGGGACCGTGTCTCCCTGCCCGCCATCCTTTACCCTCCATCCTAGTACAAACACAGCAGTGGATCATTTATTTCTTGTCCTTGAGGCATTGCCAGCGTGCGACCCAGCGAGATGGCTCCCATTCTTCACGCTATTCCTCACGGCTGGTTGTTTCCCCATCTCTCTGTGCAATAGCAAACATGCATCGTCCACGACTTCGCTCCTTGTCTTTTATCTTCCTCTCTGTCTTCTGAGGTGTGTTCATCTTTTAAACTCCCATTTATGCAGGTTTTGAAGATGGTCTGCAGAAAAAACCTGGGGCTAGTTTACGTCAGGGGAGTTTGCTTGGTAAAAGTATAGGAGTAAATGAAGCCACCGGATATCAACAAGAACCAAGACTAAGATAAGGAAAGAGGAGCAGGAAAACCAGCCTCTTGGAACTCCAAGAAGTTCTTTTTGACCTTTCACCCCTTCTAATTTTGGGGAATTTATCTGAAACAAAAATATCCTAATTCATGGGAACAGTTCACATGCATAAAAGAAATGGAAAGGCTGCTGTCTCCCCACTTACAGTGGCTTTTTGTTTCTTTTTTCTCCTCTCTTTGTTTTATATTGAAAACAGTGGGAGTGATAAATAAGCCAGACAAGGAGAAAGAAAACTGCTTTACTCCTTTTTTTGCTCTTTTCCAAAGTTTTTTTTTAAGAGTTTTGGATCAGTGTGTTCCTACCGGTGCATTTTCCCTGTGCCCAGCTGAATTAGTGCTACCTCCCTGAAAAGCAAAGCAGGAATGGCCCCAGGAGGGAGGAGAGGTGACTCTCCCCGGACATTATCTGGCAAAGACAATAGCTGTTTTGGGGATAAACAATGATGAATTGGCTCCAGCTTCTTGCCAAAGCATTAAGTAAGCAATGTAGGACAGTGCCAATCAGTCCTGCCTATTCCTGGTTGCATTCGTGCCCCTTCACCTCCTAAATGTGATGGTGCCCGAGGTGCCCTTTGCTGGCTGCTTGTTTATGGATGGCGTTGGCTTAAAATGGACGCAGCCAAAGGGAGACAGACGGGAAAGCGAAAGCAGCGCTGGGCTGGGCTCTGATCCTCCCCTCCAGCCTCCGGACCTGGTTCTGCAGTGTCTGTATGTCCTTCGTTTTCTGCAACCTGCACTCAGCCCTGCATTGCAGCAGCAGAGGAGTCCCCTCGGCTGCTTGGCTCCTGGAGCTCAGCGTGGGGCTGCACCAACCCGCAGCTCGCTCAGAGGTGGAGGGGAAAGGCAGGGGAAAGGTCCCGGGGACCCCCAGAGCCCTCTCCCTCCGGCGGAGTTTCCCCAACCCAGCTCTGAAGACTACCCAAAGGGGTTGGGAAGTCCCTCCATACCGGAGCAACCTCCTCAAGCAAAGCATCCCATATTTGCCACGGGTCCTAGAGTGAAACAGCCTCTGTCAATGCTTTAGGATAGATCGTCTGTATTCCTGCATGCTGCAAAGCTCCTCTGGACAGACAGACAGATACTCATTCAGCAGAGTCATGCCAGCAATGCGATCCTGGGCTGACGTGATTAAAAAGAGTCATCCCAGATTTGGGGGTTTATCTTTCCGATGTCCTTCTTCCATGCACACACACCCCAAATGGAAGAGGGAAACGAGCACAGTCAAGCCTTTGGCACAGCCTCTCCATTGTGGCTCAAAGTAGAAAATGTTGGGTGCCAAATTTTTTACTGCAGTGTAAATTAAAATGCCTGGACTAAGATGATAGGCACATCGCATGGAGATCAGCGCAGCCTCCTGCCTGTTAAGAGACGTATTAGAATAAAGAGCAAATGATTTCTGAAAGCAGGGTCTGCCTGAGAGAAAAAAAAAAACCAACAACAAAAAAAAACCACAACCAGGGGGAATCAGCAGACTTGTGCCAAGGTCTCTCAAAGCCTTCGGATGGCTCGAAGGGGCTGGAGGAGGCTGGCGGCTCTCAGGCATGAATCCTGCCCATGCAGACATGCTGCAGATATTCGTCTCTCCAAGTGTGATTACACTCTGAAAAGTGACTTGCCATTACTACCCTTGTGGGATTCTGGGCTTATAGGCTCTAGTTCATTTTCCAGGTTAAAAAAAAAAAACACGACAGAAGTGAAGGGGCTGAGTTTCCTTTTTTTTTGTTTGTTTGCGATTTTTTTTTCTTTGCTTGCTTGTTTTCTGGCTGGCAGCTCAGTAAGCTCACTCCGGGCTCTGGGGGTGAAGAAGAGCCATGGCTTGTCCCATCGGTGAGACACAGTGATGGGAAGGGAGGCAGCTCCTGCCCTGAAATCACTGCTGCAGTGGCTATGCTGTGCTAACAGGGGCAAAATGTAGTAAGGGACATATTTTATTCCTAAAGTCAGCAGATCTGAGGATGAGCATGCAGATCTGTGGGGTAGGAAGCGGTTGGGTTTTGCAGGCACGTCTGATGTGTGACCACGCTTTAACCTGATGGGACTCAATAGCAGGATGCGGCGGGGACCAGCTCGCCCCGTGGTCCAGGGGATGGTGATGGCACACGATGGCAGCACGGGCTGGATCCCGAGCCTGGCAGCTGCTAGACCTGCGTTAACACTTCACCAGAGCAAACGTACCTGCTCAGCAGGGAAAGGGCCTTTCCTTCAGAAGGAGAGGAGTTAACTGGAGTCGCCAGCGTTTGTGCCTGAGTGTAGCTTGGAGTTTGTGCCATTTGGGTCAGTTCTTTGATTTGACAGTTAGGTTGCTCATGGATGGTGCTTAACTCCTCTAAGTCAGAAGGACTTTCCATGGCCTCGGTTCAGGTCCCTGAGCTCTGACCGATCCCTGCAGCTCCCAGCACCCTCCTGAGCCCCCACGATGGTCTGAGAGCAGGCGCTGCCCTCACCAGCACTGAGGACCAGCCTCCCCGCTGCGCTCCGGCACAGCACCTCAGCATCCCTTGACCGCTATTCCTACCCTGGGCATGGTTTCTGCCTGGCACTTTTGGAAACAAAGTCCTGTCTTTCAGCATTGCATACAAGTGAAATTCAGGCAATGGGAGCAAAGAATTTAGCAGGGGTAATTTTCAGCGACTAAGTTGCATGCACTTGTGTTTTTTTTCATGATTGCATACAGCGTGCTCTGTGCTCACAGTACATGTGTATTTATTAAGGCACACCTGACTTGGTCCCTGCTCCTTGCTGCCAGGCCCAGTCATGAGGTGTCAGCAGCAGAGACCAGTTTCTGCCATTATTTCCTCTGGTCGTGTGCGAGCAGGACCTGCTATTGAGGCTGCAGCCTCACACTCCCAGTGAACTGTAAAACCAATTTAAAAACGACATTTCACGAATTAATGCAATGCCCACTGCAATCACACGTTGTTGGGCTGCTGAGGAGGCATATTCCAGCCTGGAATTTGTTACCTGGCCAGGCCATTCGTCACTGCACAAGAAGCAAAAACTTCCTTGCCTTGTAGCCCCTCTGTGCAAGGACAAGCTAGAAATACAGACAGCCAAAGGGCAGCTCCTGCTCTGCCGGGATGTGTTTTTAACCCTGCTCCCAATTCTTTGGAGTCGGTGCCATGCTAGGCTCTAGGTTCGCAGGTAAAGGGGTTTTTTAGCAATAACTGCAATAATCAGCCCTTTGGTACCACCTCTTTCTCCGACACTGCTCGTCAGTGGGAGATCTCAAAGGAATTCCCAAAGGCATGTGAATAATTTAGCTGCTGCATGAGGAAACTGAGGCAGGGAGAAGCCTGCCAGGCACCAGGGTGCAGGATTGGGGCCAAGAGCCGTGGTGTCCCGTGGGTGCTGCGCCGCGGTGCAGCCCGCTCAGCACAACGCTCGGCGCCGGGGTGCTGCTGGCAGCAGCCGCCCCGCTCCCAGGAGCCGGGTTTCAGAGGCAATTAGGTGCCTAATGATGCAGGCAGACACCTGGTGGCATTTGCACTGGGAATGAGGTGCTTTACATGCCTAGGCACTTCTGAAAATCTCGCTAGGCATCTACCTGCAGCTGTAAGCGCCTGCAAAAGCCAGAATATTTTCAAACTGCTGCCTGGGAGGCGGCTCTGGGCTGTACAAAAAGCCGTTTCAGCTGCAGATATGGGCCTTCAGCACGGGGAAGAAGGGCTGGAGGGCACCACTTACTCAACCAGCCCCTTATGAGAAACACCCATCGCCCCGGGCTTCCCCCTGGCCACCATCCATGGGGTCCCAAAGCTCAGCCGCTGCACGCGAGACCTGTCACCACGTCTAACCCGCTCTTCCAACATTGCCTTTGGGTGAGTTTAATATTTTCAAAGAAGGGTTTAGGACAGTCTCTGTCCCTTTTGCACAACGGCTCCATAACTGCACCCGTATGTGGTTATACCTCTTACACCTCCAGGCACGAGGTCCACTTCACTTTGCAGGGCAATGTTTTTGCAATTATTGCAGGCAATAATCCCTGTGGATGTGAGGGTGCAGGGGTGATTTGGCTGGAAGCCATGTCTGTACATCCTTCACGTGCTCCTAAGCATCTTATTGGGTTTATAAATATTCTGGCCAACAATTTTGCTGTAAGCTCTCAGGACACCTCAGCTGGAGTTTGGTTTGGATAACGAATACTTGTAACTTGGGGGATCAAATGGCTCAGGAAGGTCATATATGGGGATGTTTAATAAATGCTCTGGTGCTTCTCCACTTCCCATCTGCTCCCATATTCCAGCGATAGGCAATGCCTGGACCCCCCACCCAGGCTTTGCAAAGGCTCTCATGGCTTTGTACCCACACCCTGCCCCTGCCCTGAGCCCCCCGTCAGACCTCAGCCAAAACCTGCCTTGCTAGAGCTTTCCCCTGCCTCGGAGAGTGCCGCTTGCACTGTCAAGCTGGAAAGCCAATAATCCAGTAATTTATTATTAAACCCAATATTTCTAGGTGACTTCCTTAATAAGGAATTTATTTCAATGTTGTTTGGCAAAAAGTAGAAGTCACGCCTCCTGGTATATGGTTTATTTTCCGTGTTTGTGGAAAGCAAGCAGAGAAAACGAATGGCTTCGGTAACTGTAAAATAATCTATAAGGCAGAGTGCGTCTCCTCATCTTCTTTCAGAAGGTTTTATTCAGCTCAGGCTTTCTATATGATACAGTGATGAATGAAATACCTGGGAACAGTACAAAGTAATGTTATTTATGGAGAATAGTAAAAGAGCATCCAGTTTCTTAGCATGCAATTTTGGTAACGGCAGAATTTTGAGATTAAAACGAGATTCCCCTTAGATCATTTCAATTCATCCCAAACTGAAAAAAAGGTCTTGTGCAGAAGTGGTGTTGGCTTGGTCTTCCCAATGTTCCTCGTGTCTTTCAAACATCCATCCTTTGGTAAAATCAAGGACTGGAAGACCATGAACACAGACTGAGCACCCCAGTCTTCCTCTCCACTACAAAAATTTTCTCATCAATGAGCCCTAATCATCCATACCCCACCATCACTTGCGACATTTAAAACTAAACTGAACAAAGAACTGGCCTTTATCACAGCTCAGTAATCTGGTGAGCCCAGGTACCTTCACCTCTGCAAATGACTGCCATAGCTTCAATGATAATTTGACCCATCACTGCAAGGATGCTGCGCTCAGGACAGATACCTGCCTTCCAGAACTGCTCCTCCTGGCTCCAAATTCAATAAGCGCTTTCAAACATGTTAAAAGTTTGAGCTGCATGGTGCCAGCTGACTTTGGTGGCACGTGTCTTGGTACATTGCTGAATTGGGCCCCCACTTGGCAGGGCTTTATTTAGAAAATGCCTCATGCTTGCTAAGCTTGGGATGAAAACCCTTTTTTTTTTTGGTTTAAAATGGTTTGCTTGCTAGTAAATTCACAGTATGGCTGAGATAGCATATTTGTGTTGTTAGGTACAAAGATAATGGAGGATTAAAATGCTGACAAGTGTGTAGAGAGGAAAATGATTTGGTTACCTCTTAGCGATGCAGCAGCAGCTGGAGTGAGCCCCGCATCTGTGGCTGCTTCCAGGCAATTACTGCTTCCCTCCCAGCGCTTCTGACAAATGCCTCTGCTCTCCTGCTTTGAATTGTCAAATGCAAAAGTTGCCATGAGAAGTGGTTTCCCTCCTTTGGCCTTTCTTTTAGCTTTTCTGTGATCAGTCTGGAGTTTTTCCACAGGGAAAAGTCCAGGTATTTTTGTGGTGTGAAATTCCCCCGTTGCCCAGGCAGGAGGGTGAGACCAGTCTCGGCACTCGGTGCATTTGTGCGCTTTACAATTTTTCTCATAAAATACCCCAAATGACTTTAATAATACCTTTAATTCAAGAGTTTCACACGTTGGGGTCAGGTCTGGTTTAGCGTGGTTTTACCGGTATTCCCCCTGGCTGTGCCAAGAGCCCATTACGCGGGGTGAATGAGCTCCCCTTTGGGCCAACCATCGCCTTCCTTCTGCCACCTCCAACTCTTGTAAAAACAAACACGGGCTCCCTAAGTGCAATTAGTATCTGAGGAATGCTGAGAGAGGGAGATTAATCATTCATAAACTAAACAAATACTGTTCTGATCCCATTAGCCAACAGACAGCGTCTCCCGTTAATTTACTTCTGTTTGAGGTGTATCTATTAACCCCTTTTAATCAACTATTATGCTAGTTAAACTCTTAGTTGGGCTTGGTTATCAGAGGAAGGTACCCTCCTGACATGAGATCAAATTAAGATTATGGAAAACTTGTCAGGAATGAAGAGCCTTGCATTCGTAATTGAGTTATAACCTAATCAAAAAAAATGAGGTATGCTTCTGAGGAGGGCCCTGCCAGCACTGCTTCTCCCGAGCATCCACAGACATCTCTCTGCTGAATTTTGTCAGCCTAAACTCAACCAGACAGGTGTCATCATCGTCTGCCTTAATGTGCTCACCCCCTGACACGCGCAGCTTTTCTCCGTGTCTTCCTTTGTACCTACGACAGAGTCGAAAATCTAATTTTTTTTAAAATGTCAGAGAGGCACATAAAGTTAATATACTTACCAGTTTGCAGCCCTCCACTTAAAGTCAATTACTGGTGGTGGATATATATGCCCCGGCAGCGTGGCTGCCTGCTGCGGGACGGGCTCGCCTTGCCTCCTTATTTAGGGAGCATGCTGTCTAGGGAAAATTTAATATTTTAGACTACTGGTAGCAGTGTATTAGATCTCCAGGTTTCTGAGGTCATCTTCAGTAAGTAGCTCGTTTCTGCCCACATCCATGAGCAGGAGTCAGCTGGGGAGCTGGGAGGAGAAGCGTGTGCCCTGGAGATGCTGCTGGTACCCAGCATCATGCCACCTGGTCGTAGCACTGGTGCTGGGTCAGACGGAGCAGCCAGGCTGAGCAGGGCAGGAGAAGGTGCTCTCCTGCCTTGGGATCACTGCTCTGTATTTAATGTCATAAGTGAATGCCGACGGAGCAAGGGTCCCTGCCTGGGAGCAGGCAGAGGCCGGGTGCTGAGAGCACCCTGGGGGTGCTGGCTTTGCTCCAGAGTTTGCATCAGTTATTCAGCCCAAAAGTGAGAGGCGAGAGGAAAAGGCTGTCTCCTGTGTCACGGCAGGCATTGCTTACCCGGCACCCAAATTTTCAACTTTGGGGTGTATAGCTACTGCGGAAGCAGAGCTGGTTTTGCCTCTGTTGACAGCCCCAAAGGGGTTTGGTGCTGGGGCTGAGCGCCCTGGGAGAGGGCAGCCCTGCACCCACAAAGGCGGGAGACCTGCTGTGGAAATAAGCGTTTTGACAAAATTGCTCACTTCATATCTTAAAAACCAGAACAGCTCAAATGGGTTTTGTTTTCCTCAGTTCAGACCAGAATTTTACGAAAAGCTTGCAATTTAAGCCTGAAAACCTTGGTGCCAATCATACCCGTTTTCATCCCAGTGTTTCCACACCGGGGATCATTTCCATGATGGCTCCACGCAATAACCCAAATAAAGGAAAAGGAGGAAAATCTCACCTGAGCTGCCCAGCTCCCAATTAGCAAAAGGTAAATAACTCTGATTTTCTCTCTCTTGCTTCTTGAGCTGTGATGGCTGATGAGACTTGTGCAACGAGAGCCTTGCCTTCTTGCTTCAGTGCATAAATACTGCATCTTCAGGGATTTGCTTTGGTTAATTTAGGAGCTGCTTGAACTTTGCTTAAAGGCGCCTGCGTGTTGCTATCCCTTGGAGTCTCCCAATGTATTTGTCATAGCTGAACCTGCAGTTCATTAGAGGTACAGAGTCAGCTAATTATTCCCAGAAAATGTAGTATAATTTTATGAATTATGCATAAAATATTAACTAATTGTGAAGTTCCCAAATATATACGTGGACTGCAGGGCAAATGCTTCCCCACTTGAGGGCTATATACAAACATGAAACAAATAATACATACATTTAATCTAGCGTTGCGGGCAGGGTGGCTGCACACTGAGGACACGAGCATCTAGGGGAGAGTGTCATGGAGATGTGGGGTCCCCTCCCAGTGCTCAGCCCATGGAGGGGGGCTGTCAGGCACGGCACTGCTGCAGGCTGGAGTTTGCAACAAAGACCCTATTGATGGAGCTGTGATCTCTAAGCCAAGATACTTCGAGAAGGTCCATACTGAATTTCATGGATATTGGCCAAAACGCTGCCTTTTGCCAGCAGAGAGGTTGCAGAGCAGCCCTCCCCACCAGATCCTTCTCTCAGCCCCGGGTGCAGAACCAGGGACAGGGCGCAGGAAGGACAAACCTCCACCACACTCTTAGCCCCCAGCCCCTGCAAACCCCTGGGGAGGTGCTGGGGAAGCCCTCCCCTCCCAGAGACATAGCAGCGACAGGACTTGATCCATGGACATTCACTTCAAAGATGCAGATCAGCAGCAGCGGTCCTCCTCCTCTGACAGATATTCATTTCAGAGTTCGCCAGCGTGCTTTGGAGACATAAAAATCAATAGAACAGAGGGAACAATAAAGTTTCATTGTTCAGTAATGAGGTAGACGGCATCTATCACAAAGTCCCAAAGTGCTGCTCACTGCAGGATTCTTCTCTACTGTCTCCTCCCGGCTGGAGATAAAGAGCCTCCGGCGCTGGAGCTGGACCTCAGCTAAATAAGAGATGGGCTTAGCTGGGAGAAACCTGAGTTCTGGAAGATGAGTGTCCCTCCATGGCCAGACTTCATTGCTTCTCCCTCTGTGTGCAATATAGTAGCAGCATCCCAATACTTTCAACACAAGCTCTTGAGATGGTTGCTGAGTCCCAGATCTTGACCTCCAAAGGCTCCAGGAGTTCATGCAATCATTTAGTCTCTTCACACCACAAGGACGTCCCCATGGTCGTTGCAGCAAGCAGTGTGGGAGTCAGCCTGTGCGCATGCCTGGTGCCAAGGGACTGGCAGCGGTGGGAAGCTGTGGCTCTCTGGAGAGAAGGGAGGACACCAGAGGAGCCACCTCAAACCCTTCGGCTCCAAGGATGCTAATGCAAGTTATTAAATTTTTAAAAGCTTTTGAGAAACAAGAGATGGGAGAAAGGGGTGATGTTTGAAGCACATTTACAGAGGGATGGCTGGAGACATGGCATGGGGGTTGGACTAGATGACCTTTAAAACCCAAACTATTCTGTGATTCTATGAGACGGGGAGGCTCAGAAAGGAAGGAAAACCTGAGACAGGTCAGCAGCAGAGTCGGACCAGCTGCCTGCAAAGGGGTGGTGGAGGAAATGCAGAGATAATGGAGAGACCCAGGACTGACAGCAGGAACCGAGTTTGTCCTGAGGTGCAAAACCCTGGGTGCTGATACAGAGGACTCCCCTATGCAGTATCTGGGGACCCGTGAGATGCCTGGGTGGTGTTTCAGAACACAGTGGTGGGCTGGGGACAGCAATGCAGGCTTGGGCTCTCAGCTCCAACCCCTGTGGGTCCCCAGTTGCCCTCCCATCTTCACCAGAGGCATCACCCAGAAAAGCATTTCTTCCCTACATCCGCAGCAGCTTTTAAAAAACAAGCTGTGCTTCATTTAGTATTATTTTAACATAACTTTAAATCACCTGCTTTTTTTCTTTTTTTTTCCTACTTTTTCTGCTGAAGAAGGGGAAACGAGCTGCTGGCTGCGTGGAATCATTTATGCTTTATCCAGAAAAACCTTTAAAATCTGAGACAAGGCACATGCTGCAGCGTCCGGGGAACACAGGCTTGTCTCTTCCCGGTGCCCAACTCCCTTGTACTGTCACGCTAGCGGGAAGAAATATGCAGTCACCCTTGCTGCATATTCTGGCAGGGTTATTGTCAACTTATTATTTTTTGACTCAAAGCCAAAAATGAAGGGCATTTGCATCTTGCAATTTTGCTGTTTGCTTGTCTTGCTTATGTTGCTCGGAATGACCTACAAGGAGTCAACAGCAGGCAGCTAGGACAATACGGGAGTGGAAAAGAGATGAAGCTGGAAAGTTCATATCTCACCCTAAAACATCCCACAATATTTAGTTAGTAGGAAGGGAGCAATTAAAAAACACATGGATGTTTCATCTATAGATTTATTCCAAATTTGCAAGGGTTTGTGTCACAAGAGAGCACAAATGGGATTTGCATTTTTCCCTGAAAAAAAAAATATCTACAATTAAAATAAATATAGCAACCAGATGCTAGACCTGTACATGGAGATGACTCTCATTAACATCCATGCAGTCAATGCAGAGAAAGGAACCACCTTGCTTGCCTTTCCTTTGTTTTATCTTATACCCTATCTTAACAACATCATTTTGCATCTTAAAGTCTGAGGATACTTTACTGGAGGGCAGCAGAATTTACATAGATGTGATAATGAAACTGCACAAATATAATTTACTGCAAGTGGCACTGAATTATATAACAAAGAAAAGGTGAGGATCTTTGTGAAATACTGCCTCTCACCAAAAAAAAAGTCCCGAGAATAATATCTTCTTAAAGACAGTTTTGCATAATTGCTCTGTACATCTGACAGGGCTGGAATATACTTTTTCTTTTAGGTATCAAAGACCCAGCATTGACTGAAAGAGTGGTGCACTCTGCAGTCTTTGGTGCAATGCCTGGTGCATTACGCTCACGTTGCGAGACACCTCCTCTGTGCTTATGAAATGGTTAATTTTCAAAGATAAGAAGAGTTGCTGTACAGCAATCAAATGGAAGCTAATGCACACCTAAGACTGCAGGCAGCAGTTCTCCGAGCCGCTGGCATCACATGAAGAGTGAAAAAAAATAAAAGAAACCTGAATATTAGTAATATGAAGACAATATTCTCCATCCACACGCCTCTCTGCTCTGATGACAATAAAACTTTAAAAACACATCTGTGTTGGGCCATGCTCTTCCAGGCTGGTCGCAGGCACTGGGGCACCTACAAAAGAAAGAGGGGAAAAAGCACTGGCTTTGCAAGAGGGGGATCCCATCTCGCCTGCCTCCTTCACAGGAATAATCTTATCAAAGTCCCTGGAGTTATTTTCCTGCATGCAGGCAGCGGGACTTGATAGAGGGGGAGAGCAATAGGGACAGGCAGTCTGCAAATAATGTGGTGCAGGACGTATCAAGACCCAGCCCTGACTCACTGCACAATTTGGATGCAATGAGCCACCGATACAGATGCAGAACACCTGTAACTTCATTTTACTTCAGCGGCTTTAGATGCTCTGGTGAAAGCAAAAGCAGAATCCAAGTGTTGCAAACACCCAAACCCCTTGTTACCAGCAAATCTCTCCTTGAAATACCTTATCTCATTAAAGGTTCATTTCCAAGTCGCTATGGTTGTCCCCTCGTGCCACGACCCTATCGCCAAAGCCGGTGATGTCTTGGTGACCTATGTCTCACGGTTGCAGCTTTATAAACTTGGCAAATGTGTTTCTTATTCCTCTTCTTTAAACACACTTCTGGGTGAAACCCCTGGAAGAAAGCCTTACACTGTCTTTTGGGCTTAATCTGGAGGATTTTTCAGGTTGGATCTCTTTTCTCGGGTATAGTGTCCTTACTGGGTCGCATCATTTCAAGGCAGGTCCCATCCTCTGTTCCAGGTATGAAAACAACTGGGAGCAGCACAGAGCGAGAGGCTGCTAAACAAGGCTCTCACACTTAATTATCATCAGGTGAAATAAAATAAAAGAGAAATGTTCCCATAGTTAGTAATTACTGAGCACAACATTCAGAGAGCTGCTTGGGCAGATCCCTCCGGCCGATGTGGAGGCTCTGTGGGAGACACAGACAAAGTGCTCTTAGTTCCCTTCTTCTGCAAACAACTCTCTGTATCCTCCACTTCGTGATTATTTATTTCTGAGGTGAGTAATTACCAACTGTAGAGAGAAAGCTGCTGCAGCGTGAAGCACGGCGAAGCTCCGATGGGTGGGAGGGATGCCTTTCACCGGCTGCATGCACGGACGTACCCTGCCAATGTCAACCAATGCCACCTGCAGCTAAAATGTTTCTTCTAAAGACAGGCCCCCCCCAAAGGGGACAAAAGTGAGGGAGCACAGTGTGTTTCTCTCTTTTCGAGTCAACGGGAGGCTAAAATGGCTGTTCCACTCAAGGGGCAGGGAAAGTCCTTTGGGATTTCAGCATCCCAAAAGACTTACCCTGCCCCTTGAGTGGAGCAGGGAAGGTTGAAGCTGGTTTACACTCGGTGTACGCAGGCACAGCTACCCCCAAAGGGTGTCCCACCCCCCGGCTGATGACAGCGTGGTCACACACGGGTCATTTTAAAACACAGCATCTGTGAGTGCCCCTTCCAAAAATAGCGAGGCAGAGGAACAGCGCGAGGTGCCTTAACCGCCGGCAGTTCTGCATGGGAGAGAAGTCCCTGCGTGGCTCCCTGGGGCAGAGGGACTGGGACCAGCTTTGCAGGCAGCCCCCGGACACCCATCACTGACTCAGCAACTTCAGGCAGCAGAAAAAAATGATTCCAGGAGGTTAAATTGATTGCCAAGGAGGTCCTACAAACTTGACAGCCTCCGAGCGGCTCTACTTCATTTAAGTTATTTCAAGGCAATTCCAGGAGGGCAAAGAGGAGAGCGGCACGGGGAGCCACCGACCGCCAGTCTGCTCTTAAAGAGCACAGTCGCATTTTCCCAGGTCGTTTTCTTTTCTACTTCTTCTTCAAGGGATAAAATTTCTTGCAGATAAAAACCTTTTTTTTTTTTTTCCCCCCTTTTTAATGCATGGGTGGATGTAGAGCGGGGCAGGAGCTGGCCCACAGTCTGAGCTCTGCATTGGCGAAGCAGGAGCATCACTGGATGACTGCGTTTCAGGAGGCTACAGCAGAGCCCCACACGCGATACCACGAGCACTACAATTAACTATTGCACTGTTGGATACCAAACAAATTACTTGAGTGGCTGCTCTGAGGCATTTGGGCTATGGAGGAAGCAGATGATGTACTATTTGCCAGATATTTTCATAAGTAGGAGATAAGAGAGGCTGGAGGAGAGCGAATCAATGCCTTTTTTAGATCTATGGTGCTTGAGGCATCTGTCAATGCTGGAGGGTAAATATTTACTTTTCAACATAAAGTCCATATAATCACTTTTCTATCAGTCACTTACTGCTTCTGAGTGTTTCTTACTACAATGTTGATATTTGCATTAGCTACTTACATTGGCTATAAGATTCATACAGTTGTCAACTGCATTTAGACTTCAGCTGAAAATCCCTGGGTCCTGAACCACAGATGCTGCGATTGCTGATGGCAATTGAAAAGAGAAAGCTGAGATATTTCCCACAGCAAATAGCAGACAGAGATAAAGACAGAGCTACAGCATGAAGGTTATAATAATAGGCTCTCTTGTGCTCATTAAATAAAGAGTCCCATCGGATCCACAGTGTGCAGATGTGGGCAAGAGACAGAAAGCTACAGATAGTGAAGAAAACTTAAATTTGGGGAAAGGAAGTGTTATTAAGCCCATTTTATTGATGGGGGAACTGAGGCACAGAAGTAGAAAGTGACCTTGCTCAAGGTCACATGCAGAATTTTCTCAGAGGATAAGGAGCTGAACCCAGATCTAGAAACTGGGGGCTCAGTAAAATGCCGCAGGACCATTTCTGCTCCTTGCACACTCAAAACTGGCAGGAAATCACCCGTGCAAACGCATACAGGTAGATGGAGAGAAGAAGCAATGGTGTTTGACCTGAACAATACCCAGGGCTCAGTGCAACTCTGGTATGGATGGGGAGGAGGGAGCCACAGCCAGCATTGGGCACGGCTGATGGCTGGGAGCGGGCACTGTTTCAGCAACGTGTCCCTACTCAAAGATACCAAATGAGTCAAATTAAAAGCTTCAGAAATGATCCCAAATATCATGCAAAAAGTCTTGAACAGCAACTACCATCTCAACCATCAGAAATGATTCTCAAGCCTTTGCAAGAGGAGGGAGGCCCAAGAACTGGTGGGACAGCCGGAGGCAGCTGGAGCAGTGCGGTGGCATGGGTGCCCAGCTAGGCACCCCGTCTGTGTGACACCCACTTTGGCTCTTGGGGGGTTTATTCCCAGAGTTTGGAATAGACCGAGTGAACCGCAGGGTCTGGTGTTTTTTTCAGGACAGATTGTTCCTCCAAGCAGAGTGACAGCGTTTGTGCCGGCTGTGTAAGTCTCTGGTGCAAGATGCATGAGGCCCCCATGCCTCAAGGCTTTTCTTCTCATTTTTTAAGTGCAGAGGGGAGATGGAGGTTTGTGCTGAAGGGTGGGTGCTGGTGGGGAAGCCTTGGCACGGCTCTGCCTTGCCCACTGCCGCCCTGCAGGGCTCAGCACCCAGGGAACTCCCCCAGCATCACCCAAAGAGCAGGGCTGGGGGCCCGGGAGAGACTTGCTAATGGGGAAGATTAATTGTCAAACTTGCAAAAAAACCCCCCAAAAACCCAGCCAAACAAACAAATATGGTTTATGGCTTAAGGAGGCCCCAACAATAAGCTTTGCCGGGACATTAATCTCAGCTTGCATCTTTCCTGGCTGTGCTCCTGTGTACTAAACGCTATGGACCAGATTCTGGCAGAGTTATTCCTGCTCGCCCCCACCTTGCTTTACAAGCACTAATTCAAATTGATGGAGCTCTTCATACAAAAAGCTGCTTCTCAGTGTGCGGGTGGCAGGACGTGGCCAGCAGATCAGCGTTTTGTGCCTGCCCGCTGCTTTCCCCTCTTCTCTTCCCTCTCTCCCCCCATCCTTCCCGCAGCGAGTGGTCAGCATTCTCACCGCCCCGGCGTGTTGACATGCCTGAAATATCTCTGCTTCGCTGCCTGTGCTCTTGGAAGTATTTTGCTGCTCTCTCACCTCTCCATGAGAGAGACACATTCATCTGTCAGCTTATCGGAGGAATTTCCAACAATCTGTGGCAACGCTACAAGTCTCAATCTTGCTGTAAGTACCTAAAGCCAATTAGCATACACGATGTTTGCCTCTCACATAGTGCACCAGTGGCCTAAGGGTTTTTTTCCTGTACATTGCCTTTTTTTTCTCTCTCTCTCTTTTTTTTTTTTTTGTTTGGTTTTTTTTGCAGGACTGATAGCAAATAGAAGCACACAGCAGCATCCGTCAGGCATAGACGGGGCATGAGAGAGGATCCGTATGGATCGGCGAGGATTCATCTTGTCCTAATGAATTCCTCAGTCGCTGCCGGCACCGCTCAGCCGGAGGGGAGCGGGGGGTCGGGGCAGGGGTCCCGCTGCCCGGGGCCGGAGGGATGCGGGGGGTCGGTGCGGGGGTCCCGCTGCCCGGGGCCGGAGGGATGCGGGGGGTCGGGGTGGGGGTCCCGCTGCCCGGGGCCGGAGGGATGCGGGGGATCGGGGTGGGGGTCCCGCTGCCCGGGGCCGGAGGGATGAGGGGGGCCGGGCGGGGGTCCCGCTGCCCGGGGCCGGAGGGGAGCGGTGGGTCCCGCCGCCCGGGACCGGAGCGGCTGGAGCTGCTGTTTCCCGCGAGTGCCCTCTCCTGGAAAAGGCCTCCTCTCCACGCGTGCCCCCCCGCCTTTCACTGGACGGGGATATTAAACACCTGGTTTTAATAGCAGTGATGTTTCACGTATCAGCCCCCTCCCCTGTTTCCTCTGGCCCGTGAGTGCACAGCTCGGTGCCAGAAATCCTCCCGATGGGACTTTCCTCCAGCCGTACCCTTACATTTATTTTGGGGCATAATTAACCCTTTTGGCATGCCAGCTTTCTCCTGCCAACAGAGCCCAAGCACTGTTTCGGCAGAGTTGTCCTTGTCCGTGTGCTGTCAGCTGGGTGATGGCCGCAGGCTCTGTCAACAGACCTTGTCCTTGTTATCACACCTCCTACCATGCCCTATGCATCCTAAGGGAAAAGGGACACTTACCTTCCACATTCCCAGGTATTTTGTTTGGGGTAGCTCCATGCATTTTCCAAAGGTTGGATTTAAAAAGTCAAAGCTGCTGCAGCGAAGCTGGCCCGCAGCCCTGCTAGGGTGTTTCTCATCTCCCTGAGGAAGTTTCTCATCCTCATCTGAAAATGAAGCTCTGACACCGAGCGTTGCTCCTGGAGTTGGTTTCATATGGATGGGGATTGCTCTAACCACAGATTTATAGGGGCAGATTGGGATACACCTCTGCACCTCTTCCCTGCAGGAACCTGTCCTTTCCCACCTGTGTCACCGGTCAGAGCACTCCAGGCCAATGAATCCTTCAAAAAACCCCACTTTTCTTTGAAACTGGGGGATAAGCAGCTTTACTGTCATTCAAGCAATAGTTATTCTTACAAGCAATTAAAACACCCAGCGAACTGATGGCTGGTTGGAAGGCAAAGGTCCTTCCCACCGCAAGATCCCGGCAGATGAACCAGTTACGAGCAACTCAGGCCAATTTATTTCTTGATAGATAACGATGGGAGTTCTCACCAGGGATCTGTAATTTTCTATTGATGAAAACCTGCCTTTTCTGATTTGCAGGGTTATCTGTCTTTCTCAACTTCAGGGCTCTTGCCAAATTCGCAGGCAGCCCTGTGAAAGTGCCGTGTCCCACAAGAGCCATGCATTTTAATACGAAGTAGTTTCTTTGCCCTGGAACCAGGAGTGGTTCTCCATGCTGACAATCCGTAAAAGACCTAATGACCCATCCGAGGAACGTTAACCGGCATGGTGGCCATTCCAGGCAGAGTATTTGTTTGGGTTTTTGCCTCCTCCTGCTTGGGAGTTTAATTTCTGGAGAGGATCTTCGGGGGCGAGTTGGATCTTCAGAGATCTTTTAGCGTTTAATAATTAAAAATCAGGCTGAAGGGTGGCTTAGCCTTTAAATTTAAAAGCCCAATTTGTCAAGCCAAGCTTTGTTAAAGAGCTGTGGCGTGCTCCGGCAGGGCTGGCAGCCTGTGACAGACTCCCCATACCCCAAAAACTGGATTTTTAAGGCAAAACCCCATACTGCTTTCACCAAGATCTTGCAAAAGTGACTGCTAATTTGAAGGAATTTTTGCCTTCTAACTTAATTGGCTCCGCTTATAATTTAGTGCCATATAAAAGAAAACTATTTACGCCCCACTGTATTTTCATGATCTATAGTTAACATTTGTGTTTAGCTGGGAATTATGATCCGGCTTCATTCAGACTGTGAAAAATGGTTGGAAATATTTAAATGCAAAAATAATCTCTTGAGGTCAGAGCCTTTCTGCACTGCAAACGGTACAGGGAGGATCTCCACCACCACCACCACCATTGCAGAGTGGGATTTGCACGTGGAGGTCTGATCCTGGCCACCACACACACAGCCAAGGTGGTTTCTGGGCACATATTTTCTCCCAAATCATCTCTCATGGCTGCCAAAGGGGTTTGCCGTCAAAATGATTTCCCACCAGCAGCCAAAAGCAAGCGGGTCGGTGGCGGTCAGGGTGCCGAAGTGCCGGCTGTCCCAGCTGAGAACCGAGGAGGTCGTCTCACGTGTGATCAGCATCCCAGAGCTCTCGGCATTTTGCAGCCAGCACCAAGATGAAAGGTTTTTGCATCAATCCCTGAAGATCTTCACTTGCTGCCTCTGAAATGGACTTAAAATCTGTTTGTTCAGGGGCTTGTGAGTTCTCCAGCCTTCAAGAGTCCCGTTATGCATTAAAGATCTTCCCTTTTTTGTGTTTCCCTTTTTTTTTCCCTTTTTTTTTCCTTCTTTTTTTTCCCTTCTTTTTTTTTTACCTTTTTTTTTTTTACCCTTGGAGTGCCCTAATTATACAGAGCATTGATTTTACAATGCATTCATGGATTGATTGTACTGCCACGCTCCTCCCACAGGAAACAGCTTGCACATGAGCACTTTTTGATCTCTCCAAAGTATTCCCTAAGGTGAATCAATGGCTCTTGCATCTTGTCTCTTACTTTAGTCTAGGGGAAGCTGAAGATGTCTTGCTACTGAAATGAGCTTCAAGAAAAACATCTGAAGGGAGAAAAAGAGAAGGAAAATGATTCACTTCTTCCCCCCCAAAAAAGATTGTCTCATGTACAGCAAAATACGTTCTTGTTAACATAATGTTGTCATCCAGCTCAGCCAATTGCCATCTTGGAGAAAGCACGTTAACTTCCATATAATTATCTTTAATAAACTGGCCAAGATTAAAGTAATGATATCTTAAGAAACAGACTGCATAATAAAATATATATCTATATAAAAGCATGAAATGACATGCTAAAATGAGGAGAAAGAGGCAATTTACATATTTTATGGCTTTGGCACCTCTGTAACAGAAATCTTGAATGCAGCGCTGTTAATTACACCAAACTTTTTAAAACAGACCATCTCTTTTAGTCTAAATGGAGGGTATTAGCTCCAGTTCGAGGATACCCTGTGAAGGAGGTAATGGATTAGACTCAGATTCAGGCTGAAGGCTCTAATCCCTGTGTCTTAATGACTGTTCATGCTGCCAGCCCCAGCCGCAGCCCGGCTCCGCGAGGGCCTGATCCAGCCCCCCGATGCCCAGGAGAGCCCCAGACCGTCCGGCCCTTTTTGCACCCAGACTTAGCAAAAAAGCCTTGACCTTGAGGAAATCTTCCCAAATTATGGATTAATTCAGAGTTAGCGCCGAGACCCTGCCTGGATATTAAAGGGGTGATTCCTGCTGCCAAAAGCTTTATCTAAAGGGTTTGATTTCCTCTTAGGTTAATACTGGCGAGTGCACTTCTGCCCATTAGGTTGCTCAGTATTAATTTCGATCTGTCCAGGGTTCATTTCAGCATGTTCTGCTGAGCGCTCTGCTGATTGCAGTGGTTAATTACCAGCCCAGCATCGTCTCTTTAGCGTGTGGTAGCTGCGTGCCAGGCTCCGAGGGGGTCTGAGCCACGAGTAGGACCCCGAAGCGCTCGCAGGGCACCTGCCCGCACGCTGCCCGCTGGCCCCAGCACTACGGCCCCTGCCAAATCTGAGCAGAAGTTCTGTGCTTCCCTTTACTCAGCAGTTTCCAGAGGGAAAGCTGGTAGGGTGGAGAGGGGAAGGCAGATCCCTCTTGTTCGGCAGCTCACCAGGACTCAACCCGGAGTCAGGGGATGCCAAATAGCAATTTTTAATCTGGGTCTGCCCAAGGTTATGATGCTCTGTCCTCCCCTCCCTGCCATGCTGCCTCTAAACTCTGCATTGCAGCACGACGTTGGGTTTCTCTATCAGTTTTCAGGCGCATGAACACCCACCCTTGGAGAACTGCTGTGCAGGTGTGTAGGTGCCTGCAGAATGTGCTGTTATTTGTAATATATATATGCATATGAAATATAAAAGCAGTTATTTCTTACCTGGTGAGCTGAAGGCTCTGATTGCTGGCTTATATGAAATATTTAGATCATGCACAAGAGATAACTCATAAGATATAATGTCAATGTACGATGGGAAGCTAGTCTTTATTATCACAGGTGTAAATTTTCACACCTCTGTTATCAATTTTGCAATTATAACCGGGTTTCCCGGTAAAGTAATTTACTACTCACTACCATATAGGATGAAGAAAATGATCATTTATCTGCTTTCAACTCAATTAAATATTCATCGTTCCCCAAAAAAGGGGGAGAGAGGATTTAAATCACTTCCAAACTGTTCTCCAGCATTTTTTTTAAAGAGGAAGAAGTCTGCCTTGTAAAAAGCAGAGATTTGATGCAAAAAAAGACAATAGGAGCGTAATACATTCAGGGATGCGGCACAGATTTGGCTCATCAGTCATTTGTGTTGTGGGAGTCCAAAACAGTAATAAAATCAACACAAATCCAGCTTTAGCATGAGAAGAGAGGGCTGATTCTCAAGTCAGATGAGAGCAGCATCATTCCAGCTCTGATTAAAGCAAGCAGGTTGTGCTTGGAGAGAGGGGAGCATAACAAAGTTCGTTCTGGTTCGTGGCCGACCTTTCCTCATTTGTGCCTCCTTTGGGAACTTAATATTTTGTGCAAGATATTTGGGATTTCTTTGTTTGCAGGTAGGGAGTTTTGGTGTCTGTTTGGGTTTGGGGGTGTTTCACTTATTTTACTTAACATGAGCCTGTGCTGGATGTGGGGAGAGCGGCCTCATTCTTCCCACGGGAGCTGGGTCTGTCCGTGGGAGCTCGAAGCCGAACCGCGAGCACGGTGGCATCTCTTCTCCACTCCAGCACTGGCAGACAACTCATTTTGAAGGCTAAAGATAAATATCAGATATTTTCCCAGCGCTGCTCCCAGGGCTGAAGCTGGATGCTATGGAAGAAGCCAAATTTGCAACTGCAAAAAAACCCTCGTCGTCCCCATCAGCATTAATTACTCAGGAGCTTAACTCTCAGCACCTTTCTCCTTCTCTCCAGTTTTTCTCCTGTCCTGTCTCTGCTCTGTCAAACCCTCCATCATTAAATCTGTGATGTCTCGTGGCTCCAAACACGCTCCGGTTGTTGGCTAATTCTCAGCGAGACTTTTATTCCAAAGGCTTCTCCAACAGCCTGATTATATAATAACAGCTTGCTCATTACCCCGAATATAAATAGTTGAAGTATCCCTCGAGAATGGACACAGCTGGTGGAACTTCCCATATTAGCACCGCATTAATATTTATGGCAGCACTGCGTAAGTATGCAAAATATTGGCATCCCTCCATGCAAAAGTTTACACATCTGTCATTACTGACTCTGCCCCAACATCACAGGCAGGTTAGGGAGCGAGAGAGGGGAGCCTGCATCCCGGCTGAAATTGCGATGAGGCAGCTCCAGAGCTCATCCAGCCCCGTTTTCTCCGTAGCCGAGTCACCCGTTAATATTCAGGAGGGATGGCAATTCCCTCGCCCCGACGGTGCCCCCGCGCTCCGTATGGTTGCCGGCATCTGGCTGATTTATAGGGGTTTGTTTTGGCTTATGAAGTGCAATATTAAAGGACGTGATGAGAACCAGCTAATTGTACATATAACCTTTAAGATGACTCGGACAGAATTCCAGCCTTCACCTCGGGTTATAAAGAGAAAGTAATGGGGCCATAAAAACACATTTAAGTATGCCTTTAAAGTTTAAGGAGAGTTTAATTGCGGGCGCTGGGGTGCCTGGGAGGAGAGCCTCCCGCAGGTAGCATTTCCCCAGGAGAGGCTCAGCGAGGGCCAGGCTCAGCATCGAGCTCCCAGGATTTGCCGGCCCCGAGGGGAATTGGTTTGTGCTAATAAATGTCCCAGCTGCAGGTCAGCTTGTAAATGAAAGTGATATTTAATGGCCCAGATCCTCCGCCGGTGTAAACCAGCCCCCTCCGCTGCTGGCGCTGGGCTCTGCCTTGGTTTAAATCCAGGTGTTACTGACCTGTATACGTGACTTTGGGAAGGTCTTGCGAGCTTGGCACCGGTTTACAACACTCCCAAGGATGGAGCAGCTGCAATGAGACAGTCCCTGGCAGTTTGCAGCAGCCTGAGCAGATGCACGAGGGCCCCTCGGCACCAGCGCGCTCCCACCGAGGCAGGACCCGCTGCCCTGCAGCACCCAGCACCCTGCACCGCGGGAAAAGGAAAATGGAAGAGAGGAAAAAGGAGGGTTTTTTTTACTCATGGTGACTTTTTGTCCTGCGGATCAAGATGCAGATTAATCTGTGACCGGCTGCGGAGCTGGTTCAGGGCCCCGGCAGGGCCATGCTGGGCAGCCGGGGTCACCGCGGGGATGCCGCAGGCAGCAGCGTGCCCAGAGCAGGCAGGAGGGCTGGCCCCAGCCCAGTTAAAGGCAGGGCAAGATTCAGCAAAGCATCAAGAGGCTCAGTGATAGCTGCGCACATGTGAAGGCACAGAGCAGAGATCAGACAAGCTACTAATTTTTTTTTTTTAATTTAGAAAAAGCTTTTATTGAAGGGAAGTAGAGGAACAGAAAGCAGAACAAAATCCAGAGCATTTCTAATGACTATACATCCATGACTATATGTCCGTGAAAGCCTTCAGGCTCCAGTATAACTTTCACAGCCTGTGTTTGCAGGCTTGGGCGCAAGAAACTCGCACGTGACAAGTGTCCGATGGACCTCGAGGGACTGATAACTCCGAACGACATCTAAATGGGGATACACAGTCCTTAACGACATGCCTAATGGAGCTGCAGGAGGGACACCACTGGCTGAATTACCCTCTCAGAGGCGGTGGTGTGGTCAGAAAAGGGCAGCTCTCCGGTTGTGTTCCCAAGCCGGTGTCCCACTGAGCTGCTGCAACACCAGGGATGCAGCTTAGAGCTTGGCATTGCTGTTCTGCTATTGCACGGGTAGTGCTGGGGGTTTGCTCTGCAGAGGGAAGCACCAAAGTCTTCAATATTTGCACTTTTCAGAAGAATTGGTATCAACAATATGGCAAGCGGAGGCCAACCTGCAGTCAGCTCCGCTCAGGTCTGTCTGCCAGCTTGGGCCTGCGAAGTGTCAAGGGAAGAGACGTGCAATAGCTGCTTGGCTTCTCCATCAATCAGTCAATCTCGCACTCCCCTTGGAGCCAACGTTGATGGAGCAATATACAGTCTGCTGGCAACGGTATAGATAGTGCAGGGGTTCTCCACCTCGGAAACATGGCCGGTGAGACACCTATTGAACAGCAAGTATTTTGGGACACTTGCTTGCAGGCAGGCGGAGGTTTAGTCTGTGCACGCACAAACTTTCCCAAGGTCCCTCAAAGCTGAGAGTGATGCAGAAGTGCAGGCAAAAGAGCGGCGACGTGACCTGCTGCCGCTCCCGGGCAGCCCCTGCGTGCGCCGGGGAGGGGAAGCCCAGCAGGCACCCAGCTCCATGAACCCCTGTCCTCTCCAGTGCTCTGGGTAAAATTAATTGATAAAACATAATCGCTGTATCAATGCCTTTTTAGAAAAGATAAAGTACGTTTCAAAGCTAATTTAGGCCTGCAGACAAATGGCTTAAAGAAGAGCTACTGTACTGAAAAATGTCCATGTCATTTTTTCCCCAAATCATAGTTTCAATGCACACAGCCTCAGCTTGACATTCTGAATTATGGCTTTTATTAAACATTAGTAATAGAGTGCACTTAAATCATGGTTTCCCTGTAAAAGAGAGATGTGTTCAACTCAGATCTGCACATTTTAATGCCATATTTCTTCCTTTTACTCTCCCCGCAAGATAAATTTACTTACTCCACAAAAATGTTTTGCTGAAAAGAATAATTCATCCTTCAGTGTCCATCTAATGTACCTTGTGAGTAATGTGAAACGATGCAAAAATTACAATGCACCGGCCATGTCTGGAATGCTTAGATGCCTCCGAGTTAGAGGTTATGCACACACAGTATTGAAATTAGATTTAACAACTATCATCTTTTACAATGTTGCCTTGATGATTTTTTTTTCCCCTTTTATAGCTTTGATCAGATGCCTCCTGAATACATTGCCGGTTGCAAACCTCAGAATCTGCTGCTCTGCAAGCCCTGCTCAGCTATGAGCCAGGTTGGCAATAGCTGCATTTTTTTTTTTTTAAGTGAGAATATTTGTAGCCACAATTTGCTCTAGCAGGCAAAATTCAGATGTTTTTTTTTTTTCCTCTGTGAGTTGATAAAAAAATAGGTCGTGGGGTAACCAAACAGCTATGGAAATAGCATCCTCTCAGTACCAGCTTTTGCTCTGCTGAGCCCCCAGGCTCTTGCAGAGTGAGGGCATGCCTGTGCCCCAGGTTGGTGACCTGGGAGAGCTCTGCAGCCTCAGCACGGGTGAACGGCCCAAGGGCTCCATCCCAGTGCATGTCCCCACCCCTGGCACTGACACGGGGCACAGCAGCTCGCTCTTACCCAAACTCCCGGTCCAGCCTTCCCCTCCAGGTACACACACACACGAGCAGAGCCAGCCCCTGCAACGTGACCTTTATTTAAAGGACGGCAACCGTACCATTGAATCAATGTCCCTCTGCCGGGAGCTCTGCATCGGAGCTGCATTGCAGTGTCAGCACTGGGACTGATCCAGCTACAGCTCTTACCTGAATCCGCCACGACCTACTGACCCGCAGGCGAGCGTGGTGCCAGCAGTCCTGCATTGGTACTTGCGAGGGGTGATGGGTTTTGAGATTATAAAGCACCTATAGATATTGGGGCTGGTGGATTTGCTGAAAATCCTGATGCTGTTAACTCAGCATGGAGTTTCATTAACAGGGAAAAGACCGGTATTTTAGTAAGCACTGCAAATCTTTTCCTTCGTATATTGGTAGCACGGTACGCACATTAACTAATTGGTCCCCCAAGACTCCTCCAATGTTGATAAAAGAAGCAGCATCCCTCTCTTTTGCCAGCTCCAGGTCCCTGGGGGGTAGGAGCCAGCACCGTCCCCAGCAGCGCTCCCCCGGGACTCCCCCAGCCCTGGACCTCACACTAAGGCACCACAGGAATATTTATGATTTATAGGGGTTTTTTGCATTGGTACCTGGGAGTCCCAGCAGGGTTATGATCCCATTATACAAAGCCTATAGGAAAACCAGTCTTGTAGATCGTTTGCAAGAGAGCTATAAAAATGTAACTAAGAGAAGCAACTTCATATATACCACACAGCAGTTTAGCAACGTGAAATTTCTAATGGCATCTCTTTCAGCTCTGGTGACAACTCAGAGTCTCACAGAAAAGGGTTGTCTGAGTTATCTGTTCCACAAAGAGTCCCCAAAGAGCATGTAAAAGGCTCCTCGATTTGACCTGCTGAACTGAAGTCTGGTGGGTTGTTATTAAGACCTAAAATTATTGCTGTGCTATTGCTGTTTGGTGGCTGACAACAGGAAAATCACTGGACGACGGACGTTGGCAGTGACTTTATCGATAGCTTGGTGGCTTTGGCTGTCTTCACTATGGTCCCTTCCAGTGAACTTCAGTTCCATTCAAATGTCCTCTCGAAGAGCATAAATGCTTCCAAAATGAGGTGGAAAAACCTTCAGCACATTAGCTAATAGCACATCAGAGGAAGTGCCTGGCTGCGACTGTAACCTCAGTAGGCATCTTTACATGGGAGGACGTAAACTGCCGCTGAATTATTTATTGAACCAAAGACATCAAATTGGACAATTAACCTTGAAAACTTAATTTAAGCACCATAAAAGAAACATCTTCTGAAAAACGTGTCCTTAATAAAAGTCGGAAGAACAAACTGTAGCAGGTTCTGCCGTGGTCCGTTGCAGGAATTGGGAATTTCTGCAGGTTTGTCCCTGCAGAGAGATCAGCGCTGGAGGTGATTTGGCAGTAACGCAGCAATTTGGAGAGCAGGGCAGAAGCATCCCCGGAGCCCTCTGCGTGCTCCTCCGAAGGATGCTCCTCCCTCGCCCCGGCTGCAGAGGGAGCCTGGGCAGCCTCGGGCTCTGTCTGCCCTGCACAGCCCCAAACCCCACTGCGGTTTCCAAGTGCCTCGATTTCCCCGTAGGGACAGAGGGAGATAACACAGGCATGCTGGAAAGGTAACAGAGCTGGAGGCTCTTCACGCCCTTCTCTGAAAGCACCGGGTCAATGGAGTTGTTCAGGAAGGTTTTACCAGACACAGGATTTTACTCAGCCTGGAAACTCCTCGTGTTTCAGTTTGGCAGCAAAAGGCAGGTTTTCCCCTCACTTGACTCCGCTGTGGATGAGCTCCTGCTCCCCTTTGGTGTCTGTCGTGCTGCGCTCTTCCGATGCCGCTAAATGATGGAAGCTGCAGTAGGCTTCAGCAATTTATTCTGTTTCATTCCCTCCACAAAGGTGTTTTATCCTCACTAATAAAAAGAGTGGAACTTGATCATTTCTAAAATATTGTCCCTTCTAAATCTTTATGGCTCAAAGTGGACTGAGATCATTAGAAGTTACTTTATGTGCAGCTCAATCAGCTCCAAAGGGCTATCTCAGTCACTCCCTGCTTGCTGAGAGCAGATCCCATTTCCCAGAGGCAAAAGGACAATACTTAATCACTTCCTCGCTTGTTAGGTGTTTTAACAAGTTGTATTAAGCTTCATCAGTTGGAGCTTTCATGCCAGATTAAAAATGATAGTTCACTTCTCCGTTATTATAGGACATCATTTGTTTTCTTTTATTTTGCTGGGCACTTGCATGCCACTGTAATTTCACATGAAAATATATGACTGATGTCACCCAGAAGTAATTAGGTTTTAAAAGCCTTGATTGCAATAGACACGAATGTTACGGCTTTATGGTGCCAGTGCATTGCCATCCATTTTATAGCTGTTGATTCTGCAAGTATTTCATAGATCTGTCAATAGGAATAAGTTAGCTGATGTTGACTGGAACTATTAATCAGAAGGAAGGAGAATATACATTCTTATTTCTGTGCTCAGACTTGATAGCGCCGTAAAAGCCTCCCTACCCAACTTTGCAATACTCCAGGGTTGCTTCATCACCAAAACCAAAGAGCTGCGGGGAAATCCCAGGCTCCTTCAATTATAAACAAATTGCTTTAACACTGTGTTGAAGAGAGCTGTTCTTTGCCACCCATTTGAATACTTGCCATTGTATATGGATATTGTACTTTAACGCACGGGGAAGAACACATTTGGTTGTTTCAGCCTTCAAATAATATTTTTATAGGGATTCATCACATTCCAATAAGGGAGGGATGGAGCTGTTGCCTTCCCGGTGTGCTCTTTAGCCAGAAAACAGGTCAGAGTCAAGAGCTCACGGGTTTGCAGCTATTTGTTTTAACTGGGCTGCATTTACATCTCAAATCTCAACTCTAGTTGCGTGGAATTAGACCACTCATGTCAAAAGGCATTTCTGCAGTCGTGAGAACTATGGAAACCTTCTGGTGTGGTCACCAGCAAGGAAACAGTGAAATACAGGGAGGTGAGATCCCGGTCCCGCTGCAGGTGAGTGCAAAGCAGCCGTTGATCTCAGTGGGACTGGGAACTTGCCCAGCCAGCTAAATGCTGATTTAGGTCTCAGAAAGACTGCAGAGCTGGGGAAACAAGGTTGGATTATTTAGGAGAGTTTGTGTGCAGCCCAGCAGTCTGAACCATTTCATAGAGTGATCAAAACCCCTTAGGCTTTGTCATGAGAACTGCAATAAAGAGAAGTTCAGCTGCTTGTTTCATTTGTGACTTCAAATTCCCCGTTTTAAAAAAGTTGGTCCCTTTCCACGAAAGCAGAAATGTTAGATATTTGCTTTTAAAGAGCATTTCTCCTACCTCACCCTTTCTTCTGATGTCACCTCACAATTAAGGCGCTCCCCTAACCCCAGTGAAGGTGCCCCTGGGTAAGGCAGACCCAGACCACCGCCATTGCTCGCTCTGCAAGCCGTCCCCGTGAAATGGATGTGCTGGGACCTATCCCAGTACCTAAGAACCTCATTTCTCCCTGGTTACAACAACCTTTTAATCAAATCTTGGGCGAATGTCCCAGGTAGCGAGAGTGGACTTTGCTGTGCCAAGAACAGCGAGTCTGTTCCAGAGCTGGGGACCTTCTCCCACCCAGTTCACTCCAAAACACATCGGCTACAGCTACAAAAAACCTCTGAGTCCAGCAAAGTGGGGAAAAGTGGAGCTCTCCTCTGGAGCATTAAAGAAAGTAGCGAGGAGACTTCTGTCTGCTTGTTATTTAATGGAAAAGGGACTTTTCCTGCACTATTGCTTTCATTAAGGGAGCTCTGACTTCCCTGTAATTTGTAATAATTTGGTGGTCCCAAGGGTTTCATCATGCAAAGAAGGCATCCCCTGGCTTTTCCACCCAAAGTGCTGTGTCTGTCTTTCATCTGCCGATAGCCCCTGGAGAATCTTTCGTTCAACTCCTGATTAAAATAGGGGCTGGTTTACACTTTCCTTTTTCTTCTTTTTTTTTTTTTTTCTCTCCCCCAGAAGAAAATTCTAGACAGCAAACACAGGAAGAAAAAAGGTTGAATTGCCGGCAGATAAGCACAATTTCACTTGACCCCTGAGCTCTATCGGTCATTCCTAACAATGGGATGTACTCTTATCTCAGCACACCACTTAACACCCATTAATGCTTTGGGGAGTTAGTCCAGCTCTTTAAGATACCCATGTAAGGATTTATTTCAAACACTGCGATGAGGGGGATGACTGGCTTCAGCAGCCGCAGTCTGAAGTGCTGGACTCTCCTGGTCTGTACTCTGTTCACTGCAAAGCTTCAACGCAGTGGATTAAGGACCTGTAAAAAAAAAAATCACTTAGAGCAGATTTGCAGCTGATTTGAATTGGTAAAGCTCCTGCAGTAGACACTGGTGCCTACTGGTACCCGTTCCCTTACTGGGAGGCATTGGCATTGCTCCACAAAGGTAGAGGGGTGAAGGTTTCAGCTCCTCAGTGAACATTAATTCATCCCGGTTCATTGGCTGATGGTTACGTTGACTTGCATGAGAGGAGGGTCTGGCTCCTCGCTGAGCCTCAGATGGATCCTGACTTTGGATGCCAATTCTGGAAGTACTTGTTGGGAATTTGGAGTTTCTCTGAATTGTCTCAGTTTGTTTCATTCTGCTGGGATGGCATCAAAATTCAAGCTGTACTAAAAAGAAAAAATTCTAAAATATAATTATCCTGGAATATCTTAAAATTGGATGAAATTAAATGTTGCTTCAAAATTCCTGTGTTCAGGAAGCTGCAGGGAAAA
Organism: Calonectris borealis; assembly: GCF_964195595.1. Taxonomy (NCBI): domain Eukaryota; kingdom Metazoa; phylum Chordata; class Aves; order Procellariiformes; family Procellariidae; genus Calonectris; species Calonectris borealis. Next base: position 14,551,071 of record NC_134328.1, on the reverse strand, counting down.
ACTCTGGGATAAATTATAAATTTGTTTGTCACTACTGGGCAGAATTTCAGAACTTCAGTGCAAGTTTGAAATGTTGACTTTATAATAGACACAAAACTTAAATAAAGAGATAAAATGGAGTAGCCTTCCCATACGCCTGGCTACAGTGATTCCCACCACCATTTCGGCCAATACAACTATTTCAACAGACCCTTCTCAGAGAACACTGGCATCAGCTGAGAGCTCCAGTGCTGTTAGAGAAGTGTTCCCAGACTGACAGCAAAATTTACTGCATTCTTGTGTACTTAGAGGAATGGCAGGAAAGTTGGCTTATACCGCTGAAAAAGAAAAATTCAACAGTGAAAATAAAAAGAAACATTTTTCTTATTGATTCTGCTGGAGTAGAAGAGGCTGAAAATTGCAGAAATGAGCTTATCTCTGCTCCGTCTGCATCTCTCCCAGGTGACTTGGTCCCAGTCACCGGTCCTGGCCAAAATTTGGAACAACTGGCTTGCCAGCACTGTGAACACTAACCCCCTTCGTATTTCCAACTGGTCTTAAGTTTCTCATGGATTTTGATTGAATGCAACATCTGACTTCAGCAAAGTGTGTTTTCTTTCTAAAACGCTTTTAGCCCTGATTCATAACTGGTAGGAAAAAATAATCTATGGAATGAAATATGCTGAGGGTTTTAAGCAAATATTTAGGCAAAAAGCAGCTGGTAAATCTCTAATGAATGGCTGTATGTAGAGCTAACACATAATTCACTACATGCCAGCCAGAAGGGTCTAATCCACCTCCTCTGCTCCTAACTCCTCGGGACACCCCTGGAGCTGGGACTGCATTGTGTGCATCGGAGGCAGGCAGCAGGAGAGGAGATGCATCCATCAGCCTTTCCCTGTCTGTCCTGGGCTCTGGAATAAGAAGGTTGATGCTCATGATTATTTGCTCTGGTTCAGCTTCTCCTGCGCTGGTTTTAAGGACAGGCTGTTTCATGGGGGAACTCAGGTGACATAGGTTTAAAAGGACAAACTGATCATCCTTAGCAGATGTCATCACTGCTAGATACACCCATGCACTTCCATTCCTCTCCACACACGAGAGATTAAAAAAATCCCACATATCCCATAAAGAATTCCATTTTTGCCTTTACTTTAGTAACACTTTAAAATAATGGGACACTGATACTGCATTACAAAGCAATTCCCTTGGATGGATCCATGGCATAGTTGTTATTAATATCAAGTGAGTTCACTGTGATTTATGTCATCATGGTGATTTTGCATCTTGTTTATTACCTTCCAGAGATCACTTTGCAGTGATTTTTAAGGTGGCACGGAAATTACCATGTGAACTGTGTCTTCTAAATCAATGCAGTCTTCTCCTGCCTGATAATAAAGCTCTCTTATGGTTTTCGATGAGCAGATATTAGCTAACGCTTAATTACTGTGGAGGGGCATGTAGTAAGCACAGGAGAGTCAACAGCATTAATAAAACTCTTAAAGTAAAAATAAATCAGGAGATACAGTAAGGGGGATGTCAAGGAATGAAACGTTCACCTCTGGCATTGTCTCGAGGGGGACCAGGGGCTCACTGCGAGATTTTAGGTGCTCTCGTGTGAGTACTCTGGAGGCGTCAATAGCTCCTGGCTCCGCTCTTATGGTGCAAAAGCTCCTGCTGAAGAGACCCCGCGCTGCGGTACGGCAGTGCTTGTGCTTCACGCTTCAGTGTTTCATGGCCACCTCTCCCCCTTGAAGCTGTTGTTCACCCAGCCCATTGCTGCCTAAAATCCCTCACCGCTCAGAGTGCCGCCCCCACCGCAGGGCTGCCGGCTGGGATTCTCTTCATTGATCCCTGACGCAGTTTCTCATTCATTTGCAAGGATCGAGCTGCAATTGGCGCTGGAATTTTTGTATAAATGCATCAGAGGTGAGAAGGGGGGCAGGTTTTGCTCTGGTGACGTGGCAGCAGCTGATGCTGACGCTGGTGAGGCTTGTGAGCAGCACCGTTACGGGTCAGGTCTCGAGCACGCAGCTCCCACGGCCACGCCGGCGGCAGGAGGAGGAGGTTGCAGCGAGCTCAGCTGGGCAAGAGCCGTGCTTCTCCCTCCAGTCCTGCCCGTGCAATGACCCTTCAGCCTCCAAACCCTCTCCCCTTGGTGGAGACAAGCCACCTTCTTCTCTGCTTCACTGCAGACTAGCAAATTATAGCTGCAATGCCCAGCATTAAACAAATCATAAGCTGGTCCTTTCAGGAGACTCCAACCTGCTTCGAAAGCAAGACTGGCTGCTCGCATCTTTCTCCCTGCTATCTCATGACGAGGCTTCAAAAAAGCACATTTTCCAGATTTTTCCTGTTAATGTGGTGGCTAAAAAATGCACTTTAATCTGAGAAGGGAGACTTGGCTGCTTCTGCCACCACAGGACTCTTGGAAATGGTGTTCGGTGGTGGTTTGGGCACAATAAATAGCAGTGATGGCTATGTGCAAAAAGATACTCAGGTGTGGGATGGCAAAACCTACCTGCAGCTGGGTCCATCCCAGAGTCTGAGCACAGGAGCAGAAGTACAGGCTGGTTGTGGCAGACTCAACAGCTACTTTCGGTCGGCAGAGCCAAGCCCCTGTGCTGCCGCCAGCCCGAGCATCCCTTTGCATATCATGCTTTGCAGCGATGCTTAACCAAAGCTGAATTACAACAGAAGCTTTGAGGATGATTTACCAAAACATGCTGAACTCACAAAAATCTAACACTAGCAATAAATACTCAGGGTAATCTTAAAAACGGGATGCTTAAACATGACCAATACTCAACAAAGAGCATGCTCTAACTCTTGTCTGACACCCATCTTACTTCCACTTCTGAGCAGGTTTATTTTCGTTCCCCAGAGGAGTTGCATATAAAATAGATCATTTCAGTGTTACTCCATAATATATTCTTATAACTGATACATTGTGTAAATAAAATGAAACATTAATAAAAATGGCTGGTGTCTACCTCTGGCTCTAATTTTAATACTTACAGGGGAGGAAAAAAAAACCTCTTGGAATTGATGCTAACAAATTTCACAAACAAGGCACTAAGGCAATATGAGCTCTCTAGGAGAAGGTAGCCACACGGCCAATAAATCTTCTTCCTTAAGCCAACTAGTTATTGTCTATAACGCTCATAAAACTCTTCGCACAGAAGACCCTTCCCAATGAAATAAACCATCAATCTCCACTGCATTACTATTCATTTTCCATGTGTGCTGAGAGCAAATGTCATTCAAGGCATTACAGTTCTCTCAAACTATATTAAAATACATAGTCTGATGTTATATCTTTTCGAGCCTCTCTGTTCATAAATTGTCGCTGCTGATTGGAACATAAAACATATTTTATAACACCATAAAGCCCCAGAAGATACAAGATCACTCATGTTTGTCTTTATGGCTCAATGTGTAGGACTTCGAGACGCGAAAGCGTTGTGTATTTCATAACAGAAATGGCCAGGGCTCCGTGGAGAGGAAGTCTCAGACATTTCCATAAAACATTATTACCATATTCCTTCATGACTGAAACACCTCTGTACACAGAACCCTGAGCCCTGAACTTATGGACTGTAAACGGATGAGTTTTCCTAATAAATCAGCTTTGTTTAGGAGCAGAGTTATCCTACCCAATGCTTGGCTTTAAATGTTATCTCCAGGTGTCAGCATAATGATGGCTTTTTTCCCTCCTCCATTTTTCTTTTCTTCCTGATATGGTTAAGAAAACTTCCTTTCTAGGGATAAGTCCCCTGAGAAGTCAATGAGATGTTTCGACATATTAGGAAATTAGATCGGCTTCTCAGTGGTGTTCCGTGGCTCCATCAGACCTACTATTTCTGGATCCTCTTTGGGGAGCCGTGGCTATCACCTTCCAACGCACTGACGTGCTTCTGTGCAGAAGGAAACCTCCTGCCACCAGCGTCTGCAATCCCTGATCCTGCTCTGCCCTTATCTACCCCCCAAAGCTTCAATGCAGAAGAGCTTTTACACACTTCTTACCACACCAGAGCAGTGCCGGGATCCTCCAGCACTGAGCCCTGTGCTGTCAGGGTCACAAATCAGTCTCCAGATTGCCCAGCAGCCCCAGGGTGGGGACAAAGGCTGGGTTTGGAGCCTTCAATGCCATAGCCAGCACAGCTAAGACAGCACAAAAGGCTCCCTAAATTGCCTCTGGCATCAACCAGCAAATGGCTCCATCATTACTGGGAGCAGAAGGCAGCAAAGCACGGCAGTTTGCTTCAAGGTGGAACAGTTCATGCACCGTCCCCTCACCTGCGCTGGGTCTTAGCAGAAACAGCAGCAGTAACGTGAGGTCTCACTGTGCTGCAAATTCATGAGACTTCCAAAAAAATCACTGCAAAGGTGCATGGCAGTCCCAAACACCCGCAGTTCGCTCAGGAGAGCCAGATTAGACACACGGCTTTACGGCACGAGAGCTACAAGTGCTCTCTCCATTTCGTTACTGGTGCATTGAGTACTGAGCTGCCTGTCCTACATGTCTGCAAGAAGCCCGGTTTTCTACCCTACAGGCACTGGTTAGTGCTGTGCTTTCCGTTAAGCATAGAACGGCTCAGCTCCCAGGAATCACTGACATGATCTAACACAGAATTGGCTTAAAACATATGTTTTTCCTGAAGTCCCTTAATATTTCAAATAGTTAAATGTCACCTGCATTTTCCTACGCCCTCCCTGTTAGTAGCAGAGGCTGCCTGTGCCGGCTCACGGTCACCAGTGTTCATGCGATGCCGCACTCCTAAGGACGGCACTTGGTATTCACGTGGGCAATGCATATGCTTTAAACAGACCTTCTACTCCCGTTTAGCTTTAATTATTGGACACTTAGACTAATACATTACTGGAAGTAGCTTCTGCTATATTTAGCCCAGCAATTTTGTATTTTGCTGTTCCCCAGTCTCCAGATGAAGGAGGAGGGGGAAACCCAGGGAAAATTGGAAAATCTATAAGGTTGCTAGCTTGGCTAACCACCTGAGGAACCTGAGGTTTGCTCCAGCACTGATGAAACCAGAGGGGACACTGCAGGAAGATGGGCGCTGCATCTCAGGGGGACTGTCCATCCCCAGAGCATCTGAGGGGCAGCATTTTGGGTGGAAAGAAAAGAAAGACAAGCAAAAATAGGGACGGAGGCTGCCCAAGTAGATGAATTTGTCAATCAGGTTGACAAACCCTTCAAGTCTCCAGAGAGCCAACCTCTTGATACGAGAGCAGGGACGTGACCTCATTCTGCTCTCAGGAAAAGGCCCAGGAGGTGACGCTGGCCCAAATACTCCAAAATATGTGAACCCTGGGGCTGGCAGGGACAGCCACAACCTGCCCTGGCTCCAGCGTCCCAGACACGGCTGCGCGAGGGCCCCGGCAGCCCCGGCGATCCCGCGGCTCGGGCAGGACACCCTCATCCCATGTGCTGTGTAGCTAATGCCTTGGTATTCGTGTGGTTTCCTCTCCGCAGAAAGCCGTGCAGTATTTCCACCCATTTAAAGGTCTGTAAGAGGTCTCATCAAAGCCAGGTATAGTTTATATTGCAGATGGCTGCTGACATGATATAATCCACACTAACAGGCAGGCTTTTAAAGGTCAGAGTCTCACTTCACTTCTGTTATTAGCTTTGATGTTGGGAAGATGCTGAATTCCCTCCGTGTCTTTTTCTTTTAGAGGGAGAAAAGACACTGTTTACTGTCAGGCTCTTCATCAACATAATTGGTGGCTTCTCTGGAATCGCCCCTTTGCTTTAAAAAGCGCTGTAAATCAGCTGTAGGAAGCCTGGTCTTTGAAAAATCCTCCAGCGGAAGAGGAACATGAGCAACAGTTTGCAGGATCGGCTCCATGTCTGTGCCAGATGTGTGCAGGAGGCAGGCAAGGCTGGAGCCTTTCTCATCCTGCGTCCCTGCGCTGGCAAAGCTGGAGGTCACAGCTTTGAGACAGGAGCATGCCAGAGCCCTGGCAACTTTGAGGAGCCCCCCAAGGAGCTGCTGGGGGCTCTGGGTCTGGACCTTCGGCTCCATTTGCCGCTTCCATCCACAGCGGAGGAGCTGCTCCCAGCATGTGCATGCCAGGTTGTAGCATGGCTGCTTCCAGCCCTGAGCAGGCAGCACCATATAACTCCTGCCTGCTCCAGGGCCTTGGAGGTCCCCAAGAGAGCAGAGATCACCCCATCCAGGCTGTACGGCCAGACCTGCAGTTCTAATGCACACCAGTAAATATTGCTGGGAGCTGTCTGAGCAAAGTGAGGTGCAATAAGTATTTCAGAGCTTGCAGTGCCAGGGTTGCTGTCCTTGGAGCCCATGCGGGGCTGCATCCTCCCCGTCCCCCCACCCTGCGCCTTGGATCCCACCCAGCAGAATGGGGGAGGCAGCACCATGGGAATCCCCAGCCCTTTCTGCTACCCCCTTTCTAGATAGGACCCAAAAGAGAGTTTTTGTAGGTGAATACATTATGCAGAAAAATACTGACAGTACCCCAACTTCCAGCTCGCTGGGCTGGAGTTTACCTGGTGGCTGCTCCAGCTCCTGGAAAAACTTCTCAGCACCCAGTCTCAAGCAAGAAACGCTGTGCCCGTCACCGCAGTCCTTGGAAAGTCCCTGCCGACCTTGATCAAATCACTGACCTGTACAGACCCCAGTAAGTGCCGAAGCCATTCCCAGACCTGGGCATCGCAGGACACGGAGCTGGCTGCCTGGCTGGTGCCATGCTCGGCTCTTTGATCTCAGCAATATTTAAGCTTTGCCTGAAGATGGCACTAAAGAATGGCTGGGGTGAGCGTGTGGCGTCCCGGCCGCAGCTGCACTTGCAGTGTGATTAATACAGCACCGACCGGCCAATAATCTCAGCTCGTATTCCCCATAAAAGATGCGTGTCCATCTGCCTTCGCCTGCCGGGTTGGGGTTTGCTGGGGAGAAGACGGTAGAGGTCACTATGTGCCCGGCAGACCGCAAACCCCAAATCCCCGGGCAAAGGCTGGGCTTTTCCTCTCCTCTGCAAAACTCAAGCTGCCCTGGGCAAAATTGGCCTCTTGCTTTTCGTGTTCGTGCGTTTCATCTGTCTTGCTCCTGACTTGGTGAAACTGTAGCAGCAATTTTAGTTTGTCCATGTAAATGGCACCGCACAGGCTTAGAGGGTGCAGTTGAAGTGCTGAAGTGATCATAAACTCCCTTGTTTCAGGGCAGCTTGGAGGGGTGGTTATTCCCCTTCTCTTCTCCTTCCCCATCCCAGACTTGTAGCTCCATTAAAAACAACCCACAAGACAAAGGAGTTACCAAACTGCCCAGCCTCTGCACAGAGAATTGGGTCTCCCTCCGGACCATGAACGGTGGCTCCCAAAAAATCTAAATCCCTGGGCATTAACGCCAAAAATCCCCAAAGCCTCGAGGCTGCCCGGGCAGAGATATTTCAAAAGCACTTTTGCAGCGAACTCCATGGGCAGCCAGGGGAAAATTCCTGGGCCAAGGGCCAGGCTGCACAGGGAGGGAATGGGGAAAAGTCAGAGATTAATTGATCTACACCCGCGAGGGACCTGGGGAGAGGCAGCGTGCCCGGGCACGGGGCAGCCCGGTGGGTGCCGCTCGGCTGGCGGCGGGCGAGAGCGGCTCCGCGTTATCGCTCGCCTTCGGACGGGGAATCGGCGTTGCTGGTACCGTGTCGCACCCTGCGCTTTTGTTTCAAACCGAGGGGAGATAAAGGGCTTGGCACAGGCTGCGGGTGCGGGTTATGGACGGGGAAAGATGATCCCCGCTTAAATCAAAACCAGGAGCAGGTGTTGGAGATGGCCAAGAGAAGGATGCTTGCTCCGGCAGCCACCCCCGGTCCTCCCGCTGGACCTCGGCTGCGGGCAGGACAAGCAGGCAGGAGGACAGCCTGCCAGGCTCAGCTCACCATCGGTTCACTGGAGAGCATGAAGAATTGATCTGAACTGTTAAATAATTCTTATGCCTGTGCCTGATATGAACCTGAGAAGCCATCACACATAAAACCCATCTCATTTTCTGTTACCAGCACTTTCCTGACCTCTGGGAAGGGCTCAGGAGAATTTGGGTCCCAGCCCAGGACTGGCTCTGGCTGCTGTCCATCAGCGGCTATCACCTCCATGCTGCAGGACGAGCACGGGCTCGTGTTCGGGGAGAGGGGTGCATTGCCATTCCTCCCCTCTGCAACCCATGCAGAAACATCCCTGGAGTTTAACCAGACATTTCTGATGCATTATATGAAAAAAGGGATTTTTATGACAAGAGTAATGGACGATGATGGGGTTTAATGTCATTTCAAGCCTGTACACATGGTCTTTGCAGTGAAAAGAGAATGTGAGGTATACCAGAGGACTTCCCAAAGAGGATAAGATATGAAAGGAGAGGATAAACTGCGATGCCAAATATCCATATGGCAGCACAGTGTTTGTGTTGGAAGCAGAGCCGAGCCACGAAGTTCAAAGCTCCAAGTAGAGCTCCTCTGGAGTTCAAGGTCTCTCCAACTTGATGGGACAATTTTGTCCAATATAGCTGCAAACCATGACATGGCACTGGCACATGCTCAGCAGGGCTGGCGATTGCCTTCCAGTTTGACCTGTGACCGAGCTATAAAGTTCCTATTTGAGCCGATCCAGTGCTTCAGCTCATCATCTTTACTAAGCCATTTCTATGCAAGACGCGGCCGAAGTTAAAGGCGTTACGATGTGGACTGGGGCTGCCAGCCCGCGTGGGGCTGAATTCCTGGCTTTCCCTAAATCATGTCATCTGCCTGAGCATCCTTCACCAGCTTCCTAACATTTCCCATCCGTCTTGGCCATTGGAAACCCTTTGGATCTCCCTTTTGTTTACAATGAGTAATGGGCAGGAGTTAACAGAGGTTCCAGAGGAAAAGGTCAGTGTAGTTCAAGCAGCATTAGGAAGACACTCTCAGACCCGCTTTGATCTGCAGAGGATTTAAGCGGTCAATAAGGCAGCGCGGGGAGCAGCAGCGTCGCCCAGATGCCCCCTCGGTGGAGCCGCTCGAAGGGCTCCGGTCCCAGTCCCAGCCCCACCAGGCTGCAATTCCTACCAGTCCCTCGGGGTTTATGGCCGGGGAGGGCGTGAGTCACCCGGCCCCGTGGCTGGCGGTGCCATGCACGGCGTCCCGGGCGGCCGCCCACCGCTGCAGCCTCCCCGCGTGTTTGTAATTGCTGAGGCAGACTGTTTGCTTCTGCCACGTCCGTGGCAATCCAGTAAAAGTTTACAAAGGGCTAGAGCTCAATTGTGAGCTTGTGAAAACACCGGGCCGGGCTCCCTGGCTCTGCGGTTCAAAGTCTGAAGTGTGCCCCGTCAATTTACACGTTTATTTATTTTACAGCTGCGTTGTGGATGGGAGCCATTTCACAGAGATCGCCGTTCCAAGAAAACGGGGTGAAAGCCCCTGAGCCGGAGGGAGTGGGTGGGACTTTTGCTTTTTAACCTTCAAACGTGTTGGGCTTATGGAGCCTGCCCGAGTGCGGCCAATTAATGTGACAGAGGCCGGACGGTCTGCGCGGGGCAGGGCTGGATAGCTCCATCGCCAGGGATGCACACCGGGGCTGCGGGGCTCCGTGTCTGCTGGCGGGGGTAACACTATGGGTCAGATGCCCCGCAGCTCAGCTGGGCCCAGATTTTAAGAGTTATTTCCATCTCCCCAAGATGGAAAGACCACAGTGCCAAGAAGGATCTTTTCTCTAACATCATACGAGCATAAACTCTGGGGTGAATTTAAAGACGCATTTGTCATCTGAAATAACACCCGTACGGATGCTCATTTCATATTCATGATGGCCTTTTTCTGGCTTATCCTAATCCACTTTTGAAGTAAAAACAGCTAAATTTAAAAAAGGTGCTGTTATCATAACAGCTGTTTCTATACAACTTTTGCATGAAAATTGCATAAGTTGACGCAGCAATAGCAGTCACGTTCACTGTGGACAGGAGACCTGGCCCCATCCATTGAAACTCCAATGCTTTAAGTAACATTTCACCCCCCAGTGCGTGCACCAGGATTGCAATGGGAAAACCTCTTATCACTCAGTGATTTCTTCTCCACCCCTCTACCTGTGTGCCCCTGCCCCACGCTCACCTTTCGCCTGCTCCCTGCCCACGCACAGCCCCTGCCCTCAGCCGCCGGTCCCGTTGCTCTCCTGACTTTCTCCTCTAGATCTGTCCCTCTTCCCAACCCACCATCTCTGATGAACATCTCTTCCCTTCCCTTCTCTCTCCCTCCCTGCTCAGCTGTTGCCTCTAACAGCAGGACGCATTTGGAAGACGGCTTTTACTGAATAAGCCGTATAAATGAAGTTGCTCAGTACCGTACGTGTCTCCTGCTGGTTCCCCAGCAGGTTTCCAGATTAGGAGAGGGGGGGGAAGAAAAGAAATCAAAAGGAACCAGATGCTCAGGGGATTGATTATTCCTGCATGATCCTAGGGATAAATAAAGTGTTTGGAAAGTTCTTAAAACACATTGAGATGCTGGGATCTAACTTATAAAAAGCAGAGGTCAGGAATAGATACTGGTTCAGGCTTCCCAGCTGCCAGGAAATGGTGTTAGGTTGGGTTTCCTCGGGGCCGTAGCAGTGGGGAAGGTCCGAAGGGTGCCCACCACCCTTGGGCTGTGAGGTCTCCATGGATGCCGCCAGGTGAATCATTTTTGGGATGGGTCCAGGAACAGACAGCAGCTCTTGCATTTTCTATAGGGTCCCATACGAAGGACAGCGGCAGTCTGCCCAGAGCCTGGCAGAAACAGCCTCTTTACATCCTCTCTTAATCTGCTCACACCCTCTCGATCTGGTTTAAATAAGTAGGTGGGTTTCTCCCAAGCCCCAAGCAGGGACGCACATGCTCCTGGGTGCGGGGGAAGCTTTGGAAATGGGGTCATGAAAGGATATGCCTGGGAGAAGCCGCTCGGCAGCCGAAATCCAGGGCTGCGCGCCTGCCTGGGGCTCACATGGGATGGCTCAGAGGGAGCGGAGTGGCCGCGCTGCCGGCAGCTGCCCGACACGGCTTCTCCTCCCTGCGGGGGCCTGGAGGGGAGCCAGGGGGTCCCGTGCACGCTGCAGCCCTGGGGCCAGCGGGCAAACCCCAGTGTCACCCCACGGGGTGAGCAAGCGTAGGGGTGATGCTCTGAGCCAGCAGTGGGGACCGGACCGGGCACATCCCCAGTGGGGCTCCCCAGCCCCAGCTACCCCCAATCACCCCACCGCCACCGCCAAGGGCTGAGGGTCCCCGAGCAGGACCCGGCTGGGGGTGGCCGCGAATGCAAACCCAGGAGAGGCAGGGCAGTCCCCCTGCAGACCCGCAGCGACCCTGCGCACCCTGCCCCAGCACGGGCGTGCGTACAGCGGGGGCGAAGGCAGTGGATGTAAAGGCAGGAGGAACAGAGATCCAAGGACATGGGGTTGCTGGAGGAGATAAGAACTGGAAAATGTCGTTAGCCAGAGAGGTTAGTATTTATCTGGACATAAGACAAAACTATAGGGAAAATACAGTAAAGCGACAAGGTAAATATTTCAAGCGGTGTTTCCATTAACTGCAAATTCCCTTTACAGGTTTTCCTTGGTTTTGCTCTTGGACTCGAAGTCGTTGTTGCCTTCGGTGACTTTTCGGCTCTTATCTCAATTCTAAATGTTAAACTCCTTGAGTCAACTGATTCTAATATTTTAGAGTGTTGTTTCAGTGATTTATCAGAGCAATACGAGCCAAAATGAGGTGTTATTTGTAAAAGTTTTTTTGAAGCACATAAAGGAAAAAAAACATTTCTGAAAACATGAATGAGATTTTTTTTAAAAAAAAATACCTGTATGGTAAAGGAGATGAAATGAAAGAGTGTCATTTTTCTGAAGGAGTTTGGCAATCAAAAGCTCTGAAATGAATAACCTTATGGCCCCAAAACAGTATTCCTGCAAATCTTTCTATGCTATTAATAAGTGTTAGCATTTCCATTATATACACTGTTGTGCAAAATGCATTTCTGCCATCAGCACTTTCATTTATATGAACCTTTTTGTCGTGCTTTCAGTGCTGATATATTTTCAAGTTATTACTTGTTTATTTAAAATCACTTCTCTATGTTGCCTTTATATTTCTTGACTGCATTAAAAATACATATTTAAATAGTGTGTGTCTCTAAGAGGAACAATCTTAATGATAAAACATTCTGTATTCACTCGTCTCTCTCCTACTGACTTCTTCTGCAGGTTTTATAATCTCTTTATGCTTCCTCACCCTCTTTTGCAAAGGCTTTTTTTCCCTGTTGTATTTATGCAGGGTATTTATACCACAAAAGAGATACTGATATTATTTGTTTACAGGGCGCCTAACACATTTACAGCTAGGGTCCAGAGGTTCTCCCATAGTACAACTAAGAGAAACGCAGGTTATTTTTAGTGCAAAATTCTCATATGGCTTTATAACAGAGAGATTTCTGGTGTGCAATATTTGCTTTTAATGATAACGATTCCAGCTCTGATGATAAAATCCCGAATCTTGCAACAAGTGTTGTTTCTTTTTTTCTTTCTTCACTACTCCTGCAGTTGTGTTATTGTGCAATTATCTCAGCTTTCATTTATTATAATTTTTTATGCCTTATGGCTGCCAAGAAGAGCTTGAAAGGGCAAACTCTGATGTTTCAGACACTCAAAGCTATTGAGAAGCGGGAGGTCCTGAGGCAGGGCTGACGTGGCTGAGCCATGCACGGGTCCCGCTCCGTGATCACAGGGAGGCGTTGGGGGTCTGCTACGAGATGGGGAGCTCCTGCCTCCAAACCAGGAGGAACTGGCCATTGGGGTCCAGCTCCTGCCCTGCAGGCTGGTTCTCGTCCCAGCCGTACCCTCCGCAATGAAATGTCCACTCTTACATCCAAAATTAGTGGGTTCTGCCAGGATGTTGTGAAACAGAGATTTTTTTCTTAAAATACCCCTCAGAGATGGGGTGAGTGCCTGGGGGAGGTTGCAAGATGCCCATAATACATACACATGGATGAGGAAGGTGCATATATCAGGAGCAGCCAGCTACGGCTTCCCAAAACATCCCCACACGTTGCAGAGCAAACCCATTTGAACCCCCCGAGAGGCGTCCCCGGAGCCTCTTGTGCTCCTGTCCCACCGTCCCCCCCAGTGCCAGCGCAGGGACCCGCCGTGCCCCCGCCGTCTTTGCAGTGTGACCTGTCAAGAGCAGGGTCAGCCGCAGGTCAGCCCCAAAGAGAGAAAACAGCAATCGCCTCCCCGCTTATCAGTCCTTTCGGCGGGTGGAGAGACACCCGTGGGGTGGGCGCGGGGAAGGGGGCTGCAAGGACAGCCTGGGAGGGTCACCTCTGGGTTACCACCTAATCGCTGCTCTGACGGGGGAACAAGATTTCAAGGCAGATTAATCCCATTTGGTGCCCACCTCCCGCATCGTTACAGCTTTGATATAAAGCCAATACACGCGACGCAAATACCTGCCCTGATCAAAAAAGGGGCTTTTCCAGCCAGAATTATGCACATGCCTGACCCAGGAGAGAGTGAAGCTTTGCTGATGCACCAGACAACCCTAAACAAGACTCTGAATCCTGTTGATACTTATTCCCATACACCTTGCAGCCTGCAACTATTTATATATTTAAGGCTTAAAAGAATGAAGCGTTTAATCATGTGCTTAACACCAAGGCCACCAGTAGTTCCCCTGACAGTGATGAAATTATTCCCGCGCGGAGCACCAAGTGCGTCACAGCCTGCTGGGTTGGGACCCAGGCAGAGCCCTTCCCAGGCCCGGCTCAGAGGTATTTTGGGGCAAATGAGCACAATTTCAGGAGAAACAACCCCATCACACAATGGCCTCTGAGAGCAAAATCTATCACAGCCAGGGAAATACAGAAAACTTGGTACCACCCAGAGCCGGGATGAAGCAGCTGCCTCAAAACAATAGCCAACACTCAGCCTTTTGGGGGATTTCTCATTTTTCATATTTTCTGGTATAATTTTCACATCTCAGACATGCTTCTGTTAATTCTCCAAGCTGGTCGGCAAGCTGTCTCCACCCCATTTGCCTCTGCAAGAGGGTATGCATTTCTAAACCTCCCCAGGTACGCGTGCCCCTCGTGCAGCGAGGGCTGCGGCGCTGGCGCTCCGGCTCTCTCTGTTTTTCTTTAGCCCAGCTGATCCAATCTGGGAATAAAAACAGAGGGAAACAGATGGTCCATTGTACGCGCTGCTCCTGCCCGCACCGGCTCCCGAGAACCCGGCGCTGGGGCCAGCTCCTGCCTCTGATTTTCCATGTTTCAGGTTAAATGCATGTGCTGAGAAGAATTTGGGCAGGACAGCTTGTGTTCCTGAGGTGGGGGCACCTCAGTCACCCCCTGCATTGGGACAGTTTTCCTACTAGTCCTGAAGAAATTGGGTGGAGAAGAAGATCCCTGGGGCAAGAACGGGTGTCCTGGAGCCAGGAGCCCCAGGCATGCCCGCAGGTACCCTTTTTGTCATCCCTATTAATTGCTGGGTGACATCTCGGATGCTACATCAGCAGGAAAACTCTTAAGTGTGATATGTTATTTGATATCAGCGGGTTATGTCTATCACAAAAAGGGGAGAGTTTTTACACCTGCAAAGAAAGGCACTTCATGAAGATGTTTCCAAACTGTGTGTTACCATCTTCCTTTTGCAATTTTTATTGTACTGTATAATAATTTATTGACACGACAGCAGTTTCAGTATCAATCTCTGTCTCCATTTAAACCAACTCTAGGGAAATTTCTGTTTCACTTCTGCATAGTGAGCAATAGCCATATCCAGCACAGCAAACACCAGACACATGCAGCTGGTAGCTCCTAACCCTGCTCCCATTTTCTAGGCTTTCTCCCTACCTTAGGAGACAAGAAAAAGCAGAAGGCTTGACCCCAAGTATGATGAATTCCTGCTGAGCTTTTTCCCATTAACTTCAGTAAGAGCTTAATCCAGTGGTTTTCAGAAGCTGGGTGGCTGGTGGGGATTTTTGATGGAGGCAGGGGAGAGAAGACAGGGTGTTAACATGTATTTCTGATTAATTATAGTGTTCTCAAGAGTAAGTGAATAATAGTACTGGTCAGAGCCAGGCATCACACGGGTCTCAGCCCTGCAGGGTAAATGGTGTCTGAATTGTGAGTAATGTTGACCTGGCAGAGGCCAGATAAGATACGGATTTTTCACGTCCAGGACTGGACAGAATTCCACATATTGATAACTAAATGCACCAAAATATAGCCAGCGCTTAGCACGCAACTCTTCCTCGCTCTCAGAAATAGTATTCAGCCAGGCTAGATAGCAAAAGTGCCGAGGAGGGCAGGTAATTGCGTATGCGAACGATTAGCCAGGAGATTAAACGGCTTCAATAACTTCCAGCTTTGCTCCCTATCCGGAACAAAAAGCATCTTTTCCTGCTAATCTGGGTGAGAGCCAGAGGCCAAATCCTGCAGCCTTTGAGAGGGATTTCTGCAGCGACCCTGACAGCTACCAACCTGAATTATGCTCCAGTGCCACCAGATAAAATAACAACTAAACAAGTGTTGGTGCTAAACTAACCTAATGACAGAGATCTGGAGTGGATGGTGGTGTTCCTGCACCTGGGGTGTATTTGGTGGCTGAGTGCTTACCATGCGTGCTAAGCCAGCACCTTTTATAAATGGCTCCTAAATTTACCGATAGCTCTCAAAGCCATCTCACTGTCCTACGTTAGAGCTGCCCAGAACAACTAAAAGTTCACATAATCATTTTTCAAAGCATAATAATCTGCCTAAAATCTGCCTCACCTGTGCTTGTTCTTCGGCATCTTGAAAACATGGAGATACCCCATTGCTCTGAAAATACGCAGGAGGAATGCAACAAAATGAATAGTTTGACTTTCCTGGGTTTATTCCGGTATATATTTCATATATATATATATCTCATATATTTTTTTTCATATATTTTTCTATTATTAACCTGTTCAGATGTTTCTCAACGGAAAACGTTCAAGATTTCCAGTTTATGAGCTGTTTTTGGAGGGGAGGTGACTTTTTGACACTGATTTGGAATGAAAAATGGTTTGAATACTTCAAGTTTCCTACAGAATATAAACTCCACCTTCCAGTTAGGTCTGGGAATGAGGGATAATTTTCCTTCTACTCCAGGTTTTCTCACCTATTCAAAGAAAACTGATAAACCTTATGACACACACTTGAGTCTTCTGCATTTTTGCCAGGCTAAATGATGGAGAAATTGGCTCATCCCTTCTGATGGCACTAGTGGAGATGCTGAGAAATGAGCCGTGTTTAACTACATCCTTATATTAGGAAGCTGCTAAAATCGGGGCCAAATGCAAGCAAGCATTTCCCCAGGAACAACTCTTAGCACCCACAACGTGGTGGGAACCAGGTCCTACACTGTCTCCAGCAATTCTCCCTAATGATGTGGTTCCTATTTACAGAAGGACGCACTCGTGGGTGGGCAGATTTATACCAACCTTAAATATTTTAGCAAAGCACATTCACTTCCTTTCTTTCAAGACACCAGAGTGATACGTTTCTTATAAAAAGGTTACAAAAATACATAACCAAACAGAAACTTGGAACCACCCCCTCTATTCAGCAGCACCCTGCACCCAGCTTTGCAGATCCCCCAGCGCTGCTCTGGCTTTCGAGATACATCAACGTAGAGTCCATCTTTCCAAAACCTGAGTGTTGTAGGAGCTTTCCTGTTACGTTAACAGCTTTTGCTGCTTGGCATTGGATGAATGGGGCAGGTCACATCTCTCCGTTTCTTTTTAGACTTCACAAAGTCAGGAAGATTGCGTCTATTTAGTATTAAATACTATCTTTTGCAAACATGACTTAGAAGCCTGTTTAAAAAACACATGGGCTTTCCAGCCCAGTACAGCAGCGATACGCGGACCCACATCAAATGCCTCTTTTATGAATCATGAAATAGATGCCGTCTTGCTTATGAGTATGTGTAAACTGGGAGTTATGACTAAAACCAGCACTTGACCTCCTCGCATTCCCCGTTGAACGCATCCTGGCATGCCTCATTGAAGATGCCCGTGTTCTGCGCTTTGCCTTGTCACTGGGAGATATGGCATACAGATGGAATGATCATATTGGCCTCTAAAGGAAAATATTTAACCCAGAGATGTCAATGGAATATAGAAATGATGGTTAAAATCCCAGAAGCCTGCCTTGTTTTTGTCTTTTTCCTTTCATCTAGCACTTTGGGTCATGCCATCACTTATACGCTTCAGCCCAAACAGGCAATTGCTGAGTTAAGAACCTGGAGTTCAAAGTGAACCATAAACCTTAGTCTATAAGATAAATCATACAAATTACTTTACAGAAATAAATAGAACATTTGGGAGAGAGGTTATCTTCTTGCCTTCAGTTTACATCTCTAATGACTGTAAGTTCACAAATGCATTCTGTCAAGAATATAAACATTGCTTTTATTATACCAAAGACAGATATTTATTACCAACTTTTACAGTATGGCCAGCCATCTTAGAGGAAAACGCTGGAATCTGGGCAAGAATGCAGAAACTTTGTCATGATTATTAAATTTGTTGGCACCTTTTTAAGCGCGATGAATGCTACTCGGAAAAACCTCACCGCTTGCGTTAAACTGCAGAAATTAGGTTTTTAAACTAGTGGATGGGGCTGAGCTTTGCAAAATTTTTCTTGTGCGAGTGGTGCTGACATGCAGAAATAGGTGTTTCCACACAAACACACCCAGGTGGGATTTTTCCAAAACTTTGAACTCATCTTTCCCACAGATCTCAATGATTATATTATTGTAACCTTGTGCAGGGCTGTGTTTCGGAGCACAATCCTTACTCTCCTGCCCTCGCTGCCAGAGGAGTTGTGTTCAGATTAGGCTGTCACTCCAACTTTTTTTCTATGGCACAGTATAATAAGGAAAAAAAAGTTATTAGATCAATAAAAAGGTTTTTATTGAAACTGGGTGTTAGAGAGTTCAGGGAGATATGGAGCCAACCCAAAAGGGTGCTTGACCCCAGGTTCCCAGATGGAAACTGGTCCCAATTCCTTCCTTAAAGAGCTGCCTCATCCTGCTCTGCTCAGGCCAGCACCCAGACCAGATTACAGTCCCCAACAAAATAAAACCTTTTTCATTGCTCTTTGAAATGCTCTTCCTGCAGAGCAGGGCAACAGCATCTGTAGGGTGCAGCTCGGGTACGTTGGCTGGGGCTCCCGGCGCGCAGGAGATGGGGATAAATAACATTTTCCTTGCATGAGTCTGGGAGCACCGAGGTGCCGTGATGCTGTCTGAGCATCTGGCCCCTCATCCTTGCTCTGGTTTTAGGATAAGGCTGGCTGGGGGAGGTTGGGACATCAGGCACAGGAGGTCCTGCTCGTGCCTGGGGAAGTCATGACATCAAGTGTTTTCACTGCTTGATGGACTCAGGGTGCTTCTGGGGAAACGAGAGACCAGATCTGGGTCCAAAAGGATAAGGGAAAAACCTCCCTGGGCCCCAGAGGCAGCTACACAGAGCAGGCGAGAGCCGTTTGGGCTCTGGTCCATCTCATCTCACTTACCCCTCCAAAACAAGTCCCTCTGAGCCCAAGCTAAGGTTAATTAGCAAAGCAAATGTGGCCACATTTCCATTCTCGGTGCCTGGGCTGTTTTACATAAGCCCACGGGTATTTCTCAGCTTGGCCAAATCAGCACCTCTCAGGAGCCCTCTTCTCTCCCAGCAAAAGCGCCTGGTTTGGAGCAAGAGAAGAAAAAAGACTCACACCAAAAGCATTATGCGCTGCATATCGCTGGGCTACATGTGTTCTGCGATTGCAACAGTCATGAATAAGGTATGAGAAATTGGACATGATATTGCATTTCCTGCTCATGCATCTGTCGGATAAGCTGTTTGGAGCCCGCCGCTCCAGCCAGAGATTGTTTCTTTCCTACATCATGGTAGTCACGGTGTCTCTGGTCGGTTGGGCTACGTTATGTCTGGTAAGGGAAGGAAGGGAAAGAAAAGAAAAAAAGGGGCACGTTGAAAACAAAAGCGTTTAAGCCTGGACACGTCTGTGAGCATGTGTGTGACACATTCATGGGCTGGTTTGTCAGAAGCAGGGATGTAAAATCTGTGCCCCCAGTCGCACTGAGCAAATCAAAGGGTGGAAGAAAGAAGGAATTCCTCAGCTCTGGCTACGCCTGCAGATCTTGCCCAAATGTTGCTGGCGTGCCGCTTCCCCTCCCAGCAGCGAGGCTCGGAGGAGCTGCTGCGAAATCTGGGGTGCAGACCAGCTCCTGCTGTGGATTTCACATCTCCAGTGCCCCCCAAATCTGCACTGCGGGAACCAGGGGTCGGCACTGGGCAGTGGGAGGATGGGAGGGCTAAGTAGGTCCTCAATGCTGATGAGAGCGAATTCGTCACTGCTCAGGAGAGCTCCAGGCTTCTCCCCCAGTACAGCGGCTGGCCAGGGAGCGGGTGGCAGTGGAGGGGAGAGGAAGGACCGTCAGGGTTTGGGCACGGGTGAGTTTTGGGGTGAGTGGGGATATGAGGGGGCAGCAGGAGGGAGCAGGGCTCCATCTCCGGCAGAGTGTCAGCGAGCAGCGGCAGCCCCGGTGTCCCCTGTGTCCCCAGTGCCACCACACCCAGATCTCCGGGCTCCATCGGGGCATGTTGCGGGGTGTCAGCCCCTCTCTAGCTCCCCTTGCACCTTCTTGCTTTGCATACAGGGTCTGCAATACAGATGGGAATCTCACCTCTGTCATATAAACCCAGGGGACCATTTAAAACCTTTCCCAAGGAGGGATGACCGCTCTCTCCCAGCGATGCACCGGAGGGTGTTTTGATAAACTGATCATATCCACAGCTCAAGTGGATGGGGGTTTCTGGAGAAAGTCCAGGGATTTTCTGCTCCATTTGACATCTCCCACACAGACTCCTCCCTTTCTTTCCAAGCAGAAGTGTTATTTTCCTTCTCTTTCCTTACCTTTTTTTTCCAGAGGGAATCAACATATGGGATAGGAAGGAACACAAATGAACAAACAAACAAAAAGCCAAGAGAAATTATTTTTGCATTGAATCATGCAGAAAAAGGCCCGCTCCTTTCAAATGGAACTGAACAGCCAAGAAAATTCTGAGAAAAATGAGATTTAATGGGAAAAGTGCATGGAACAAAATGGATTTTGCCTCATTGGAGATGTTTTGCAGGAACGCCTGTGACTTGCCCAGCAGCCCTGCTCCTGCGCCGCCTGCCCCGAGTGCAGGGACCACGGGCATGGCCAGAGCCCAGTCCTCATCTCCATCCTCGAGATTGCCCTTCGTGGAGAACTAACCATGCTCTCACCGTAAACAGTGCATTGACCTTATATTAACACAGGGATTTATTAATATTTCAATTTAAATGGTGTCTCTGGACTCTTCATTACTTGACTGCTCAGTTGGAAGCACCAACAGATATTTTGTGTTTTAGCAAAGAACTGAGAGCAGGAGCATGTTAACTGCACCCCTGATGTAGTGTCTGTGGTTCAGTTATCCCTGTTCCTTGGGAGACCCCGACATATCCAGCTATTTTCCCCACAGTCCTCTCTGTTGCACTGGAGCCATGCTCTCGAGGGCTCTTCTCTCACTATGGACTTTCCAGAATGATAAATTAATTACGACTTGCATTAAAACCAGTGCATCTTAATATGAGATCTGTCATAATCATAGACGAATGAGGTATCTGGGTGAACACAGTGAAAACTTCTCTTCGTTGAAGCCATTTATAACACACAAGTATGCCAGGATTAGACCAGTTGTAATAAACAGGCCAGGACAACAGTGATTAGGCATGAAATTGAACGATGGTAAATGTTTTAATACAATGGTTTATACAAGAAGTAGTACAAAAAAATATCTCACAAGCATGGT
Source organism: Calonectris borealis (assembly GCF_964195595.1). Lineage (NCBI taxonomy): Eukaryota > Metazoa > Chordata > Aves > Procellariiformes > Procellariidae > Calonectris > Calonectris borealis. The sequence continues at coordinate 14,530,207 of NC_134328.1, read as the reverse complement.
ACCTGAATGATAAATGAAAACAGAGCCTCAAATAACAATAACAATGTAAAACAATTTGTGAAGCCTTTTCTAAGCAGCACCCTGGTTAGATTCCAAAGAAAATACATGCAAATAATATTCAAAATCCCATGCGTTACATTGACTTTGGCCAGCTCCCAGCTCTTGGGTATAAAGCTTTCTCCCAAAGTTTTGCAAGTAAAACAAGTTCTTTGAATGAGGGCCTGATCCTGCCAGCTGCTGAGCATCCTCTGTTCTTACTGAGGTCACTGATGTCTACGGTTTGTAGGATAGATCTAATGCATAGGTCAAAAAATATCATCCAATAACGAAATCCCTCATATCAAACACACACACAAATGAAACTTTCAGGATCCACCCCTTAACTGTGTAATGCTTTTTTTTTTTTTTTATGAAAAATGTCAGAGATTTGGATACTTAAGTCACTGCTGGAAACTGTTCCTGCATCTGAAAGGCTGGCCATGAGGCCCGCGTAACTGGACAGCTGCTCTCAAGGTTAGGGCCAAACCCTCCTTGCTCCACTCGTGGGAGCAGCCTGATGCTTGGAAGCCGCTTCTGGAAATGCTCCTGCAGATGAGCAGCCCTTTCGCCTCCGAGCACAGTGCAGGATTGGGCTCTGAGCCCTTAATCCCCGCGGTAAGAAGTGGAACACTGCACACAAGATGTAGCAACAAAACAGATTTAGTTCAAGGTTAGTCTCAAGAACCCTTATCTGATCACTGACAGTAATTTATCACGCAGAACCCATCATTAGTGTCAAGCTGTTTTATTACCCACTAACTTAACACTGTTTTACCAAGAGTCAAGTGTGATGTCACTCATGTTAAAGTAATTTACAGCTAATAGATATGAGGTAGGAGTCAATGTTGGCTTGCTGAGTTCCTTTCATACTCGGTGCTAGCTCCTTTCTTTTTGCCCAGTAAGCAAATGAGAGAGCAAGGAGAGGCGGTAATAAAGGGGAACCCAGCCACACGCGTGTGTGCCCACGAACGCACAGAGGAGCTTTAAAATTTCCCAGCATCTTTTCACTTCAAATACAAGAATTCATCCGAATATGTGACCTCTGATATTGCAGAGTTGAAATGGCCAGTAAGATTTAAGAGACAATAACAAATAATCTGGATTGTGGGACAAGAAATGTGTAATGCTTTGGTCATGTGGAAGCTCCAGCACATCAGTAGAGGGGGAATCCCTCCTGGAGTCACATCATGTACCCCCAAAACCTATGAAATTTGTCTCGCCGGGAAAGAGTAAGCTTGGGCAGATTTGACATTCCCTTTTCAGCGGTCTCGGCTTTCAGGGTGAGAGTTCCCTTCATCTGGAACATGAAGAGAAGTTACAGAAACCTCGATAACGAGTTTTGTTACAGAAAATGGAGACGGTTGCGTATGAACGTTGTTTTCTTTCCCTGCCTTCCCCGTCTCTCCAGCCAATTCTGTTCAGTCGTAAGGTCAACCCCAGTGCAGGCTGTGTTTATAAGAGAATACATTTCCCATTTCCAATCACTTGCCGTCTCCTCTAATGAATCCTCCTGCTGACGTCTCCAGGATCCATATTCTTAGCCCACTAGACATTCAGAGATAATCCTGACTAATGTGTATATATTCAAAGAGGTTTATTGTGGAGAATTGTACATTTGGGATAAGGGAAAGGGCATCCTATATCAGTTCACCTCTCCAATTTTATACCCATTAAAAACATTTTAAATCACTGTATCTGCTCTTATTTCCCCTGGAAGTTCCTAAACTCTCGGCTATTTGCATGGTGACTTCAAATGGTCCAGGAGATGTGACCCTTCAAGACACTGCAGAAAAGCCAGAGAAGGTCTCTAGGGATTAAATTTTAACAGTTCTTGGGATCTCAGATAAATATCTTGCTCTGACAACACACCTGGACTGTAAATCATTGGAGCATCACTTTTGTCAGCCCTGTCAATAACTGTCCTGGTCTGTAAGTTCTGTTTGATCAAACAACTCTTGGAAACACACGATTTCAATGGTGACCTCAGCTTCAACCCACAGCACCGATTGTATGCAAATTGGCCAACGTCCCCTGAAAGGAAGACCCCGACATTTGGCTGCAGGAAGGGGCCAGCTGACCAGATGCGGGGCTGAAGGTTTGGAAAAGCTGGACAATGGCTAAACTCTACCTAGAGATTGGCCTGGGTACAGTCAGATGGGATATATATGCTCATAATTTTCTTCCTTTCCATGGGGAACTGAATAAAAGCTTGCCAGGACTTCTGCTTCTGCATATCTTTGCTCTCTTAAAATCATTCCAGTGGTTCCTTGTAACACATGGCTTTGCTCAGCTTGTTTCTGTGGAATCTCAGGAGTAAGCGGGAGATTGCAAGTGGCCCATCACTGCATCCTCCCCCGGGCGCTGCTTCGACCACAGGACTAGTGGGTTTCCACTGTGTTGGGAGAAAGCAGCTGGGTAGTACCAGTTATGGTCGATGCCTAAAACTCACGTGGTGCAAAGCTCAGGTTCTGGCTTAACTTTATATTTGCAAGTCCGGCGAAGTAGGAAAAATCTCTTCTCTCCCTCTCCCCAACTCCAGAGCATTCAACCATGAAAGCCAGAACATCCCTTGGGCAGCTGGGGTGCCCAGAGAGAGAAAGAAGTGCTTTGCTTCCCACTCTGGCCAAACCAGCTGCCTCTCCACCTCTCCCTCTCTATACCGCCTTTCCAACTAATTGGAGCCACGTTTCCATGCCAAAGCAGATGAAAAATGCAGCCAGTGAGGGCTGAGAGGTTGCTGAGAAGGTGAAAAATGAGGCTAGGAGAGGTCAGAGATGCAGCCGAAGAGATGGAGAGAAGTGGGAAGGGGAGTTTTGTGAGGTGGAGAAGATTTGCTCACCCAAACCAAGGCAGTTCAGATGTGGTAGAGAAGATGTGCAAGCAAAGCACAGCCTGCAAATGCAGTCAGCGAAGGCAGGAAAAATATTGGGCATAGAGGTATTAAAATTAAGCGTAGCAAAGCAATGCAGGGAACATTAAATTTAGTTCTAGTAGATAGGAAAGGCTGCACCATTCATTTGTCACATCCTTCCAGTACCTTGCTTATGAGAAGTCGTAGCGCCATTTCTCCCTCATGGAAGATTATTTTTAGACACATAAAATATATGAGGAGAGAGGTGCAAAATGAAAATTAGCCCATATGCAGATAGTGTCCCACATTCATCCCTCGGGCATCTGCATTAACTTCAGTGGAAGACTTCCACCAGAGATTAATTCAGACCTGTACTTATAAGTGCACATCTGTGTAATGCTGGGGTTTTGAGTCAATAACTTCACACCAAGCCTGCAATGGGAAAAAGAAGTGCTTCTGGTTATAGATACCAAAATGAAGGAGACAACGAGCATTAATATCGCAGCTGACTTTGGGCAGAGATTTTATAGGATGTGAAAGTCTGTCCCTGTTATTGCAGAGTTAAATAAAACTCCAGTAAGTAAAATGAAGGGGAGTCATGTTTTGGGACCGTGCCACCTTCTGGGCCTTCAGAATCAAATCTGTGCAGGCTGCTGATTAAAAAAACACACTTCTGCAACCCTTCAGACCTTGGAAGAAGAAACCATCTTCCATGCAGCCAGATTCTCAAGTGGTTGGATTTACCAAGTGCTTACAATATTACTATTTATTTTTAAATCCAAAATTTCTCACCTCCATCTACTCTGTACAGACATATAATGGTAAAAAAAATGGGGATCTGCATTCAGAGCAGCTTTTATAACCCCAACTGGTTTATCCCACTGCGATGCAGGTCCCTCCTCTCCTGAAGCTACATGCAGAAGAGGGGCAGGCAGACCTGCTCACAGCTAACAGTCCTCCAAACCCTCCCCATGCTTCCCTCCAAGCGAGCAAGCACAAAGAACCAGGAATGTCTCCAGGTGGTGAAGGGGCTACAGAAACCGTGAGGACGGTAACAGAGGTACAGCCTTGCTGCAGGGAGGCTTGTGTAGGGTAAACGCTCCCAGGAGGTGTATCTCTATTCTTTGGGTAATTTTGGAAGACATACCTCCAAAAGAGACCCGTGTTCAGGAGCCAAAGACCATCCAAAAGCTATAAACGAAATACTAAGGTGAGCAAATGCTCTCTCATTTTCCAGATACGGGTTTTAATGTTGTATTGGGAAAAAAAAAAATTTTCCACCAAGAAGGCTGGTTGGAAGAGTATCCAACTGGGAAGCAGGGGCAGAGCGCCAGTCGGACAACTTCTTGATCTCCCACTTTTCTCCCAGGTAGATGAAGTCAGTAATGCTTCCGGAAAGTCATGGCACTCCTGGAGAGTTAACGAATCTGGATTTTTCTTTTTTAATCCTTGAGATCTCCCCATTTCCAGTTTCTTCTCAGCAGCCCACATAGCGAGGCGCTTTGTTTATGAGAACACTGCTGTTGATATTAGATCTCATGACTCCGGAGTCTGAAGCTTTAAGGAAAAACACCCAGTATCAAGGGACTTGAAACAAAAAAATGAGCTCATACCCCAGAGATGTCCAGCTGGGAGATTCCACTTTATGGGAACGCTCTACAAAGGTCTCCAAGTGACATGGGCACCAGCGTCCCATCTCCCAACATTTAGCAGTAACATAATGGTCCCGGTTTCCTTCCCTGGCACAGGAAGAGCAAGATCCTTTGCACGTTTCTCCCAACCAAGCAACAACCAGGTTACATCATGACTTTGGTGGCCGAAGCTCCTCGCTTTCCTCCCTCCCCCACCCCAGGAACAATGGCTAACTGTTCTTTTTCCATCTATAAATTTGTCTGAGTTAACAGTTCCCAAGATCTGGCAGCAAGCTGGAGCTGGGAGTGAGCTGAGAGATAGGAGAGTGACAGTCTGAAATGAAACACAGAGCTGCTGGGCCTGCAGCCGTCAGACAGGAGCCTGGCTCCCTCCCTTAAAGATTAGCGAGACTCCTTCGCTGGAGCCCTCCGCATTCCCCAAAATCCTAGCAACAAAGTGCTGTCTCTCAGCCGCCAATGAATCATGTGAATTTAACCTTTCACCTGGCCACAAGGAGGTTAATATACCAAAATAGCCTTTTTTTTTTTTTCTTTCCCCATTTATTGCCCATAATGGCCATGGGGAGCATGGTGGAAACCCCGCGTAGCTGGAAAGGCTCTGGAAGTGGTTTCATATCGGAGCTCTTTGCTTGCTGGCCTCTGCCAGGACCAGGCTGGCATTGCCAGCATCACCCCACCAGCTCAGCGCAGATGGGCTCCAGTTTATTCAGGGAAATAGTTTCCATTTCACAGTTCAAAAGATTTTTGCCTCTCATTGCCTGGCCGGTGGCTCACTGTGCCCTCCAGCTTCAACCCCACAAGCATTTACACGCACAAGAAATTGTATACACAAGGCGTCCCCCAGCGTGCCCACATGGCCGGAGCCTGAGTCACTCGCTGCTCCCGCCTGTGGCAAAACTCCTGGAGAACTTCCCAGGTGGGGTCAGACCTTCACCCCTGCGAGATGCTGAGCCACTCCTGGGGCTGGATATCCTGCCTGGGCTGGATGTCCTTGTCCTTTGGGCTTGGGACAAAGTTGGAGCCCTCAGAGTTCCCTGCATCAAACAAATCTGGAGACCACAGTTTGCCCATCTGCAAAAAAAGAGGTGGTTTATCCCTCATGGGGTACTCCTAGCAGCGGGTGCTGCAGCCCCGGCCCGTGCCCACTGGCCCTGCCATCATCAGCCTGAGGATGTCATGACTGCTCTGAAACTTGGAGTTTTCTGTTAAATCAGCCTGGAAGGAAAATTAATTTTAAACCATTGGGGCCAAAATCGCACAAGCAAAGGTCATTTTTAGGAGGCACGTGCCAAGTTACCCATCTTAGGGGGGCACACATTGCAATCTGCATTTTGTACCCTCTAAATATTGAAGGAAGTGGGGTGATTTTTGTAGCCGTTGTTGGCTCATGAGCAGCTGGAGGAATGGCTGAGGGTGAAGCATCCCCATACAACGGGTCCACAGGGGACAGCAGGCAACATCAGCTCTACAGGACCTCTTTTATTTTCCGTGCCAGTGAAAGCCTTGCGGGCTAAGGAAGAAAACAGGATCTCAGAGTAAGAGGGGGAAAGATTTTAAATACTTCCCCCACCCGTCTCTCACAGCCCCCCTTCCTGAGAGCCACTGCCACATGCATATAACAGGAGATAAATATTTTCTGGCAGAGCCTGCTGTTTATTTAACCCTTTTGAGACACAGCCCTCTGGCATCCCCTCACTCCTCCAGGCACAAAACCCTGCTGTCCCTGCCTGGCTGGGCTGGGGCAGCTCAGTCCTTGCCCACAGCCCCTCGCTGGCTGGGGCGTCCCCCAGCCCGGGCCGTGTCCATCACTTCTCTCATCTCTCCAGCGCTGCCCTACGAATGAGCCCGGCCTCGGCCGCAGGAGGTACCTGAGCTCGGTCCCTGGGCAAGGGCCAACCCACCCCTTGGAGCCTGGGTAGGAAGGGGCTGGGGGGAGGATGGAGGGAGGGAGGGATGCGGTCCGGCGGATGGGGACCACGGATGCCGACCGGCGGATGCAGACCCCGCCGGTCCCCTCCCGTCGATCCCCGCCGTTCACAGCCCACCGGGCAGGGGGAAGCAGCTCCCGGAGAGCTTGTTCTCCCCCCGGGCAGCTCGTCCTTCTCCCCCGGGTCGTTCGTTTGGGCGCTGGGGGCAGAGCCGGAAAGCGGCCCGGGGCTGTAGAGGCGAAATACGCGATGGGTTTCCCTTTGCAGCGGGGCGGCTCGAAGGGGCCCGGTGCTGGCTGTTGGGCGGGCGGCCCGGGGCAGAGCCCCGCCGAGGGGCACCGGGTTGCGCTCGACTCTAACTTCGGAGCTCGTCCTCCCCGGCATCCCCGAGGGCAGCGGGCTGCGAGCCGCCTCTGAGCCCCGGGAGAGGATGCTGCAGCCCGTGGGAGGCAGAGGGAGGAAAGGGGACGTGTTTAATTAATTGCCACCTCCCGATGCACCGAGGGGGAACGTGAACCCGCGGTTCCCCGCTCAGGGTGCGCCTTGCCTCCCCTCTGCCCGGTGCAGCAGGACCGGGTACGTTTCTGCCCTCTTCCCTCCACTTTCCTTTTCTTTTTTTCCCTTGGTTTTCGTTGGGGGGGAGGAGGGGAGCTAAAAGTCCCCCTCGGGGACCGCGCAGGACGCTCCCACGCGTCCGCCCCCGCTCAGGACTCACAAATCAGCCGGAGCGGGATTAGGGCCGAGGGGCCGGGGCGCCGGGCAGTCTGTCCCGGCCCGGGGGAGCCTCACCTGGAGGGGTCAGAGCTCCCCCGGGAGCCGTGCCGAGCCGCACCGGCCCCGCTCGGACCCAGCCGGAGCCAGGCTCTGCTTGGACGGGGGGGACGGGGAGCGGGGACCTCTTCCTAACCCCCTCCCTCTTGCAAAATGTGGCCGTACCCCCCAGGAAGAGCAGGGCGAGGTCCGAACCAGTCCGTCTAACAGACCGGTAAACGGATGTGCACCGGTGGCAAAGCTCCCGGCGGGTCCCCTCGGGGTGACACCGGGCTCTCCCGGGAAGCCTCCCAGCCTCCCCGCCTGCCCCCGCTCCGGACGGGGCTGGGGCTGGAAGAGGGGGTCTGTGGTCTCCTCCGGGGGGTCCGGGGATCACCTGCCCCGGTGGTTCTGTTAGGGTTTTTGTGCCCGTCTAAGCCTCGCCGTGAGCTGGGTCCCGCGCAGAGATGTCCGGCGCCCTGTGCCCGGCTGCCATGTCGGGGGTGCCCTCGGTGGGGCAGGGAGCGCCAGGGACCCCCTGCCTGTCCCCGCGGGAGGGTGCCCGCACCCCGTGTCCCGCATCCCGGCGTGACTTCCCCGGGTGCAGTGCGAGAGCTGCGGACGGGGCATCGCCGCTGGCACCGGTGCCACGCTGGCACCTTCCCTCCCTGCTTCACCTAAAGCATCGCCCATGCCGGACCCTCCTCAAAGGAGGATCCCCGCACCCTCCGCCTGGCCCCCGGTTACCGACCGCAGTCTAAATTTCTACAAACACCCAAATCGCAGCGATGGGGAGGCATGTCGTGAGCTCCGGGTGCGGCCCCCCCACCCCGTGGGCAGCCCCACGCAGGCCTCACGGGTGGGTGGCACCAGCCTGGGCCGGTGCCCTATGGGACCAGAATATGGGGCCAGTCCAGCGGCGACTGCTGCGGGTGGTGCTGGAAACCCCCGGTGTCGGAGCACCTGCCCGCAGCGCTGCTCCGCGCCCGCGGGCGCTGCCTTGCGCGGCGGCGGGAGGAGCCGCCCGTGGAACCCACCGCCCCTCGCCGCGGCCTCGGGTCTCCGCTGCCCGGTGGGGCTTTCGAAAGCCCAGTAGCCCCGGCACCGCCGGGAGCTGAGCTAACGCTACCGCGGGGAGAAAGTGGTTTGAAAAACTGGTTAAAAAAAACCCAAAACAACTGGATGCGTCTGAAGACAGACGCGCGACACGTCCACGGGCAGGTTTTCGCGCACCGCGGTTTCCTCCGGCCTGAACGTGCTCACGGGATAAATCCCTCAGGATTTCAGCAGCGCCTCGTTTCTTTCAATGTTTTCACATTTATTTGAACGCCAGAAGCGATCGGAGCGGGCAGTTCGCACACATTTAAAAAAAAAAATAGAATAAATCACAGTTAAATAACACCTTGAAATTGTAAAGCCTGGAAACCCACGCGCCCCCGTGGTTTCACCCCGCTTTTAACAACCGAAACGAAACGAAGGAAGCTCCGGCGGTGGCTCAGCCACAGACACGGAGGGGTTGGGGCTGGTTTTCCGCGGGGACGTTTCTGCCCGTGCCACCGCTGGGCTCGCTGAGCAAGAGCCTCCCCGAGTTATTTTCTTTTTCTATCGCTGTTTTTCCCTTTTTTTTTTCTTTTTTTCTTTTTTTTTTCTTTTTTTTTTCTTCTGCTTTGCGGGCACAGGGATACCCTGCGAGCCGTAAACGGCCGCTTTCGCGAGCAAATAAATACATCTCCAGCCAGTTGCGTTGCATTATTCCGAGGGAAATAGCTGGCATTCCTGCACCAGTTTATTTTGGAGCTGAAATTTCCCACCCTTCCCGCAGCGCTGGTCCCTGCGGAACCGGGGCTGGCCGGGCTCCCCCGGGCGCCGGGACCCCAGCGCCGGGCAGCGCTCAGCTGCGTTACGGGAGGGCTCCCGGGGCCGAGCAGGGCCTGATCCTGTCGGCAGAGGCCTGCAGGCGGCAAAGCTCTGTCCTCCCGTGGATGGAGCAAGCGGCGGCTGAGACTCGCCGAGGCTTTTGGTTTTTTCTCCCTTTTTCCGAGGAGGAGAGAGACGGCGCCTTGGGGCAAAGGCGCAAAAATTCCCCCGCACGACCCGGAGGCAAAACCCGATAACGATGAAATTATTTCCTCGCTGCGGCGACGGGTGGGGATCGGCCCCGCTGCCCGGCACCGGAGGAGAGTTCAATCGACCAAATGACCCGGGCTAGGCGGGCAGCGGGGACTAAGTGCTCCTTCCCTCTCCTGCCGCCCCTTCCCGGGTCGCGCCGACGGGGAAAAGCGGGGAAAGGGTTTTTGTCCCCGTCGCAAGGCCAGAGCCGCTCGGCCGGGGGGCTGCAGGGAGAAGGACCCTCTCCGCTGCTCCCCCCAGGGAACAGCAGAGCCCCTGCAAGCGGGGCAGCCCGGGGCGGCCGGGGCCCGATGGCCCCGACGGGACGGTGAGGGGCAAGAGCGCTGCTCTCCGAAGCGGCCCGGCCGGGCAGAACGGCTTTGAGCCTCGGGCACGGCCGGGCCGGGCAGGCTGCAAAAGTTGCCCCAGCCTCGGCGGGGCCGTGGGCCACTTGAGAAAGGCAGGGCGGGCTGGGAGGCAGGCTGGTGAGACCCCCCGTCCCCGTTAGTATGGGTTTTATTGCAACGGAGAGCCGGAGCGCTCGCTGGGAGCAGAACACCGCCTGGCCACGTCCCCTGCTACCCGACCCCCCCGCCGGAAAAGTTTTCGGTGTGTTCCCCAGCATCCACCGGCGGCCCGGGGGGGCATCGCCTGGGCGATCCCCAGAAACGCAGCGAGGCCCGCAAAGGAGGGAGGACCCCCCCACTCCTCTCCAGGGGCCGGGCGGACACCTCCATCCTTGCTGGGGGCAGTGGGGCGGCCAGCGGGTCCGGGGCGGTGCGGGGTATCCTCGGGGGCCGCATCCTGCCCCCGCTCCGCCCGGCGCCCGCGGCCCCGCTCTAGGGGCGAGCCGGCGGGCGCGTCCCCCCCGCCGGGAGCGGAGCCGGCGGGACTTATCCCGTCCCCCCCCTCGCCGGGAGGCGCCCAATCCTGGCCGGGACCGGGGCTACCCCGCCGGCCGTCACGTGGGCCGGGCCGCACCGGGGCCCGCCGTAAAGAGCCGCCGCCGGCTCCGCCGCCGCCACTTCCCCGCCGGGCGCAGCCAGGGACGCACCCACGGGAGACGGCGGCGGCGGGAGGGGAGGGACCGGGGGAGGGCAGCCCCTCTCTGCCAGGGGGTCCTGGTTATTTTGTTTTTTCTCCTCCCTCCCCCGTAAACTTTATTCTATTTTTTTATTATTATCACTATTATTATTTTTATTTTCCTGGGATTTCCTTGGATGGTCTGAGCGCAGCTTCATGCCCACCCGGCCATGCCCGGCTCCGCTCCCGGCCCGCTGCCATGTGAGTACCTGTGCGGGAGGAGCGGCCCGGGAGGGGGGCCGGGGGCGGGATGCTCCTGCGGTGCTCCGCGGCTTGAGCCCTCCGTCGGCACGGAGAGGCCTGCCTGAGGGTTATTTCGCTTTTTAACAAGAAAGCGGCAGCGCTGGTGGATGGGGACGCCGGGGATGATCCCGATCCGGAGCCGCTGCCCAGGGCCGCCGGGACCCCGCTCCCGCCCGGCCCGGGCGCCCGAGGGGCCGCGCCGCGGCCGGCCGCCTCCCCGCCAGCAAGGCCCCGAGGCGCGCTCCAGGCCCGGGGCTCGAAAAACAGACGGGAAGGGAAATATTTTTGGGAAAAAAAAAAGAGAAAAAAACATTGTTGGCCCCTCGGCAGTGCCCGGGCGGGCGGCGGGGCGGTGGGAAGGTGCCGGCGGTGCCGCTGCCCGAGGCGCGGAGGTTATTTCTCGCCGTGACTCGGCCGCTGCTCTCGGCCCGGCGCCGCGGGTTTCCCCCGCGGGACGAGCTGACCAGAGGAAAGTTTAAAGGAAAATAAATAATAATTACAAATTACAGCCCTGCTTGAGGCAGGGGGGAAACGCCGGCGGGTGCGAAGGGCCCCGGACTGGGGTCTCCCGGGGTCTGCCGAGGTCTAAGCCCGCGGCTCTCGGCTCTCCTCCCCAGGTTCCTCTGAGTGAGCCCCTCGGCAACGTCGGGGCTCAGCCGGCCGGGCCCTGAGCAGCCGCCGCCGCCGCCGAGGACGGAACATGTATCAGGGTCTGGCCCTCGCCCCCAACCATGGCCAGTCGGCTTATTCCCACGACTCCAGCAACTTCCTCCACTCGTCGGCCGGCTCGCCCGTCTACGTGCCCACCACCCGGGTACCCTCCGTCCTCCAGACGCTGCCCTACCTGCAAGGCTGCGAGCCGCACCAGAGCCACCTCGCCAACCCCCCGGGCTGGGGGCAGAGCAGCGGCGAGGCCGCCGCTTTCAACGCCGGCAGCCCCCACCCGCCGTCGGGCTTCTCCTACTCCCACAGCCCGCCGGGCAGCAGCCCCCCGGGCCGCGACGGCGCCTACCAGGGGCCCCTGCTGCTGGGCGGCGGGGGCCGGGAGCAGTACGGCAACGCCTTGGTGCGCTCCGTTAACGGGTCCTACTCCAGCCCCTACCCCGCCTACGTGACCCCCGAGATACCGCCTTCCTGGACGGCCGGACACTTTGAGAGCAGCGTGCTGCACAGCCTGCAGACGAGGCAGGCGGCTTTACCCGGCCGCAGGTCCACCTTCGGTAGGTTGCCGTCACCCCTCACCGTCGCCTCGGGGCGCCGAGTCGTTTCCCGGCTCTCGGCCGCCGGGTCGGAGCCATCCCCATCCCCCCCGCGTGTTGGTGGGCCGGCCCCGGGGTGAGCTGCCCCGCTGCCATCCCCGACGGGAGGGGAGGGGATGATTTTATCCAGGGATGGAGAGATGGTCCGGGCACGGGGGGTGTGTGGCTGACCCTGGACAGAGGTGGGGGGTGTGGGGGTGTGACACGAGGGGCAAAGACCGGGTTTCAAAGGAGAGCAATTCCCCCGCGGGACAGAGGAGCAGAGGCCGTTCAACCCCTTCCCCCTCCACCACCACCCCCCCACGATATCTCCTTCCCACAATATCGACTTTGTGCCTGTGCTTCAATACTTACCCTTGTGTTTAAATTAGCGGGGCAGATTTATAGCTCCCTCCCTTTTAAGTAATTTATTGTGGTAAATTAGTTTATATTTGAACAGACTCTCGGTCTCCTAATTCGCCTTCGCCCAAACAGGTCCTCAGCTGCATCGCTCTGCGGCCTTTGGAGAGACACTGAAACGCACTCAGGCGTTGAACAATAAACCCCACTTCAATTCGTTTGCATCCACACCGGAGAGCCCTTTTAAACCAACTCCCGAGCAAATAAAGTTTTGGGCTTGATTTAAAAGGACTCTCCGTGCGCAGGGTTTATAACCCCGGGGGTATTTCACCGTCCTCCTCCGGCGGTGGTTTGCAAAGTCCTTTAAAAGCCACTTCAAGATCTCAGCCGCGTTATCATCTTTACTGCGGTGAACCGAATTATCTTATCTTTACCCCAAGAACAAAGTTAAACCAGGGAAACAGCCCCCCTCCCCACCGAGCTGCCTCCCCGGCTCGGCTTTTCCTCCCACGCCGGAGGTGCTCGGCAGCGGTTTCTTTCCAGGATTTTCTCTTTGTCTGGGAAAATCCGTTGCGTTGTGCGGGAAGGGATCGCCCCGGTCCTGCCGGGGGAGGTGGTAGCGCAGAAATCTCTTCTGCGTTTTCAGTTGGGTGGTTTGGGATCCGGAACAGTGGCCGCCGTCCTCTCTGCCGTTTATTTTTGCTCTTGAATAGTGTAAACCGCTCTTAAGTAGCGTAAACTATTCTTTTTTCATTTAATGAATTATTGAAACTTTTTTCTTTTTTTTACTTTTTACATTTTATTTTTGTTTTCCATTTTCCCCTTTTTAATTTTTGTTCTTTTTCCTTTTTCTTTCCGTTGGATCATTATTAATACGATCGAAGATGAAAAAAAAAAAAAAAAGAGCGTATTTTTCTTCGAAAGAAAATAAGATTCCAGGCGAAGGAATTTATTTCAAAACGAGAGAGAAAGGCGGCAGGAGGAGAAAGACCGACTCTCAATCTAGGGGTCCCTCGGTTTCTGCTCCGGGCTGCCCGTTTGCCGCGGAGCCGCGCTCGGGGCAGAGACGGACCGGGCATGGTGCTCGGAGCGGGCGGCTCCGCGGCTTCTTCCCGGGGCTTTCGGGGCGGGGGAGGAGAAAAGTGAGGAAAAGCCCCGCTAGCAGGAGTTCGGGGCAGCGGGCGGCCGGTGATGCTCTCCCGGGGAGCCCCGCGGGGCGAGCGGAGCCGCAGCCCGGTGTTGCTCCACGGGCAGCCCTGAGCCCTTCCCCAGCCGCGCCGTCCCCATCGGCCAGCGACCAAGGCGCCTTGCTAGAAATCAGGAAAATCGCCCCATTTTGCCCTCTCCCCCCCCCCCAATTTATTTTTGCAGCCCGGGCTGCGCCCGGTGCGGGGATAACACCGTGCTCTCCCGCTGATGGGCTCCCTGCCTGTTCCCATCCCAGGGAGACCCCAGCCGCGCTCAGCACTTTGGGGTCTTTTGGGGAAGGGATGGGGGAATATGCTGTCTTTGAGCAAAATATTAAAAGATTAAGGTGTGGAGGGAATAAAGGGGTTTTGGTCCACACTTTGTAGGGTGGAGATAAACTCCCACCGGGCAGGGATTGTCCCTCGCAGAGGAGTAGCGGGGCACAGAGGATTAGGGACCCTCTCCCGCAGGGTCCCTGTGGGCAGCCCGGCCCAGGGTGGCCCTGTGAGGTGGGGACAGCTCCTGACCCGTATGCCTTGGGTGTCTCTTCCAGAGTACCTGGAGGAGTTCCCCGGGGACGGCCGGGAGTGCGTGAACTGCGGGGCCATGTCCACGCCGCTCTGGAGGAAGGATGGCACCGGGCACTACCTGTGCAACGCCTGCGGGCTCTACCACAAAATGAACGGCATCAACCGGCCGCTCAAGCCGCAGAAGAGGCTGGTAAGAGGGGGAAACCCCGCGGGGATCCCCTGCTCCACCCAGGGGGTGGCTGGAGGGCAGGAGCCGGGGGGCTGTTGCGGTGTCTGTACTGTCGGGGTCTCTACTTGTGTTAAGGCCTGTTTGACCTTTGGTTCTCCCACGAATAAAATGCCCTCAGCACTGGCGGGAGCCCCTTGTTGCGATGCAGAGCCAGTTTGGGTCAGGAGGAGCAGAGTGAAGCTGGGGGGGGATTGCTGCCCTGGCACGGCTGGTGGGCAGCAGGGACCGGAGGGGTCCCGCGGCTGCACGGAGGGGCTGTGCCACAGCCGAGCAGGGGCCGATCAGCCCTGCCTGCAGTCCAGGGCTCTGTGGGCTTCCTCCGGCTCCGTTCCCACAGTGGGCGCGTTGCTTTTTATTCTACAATAACAATTATTATTTCCTAGTTCTTCATGCAGACACACACGGTCTAGGCAGGGTAGATGAACAGGAGACAGGGCTGATTCTGAGCTGGCCCAGGGAGGTTCGCGGCCACTCGCAATGGGAGCAGGATGAGGCCCACTTCCCCCGCTGCCTAAGGGGAGATTTGGGGTTTGGTAGTTCCCAGTTTCTCTGCAGGCTAAAGCACTAATTCCTCCCCACAACGTGATATTGGGCTTCACCCAATTGGAATCCCATCGTGAGAGAGGAAAGGCGCCTCCTTTTTTTTTTTTAGAGTCGCTTTGGGATGTTTAAATTTGGTGGTAACAGTTTTGGTTTCAGAGCCTGTCATCAGAAGCCATCATTACAAACAGGATGTTTGTCGGAGCCGTGCTGGGGAACAGCTGGGAGCTCCTTTTGCTTTCGCTCGGGGTGTATTCCCGCAGTTATTTTTTTGCATTGCAAAACAAATTATTAGCAATAACCCAACAGTGACAAGTTTCTGTGTAAGAAAACCATAAAAAAAAAAAAAAGTTGGGATTGAGCAAGATTCCGATCCCAGAAAGGTGGTTCTGGATTTGCAAAATTAAATGAGCAGCGGCTCCATGGAAAATCACCCTGTTTGGTTCATCACATCAAACTCGAGGCATTTCTGTGAAACATTCAGCATTATCCAACAGGATTTGCCTGTCTCACCAAAACCCTCCTGGTCTCCTTTAATGTAATGACATTAAATCCGCACCCCGGCAGCGGGCTCTGGTCGCTGCTGTGCTGCAAATCTCAGAGTTACGCTGCTGATTTCTTCAGAGCAATACGATCCGTGCGTAGAGAGATAGGTGCAAACCAGTTTAAATCCAACTCTGCATTTTGGACTGGCATCAAAATGAGGCGTTGGATGAATTTCCAGGGTTTTTTTGAACAGTTTTTCCCCAAAGGAATTGGAGAGATCTCGCTGCTCTTCAGTATTTTATTTCGGCGCATGGGAAGGGAGCCAGCCTTGCGTTGCCTGCACCCTACCCGCGTGGTGCAGGCAGCGCTCGGGAACCCCCAGCTCCCTGCCTGCTCCCCTGTCCTGGCTGGCAGAGTCCATACGCAGCACGCATGAGGCATTTTTCGGCAAACATTTCAACAAAGTTTTCTGGTGGAGAGCGCTGGTTCGCAGAATTAAGACCGTTTCCCAGGGATGAGCAAATCTTGCTGGCAATTATCAAAGCACTTCCAACCTTTTTTATTATTATTTTGGCAATCAATACAACAATGATAAAGCCCAAGTGAAAGAGCTGATTCTTATCCAGGGGAAACGTTTCAGTAAGGTTGAAATACTTGAGGCGATTTTGTTTTATGGATTAGAAAAGAGGCTGCAATTTTGACTTTCTATCCTGACTTTGGAATGAAATATTTCAAAATCTTGGATTTTCCCAAGGGTTTGAAATCTCATGTTGCAACGAGTTCTGCCCCGTCAGAGGAAGGGGGATCCACTGATGATGGACAAGAGGGTGCCAGGCGTACTCTGCAAATCCACCACCCCTGTAGCTTGGGATGTTTCTTCCCCTGAACGATTTCCATGGCAGGGGATGTCTTCCCTGCTCAAAACCTCACCCAGACAGGCTGGGTGGGAGCGGAGCAGTGAACGCGGTGACACACCGTTGCTCTAGGAACGATGCAATCGGCTGTTTCACAGTGAAATACAGACACGGGAAGGAAAAATGGTTGCTTTTGTCCTTTACGTTACGACCTTTGTTCTGTAAGTAGACGCCGCGCTGGGAGTTATTCTGACTCCTGTTTTCACAAAGCAAAGTCCTGCTGAAAGCCCTGCAGAACGCAACGTGGCCCAGATAACACTGCGGGAATGACGTCCTGCAGCTCGGCAGCGCTCAGCCTGCTTGTGTGTGGGAGAGGGTGAGCAATAGTAGTGTAGTTTCCAGTTAATTTTTTGTTTCTTTTTTTGAGATAAGGGCAACATCCTCTATGCAGCAGGGGCAGCTGTTTTGCTACAGCTGTGTCTCGATTCAAAGCCCTGTGGCTTTTGGCAGAAAGGATTTATCTAGAGGAGGGTGGAAGCAGCGCTTTATTTTAGGCAGTATCTTTTCTAGCCAAAGTTTCTTGGTGCATTTCACAAGATGATACCTCAGACCCGGTCCTAAAAGCCAAATCACTTTTACCATCCAGGAGCAGCTGCTGGAGCATCCTTGCGCATGCAGTTTCCCCGTGGTAGGAGCAGAGCTGCACCACACGGTGCAGCAACGGGGGCAGATGCAGCAGCCGTCCTGTGCTCAGCAACTCCCACACTGTCCTGAGTTGAAGGACTAACCTGGAGTTGAGTCTTGCTGGCTTGGCTCAGGGGGTATTTTTTCAGCCTGTCCGTTTTTTTACAGTTTGCAATGCCACAGTTTGGTGACACTTTTGAGGAAGGTGGGAATGGGACCGATCACAGCCCTGGGACAACCTGATAGGACCCTAGAGCCATGCAGCGCTCACAGTATGTGCCTTGGCTTTCTCCTGCCCGTCAGTTCCTGTGCCTCCTTTGTCCTCCGAGGTGTGGATTTGCCCAGAGCCACAAGAGCAAAGGCAAATCTCAGATGATGCTGCTGCCTTTGGCTCTGAGCCTCGGATCTGCCCGCTTTCAGGAGCTGAGCTCAGGTATCTCAGCACATTTTCCTGCAACCTCTTTCCTATTGACACCAGGTCCCCTCTGTTCTGCTGGCAAGGGGAACAGAGAAGTGCTGATTAAATCTGGGGATTCAGAGGCTTCTTTTTTTTCCTGTGAAACCCTGTGGTTTCATTTCTACCTTTGAAAAGGAGGTGAAGCAAAGTCTCTGATGGCTTTGGGCTCCCTCGGAGGGACCTGCCCTGCTCGCTCTGAATTTTTTGGGCTCCCCAAGCAGCACTGGCACACGGTTGATTCGATAAGCACCAACTCACCATTCCTTGAGCTTATCAGCAACACTTGGCTGTCAAGCCTGGTCCGTGAGGAGTTTTTGTTTGAGTGTATGCTGCATTTGTATAAATAAACACTGGAGCACAATGTTGAAGTCAACAACTTCCTAGACAAGGTCAGAATGGTACAAAGGCAGCCGGGTGGAGGCAAGCAGAAATGCATTTTCTTTTAAGGGAACTGCTGGGAAACCAGCAATAATGTATTGTACCCTTGTCCTTCAGTGAGCAACAGTAGCCTTGACTGTCTCTTTCTTGCTAAGCTGGCAGGTTGTGGTGCAGGGCCAGGTCCTCGTGGGGTTTCTGGGATTTAAATTGTAATATTTGGCTGTGGAGGATGGTTTCTGCTCTCCCTGCTGTGTGAGGAGGAGGCAGCACACGGAGTGATGTGCAGGAGATGCGGAAGGCACATGCTGCTGCCCCAGCAGAAAGCCCGCGAGAAGGTCGTGATGCAGCGCTGGCAGGTGGGCAGAGCTCTGGCAGGGCTGGCATTGCCCTTGGGCCACCGGAGCCACGGGTCTCATTGCCACCTCGTCTGCAGGCCGCGGACAAAGCGTTGTACGAAATAGGGACAGCGTGTCCCTCCCTCCCAGGGGCCTGCGGTGGCCCAGAAATCTTGGGGCTTTCCAAAGGGCTCTGCGTTGGCCTTCCTCCATCCGCAGGTGATGACAGATCTCACCAGCCCACGCCGGGCACAGTTACCCCAGGGCTGAGTGTCTCCAAATTCCCCTCCACACCCGTGGCAGGAGCTGGACCTCAGAGCCCCTTGCACCCGTTGTGTGCTCAGCACCTCCCTCTGCTCCCATCGGGGCTGAGGTCCCTCCCGGTTGCAGGGATGAACGGCACAGCCCCGGCAGCTGAAAGGCTTTAAGGAAGCTGTAGCTGCTCCAGGATCTTGCTCTGACACCATGTCCCATATTAGGGACAAGGATTGCTGTCCCCTCCTCTGTGCCAGGCTTGTCAGCTCACACCTCGGTGTATTATTATTATTTTTGCCTGGTTATTTCTTGAAAGCTAAATAATTTCCAAAGCAATACTGTTATTTGCACATAGTTGCTGAGACCTCTTTGCTGAGCAACGAGTGAATCAAAGCTTGGGCATGTCACTTGCGTCTCTTGAAACTCAAAGCTGATCTTTATTTGACTGCTAACCTTGTAAAAACATTTCATTTTTATTCCTAGTCTTCCCACCTCATTCATCGTATTGCTCAGTCATGATATCAAGCAATAATGGAAGAATAAACAAACAGGGAGTTCTTTATTGCCTGCATCACCTATCGTCTGCCTTTGAGAGGAATCAGAGTGATTTTTCTCAAGGCTGAAGAACATATTCAAACACCTGAATGTGGAGAGCCTATGATATTACTTATGTCACTGGTATCTTATACTTAGTGAAGTCTTTTATTAAAATAGTTTCAATAGCTAGTGTTAAGAGACTTTCAAATGAAATGCCAATTGAGCTGACAAGTCTGTATATAGAGACTTGTGAATTTTCCAGTGGCTTGAAGTACCATTGTCAGAAATGAGTTTGCTGCTTCTGCCAGAATATTTTCCTTCTCCATTTGGAAGTATTAGCATTTCAGAGCCAGCAATCACTGCACTCACAAAATATGTCATTAATTAATGTTTGCACGGTGTTTCAGCAGCCTGTAAGAGAACAGATTATCTGCGAGACGTGCAAAGAATAACTTCCCTGGTCCCATCACGGGCCAGTTCAGTGTGGTTCTGCTCAGTTCAGCCAATTGATTCCAGTTGTCTTAAACCAGAGATTAATTGGGATGTTGCTATCTTTAGTGGTAGTTCTGAGTCCAGAAAAACAGAAGAGAGTTCACTTAAAGCATGAGGAGTTTTCTTCGTGCGCTTAAAGCCTGGCTGGCATTTTCCATCTCTTTCTCCATCTGAGTGGATCTCCTGGAGGAAAGTTCTCTATGCTCTGAGTCCTGATCACTTCCAGCAGATATGTTGGAACTTTGTGAAATGAGTTGCAAGGTTATTTGCCAGGTTTATCAAGCTCAATAAAAAAAAGCACTTGCAAATTAGAGTGATCTCATTTGAATGTAATTTCTTTGATCTGAATTTGGCTATCGTGTGTGTTTCACATTTTCCAGGAAATAAGTGTAATTGGAGATTTTATTTTTATATGAGAGGAAATTTCCCAATTAATCATTCCCATGTGTGCATTCATGTGTGTGTTTGCTTGTTTTTAAGTCTTCATCTAGACGTGCTGGCCTATGTTGCACTAACTGCCACACAACCAATACCACCCTCTGGAGAAGGAACGCCGAAGGGGAGCCCGTCTGCAACGCCTGCGGGTTGTACATGAAGCTCCATGGGGTGAGGAGCGCGTCTGCACCGGGAGGGACCCTTTGGGCGCTGGGATCACAGCCCGGCAGGTCCAGGATATCAAGTCTGGAGGGACCAGCCCCTAGGCTGGACCCAGAAGAGCCGTAACCCAGTCCTGTCTCCTTGAACAGTTAAAAGCTCAGTCTACTGAGATTCTCCAGAATAAGGCTAAGGGGGTACTGGAACACTTTCAGGAGATACCTGCATAGAGGAGAGATTTCTAGCACTGGATGGCTCTTAATTAGGTTGTTTGCCAGGTTACTCCCCAAAAAGAAAGCTTACCAGGCTGCAGTAGCTGGAGACTGAAGCTTCCCAAACCCAGACTGGAGATAAGGAGCATATTTCTTCTAGATGTGGTAATTAAGAATGTGTGAAGGATGCTAAGGAGTCCACATGGAGGCTGGCTGATAACATTTATCCACAGAGGATGGGAACTGTTGGTAACGTGTCCATCAGCCAAAAAGGAGACTTCATCCCTCCATGCAGGCCTCTTCAAACTTCTGCCATAAAGGTTAAAGTCTCTTTATCCCATGACCATTCCCTCTGAGCCATGTAGGCTCTCAATCTGTCAGTGTAATTTAATAGGGCCCTGTCATAAAGGTCACTAATAAATCAGGAAAAGGAAAATAGGAAATAAAGGAAAAAACAAAATTTGTGGGAAAGCCTTAGCTGTTAGCCTTATACATCTTCCAGCCAAGGCCTGTTGCAGAGAAAAATAGCACTTAGTGAAGGACAAGGACTTTAGGTGCTTTGCATGAGCTATAGCACGTAAATAGGAGAGCAACACGTGTGTGGGATGGAGCTAAGTAAAATACAATATTAATGATTCCAAACTTTACGAATGTCAAGGTACCACGACCTCTGGCCATGAAAAAGGAAAGCATCCAGACGAGGAAAAGGAAGCCTAAAAACATTACCAAAGGCAAAACCTCGACAGGTACAGTGCTGCTACGATCCATCGGGGGGGCTTGGAGCACAATTCACCTCAACATGTCTTCTGCAAGAAATTATGATAATTAGAAAATAATATTGTGACTTTTTTCCCAATGATTGCTTTAGAAGTAGGGCCTGTATTTATGCTTAGCCCTCACGTGGAAGGAGGATGCTGGGTGGGAAATCTCACTGCTGTCATATTCCCGTGAGGTTCCTCTGCGCTGTGGGCACCCGGCTCCAGCCCGGCAGCACTCGTGTTCAAGCAGATCTGGGCTAAATTGAGTAATGGGAAAAAACAGGGCTGGGAATGGTGCGTTGAAGAGTTGAGCGGAAGGTATCATGACGCATTCAACGTTAGCCCATCCAGCCTGTACCAGGACCATCACTGCCAGGCTGTGAAAGGGTGCTCCTCCTCCTCCATCAGCATCTTGGCAGCAAATACAAAGCCTTACTCTGACAGAGATGCAGTGGAGAAAGAGAACAGTAGAGTCGTGCCATGAGATGTGAGGGTAGCCGTTAAAATATAAATTTCCTTAAGAGCAGATTTGCACCTACATTGCTTCACCATCCTGTACCGATTGTCTTCCAGGGTCTACGACTTCGGCCACTAACTCCCCTTCTTCCATTACGAACTCAGACAGCACGGTCACTTTAAAGACAGAGCCCAGCACGACCTCGCAGTATCCCGGACAAACCATCGTGTCGGTGTCCCAGGTAAGGCACAGGGGCCTGCAGCCATCGCCTGCTGGGGTGGATGCTCCACATGCCTCAGTAGTCGCTGACCTGGGGGGCCTTGATGAGGCTGAGCAATTAGTTCATTGCATTGGGGGCCACCAGCCTGATGGACTGCCTCAGACTGAGGAAAGCAAGGAGCCTGAGCCAAGATGTTGCGGACCAGGAAGGGCTCCCGCCTGTTGGCTCCCCATCAGCTCTTCCATCTTGCAGTGGGAAACTGGGAGGTCCAAGCCCTGCTGCCGTGGTGGCGAACAGGATTCGGCACAGAGCTGGGTTTAACTCCCATCTCCTGCCATGAAATCCTGGGAGTTACAACCCTGTCGAGTTGGGGGGATCAGCCCAGGGTGGAAACCTCTGTAGCTCCCAAGAACAGGCTCCCTGGGCATACGTTATCTGTGCTTTATAGCCCTGAGGTACTCAGTGCTCACAGAGCTGTAATGCTGTCAGAGATCCCAGATTCCAAGGCTTCTGCCCTGAGGATTTCCTTGGGGCGGGTGGTTATTTTGTCTTGGCAGAGGAAAAGATCCAGCACTATCTTTACGCTGGGTCTAAGCCCTCCCCGAGCTGGATATGCATACATGGAGGGGAGGCTCAGCTCCAGCGCCCGGGTGCCTGGTGCAGCACCAGCTGCACCGTATGGGACAGGGTTTTTTTTGGCTGAAACAGATAAATCTGATTTCTGCTGTGCTCTTAAAAAACATACATGCACCTAGAGATCTCTAAACTGGACCTGTTTAGTCAATAAATAAATGGAGATGCCTCCTCCCCGCTTGTTCGTTGTGCTTGCTGGGGATGGAGCACCCGTCCTGCCCGGCTCCGGGCTGCTCCGAAGGGCAGCCGTAGCATCAGGGATAACCTACCATGTCCATAATCCATCCAAGTCCTACCACCACGTTACGACAAGGGGGAGAGTGACCCGTTGGCTAATAACAGGCTTTCTAATGAATTTCTGCTTCATTCCCCGGGGCAGGCGCAGAGCCAGTCGGACGAGGCGCTGGCCAGCAGTCACGGCGAGTTCAAATTCGAGCCCGAGGACTACACCTTCTCCCCCACCACCATGGCCCCGCAGCCCGGGCTGAGCGTGCCGCTCCGGCAGGACTCCTGGTGTGCCCTGGCTCTCGCCTAGAAACCCCCAACCTCCAGCAAAAAGCCTCGGGACCAACATTTTCGGCTGGCCCTGCAAACGGCCGACGGGCAGGAGGACGGACTGCCCTGGTGCTTCGGGACTGCGGGATGTCGAGCCGCGGCCAGAGGACAGGTTTCTCTTGGAGGATGCGCATGGAAAACGCTGGCTGGACGGGGCCAGGGTGGCCCCTCTGTGGCATCAGCTCCCCAAAAAGCTCATCTTCAGCCAGAGCGACCCAGGGTTGCCTCCCCGAGACCGGAGCCCTGGGGCCACCTCTGTTTTCCCAAGGAAAGCCTTCCTCCTTTGAGATGAAACCAGCAAATAAATGCATCCCAGAATCTATGTTTATTCGCAGTGATTTCTCCCTCCTATGACTCCTCTGTGTGCAATTTATTCCACTTTTCAATAAAGACTGTAATAACATGGCACCAAATAACTTAATTTTATTAAAATGTAAACTGTGTGGCCTCCCTTATGTTTTATTGGCCATAACAGGAAGAAAAGAGGAAAAAAAAAGGTAACGGTTGTTTTAAACATTTACTGTTTTATATTAAAAACGATCATCTCTATAGAGTGTTAGCTTCTGAAGCGTTTAGCGTATCAACACTGAGCTGATGAGTCATACATGAAATAAACACGCTGCTCTTCCCTTTCCAGCTCCAAAGAAAGATTTTTTTATTATTATTTTAGGCAAACCACATGACAAAAATGGTCAAAACCTCCCAATAATAAAAGAATACTGAAATGCTGTTTTTCTTTCGTATTTCCTGATTGTTTTTGATATTGCCAACTCTGAGCATTAGAAAAGCAGAGGTTAGTCCTCCAAAAGTTAAGAGAAAGTTTTGAAGGACTGAAAAATAAAGGATGTGTTGGAGGTGTATTTGTTTGCATCCAGCTTTGGGGATATTTTGAATGGAGGATTTCCAGCTTTCAGCCATGAAGAGCAGATTCCTTTTTAATTATTTTAATGAAAGCCAAGTAGGAAATAAATTCTTGGGGCTGAGCTGTAGCAAAAGATCATCAGCGATGCAAAACCCACATCACACTTCCAAAAGCTGGCAACAACACGTTTCTACAGCTTCTTGGAGCTGCGATGGGGAGATACGCTCTGCTGGGGACATGCAAGGGGGCCCTGAAGCTCCAGAGGAGCCTGGGGGTGAGGAGAAGACCGTACCGAGGAGGGAAGACGGGTGGGAAATGAAGGGGGAGCAAGGTCATGAAGTTTCGTCTATGGCCTGCTTTATTTGTTATTTCTAAATAAAATCCCCAGCCTGGCTGGACAGCTATTTATGGCCAGGAAGCTGTCAAGTAATAGTTCCTTAATATAGAAGTTGACCTGTCCAGGGCTTCCTGGAGCAACTCTTCCTCTTGTCAGAAGAGATGGATCGCTTGATTTTTATTATAAACAACAGACTAAAGATGATCAGGAAGAGTGAAATATGACATCAAGTCGCGACTCAGCTGAGGTGGAGGATGGTGCTTTCCACCATGCAACCCTTGCTGGAAGAAAGGAGATGCTCCAGGCACCGGGGAG
Organism: Calonectris borealis; assembly: GCF_964195595.1. Classification (NCBI taxonomy): domain Eukaryota; kingdom Metazoa; phylum Chordata; class Aves; order Procellariiformes; family Procellariidae; genus Calonectris; species Calonectris borealis. The sequence goes on along the minus strand of NC_134328.1, from coordinate 14,506,046 downwards.
CATCAGTGCCTTCCAGTGCTGCCATAGCTCAGCAGCAGGTCCCTCAACAACCCCTGTGCGGGCATGGGGTGTTTTAAGCCACCCTTTTATCAAAGCCCATGGATTAAAACTCTCTTTGGAGGGGCTTTTCTTGTGCCTCCAGAGCTTTATTAGCAGCTTGCACCATGCCAAGCTCCAGTGCCGGGGCAGGAGCTGTCGTGGAGGGGCATCCCTCCAGCGCTGGGCTCAGCAGTGGCACAGCGTGTTTGCGCGGCCGGGCTCTCACCGCGGATCCGCGTCTCCACCATTTGTTTTTCCACTCTCTGGCCTGCCAACATCCTCAGCAGAGCCAGGCACGGCCGTGCAGCAGATAAGCCAGCAGCACAGGGCTGGCGGGGTGACACCGAATCCAGCCCAAACTGTTCCTCTGGGAGTCAGGAAAAGGGGTAATGTGGCCCAGGCTCAGGCGACCTGCAGGCGCCTGGGGTGACATGTCGGGACACGGGCAGGCAGGAGGGAGCAGGAGCCCTGGGCGTAGCATGAGTAACGCTCCCGGGCAGCTCCCCAAACCCCAAGCTTTGCAGGCAAAAAAAAAGGCAGCGCAACACAAGTCGTCGCAAGATGATTTCTACGGATGATGGCAGGGGGTCCTTGCTTTTTCGTCTGCGTGACCCCGAGGGGGAGAGTTATTTTAAAGGCAAACAAGAAGACCCAAACAATGCCAAGATGTTGACACCAGAGGCTCCAGCGGTTTTATTTATTGCCTGTTGGTAACCATCGACCGGGCGTCGGGATGCTCCGGGGGCTGGTGGCTGATGAAACGAGGCAGAGGGACAAGAAGTGAAACAACCAGGACGTGTGTAATTTTTCCTTCCTGCTCGCTCCCTGCACTCACTGGACAGCATCATCCATAAAGCTGATTTTTCACTTCTTGGGGGTATCTTCCAACCTTTCACTCCCGTCCCCAAGGCAGAAGCCATCCCTGCAGACTTCTGTCTCCTGGTCAGCCCTAACGGGAGAGGCAGCACCATCTGCACAGCCCCTCGGGAGAGGGGAGGCTTCCTTTCCTCCTGGTCCTTGCACCCCCAGAGGAGCCAGCACCCCAGGAAGCTCACCCTGTGCAGGTCCCAGCCTTGCAGCAGCCACATTCAGGGGGACCCATGCACCTTCTAGCCATTACCTTCCCAACTTGCCATTTTGAAGACTTCCCTAGGGGGGTCCACGTCCCTTTGTATCCCTCATTACATGGCAAAGAGGAGCATTTGCCCCCATAAGTGTGAACAAAAGCCATGGGAATATTTGGGTCTTCCCAGCTCATGCTACATCCCCAGTCCTGCTCCTACGGCCTCCGGGCGCCTGGTTGCACAGCCCAGCTCAGCCCGCATGTTTGCAGGAGTTTGAATGGTTGGGGTGGCAGCAACGGAGAAGATTGGACTCAAAACTGAAGTCCAGGAGAACCAGACTCCCCAGCTGACCTGGAGGTTATGGGCTTCCCACGCACCAGTGGGTAGGAGCTGCCTTTGGTCGAACCCTGCCCATGCTCTGCTAACAGCATCACAGCTGCTTTCTGTGGCCAGGCTCACGCCCCCCGCCCCATCCCCAAACAAGGCGCATTCGCAGACGCACTTTGAGAGATCAACTTTGACTTCTCTTTCCCAAACCTTTCTCAGTCCCCTTGGTGCTCTCTCCCCTTCCCAGGCACGGTGTGTATTTGCTCTCCTACAGGTCTGGTGGCTTGTGGACAACTATTATCTTTACTGTTGTTGTACAGCTGCCTCAGAGCTATCAATTGGCTTTGTTCAAAGGTCACTTGCCCAGATGATTTTACAACATGACTACCATGATCTGTTCCATTTTGCACTTTATACTGGTGCCACGGTGATTTTTACCAAGTCAGCGAGTGAGTAATGAAGCACTTGAGCCTATAAACACATGTTGTTCTTGCTTATGGTCATATTAATAGCACAATAAAATCATTGCTTACCCAAGCAATTGCTTTCAAAAAACAAAAAGGTTGTTTCTTTTTGATTTCTGCATGGAAAATGGAACATTGTGGTTTAATTTTTGCTGGGAGCCCTGAAGCCCCAGACTCTCTAATGGGGTGTCACTTTTACGTTGGAGCACAGGGAGCCATCATTTTTTCTGCCTTGCGCACAGAAGTCTTCAGCACAACTTGTGTGGCAGCTCAGCTGCCGACCGGGCTCTGCCTGAACTGCAAACACCACCCAGCTGGCAGATGGGTTTGACTCTTCCTTTGGGGGTACACCCCCCCCAGGTGAAGCTGTGCACCAGAGTCACTGGTTAGGCTGATTTGTGCCAGCTGAGGAACACGCTCATCGTGGTTATAAGAGGATGGGGGCATCAAGCTTCCCTTTCTTGGTCCTGGTGGCTGGCAAGCCTGTGAAGCGTTGTGTGGATCCCAGAGACTTCTCCTGGAAAGAAGGTGGAAGCAAGGCTGTGAGGCAGGTACAGCAGGGCTCGAGGGGCTGAAGGGGGTGTAGGGGCTCTGTGGTCAGTTTTTGATCATTCTGGAAGTGCTTGGTGGTGCGGAAAGGCAAATTCACTGTTACCTCCCAGTCCTTGTCCACTGCTTCCCTGCTCCTCTCCAGTGCTTTTTATTGCTAAGTTGGTTGTGTACCAGCCAGGAAAACAACTCATGTTGCTTTCCAGGTCAATGTGCTGCAGTAGTTAAATGTCCAGGCTATTTACTTGTGCAGCAGCTAAACCAGAGCTGAATATTTGATCTCACCATTGTATGCATAGAAGAAGAAAACAAACAGCGCTGCTCCTTTCATCACATCAGGTGGTCCTTCTTGGAGAAAGCTTTGTGGCCAGGGGTTGGTAGGAGGTAGTGTCTCCAAGGAACCTCTCCTGTTCAGCATCAAATTTACATTGAATAACCCAAAAGACACTTAATGAGGAGCAATAACACCTTTTGCAAAGTGTTTTTATTTCAAAGAAGCTCCTCCTCAAGAGGAAGCTTGGTGAAAAGCAGCACATTCCAAAAAGGCTCTAGTTAAAGGGAGTTTATCCCCATCCTGTTGTCTTCCCTGAAAACCCGAGATCCCATGTTTCAGTAAAATTTCTACCCAAGAGTACCACCACAGGTAACGTGTCATGGATACAGTAGGTGTTGAGAGGGAAGAAGGGGAGCAGTGTTGGCCTGTCTTTATGGTCAAACTTGGCAAAAAGCAGCTTTATTTACAGTGCTCTAATGCCACTGGGACTGTCAGCATTTACCAGTCTTCTTCCTGTTCTTGCAGGCCGTCTTTAATGTCGTTAGGAAGTGCATTAGTATTGGAATTTAAAGAAAGATTTTATAACAAGCATTTCCCCCGCAGTGTTAAACACAGCCAAGAGCAGACCCTGACTATTGTGGTATTTGAAAATGTTGGAGTCTGAGCTGCCTCCAGGGCCAATTCCTCATCTGGTGCAAGGTAACAGTGCTGAATCCGTCTCCCATATAAACATTTAACCTCATTAACAGGATGCTATTTACATTTCCTGATGATCCAGAAGAAAACAGGAGAAAGTGGGAAAATTTTATCATTCAAGTAGAAGAGTCTGTCTTGCCTTGGGTGCAAAACTAGCTGCTTCATGGCTGTGAAAGCTTTGGGAGCCCTCATCTCAGGGAGGAGTGCAAGTAAGAGCAGGCATGGGGGAAAGGATGGATAGAAAAGAGTAAAGTAAGAGTGCCTCTCACTATTTTTTACCTCCAAACCAAGCAAATGGTTTCAAGCAAACACTGGTGGAAACTTCCAGCCCTTGTCCCAGTCTCACCTGTGCTCACATTTCCCCTGCTCTAGGGCAAGGGGTGGGTCTGACCCTCCTGTGGGACCACCCAAAAGATTGAATGGGAGGAAAGGAGAGGTGGGCACAGACGGGATGCGGAGCGGGGCCCTAATGTTGCTGTTATTTCAGGTGTTGGTATCATTCTTCCCATCTGTTCACTCTTTGCTTGTAATAAAGAAGAATAGCTCTGGCTTGTGAAATGAATGGAAATGACGGGCATTTAGCTGCAGGAGCCCGCTATAACATCCGACTGGAGGGGTGCTTAAGCTGCTTTTAGTGATATGGCCTTAACGAGACGGGTAGGAAAATAGTGCTGGAGACACCACCCCTCCGTGTGCGAGCAGGAGGACTAAGGTGAGCGGCAAGCTGGAATCGGCAGTGTTAATCATTTACCCCGAGTGCGATGGAGGCTATAACAGACACGCTGTGTGTGTATAGGGATCTGTAAGCATAAATGGGGAAGGCGCTGCTCAAAGGGCACTATAAAGTGGGGAGGCAGTTTATTCAGATTCACCTTTGTTTGCTTTGTGGGAGCATGTTCCCGTGCCGTGGTGCTCTGTCACTGGCAGGGCCATCAGCGCGAGACAGCACGGATGGGGACTGCAGGGTGATTTTCACTCCTGAGCCTGACCTTGACGTCTTTTCTCTCTGATTAATAATGCCTCGGCATCAAACAGGAGCAGAGGACTTCCACAGAAGATGATGGCTAACCATGAGCATGTAGGAATAATGGTGGTGTTTGAGCCTCACTCCATGGGAATTCCTTTGGAAGGGTGTAAGCTTGCTTTTCCGCTGTCCTACAGCATTTAAAACCTGTTATGTCATCATGGATATAATATGTATATATTATTTCTATATTTAATAATACAGATACAATAACAAAGCAAGATTTGGGATTGACTTGGCACTCAGATGTAGCTGAACATGTTGCCATCACCTTCATTCGGCAGGAGCAAGTGATAAATACAGACTGTAATTCCTCCATAACCAAGTTCATCCCAGTCAACAGCAACCCAGACCTTACTGTCTTTAGCTTGGGTTGCTGGTTGCAGCGGTGCTGTACGTCATGCCCCAAAACAGGCTTTGCCCAGGAGCAAATCCTTCCTGCATGCTGAGGTGCCAGAAGGATCTTGCAGTTCCACAAGAGTCTGTAGAAAGCCCATGATAAAAACAAAGGGTAAAGGGATGTTGTTCCTGGATGTGTTTCTCTCTTGGTACATTGCAGAACTTGCTCCTAAATCCAGCCTTGCATCTACAGAAGAGGGTCTATGAGCTTGAGCCTTGTGTGCCAGCTTGGCCCCGGGCTCTGCATTCAGGGTAAATGTACCTGCAGTGTCTGTGGCTCCCAGGAAAGCCCCAAAGCATGGAAGGGCTCTTAGAGGAGGCTGAGGACCCAGCAAAGCTGCTCCAGAGGTATCTGTCCCTGCAGGGAAGTTGGTCTTATCAGTATTCTTGCAGCAGGCTTTGCTACATGCCCAGGAGTGATTGGCAGTGGCTTGAGCTTTGCTTTTAAATCATGCAGCTTTGCCTCATATTAAAACATGATTAGAAAGGATTTAGCAATTTAAAATATTAATAATGGATAACTCATTTCTGAGCAGCAAGTTTTAATAACAGTGCTCCTTCTCGGACGGGCTCTGCTCTGAGGTTATTGACTTTGACATTGCTGCTTCCCCTTATCTTCAGACAAAGATGTAGAATTGGTCCTCAAGTTCATTTCCCCTACTGTGTGGGGTGCCCTGGGCACCCCCATTTCAGAGCCGGTGTTACCTTTACAGAGTTAATGGCAATAAACCGAGGGAGAGAAGAACCACATCTGTCCCATCACCTTGAAGTTGTGTGGTTGGGAGAGCACAAGCAGCACCCTGAGGTGCTCATGGGGAGGGAGTGCTTGGCCTGCCCTTGTCTCCTACCTGTGGAAATTTGTACCTGTGTCTAAAACAAAGTTGCAGACAGGAAGAGCACTGCCTTGTACAATTTTGGGGGATGACAGCCAGGGCAGATTGGAGACACCACTAGCTGGTTTGAGATGTTGGCACTTTTCCTCCTCAGGATCTCCAGGTTTCAGAAGGTCTCTGTGCTTGCACAGAGTGGTTTTTCTTAAAATTTTTGAAGCCTATGGTTACTCTGGAATGAAGATATCTCTTGACTTTTCCTTTTCTGGCTTGCTTTTCCTTTCTGGCTTGGTTTGTGCATCACCAATCATTTTAGTTACAGCGGTGTCAATGGGGCTTGTAACATAACCACAAAATCAGTTACATCTGGAGCGTGCTGAGCGAGGTCACCAGGGATGGAGTTTCTTCTGTTTTTTAAAGGCAGCCTGAATAAATGGCAACCAAGCCCTCTTGCATTTGCAGGAGGCAAAAGCCAGAAATAAAACCACAATAGCATCTATGTTTTCCAGTTAAAATAGCTGTTTTCTATGCTTGTAATTAAATTCAGTTTTGATTTTTCAAAGAAAAACAGGCTAGGAATCAGTCCGTAATTAGTAGGAAATTGGTTTGGATAGAATAGGAATCTACTTATCTCTTCATCAGAAACCAAATCTAAACAAAACCAGAATCTGATCTGAGGTTTATAAGCTTTTTTTAACTTGGCATTTGAGTGCTTCTGAATTTCCCACTGAGATCCAAAACTAGGAGTGAAAAAAAGTCAGGGAGAAATCCCTGAGATTTCTCAGTCCTACTCAAAACCAGGAAATTTGGGGACTTCCTCGGGAGGTTTCTTGGGAGACCAACATGCTTTTTGTTATCACTGATGCCTTTTTTGAGGTGCATAATTGGGCTGCAGAAAATACCACAAATGTTTAGGTTATTTTTCCATACTGAGTCAGGCTGCCCAAATGCATTAATTCATTAAGTGTGCTGCGTTCCTGCTAATTGCCAGCTTGGGTCTCGGCTTCAGCCAGCTCAGAGTGTATCGTCAGAGTGGAGGCTTATCTCGTGAGCTTCCTGAGTCTGCAGAATTGAATGAAAGTCTCACCAGGAAAAGTGGTTTGTTTTGCTTTTAGTTTGTTTTGTAAGAAAGCTGAGAATTTCCCTTCCCAGCCAAGTCTGAATTGACCACAGAGAAGCTCACAAGTTTTAATGCTTCAGATCCTCAGGCTCTCCAGACTCCAGAAATGCTAAATTCCTCTTTAAAAAAAAAAAATCTAGCTTTTCAGTCCTCCATTGAAATTGAGTATTTCTTCAGTTCTGATTTGGAAAGAGGCTGTGAATATGCTGTCCTGTTGTCAGTTGATTTCCTTCCCTTCCCCAGAGGATTTTTGGTAAAACGTTGCTAAAATGTTTAATTTCTATCAGACTTTCAAGCTTGGTTCCCCACCTTTAACCCTGCGGTGATGAGGGCACTTTCTGGTGTCATCTTCATATAAGAGGTCATCTGTCACATCCACACTTCGTCAGTGATGGAGTTGAGATGCAATGAGGCAAAGCAACTTGCCGAAGGTCCAACAGGAGGTCAGTGGCAGGAATGGCCCTGGTTTCTTGACTCTGGATTTTGTCATGGAATTGGAGTAAAAACAATCTGTATAGTAAAGTTTGGATTGTGTTTGAGAAATGCAACCACTGCTGGGGTCAGCCAGTGGGCATGGGATAGTCCTGCTGATGGACCTGAATCTGCAAACCCATCCTGCAGTGGAGCTGAGCTGCTGCTGAGCAGCCCTGGCCACCCCTGCCAGCACCATGCTGTCCTCCCCGGGCTGGAGCGTGGCTCCTGCTGGGCTTCTGCGCTCCCAAAGCAACAGGGGCCTTGTGCACTGTGTGAAGGTCAGTAGGATATTTATACCACTAAGGTGATGCCCAAACCAAAACCTCACCTATCTGTATAAAAATCCTGTAGAGGCAGATGTGTGGTAAATAAAACTATTCTCTAGTAGGTGGACCTCCAACCCTCTGTACAGTAGTCTTCCTAAAAAAGATCATTTCAGGCTAAAGGCAGCAGAGGTCCTCCATTTCAGAACAAAAAGGGATTTTGTTTGGGGGGAAAAATAGACTAAATTTGGAAAACACTTAATAACAAAGTTGCCTTAATTTAACAACAGCTTTTATTAGATTGCACTTGTCCAATGAGATTAATGGATGTTTTCCTTTGAAACTCTGGGAGTCTTTCCTAGACACTGGGAATAAGTAGGCTCCTTCAAATGTTCTGCTTCCTACAGGATTTACTGGTGAAAGATTTAATACAATTCAGCACAAACATTTTAACCTTTCCATCTAAAATGCTGAATTCAACCGTTTCCTGAATGTGTATAATTTAAAGGCTTGTGTTTTCCTGTGTCATGCTCTCTGAGGCATTTTATGTCGCCTTGCTCCTATTGACTCTTTTAAGAAAACACTGCGTAAGTATACAGTCACTTTCAGATAACTCAGATGTTTACTTTATGAATGAAGGAGGAAATTGAATACTCAAATAAAGTTATGCATCTAAGTGCCAGAAGCTAACTGCCCTCTTAAATTTGCTTGTCTTCTTGAAAGAGCCTTTAAATACAATTTATGACGTAAAGAGCCTTTCCGTAGTGCTGAGTAGGAACTCCACCATCTCGGTTATAAATGGATGCTCTCAGCAGCGGTGTGTGGCTCTTGCTGAAGTCCAGGCCAGGGGTGCTTGCAGGGCAGGGACAAATGTTGTGCCTCCAGGAGCTCCTGTGCATCCCACCGATCTGGTGTGGGATGCAAATAGGCAGGCTGCTGCCTGTGCTGCTGGTTTTGATGTAGTTATCTAGTACAGGCAGAGGTACGAGCGGGTATAAAGCAAAAGGAGGGTTTCTAGCATCATCTAACCACTGTCATGCTAAACTTTAATATTAGGTTTAGGTCTCACAACCGGGGGAAGTGGTACGTGGCTGCCTGGGTGAGCAGTGTCCTGCTTCTCCTGCCCCTGATTTGGGTTTAGGGGTGTAACTCAGGTCGGTCCCTAGTTATGCTTGTCTCTGCAGTGTGTTAGCACCCGAGATAATTGTTTTTTCCTTAAAACAGTTGGCAAGCATGATTAAATTTGCCTTGAATTAAAAAATAAATCAATTCCCCAATGAATTAACCTTGCAGACTCCCCAGCCTGTTTCTCCTCCCCTTTCCTTCAAGAGGGTTTCTCCCAGGATCTCATTCCACTGCACTAATGAATCGCTACAGTAATGGGAATATGATTGACGTGTTAAATGTCCTTCCTTGAGCCAGAGAGATGATAGGATGATAAATATGAAAAAGCACATGTGGCTGGTTTGGCTCTGCCAGCCAGGGGCAGGGCTTTGCAGGAGGCTCGGTGTGTGCCAGGGTGCCAGAAGAATTTGGCTGTAGCCCTCCCCGCAGAGCATATATATGGCTTTAATGCTCCTAAGCTTGTCACTTGGCAGAGGACTTCTCAGGTTCACATCCAAGTAAATGCTTTGACATATATTGCCTTATTTACAAAAAGAGGAAAGGTTTCAGAGTCCCTTTGGGTCCTGTTGGCTGGGATTTGATCGCAGGATGAGGGAACAAGGTTTATTCTCATGGGTCCCAGTTGGATGTGAAAGCTTGCTGGCCTTCAGCTCCATACTCCTCAGCTCAGATACCAAAGCCATGCCATGCTCAGAGGAGAGAGTGACCATGAAGAGCTGCCTTGGGCCAAACTCTGCTTTATGCAATAACCTTTGAGCCAAGGGCTGCTGTCACCTGCACCCTGAAGCCTGGTAGTGGGTAGGGGGTGCAGGTATTGCCCCTGAATGGATTAACTGGGCGTGGGAGGGAAGCTTCTGCCAGTGCAAATCCATTCTGGTTGTTCCAGTTCAGTGGGTTCTTATGATTTCTTATTAGCCTTGGAATATTTGATTTTTTTTTCCCCTTAAAGGTTCAGCTTCTGGTTTCATGCTATTACATCTCAGCTTGTGCTTCAAAAAGCAGTCGGTTATCTCCATGGGTGAGGAGGGCAGTTGGATCACGTGTGTCCAGTGACTCGAGATGGAGCCTCAGATGACTGCACCGCTGATTTAGGATGTTAGGTTTGGAGGGATGGATCCAGCTATGGCTCAGCTGTCCTGGAGCAGGGTGAGCTCAGGAACCTGCTTCTTGGGGACAAAGTTGCCAGGCTCCCCACACCCCCTTCTGCACCCAAAAAGGGGAGCAGTGGGGCTGACCTGTCCCCCCAGAGCCACTGCCTTGTGCTGGGGGGGGAAGTGGGTATTAGGAGAATAAAGTGCAGATAATAGCACTCCCACACCTCCTGTGATTACTGCGTTAAAAAGGTGAGGTCCTTGAAAACTGGAGTAATTGAGCAAGTGTAAGATAAAGAGCAGGAACCCAAACGAGCTTGTGGCCTCCAGGGTAGAGGAGAGGGTCAGATCTGGAGGGCAGACTGATGGGAAGAGGCATTGATTTGCATCCAACCTCCCCTTCAGCACCGCTGCATCTCCCCAGCACAGAGATCTGTTTCCCACGGACCTTCCTGCCGTAAGCTCAGGAAGCTTTTGAGGTGTGATGGAGGCCCCGAGAGACCCGGATATTCCTGATGGCTGGTCCCTCTTACAGAGCACTTTGCAGAAGGGCAATGGCTGAGGAGGAAAGGTCCCAGACCTTCCTCTCCCCTCCCAAAGTCAAAAATACCCGTGTCTGAGCGGGGATGTGCTGGGGGTTATGCAGCAGGTGAAGGCAGACCTGCGAGCCAGGCAGAGGTCACTCGCAAGGTCCAATCTCTCCCCCGGCACGGGCTGCACCACCAGCAGGATCCCTATCGCACGCTAATATTGGATTATGATCGTGAGACTCCACAATGTCACACTGATAAGGGCGAGGTTTTTCCCCGTACAAGCCTGTTTCATTTTAACACGTAGGTATGTCAAGTGAAGGGAATATTTTCCCTTCTGCATCAGCCTCCAACTTGGCTGAGGTCGGTCACAGGAGCGGGTTTGCAAATGTCAGGGCTGGCAAGGAGTGCAGTTATGGGGTACAGGGTTCTTCAGAGGCTGTGGGAAAGGGAAGGTACTGGGTGGGCAGCCCCTGGAGGGAATGGGATGCTGTGGGCCAAGAGGTGGTGAAGGAAAGGCTGGTGTTCATGAGCTGTGCTGGCAGAGCTGCCTGGCTCTGCATTTCAGAGGTTACTGCGATATTGCAAGGACAGTTAAATCATGAGGAGTTACCAGTTTTTCCAAGCTTACCTAACTAGTGTTTCTAGAGTAGACTAGAAGAACACCTTTCCTCTTACTTGCTTAGATCCTTCTGACATGAGCAAGAGCTTGGCACAGCCTGGGAAGGTATCTCACATCTCCATTTACCCTGTCCATCAATGGCCAATGTGAGGTGCTTCAAAGGCAGAGTTGGACCATGGTGGAAACAGCTTACTTTGCTAAATGAATGAGAGTGCCCTTTTGCAATCCTAGGCAAAAATTTTGACCAGAAACTGATTTTGCTGAGACAGAAATACTCTTGGGACTGAAAAACTTAATGCTGCTTCCACTTGAACATGGCTTGCTTGCAAAGTGCACCCCCAAACCATGTCATCTTTGAGGAAGGAGAGGTGGGAGACATTTGAAGGAGAAAAAATATGGTGGCAAAAAGCAACTTTGCATTGGGAAACTCCATTGTCCGGGGCTGTTTCCCACGCAGGCGGTGCAATTGCCTTCTTGCTCCTTCCAAACCCAAGGGTCCCAGGGGGAGAAGATATAGTGGTACTTGAGGAAGTGCACTGGTTTCCCTTGGGCTGAGCTCTAATTAATGAATTAAAATGCAGAAATGCATCACAGCTTGTGTTCCCTGGTCACTTCCTACTGAAAAACCCCTTCAAAACCTCTGCCAGATCCATATGCATCCAAGTCAATAGTGTACACTAAAATGTCAAAGTGGACAATAGCAACTAAAAATAGGCAAAGACAGGAATTTGCCTATAATATTTTTAAACTTGGAGGATGGCAAAGCTATATATAGTCAATACAGAAAAATGGGTTTTGTTGCTTAAATGAGGAAAACAAAAGGTGTGGCTGTTTAGCTGGATAACAGGTTTGATGTAGGCTTAATTTCAAAACCAATAACCCTCTTTGGGCACTGCACCTTTCTGCATTTACCCTGGGGCTGTGTGTGGGCTTCCTGGGGGAGCCGAGGGGCAAGTATGGATCATATCGTAAAGACACTGGAGGGATTTTACTCCCTTCTGTTTGCTATTTAGCCACGTAGGGGAGAGGGGTGGAGGACAGGGCTCTGATTGCAGATGCAGTTTGGAAGCAGGATCATGCAGCTCTCTGGGCTATGGAGCAATGTGTAAGCGGCTCCAGACTTTACCTTTTGCTCTCCAGTTTGTGCTGGAAACCTGCTACCCACACTGCCCCTTCGAGGGACAAGGAGACATGAGCAAGTCAAGGCTGCTGCTCCCTCTGCCGACTCCGGCTGAGAGCGAGAGGCTCAGCCCGGGGCGAGCCTCTGCGAGTCCCAGCTGGTACCTGTGCCCGACCCCACCGCGAGCATCTCCGAGGGTGGAAACCCCATTATCAGAAGAGCTGCTTTGGTAAATGTTCAGAAGAGCAGTTTTGCCTTACATCAGAAGTAGATGAATAAACAGGAAATATGGGGTTGAGCAACAGTTGGGTTTTTTTTAATGTATCTCTGTGACAAAGTATATGATTTTTACCAAAGAATATCTTGATGATAAAACATTCAGTTAGGATCAAATCTTGAATCAAAGAAAAATCTGCCATTGAATTTGATGGGAACATGTTCAAGTCTGTAATCTGCAACTAGAGCTCTTAGCTTTTTTTCCTGCAGATCCCTTTAATCCTTTAGCAACCATGTGTATTTTCTAAAGAGGTTTTCTGTATGTCCCAGGGGTATAAAATCACAATGGGAAAGAAGTGCTGCTTATAAAGTGTAAGCAACTGCAATCTGCCCCCAGCTCTGTTGGTAACACCCTGTGGATATTTGCTTCTCAGAGATTAGAGGAACAAAGCAAGAAGAGAGCAGCGTTCCATTATGGTAGAGCATATAATATTGTGATTATTACTCATGCCCCTCTGTCTAATTAATCATTTTGTGTGTTATTTGAAGACAAACAGGGCCTTTGGTTCATTATCGCTTATACATACACAGAACTGGAGTCACTTCAGTGCTGTCAGACTTGGTTAATCCCTGCCTGGGTTTTGTACATGTCTGGGTATCTGAATCATGTACATGGCAAATGATCTACTAATATGTTTGCTCCACCAGTTTGTTCATATGGAGCCAAATATATGAAAGCATTCAACCTCCGGAAAGTGCAGATATGGTCCTAATGGACTTGACAAAGGCACCTAATGTTAAAGGTTGTGAAAAAAGGAGTTGCTGATGAAGGGCTTTTTTTTCTTTTAAAGTATTTTGTTTGGATTTCTTTTATTATTTATATTTTATCACGCTCAATGTTTTGAACTGGGAGGCAGGAAAAGGGATCAGGAAAACTCTGAACTCTACGAAAACAGAATTAGGGGGCAAAAATGTCAATTTAATCTAAAGCAGAGGAAAAGAGTGATTGCTGAAGATGGGTGTTTTGTGGTACTCAAGAATGGGAGCCAGACTGCGAGCTGCAGCTCAGCCAGTTACCAGAGTTCCTGTGATGCTGCAGTGGTGGAATAAATCACAGCAGCCACCTGGTTATCCGGGTAGCTACAACGTGCAGTTATCCTGCCTGCCCTCATCCTGCCTCGCTGCATGGCAGCCTTTCTTATGCTGTCACTCGGAAAATCTGGGCCATGAATTTTAAAATTTAAAGAAGCTCTGCATCCTTTTCTTCTCTGCTCATCTGTACGAGAACAGAGTCTGTTTTCAGGCTCTGCACTTGGAAGACTTCACATTAAGACTGTAACGTTTTGATTACAAGTGATATAAAATGCAGTTTGCTTTATTTCCTAATTAATGACAGTACATAAGGCAACAGTAAACTCAATTGCTTCCAACAGCTTTTTATATTCACTCGGAGGCATTTTCAGAAATATGACTCGTGTACCCAGCAAAATCTTTCCTTGACCAGATGTAGAAGGAAAGCACTTTTATTGGCTCCATGATAATATCACTAAAGAGGAAACAAGCTATAAAAATAAAAAAACCACACACTGAATTTGAGAGTTGCTAAACTGAAAGATATAGAAACAAATACAGAGAAGATAATAAGGCCTTTTACTGATAGTGGTGTCCTGTGTAAATAATGCAGACACACTGAATAAGTCCCTCTGCAGTGAGACTCATTAGAAACACGTACATCGGCCCAGAGCAATTACTTTGATTGTTCCCCAGCTGCTTTTCACAATAAATGTCCGCAGACCTGCCAAGGTTGCAGCCATTTTGTTTACCGCATGTCCTTGCAGCTATATGGCCATATTGAAAACAGATAAGTGCAATGTATTTCCCACTCAGGATCTTAGGCTCATTGCTTTATAGACCAGCTTTCAGGAGAAGCACTAGCCCAGGACAGTAGATTAAACAAGCCTGTTCAAAAAGGCAGAGATTGAAGCACCCACTTCCATAAGGAATGAGTATGGCCAAGGAATATGTTGACCCATGGCTGTCTGGCACATAGATCTTGTCTTGGGTTTGCATCTGCAAAGGGGTGATGCTCCTGAATTGCAACGAAATCCTTGTAGACATTGCCTCCCTAAACATCAAACCTGTTCACAAATGAGTCTAATTCACACTTTTTTGCTTGAAATTAAAGATAATGGACTTCTCTACACATTGGCACTCCAAGAACTCAACAGTAGCTTTTCAGAGACAGGACATGTCTGTGTCTCCCTGGCGCATGGGGATGAAGCTGGGATTGCCATATTCTGTCCTGGAACTCCAGGTTGGAGAGTCACGTGCATCCACGGGGTAAAATGGGCATCAGGAGCTCAGCACCAAGGTGGGAAGCACCCAATAAGTGCAAAATTACACCTCATGCTGCCCAGACATGACAGGAGGGGAAAAAAACGGAGCCAGGCGAAGTCCTAAGAGTTTAGACGAAAGACATACTGGTAGGTGGCTCAGATCCACCAACTGTTGTTTATTGCTTAGCATTATGCCATAGCCTGGGTGGTAAAGAGCTAATAAACAACCGGCATCGTTTTGGGAGGTTGCAGCAGTGACAGTTGTTAGCTGTGGGATCACCTTCCAGAGCCTCTTCAGCTGGCATAGTGGCTTAAGAGAAAAGTTGCCATCAACTAATCAGAAACACCAACGATCTCCTCAAGTGATCTTACTGGAAAATAAGATGCTGTTATTATGTGCAGAACAACAGGACAGGCTGCGTGCCTCATTTAAATAAGAGAAGTATAAAATGCAGGTGTTGGTCGTGCAAACAGCTTTCTTAAAGGAAAATTGAAATATTTTGAATTGTCATTCTTCTTAGACAAAAACCCATCACCTTGCCTTGCAGAGGTATAGCACAAGTACCCACACTGCAAACCACATTTCTCCTGTGGGAGCTGCAAGAAGTCTAGAGAAGTGTTTGGATGAAAGGCAGGAATAAAAGCTAAATTTCTGAGGGTAAATTTTCTTCTTTTTTTTCCCTGGTTTTAAATATTTGATTGGGGAAGGTCTAATGAAAGGACAAAACAAGTGAGCATGGGAGACTACAGCCTTTGGCAGCATGATAGAAGTGTGAGGTAATAATAAAAGTAAGCTGAAAGCCAGTCAGAGTGAAAATACAACATTGAGGACACTTTTCCCTTTGTGTTTGTACTGTACGTCGGTAGTCTGAAGGTAAGGATGTGGGTAAACGATACCCAACAAGCAGAAAGGCTAAGGCTGACTTGGAGCCATAAAATTTCATGGTAGCATGGGTCAAATAGATTTGTATATCACTGTTCCTAAGTGACAATAACTCCCATTTCCCTCTTCTTCATGTCTCCAGTCTCCTCTTCTCTATGCAAGTTTTACAGAGGGGTTGGACAAAGCCAGCCCAAAGCCTTTCTCTACAGAAGCAGCGCAGTTGGTAAATGTCCAGCTTCTGAAGGCAACTCTTGCTGTCATCACCATCCTGCTGTGGCAATGGAAAGAAGGACATCTCCTTTGGCAAGGCTGGAAAATGGGACCGCAGGAACAGGAAAGCATAAAAATACATAAGGAGAAAATTGAAGGGAAAGCAAAGAGCCATCTAGCATTTCCCGAGATCCCCATCCTTTGCAACGGCTCAATCCTCGCAAATGAATCAGAGCACGTATTTGCTCAAAAGAGTTAATCTTTATTAACAGCTCCAGAATGCCCTTCAGCTGGTGTACAACCTGGTTCAAAGGTTTTCAAGAAAAACAACATACCATAAACCAAAGGGCAACACTAATTGGAAGCAACGTAATTTCTCTGAAAACAGCAATACCTTTCTGTGGGTTAACAACCGGAAATTGAATTTCATGTATGTTAGCATAACCCATCATAAAGCACCAGGTGAATAAGGGGGCACAGGCAATAAGGGCAAGGGTTCGGAGCACACACAGTCACTGTCCTACAGCAACCCCTATTCCTTGGTCAGAGTCAGTATTCCCAAAGAATTAGTCTTCAGCCTTGATTTCCCTGGTTGAAGGAAATGGTTTGCACAACGCGGCTCCTGTTGCTGCTTTGGTGGTTGAAGAAGGGTGGTGGAATAAGGAGGGACATAAACTCAGCTGTCCCCAGAAGCAGCATTGTTCTGCTCGTGTCCTGGCACGTGTTGCTGGGGCAGCAACAAAGGGTTGACTTGTCCCTCCAGTTTGATGTTCCCCCAATCCATGCTCACAGGGCACCGGTGCTTCAGGTGACCTTGTCTTCTCCGCTGGATACGCAAATGAAAGACTAGTCTTAAAAAAATGAATAGAGTTTCAATGTTAAAATGTCATTAAATGGAGAGGGTGCAAACGCATGCTGGGATTGAGTTTGCTGATGATGGCATTGCCTGAAATGGAAACTCAGCTAATATTTGGACTGCAGGGCGTGTGTCTCTTGTAAGGAAACGACTTAATCTGGAAAAGGAGGCAGAACCACAAGGTCAGATCCTCTCTCCTCTGCCCTCATTTCCTCTTCTGGCTGTGCTGGCTGCCCAGACACTGCGGAGGAGTCAAGAGGCTGATGTCTCTGAGACCGGTCTCCGGGATGTCTCTCACCAGGGATTCCCAGGGTGTGATGGCAGCTGCGGGGGGTGGGCGCTGGGCAGGGATGCCAGAGCACCTCTAGTGTGGTGACATCTTGCAGGTAGCGCGGTCCTGAGGAGACGGATCCTGCCCAGAAGTAGTCCTGACCCTGCACAATATAAGAAGTCATCTGCCGGTCAAGCCAGGCTGATCACAACATTTAGTTGGAGATACCATCATGGACCATCTGCTTTCCTGGGAGCTCGGTCATGAATAAACAGAGATGT
Source organism: Calonectris borealis (assembly GCF_964195595.1). NCBI lineage: Eukaryota > Metazoa > Chordata > Aves > Procellariiformes > Procellariidae > Calonectris > Calonectris borealis. Next base: position 14,488,982 of record NC_134328.1, on the reverse strand, counting down.
GGCCTCAGGCATTTATTGTGTCTGCGATGTCACTCCCTCCTCCTGGAAAGCCCACACCTCTGCTTCTTAATACGCCAGAGAAATGTTTGCTTTTATTTGCTCTATTTCCAGCTGTTGATGGTTAAGCTGAAGGGTGGGAAAGCCTGAAAGCCAATATACGCCCGGGCAAGAGAAAAAGCTCTCTTATCTACAGCATGGGCTGTAGAAAGGATGGTGGCAACAGAGCAGCCCCGAGGAGGGACGGCTCTTTGTGGCTGCGAACCATGAGCTCTGCTCATAGCAAGCTGCTGCTGCTTGGGGTCTATTTTGTTTTTGCTTGTCGCTGTGTTCGCGAGACTTTTTGTCTGTAGGCCTCTCTCCCGCTGAACCCATCCATCACCGGCGCTGACAGAGGTTCCTGCTGCCCGAAACGGCCAGGAAGACTCGGTGGAGCCAGAACCTCAGGGGTCAAGTCCAGGTTGTCGTGTCTGAGCGAATGCTGCTCAGGATACGCACGGCCCGACATCGTGTTTGGAAGGCAGCGGAGGACCGAGAGGGAGGAGAAGGAAGGATAGGATGTAATCTTTCATCCTGCAAGCAAGCATGCGGGATGGGAATATTTCTTTTTGCTGCTGCTGGGGGTCTGGCCCTGAGCGGGTGGAGGAAGGGAGTCCCCAGCCCGGGCAGAGAGCAGCCGCTGTCTCCGCAGCCCTGGCACCGCTCTCCTGAGAATCTGCTCGCTATTTTTGGCTGCAGGAAAAATATAAAGGCAGAAAATGTTGGGGACATTGTGCTGAACTTAGTGGTGCTTCTTGTGTGGATGAAGAAATAGAAGATCTAAAGGCACAAATGTGCCACAGTCATGGTGCAGTGTGGATGTGCGAGCTGAGGAGGAAGGCTGTACGTATGGCATCGAACTGATGGACACATGAGCTCAGGGTGCCCCAGGGCAGCTGCCTCTCAGCTCACCCCATAAAGCAGGTGATGGATGCACTGGGTTTCCTTCCTCTGCAGGGCACCACCACCATCTTCCTCTTCGCTCTCACCAGCAATCCCAGCAACACCAGTACTGTAACTAAATCATACGTGCAGCTGGTTTTACCCAGAGCTATTGCCCAAAGCTCCCTGCACCATGTCCCCCAGTACTCCCAGTGCCAATGCTCAACTGGTCCAAGCTGGCAGCCCTTATTCACCTGCCAGTCTCACCCACAAAATGTCATGTCTCCCTCATGGGTTGGGAGCATTGCCCTGGGGCTGAGCCCCCAGCACACGGCTGCTGCCATGTGCTACCCCAGCTAAGGGGGACTGTGGCGTGCCACAGCCCACCTTGGCACCCCCACTTTATATCAGGCAAACCCCACAAAGTGACCCTTACTCGCTCAACACACAGGGATGATGGTCCCAGAGATAGGCACCCACCAAGCTTCCCTCAAGCAGGTGCTGGAGATCCCTTACTGAGCAGTGACAACGGGTGGGTCATAACCCACTCCCAAATTGCACTTTATTCGGTCCCGTCTCCCTGGAAGAATGCTTCACCCCCCGCCGTACCCTCCTCAGCAGCCGCAGGGCTGCCTCCCGCCCCGGGAGCAGCCCCAGCCAGCGCGCACGGAGGAGCGAGCACCCAGTCACACTCACATTGTTTCGACACATTTACTTAATTAGTTTATCAAGAAATGTGTTTGGCCTCGTCTGATACTCGGGAAATGCTGTCTGTCATTTGCAGGCATCCTGCGGGGCCCCGGGGAGCTGACAGACTCTGGCTCCGTCCTATCTCTCCTTAACTCCATTTGCCGGGCCTATTTCCCATTATTTTTTTTTTCCATGTAGCACTCCCTCACCATTTTGGGATTAAAGTAACAGATAACAAAATTATCCTGAAGAAGACCATGACAGGTAGAGGAACAATGTGAGTAAGGACTGGGAAGAGTATCTGGAAAAATGTTAAATCAATTAAAGTATAGGAACTTGAAATTTTTTTTTATACCCCTCCAGCTAAATTCTCTGCAGATTGGAGCCACTTCATCGAAGTCACAATGAATGAAAAATGACTAATTATATATAAAATATTCATTCCCCACTTCCCTACGTGGAGCAGAGGATGCTCTGTCGATGCTGTGTGGCCCAAAGGAGGGGGGGGCACCACCCACTTCCACCCCCAGCTGTAGCACGTCCATCAGCCACTGCCCAAAGCTCTCCTTTGCAATCATCTCCGCCTAACAAAGCCTGTTTCAGCGAGGATGGGCTGGATCCAGATGGCACTTCTTTAAGAGTGAGCAGGATGTCCCCCAGCCCTGGCTGGAGGGGCTGGGCTATATAAGGGAGGTTATTTGGGTGCTTGGGTGTTGGTGGAGAGGGGAGGTGAAGGCACTGCTGGTCCCAGGTGGGCTCAGGTAAGCAGCAGCCACCCTCGATGATGCAGCATTTACCCCCGTGTGAGTACTTGCTGCTCTCCTGGCATGCAGCAAACGAGGTTCAAAGTCCAAGCAAGCCTAGGATGAGTGAGAGCCATGGCCCCAGACCCTGCAAACACCATCTGTGTTAAATTGTATGTTGTCCCAGGGATGGGGCTTCAGGGTCTGAAGTAATCTTGGCTTCTGCCAGAGGTGCTTCATTCATCAGTGGAGAAGCTTGAAATCTTCTCCTTCCCCTTGTTCCTGGTCCCAAACTGCTGACGAGGAGATGCCACTTACAGGGTTTCTGTGCTCCAGTTTAGCAGGACATGGCCCAGGGGACCCCACCTATTCAGCTTCACCTGCAGCTATTTATCTGTATATGGGATTGCTGGGGTAATGCAGGCAGTCCTGGCTGCTTTATTAGCTAAAAAACAGCTTTGCTGGGATAACAGCTGAGTGTTTTCAAGGGATTATTTCTATTCCAACACTTCCCATGGCTCCTGATGACAGTCTTGGGTATCTCATTTTGTTTCCTCTTGCTTGATAATCATCTTCCATTAAATTAAGTTCATAATGTGGGGTTTTTTTGGTGGGTAAAACATAATCACAGGGCTCTCATTGGGTCTCCTCTCAAAGCCATGTTAATGGCCAGTTAGCAGACAGTGAGGAAGACAGCATTTGTGGGTACTAACCTACTGCGTCTGGTCTTCTGGTCTCTAACAGCCAGTTAATTACTGGTTGGCAAAGTCCCACGGTGTCCTAACTGATGTTTCATGGGCTTAATGTCTCTTATTCAACTCCATTCATTTCTCAGACCCAATGAGCTGGAGTCAGACTTGCAATGCTTACACAGCAGCCAGCTTGTTAGCTGGCATTGGCACCACGAGAACACCTTACTGCTCTGGGCAAGACTGGGGCAAAAGGGGTCTCAAGAGAGTGACTCAAAAACGAGTTTTTGATTTGGGCTTGGTGCAGATACACTTATTCTGAAATGAAAGCCTAAAGATGGGATTTAACTTATGCAAGCTGCAGAAAAAAAACAATACTATGGCTTTTTCCTCCCGATAGTCATCCTTCTTTGTTAAGTTAAACAACAATAGCTCAGGTGGGGAAAAAAAAACTTATTCTGTTCAATGCCTGGAAGAGGAACACAGGAGGCGTGTTCAGACTAGTCCTCTCTCCCTAAACGATATTTCTCCTGGAGGAGTCAAAGTTTACCTCTGTAGACGTGCCATGCTATAGCATCACAGACCTGTCAGCCATCACATAACCAGTAACGTTTTGGTCTCCGTGCAGGCAGGTTGCTGCTTCAGCAGAGCCAGCTCCAGGGAAAGGCAGGACAGCTCGGCATAGACCTACGGCTTCGACGTGCATGCTCCAAAAATCCTGTGAGTACTTCTGATGACCCTTATCTTTACACTATTACTTGGAGCTCAGGTGTGTGGCTGAATCATGTCACCTAAACAAGCCACTGCAGTATCTGCTGAACAGCAGCAAAGGTCTGGTGTGCTGTCAGCCCAATGCCAATGCTGAATGTCTGCCCATCACTGGTGGGGTGGAGAAAAAAAAACATCTTTAACTGCTGCTGTTAAATTCTTGTTTGCACTGATGGGATCACTGTGTGATAACTCAACATGTAATGGCAGCTCTGTTGTCTTCAGTGTATCTAAACCCCCCTGCTCATGTTGAAACTTGTGCATCGTGGTTGTGCAACCCTGCTTGCATCGGTGAGCTGGAACCGTGGTTTATCCTCTCTGTCCTAAATCAGCCAGGAGATACTGTAACTCATCCATCTGGAAAGTGATGTCTTTCTCTTCCCTTAAGACTGATGTAATTCCACTTTTCCTTGTTGGGATTAGGGGAAGCATGCTTGCAGGCTCCCATTATCGTAGTGGAGGCAACGTGGGATGGAGCAAGGGCAGGCGGTGTTGAGTGATCTTTGCCAGGTACCCAGCTGGCGTTGCCAAAGCATGCGGGGCTTTCCTCTGAACGCTTCCACTGCAGGAGAAACATGTCTTCTGCTGCCAAGGGTACAAGAATGTCACTTAACTTGGGGAAAGCACACCATTGCAGTGTGACAGCCACTTCACCAGTCAGTCCAGCAACGCTCTGTAAAAACAAAAGGTTGCCTGCTCCGTGCCAGAAGGACTATCTTCACTCATAGTGAAATACATCAGATGTCTGGCAATTTCAGGGAGCCTTTCTCAATAAAAACATGAGGAAATGGGAGTCATGAGTTACACAGCAGTGTCCTCTATAGTTCAAGGCATAGTGGCTAAATATATGTCACATTCCATAGCTCTTCTTAGCATAAACGTTGTACAAGCTACATCCAAAGTCTCCTTTCCTTCCCCGTCAAAAGCCCCTTCTAGATCCAAAGCTATCTGAGCCATCCTGGATTTCTTTTGTTTTGCTTTTTTAGCAAATGAATAAAGATAGGTACTTGTTTCTCAGACATCACTTAAAATACAACACCATTCATTTGACCTTAGGCTTCTCTCCCTATCACAATATCCTTTAAAAACCATGACATAGGACAAGGGAATCTTGTCTCCATTTTATCCGTAGAAAGCTTGTGCGTTCCTTGTTCAAAATTGCAGAACAAGCATATGGGGGTGGAAACGGAGAGGCACTGAAGAAATACTAGCTCTTGGTCACAGGTCTTTAGAAAAACAAATTAACAGTTGGAGCAAGTTGGTGCTTCCACTATCAAAAAAAAGATGGAAAGTAACATGAAAGCATCACTAAACTTTCCTATAGATCTAAGACCAACATGTTAGCTCTCTGAGTAGCTGCATAACTCTGAATAGAGCTCCTCTTCATGTAGAGGGACTTAGTTCTCACTAGAAAAAGTTCAGTGCATATTGTCCAATCTAACTCCCACTGCAGTCTTTTCATTGAATTCAGTGAAATTTAGACTGGTCTAAGTGCTATTTAAGCATTTGCTTAAATTCAGGACGCAGTCTAACTCCATCCAGGGCTCTCCTGTGCTATAAGCAATGCTTGAAGAGTAAATGCTGATGCCCTTGAAAAGGTGACCAGAGCTCTCTGCTTGTGCACTCACAAGTCCTGGAGACCTCTGCACACCATGCCCATGCTGCTGATTTCTTACTGACTCGTCCTGGTGCCCTGTCCTAGAGGGATGGCCTTTAGATATCTAAGCTCACTTCTGTTCTGGAGTGGCCGTAACGTCGTTCTTGTTCCCACGGGCTGGGAGAATGCAGCTTTCACAGATGCATCCTAAGCTATATTTGAAGGAGTCCCTTCCTTTACTGAAGGTCTATGCCTGCATCTCAGTAACAATAGCGTGGTGTCCACAAGGCCACGCTGGCCTGCTAAACATCGTACGAACACAGCGTGAGTCACTTGCCAGCACTAACACTCAATATAAATACTCATTGCTGAAGAATAAATAGCCCCTCTCCTTAGAAAGGGTCCTAAGCTTTGCTAGGTGGCATGTGAGTCAAGAACACAAGAACCTGTCCCCAAGGCTGTGAATATGTGTTTAATTAAGTATGTAACGAAGTGACAGTTTGAATATAACATATATATGACTCAGAAACATTAAGTTCTTACTTAGCCCTTCCTATATTCCCTCCAAACGGCTTAGGGAGACCACCTGGATAGCGTTACTTGCTGAAGTACTAGGAAGCACGTGTATCAACCTCATTCCCAACTCCGCTAAGCAAGTACATGAAGGACAGTTAATTAAAATACTTCAGAGAATCTAGTGATCCAGACTGGGATTAAGAAAGGAGCACTGTGCCACCACCGCTGTGCTGGAAGGGCTGTTTGTTGCTAACTGTATTCCAGATTTCCCAAGGCTGTCATACCATCAAACACTGCTGATCTGTGAGTCTTTATTCCTAGATAAAGATGTGAACTCCCGGCTCTTGTCACAGATAACAGCACAAAGCATTACAACGACAATACAAAGACTTAAAACTCGGCTTCAAATACGCAGCCATTTGTTACTGTCCTCAGTGCAGCCGCTGAGCCAGGCTGCTGCAGGTTGTTCACAACTGGGAGAGCTGAGCTGTGAGAGCTCATCTCTATGTCCTCTGGTTTCTTACGGGTTTTTATCCCTCTGCGTTGCGGGGCCAGTGTCTCTGTACGTGCCATCAGCTGCTGTGGGGCTGCTAAAGGCTGGTTATGAAGTGAGGACGTGTAGCCTTGAGGTTCTTCATCCATTTCCCAAATCCCAAAAGTACCTGGCATGCAGCAGGGGTGCTGCGTTTCTCAGCTGTGGTCCCATGGGCATCATTCCTGGCAGCAGGTACCTCATCGCTGCCGTTCGACTCCTTAAGTGCTGGCACAGCAGGAGTGGGTGCACATCAGGGGCTTTGGGCTGCTGGGACCAGGATCTGGCCCCGTGGGTTTCTCTCCTGTTGCATTGAAGGTCGAGAGCTGAGATCTCATTTTTTTGTTGCAAGTCTCTGACGCATCTCCACTGGAAACTTGTAACTCTGGTTCACTTGCTACATCATAGGAAAGTTCTCCAAAAAAGCCTGCTTTTATAAGAAAACTGTTCTGAAATGGTAAGTTGTTCAATGAAGACACCTCCAGAGTCTTCCACTTACAATGGCAATGAATATAGAGTAATTCAAAATTATCTTTAGAGCGGTACACAGCAAGAGCTGAAGGCGGTGTCATTCCTTCAAGTAGAGTTGCACCAACTCTGGGCTGATGTAGCTGATTTTGGGGGACTGTTTGAATTACTGATGATATATTTCATTGCCTGCTTAGAACTAGAAAAGCTCCTTGTACATCTGTCCCTGGTAGAAAATACTTAAAAAAAAAAATTCTCTGCTCTACCGTGTTGCAAGTAACCTTTTCCGTGGAGGAGGAGGCTGGTACTATGGTGGTGTCCAGCATCCTCCTTTCGCTCAGCCCACCGCCAGTGCCCGTGACCAGGCAGGGACCGGCAGCGCCTGCCCGAGGCAGGGCTGGAATTGGGATCCCCGGTGCGGGGCCGCGGCTGGGCTCCCATTGTTCCTGGCCTGCCAGACAAAGGGTTAAGTAAATGTTTGGAGAAGATAAGGTGCCCTGTTGACAAGCAGCAGGCTCCAGCGGTCTCAGCAGGATCTCTCCCAGCGGTGATAAATGGGGAGGTTTTCAAAGTGGGATCAGCAGACGCCACGGAGAGGGCGGTTGCTGATGCCGTGATTGGCAGCGGGGAAGGAATCTGAAGGTGTTTAATGATCCCACACTCCGCTGCAGCTTTTTTAAAGGCTCTGTGTCTAGCCAGAGGAAAATCCTCTATCAGCCGCAGAGGCTCGCACTCCCGGCTCTTTTTTGTTGTTGTTGCTTTTTCTTTTTTTTCCGCTAAAACATGGGAACATCCACTGAAATGGATCCTGATAAGGACCCTCTGGGATTCCTCATCCTCTCACATCAGTTTTGTCCCTTTTAATTTTCCCTTTGAAGTGTCCTGCGTATAGTAGGTGGACTGTTTCGTTTGGCTAACTTTAGTCAGGAGCTGTGTTTTGGGGGAAATAGTGTGTATTAAACTAATAAGGTGCTTTTTTCTTCTCTGTTTAGCTGTATTTTCCAATTACTGACTTGCCATTCTTTTGCTATAGTAAATACGTAATGAAATGACACTAAGGGTAAAACCCTCAGAAGGATTTGAACCCCTGATGTGACATTATTGGGTATGCAGGAGACTGTTAAAGGGTTTTCCTCCTTCTGTAAATAGAGCCCAAAAGCTGTTTGTTGGGCTGAACGCCAATTACTTTTTTTCCAGATAGGTGAAATATTTTCTGTTCTCATCTCTGGCCAAAAGCTACCCTGGGCACTAGGAAAAGCTGTGGTGGTGGTGTGGGAAATAGAGTAGAGCAGACTGGGAGGATGAAGCTTTGCTATGTGCATTCATGGGCTGCCTCTCAAATCAGGATTTTAGAGAGTTGTATTCCCTGCAGAATGAGAAATGGGAATAAAATGCTGCTTGGTCCAATCTACACCTGATTTACACCAAGAGGAGCAAGCTGGCTGGGAAAGCTGCTGGATAACAGGGATCCAGGCACAGGGAACGAGCTCATCCTTCGGCCCAACCTCATCCTGGAAGGACTGGGATGGGTGGACAAGTCTTTTTTTGGGGAGAAAGCAGCCTGGCCGGTGCTGCCACAGCTGAGCTGGGTGGGCTGGAGGGAGCGAGGGATGGGAGGCTGCTCCACCGGGCAAAGATGAAAGGAGCCGGGTACAACCCAGCAAAGGGCCAAATGAGTCGGGACATGAAAAGCAGCGGAAAGTATCTGAAGAATGTAAACACCAAGGTGGAAGAGGACTTATTTAGCATGTTACAGGCTTGGAACTAGGTGCGAGGGGATGAAACAACAAGGAAAACTCACCCTTGCTAAGGGGGAAGCCTTGCTAGGGGCTAAGTCTGAAGGTGAAAAGGAAAGAAATGGTTTCAGCAGAGCAACTCTAGAAGTCTCCCTGTCTGGAGGCGGGAGGTTGCTGGGGCAGGGGGCCATTGGAGCCGCTCGCTTGCGGCGCGCATCCGCGCTCTCTGCCCCGCCGCCTCCTCCTCCAGCCACGCCGGGGCCGAGCCCGGGCTGCGAGCCAAGGGGGGTCATGCTGAGAACAAATAGGATTTAGTGATCGTAAGAGGGGAATGCAAAACGCCCGAAGGAATTTTGATTGAGATTTTATAACTTAAAGAAAAATCTGTTGCAGATAAATCAGGAGGTGGTTTAATAAACAGTTTGAGAGATTAGTATTGAAACAAATCCCAGTTAAGTCTCAGCAGAAGAGTGGGTAAGGGAAGACCACTGCAGCTAAAGGACGTCAGGGGTATTACAGGCACTAAACAGAAGGCTTTCCAAAAATATAAACAATCTGGGGAGGGGACAGATTGGGAAACTTGTAAAAATAAGCAGAACCACATTAAAAGGCTAAACAGTGGAGCAAAATCAAATATTGAACATGGGGTTGCAAGGGAGCTTTCAGCTCACGGTGTTGGCCAGACCTGTCCTACCCGGGCAGGAGCCAAGGCCAGGTCCCCAGGGGCGCGTGGGGCTTGGGAGGCACAGCCCGTGCCATGGTGGGGCCCTGGCGAGACGTGGCAGCCTGCGGCCACAGTGACCAGCATCCTCCTCCAGAGATCAGATGTGAGATAACAGGAGGAAATATCCCTTTAATGGGCATCCTAAATGCATTAGACACTAAGCAGATGTCTTCCACCCAAGATTTCCTAATATCTGAAGTAATAAAAGGGACCTGTAGCTAAAAGACGGCGTAGATCCTGAAGATCTGCAGGACACGGGGATCCAAGAACAGATAGAGACTGGCAGAGAGTGCGTGCAGGTGATTTACACGGAGCAAAAGCTGGGCCAGCAACATCTCGCTGTAAGCAACAAGCTACGAGACCAGGAATGGGTCTGCAGCGATCTTACCCATCAGGACAAAAATCAAACCCATTTCCACTACAGAAATCTGCACACTGGTCAATAATGTCTCTAAGAAAAGGAGAGGGGGTGGAGGCAGGGGTCTTTCAATTGGGAAATACTTCGAAGCCAGAGTCTAAAATGAGCATATAATACACCTTCAGCCCCGCATCCCACTTTCTCCAGGGAACCTATGGAAGAGCAGGCACACTGCTCCCTGCCCACTCCGGGTCTCTTGCCTGCCTGGCCACAGTGATTCCCAGGTCCTCTCCCAGGTGGACACACCAGGAGCTTCAGTTCAGAGCCATCGGCACATTTGACTCCCTGGAGACCCAGTACCAGCATCTCTGTACCACATCACCTGCATCCTCAGGTACCACTATTACATCTGCCAGGACCCATCCAGATGAAGCAGTGTTGGTCCATCCAGCTCATCTTTTAACGATCAACTTTGCAACCGTGCCACCTGGACTCGAGCAACCAGCCCTAGTCCAAAACACGCAGCCCTGAAGAAGGATCTGGGTGATCTGCGGTCCATTCAAAGCAAGATGTACCTCGGCCACCAGCAGAAGTAAAGGGAAATGTCCTGCCCTTGGGCGATGTGACCCCTGCTGAGAGGAAACTGAGGCATGGGCAGGAGGGGACTGCAGAGAGTGACGGAGCTGAAACCAGGAGGAGGTGGTGCCTCCATCCTGGTCCTCCGGCCGATGCTCCCCATCAGCGGCGCAGTGACAGACCCCGTAGGTGTTCATTGAGGTCCTATTTTTAATCACCTTTCCACTGGCTTTTTGCAGCGCCCCGTTCACACTTGCTCTGTGAAAAAGGATGTCAGAGCAGATTAACAGCTGGTTCCTGCCTGCTCCGACAGCTCTGACAATGCGTCCCTTCTTCTCAAGGTGACAGGAACATGCAGCTGCCTAATGGGTACAGAAGTGTCTATTCTTTCCCAGTGACATTTATTGTGAAATATCTGAGTGGGACTGAGAGACATGCAAGGCTTTCCCTCCCTTATCAGGCGACCCTGGTCAGTGTCCTGCTGTCAAGGACTAAAGTAATTTATGTCAGAGCTGCAAGTGTTTACTTATCTGCCCCAGCGCCCAGCTCGGCCGAAAGCAGCCAGACTGGCTCCGGTGGGGCTCACCAGCCTTTTCCTGCCGGTGGGAAAAACTGGGTGCCGGCCCCATCCCAGCCAGCCGGGGCAGCGCCGCGGGGAAAGAGGACGGAGGGGCGAAGCGGAGCAGCCGAAAACCTTCCCTCAGCTCTGGCGTGGGGAGAAGGCAGCAGCGCGGATGCGAGAGGCAGAGCTGTGTCGGCAAGAAGCAACATCCCAGGGCAGAAGGGGCTAAAGCAAAGCCAGAGCAGCAGCACGGGGCATCTGCACAGGCGTGAATTTAGAGGCATTTGCCAGGCGGAGCGGAGCAGCGTCCAGCCGGAGGAGGCTGCAGCAGGTCCCTGCCGTGGTTTCCCCAGGCATCACACCTGCGACCGCAGAAAATGCTAGGGAAGGGTGGGAGATCTGCTCGACAGCTTCATGCCCTCCTGGTTTCTCATCTTATGAACCTCTGGGATTTTATTGAGTGGGGATCTGTAAGGGCAGGAAGGCAGAGCTGTCTGGGGCGCAGGAGCAGCCCAATGCTGGGGACCCCCAGCTCCATAGCAGCTTGGCAAGAGCATCCCAAACCCCCGTGAGCCTCACGGGTGGCTTTAAAAGACTTCTGCAGTGCTTCTGTCTTGTATCATGACAAAAACCGGAGCTTTTAGTGCATCTGGCCCTGAGCCTCTACAACTTTCCCTTAGATTTGGTTCCAAAACTCTCTAGTTTCATAAAGCAACGTGGTTATCCCAGCTGTCCTCCTCCCAGACCGGCCACCATTCGTCATCCCAAACAGGGGGACAACTTTCATCTTGTCTGGAATCGCACATCCCTCGCAGCACGGGAGAGATGAGCATGGGCCTGATAGCTCTGCTCCCGCGGGTGACTCCTTCCTGATGCATGAGCCCAGAGATAAATATTAAGCAGTGGTAGTTTCCTCTCTGAAGCTCACAGGCTCTTGTTGTTGGGCTGGGAAACCTTTAACTAGCAGGGATGTTGCGAACAATAGATTAAAGGAGACGGACTATCTCTTGCTAAATGAGCTGTTATTCTAAATTAGCTCCTTTTTTTTTTTTCCAATCCAGGGCACTCCTTAGAAAAAAATATTCCACTGACATTGTATTTCTCTTGACAAATATTTTTCTGAGCTGTCTCCTCTCCCCACCCAGCAGGGCATGATCAAAGGGCTGGTCCTGCGCTGGGGAGGAGCTGCGAGTGCTTGGGGCGGTCGCGGGGCCCCGGTGTTGTGCCCCCATCCCTGCCCACTGGCACTGGCTCGAGCCCTAAGGGACCCCGTGTGTGACCCCATATTGCAGCAATGCAAAATCCTCCGGAGATGCTCTTTGGGGAGGGAGTTGTGTGCCCATCATTGGTCCCCTACCCTGCTCCCGCTTGCAGACGCGCAGCGGCTTGGGAGAGATGGGTGCAGGAAGGAGGTTGCACCCTTTGGGCCACCACCACTTCCCTATAAGTCCATCCAGACTCATTGCATGGCTCCCCAGTGACCCGTGTCCTACATGGGCTCCTCAGCCCCAGGCTGCCTGATTTTGTGCCGGCGTGGGGACCGGGCAGGGCTGTGGGACACGCTCACCCCAGGAGCGATGCCGGAGGGACGGCAGAGTGAGGGAGGCTGCAAACGGCTCCGCAAGGTGCCTTTCACCTGGGAGAAAAAAGCGCATCTGCAGCGGACAGAGCAGGAGCCTGACGTCTGCTCGGCTTTTTTTTCAAATACCGAGAGATTTCTTAAGTGCAGTCTGATCCTATGAAGTGTAACGCCTCATATTTCTCGGTCGAAACGCGAAGCACAGCAGACAATAACACACAGCCCCAGCGCTCGTCCCTCTGCTCTCTGACAGAGGCTCATATGCAAAAGTACAAAAGCCTTGCTTAAAAAAAATCAGATATTTATGATGCCTTTGATGTTCCATAAGAACAGTTGTGGCTTCTGCTTAGTCTCCGACGTCCGATTGACAATTGTTTATTAGTTTTAAAATAGCTGAAATTCATGTCAAACATTCCGCATGTTAGAAAAATGTTTATGAATTGTTATCATAGTTTATTTAACTGTGAATGTTTAGGAAACCGGTATAAAATATAATGGACCACACAAGGCTCCAAGCAGCCTAAGGACGGTAGGCACGTTTTATGGACCATGGGGAAGAGCGATGCCACCTTCAGCCTTGTGGAAGGTCCAGTTGAGTAAAATGGTCTCTGAGTATGCTGTTACAGCATCGGGAGACCAAGAGAACAGAGGTTTGGTTTATTTTAAGGACATTCCTCCTAAAAATTTTACTTGAGCAATGCTCACAATTGCAATTTTTGCACAACTGGATTGAGCACAGGTTTTAAATCAAGGGAGGGAAGGATCTCTTCTTGTGAGCCATGAAGGTTTGCTGATAGGCACTGAGTGTCCTGAGACAGATTTCAGATGCAGGGCATTAATATTCATGCATCATGAATAGTTACACTACACAAGCATAATATACTCTGCATTAATATTTATGGTGTCCCAAGATACTGCAAATTTGGCTTTATATTTGGGAAAAAGATGTCTTCTAACAGGACTGGATGAAATTTTAGTCCTCCTTTCTCCAGAGCTGTAATTTCCAGCCTGGGGGTGTGCTGGCAGCTGACCACGCAGCAGAATTCTCTTTACATGGTCCTTTGTGTTCGGCTGGGGCTGGGCAGGCAGCATCCTCCAAACGTGAGATACCGAATGCAATCTGTGCAAGCAATGCCCATCCTTTTTGGAACCTACTGCTCTGCAGCAAAATCTCTTCACCTTTAAGAAACCAGAAGTGGTGCAGGTAAATATCTAGAAGACAAGTATTAAATCAGCAAATGATTGCAAGCTGGCACAGGAGCATCCCAGCACCCTGACTCCATTTGGGACCCCTGGATGTTAATGTCAGTGAAATATTATAGTAGAACTACCCCTACAGCTGCTTGCCATCGATGGTTGCAGATGGGAGATCAAATTTTAGAAATTCCTAATTTTTGTGAGCTTTCCCCTGAAACCTGCGGTTTTAGCAGCGGGACAGGGGAAGGAAATGCCGGGTTGTTCTTCCCAGCGACTGACAGAGAAGTGGAACAATAGGAAGGGATATTTTAGTCATTGGGTTAAAATGCTTTTTTACCCTGATAAAAATGAACTCGTGGGTCTCTTGATTATTCCTGAGCTCAGATGAACCCAGGAAGACCGGCCACAGGCTCAGAGGTCTTTATTCTGTGGCTTTAAGCCATACATTCTGCAAAGATGCTCTGATGCTGTGAGTTCTTCCTAGGACAAAAGGAACGATCCACACCCAGATTAATTGCTTTTGTCTCTAACATTTGAATTTGACAACAAAGCGTCGTTTCTGTCACTGATTTTATTTTTGTCCGTTGGCACCCAAGTGGATCTGGTTTAAGTAGCCTTGCTTGCGTGTTGGCTACAATAAGAAATTACTTTGTACCTGTATCTCTGGCCTCTGGGGCCTGATTCTGTTCCCATTTAATAACAAATTCCACTGGTTTCTGTGGATGCAGGATGGGTAGAGGGAAGACACGCCGGGTTGGTGGGGACCCCAGCTCAGCATGGCAGGGTCGCTGCCCGTTGTCACTGCCAGCACCACCAAAGGTACCAGCGCTTTACTTCTGCACTCTTGCTGTTCCTGTCACCTTCATCTGAACATTTTTTCCCCTCCAAACATAAAATTTCCACTTTTAATATTTTAAACTCTTATTTCTCATAAAACCCCCAAGTATGAATATTTCTTTTAAAGAAATATACCATTAATGTATCTTTATGATGTGCAGCTGATGCTCACAGCATGGGCTATGACTTTTTTATGTTCCCTACTTGTCCTTGAGACATTTTATTTTGACACCATATCCTTACATTCTAAATTAAACCATATTTTTATTATCTGTTATATGCCAGTAGACAGCAGTCCCTTAAAGCTGTTGTACAGCTCCTCATGCCCATCTCGGGGTACCTTCCCCTCTTCCTCCCCGCTCCCCCTTGTCCCTCCACCTCTCCAAAAAAACATGGATCGAATTATCCCCGCTGACAGCAATTTACAGTCCCCATTAACGGTCATATAAATTCCAGTGGATCAAGGAAGCTTGGAGTATATGATATTCAGGCACAGCTAATAGCTCTGGGCTAATTGCCATCTCGTGTTTCGGCTCTCCGAGCCCCACTGTTTATATCTTCGGTACAAGCAAGCGGTAAAACAAGTTTCCAGGTTCCCCAAGTCACCCAAGGAGGGCCGGGAGCTGCTGGCTCCAGTAGCAGGCGGA
Organism: Calonectris borealis; assembly: GCF_964195595.1. Lineage (NCBI taxonomy): Eukaryota > Metazoa > Chordata > Aves > Procellariiformes > Procellariidae > Calonectris > Calonectris borealis. The sequence continues at coordinate 14,473,845 of NC_134328.1, read as the reverse complement.
GGGCTGGAGGTGGCAGTCATTTCCCATATTTAATGTGAGCTGCTTCTGCGGGGCTCTCCCACTCCCGTCGGGAAAAGAGGTCAGTCCGGTGGTCCTCCTGCATGAGCTGTATGGGAAAAAACAGAGTCAGCTTGGTCTTATTACAGTTATTATTATGGCTTGAGGGAACGGCGAGGGGCTGGTGGCTTTGGTTCACACTGGGGAAGTGCTGCATCAGTCTATTAAACAACCTATATATAATCTATAATTTTTTTTTTAATTGGTAGCTTGAAAGCTTGATTAATAAGGATATATATTGTGGAATCCTTGTTGGCTTGGAAAGCTGGATTAATAGGGGTATTTAGTGTGAAATCTTTGCTGATAAATTAACAATCAGATGTTAATGGTCAAAGGAGTTTGGAAATCAGGACATTGCTCATGGTGTGGTGGTAGCAGCAGGGAAAGCTGTCCCCCTTCTTCCCTCAGCCTACGGCAGAGGGGTCATTTGTGTAGGACCTGGAATAGATGTGCTCTGAGCGCTGCGGAGCCAAAAGGGGCACATCTATGTGCATCCCATCACCGCGGCAGTGCTGCTGCTGGAGCCGCAGGTCCTGCCCAGGCAACCTGCATCGGCATTCCCGGGAGAATCATCCCAATGATGCTGAATCGGGATCAGCATTGTCTCTCGGACTGCGCAATTTGCAAAGAGGTAGAGAGCTTTCACACAGGAGCCTGAGGGTTTGGTTTTGTAGAGAGGGAAGTGTTCATCGGGAGGATCCCGAACCTCTCCACAGAATATTGCCTGAGTTTTGGGGGAAAATTCAGGTTATTTTTCACACGTGCTTTTTCTCTTCCCAGTGATGCCAACCAAAGGGATGCAAAACTCAGCACCTTTATGACTTAAATCCTCCTCATGTGTGTTATTTTACCAGGATTTTTTTTTTGAGGAGGGAGTCTGCTTTGTTGGAAAATAAATCCAGTGTGAAGGAAAATTCAAGGAGCTCTGGATTTTCCTAGGCAAGACCAATATTGTTCTAACAGCTAACTTCCAAGCGAGTCTTTTTGATCCTGCTCACGCAGACAGCACCACAGCAAAGTCTTCGGAGCAGGATGTAATCCCTGGAAAGGAGCCATCCCACGTCTCTGCCCGTGCCGCCCCACGCGCAGCCCGGCAGCGATTCCCCACCGGGAATCACCCCTTGGTGATGGTTTGCAATGGCTTTGTGGGCGGTTTGTGCCTCTGCCTTGGGGTACGCGGTTCTGGGCACCCAAGGGAAGGGCGTCGGGTGCAGTTACAGGTTTCCATCACTGATCCGTCATCTGGCGCATTGGAGGTGATGGGGACAGCTCCTTTTCTCAGGAAAAAGGGAATCAGCTGAGCGGATTTGTGATGTGCTCCATGTCAAGAAGCAACTACTTTGTGTGTTAAAGACAGGCAACTAACTGTCCCGAAAAGTACGGGCAGAGCTCTGCGCTGGGCAGGGCGGGCAGGACACCATGGCCCAAAATCAGGAGCTATTAGCTGGGGGGGTGGCTGAAAAAAGCCAATGTCCCCATTACCGTGCCTCGGGGAGGAGGCATTGCCCCAGCCCCCAGCGTGGCCCTGCATCCCCTGGCGGGTGCCCCTTCCAGCCGCCCCAGCGGGAGCGAAGGGTCCCCGGGTTCCTGAGCACGGCACGATGCTCAGGGCCGAGCATCCGCGCTGGAGACAGCGCAGCCTGTCCTCCTGCATCCCCACCCACCCTTCCTCCCTCGTTCGCTGCAGTTTAATGCCTCTCCCCCATCTCTTGTTTGCTCCCTTGCAAGGCAGGAAGACCATTTTTTTATTTTTTTTTAGGAAATGAAAACGAATCCTCTCCACCACACATATTTTTAATAAATTATTTGTGAGCTCACGCCTTTCATGTCGGTGGGGTCTGTCAGCGGTGTTTGCTCGCAATTGATTCATTCCACCCCATGCCGGGGGGGGATTTGATTATGGCACAATTAAGCCTGACAGGGTTATCAGATGACCTCTGGAAAAATTGTAAAGCACTTTCCATCTTTTGCAAGATAGATAGATAAAGCTTGAGGGGTTGCTTTGGTGCAACAGCTGAAAAATTCAGCTGGGGTGGGACTGCTGGAGGGGTGTCAAGGTGTAAGGGAAAGGGCAGAAGTCCCATCTGCATCTGGAGTGGGTTGCGTTCACCGCCGGAGCGTGCTGGGAGACGGCATCGCCTTCGCAGCCATTCAGGCTGTCTTGTGGGTACCGTGCCCTTAGCAAGGACGGAAGCAAACCATGCTAAGCTTAAAAAAGTGCAATGCAAAGGCTGTTCTTGCCACGTGGCCCTTAAAGGCTGAGGGATGCAGCTGGCTACAGGACGGGGGTGTCACTGTGGGGGCAATATGGGGCTTAAAAAATTAGCCCATAATCAGCAATGTTTTCATAGTGCCGCTCCGGCGCTGCCTGTCCAAACCTCCCCATGTGCCTTCCAGCCCATGCACTCCCAAGGAGGGGATGGACCCGCCGGTCCCTGGCACTAGCTGTTATTTTGGCGATGCCCGGCAGCCCTCTGGCCAGCCGGCAGCGGGGCGGCAGGGCCGGCCGCTGTGCACGGAGCCACGGCCACATTGCCCCGTCCACGGCTCCCCCATCCGCCTGCGGTCCTGGCAAGCATTGCTGGCTCTCTGCAGGGAGATGCCGAGGCTCGCTCCAGAAGCACCTCCTTTATACAAGGCCCCCCCAAATGCAGAGCCAGGGACCACGTTCGGGGCTGCCAACTAGCCACCTCGGACGGACACCCCTCCCCATCCCCCCAAAATCTGGGAACCTCGCTCTTTTGGGTGGCAAAAGTGGAAATGTGTGTGCACCGGCTCCCAGGTGTCCTGTACCCAAAAAGAAACTCCCCCATGCAAATCCCGGGGTGGCTGGTGGTGCCAGCCCTGAACCCCATCATCACGGGGTGCAGAGACGCAGCTGGCGTGGCACCCCAGTACCCAGCTGGCGTGGCACCCAGTACCCAGCCTGGCCGGCACGCAGGGTTTCACATCTCCTTCCTACACACCTTGTTTTCATGTGTTTCTGACTGCGTTTCAGCACGGGCCAAACCTATTAATATCGGGTAGGAGTTTCACCCTCCCACCCCAAACACGCTCTCCCGAGCTGCGCCTCTCCTTCCCGGAATTTGCTGTTATCCCCAGCTATTTGCTGACTCGCTCGGTTCGGCAGCTTTCATCCTCCTCATCGCACCCGAAACGTTTGCTTTGACTATTTGTAGAGCTGATCTAACCCTCTTTCAATATTTTTCTTTTTTTTTTTTTTAATTTGGGAAAAAAAAAATGTTTTTTCTGCTACAATTTTTCCAGAAATTATCAGCAGGGTGGAAATTCTCTTTATGTGAAATATTTGCATTTATGGAGAAATGGGACTCTGCGGGGGGGGAATGTGCCAGACTGTGAAGGATTTGCAAAATGTTACCGTCGTGGCAGCCTGGCCACGGTTTTCTTCTGAGCCACTGCTAAGGCCCAGCAAGCCTGAAGCTCTTTGGCCAAACTCTTTGCATCGCTTTCCACTAGCTCTGTTAAAACATGCATTGATTTTAGCCTTAAAAACTCCAGAAATGGAAGTAGAGGAGTGGCTACGTGGGATTCGTCGGTGGGTTGGGTTGCACCGAATGATACCCAGCCACAGTGAAGTGACTTCTATGCACCTGCTTTGTCATTTTTTTATTATTTTGACATTTGAATCACTATTACAATATCCTAATATTATTTGGAACATGCAAATTTGCACTTTCCAGCAAATAACCCAGTTCCACTACGATGAAGTTCACATGGGGGTTTTCACACACAGGCTGCTTTCAGCAGCCCCCTTTCTCGACCGTATCCTGCATCCCTACCCCAAACCACAGCTCATGATGGGGTCATAAATGCAAAAGAAAATCCTGGCAGAGAAAATGGGCCATTTCCTCTTTTTTTCAGGGTTTGTTTTTTAGGTTGGACTCTTGGTCTCCTTCTCGGAGAGGTCCAGTGGGAGGGAGCCCAGGGAGGCTGTCAGCCACGGAGGGCGGCTTGGCTGTCATCGGGAGAGGAGCTGCGGGGGGACGAGGCAGAGAGCGGGGCCGGGCAGGACACGGCTCTCCCGGGCACGGGAAGGGAGAAGCAGCGAAGCCGCGGATGCTGAATGAAGTTAGGTTTTCACTTCTGTGATTTTGCTGTAAACCCAAGTTCAGTAAATTGATTTTCGTAGTAATAAAAGCTGAACACTCATAACCCCCAAAGCGATAAACATTTTACTGCTGTTTAGAATTTATATTTTATTTCTAGTCTTTTCCTTGGATATGCCCTGAGGGGGAGCATTTTATGTGCAGCTCTAGAAATGAACTGAGTGCAAATATTTTTATTTTCTGCTAAGCATCAAAATTTTGATGCATTCTCATGAGGCCAAATGCACTTCTTAAAAGTACAGTGAGCCAGCAGAGCAACTTGGCTGTTTTTTTCCTAAAGAAAAAGCAATATCAGTAAAAAAGCTGGGCACCAGGCACTGGGCAAAACAGACTGGACACAATAAGTACCAATCTCTGATCTTAACCCCCTTGTTTCCTGATGTTCAGATAGAATTAATCAGGTTATTTTCCGTGTTTATGAGTCCCTGTAATTCCTACTCTAAGAGCCAGAGGAGAAGTGCCTCAAGAAGGATCATTCATGTCCCTCTGGTCTTGGATCAGCATTTTCTAGTCTAGAGCTGCATAGGGCAAGGTCTTCTGCTGGTGTATGATAGCAAGGCTTGGTGGCTTGGACTGGTGCTGGGCTGATTTCCACCCATGGAGAAGCTGGTCCACCTTCTTAATTGTAGTTATTAATTTCTGGGAGGGTGTGGAAAGACATGCAATGCTCGCTTGGAAGCTTGGGAAGTCCCAAGATGTTGAAGCTTAAAATAACAGCATGGTGATGGATGAGGAAACTATTGCAGGTGCATTTTAGAGATTTCTGAAGTGTTTGAGCTATAATTCTTCTCTCCTTACAAGTCCCGGGTGGCCAGATTGCCAGCAAAAAAATACACCTGGCTTTTTATGCAAAGGGATAAAAGAAGCAATACATATAAATGATATTAATGCTCTCTAAAACATCCTGGAAATATTCCTTCTGTAAAATATATATGACAAGTATAGATGACATCTCATAAGGTGACGCAGATGATTCAGCACTTGGCTGCACATGAGTAATGTGGCCATCCCTACCTCTATAGAAGTAACCTCTTTATGCCGTGTAATGCCATCCAGGAGATGTACAGTGGTTTCTGTATATATAAGTGAAGGCTGGGGGATCCGGATGCCGGATTTCGGCAAGCTCTCTTAACCGTTGCAATGCCCCAGAAAACTTGATGTGGGTAGGGAGCCTTGTATTCTCTCCGCATTCTCTCTGGCCAGAGGCATTCGCTCCGGCCAGTCGATGGGCTGCCTGGGCCCTCAGACATGCTCCGTTCGGGCTCTCTTTTTATTTGCATTTAAGATTAAGAGCCACTTCGATCCTATACCAGCAAAACAAGGGCAGGATGGGACCTGGAAAAAATTCCTTCTGCTTGGCACCAGCTCCGAAATCGCCTTCTCATCAATGAAGCCATACAATGAGCCATGCTTAATGAATCAAAATGTTAATTAACACACACAAATTCAGCAGCCCTGCCTGGATGATGGCTGGCCCCCTCTGCTACTATGAATTCCTCCCCCTCATCATCATCACATCTTCTGTCTCTCTCCTTCATTAGTTTTTATTTGATGATTTAATACCACCATTAGCCAAAAAATTATCAGTGCTAGCGTGCATGCACAGCAGACTGCAAGTGAGCGTTGTAAAACACGAGGTAATTCATGCTGCAAAGATGTCACACAACTAAAGAAATATCTCCCTCATTTCCTCTGAGGACTGAATGGACATAGAGACCTGAAAACCTGGACAGCACCAGTGGATAGCACTTGACTCTTGTAGGAAGAAAAGCATATAACAGCCAAGTAAAATGAAAGAAAAAGTAGCTTCTTTGCAATAAAACTGGATATCTGCCCAGAAGGAAGAGGAGCATCACCTCCTGGGATTGGTGTTTTGGAGGACATTTTTTTCTCTTTGCATTTGGGATGAGGTGCAGCAAGTCCTGTACAAGCCATGTTACATTTGAAGCATGAAAATATGGCTCTGGACAATCTGTGACCAGCCCTGCTGGCTTTCCCCTTTGGGTCTGCCTCCGAGAACAGCCCGTTTGCTTCTGCAAACAGCAGGTATCGTGTTTTCCTCGTCAGTGTGGGTTTCAGGAAAGCCATGTTCATTTACTCTCTGGTCTAATGGTTTCCATCCATCCCACCACAGACACCCCAGTTCAATGGTCTGAGTCAAATACAGTGGTAAGAGAAGAGGTAGGAACCCTGAATGCCAAAACACGTGGGGACCTTTGCCTAAGCTCTGCCAGAAGAGCTGCCAGCACCATGAGAGGAGCGAAGCCCTGCCGGTTGGTGCAGGCAGGGGATGTTTGCGGGCGGTTTGGCTGTTCAGCAGCGGGGCTGGGGTGATGTTAGGAGGAGTTTTGCAGAAGCGGAACCACATCTAGCCCTTCCAGATACCTTGAGTACATCTTAGGCACCTCTCTGCCCCATAACCCAGCCAAAAGGGGTCATTAATTCCTAATTAGTTAATCCTTTGTGGTGGTCCTTTGCCTTCTTGATGTTGCATTGTAAGAGCAGCTGTTGACATGGTCACGTAACCCGTGGGGCAACCCCCGTGTCCCTGCTGTAGTGGGATCTCCATCCAGCCAGAGCATCCCTTGGGTGCTGCTGGACTTGGGGTAAAGGCCAGAGTGCCTTAGGGATGCACCTAGCCCCTTCCCCCAAAGCTGCACCCAAAAGCAGCTCACCCTCTGCCACAGATAGTCTTGTTTTACGTGCAAAAATGATAGAGGTGGCATTTTAACGTGTTTTCTTCTCATGAGTGGAGACTCCCAGCAAGCATGATTGACTGCCCTGGTAGAAACCAGTCACAACCATGGGCCGAGGAGCTCTGGGCTGAAGATAAAGCCCCGGGTTGACGTGTACCCTCCAGGGTGCCTTCTCCTGCCCATCAGCATTCACTCAACACACTCCTATCAGTTTGAATTTTGGGGAACCAGCATCAATTACCACGGGGAGAAGTGTTTGACACTGGAGCCTCTGGGTGGGCTCAGAGTAGTTGCTTTTCTTTGGTAACTAGGAAAGATTACACAAATGATTAAGCTTTTATTTACCATTAGTGAGTTGGGTTTACCAAGCTGGAGGGCTGATCTGTCAAGCCCACACACTGGGGACTCATCCTGAGCACCAGGAGCCAGAGGAGCCCCTGGGCAAGCGCAGAATTGGGCTTCAAAAGGGACTTTTGGAGAAGGATGGGGGCTTACTACCCTGGCTCTCTAAAGCTCTCGAGCTGCTCACGGTGCTGCTGCAGCCGTTGCCTTTGCTGGGTTTGCCCTCAGATGCTGAGCAGAAGGGAATGTGTTAAGCATCCCAGGCACTGACAGCTAAACATACACACAGCCTAAATAACTTGCGTGCTAGATGAAGGAGAGAAAACATCTCCTTGAGAGAAAAGACAGGATTTCTCCCTCTGCCATTCTTCATCTTCGTTGATGCCTGATTTCGATTTCCCAGCCCACTGGGCGGGCGGCTCCCAGCTGCCTTCTCTGGCCACGGGGCTTGCAGAGCCACTTTCTGCAGGGTAGAGTCGCCTTCCCTGCAACCCGTATCATCGCTGAGGTTCCCTATAGGCTGTGCAGGTTTTATGAGGGAAAACTGGTTCCCTGTGGTCCTTGCTGGGGTTGTTGGGTGCCTATGGTGGCTCCAACAGGACAAGGTCCCAGCGACATGGCACACCCTGGACCACCCCTCGCCCTTCTTTCTCTAAGCATCTTTCTGCGCTGTGCGGTACAAAAAAATTGCAAATGCCTTTTCTTTGGCTTAGAGAGAGGGAAATGTTTCTGGATCTAAACCAAATATTCAAACTCCTGCTTTCTGGCATCCAAAGAAATCCAGAGGGTTTTGTTTTGGGAGAAGGAAAGTGCTAGAGATTGAAAAGTGGTCTGCACAGGTTAAATACAGAGAAAGGTGCATGGCGGGGTTTAAAGAAAAAAGCTCCTTAAGAATAATATTAATTATTTAAGACTAAGTGCACTGAACAATACATCGGGAATTTTTTGTCCATCAGACAAGAGTTTGGATCAATTTGTGCTGCCTTTGCACCACCATCAATTTCCACTCCCGGACCATTAGTGCTGCCAGAGGGACCTGCCCGTGGGTCGGGGCTGCAAGCTCTGCCGGAAAACTTGTGGCCTCATCTCTGCTATTCACATAGGAAAAAACTCAGAGGCTGTGCAGCCCCTCAGAGACCAGTCCCTTTGCCTGGCTCATATGTGTCGTCTCTCACTGGTGATGGGTGTTGGGACCCCCGGCCAGATCCCCCATACTGAGCTTCAGGAAAGTTGCTAAGTGTAACTCAAGGATGGATTTGGTGAGTAGGCACGAAATAATAGCCAAATTAACTACTAATAGCCAAATCCTGCTCCCATCCCAGATGGCTGGAGGACTGTACGTATGCCAGTGTGGGCAGATTTGCTTCCTAAAATAGCTTTTTGAGGTTGGTGCTCGCAAGGTTTAACATTTCCAGAGGTGTTGGCATGATGCTTTGTTATGATGTGCCGCGTTGGCCCGTTAAACAGCACCCCATCTTCCCTGATAAGCATCGTAGGGACTAAACAAGCTGCAGGGAAATTAATTGGAAATTAGTTGGAAAACTGCATCGGTCTCCCCCCCAGACTCACAACCCTGTGTAAACACGAACCTGCCATAAGGTACCGGCTGCCCAGAGCGACAGCAGAGCAGGGATTTCAGGGATTTCCTTCACTCCTGCTCCAGACAGGGGGAAGTCTCTCTGCACACGTGTTAGTGTGAGTTGTTTTCATTTGACCAGAGTGCTGTGAAGGATTAAAATTCAGGATTTTGCACAGGCTGCTTCAGTCCTGCCTTTTTGATTTTCTCTATTTCTTTGACATCCACGAAAGACAAAACCGAAATGGGATATTTGTACCCCACAGCTCTGCAATCCTCAGATGCCACAAATCTCTCCTGGCATTTCTATAATGCTGAAACATGGCCACTGCAGTCCATCCTTTGGGACAGGGAGACATCACGGTCCTGACCCACCAACGGCAGAGGAAAAAGGGATCAACCACTTCCAAACCAATGGGACCAGCATCACCAATTAAGCAAGAATTGGCTTTAATTATTTCTCTGCAACCTTGCTTTTCAGTTAATCTTCAGGAGCGGGGTGAAGCTGCGGGGACGGGGTCTCTGCACTGAACCGGAGCCCATGCAGCCGCTTGCTCCTGCTGGGATTTGCGCCCGCACCCGCGTCCTGCCAGAGCGGCAAAGCAGCCAGCACATAGAGGTGGGGAAAAAAGGCTATTGAGAAAGGAAAGGGCTGTCCTGTATCCAGATATAGATTAATAAGTGAACCATTCATCTGATAGGGACACGAGGGAAGTTTGCAGGTATTCGGCCTCACTACAATTCAGTAATACCACTTGGCTTTATCTCTTGCCCGAGTAACACAAACATTTATGGAATTACATTTTAAGGCTTTTAAAGGTGTATTTAGAAGGTGTTTTCTTTGAAGTGTTATCTTTGCTAGCTCTCATACGCTGATAAAACCCATGTTTAGCTGCCTCATAAGGAGCACTCGAAAACTGTCAGTTCAGAGATATTTCATTCTCTTTGGCCAGGGACGGGGCAGCCTCCACGGGGGCCGTGCTTCGCCCCACGCTGCCAGCGTTTGCCACGGCCCTTTCCCAGCACAGCTACGGTGTTTGCAGGAAAGCAGCGGTGGGAGGTCTGCCGTGGTGGGACTGATGTGGTGGGTTGATCTTTGGAGGTGGGTAACATCCTCGGGGACTGAGCAGCTTTTCTAGGGCTGAGAATGAATGGGAAGCTTTAACACAACGCAACAAGAGCCCCGGGTTTTTGCAGACATCGCCACATGCGAGCTCTGCTTCCTTCCCTGGGAGCCTTCAGGAGAAGGAGAACAGCGCGGCGAAACAAATGACTTCACTCCAGGCTGGTTCCAGTTAGCATCCCCGTCCCTCCTCCCGGCCCTGCCCAGAGATGAAGACATTGTTCAACAGCTCATCACTCACCGGCAGACTCCGAGCAGGCAGCCAACGCGCATACCCCGAGCCTCATCCCGCAGGCAGAAAACTTGACCCAAAGCTCCCTGAGATCCATGGAAAGGCTCCAGTGGATTTCTATGGGTTTTGGATCTCAGCAAATGTTGGCAAACTCTGCCGAAGCTAGTGGGAACGTTGCTGGCAGCACAGGCTGACGGGTCAAGCAAAGGGAGAAAATTCGTCAATCAAGATTTGCCTTCCCTTGAAGTTTCCAAGGAGTTTCTTAACAGGGTACCTTCTAGGGAGGAGAGACGCCTCTCCACATGCCATTTTAAATACCAACAGCTCCAGATTGGCAGCACTGGTATTGCAAATAGCTCAAGGGGGTGTAAATATCTCTCCCCATCCCCTTTGCCCCTTTTCTGGTCCTCCCCAGCTCCGTGCAGGCTGTCTCACTCCTGACCTCCACCCTCGCCTGGAGCCGAAATCTCGGCGCTGGAGACCGGCCACGCTCGCTCCAGCCCCGCTCGGCCGCCCTTGTGGAGTTGCTTTCATTCATTTTTTTCCCCTCAAACATACCCCCCCCTCCAAAATCACCAGGCACGACTTGTCTGAACGTATGCCGAACCTGATAAGCCTTTGGCAACCGCAAGAATAAATTGCTTTAATAAAAATGAAAACCATTTCGAGGGGGGGGCGGGGAGGGAAGGGAAGCAAAAGCAAATGCGAAAATAATGTGCAGGCGAGGGCCCATGTGATCACCTGGCAGGAAGAGGCATTCGCAAATCAAAGCATAAATCATGGGGCTGGGAGCAGCCGGGCCAGGCGTGGAGGCAGGCGGCGAAGCCCTTCACCTTCAGGTTTTATTTGCACGTTCGTTTCTGCAAAGAGCACGGAGCGGGTGTTGCTTTTACCGGGCGATGGAGAGGAACTTGCTAAAATACTTCCCCAAAGGAGTTGCACGAGGACCGGGCTCCCGGGGGGCACCCAGCAGCACGTGGCTGCAGTGGTTTTGCTGGGGTGGGTGTGCTTGGACCCCTCCAGGCAGGGCAGGCAATGTAGGGGAGAGGGGGGGTTTGCAGGAGCCATCCCCCCGGCCACCCATGTGCCGAGCTTGCTCAACAGCTTCCCACGCCAAGGCAAGGGAGCAAGCCGGGAGAGGGGACCCTGCAAAGACCACGGCTGGAAAGTCGTGTTTTGGACACAGCCCTTGGCGCGGGTGGGGGAGAACTTGGCGCAAATAAACCACGTTCCCCGAAGGAGCTTTCGCACTTAGAGAAGGAAATTTTGCAGAGATCCCTGCAAATATATCGGACGACGTTGTCTTTTATTTATGCTCGTGAGGAAGGAACGTAAATCATGGGCTCGCACAGCTCAAGCTGTGGCATTGCACAACTGCCTACGCCACTCTGCGAGTGTTACACCACGCAAACGAACGATCAGCAACGAGGCCCTAGGGCAAGTCTTACGTTACCAAAGGTTTTGGCCCCAGAAGGAGAACACAACATCAGTAGCACCAGCTTAGCAATTTGTCCGTACAGTGCTCGTTTCAGTCCTTTTATTCACCTTCTGGGTTTGGAGGCTATGGGAAACATCTTCTAGGGGTTTTTGCAGCCTAACTTGGTGGAGAGCTATTTTTTCTTGCCTAAGAGCTGGTCAGCCACTACTGCAAACCAAAGAAAAGGTTTTCTATGATTTTTCTAATCAGATACTAGGAGACTGGTGAGAAACCAGTGATGGGTTAGTGGCACTGGATGCTCCGCAGCTGGTTTGACATTCACTCTTTCCACTCCAACTGGACTGAGGCAAATCATCTCTTCTTGCCTTTTATTGTGGTGTGACCACTTTGTTGTTGGTTTTCCATTATGGGGAAGAGGAGACAGAGCGAGAAAAACCCCAACTTTGGCACTTTCAGGGTTTGTACGTTGGGTATTCAGGTGCTGCCCCGCTGGAGATAATATATCGAGGAGCGCCAAGAGAAGAGCAATGAAGCATCTTTCTTTCCAAGGATCTGTGCCAGAAATGAAGTTCAAAATAAGTTTTCTTGTCTTTAAGACCGAGATATTATTGATGAATTAATTACAGAGGGATAAATGACATAGTTGTGTGTTATGGGTAAACCATTTAAAGCCTACCAAAAAATAAAGAGCTGTCATCCTTTCCCAGCTCTCTAGAGCAGGAGCCTTTCCAATGAAAAGCTTTGCTAATGAAGCAGTTGTGAAAAATATTTACTGCCAGAGTTTCTTCGATTGGCATTTGCATCTTCTGTAATTTGCCAAACTCTCTGTGCAATTGGAGCCATTTTCATGGGACTATAATTTACGGGAAGGGTTTTTCTTCACTTCTTGGTGTCTGCTTAAAGAAAACCAAAGGCATCTTTGGCTCTGAAATTCACACTTAATTTTTTATTTCTTTTTGGCCAGGGGAGGAGGGAGGGGCAAGGGAAAATGGATATTGTAGGAGACAGAGCTGAGATGGAGGAGTAAGAGATAGGAAGGACTGTTAAATGCAGAGTTTCTCAAACTATGGGTCATGACCGCTTAAAAGACAGCCAAGACGTGTCAGAGGACAGTGGGGTCCTCCCCAGTTCAGCTGAGCGGGAGCCAGCTGAAAACGGACCTGGCTCCTCTCTCCCCATGGAAAAAAATATTAATTTGGGGTAAGATCAGCATCCTGGTCCAGCTCGGACAGGAGCGCAGGCTGGAAGAGGGGCTGTCCGACCATCCTCCATCCCCGGGGAGGTGGGAGCTGGCTGCCATCACTGCCTGCACATTTTCATGTTAGTGAGGAAATGGTTAAAAAAACCCTAATTGCATTAATTTCCTCCTTGCAGAAGAAGGGAAAGGCAGAGGTGGAGGGGAGGCGAACCCCAGCACATGCAACCCGTTCTCGTTTCCCCCCCCGAGCTGAGGGTTTGCATAAAGATGGATGAGCCAAAAAGAGGGCGTTTTTGTAAAGTTTAAGAAATGCACATTTCAACAGGCTGATTTGCTGGGAGAGAGGGGAATAACTTCTGGCACAGCCCCGTCCTTGGCATCAGGCACCAGTGCACCCTGCAAACCACCGCATCCACAGGGCCAGACTATATTTTTTAGGGTATTAAATATTCATACGTTGAGCTAAGGGGAAAATCTGAGCAACAGCGATAGGAACAGGTGAATTTAGGTGGGATCGCGAAAACTTACAACGTGTTTCCTGACTAGACAAGTTGTGCCAAAACCTGACATCGACAGCTACGTTTCCATCATCCTTTTGCGCTTCATTGAGAACAGCTGCCACCCAGTTTGCTGATGTCTTTGTACTCTCCTGCACGTTTGCAGCACCTTGGAAGGCAAGAGCTGCTCGCCTAGGGTGTTTGCAACCCAGATGGTGCAGGTTCAAGAAGGTGAAGGAAAACTGAGCCAGAGTGGAAAGGACTCATCTGCTTCTCCTTCCAATCGAGAGAAAAATTACACCTAAAGGGCAAAGCAGCACCGGTGGGAGGAGGTCCGGGGCGCGGGCACAGCTCGCCGGCGTGTGTCCAGGGCCGGAGTTGGCAGCGCTGGTCCAAATAGAAGGTAAAGAGGGGTTTTTGCTGGAAATTTCCCCACTTTCTGCATGAGTCCGGACAATATATTGCCATTTTGAGAGGCAATAGGATAAAAATTGGCCAGCTGCTTGATTTCTGAGTGACTCCAAGTTGTTCTACTGGTTTTGTATAGCATGTTTGCCAGCGCTGGCATCACTGGAGCAACACCAGCCACAGGCTGGATCCGTCCCTGCTGCACGAAGGACCCCGCAGCACCACAGTCGCCCTCCCGCCAGGCGTCAGGGACAGTTTTTAGGGCCACAAGCGAGCTCCATGACTTTGGACAAATCGCTCTGATCTCTCAAACTGGCAGCTTCTGCATCTGCAAGGGAGTATAATGATATTTACCCACTTCAGAGCAAAGAGCCGGGCGATCTGCCGGTGAGCGGGGCTGCATAAGCACCACATGTTTATCTGCTATCACCATTTACTTGGAGTCTCCATAGCCGCGTCTCGTGCAGGTGGGTCCTTTGATTCAGGAAAGACCTGCCCAAAAAGCACTGATACCCTTACACCAAACATCCCTTCCAGAAATAGCCTTTCCCTGCCCTCAGTGCTGTCGTGTCAGCGTGAAGCTCTTAGGTCTGGGAAGTGAGACCCTTTGCTGTGGGTCTGAATGTTAGAGGTTTCCCAAAGTTTATCCTCTGCCTCGATATGTATTTTGCTCCGGTTTGCTAATTATGATAGGAGGCTTGCAAGCAGGTAGCTCCTGGCTTTGAAATTAGTGAGATGACTCAGAGAAGCCAAGTTACGCTCTCCAGGAGCAGATGGCAAGAGGAAAACCCATGTGAAAATTGAATTTATTCTGTCCGTGCCATCAGTACACTTTCAGTGGACGCCCTTCTCCCAGCTGATCCATTTTTATATCTTTTAGTAATGGAAATTTAAGGTAGGTAATGCCTAAAACAAGGGTTTTCCAAGCAGATTTCCGAGGAGATCTGTGGGTGTCCTCCAGGGTTAAAGCAGCTCCCTCTCGCCTGCGCCCTGTGTCACCCAGTGCCACCCCATGCAAACCCAGGGTGAAACAGTGCTACCACAGCGCACAAAAGCGCGATGCCTTTGTTATTTAGTGTTATTGAAATGCTTATAGCACCTGCAAACAACTGATTTAGCTTGATCTCTCCTTATCCCACTTTTGCAGGGACTTTCCACCTTTGCAAGGCAAGAAAAGCAACCAGCAAGCTCTCCGCCCCTGGTCTTCCAGGGGATGATGCATCCATCCCTCGGGTCCAGCACCCAGCGCTGCCAGGGGGTGCCAGGACCCCCTCCAGGCCTGCGGGCGCACGGATCCTGCCCCAGGCAAGGCCCGGAGCCCTGTCCTGTGCAGGCAGCTGCCGGCAATGGCAGTGTTTCCGCAGCCGGCGAGCAGCCTCTGGTGGATGCTGCCTGCTATATGGGCTGCTCTGCGATAGCCTGCGGGCTGCGGGGACGGCAGGGCTGTCGGCTGGGGTGGTTTTAGCCAGGGAAAATTTCTATACCTCATTGCAACATCTGCCTGGTTGGATTTATATAGCTGCCCTTTGTATTTTTTGCCTTTGTTTCTGCATGTCTGCTGCAGAGCAGCATCCTCTCAAAATAAGCCTATTGATGCTGCTCCCGTCTGCTTGTTCCTGCCAGGGAGAGCTCTGGGCATCAGCCGGTGGGTTTGCTCTTAGGGGGCTTTATGAAAAGCCCAAGAGGATCCGGCTCTGAAGTGCCCCTAGGCTTACATTGAATGTCCAGTAACACCACCGGTCAGTCAGGGCCAGAAATGGGGAGGCATCAAGCCAGTCGTAGTGGGTCAGGCTCGTCCTCGTCACCACAAACCCCACTGAAGTCCTGAGCAAGGGGGATGTTTCACGCCTCACCTCCACACTCGGCTTATCAGCAGGGACTCACGGGTGGGGGTCTGCTGTTGGACCAAGTTGAAAAGTCCTGCATAGTCCATGGGAAGATTTTATTCCCCTGTTAGCGGGAGGGATTCGGACAACTGCGTCCAACTCACTTTGCTTCCCAGGAAACCCGTGCCGATGGAGCAGTCGCTTCTCAGCAAGGTTTCTATGTGCAGAGCTCACATCACTTGCCTTCAAACAAGGGAGAGGATGTATTTCCAAAAATTTCCTGTTCACATGACACACACTAACGTTCCCTCAGAGAAACTGTGCTCAGCATGGCTGCAAAAATGCCAGAGCCCTGCTGACAAGGCAATGAGGATTGCAAGCCTGGAAAAATGTTTCTTAAATCTGCACTGAGATGACAGTTAACAAGAATAAAACAGAGGAGATGGCAAGAAACCCTGCATGGACTTTTTTATGCTGAATCTCCAACCTGAGATCACCAAATACATCTGGAGCTCTGGGCTTTAATTGCACTGCCTGCCCCGCTGAAGCTGCGCTGGTAGGTCCTGATTTCAGCCTAATCCCAATTTATTACTTACTTACACTGTAACAGGGATTAGGACCGTGCTTCTTGCAGAAAGGCAGCCGTTGGCAAGGCAGGTGGAGGATAGAGTCTGTGACCTTGCCTAGTATCTAAATAGAAGTAAGGATGGGCAGGAAAGCTTTGTGCTGGATGCCATGGAGTGGGAAGGTCAGGGCAATGCAACAAGAACTGCAGTGGGTGCTCCTGCCGCTCATCCTGCCCTGGAGCTGGCAGACACTTACGGCTCCTCAGCCTGGGTTTCTATTTCATTTTATTTGGCCTCAAAATACTCATCAGAATGGCGATGGGACCCCATGAAGTTACATTAGCAGGCGGGGAGGTGCACAGTGAGGGGCCACCGGCTCCCAGGCTGCTGCGGACGAAGATGGCTCCAGTATAACTGGCACGTGCTGCAGCTGGCACTATGGATGTGCTCTAAAACTAGGCATTGGGCTCTGCTTCCCATTCACCCGATTCCCCGTATCCATAAGTGATTGCTAATGATGTGGGAATGTTTTTGTCAGGGCCCTGAGGGCACTAATGGGCTTTAACAGCCCTGAGCAGCCTCACCTGGGGCCTCCACCCACACCCCTGGCCCAGGAGACCATTTCAGCCCAGCGTAGGGCTATTGGTCCCTGTCCCAGCGATGCTGCAGGATGCTCGTCTCCAGCTCTGGCCATGATGCCATGAACTCACCTGGTAACTTGGGCTCTTGGATGAACCTGTTTCTGATCTCCAGCTCTGCCCTGCCCTCGCTCAGGTACTGCAACCCAGCCCATGGGGAGGACCCCCCCTTGTAATTACTGGGTGGCTTTAGTCCCCTGTGGTGGCCCCTTCAGTGGGAACAAATACGTGCTTTCATGGAGCTGAAACAGGAACTTTTCCCATTCTTTTGAAATCTGTGGAATGCAGGATAACCTGCATCCATAATAAATGTTATTTGTGGCACCCATTTTTCCCTGAAAGCCTAACTCACATTTGTCCTCTGATTTTGGTTGGGGTCAGTATGAATCAACTCAGGGAATGGGTTTTCTCACCATTAAAATAGTTTCCCTGTTATATATTGAGTTGATGCTCTCAGACCACTTACCTTGCTCTTCTTTAATGTGTTATCAAGCACTCTGGTACAAAAAGGTGGTGGGAAAACTATGAGGGTTGCTTTCTTTGGTAGCAGGAAAGGGGTTTTTTTCCCTTCTTTGGCTTCTATTTAGATTGTCTTCAAAGCTATGGGCATAAAACAACCAGCTTTGGGAATAATGGCTGTTTGGGGCCTGGCTCGAGTGGGTTGTGGCAGAGGATGGGGATGGCTCCTGCAGCATGGGACTCGGACCTCCCAGACCTGCTGGCTGCCTGTCTTGGGAGGGCAGAGCTCCCTCTGTGATTTCAGCCACCTCCTTTCCATCCAGCAAATATGTTGAAATCTATTGAAGGTCCTTCTTGTCTTACGCAGTAAAGGTAACAGCTGGAATTTGGCAGGGCGAGAAGTATGCTTACAAAGGGGAAAATGTGCCTGGACTTACAGAAAGAATCAGTTCAGGGGAGGTTCTATTTTTTTTTTTTTTTAAATATGCATTCAGTCTCATGTGTGGAGTCTGCTCTGGACACCCACCCTGGCAAATACCCTCCTCCAGGTTTCTTACAGGTTCATGGCACTTTCCTGGCAGCACATGCCCATGGTGACCATGGGGGGATTTCTGCCCTGAGTCCAACTAGTGATCGTCCTCTTCAATAGCTGATACATTTTGGCAGCAGCCTCTGACAGCTCTGGCTCTGAACCGGATTGCTTTTTCCCAGATGCAATTATCTGATGGCCCTTCCTCCATGCCGCCCATCGCAGCCCCGGTGCTGCAGAGCCTCCCCGCCTGCCCATGCAGCAATGCTCTCCTGTCTCGCTGGTTTTCCAGTTGCAGCCATCTGTCTCAGTCTTGATCAGATACCTCCAGGTTGCATTAGTAGTTTTGTGTTTCTTTGCTTAGAATATTTTTTTTTTCTTCTAGAAAAGGGCTTGAAATTATTTTTTTATTTTTTATTTAAGTTCCCAGTTGTAAAGAAACTGATGTCCTGTCCAGATCTTCTGGCTTTTCGGCCTGGAAGCAGAGCAATCTTTGGTGCAATCATGGTTCCTGCGAGCAGTCTGCGTGATCTCCAATAGACACTTGCAAGACAAGGTGGAGATTATTTCAAAGTGCATCACTTTCTGCTTGCTAGAAATATCCATTCTGCCTTCTCGTGCACCAGCACCATCCTTCCAGGCAGCTGCTCCTGCCTCGAGTCTTTTCACTCCCCACAAGCAGCCGCTACCATTAAGCCCTCCTTTTAATGTTTCCCTCCCCAATGCCCCTGTGGGAGATGCTGCAGATAGAGCAGTCGCTGAACCATTGGGACCAGGCGCAAGACAGTGGTGGTGCCCCCACGGCTCGTGCCGCAGGTCCCACCGCCGCTGCTCGGAGGTCTGGCTGCTGCAGGTTATCTCCCCAAGCTCCTCACCTCCCTGTTACCCCACTGCTGCTCCCATGATATCACTGGGCTGGTCCGAGCAAGGATCTCTTCCATGTGGCTGCCATTAATTCCACCACCGCAAACATCAGCCTGAGGTACCAGATCATATCAAGCAATCAATCTCTAATTGCCATATCCCTCAGTAAAACAAAAAAGCCCAAAAGGAAAGAAAAAGGGAATAAAGAGGCCAAGAACTTCCCTCTGCCCATTGCAGATGGCTTGTGAGAAGCCTCAGATGGAAAATAAGCCCCCCTTAGCCCCGTGCTATGTCCCTCTTGCAGAGGAACGAGCCAGGAATTTCATGCATGTAGAGCAACCACCAAACAGTCCCTACAGGTCTGCCGAGGACCACTGCTCACCAAGCGGCTGCTTGTTTACCTGCCGCCCATTTCCATAGCGTGGGCGTGCAGCTGCATTCCTGGGAGCCCCAGCTGCTCCCCGCCTGCCCGACCTGTCCGTGCGCAGGTAACAAAGCTCGAAGCCACCGTTTGGCAGCAGAGCTGCAGATGGGCGATGCAATTGCTGCGGGGAAACGCTGCCAAGGATGCTCAGCGCCGCACTAGGCTTACTTAAAGAGCCAGCTCAGCAGCTGCGGTGTAAATCAGCGTGGTGATATTGCTGCCGGTGGATGGATGCAACTTCACGCTGGCTGAGGGTCTGAGCTGTTGGCTGGGGACCGAGCTCCGGGGATGTGCAGCATGGCAGAGCTGCCTTCCTCGCACAGGATGAGTCGGAGGAGGAGCTCAGCCTCAGTGCTCCAAAACTCCTTCCGCAGGAGCTCTCCCTATCCACCAGCCCTGGAAATATCACAGGGAAACCACCCTCCCCAGCTTACGTGTCCTGTTAAGCAACACGGACGCGTCCCTCCCGAGCGTGGAGCCGTGCTCGGAGGCAGCTGCGCCAGCACAGCAGGGCCCTGCGCTCGCCGGGCAGCTCTCGGCCGAGCAGGACGTGTCGTCTGGGTCTCAGATATGTAGGCAACAACTTTTTATTGCTTTTTTTATTTGTGTCATGCTGATGGTGAGCAAATGCACCTCTTGCTTTCACAGTTCCTGCATGCTGCTGCTGTCTGCAGCGATGCGGGGGAAGGCTGTCCCTGCCCAGTTTTGGCAGAGGCAGGCAGGGGAGTCGGTGCCAGCTTTTTCCTGGGGGATGCTGAAATAGCTGCACTTCAAAGACTCAGGATGTGTCCACGTTGCCTTCGGCTCTGACGGCCCACGGTTCGGGATGAAAGCTGCTTGTGTCAGCAGCTGGAGCCAGGAGGCAACCCAGGCTGAGCCAGGGCTGCCGGCCAGGATCATCATCCAGCCTTTCCCCACTGGTCCCCAAAGCATCCCCAGCCACTGCGAAGTGCCCCCAAGAGACAGTCCAGGACCACAGGCTTTCATCCTGCACTTGCAAGTAGCCATTTGTGTTAATCTGGGCATGTTCCTTCCCCTCTGTCAGCCTGTTTGGGCTGGGGGCTGTTTGCTGCACAGCCCCATGACGTGCCCTGGGCCGTGCCACTCTGCAGCAGGGTCCCAAGCCCAAATGCAACCTCTTGTCCAAGCCGTGCCACTGGGAAATGATCCTCCTAGGAAGGGCACGGCAGAGCACTCCATGGAGGCAACATCCCTCCGAGCGAGGCAAACAAGCGCATAAGGGTTTAGTAGGAGGATGCTGTTGTCACATTTGATTTTTCTTTTTTTATCTTCTTCTCTGAAAGAGCCAAGTTATGTAAAACGAAAAAATTCCCATCTTAATGGTGGATGAATTATTTAAATGGGTCTGTTTGCTAATGTGATTGACTTCAACCAACAGCACAGGTTGAACTGTAATTATGGGAAAACAATCAAATCTCTATCTGGGTTCAAACCAGACTGGTCTTGCCACTTTTTTTGTATTATAGCAGAACCTGTTGGGCAGCTTTAGTTAAGCTGAGCCTCCTTTCTGCTGCTGGGGCAAAGAAATGCAAACCAGTAGAGCCAGTCAGACTGCAAAGAAAAATTATGGCTTATTGTCTGTGCAAGTTCACCCACACTGCTCACTCCTGTCTCCCGTGTCCCAGATGACCGTCTCCTGATCACAACTTAACTGAGCCGGAGGAGCCGAGGGAGAGACACACAGAGATAGCCCCCCAATGTGAGTATTGTGCCTGCGCTGATTTTTATCTGTCCTCGGCAGTGTTACATAGCCGGGAAGGGAGCTGGCTTGAGCTGCGCGTGGAGAATTGCCCAAAAACCACACAGCAGCACGCTGGGGAGAGCTGTCACTTGGTGCTGGCAGCCGGAGCCTGCTCCAGCTCCCATCTGATGGGCAGAGGCTGCTGTGTCACGGGTTTGCTTGCTTTTCTGTCCCCTCACGGAGTTCGTGGAGGAAATTTAGATTTTTCTAGCAGCTGGGGAGTTGATGGCTTGTTGCGAAGTGGCGGCTCTGCCTCTGTGGGCGTGCGGGGTCGGCGGGGAGCGGAGCTGAACCAGCCCAGGCTGCGCGGCTGCTGCCCAGCCAGGACCCCGGGGCTCTCCTCTCCTCTAACAAAAACTTCTCCTCTGGCATTTTCCACTTGAGCTTGAAAGGTAATGAGATATCACTGGAATCTGAAATGCAAAGAAACAGCAACCAGCTCTAGCTCGGGCGAAGCAAAATAGCTGTGTGAGGGTCAGAGCAGCTTGTGGGTGTCAGGGTTTATGGGTCTACCGGGGAGTCTGGTCATGTTTGCATCTAGAGAGGCAGCAAACATCAAAGCTCTCTCTGAGCAAATGTCAGGGGGCCGCGACAGCCGTAGCGTGAGCAGAGCCGGGTCTGCAGCCACGGGATGCACCGGGGGTGTGCGTGGGCTGGCAGCACCGCTCACCCGGGCGTTAGTGCCCGGCACTGGGGGGGCATCACCTCTTTTCATGCCTGATGCACCTCCCATGCAGCATCTCGCGCAGCGCTGGCCTGCACCAAACCACGCGCACGCTCAGCAGTGAATAACTTTCAATGGGGTCGTGGGGCTCCTTTCCCACCCCTGGTTTCCCATCCTAAATTGACTGCATCTCTATTGCCAGGGCTAAGAAGAACGCTTCCTTCCTCTGTGGGAGCTGGGTTGTGGTGACCCCTGCTAGCTGGGCAAGGTGGCTTTCTGTCCCCCCACCTTCAGACTCTCTGTCCCCATTGCATTCCCCATGGGACATCCTGCTGGTGCCCTCCCAGGGCAGGCAGATACGCTCCTGCGGGCACTGCAAATATTCAGCAGTGCTGGAGCTTGCCAGAGCTCCTGGGGCAGCCCCAGGCACGAGGTGTGATGCTGATGGGGGCTGTCGCCCCCTCCCTGCTCTCGCCTACCTTAAATCCAGGGGGGAGGAAGCGATGGTGGGATTGCTGCAGGGGGGAGGCTGTGTCCGCACAGGCTGCCTCCCTGCACAGGGATTTTGCTGCTGTGGGTTGGACTGTCCCCATCGCCTGCTCCTTGTCCCCTCTGCTGGGACGGTCCCATGATGGGGAATGCCCTGAAAGCACTTACAGGGGAGATGACCACAGATCCTCCCATAGCTTCAGTGGAGGACACAGGACACTGATGCGTGGTATTGATTCAAAACCCAGCCTCGGCAGCAAAGTGTCTCCAACACCAATGTGTCACCAAGCATTTGGGACAAGCAGAGATGCCTCAGCCCATAAAAATGCCTGGCTGTGGCCATCCCACTTGTTGGACAGCACAGAGCGGGGCTGAGCTGGTAAGAGAGGACCTGTCCATGATGCCACAGTGGGGCTAAAGCCCAGGTGGAGCAGAGCTGCCCTGGAGAGGATCACGTCACCACTTGATTTTGATCAGATGCAGGATGAAGCCGGAGGAGATCTGCCCAGCAAGGTGGGGAAGCGTAGTCCCGTGCAAGCCTGTCGAAGAAACAGATATTTCTCAAATACGGCATCTCCCACTGAGCTTTGCCCTCGATCCGCTCGGGAGCGGTGAGAGGGTGCGCATGTCCCGGCTAGCCTGCAAATATGCGGTGTGTTAGGGGCCACGCTCAGGAGAGGACTAGCTCTGCTTGGCAGACGTGCCTGCAGCTGGGTGGACCGACGTATGGCTGCAAGAAAGGCAAAGCCACGCTGGGTGGGTTTTTCTTCCAAATTAGAGGCGTTGGGCACTTTCCCTCCCCAGAAGCGGGGAGGTAAGCAGGATCTCCCACCTGTTTCAACATGAGCTGCAGGAATTCCTGAAGGATGGAGATTTGGTGGATTTAGTCTTGGCATCTTTCATCAAAGCTTCTCCAGGGCTTTCGTAGGCAGCTCATTTGTTCCAGCTGCCCAACACCATGAGCTCAGTTCCCACACCACCTCCCAAACCTTGTCAGGAGCAGATGCCAAGGCCGGGAAGGGAAAGCATCCACCCTTCCTGCCCCTCTCGTGCTCAGCCTGGGATGCCCCAGCTGAATGACGCCTAAAACCCTGTCATTGCTCAAATTGCCCAAAAGGAGCCTTGAAAGCAGAGAAGCAGCATCCGGAGATTTGCTTCGTCACTGCCTTAGAAAAGCCACGTGGGATGTGCAGGGAAAGCCAAGGCACGAGGTCTTGCCCAAGACTGGAGCGGTGAGCGTGGTGAACGAAAGGGCCCCTCGCAGCCCCCCCGACCTCTCCTCACCCTAAACCAGGCACCACCGTGGTCCCAGCACTTCGCAGCAACCAATGGCCAAGGGGACCGTGTCCCATGCAGGTGTCCTGTGGGTGGGTGGGGAGCTTGTTTGGCAGAATAACAGCAAAGACAGCAATGTTGCCCTGGGTCTTCAAAGCAAGCGGAGCCTTTCCTGCAGCTCCTGCTATTATAAGAGAGAAATATTTACTGACAACTGAGACTTCAGCCTTACATCAGTGGATAAAAGCCTGGTGTGGTCTCCCAGCCCCCTGAAAGCTGGGGCATCCCCATCGGCAGGGGGTCCCCAGGCATCTCCCACTGGGGCATCCCCATCAGCAGGGGGTCCCCAGGCATCTCCCACTGGGGCATCCCCATCAGCAGGGGGTCCCTAGGCATCTCCCACTGGGGCATCCCCATCGGCAGGGGGTCCCCAGGCATCTCCCACTGGGGCATCCCCATCAGCAGGGGGTCCCCAGGCATCTCCCACTGGGGCATCCCCCACTGGGGCATCCCCATCGGCAGGGGGTCCCCAGGCATCTCCCACTGGGGCATCCCCATCAGCAGGGGGTCCCAGCCACCTGGTTCAGCTTTTGGACCCGTACCACCAGCGGCTTTAAACTGCCCTGGCCATGGGGATAGAGCCAGATCCAGCACCCTGCGGTCCTACAAGCTTCCACAGAGGAGAAGTGCCACAGGCCATCCCACCCCCATCCAGCTGACCTGGTTCAACCAGTGGGGCCAAAGTACCCAGGATGGTTTTGCAGGACTGAATCTTCCTAGCACATAACCCCTTTTTTAAATAGTGCTGAAGAGAAAAGCTGATTCAGTTAAAGACTTCATTACCTGCACCATATCCGGGGGAGAGAGATTTATTCTTTTCATTTGAAACTACCTTGACTCAGGATGCCCACGCACACCCTAACACAGCAGGAGCAGAGGTGCCAGTTTATGTGAGCATGGTTACGATGCCCCTTACCCCACGCGAGACCTGCTTTCCACGCACGACCACGAATGACGGATTCTCCATCCGTCAGGAGCAGCGTGGGCTCCCAGGCATGCTGCTGTCAAGGTCTTCTGCCATGGAGAACGAGACAGCGAGACTGAGATGCTCTCCAGGTGCCATGCACAGCGTAACGGGATCACAAGCAGAGCGTGGGGTGATACCGCCGTCTATCAGAGCTTCCCAGGGTATTTACCACCCGCTTTCCCCAGCCGAGGGCTCTGGGGACGGGGGAGGCAGCGGGAGCGTGTTGGCTGGGCTGGGAGGAGGCAGCAGCCGCACGCCTCCCCTCCCGCCAGGGCCTTGAGCTATTCCCTGAGCCTCACCGCTTCTCAATTAAAACACCTGAAAAATGCGATAATGCTTCATTACCCACTTCCCAGAGCATTTTGAGGTGTTAATTAAGTGATGTTTATAGAAGCTGTGGTTACCCCAAGATGCACAGGCAGATAAATGGCTACTTTTAATCATCTTCTGAATCCTCGTGCGGGCACACAGACCTGCCCGCAGATCCGGCCAAAGCCCACCACGCTCTTGGGGAGCATCATGGCATGGCTGGTGGGTCCAAACGCCATTCCTCCTCGAGTGGGGAGCAGGAC
The DNA here is from genome assembly GCF_964195595.1 of Calonectris borealis. Classification (NCBI taxonomy): domain Eukaryota; kingdom Metazoa; phylum Chordata; class Aves; order Procellariiformes; family Procellariidae; genus Calonectris; species Calonectris borealis. The sequence goes on along the minus strand of NC_134328.1, from coordinate 14,449,056 downwards.
AAATATTTACTGCTAAACCTCAGCAAAGCAGCAGGGAGCTGGGGGGGAGCAGGAGAACAAATCCTCCCTCCCAGCGGGGGACCTCCCTCCCAGCAAGAAGAGACCCCTTAACTGCTCACCCCGCTATATAAAAGCCAAAGTCCAGTTCCTGGGTATATTCAGGTATTGCAGAGGACCAACTCCTCCTGCTTTAATGATCCTGCAAGCCCACGGCCGCAAAGACTCTATGCTGGGAGGAGGGATGTCCCTGTCCCCAGGGGACACAGGGACACCCCCCAGCTAGGGGCTCTCAAGCAGAAATAAGGTAATGGAAGAAAATCCCCATTGCTTTGGTGGTTGCCACAGCGGTTAGAGAAGCAGAAACTGCCTCCAAAAGGCTGGGGTGGTGGGGGAGAAACTGAGCTGCTGGTTTTGTGATAGCCGGGGCTGCGCTGTATTATGACAACACAGACTTTATAGGGTTGAAGTAAATAAGTGTGTGGGTTGGGACTTGAGGCTTCTCTTGGAGGATTCGCTCTTGTTCTCCTCTCCCTGAAACAGGGCATGTCTGCACACACGTGAGCAGGGGCAGCATCTCCCTGGTGCTGCCGGTCCTGTTTAGCTTGTTCAGGGACCGTGACCAGCACCGATCCCCAGCAAACCCAAAGGGCTGGCAAGGTGGATCATAACCCTGCTGCAGCTCCGCACCGCCCGGGTGGGATCCCCATCCTAAATCCGCAGAGGCGACCCTGGGGCAGGGTCTCTGCAGCAAGGGCTCGCTGCAAACCGGCCCCCGGGCTGGCGGAGCAGCACAGAGCTGCTGCCCTGCTTCAGGGAGGATTTTCTGGTTGCGTGAGGCAGAGGAAGGCACTGAATCCTCCTCCCTGGTGAGGCGAGAGCCAAAGCTGCTCCTCCTGTCTCACTCGTCCAGGGGTAATTTTGCAATCTGCCAGCCCCTATCCAACACCCGCACGCAAAACGAGCGTGGTGGAGAGCAAGTGCTGGGCTCCATTTTAGGACAGCCTGTGCCACATTAAGTCATACAAATAAATAAATGCCCAGCAAAAAAAAAACCTCTCTCCTATCTGCCAAGTGCACAGTACATCAGCAAAGCGGATCAGCTTCACGCTGGCCTGCAAAATACTCCTGGCACTGCAGATTTTCCATGAGTGATCAGGCAGCTTTTCTGGGTAAAAATTCAATTTATAATTCTAAAATTAGACCAGGAACATAGTAGGGTAGCCAAGAAAAGAAAGTTTGGCTGGTGAAAGCAGCCCTGCCCGGCAATCACCCAGCAAAAGGTATATTACATAAATCCAGCCTGAAGCTGAACAACTCCAGCGCTGCTGATGGGGAAATATCTGGTTGTAAATCCATTAAGCTTCACTGATCCGGCAGTGTTAGAACTTCAGAGTCCTGCCATTTTTTATTTTTTTTTAACATCTTAAGCTCATTTAGCTAATGAGCTGCTTTATTCTTCTGAAAAGAAACAGTGCTGAGGGTCAGGATGTGCTATGGCTCGATGCAAGCATGGCCAGCAGCAAAGGGGATGGTAACGAGAGGCCAGAAACCCCTCAGGGACCAGGGAATGGGGGACACTGTGCTGTCAGAGCCAGCTGTCCCAGTCTGTCCCTTCCCAAGCCCCCTGGCATGGGCTAGGAAATAACCTCCTGCTGCTTTTCCTTTCCCCGTCCGCAATCAGGAGCATCCCGCCCCGGGGAGCGATGCCATCGGTACCCAGACGATGCCGGGGGCTGCCCCAGCCCCATGCATGAGAGCCGACGTGCTGGGGACCCTGTGCCGTGACCTGGACCCCGTGTCCCGCCCTAGGCTGAGCATCGGGGGACACGGAGGGCAGGTGAGCAAAGCCACAGCCGTCAGCAACCGCCCTGCCCCGGGGGCTCAGGCTTTCCAAACCCACCAGATTTAGGGGTTGGATGAGATCCCTTGCCTGGGTTGAGGCTTGCCTTTGGTCCCCGACACTGGGGCTCTGTTTGCAGAGGGCACCCGTCACTTTGAAATACACCCAGCCCCTCCGGCACACCAAAGGGCTGCTCCCGGCCCCGCCGCGGGGCCGCATCCGGCACCGGCGGGTGTATATTACAGTGACAGCTCTGGAAAGGGCTCAGGGCTGTAAATGAAATCCCTGTCTCAGGGAGCGAGCTCCACACTGAGGGGCTCTGTGGTCTGGTCTTCATCAATAAATCTCCCTCAATAAATCCTCTCGAGTGGAGTGGAGGAGTGGGGGGCTGCGGCTTCATGCCTTGGCCAGTCTACACTGGGCAAGAAGGGAGCAAAGCCGAACCCCTCGGAGAGCCTGGGCTGTCTGCGGGGTTGCTTTGCTGCAGCAAAAGGCCAAATCCTGGGTACAGATACACGGGGACCGATGCTCGTGCAACATCTTTGTAACCGTGTGTCTGCACAGATCAGAGACCCAAAGTCCTCACCAGGTTTGCCGCGGAGTGGCAATCCCGTCTGCAGGCAGGGACGGGTGCTGGCATCTCAAAAAGCACCGAAAATGGCAATAGCTTTTCCCTGCTGATCGGATCCCCAGGAGGTTGCAGATCCCCGCTGACCTGGGGGCTCTGAGAAAAAGAAAATCAGGAGTGAGCCTCAACCCTGGTGGCACCACAGCCGCAGCCGTGCACGGAAAGCAAAGCTGCTGCCCACACCCCAGCCCCAAATCCTGATCTGCCGGGCTCTGCCCGCAGCGCTGAGTCACAGCAGCAGGGATCCCGATCCGGCGCTGAGCACCTGGGCTGCCCCCGCGCCCTCCGCCTCCCACCACATCCAAGCCCAGCCCTGCCTCCCCGAACCGCGGGCTGGCACGAGCCCCAGCCTGGATGTCACCCTCCCGGGATGTCCCAGCTGCATCCCTATGGCCCCAAATGCCGGGTGCTGTTCAGCCCTCTGAGACACCAGCCTTGGGGAGAGGGCAGCACCCAGGTGGGCAGGGGCTGATCCGGCACCAGCGAGCATCATAGGGAGCCCACGCGGCTGCTGCCAGCTCTGCTCCCAGTTGCAATCCCTTCCCAGTTTACAGCACTGGGGAATGCAATGGGAATTAGCGCCTGAGCTCTTCAAAGCCTTCCCAGCCAGCACTCGGGGTTTCAGCCCCGTGACGGCAGCGGTGGCTCTCACCTCTCTTCAGCCCTGGGAGGTGCTTTGCCCAGGGCAGAGCCGAATTGAGGACTGAGCGATCCCGGAAAGTGCTTCTCATTAACATCTTTTCATCAGGGGTTTCGGGTTTTTTTGGAGTAGAACTGGGTATTATTTCACCTGGCTCGTTGTTCAGCTCTGGGGCTGAGCAGCGGAGATCGGTTCCCAGTCCCATTTCACGGCAGCTGATCCCGAGCTGCGCGAGCCGCGACAAGCCACGCCGTGCCTCGCGTGGCTTTTACTTGCTGGGAGAGATCACCCAGCCCTGGGAAAGGGTGGGTTATGCCCAGGGAAGTGGAAGCAATGAATATTTTTTTTTAATTGTTTCTCCAGACAGTGAGATCTCTGCTTGTTCGCTCAAAAGGCAACGAAGCTCTTTCCCTTGATCCAAGCGTGGTAAGAGCACGCAAGCCAAGCTCCCTGCTTCTGCTCGCCGGCGCGTGCCTCATTTCTTTTGAAAATCAGACGCTTTAGGGGAAAGTTTCTTCTTCCAGCTCTGCGTGCCCACATCTTGCATATGCAGGTGATCCGGCACACCTCTGCTCTGCATGCAGATAAAGGCACAGGCGGGCTGCCGGCAGGGAGCCGGGCTGGGAGCGTGCCGGAGCCCGGCGGAAACCTCCCCGTGCTGCTGTGGGGCTGCAAAACCCAGGTCCCAACCCAGCCTTTCACCTTTGAACAACAGAGGGGAGGTTTTCTCCCTGGGCATCTCTGCATGGTTGAAGGCTGCGTGCCCAGGTGCTTTGTTGGGAACAGGATTACCGGCCGTGACTCAGTAACCCGGTGTGACTTTTAGGGGAGAAGCTCCCATGTGGCGATGCTGAATGCCCTCACGTGGAAGTCCCTCTTCTCCCAGCGTAGTTTTGGTGGTCCTGGGACACCCCGGGGTGGGCAGGGCTTTGCTGACCTGCTCAGGGGGGGCAGGGAGGCTGCCCACCCCTCCTGCCCAAACCCAAGGGGACCCTCCACGATGCTCTGCAGGGATGCTCGGACGCACGCCCCTCCCCGGTACCATGATGGTCCGGGAGGGACCTGGGCCCACAGTTATTTTGGGGGATCTGAGACTCCCCGAGGCTTTGGCTGATGGAAAGGAAAGAGTTTATCCCAACATCAGCATCCCCGGGAGGAATGAGCTTTCTCATCTCCAAAGTTTCTGCTTTCCATTCCTGCTAGTAATTTCAAAATTTATGATCACTGGGATTAGGGCAAAATTCTTAAAATTAGGGCAAAATTCTTAAAAAGCAACCACTTTACTTTCAGGCTGTTTGTTTGCCTCCTGCCTTTCCCAGTTTACTGAGCTGGGGGTGTCATTGGCTGCTCTCCACCTCTCCTGGTTTTTTAGGGGGGGGTTTCAACCAAAAAAGGAAAAAGCAAGTTTTTTTTAGAGAGCAGAGCACTTTATCTGTTGTCGGGGATTATAGAACGCTACCGCCAGCACTAAGTGATGGCACTCAGCATGATGGAGTTTCCCCATAACATCAATGGGGAAACTGAGGCAGGGGCAAGCTGAGCAGAGACCTGAGCCCAGGCAGGAGCTGGGACGCTGCTCCCGGTATGGAGGGGCTGGGGACAGCCAGCGCACCCCGGGGTGCCCACACCGGCTCTGCACCCACCAGGCTTTCTGTGGGGCTCGGCTCTGCACATCACTTCTCCTGGCTTCTCTGTAAAATGGGGTGAATAACACTCAGTTTGGTGTCTCCCAAGGGTTTGAAGAGGCTGCAGACAGCGAGGACACGCGGGGAGCCTGGGCGATGACAGCAGGGCGGCCGAGTGGTACGTGTTGTCTCTGAGGAAGCTGTGCGTGGTGCCAGAGGGAGGAAGGACGCACGGGAGCATCTCAGGACCCAGGAGGAGATGGGTCCATCAGGCTCGAGCACCAAAGCTGCCGCGAGTTTTCCCATCATCAGTCCCCAGCAACGTGGTCCCGACACGAGCCCTGCAATCCCTTCCTCAAGAAGATGCCTTGCCCCAGAGAAATGTGATTTAAACAGCTCCAAAAGTAGAGGAAAAGCCTGATTTTTCAGCTGGGCTTTCAGTTCTCCCATTTTCAAAGCCATCACTCTCCGCTTTGCCCATGCCCGCAGCCCAGGGCTGAGGCAGGGTGGACAGGTCTGAAAATGCCTCCCGGGATGAGCCTGCTGCTTTGTGCATCTCCGTGCTTTAGCAAATGGTTTCTCTTTCTAGATTTGAGCTTTGTCCTGTTTCCAAGAATTTCCAGAACACCACATGCAGAAGACACTTCTCTTTTATTGGACTTTTTGTTTCTATTTTAGGCTGAAACCTAGAGAATTTGAAACGGAAGGACATCCTCGCACTGGAAGCAGCCCGGCGTGCAGCGCAGCCCTGAACATGACCACGGAGAGTTTTGCAGAGTTCCTGAATAAGCTCAAGGAAATCCATGAGAAAGAGGTCCAAGGTAAGGAGACATGAGAAGTCTTATTAAAAACTAGCAGAGATCCATTTCCTTGTGATGCCACCTTGATCTGTTTGGTTTGAAATAACCCAAAGGGAAGAGGAGCGGGTGTGGGTTAGGGAGCTTTGGGAATTAGGGCTCAGCAAGCATCACCCACGGGGATGGATGGGGACACAGGTCCCTCCCGCCTCAGGGGACCACACCATCTGATGGCACCTTGGTATGGTTTATCCATCTTATCCCAGTGGAGAACAAGGTTTACTGAGAACTTTTTGGACGATGAGGAGGAGCAGAAGAGAGAGGGTGTTCCTGCATCCAATATCCCTGGAGATATCCCACCTGCGGGAATCCCACTTGCTCCAAGCATTAATCACAGGGGATTTGGCTCCTTTCCTGCTCCTGCTGCCGAGGTCTGTGATAAAGGTGAATTGGGAGGTTTGCAGAGGTGACATGCACACCCCCTGGGCATCTTCTCCGAGCGGCGTGGATTGGAGTATATTTGGATACTGAGGGATCGAAGGAAAAGTGGAAAGATGCAATAATCTATAAGACTGAAGCAGCAGGAGTGTGAGGCTCTGTTAAAGAAAACCTTAGAGCAGGTTAGATAGTTTATTCCTCTAGGGAATAAATTATTAAAATAAGAACCATTAGGTTAAGCAACCAAATGCCAAATCCAATCATTTTCCTATTAGAATAATTCCCAGTATCAATATTATGAACAAAACAACAGGGCTTTTGGAGGATTCTGGCTTATGAATTCATTCTTCTCTTGTGTAATTTCAAGCCATGTGAGAGTTAGAGGAAACTGTTGAGCAATTTAAACCACATGTTTACATCTACTTTGCATAAAATGGATTTGACAAGATGTAACGTCTCCAGATCCATCAACGAAAGCCATTCTTGTTGAGCTGTAAATATCCTCCAAGATGCTTTGCAGCCCTGAGAGTTATAAAATACTGCCCACCTGGGAAATACATGCTGTAATGAGAAATAAGTAGAAACAAAACTGAAACAGACTTTTTTTATTTTTTTGGGCGGGGGGGGGGAATGCAGACTCATTAAATAGTGGAAATACAAAATGTGCTCACATTTTCTACAACTTTTCCAGCTGTGATATTGCTTAAGACAGGCAATGTGTTATTCCTTCTCAGAAATAAGGTTTGTAAATTGATGAGGTTTCTGCAAAGCCAGGCACCCTCCTGAAGTTCCATCATTACATCTTGTTTCTGAAGTGCCAGGGAATTGGCAATAAATACCCACCTCTCCGTCTCTGTTAATTATTCCAGGTCTGCAAAGCAAGCTGACGGAGCTGACGACGGAGAAGTGCCGGTGAGCAACACCACGTCTGCTCTACCCACGCCGCGGCGGGACGGGGGGCGGAGGAGAGGTTACGCCACTTCATTTTCAGACCTCCCGGGCACTCCTCCGAGGCTGCCTCATTTAGAGAGCACAGTCTGCCTTTCTGGCTCTCCCAAATTTAAACCTTTGGGTAACTTTCACCATGCAAGTCCCCAGCACAGGCAGGGCTTGGGATGATCCCAGCCCACCTCCAGTTTACCTTCACTGGCAAGTGATGCTCGTGCCGGCAGGCACTTGCTCTCTTGGGAAGCAATAAAACGGGATGAAGCAAGCTGCTAACTCCAAAGGCAGGTGTTGCAGGGCAGCGTCTGGGCTCTAACACATTTGTTTCCCCTCCTGCCACACAAGCAAAAGCAATTCAGCCATACAGGTGTGAGCAGCACGGCAGGCTCAGGGCAGAAATCCTTCCCCTTTGCAGGGTGCTGCGGATAAAGACACAGATTTTGGGGAGAAATCTAATAAAGCTCTTTTCTTTGTTCTGTTTCTTCAATTAGTGATGCTCAGAGAATTGAAGAGTTGTTTGCTAAAAATCACCAATTAAGGGAACAACAGAAGGTCCTTAAAGAAAATGTAAAAGTGTTAGAAAACAGGTAAGATTTATTTTTCGGTAGGGTGCTGTTCGGTGGCAGCGAGTGCACCCTCCTAGGAGGAGAGTTTGGGGTTTGCTGTCTTCCCAGAAGCGGGATGTAGCACATGAACCTCTTTTTTGCTCATGGTCGGCTGCTGGGAGAACTGGGGGAGCCTGGGCACGTGCAGAGGAGCTTTTCTAAGCTGATGGTGGTGGGACTGGATCTGGCAGGGTGGAAGGGCCAGGGCTGGGCTGCACGGGTGATAACCCCTCTCACCAATTCTGGGTGATGGGCTGGGGGTTCATGCTTCTCTGTGGGGAGGGCAGGAGCTTATTTCCCCCATGGGAACCATGTGGTAACAAGCTGCTGGCCGGGGGTTTTCCTCCAGGCTGCGAGCAGGTCTCTGCGACAGATGCATGGTCACCCAGGAGCTGGCGAAAAAGAAGCAGAATGAGTACGAGACCTCTCATTTCCAGAGCCTGCAGCACATCTTCATCCTCAGTATGTACCGCCGCCTGCTGTAAGCTCGGCTTTGGCTGGCTGAGTCTTTGCTCCATTAACGCTTCTCCCAGATATTTGCACACGTGAACCCTCCCAGTGACCAGGCACCCGGGGGGGGGTTGGGGATGGGGAGAAGGAAGGGAGCCAATGCACGTGTGCAAGTCTTGAAAAATCAGATCTGACCGGGACAGTGGATGGCAGCCCAAGTTCCCCCCGGGCAGAGGTAACCGCTCGCACACAGCGGCAGAGCTGGGGGGTTCCAGCCCTCCGCACCTCTGGAAAAATGAGAGATGCTCACGCCGAGAGTAGCCCCGAGCTGGCCAGGCCATGTCAGCTGCCTGGAAAAAAGATGCATTTGGCACCGCAGAAGCAACACTCTGGCAAAGACAGGGAAGTCACAACAGCAGCTCGGCATGGGTAAATGGAAATCAAGCAACACGTGGGATGGATCTTCTCCCGAGCCTTTGGCAGAGCTCCCAGCACCGCTCAGGCTCGGGGTGTTTTTCCCTGGGGATCTGGCTGGCCCGGGGAGGGTTGTGGGGTTAAAGCAGATAAGGCATTAGGAGGGACGGAGATGTGCCAGCAGCCCTTGGTTATCTCCCCTGTTATGCCATTGCTCCCCGAGTGCTGCTTTTGAGCAGGAGCAAGCCGAGGCGGCAGCCCACCCTGCCCGGGAGCCTGCCTGCTCACGCTCGCTGCCTCCCCGCTGCGGCACCCGGCTGCTGGGTGCTCACAGCTCCCTCTGGCCTTCATCCCATCCCACTCGAGGCCCCCAGCCCTTCCCCTAACGCAGCACCCGCTCATCCGAGGCGGCCCTGGGTGCTCGTGGGCAGGATGCCGGCTGTGTCCATCCCACCGTGCTGCAGCCATCACCCCATCTGGGTCACGCTCTCCCCCCGAGCTGGACAGGCTGCAAGCAGACCCCAATCCTGACCAAACCCAAGTTGGAAAGTTGCTCCCTTTTATCCCTTAGCCCCCAGCATGTTTTCAGAGAAGGAAGGAAATTCGGCATCCCTCCGAAACCTGGTGCCATTCCCTCCTCCTCCCCCGTGCCCCCCAGCAAGCTGCGAGGAGCATCAGCTCTCTCCTTGCGATGCCTGAATCCACGGCACAACTTGTGTCCCTGCAGCTAACGAGACGAACCGCCTGAGGGAAGAGAACAAAACTCTCAAGGAAGAACTGAAGAGGCTCCAGAGCCTGGAGTAAGTGCTCTCCTGGGTTTCATTCATTACAAGGGGTCTTGATAAGGACAGAGGCATCCCTGCAGCTGAGCAGGGCTACGTCCAGACCACGGCGTCCTCAGGGGTATTTTAGCATCTAATTCCTACAGATTCCTGTAGATGTTAGACACCAAAACATCTGTAATGGTCTCTAAGTCCTTGTTGACCTTTGCTTACTCCCCTGTTCACCTGAATCCAGGGAGTCAGTTTTTGGGGAACAAGGGTATTCAACACCCCCCCATGGGGGACTGCTCATGGGAAGCAAAGCCCTGGGCTGCTCGCCTTGGCCACAGACCTCAACCTGGGCTTCCATGGCTTTTCCATGGCACCAGCTCCCCTCCTGCAGCAGCTAGAGAGGGTCTGCAGGAAGCAGGTTGTGTTTTGGGGGAAGGAGAGTGACACGCAAGGGACTGAGACGGGGTTAAGAGGGAGAAGCGATCTGCACCAACAGGTTCATATCCCAGCAGAGCGCTGTGCTGAAAGCCAAGCAACCTGCCAGGCTGGCCAATATATACAAATCAGCTCATTCCTCAAGGGTTTAAAGTCCAGAGGAATTAGCACTGAGGGATTAGTTTAGAAATGTGTTTTCTTTGGAGCACAGAAGCACCATCCGCTTAAAGAGAAACTCCCACTTTTACTCCCCGATGCTTCCCAAGGCCTGAGGAGTTTCAGAGCGGTAGGTCGGGCTGGGTTTGCTGAGCACCGAGCGCTCCTGCTCTGCTTTGCCCTGCTCTGCTCTTCCCTGGGCTGCTGGATAGGAAGACTTCCAGCCAAACACCCATGTCTTGGCATCAGGGTCCAGCCAGGACTTTGTCCATGACATAAGTGTGGGTCTCCAAGACTCAATGACTCCCTTGTAGTGACCAAGAACATCAGCCCTACCAGCTTGATATGGTGAAGGGGGACAGCCGCCACATCCCCGTGCTGAATCCACCCCTACATCAGGCTGAAAGCCCAGCCAGGGACGTACAGGTTCTCACAGAGCTTTTGCAATAGCCGCAGTTGGATTTTGGCTTACCCAATGTCATAGCTTCCTGCGACATTACCCACAGGCAAGTGGGGAAATCAGATCTTGAGCTGTCATGCTGGCTCTGTCCCATGCTCCAGACTGCAGCTGAGCTAGCGATAAGCTGCAATGGAAGGAGGTGAGTCTGAGGATCCGGTATATCCACATACATATATGTATAAATATGTATATTTATTATATCGGGCTCTATAAATCAGAACTTCCAGTACAGTGGCTCTCAAACTGGTGATTTCCATCTCCTGCCCCTTCTCATTCATTTGTGTCCTTCTCCTTTCAACAGGGACAGGACAAAGCCCCCAGGAGTCACCTCCAGAGAGAGCAGCTCCACCCCCAGCTCCCCCTTGGCTTTACTGTCCCCAGCGAGCAGGAATGCCGGCAGCGAGAAAGCAGCTCACAGGGGAGCAGAAGCCCACCACGACGTGCCAGGCCTCGAGCTGGGAGAAGGTGGGTGCTGCTGGCTCCCACCGCCCTCAAGGGACCTGGGGATGGGAAGAGTGACTGAGCCATGGTGCAAAGCTGCTCTGGGAAAGGGTCTGGAGAGCAAAAACCAAGGTGTTGGTAGCTCAGATGGACATTGCCATGGCCAGAATAGCTGCTGGGGGTGAAACTGCATGTCAAGGGAGAAACACGCTGCTCTGCGTTAGAGCAAAAGAGTGCTTGGGTGCCCTCACTGTAAGACGAGTGCTGTGCAGGTCTGGACCCACCACCCATTTCATGCAGAGACCGTGTCGTTGCCTTGCTGCCACCCACACATGCAATGGAGGGTAGGTTCATTCAGGTGGTGGCTTGAGCCAGGTGGAAATTTTGGCTCAAAACCCTCAATAGGAGGTGGTTGGTGCCAGCCAGCTCATCCTCGGAAGGCTGCAAGACGCCGGCACACGGCCGGGCAGGGCAGCCTGCAACAGCTCTGCGGGACCGTCACGGTGGCTGGTTGTGTCTCCTTTTGCAGAAAAGCCTGCAGGACAGAGAAGCTCTCCAAGCAGTAGGACTTCCCCGAGCACTGTCCTCCAAGAAGTCAGCCTCGCAGAAATTGTGAGTTGCCGGAGGTGGCCTGATGTCCTCAGGCCTTCTCCCCACCACTGTGGTCATCTGAACTGAATCAAGGGGGGTGGACTAGGATAGAGAATGAGTAAGAGACACCTAGGAGGGAAATAATGAGCCAGATGTGGGCAGTTTGCCATTGCCAGAGCCAAGGAGGGCACCTACCAAATGCCAAATGCATCCTCTCTGCAGAAATTGCCACTCGCTGCAAGCACATCATTCGGAGTTGAGCACAGGCTCCTGTCCCCGCTGTGAGCATGCACACCTTTGCTCCTGTGTTTATCCTCCACGACAACACGTCTAGCATCCTTGAGTCCTCTGCCCGTCGCACTGGTTCCTCTCTCAGATGTCGTGCTGGGGAAAGCTCTGAGGAGTGAAGGACCTGGGGAGGTGGTGCTGAGCCACGTTGCAGTGTAGCTTATCCTGAGTTACAGAGTCAGCTCTGCATTAAAAGCCTGGAGAAACTGTGGGAGTTGTGGGTACTGAGAACAAATACACCACAGCAGCCCTGCCCAAGAGCATCTCTCCATCTGCAGCATAATGAATATTGGTATTTTCGGGGGGCCTGGCATTCAGCGGTTGCCATTTTGTGCATTGATGCAAGCCTGCCGTGCCTTTAAAACACAGAGAGTATGTGTCAGCCGAGGGATGCTGAGGGATATGGTGATATTGGGTACTGGGAGATGAGGACCTGGAGCCCTGTGCCTGGTCGTGGGAACTCAAGCCCACATACACGCCCACATAGATGTTTCTGTTTTGGCACAGGCTTCGCTTACCTGAACTCCACAGAAAACTTGAAAGAGCAGGTGAAAAGGGGTTTTGCTAAGGCTGCAGGCAGGCTGTGAGGATAATTAATAGGGATCGCAGGAAGGGTTGGTGACATCTCCAGGTGGGCAGGCGAAAGTCAAGTCAGAACATGTGGTGAGCCTTTCATGACAGCAGATGGAGATGATGATGTCCTGGCCCCACAGCCAGGTACTCCACTGGAAATACACCCATCAAATCGTGCACGCCAGGAGCTTGCATGAATAAAGTCTAGTGGCCTGACTAGGGGTCAGGGAATTTGCAGGGTCTTATCTTGGTTAAGCCACTGAATCATGGCTTGGCTTGACTTGAGAGGAAGCACAAGACCTCCTGGGCTACAAATCAGTGCAGCCAGAAAATAGAGAGTACTGTCGATCCCGCTAGAAAACACGAAGGGAAAATTTCCTGGGAAAACCAATAAAAATACGGTTGAGTTGTTGACCAGAATTGTATCAAATTTAGGAGCTGTCTGTCCTGTTCACGCTGGTGAAGAGCTGCGTCTCTGCGCGGCGGGGCTCCCCTTAGCCACGCGCTGCCCGGGGTGCACAGCAGAACGGCTCACCTGGACTTTCTCCCCTCTGCCGCAGGCGTCCCAGAGGATCGCCAACCAGCTGCATGGAACCATTGCCCTGGTGAGACCCGGCTCCAGACCCTGCCTCCTGGAAAAAAGTCCTTCGAGGGCAGCAGTGTCCCCACCGGGAAGGAAAACTCCTCTCCCGTCGGAGCGCGAGCACAGCCCCAGCCTTGAGGCGTGAGTTACCTGCTCCTGGGTCGTGGTGTGGGCCTGATCCGTGGCCCGCGGCAGCTGTCCCACCAGGCAGACTGCAATGAGATGGCCGCTATTCGCTGTATCTGCCCACCTTCTTCTCCCACGGCCTTGGGGAAGGGGGGGGTCTCCCAGTTTACACCAGCAAAAAATGACTGGAATCCAGCCCAACAAGGTCAGCCTCTCGTTACTCCAGCTTCGTCAGACAGACCCGTAAAGCGAACGGGGTGCCCCCTCCTCCAAGAAGGACTTGCCTCACGGGAGGCAGCAATCCCTGCTCCTCCTTATCTATTCTAATGGGCTTTTCTGCAGGGCTCAGCGCTTCCCCGGGCTTATCCTCCCCACGGGTTTCAGAAGCGCAGAGGGCTGAGCGAAGCCAGTGAGTTCACCTGTAGAGACAGCGAGTTTCCCAGAGTGGGAGTGGATCTGCCGAGCATTCCCGGGAAAAGCTCGCACACATGGAAGCTGCCAAATAACCAGCAATAGCAGGGACTTGGTTTGCAGGGCAGGTTCATGCACCATACCGACCTTTTTAGCATGGCTGTAAAAATCTCCCATTGAGTGAGGTTAGGGGAGGGCGGGCTGTTCCTCAGTCCTGGAGGTCTTCAGGCCCACCAAGGCACTAAGAAAGCCCAACGGGGGGTAGTTAGGATGCTTCTGGCTGTAAGGCATGGTTTGACAAGTGACTTCTCAGCAGCAGTGCTGACGTGAGCGCTCACTGCATCCCCCCACTCGCTCAATCCCAGCTGCCGTGGCCCAGGGACAGGAGAGCAGTGTTGGATGGTGGGATGGTGATGGCTACCTGCAGTGTGTGCAGTGCGGAGACCCGCTGCCGGCTGCACCAGGACCCTCCTCCCCGGCACAGCACCCAAAGGCAAGCCTGACGCACGGGCCAAGAGCTGCAACAGGGCACAGAAAGAGCAGGAGAGACCTCGCACATCACCTGCAGGAGCTGGGAAATCATACGACAATTCTCTAATTAACATGATTTTTTTTTTCCTGCTTCTTTTAGTTATTTAACAGCAAGCAAACCGGACTCCCCCAAGGTTGCTCCATCCTACGAAAACCTAAAACTGACCACCCGGAGAGAGCAGCTCTGCCTCCTCCACAAGCACCTTTCCCTGCACCAGCTGGGGCTGGCGAGCAACTGTGCCTCGGCCGACCGGGACGGCGGCAGCTTCTCCAGCCATTTGCTCAGGGCCAAAGACGCCGACGGCAGGACGCGGTCGCGTGATGGCTGGGAAGATCGCGCAACCTTGCTGAAGCTCCCTGCCGCCATGGTGTACGTGAGGGATCAGCACCTGGAGGAGAAGCTGCACCTCCTCAAGCACAGGGAGCGGCTGCAGCATTTCCTCATGCAGCAGTGCCAGCCAGGCCAGCGGGCAGATGGAGACCCAAAGCTCGCACCCGAGGAGCGGCCCCTCTCCCCGTGGCCGAGCATCACGCCAGGATGCAAGGAGGAAAGGTCCTTCCTGGAGGATGCTGCAGATGGGAAGGAAGAGAAGGAGCTTTGGCTGAGCCGGGACAGCTCCGAGCTCCGAGAAAAGGCGAAGGCGGCAAGGGACGATGGTGCAGACGCGCCGCTGGATCTGTCAGACTCCAGCCGTGGCAGGGAAACAGGCTGGCACAACCGCCAGGAGCTGAGCCCCGGGGAGAGCCTCGCTGTGCCAGCAGCTCGCAGCCTCTGCGGGAGACACGGGGCAGAGCGGGATGACTTGTGTCTCCCCTACCGCTGGCCCAATGCCACCCGGGCACTGCCTGGTGCTGTCGAGGAGGAGGAGGATGCAGCTGTGGTGAGTACAGCTCATGTTAGCATCAACTGTGGTCCCTTCCCCTCCCCAGGGTGTCTGGCACTGGTGCTGGCACCGTTATGACCACCATTAGCGTCCCGTGGGAGGATGGCTTTGCTGCGTGTGAAGCCAATGAGGACATATTTGCACATGGCAAAGCCACAGCCACTCAGCCCTGGCTCCCGTTCCCCACCTCCCGTCCCCTCCGGTGCTCCGGGGTTTCCATCCGGGTCCAAGGACAGGCAGCGCCTGTGCCCCGTCCCACAGGTTGGTGCACAGGGGTGCTGGGCTCCCCTGCAACACACCACCAGTGCATAGAAACGCCTCTGCGATGCTTGTCCCCACGGGTGTCACAGTCATTGCATAGAGGCTGGGGACAGCCCTTTCCTCCTGCCTGGCGAAGGCAGCATTTGTGCTCCCTGTATCCTACAGCTCGTGCTCTCACGGGAACATCCGACAAACAACTCCATGCCGAGGAACCCAGAGGCCCTTCCAGAGACCGGGGCAAGACTGGCTGTCAGCGCACAGAAGGGAGAAACAGGTAAAAAGCCCCAGGCAAATGTGACATTTGAGAAGGCAAGAGCAAAAGGTGCGTTTTGGTGAAGGTATCTTACAGCCGGGAGCAATCCATGCTGGGCTCTGCACGCACCTGCAATCCCTGCCGACCGAAGCAGTAGCATGGGACACCCTTCCAGGGACCCGGGTGCTCCTGGTTCCCAGCTCTTTTGGGCCATCGGGACAACTTCAGGTTTCACATTTCCATTCTTGAGGGCTCAATTTCCAACCCTTGGGATGCCCAAAATTCAGGCTTAGTATCTATAGGGAGAAAATAACCCCGGCTCTTCTGGAGAAGAGCCCAGTATCTCTGCCAAGGACAGACCAGGAGCCAACCATGGGGTGCCCTTGCACACCCTGCAGAGCACCCTGCACCCTGCACTCAGCTGCTGGGTGTAACAGAGTTCTCCAGGAGCTAAAGAGGTCGGTTTAGCATCGACCCATTGGCAAAACCCACTCCACGGTGAGCCACGACAAGACAATGTTGCTGCTCCAGCATTACCCGCCCCTCTCAGGGAAGCAGAAGCTCAGAAGTCGCTCCAGCAGAGATGGGGAAAATGCAAGACGTTTGCATGTCTAGCACTGGAAAAACCATCCCTGTCTGTGTCCCCTTGCTCCAAAGTGTGCCCTGTGCTGGCACAGCACCTAGGGCTGAGCACGGAGCGAGGGATGCTGGTACCTGCAGCAGGTAGGACAGGATGCTCTCCTCCCTTTCCTTGCTCCATCCTCCATAAGAGCCTTTTCCATTCCCAAAACCAGCAGTGCCCTTAGTCTGGGGACACACAGTGCTTTCTCCCTGCCCAACCGCCACGGGATGTGGGTGCCAGGTTTGCCTGGAGGGTGGGAGGCAGCAGCCATGGGGAGCGGAGCGGGAAGCACGTCTGCCGAGAGCTGCTCGGTACCAGCCTTACTGGCTCGGCCAGAAAGTTGAGCTCGCCTGGATTAGTTGGTCTGGGCGTGTCGGAGCGGTTTGGGAACACTCTCCGGAGCAGGATTTTGCACGGTGGAAAAAAAAAAAAAAGGGAGTCCTCTGTGATTTACATGCTAAAGAGATATCATCATAGCAGAAGAATTTCAGCTGATTACATTCTGGGTGTGGGAATACAGGACTTTCTTTAGTTCTCACCTTAAGGTTGACACAAAGCCCAGGAAACAATACACAAATACTTCTGCACTTTCTAATGAACCTTGACCCATGGAAGGATAAAGTGAGGACGGGATCAGGGGCTCTAGGAGTGCCTGAAAGCAGCACCGTCTGCTCTCCCACCTGGGCAGGAGCAGCAAGGGAGGCTGCCCTGCCGACAGTCCCACCCAGGCCAGACCTGGGTGTCAGGAGCAAGAAGTACTGAGGTCCTGGAATGCCCCTGCCCCTCAGAAGAGGGCACAGCTCCATCCCCAGCCCTTTCTGCCCCTCCACGGCCAGCACGGGTGTGCCGCTGTGGGTGCAGACAGGGTGATGCCACCGCCAGCAAGGCTCGGCCCCTGGCCCGGGCAGCTTCTCTCTGTGCAAAGGTCGGGTGCGTGCCTGGTGCGTGCAGGTACGTGTCTGGGGTTGTGTGGCCTCGGGGCCTGTGCGCAGCAAAATCCTTTTGCCGGGCAGGGAAGCAGCTCCCCCGCCTTTCCTTCCTCTGCTCCTCGGCACACGTTCCCTGCCGAGAGGCACCGACCGGCACCGGCAGCAAACTTGAGGATTGTCCATTTTGTCCCTCTTCACCCAGACACGCTTCTCCCCACCTGGGTCTCAAACGGGAAGGTGCACTCTGGGGTTTGAGATGCCTCTCAGCTTCCCAACCTCCACATGGCCATGGACTTTGGGGCAGTGCTTATGACCTTGGGGTAGCAAAGTCCTACAGATACAGCTTTGTTGGGAGCTGGTTCCCCCACAGAGTCCTGTTGGATCTCCCATAAACGTTCATTTCAAGCCACGTAGCTTGCAGTGCCTCTGCTTTGCAACACAGTTTATTGCTAAATCTGTTTTCTGCCTCGATGGCTCTCAGAGCCGGGGCTAGTGGCTCTGCATCTGCTCGTGAGCTTGCTGGGCCCCCCACCAGCCAAAAAACCCTTCCTTTTGTCTTTCCTTAGATGACGATGATGCTGAGTCTGGGAAGCAGGAATCTGATGAGCCAGACACGACGGACAGCGAGGTTTGTTTGCTCTCCTCAGCCCTTTAGCTTAGGCTGTCGGGTCCGAAGGGCATAAGATGGGTTGTCCCCACCCGAGCTCAGTCCAGAAAGTGGTGGCTCTTCCTACACAAGGTGCCAAACCCCATTCCCAAACTGTTACCCAACTTGCTGCTGAGCGATAGAGGTACCACTCTTTCCAGCGAGTCAAGAGGGTTTATGAACAACAGCATTTGTCACCACTCCATAGCAATGGTCACAAAGGTCCCCAGCAATGCAGCCGGGCCATCAGTTCCCTGGGAAAGCCAGAGTAGTTTCTAGACTGACTGCTCTTCTCATTGGTGTAGGTGGCTGCCCCATATGAAGATGATCTACAAGAAGCCCAGGCTGATGGGAAATATTTTTGCACCAAAGACAAAGCTCAAGCACTGCAGAAGAAGAGAAAAAGAGGACAGGATCCCTGGACAAAAGGTAGGGAGGAGGAGTTCCTCGTGGCATCAGCTCAGGGCTACAGCTTCTGCTGCTTCCCGAGGGGCTCCTGTGAGAAATGCCCAAGGGCACCGGCTGCCTTCCCTGCAGCGGAGAGGAGGGTGCTCCTCTGCCGAGTGCATGCCACGCTGCAAAAAAATGTTTGCCCAAGGTGATACGGTGGAGTCTTTCGTTTCCCTGCGATAAGACACGCTGCACCGTGTTTTGGCAACGGTTGTGTCTCCAGCCAGAGGAGCCCCTGCTAATGGTTAGCCAGGGGAGCCTGGGCAGGGTGGCCACGAGAGCACTCCCGAGCACCTAAGCTAACAGGGCTAAGTCCCTCATGTTTGCTTAGCTGGTCGGGGAGGTGGGGATTGGAGAAGGCCAAATTCCCAGGGGTGAGTTATTGACATTCAGAGAAAGGTTTCTGCCAACTCTGTTGATCTTCCAGTGCGGCTGTGGAGGTTTTCCCTGCTGACAGAGGAATGTGTTGTACCTGTGTTTCCTACGGGTGAATAAGCAGAAAACTGCTCCTGATAAGGACGAGGATAAGACAGTGTGCCTGTCAAGTCTTAAAAAGTGCTCTGTCAGAAATACCCCGCTACTATCACCCCCTTTGTACCGTCGGTAAAGACAGGGAGATGTTGACCCAATTATAAATGTAGAGAGGGCTGTTGCTTGAGCGTGAAGGGAGCTTGTTTAACAGCCAAGCGCTGCCCCTTGCTCTGTGCCCAGCCTCCGGAGGTGCCTGCTCACTCGAGGGACACCACCGCAGCTGAGCGAGAAGAGGATTTGCTCTACAAATCCAGCAGCTCGGAGCAACGGGGGGGAAGCTGCCCTGCGCTCCCCAGGGCAGGCACCATCTGACTCTGCGGGACTGGATGGGGATGTCCTGAGTGAGGGCTGGATGCAGTTGTGGCAGGAACAGGGTGATGGAGAGATTTAACCCCTCTCTCAGCATGTGGTGTGTGTCATGTACCGCACTGGAAGGGGGAGAAATCCAAGAAATTCACCCCTCTGGTCTGGGTACCCTCTCAGGTACGCTCCTGCACCAGCTCGGTTCTCTGCCTATTTCTGCTTCACGTTGTTTCTGTTTCCAGGGTCACAACAGCCTCCCCCTGGTACCCGTGCATCTCACGTGTGAGAGGGGTTTCTCTTCATCTTTCCTTTGCTGAACTTTGCTTCCTCCTGCGCTGTCCCTATTTTGGGACAAGGCCATGCTGACCTCATACATGTAAATCCATTGCTCTGTGGTTAACTCCTGCGGTCATCTTGCTGTCTACAGGAGCTAAGAAGTCAATGAGAGGAAGAAAGAAAGTCAAAATGGAGCCGGGCTCAGCGGGGATCACGAAGGAACCGGAGAACTGCTCCGCTTCCCACAACGATACCTCCGAGGAGAGCTAACAGCAGGGCAGGATGAGAAGTGACACAGATGCTGCAGACCACAGGAGAGGGCTCAGAAACCTCAGCATCCCACCCACACTGGGAGAGCGACTCCTCCTGCCGTGCTGGGCCAGGCAGTGAGGAATTCATAAGGACTCATTAATGAGTAGAGCACCCTGAAAATCCTCACTCGGTGCCCCGGGAGAGGCTAGGCAAGGAAGAGCTGAGCAGGTGATACCTGGAGCAGGCAGGTCACTGCTGGTGGAGCAGTGCGTTCAGTGACCCCCAGCCCTGCGCTGGAGCAGACCCTCAGACTGGTGCTAGGAAGAGGAGATGCCCTCTGCAGCATTCACCCTGGATCAGGACCGTGTCCTTCCCTGGGATTTCATGCAAGGAGAACAGACTACCCAGACCCTGCTCCCCATGTACGATGTCCCGGTGGCTGGCCGAAGGGTGGTGACCAAGCAGAACATCGCAGGGCCCCATGCACAAACCTGCATTGATTAAATCCCTACCCAGGTTTCATAATGTATGGAACTTGTTTGGCCTGGAGAAAGCCCATGGTTTTCTTTTCTAGTTAAGAGGAGCAAGCACGTGGGTGGGCAGGTGGGACGTGTCCCTGGAGAGGGCAGGGAGAAGAGCATGGGAAGGAAGGGCTTGTGCGCTCCCCCTCCCCAAGGTGTCCTGCATGCCTGGAAAGGCAGGTGTGTGAGACCCAGCTCTGGCTCACAGCAGAGCACCAGCTCAGCAGTTCACACTGAGCTTGGCAGGATTGCTGGGAGCTTGTTTTCACGTGGATAAACTGTTCTTAAACAATTTTTTCTGATGTGTTAAGCATGGGCAAGTTTTCCTTCAGCATCAAGTGACAGGGCTCTCTAGCTGGGGATGGGATGAGAAGGGCTGCAGTGAGCATCCCTGCAGCCACAACGTTGCACCAGGAGTCAGGCTGGGTTGTTCCTAGCGCACGTGCGGAGAACGGGAACGAAACGGAGGGAGGCCGGAGGAGAAGTGCCAGAGATGGTACCTGCCCGTTTCCTTTACCCGCGGTTATTTCTATTTAACCATGGTTTTGTTTGCCCATTCACAAAAGCAAAGCCAAGCACCCAGCCTGCCACCAGCATCCTTTCTGCACACCCCACAGCACGTTCCCACCTCCCTGGAGCAAGCAGGCAGCAAAAAACCCACCCCGAAAAGCCCCAGCTCTGCAAGGGAGCGGGGGGGGGAGCCAGGCTCAGCCTTGCCCGGGGCAGCCGCAGGGCTCGGGGAATGTCAGCCCCGCACCCAGCCGGGCAGGAGGATGTTTTTTCCGAGGGCTCAGCCACGCGGGAGCGGTTGCGGGTGGCGGGTCCGGCCGGTGCCGCGGGCGGGCAGTGCCGCCTGCTGGGCAGCGCCGGGCCGGGCCGCTCCCGGGGCGGGGGGAGGCGGCTCAGCCCCCGGGGGGCTCCGCGGGGTCTGCCCCGGGCTGGGCGGCTGATGGCTGCGGAGCCGGGGGAAGGGGACCAGAGGGGCCCCGCCAGCTCCGGCACCAGGGAAGGAGCAGGGAGCGTGCGGGCGTGTCCAGGGAAGGCGGGGGGAGGTCCCGCGGGGGCGGTTGATGCCAGAATGTTTCCGAGCAGCTAAACTTCCCAAGCTGAAAAATTATTTAGATGGCCTTCATCTTCCTCCCATCTCCACAGTTTTGCAGAGCTCGTTGGATGTCACGGGGTATCTTCATTAGCAGCAGCTGGCTGGGAAGCAGAGCCTCCAAATAACCTTGGCAGAACAGTGGGGCAGGACGGGGTGTTATACCTTGTGCAGAGCTTGTGGGTTAACGGGCTCCTACCTTCACCGTGTCCCGGGTGGACTGCAGTCCTTTGCCAGAAATCACGTCCCTGGCTGATGGGTTTTTCCTCCTCACGTTCATTCACATCTCTCAGCAGCTTCTGATTAACACCAGGCCAGACCCCGAAAAACAAAGCGAGGTTTGATGGGTTGGAGCTGCAGCAGGAGCTTGTATCTCACTTGCACTGCTCTGGCAACCGCTTCCCCCTGAAAAAAACACACAGTAGAGGCTGTACTCGGCCGGAGAAGTTCCTTTGAGCTCAACCCTTTAGTCGTGCTCTGCACCAAGGAGCAATGTCCCAGCTTGTGAGTTATCCACTGGCAGTGGATATTCTGGGAATCAACATCCTGGAGGTCTGTGCTCAGAAATGCTTCAGACGTCCAGGTTATAAAGTGGTAATGGGTCTAAGGGAGAAAGACCAGCTGCACTGCCGATGCCCCACGTCCAGGTGAAGCAGAGGGAGGCGGGTGGGCAGTGCAGGAGGGACCTGGGGCTCTCATGGCACGACCACCCGACAGGCGGACCTCAACTTACACAGCACCTTCTCCTGGGGACCAGCTCAGCCCAGGTAACGTCCATCTCTCATTTTGCATCTCAGTGCTGTGCTGGGGACACGGCTGGCACAAGGAGGGGACGGGCAGGTGGGGGGTGCAGGGTTGCAGTGCGGATTCATCCCAGCTCAAAGCATTCATCGGATCACGGGCGTGGAAAGTGGATCAGGGCCACAACTGATGCCTTCCCCTTTCGGTCCCGGGCAGCCAGCGCTGCGTCTGTCCCTTGCTCGGACTGACTTGCAGGGGGCAGCAATACCCAGAGCAGCACTGAACACACATGGTGAACTGGATAAATCTGTCTTTTAAAAATACCCCGTTCAGAAAAAAAAAAAAGAAGTGGAAATGAAATCCTGTAAAGAGGCCCCTCAGACTGCAGGGAGGCAGCCTGGGAGCACGACAACTGAAGGAGGGAGGGAACTTTTATGCGACTATAAAATAATCCCCTCCCTATGACAAACCCTTGATAAGCAAAACGTGCAGAAGTCCTGCCAAAAATAATGAACTCCTCAATTTCTTTTTTTTCTACCAAGAGATTTTTTTTTCTCCCATTGCACAAGACCACAACGGATTTCACCTTCATTTGTTGGACTTTTATTTTCTTTTATGTTGCTTCTTGCCTTTTTCCAGCAGGCGTTTTCAGCTGATGCCCCATATCTCCATGCAGTTGTGTTTGAAGGGCTGGCAGGAAAATATATTTCATAGTTAGGGCAAACCCATAACTATAAAAACAAAGAATAGTTTTGTCAGCTCTGAGCAAAGTGCTCCTCTGAGCAAGTTGCTGAAGTGAAATAAAACTTTATACGCTGCACTTGATCCAGCCCGGAAACTCTGCTCCTACCCAGCCCCTGGCTTGCTGTTACCCCCCACCATGTTGCAGAAACATGGATAATTGCTGAAGTCCATTAACTCTCGTAATTATGGCTGTCAGTCTCTTGTTCAAGTCATTTTTGACAGATAAATGCACGTATCGATTTGGTGATATGCAGGCAGCCTCAGACTTGAACTATTCTGCTGTAGGGAAGAAATCTGAGACCTGCAAGGGACCCCGGAGCTTCCCAGAGGTTTTCCATACGCAGGTTCAGTTCTGCTCAAGATAATGCGTTTGCAGGACCGCACTGGGCAGCGTTCAGCCTGACAGGCTGATCCTGCCTTCTCTGAGAGCACGGCAGCCGTTTAATAACTTCGCTGGAGTTTGGCTAATGAATCCGAGGGGCATATGTGTACCAGACCCAGCAATCTATGATTTTTGCAGAGTTAAACCACTTTTGTTGCCACATTTCCGTTCAGCACAAGGACTGCTTTACACAATGATCTCCAAAAAGCCACTGAAATTACCCTTAGAGTTACAACCCACAGAGCAATAAAGCAGAAGAGAAGCTGTCCCACGAAGAGATCAGTCCTTCTGGGAGAGTGGCAGCTCATGTTTGTTTTGTTCAGGCAAATTATAGCTCTGAGGTCATCAGTGACACAATGTAGGTAGGACGTCTGGGCCGGTGAACTGGTTTCCCAGAGGAACAGGTTCAGAGCACAGCTTGGGTTCGCTCAGGTTAGGGGCTGGATTTGAAATTGCACACAAATCCGAAAGAGCAACGGTGTAAGCATTTCTGTTCACTTTTAGTCCATCCAAAATAGCAATGACGGGTTCCCTTATTGCCCGTCACGCAAAACAATTCCGATAACAGACCATCGCAACTCTTTTGCTTCCTGATCTTTTGCTTCCTGATCCTTAAGCATCTGTACATGCTGAATCATTCTCAGAGCACAGATCGCTGCTCTCAGCTTGCAGACCTGCCCCGGTCCTCCCTGGGCATCAGCCTCCCACTAAACTCAGCAGTAAATTGACATTTTCAGCTACTCTCTAGACTTGATTTGTAAAATTTCATAAGAAATAAGTTTGTGCAAGTCTAGCCATGAGTATAGATCTTCATCTTGGAAAAAAAAACCCTGCCACCACACAAAGTTTCCTCTCAGCACGGTGCTGTGCAGGAGAGTAGGAAGTCCAACGAGCTCAGAGCAAAAGGGAACTGTGCTGGGGACGCAGCTGGCTGCAATGCAGGAACCAAAAGCACCAAAAATAGAGAAATGCACATCAGATTCTTCCCCCTTACAATCTTCTGCGGTGGTATTGCCTCTATGGCAACAGATATTTTGGAAGTGGCTTAATTCATGCCCTTTTCATGAGACTGAGCACCACCTTCTCTGTAGTGAAATCCTTTTAACCAAGATCTGATCAGTAAGTAATGCCCATTTATAGTGCTGGCTTTGGAAACACAGCTTCACTCTTCGGTTCACCGTAGGAAAACGCATTCCAGGCATTACTGCAGTCTTGCTTAAGTCCCATTTTGGGGATTTAAGTGGGCTGGGCATCTTGTGTAGGTCCTTCTCCCAAGGTCAGATGCACCCGGCACGTGTGACAAAGGCAGCACGCACCCAGGCAGCCTCGCATGCAGCAATGCAGAACTGGGAGCTCGGAGGGGACAGGGGCAACTCGGGTGTTCAGAACAGAGCACAAGGGCAAGGCTTTACACTTTTGAAGGGACACTGTGAAGATGTGGATAGGTTTAGCAATGCAGTGGTGGTTCTTGGAAGGGAGAGATTTGGGGAGTTCCTTTGCTCCTTTATCTCGAGCAAAGTTTATTGTAGGAATTTTTGAGCCAGAGTGCATGTTCCTGCCACATCCCTTGGGCATCACGGCTTTCTGCTCTTCTTTCTCTGGCAGGGCTGTGCTGCACACCCTGCTCTTACCAAACTCGCTGCTAGATGTGCTGATGTCCAGTGGGACCTCTCCAGAAAACGCATTTTACAAGATACTCCCATGAAATTTATTGATCTATTAATAACAACATGTAGTGCAGCGCAGTGGTTCAGGGGAGAGGCTTTGATTCATTCACAAATCCTCACGTAAACACCACATACATTTTTCATGACGTGAGCACACAGCTCTTCCGAGTGCAGAGCTATACGATTAAATCAGTCAGCTCCGTGTTTTTTAAATACTTCGTGTCGCACGGGAGAGCCTGAGTCATTTTCCAAGGCAGGCAGTTATCAGCACAGAGGTCTGCTGGCAACATTTGCCTCCTGGGGCTCAGCATGTTATTTTGCTGTAACTGGAAATCTGCAGCGAGAGCAGAGGATTGTGTCACCCTCCTCGGGAGGGTGAGCACTCGGGTGAGCACTCGGGAATCCAGGAATCCAGGGGACACGGCCACTCCGCTCCAGCATCGGCCAAGAGAAACCAGGACTCCCAGCTGGAACCGACTGGAGGCAGATTAAAACCATTGCAGGTCGCACGGTTTTGACTCAAGTCAAACCCGGCTCGCGGGTTTGGGATGCAGGAGGAGAGCTGAGGGAGATGGATGTGCCAGCGGAGAGCAGGAGTGGTCCAACATGTGAGTGTCGTTAGAAAGGGTTTCGTAATTTCTTACATACATAACACTTGTAAGGAATGGTACCTCCGGGCTTTTTCTGAGACGTACTAAATAGGAGGGGGAGGACGTGCTCAGGAGAATGCATAGTCCCAAAAACGCAGTGGCTGGTCTTTAGATGGATGTGGTGAGTGTGAAGCTTAGCTCCAGAGAGTGCTGGTCCCCCTGGGTGTGCTGACTGAAGGAGAGGACTTAACAGGGGTGAGCTGTGAGAGCATCCTTGGGACAAGGACCTGCGGTTACAGCCTGTTCAGGGGAGGGGGGACGGTGAGCTCTGGATGTACGTTGTACTTACTCATCATCCTCCCAGGCTTCCAGAGGCCTCCCCCATGAGGCCTCTTGGATCCCCATCCACACCCCGCTTAGGCTGGAAAAACGTGTACAGAAATTTCTGGTACCTTATCTTAATACTGGCAGTTCCTCCAACTGGGAAGCTGTTCTTCTGGTTCCCAGCCTAAATATATTCATGACCTGTTTATCTTTGCTTGATTTTGGGCCATGATTTTGCAAAAAATATAACACCCAGCCCACATATGTACTTTAAAATGCTGTCTCATATCAAATGCTTAGACCAAATCCTGCAGTTCTTGCATGTAGAAAAATCCTGGTGACTTTGATGACTCTATTTCCCACATATTGTTGGAAAAAGGGCTTGCAGGCTTAGCCCACTCCAAACAAGCTCCTTATTCCAGCGATCCCTGACTGTTCAGACACATAGCCACACAGCCCAGGGCTTCCTTTAAGGTAGAGCAGGAGCTCCAGGAGCAAAATGAGCGTGAGTTGAGTATTGGAGATTCAGAGTAATGCTTTACATTTGTGCAATAAACACTGCTGTAAATGCAGAACTCCCTGCCTTCCCGTTTGTCCAGGGGTTTTGCAGCGGTTGAAATTAGAGCGTGCTTCAGCCCAGAACTTGAAGCTGCTGTGCAGCAGCACCGCGATGAGTCCAGCCTTTCCCCAAAACAGCATCCCTGTATATGAATTAGGAGCTTCTCCAGTCAACACGGAGCTCGGGCTCCCTCCGTCCCGCTGCTGCAGGGATTCCCTCATTGCAGGAAACAGGGAGAAAAGGTTGCTCGGGGTTGTACCCAGTCGCTGCCCTTTGTGGAAATGATGCTGATGTGCCATCCATCTCTTTTAGCGGCAGATTGCTTGAAACACAGCAACATGCCCACTGTACTCATAATCTAGTTCGCTTGTCAGACGTAGATGAAAGCTCCCCAGCATTAACAGCAGCAACATTCAAACCGCTAAATTCAGCTTTGAAGTTAGCAACCCACTAAGCTATGGAGGCTGGCTTCTTTCTGCTTCATCCTGCGCTGACTCAGTGGGACGATTTACATCCTACAGCTGTTTTTACAAGGAAAGAATGAAAAAAAACATTTATTTTTTAAAATCCAGTCTTGTTCTAGAGAATCGTTTGCAGCAAGCCTAGCTAGGTTTCCATACCTGTTTATCCCTTGGCTTATTTGAAGAGCTTGCCAGCAGGCAGGATTTTAATTCCTTTTTATCCCAAATTATTTTTTCTGCAGCTGTGATATGAGATGATTCTGCCAAATAATTTAGGCTCAAAATCTGACCTATTTTGAATAGCATAAGATACTGAGGATGTTCTTGGGATTTTAAGGGGAGAGTTTATATTTCACTATAGGCTTTTTAATGGAAGCCTACAAGAAAACATTGTCTTATGTTTCCTACCCTAATCCTATTATTATTATTAAATACTAATAATAATACAAGACAAGGGTTGATGTCCCACTTGCAACAGTATACAAAAAAGGATTTTATGAAACAGCCATATGAAAAGACGTAGAACCTGTATGTGTTTTATAGGACAGTTTCAAAATCTATCTTTTAATCAGTGCCCGTATTTCAGGTCATCTCATCAGACATCAGTCTGATTGCTGGTGTAAACTGCAAGCAAAATTAAGAGTTGTCATGTAGCTTCTTTAAACATATTTGGCAAAAGCATTTACCATTCTAAGGGTCCAGTGTTGCGAATACATTAATACCTGCTTAATCGTAAACAACTCAGTAGTCTCTCGTTAATGGCAAATTTGGTCTGATATGTCCATGTCTACGGGCAAAATCCCACTTGGGAGCACAAGCTGCTTCGGAGCATGTGAGGTGGGAAGCACAGGAGACTGCAAGGGCCATTTCAGTTTCAGAGGAACGCAGAGGCCACCAGCACCCACACCCTGCTGTTCACAGTGCCAGAGGCTTCATCAGGCCCAGCAAAGCTCCTCTGCCAGGCCCAGTGGCATGGACATCGTCAGTGTACGTCAACATCCTTTGAGGACGGAGGAAGAGGCAGAGCTTTCTTACTTGGCAAGCCATCAGAGCATCACCCCGGGATGTGGCAGACATCAGTTCAAGTGCCTAAGGGGTATGTTTATTCTGTGCAGTATAAACACACCCGTCCGGGAAGCGGCATGCTGCACAGAAATGCCTTGAGTCACTTTGTGGAGATAAATACTAAGTTTATGCTCTCCCAGATCCGGGTCTGCCTTGCCCATATACGGCCCACGATCAGCACTGCCTTGGCTTTGCTTCAGGGGCTGGGAGGCGTGAGGATTCATCCCTCCACACGAGTTTCGGGGGCTGCCGGTGAGTCTCAGGGTCATGCACGGGTATCCATGCCATGCACAGGGATCCGCATCCTCGGGGCTGGTGGGTTGGGGTCCACTCCAGCCCCGCAAGCCGGAGGGCCGGGTCCCAGGCTGCTGGGCTGGAGCAAGAGGAGCAACCACCTTCACCTGCTTTTGTAGGAGCGGTCTGATGCGCACAGCCTCCTGCCGATGGTTTTAGCAGATGTGTCCTCCCCGCCTGCCCAAAAGCCAGGAGACCACGGGAGCGGGCGACCGCCGGAGTCACTGGGGGTTTGAGTGGGGAGATGGGGGGAGGAGAAGTTTTAAAAAAATCGTGCAAAGGGTCACGGCGGGTGTTTGCGTGGGGACACAGTGGGTGATTGCGTGGGGACGTGGTGGGTGGTTGAGTGGGGACACGGTGGGCTTGTGGCTGTGGTAGGGGAGTACTTGAGGGGGGAAGGGGCTGCCTGCGTGGCGGCCGCGGGCAGAGGGCCAGGGAGGGGGTGTGCCGCGCCGCGGCCAGCCCGGCTGCCGGGGCAGCCCCTGCCCGCTCGGCGGGGGCACCACCGAGCTGCCCGGGCCGACGGAGCCGTTGCGCGCCGGCGCTAGGACCCGGCAGAGCCCCACCGGCCGGCGAGGGGAGGGCGGGGCTACCAGTGATGAGAAGCCGAGCCAATGAGCGCGGGGCTACTGTCGGATTCATTTACATTCCGGCGCGACGCATCCAATGAGCGTGCGAGCTGCCGGCCGCGCTGCGCTCCCAGGCGCCCCGCCCGGGTGGCCGAGGCGGTCGCGGCTCATTCGGAGAATGGCCGCGGCCACGGCGTGCGGCTCCCCGCCTCCCCGTCCGCCCCGCGAGCAGCCGCCGCCGCGGAAGCGGGGCGACTCCCGGCGGCGGCAGGCCGCCCTCTTCTTCCTCAACAACATTTCCCTGGACGGCCGACCGCCCTGCCCGCCCGCCGAGAAACCGCCGCCGCCCGCCGGCCCGGGCGAGGGGGAGGAGGCGGCGGCGGAGCCGGCCGGAGCCCCCCCGCGCCTGCTGTCCCCGCCGCCCGCCTGCCAGCCGCCGCCCGCCCTGCTGCTGCCCGGCGTCCCCCCCCTCGCCAACGCCGGAGCCAAGGGGGAGGCGGACCCCCCCCGCGGGGGCATCTTCCTGCCGCAGCTGCTGCTGGGCGGCCCGCTCTGCCCGCCGCCCCCGGCGCCGCCCGCCCTGCCGGGGATGCTGGCGGCCGCCAAGCCGGGCGCCCCGGGGCTGCTGAGCCCCACGCAGAGCGCGGCGGGCGGCGGCTTGGCGCTGGAGGCGCAGCGGCAGAGGTGAGTGCGGGGACGGGGCACGCCGGGCCAGCCCGCACCCACCCCACACACCCCCCTCCGCCGGCGGCGGGGCCGCCCTGACCCCGCGGGGCGTGGGAAGCGGCGGGACACCCCGGGGCCCTGGGAAGAGCCGGACTTTCCCAGGGCCCTCGGCCGGCCGGCGGCCCCGGGGGGTGGGGAGCGGAGCATGGGAAACGGCCGCCCCGGGGGAGAGCGGCCGTGGGAGGCGGCGCCGGCCCCGCTGTCGCCTCGCCCCGGGAGGGAGCACCTGCCCCGGGGCAGCCCCGCCGGAGGTGTCCCGGGGGCTGGGGGGTGGGGGCATTCAGCCGGGGAGCGCTGTCCGCTCTGCCCTGCCCGCTGCCTCTGGGGGTGCGGCTCAGCCCCGGGGAGGTACGGCCGCCTGTGCGGAGGATGCCCCAGCTTGCGGGAGCCTCTGGTGAGGGGGATTTGCAGAGTATTTCGCTCGCTGAGTCTCTGGCTGCAGTTCTGCGGTATCCTGAACCCTGCCTGCTGCTTTTCCCTAGCCCAGTTTTTGCATTTTTCTGTTTCCAGATGAAGCCGACGGAGTCATTGCTAGGTAGGACTCTTACCCCGTGCAACGGCCACGCTGCTGATGTAGTGCCTTCTCCTAATCTCTGCTGCTTGTCGGTGCAGTAACTCTGTATATTAATAAATGCTTGTATGGTAGGAACTTTGAGTCGGCCTCAGAGGAGGATGTTCTGGCCTTCAGTGCAGGATTACCATTGCATTTCCGAGGGACTTCTATCGGCCTGAAAGTGTTGGTTTTCTAATCTACTGGAAGGCGGGCTCTTGCTCAGATCTTGGGGATTTGAGCTCTGAAGGAACTTTTTTCAGGCCGTTTCTTGCATAAACAGCTTTGTAAAGTGAGCTGGCCTCTGAGGCTGCAGATAGGCAAAGCAGTATCAAAGGCTTTAAGTCTCCGTGGTCTTTATAGTGGCTTCCAGAGCTTTGTTAGTGAGCTGAAATAGAGACATTGTCTGTGCTTTAAAGCTGGGGAGCTTTGCTAATGCAGTTGATGGGTGTTCCCTTTCAGTGTACATCTCACAATGGAGGTGTCCTCTTCATCCCCAGGAAACGGCTAGTTGGAGGTTCAAATGAATATGAAGAAAAGTAGCTGTTTGTGAGGTCTGGGGGTCCTCTTGTGCGTCGTCCCTCCTGGGTTTTTTTCCTTCTTGAACTATCATTTACCACTCATCGCTTTCTTGCTTGTAAAGGGACCTTTCTTTCCTCACTTCTTGGAGAAGTTGAAGCTGGGCCTGCTAGATGGATGTCCTGTATGCGCAGGTTGCACTGTTGTATTCAGCTTGTTGTGCAGGAAAGCCTGAAGTAAGGGTGTTGCTGTGGCACAGCTCCTTCCTAGCACTCCTGGTCCACAAAAGCCAGTGCACTAGGTGCTGTGCTACTCATTTCATTGCTTTAATATTGTAGGTAAAGCTCTTGAGGGCGAGTTTGCATCAGGAGCTTTACAAGCACAGTTACCTCTGTGGGTGTGACATTCAACGTGCCTGCGCGTACTGAGTTCTGGACCACTGGAGTTCATGTAAATGGTTCAATCCTTCCTCTTCCCACGCCAAGACAAGAGGGTACTAAGAAAACACTTTTTAATACATATTCCTGGCATCTTCTCGTTTTATGCCCTCTTTCCTTGGCATCTGATTTTAGATGTTGTTATGTTCCACTATCGTAATTCTAATCAATCCACCTGAAAACAATGATAAATTGGAAATAAACAGTAGAGAGAAGCACGCGGAGGATACTCGGAGGAATGAAAGGGCTTCTGTGTGAGTAATGACAAAACAGGCCATGATTTTTCAGCTTGGAAGAGACGGCTGAAAGGGTATATTGTATTGCATTAATCATCTTGTATACTACTTGTGAGGGTGGTTTGGAGTGAGAATTCATCTATGTTTTGTCTTTAAAGAAGAAAAGAGTGAGTGAAGAACATCCGCTGAAACTATCAGGCAGAAGATCCACATCTTTACGTGGAGATACACACATCTTCTGACAAAAGGACAGTTTTACGCTGCCCGTGGGGATGTGTTAGACCCAACGTATCTACTCCCGGTCACGTTGGGCGCAGGAGTGGGTGAGATGGACCATCCCTCTGTAACTACGATTTCACCTGCGACTTGCAGGGTGAGGGACTTGGAGCAGTATTTTTTCGCTGGACGGTTCCACAGTTTGCTCTGCGACAGAGCATCCCTTCGTGCCTGCAGAACAGCAGCGTCTCCTCTTGTTGCAAATACAGGAGGGGTGATTCAGGGACGCGCTTTCCTGCAGGACGGTGGTGGTTATGTTGCTTCCCCTTCTGCGTGTGGCATGCTGCTTCAAAATAAGGTGCAGAAATCAACAAACAATTGCAAAATGGGGTTCCTTTTACTGGGACTCGGGAATCTGGGTCTTGTTTTGCCATACAGTAATATCGCTACTCTAGGTAGGTTAACTGCATGCATCGTGCAAATATACAGGCGTCTGAAGTCATCAGAGGGAAGGGGGAGGTGGAATCTGTGCTGTGACTCTGGATATCTAATCTTTGGTGCCCACTTAAGGCAGCTGCTCTCTTCAGAGTCCTTTTTTAGTCACTGTCAAGAGCTGCTTTGAATTGCCCTCGGTGGAGCCTCCCTTAAACCAGGGGCTCGTGCTGAAGGGTCTCCAGATTTGCTCCGTCGGTGTTCGGTGACGGGTGCCACTGCAGCCCTGTGCCGTGCCCGGGGATTTCATCGCACTGGGGCTTGCCCCGCTCCGTGGAGATCACTTTATCTAGAACTGGCAGTTTCGTTGGGCAGAGTTTTATTGCAAAACTTGATCTTGTTTGACTTGATGAGAAGTTGCAAGAAGCTGATGAGACCGGCCGGCGTAGCTCAGGACAGGTTGTGACAGCACCTCTGCTGGAGTCGGTGGTTGTTTATTAGCAAGAGGCAGGATCTTCAGTACAGCCCAAGGAATAAGTGACCTGCTCAGCTGGTGTAACGTGGAGTTTCTTGGAGTTGCTCGGTAGCTGTCAGGTCCTTAGGATGGAACTTCAGCGGTGCACGCTCCCTTGGAGGCACCGTTCAATCTGGCTGCTTGGTTTCGTTGTGCTGCTGGCTGAGCATTATAAACTTAATGACTTTAACCTTCCACTTTTGTTTTCCTAAGGAATCTTCTGTTTACAGGATCTTAAATTACAATGCTGTGTTATACCAGCTTGCTTAACCTGCTTGCCAGCCCTCCTCCCTTCTCCTTTTCCATCTTGCTCTGTTCTTTTGTTCTTTCAAAGAACAAGCCTCAGAAAAAGCAGTGGAGGGAGGCAGCAAACAGCGAACAAATCGGCATTCACACATTTTTAATGAATTTCTGCAGCTGGGTCTGAAACCGGCAGAGCTTTCTGGGGAAACACAGATAAGAGAGGGCCCTGAAAATAGCCAGGTTATGAAAACATGAGGAGTGGGAACAACAGCCCTGAATGTCAAAGCTTGTTGTGCTTCTGAGGTTTCAGTATAGCGTAATGTAAAGCAGCTGGTTTTGCCATATATTCGCTGCATTTTGCTGGGCCTAAGTATAAATACTGAGACTGAATTATTTGCAACTGATGCTTTAATGTCCTTGGCGTTCAGTGGTCAGGGAGCTGAACTGAATGTTCATGGTCGCTGATAAATCAGAAATGACTGAGCTAATTTAGGTCATTTTAGGGGTGGGAGTTTAAACAGTGGTTGATAACAGCAGCACTTTGGACCAACTCTGCTTTTAAGTGTTAATTGGACGCCAGATTGCTGACATAGGTGTGATCACATTAGTTCCTTGGGTGGAACGGCAGAAATGCTTGGTCAGGCTTTTAT
The DNA here is from genome assembly GCF_964195595.1 of Calonectris borealis. NCBI lineage: Eukaryota > Metazoa > Chordata > Aves > Procellariiformes > Procellariidae > Calonectris > Calonectris borealis. The sequence goes on along the minus strand of NC_134328.1, from coordinate 14,416,360 downwards.
GCTTATGATGGTTAATGTGTTGTTTTGTCCTGCTGTCAGCTTAGCTGCTGTTTGCACTTTGAGAAATATAAATATTTTTTAAAAACCCTCTGCTAATAAACAGATTTTGTTGAGATGGATGAAATAAAGTGTTTGAAAGTCTTAGTTTTAATTTCTAAGTCTTATTTGGAATAACCGAGCACACATGGTGCTTTTCAGGAAGCAGCAAGATCTGTCAGAGTCTGCGAGCGTTGACCTTTCAGGCATGAACAGTAAACTGGGATGTGCTGCTCGGGGCTGGAAATGAACATATTCTAAACCTGAACCTTATTTAAAAGTCAGCTGAAATGTTAAGGCTGCAGTCTCCTCCTCGGCAAGCACAATTTGCTTCAACAACTTTCTCTTGTATTTGCAACTGCAGGTGAATTGCATGTGTCCAATATTCATAGAATGGTTTAGAATAGTTTGGGTTGGAAAGGACCTTTAAAGGTCATCTAGTCCAACCCCCAGCATATTAAATGTTTTTAATTTATAGCTGCCTGTAGTATTTATTATCTGCCATTCTGCCAGGTATATTAATCAGAATCAGAAGTACTAAGTTGGATGCCTAGCAGGAAACTCGGAGATCAGAAAATCCACATCCTTGTATCCTGCGCACCTCTGCGAATGGGTCTGGGTCAAACAATCCTGGACACTCTCAGTGACCTCTTCACTGAAAAGAGTCCAGAGGCTTTTAAAGTAACTTTGATCTCCAGGCAGGAGGAGTCTGTACAGAATTAACTGTACTTGCAGTGGATTTCACCTGCGGGCGGATTATGTAGCTTCTCAAAGCAATTGTGCCGGAGCCCCAGCGGCCAGGTTTCGGGATGCTGCAGGAGGGGGAAGCGCCATTTCCCCCCTCCCTCTCCCCTTGCCCCGCTCGCCTTCCTCGCTGCAGTGGAGGTGGTCGGAATGATGTTGTCTTGCTGCTTCAAGTCAACGGGTCGTCAGCTGAGGGGGAAAATGCTACCAAATGAAATGTAAAAAGCTGAATAGCTTAACTGTGGGGAAGAATGGGTGGGGCCCTGTATCAGACCTCCAGTAAGCAAGTCCTGCAAGAGTGTTAGGGCTGGAGCTGCTTTATCCTGGTGCTCCTCTGCTGTGGACTTGAATGTACTGCCAACGTACATGAATGTAGCAGCACAGCATTCGTGGCTGTTTTCTAATGTTTTACTTGCAAGATTTACTTTACAGGCGTCCTTCGAGTCAGGAAAAATAACACAAGCTTTATTGAACCATTATTTTCAAGTGTAACTCTGGACTCTGAAGTCTGCAGGATCTCGGTGTATTGGCTTAAAACGTCATTTCTTTGATTCACAGTCTAAAATAGTTATCTCCTCTCTCCTCCTTGCTTTCCTCCCCCCAGAGCTGAGCTGGTGAACAAGTGCCTCCTGAGTCTGAGCACTCGGACCTCCCAAAGCTGGTGTTGGCCGCAGCTGTATGCCGAGCGCTGTGGGCGGTGGTGAGAAGGACATGTTTAGGTTCTCGGGACTCTTACCATAACTCTGCTTAGCCCCAAAGTCCTTCTTGATAATTGCAGAGACGTGGGGTGCCCAAACTTGCATCTGCTTCGCCAACCGACTGGATAGCTATCTCACTTAGCTGTGGGTGAAGCTTCTTCGTTGGGGCTATTGTGTGCTCTTGGCACCGTGACCGAACCGGTTCAGAAGAGTTACCAACGGTGGTTCTCAGTTTTTTGCAATTTACTGTGAGCTGTGGGATGAGGCAGGGAGGGAAGGATCTTTGCTTTCAGTTTTAAAGAGTAGTTCTGAGCTACAGACGAGCTCTTCTGCTCTGGGTTTGGGTACGGTTAGTTTGGTTTAGAAGGGGAAAAAAGAAAAAAGGAGGAGGAAGGGGAAATGACTCTCACAAAATTCTCTATTAAATTTTTTTTTTATTTCCTGCAGTATGTGTTTTTTAGTTTTATTAAATCTTGAAGACTTAACTTCAGCTGTCCTGTGTTCCTCCTTTTTCCATCTATCAACCAGTTAAAACTGTGAGGCTGTCAGGCTGAGCGAGCTGGAAGATGCTTTTGAGCCTTCTTTTGAAGATTGTTCTGAAGTCTTCTGGCACTGTAGTTTGAGTTTAAAAATGCATAATCTGACGTGCACACAAGCATGATGAAATTTGGATTCTTTAATGAGCACGAGATACTGTTGATAAAGCAGGTGACTGCACATGAGGGTGCTCAGCTAAAGCCACTCTGTCACGCTAGCTCTTCAAATGCAGAGCTTTAAACTCCTAACCTTTGGTTTATAGCTGTTGTATATGTAATTTACTGTCAATTATTATAGTCTAACCTCTGAAAAAGGTGTTAAATGAGGAACCTCTAACTGGTCTCATAAGTTCAAGCGAAGCAAAAGCATTTCACGAGTTAGCCCTCTGATTCGTGAGATGCATCGAGTCTTTAAAACTAAAAGCCTGCTGCCAGCTGACCCCTGAGGCTGTGGTCCCGGGAGCTCCGAACGCCCTGACTGCGCAGCCACTCCTGCAGCTCCTCTCGTGCCGGCTCTCGCTCAGCGTGGTGGTGCCCCAGCTCAGCGTAGCCTGCAGACCTGCCGCCGAGCTGGGTAGCCATTTCGTTTGTTAGCCAGCCACAGCACGGTCAAAAGCTGCTTGCTCTACAGCATGGACAGATTTGCACTTGTTCTGTTGTGGTCACTGCAATTTAAGCATAAAATTTTGGCCTGGTGAGGCTACAACCTCTTGATTGTGGGTTGGACGGGATGACAGATGTTGCGGTGGGAAGAACCAAGTGCCCATAAAAACACTGGGAGACCTCTCTAAACTTTGTTTGACTGGGTTTCCTCCGGTCGCCTGTTTTGAATTTTCTTCTCCTTCCCAGTTAAAAGCTTGTCTCCTTTTTTTTTTTTTTTTTTTAAACTTGGGAGTTTTATTGTACTGAAGGCTTTTATTTTAACAAGGCACATGATGAAATGAGAGCATCATCTCTCATGGAAATGCATGAATATTTCTAGCATAATGCCCACAGTGTTATCAAGGACACACTTTGCATTTCACTTGCCTGTTTTGGTCAGCCGTTCAGTGCTTAGTGAGCAGAGCACAAAGCACAGAGGGAACCAGGTTGGTGAGCTAGGAACGCTTCCAGAAACTGGTAGAAATTTGGAGAAATACAGTTACTGGTTGTGTCCTGGCCAGCACATCCACTTTGCTTGGTGAGAAGTAGCAGGGATTTTAGGAGTAGGCTCTGGGCATGGCAAACCTTGCATCTGGTTTGGTGGTTCTGTTGCAACAGATGGCTTTCATAATACTTACTGGAAGGCATTATTTTATCTTTGGATTGTCTAAACACTCTTAGCACCAAAACAATGTGATTTATGAAATGCAATGAATACCAAGCTCGTTTCTTAGTAGCATTAGACTTAATCATATGTGGTTGTGAATCAGCAGTGAAGTAGCAGCCGCTGTGAAGAGTATCTAATTTCTTTCCTTGTTAGTGTTTAAAACTCTCCAGGCTTAGTGAGCTTCCCACTTACTCTGCCTCCACCTTCCTTCAAATTATACTTCATTTTTGTTCCTTCTTGCCTGTCCCGTAGGCTGCATGACATATTCTTTTCCTTGCACGTGGCTTTACTGGTGTTTGAGGAGTGTGGGATTTTCTCTTGGCTGTTTGGGACCAGCAGGAAAGCCCCTGGTGCCCCTTCAGTTTTGCAAACAAACCTTGAATAAGAACACAGAGGTGAAGGAATTGGGTCTCCCCCCTCATCCTGAGGTCTCGCAGAGGGAACTGCTCTGAAGCATAGAAGTACTTTCCGTGCTCATGTGGCTAATTTGGGTTTACTCTTTAAAATGAAGATTACAGGAGGAATAACTTAAACCAGCCCTGCTGTGAGACTTGTATTTACTCTCTGGCAGTGTGATACTTAAACAAATGTCAGAATGAGCTCCTGGGACGGTGGCCTGCAATCCAAACTGTGCGTTTGTGGTGCCATAAAACAGTGAGTAGATGACTTTGTAAAGAAGGAGCACTTAGCTGTATGCTTATTATCGGTTATGCAGGGTGTCTTCTCTGCCGCTGCTTCTCATTGAACATCAGAGCTGAAACCATCTACCCATGAAAATGGCTTGCTCGGTGCTGGGCACTTCATGGTGTAGATTCTTCATTAAAGTCATTTATTTCACCAAATGTGTGGTTTTGAAGGTGATTCAGTATAAATGTGGTCTCTGACTTCTTTTGGCTTTAATTACTGAGAACCTGTTGGTACTGGTGAGCTGTACTGGATCTGCTTTCGAGCAGGACACTCATTAATGTAAGCGCCGAGGGCGGTAAGGCGTGGGGCACTGGTACGAGAATAGGGATGCTCACAGCCGTACACTCTGAAATGCAAGCCTGAAAACGGTAAATGTCTCCTCGGCTGCATAAGTAATGGCAGTTGCAAAAAATTACGTGTAAAAACTAGAACTGGTTTTCTTAATCCCTTGATGCCAGTATTTTACCTAGTTAAACCGAAGCACAGTTCATATCGGGTTGTTGGCTCGCCCGTAAGGAAGGAAAACGATACAGCTTAATCTTTAAAATATGTCTTGGCAAAACAAATCTAACAGGTATGTCTTCCTATTGTAAACAGGATTTGGGATCTGGATTCTTGTGCAAATTACCTTTGACAGTTGTTACCAAGCTAGTGCTTCCAAAAATCAATAAATTATTTTTGTCCTTGTTGTATTAATAACTCAGTCCCTTGACAGCTGTGATTATACTGAGGCCTGTAAAGGACCTTACAAAGGGACATCCATATTAAAATAAAACTCTTTCAAGTGAGAAATAGGAAACCAAATTCTATTAGGCCCTAATTTTACACAGTAATTAAAAATCCTTGACCTCCCCCATTCCACCCATCTATTAGCAGTACGTTCGGCTAAAGGGCAACAGCAGATATAAGCCTTGCTGCTAATTTTAGCCCAGTGCCTGGGGGTGGGTGCCTGCGTGGGTGCACGCAGCGTGGGATCCTTCCCCCAGCAGAAGGGTGACGATGTGACTCCATCCGAACCAAATCCGCCCCGCCGGTCCCTTGGCTGGAGGAGGTCTCAAGTCATGTTAGCGTCTGGCTTTTGCAGCATCTTTGAAGGCTTGTGTTGCAGGGCTTGGCGATCCTGGGAGCGATGAGGATAAGAAGTCACGGCAGAAGACGAACTCAGGGTGGTGCGTTGGTGAAAATAGCTGAATGCTGATTGAACTCTGGCTGGCTCAGAGTGGAAACCTGTCCGTGTGAGAGCTGGGGGTTAATCGGGATGGGAGGAGAATCCCCATAAGACTTCAGAAACTTCTGACGTAACCCTTCAGGAAGGAGCGAGACGAGGCAGCCCGTGCACCTGCTGTAGCAGAAATGCAGGAACCAGAAGGGCAAAACAGAAAAGCTTCAAAATGGCCAAACGGCAGCTGCACGCAGTGGTTTAATAAGATCATTGGCCACTGCAATTCAAAGACCAATATTAGAAGTTAAAATGAGGTTCTTGAGGGCTGTTGCAGAGCCTGGGAGTGCTGAGCAGGGACACAGGTGCCCAAAGGGCTGCCCCGCTGTCCCTTAGAGGACGCAGTGGCGCAGGAGCAGGCGTGGAAGAGGCTTGAAGCCACGTCTGATAGCACAGGGTCAGTATCTCTTTTGTATTCAGCTATAACATCTGCTGAAGAATGGTCAACTTGGGCACTTCCAACTACAGCAACATCCTGAAGCTCTACCCTTGTCCTCTGGGTGTCTGCAGGTAGCCCAGCCCGTGGTGGGAAGGGGAAAATACTCTTGGCAAGCCATTGGAAAGGTCGCTGTTCTTTAATCTGTGACTTAACCCGCTTTTTCCTTTCAGTTCATAAGACGGGACATGTCGGGATTACCGGTGCTATACATAGATGGCTCTTAGCTGTGTCCTCTTCTGCTGGGAACGCTTACGAGCTGTGTCAGCTTTGGGGCTGGGGACCCTGCGTGCTGCGTGTCCGTTGTTGTTTGCCCTCGGCGGAGAGTTTCTCTGCCAGCGCTTGGTGGGGCACTGGCAGGACCAGAAGAGGACAACTCTGAAGCTGGAGGCACTCAGAAGTTGGGTTTCCTCAGAGGGAAATCCATCAGGATAAATGTGTGGGCCAGCTACTGCTTCCCAGGGTGGGAGTCAAAATGCAACTCTGAACATAATTTGTTAGGTTTTTATCTGAACACAAGGTTTTTTTTGTGGGCTTTTTTTTTTAGGTGCATGTTTAGCTCCTCAGGGATTCGGCAGTGGTGTTGGATTGTGTGCGTCCGTGTGTGCACACGGAGATAACAAGCCAAGGCGTAATCCAGAATTCCTCTCCTTGATAGCCCCTTATCTTTGAGCATGTGCTGCATGTGTTTTCTCTCTTGGTGGGTCCCCTCGGAGGTGCTGGCTGTGTAAACACAGTTGCTATTTTTAATGGTGGAGTTCTGGCAGGGTCCTGCTTTACTGGCTCCTGCAATAGTGGGGGGGAGCACCCCAAAGTGAGCTCCTGGCCAAGGACGTACGAACAAGCAAACCCTCTGTAGCTTGTCAAGGAAATAGCTGGTACTGGCAAACAGGCGTGTTTGAACTTTCTTTAGGATACTGTTGAAATTACAGCCTGCTCCACGGAACTCGTTAACATTTTAATATTGGATACTTCGATTTCTGATTGTCAGGTGGCATATCGGTAAGGGTGTGCGTAAGGTAACCTGCAGTGCCTGTACAGATGTTGGTATTCTGCTTTAGTGTTTAGGTTGCGTTTGGCAACAAACGTTCTGTGTAAACTACTTAAAATCCTTTGAATTCCAGTGGATCAGACCACAAGCAAGAAGTGTTATCCTAGGTGAAGCTGCTTAGCACAGGATACGTGACTTGATGTTGGTTTTTTTTCATCGAAGCCAGCAGCCGCTGAAGCGATCCTGGGCTGCCTGTTGCTGAAGCGTGGATTGGTTGCGTGAGAAGAGCACTCAAACTAAAGCAAATATATATGTGTGTGTATATATATATAAAAATAAGTGCAGGCTACTCAAAAAGTGTTAAATTTTGCAGCATACTCCAAGTACTGCACTGCCTGATAAAGAAGTTCTGTACATTCGTGGAAGGGAGGAATGTAGCAAGTCTCTCTCGGGCCGCAGGGAGGGAGCTGCGTTGCTGTAAAGCGTGGGCTTGCGCATACAAACTGTTCCGGGTACCTGGATTAGTGAGACCTCTTTACGGACACCCTGTTTTGAGATTTGAGGGAGAGTGTCTTGCTTAGCATCTGGGATTCCTCCAAGGTGACAGCTTCACTTGAGGACAGAAGATATTATTTACAAGCGTAGCTAAAAATGAAGTTTCCTGTGGCAGCGTGGGGGTGAGTCGTTGTGGGTTTGGGTTTGGGGCAGGACCTGCCCTTCACTGCAGCAGGTTTCTCCTTCCCGACGCGCTCTTACAGAGCAGCGGGTTCAGGTGCTGGTCGCTCCTGTCCCTGTTACTGAGAAAACGAGGCGGTGTTCAGAAGGTGTAACGCTCCCGATGGGTCTCCGCCGTGGTGGTGAGCCCACCCTCGTTGACCCTGAGGGCAGTTGCACCTACAGCACTGTGGAGTTACTAGCGAGGGTGTAGCCGGGGCTCTCCCAATCCGTCCAGTTACTTACACCAGCATCCTTTTACAGAACCACGTGCTTTTTTTGTGCCGGCGCCTGTTGTCCTTGGCGTTAGCTGTGTTTCCCCGTTGCTCACCACACGTGGCGTCTCTGCCTGCAGCCAGCCCCGGGAGGGGAGGAAAACTGGGGACGTTACCAACGGCATTCATGCCAGGAGGTTTGAGATTGGTCTCCACATTTCATGAAGGGTTTTTTATTGCAGGATGGATGCCAAAGTAGACTGGAGAACCATGTGTATGTGCATGCGTTAAACTTTCCTGTGCAGTTCTCGCTGAAAAGCAGGAAAAAAAAAAAAAATTAAAACCGAAGTCCTGGTGAAGGGCGTTGAAGCTGCACCATGAATGTTCTTCAGTAGCACCCTTAATAGCTGTTGATTTGTAGGAGGCAGCCTCCAGCCATACTGAAGGTGTTAGTCCTGTGGGAGGATTCACCTCTCTTGTGTTTACAGAAGGGGACACTAATTTTTCATCCTCCTACCTGTTTGAGTTGTGATCTTTTTCCTTTTAAGAATGTCTGAGCAGCTGCTGGGAGTCTGAAGACAATTTCCTTCTAGGGGAAAAAAATTAAGTGTTATATGGGAGTATAAATTATTACAAATTCACTGGAAAAGGGCGCTAATTATATTTCATTAAGGCGATTGTAAGCAGACTTTGGCATTCATTCTCTTTATGTACTTGAAGACACAGAAAATGGTGAATTGTTTCTCTTGAACTTGTGGTAAAGAATGAGGAACTAACCTGGTTTCAGGAATGCTTTCAGAAAAGTTTTGCATTTTGCAAAACCTCTAGATAATCGTTGGTGTGTACAACTACAGGAATAACTTCAGAGACCTTATTGCAGAGGCTTGCCTGCAGATCAGCAGTTTTGAGTAACATTTATGTCGATGTATGAGGAAGAATACCAGAACACCATCTTTTCTAAAGTGCTGCTTTTCATGTTCCTGATGTAGATTGAAGCAAGAGGGGCAAATGCTCCTGTTACTGGCTATCTGCTTGTTGTGGAAATCTGTAATGTCGTATCAAGTCCCGTGCATCGCCGACGCTGCCTGTAACGGCGATGTGCCACGTGGAGTGACGCTGCCGCGTCTCGCTGGCACAGTTTTTGGCAGGCAGCTCTGGCAATAGCTCCAAGTACTCAGAAGAGAAGAAATAACTTGCTAGAAGGGGGAAAAGAGGTGAGAGCACCTGCTTTGTCACTCAGTTTGCATTTCTAGACACCATGCTTAAGAAAAAGCAGCCAGATTTTGTTCGTGTCCAGAACTGTGGTGTGTCTCTTCTGTAGCAACAAAATAGTGTGGTTTGATTTCTTACCCAGCTCAGGCTGGAGAGGACGAAAGGCAAAGTCACTGGGACTAGCAGATTGTCAGGCTGCTTCAAAATCCTGAAATGCTGGGCTTCAAGACCAGACTTCAATCCCCAATAGTGTTTTTTGATCTTTAACTTGAATCAACTGAAGCTGTAAATGGCTTTGCTGTGTAAAAACTTTTCTATAGCTGTTAGCAATTAATAAATCCCATTTTTCTTGGCCTCTTCCCCCGCACCAATCCAAGGTGCCGTGCATTTGCTTTGGTGTTGGATGTTAACTCCCAGGCCTGAGAGCCTGGCCTTGGTCTGTCTGAGCGGTTTGGCCACTCGTGGGTGCCAGAGCTCTGATGCAGCTTGAAGTTTGAATTTTTTCCAAAAGTAGATCTTGTCAAACCAGAGTCCTGCAACTTTTGTCTCATATGCTGCTTCTCCGTTGACTTCCATGGTGGTATTGTCCATTAGTTGAGTTACTATGTCACTTTGGAAGAAAACCTTGGTCTTGAATGCGTGTAGCTTGTGCTAAAAATGCAGCACAATGTATGCTCAAGCAAAAGCAGAAAATACGGAATCTGATAGTTGTAGTGTCAGTGTTTTGCTGGTGGCAGTTGAATCTGAGTGCATTGTTCCTATGGAAATTGCAGTCATAGCTTCACAGCTCATTTGTAAATCTCTACCAACAAAGAATGTCTTGTCTTTGACAATAGTAATGTATCTTACTTTGGCAAGGTCTCTTTTTTTTTTTTGCTTAAATGTAGTATTCTATTACTGTTACACTAACTCACGTGATTCCTACTATTATTCTCCTTGCATCTTCCATTCTGGGATTTCAGATGGGTACCAAATACTCTTGGCTTCCTCTAATAGCCCTCTGTTGTTTTCCGGAGGGATCTGTCAATTTTATTGAGCTGCCGTCATAGACTCTGTCTGCCGACTCCATCAGCTGGAGATGACTGTGTTTGTTCTGAATCGTGAACACACAGAGGTGTTCAGTCATCATATAGATATACCTATATCTGTCCATAGATTGATATAAAATGACTTAGTCCCTTGCCTTGATGAGGGGGGGCTTCTTGCAATTTTTCTTGTAAGATTTTAAATGAGTATTTGGAAGCTTTCTAGGTGTTTAACTGATAGGTAGGTGTTCTTATGTGTTGAAGATAATGAATGCTCGTGTTAATGAAGTTGGTGTAAATATGTACTTCAAGGGCCCTGGAGGGGTAGACAAGTTCTTGGCCTTTTTAGGAACTTGAAACTCTTAGTTAAGCACTCTTCCAACACAAAAATCCAAAAAACCTGCCATTTGTCATAAGAGCTCATAGATCTGTTACAGTTCATAAACTCAGAGGCCATGAACTAATATTGTTCACTCTTCGTGGTGTTGTACATTTTACAGAAGGCGTTTTATCTCCCAGCGCTGCTCTCTAGACTTTTTAGAAGACATAGTGGAATATGCCAGTGTACGAAGGTACTTTTTTCAAAAGCAGCATTAATCTCAACTCGTTGCATGCAGTCCTCTCCTCCCTCCACCCTCTTCCACGCCAATATCTGAGGTCCTGCATGCTAGTGCTGCCATCTGATCATACAACTGGCATGACTCTCTTTCAGAGCACTTAACGGGTGGTGTTGGTTTTTTTTGTAATTGCAGAACCAAGCATATATCCGGGTCTCCAAGACACAAAAGCTTGAAGAAGATGCACTTCATCAAGAACATGAGGCAGTATGACACCAAGAACAGCAGGTAACTTCTGGAGATGAAGGTGCCTCCTGTACCAGGTGAAATAGGGTGTGCTCAGCAGCAGACTCCAGTCCAATGCGATTAGCCATTTAATGTCAGTGGGAATAAGGTGATGGCCTTGGGGACTTGTTAATTTTATACACACTTCTGTCGAAGGCAGTAGGCGCTCATATCTGCTACATCTGCAGCAATATTCCGATGGTTCTGCCATCCTGCTTTGAGGAGGTTAAATCATTCTCTTCTAACACCCTTCTTATCTCCAGCACACAGAGAGGTTAGAGCTGAGGAGGATTTGAGGAGAATGGCTTGGTTTAGCCGAATTCTTGACCCATAGTTGCTGGGCAGAAGAGAAAGGGGGGACCGCGTTCATATTTATTGTTAATAGAGGTGTGAGACTTCATCTAAATATAAAATATTATCTACATCTTTTCACAAGGTTTATGTAAAAATTATATAAATATGGATATATATTTAAAGACTAGGATCTCCTTTGAGGAGCTGCCAAGGTGGTGGCAGTTACTGAACGCTGGGGTTTGATACAGAACTTGGCTCTAAGGACCTACAGGGTCAGAATAAAACCTCTGCTTTTGTGCTGCTTTCTGAAAACGTAAAATCCATAGCAGTATCTATGTAACTTACACAGCAATTTAAAGGAGTTCTGTGTTCATGTTCCATAAAAAGCTGCTTTTTAACTTCTGAATCTTAATTCTTACCCTGATCTCTTCCCATCTGCTTACAGGATAGTGTTAATCTGTGCTAAACGAACACTGTGTGTGGCTTTTTCTATCCTACCTTACGGGGAGAGTTTACGGATCAGGTGAGTCATCTTTAACTGCTTTGTGAAATGTCTGGTCTACTGTTTGCAAAAGATCTTTTTAAATGGGTACGGTTGGTGCAGGTCTCCTGTTTTGAAGCAGGTGAACTTACTTGACTTACCATTTATGCGTAAGGACAAGAGCTTGCTATCAGAGCAGTGAAATCAGACATTGCCACAGTGTCAAAGTGTTCATTCAAACTCCAAGAGAAAAACGGTGGATATGGTAGACTTTTCTTCAGGTGTTTATTCATATTTTAAAGCACTCCAGTCCTGCGAAATCCCTGAAACCAGCTTTGAACAGATGATGCGATTTGTGCTGTGTAGGCTTTCCTATGCTCCTAAAGTGGTCAGAAATCAACTGTCTGTAGTGCAATAAACAATTGTGTCAGCAAAAAAGCATACAGAGCGTCAGGGAAGGAGGCTGCTGCATTTACTGGAAACCTTCAAGGTTTTCTAGTGAAGTTACATCTAAATAAGTTTAAGATGCTCGTCTGTTTTTCAGCTCTAAGCCATGAATGTCACTATTTACAGTCTAAGAAAAACAAACAGTTTAGACTGATTGAAACTGCTTTTAGTGTTTGTACTACATTTTTTTATAGAACTGTCAATATGATCACTTATGAGAAACCAAACCTGCTAGCTGTATTTCCCTGCAGCTTTGCTCAGTCCCTTGTGAAGTCTAAGTTGATTCTGTGAAGGTCTGTGATCTACAAGTATACCATAGAAAATACTAATTTTATTCTAATCCACTTTTGGCAAAACAATTGTGTTGTCACTTGTGTCCTGTACATAACTTATGGACGAAGGAAACGGATGTTTAGCGGTGGGAATTGTATTGTATGCAAATACAATTGCCATAAAAATAGTTGATGGGAAAATATTCTCTCACTTCATAGAAAAGCTGCAAGGTCAGTGGAGCTATTTTAGAGCAGTTCTGAGCACTGTGTTGTTCTGCTTGTGTGTAAGCTGGCAATGTAGTTCTTTAACCGAAAGCTGCTTTTTCACGTTGGAGTATAGGTGACAAAGCTGCATGCTGCCACCGCTGAAGCAGAGTTCTGCTAGCAGCCTTAATTCTTAATTTGAGTTTGTGTGTGAGTGGTTGGAAAATTGCAATTGAAAGGCAAGTTTCTAATCCTGGAAAACTAGTAATATAAATTGTGTTTGCTGTTAAGTCTTTGAGCATTAGTGTGTTAACGAATGGTATGGTCTTGCGCAGAAAGACCATATTAAAAAAATATAAAATATTAAAAGTTTACGTTTGCTAGGTATATTGTTACAGATTTGACTTAAAATGATATGAAATCTGATTCTTCAGTTAATGAACATCTCTACATTTTGGAAAGAGTATTTAAAAAATTAATGCTTTCTTGGAGATGGGATTGAGGGATTGCACTGTTCTGACGTACAACTCTGACCTGGTGGTGTTGGCTGTAGTGGATGGACCTGGTGTTTACCACAGAGGAAGCTGGGCTTATGCTGCATTTTCCAATATTGCATTTTCTTATCTACATTTAGTGATCTAAAAATGGAAGGACAGAAGCAACGACATCCTTCTGGGGGAGTTTCAGTCTCCACTGAGATGGTGCTTGGACTGGAGGGAGTAGAGCTGGGTGCTGATGGCAAGGTAAGGAATTTTTTTTCCTTTCTTTTTTTTTTCTCCTCTCTTCTCTTGATCTGTAATGCCAATGACCAAACCACTGACTGGAGCTGGGGGTAGTGGGTGGGTAAGCTGGCTGCTTTCACCCTGGGACCACTTCATGCTGGGGCAAATCACTTCATGGATGGCAAAGCACTGCATAAATTAAGTGAGAGCTGTAACTGTTCAGAGCAGTGGAAGTTTGTTTTGATCCTTAAAGTTTGAAACGTTTGGCTTGTGATAAAGCTTCTTCTGAGGAGGCTGTTGAAGCCCATAATCACTTCTGCCTCCATTTCTGGAGAATTGATTTGGCTCTGGTATCTCAGACAACATGTGAGTGATGTTTTGATAGAAATACGGGTGAAATTTATACCTCTTTAGTTAAATTTATATACTGCCAGAATTTTACTGATGTGATTCTCCCCTTTTCTTTGCCACCCCACCAAATCTTCTACAACACTTCCCTACTGAAGTCGTGAAAGCAAGGCATTCCTCATCCAACTTTTCCCTTTCCTCCTGTCCCACAATTCCAAGGTCCCCACCCGCAAACACAAACTCCAGGGGGCTCTGAGTTGGAAAATCCTTGATGTCTGGAAATAAGTTTTTCCGTAAATTTTCCCCCATAACTACTACAACTTTCCCTTCTTTAAGGTTGTGTCCTATGCAAAATTCTTGTATCCGACCAATGCCCTAGTTGTTCGCAAAGCCGACAGCCATAGTGCTGTTCCCTCCTGTCGAGCTAGTGCTTCCCGGAGTCTTCCCGGATCAAGATATAAACCTGTGACAGCAAAAACGATACCAGCAGGAACAGACATTGGTAAGGACAGCCGTCAGCTTTGTCACCACTTGTGCACATAGCAGAAAAACATAAAAGGAATATATTTGTCTGAAACAATTGCAAATGGTAAAGTGCATTATTAGGAAGCATGTGCTGCAGCTGGAAGGAGACTGGTTTTGGCACAGCCTCGCAAAGAAGGCTTGTTAATGAAGTATAAACAACGAGCCCTAAGGCTGAGACACGCACACATTCCGTGCATCCTCTGTGTATCTGGGCTAGTTTTGTTTATGCAATTCAAGGAGTGGGAAGCCATTTCCTTGGAAATGTGAAGTTTTATATTAGTCAACAAGAAACGTCTGGTGTACATAGGTACTGGTGGTCCTCCTTGCCTTCTAGCACAGTAACAATGCAAAGCCAAAGACTTTGTGACAAAGATCCCTTCTCCTGTGTAAAAGAGCAAACCTGACAGCTCTGCTGTCTGCTAGATTAGAGTATAGGCAAAAGAATTCAGTCTCGTGCAGTTGTTTCCTGTGCATGTTTGTGGATGACAAACTGTTTGCACAAAGTCTACAACGGTGCGTCAGGCACATGCTGGAGAAAGAGCTTGTGTTGGGGGTTTTAATAATTCTAATACGTGACTGTTGTGTTCATGGGATGCGAACAGGTGACTGTAGCTGCAGTTTGCCTGTACTACGGGGTCTGCCAACACTTTTAATGTTTGCTGTTTGAAAACTTTTTAAAAGAGGAAACAGGGAATTTAAAGCTCTGTATCTTGTGACCCAGTGTTGTGCATTCCTTATTCCACTCAGGAAGTGAAGCTGGCGAAGCCACAGAGTATGATCCAAATCTTCTGGATGATCCTCAATGGCCCTGTGGAAAACATAAACGTGTTCTCATCTTTGCCTCTTACATGGTGAGTGACTGGCATAGCTAACAGAGGAGTGAGTGAGTGCCTGGAAGATCCTCCTGTAAAGAACCTCCTCGAGGAAGAAAACTTCCTCTAGAAAGAAAAAGTTGTGGCTTTTTGATAATTGATTAGGAAAAATACAAATAGTTGGGTTTGTACACTCAGTTTGTTGAGGACCAACCTGACATGTATCCCCATGTTGTCATTTGCTTCTTGTAACCATTTGCTTACTAGTTTTTTAAGATTTGTCTTTTGTTGAGATTCAACATGGTCTGTTACTTCGGACATTATAGAAATGTTAAATTGTGAATAATAAAACTCAGGTTTGCCTTTGCATTAGTGTCTTTGGAAGACTTCTTTGGCTGTCAGTACTGATCACAAGAGAAATGATAAATTTTGCCTCTTGCGTTGCAGACTACAGTCATAGAATATGTGAAACCCTCGGACCTTAAAAAGGATATGAATGAAACCTTTAGAGAGAAGTTTCCTCATATCAAGTTGACGCTGAGCAAAATTAGGAGGTAAGAAACAGCATTGAATAATGAGAACGTCTTCTACACTGTACAAGGCCGCGTTTATCTTCCACTTGTATGGAGCAAATACTAGATCTATTAATAGTGTATATGATTAAACACTAATCTTTTGCTGCCAGTTGAGCTGACTGTAGGATGACAGCCCTGTACAGGAATGTTTAGGATGCTGAGAAAGGGTAACAGTTGCTTTTCATAGTTCAGCCTAAAAGGGTTTTGTTTCATCAACCGTGGTGTATTAACACTCATAGCCAATTAACAGTGAAGCAGCATTAGCCTTGAAACAAATACTTGTAACCTGATTGCTTGGCTGTAGTGCAGTTCCACGCTAACTGGATTGTCTTTCTGGACCCTCTGGCTATTTTTGCCTTTCAATTACCAGACTCACTGAGAATCGTGGACTCTAACAAGACTCTAACAAGATTCTAGGATAAAGAAGAGTGTTAGGTCTGGGGAGTCTTGGTAAAGAAAAGCATTTCGTGAAGGCAGGACTGTGCCACACAGAAGTGGCCACTCGTCAGCGAGATGCAATGTTGCGCCTTCTGAGAGCTGTAATCTTGCTGGTATTACACGGTGGTTAATGCAGCAGGGGCCTTCTGAAATAGCCGGCTTAAACACAATTCTGCTGAATCACCAGCGCTATGTGTAACTCTTGACTCCGAGTGGGAGGCTTGCTTGGTTGGGGTGTGTTCTGCCAGCATCCTGCATACTCCTCTTTGTAGCTGTTTAGAGTAGTGTGCTAGCACAGGTATCTTCTTGCAGGTGTAGCGTGGATGGCAGCCCTGAGAGGTAGCATCCACCATAAAGTCT
The DNA here is from genome assembly GCF_964195595.1 of Calonectris borealis. Taxonomy (NCBI): domain Eukaryota; kingdom Metazoa; phylum Chordata; class Aves; order Procellariiformes; family Procellariidae; genus Calonectris; species Calonectris borealis. The sequence continues at coordinate 14,400,218 of NC_134328.1, read as the reverse complement.
GCCTGTATGCTGAAGCGAAGGGCCAGCTGTTGTGGGAAGTGTGTAAACCAGTCCGCCTTCCCCCTCAGCCCTGATTCTCCCGCGAGGTGTGGAGTAGACAGGTCTCTGTGCAGCAACTGCTGAGATCCGCATGGCTTTGATGTGGTATTTTGTAGGTCAGGGTGGTTCAGTCTTACGAAATGAATCACGAACCAGTTCGGGAGCCCGGAGGGACCCATACAGCAATAGCCTGTGTGTCAGTGGGGCAGCTAAGCCCCTGGTGTTTATGGGCAGATGCAGAACTGTTCTTCCACAGTAGGTGATGTCAGCCAGGTTAAATCAGTCTGTGCATCAGCTCCAGCTTGCTGCCAGCTGGGCTTCTTCAGTCTAGGATAATATTCGTCACGGTTTTCCAAACAGGAGTCTTGCCCATATGCTCTTCTGAGTTCCCTTGCTGCAGTGTTTCTAGAGCATTTCATAAAAGCTGTTATGTTTGAGAGGGTGTCTTTTTTTCTTATTCCCAGTTTAAAGAGAGAGATGCGGAACCTGAGTGAAGAGTGCAATCTGGAGCCGGTTACTGTCTCCATGGCTTATGTTTACTTTGAGAAGCTCGTCCTCCAAGGCAAACTCAACAAACAGAACCGCAAACTGTGTGCTGGTGCTTGCGTTCTGCTTGCAGCCAAGATCAGCAGTGATCTCAGGAAACATGAAGTTAAACACCTTATAGATGTAAGTACTATGAGACTTGTTTCAGGTGTTGTCAAAACCTTCTCTCTAGCTTATAGAACAAGACAAAGATTAAAGCCAAAACTTTCAGCAGTGCATACTTGCATTTACGACCAGCTCTTTCAGTCAGTTTTATGTCTCATTAGGGTTCTTCCTTGATTTTTTTTTTTAAATCATTAAAACTACCTGACTGGTGCAGTCTAATGTCCTATTGATCCTACAGTGAGGTTATTTTTGCACTTGCTGTTTCTCAGGCAAACATAGGTCACTGTTGTGTGGGTGTCACGGCTGAGCTGATAAGCTGGTTTACTTGTCTGATCCCTGGCAACACTTTGATTCTGTAGGTACCGCTCTGGCCGTGCATCACTGACTCCTGTTTTATGCTGACTTAATCTAACAGTGTGTTAGGTATCTTGTAGATTCACTGATTCTTTGTCCCCCTCTTTTTTTTTTTTTTATTACTATCACAGAAACTAGAAGAGAGATTCCGATTCAACAGAAGAGATCTCATTGGTTTTGAATTCACCGTCCTTGTAGCTTTGGAACTGGCTCTCTATCTTCCTGAAAACCAAGTTTTACCTCATTACAGACGGCTCACACAACAGTCTTAACCAAAGCTGCGTTCCAGCTGACAGCCAGGGGTGCTGGGGATCGCATCACTGAGCGCTGCTGGTGAAGTTGCCACTGGCCTTTCTGTGCCACTGTGTGCGTCCTGCCATGGCTACAGATAGTTTTGAAGCCTGCAGTGTGTTATTAAACTGTCGAGGCGTGCATTATGGACACATATGCCAAGTCTGGGGGATGGTACGAGAAGAGTTATTGAACTTCTTTTCTTTTGGACATTTAAAGCACAAATATTCACCAGTCAGCTGTCATGGCTGCTTATTATTCCTTATTTATCTTTTTGGTTTTACTAAAACTGTTCTTCCCTATGAAGAATACTATGGTATTGGTTTTTTTTTTTAAGCGTTTATTGTATTCCTTGAAACTAAAGGAAGCATCACTTCCATTCCAGTGCACGATAAAGTTCAGATGTTTCTAAGAATCTTCTCGCATTTTTACATTAATGAAATGCATACTTTATTTTTTTAAAGATGTGCCTACAACTGGCTGGTCTGGTACCAGTGCTTTTTAAGTTAGTTATGTTATTTAGTGGGGAATCCTGAATTTGTATAGCCATTTATTCTTTACCTGCATTGGCCTTGCATATAAGGAAAACAATTCCAGTATATCTGCACTAATGATAACACAGGGCATCTATTCTCTACTATACTATAGATCTAGAAGTAGCAAGATTGAAATTACTCCGTTCCAATTTAATTAACTATTAATATCTTAGAAATATACATTTTATTTAAAAAGGAAAGATTGATTGAAAATCTGTCATGAAATACAAGGTAGCTGCAGCAAAGCAATTGCCATCCTAATTCACTCTTCAATGGAAGATGAGCGCTTGACTAAGAGCAATTTGCTGTCAAATGTATCATTTATGATTTTTATTTGTTTCAGTGTTCTGTAGTCTGAAATAAGCACCTTTTTAGTACGACTGTATTATATATGGTCTTATGTGCTCCGAGCAAATACTTAAGTCAGTAGAGCTACTGCTGCCAAACTAAGCCAATGAAACAAAGCATGCTCAATATTTAAAATGCTACTTTTTTACTCCGTTCTTCCAAGCATTGCATCACTGTGATGGTCCTCATAAAACTGGCATTTGTTGCACATCTGAACAGCCACTTAACGGCTGGTGCCCAGCAGTGCTCTAATGCTTACGCAGAGGTTAAATAACTTCTCTGACCATTGGCTATTCCTTCATTTATTTTTAAAATGTGGAACCTTCTGTGGTATTGGCTCTTGGGTTTATTTTCTGAAGCAATATTATGATACAACTGTGTCCATTTGCAAGGAACAAAACTGATGCTTGGCTATTACAACTGAGAAATTTGTAATTTAAGTTTGGTTCCGAAATGAAATACTAGACCTCGTACTGAGGTCCTGCTATCTAATATGTAAAGTAATGTAAATTCCTGTTCCTTGTATTAAATGTTGGTTGTAGGCAAAAACAAAGCTGAGTGCTCTTCAGCTGTGTTTTGTCTGAAGCTAATTTGGCTTCATTAGAATTGCAGCAAACTTTACTGGAGCCCCTTCCTCTTTAAGTAGGGCTTGAAATGTATTTTTCATATATAATAATTACAGTGACTATCAAATCTTTTGTAACTGTGTTCAACTGTATGTAGCTTCAAGTTATTTGTGTAAAATTGAATATGCTTGTGACTTCTCTCTAACACGGAAGGACTTGCCAGTCTCCATAAGTGAGATGGTAGCTAATAAGTTAGACGATAAGCTTGCCAGTTATCTTCTAAAAGGTTTAAAAAATTGCCTACTAGTTAAACTTTCTACTGAATATAACTGTCCTTGCATGCAAGAAATAGTGATATACTAAACATCTAGTGTATAACGAGCCTTCAAATTAGCCAACGGTGGTGAAGACAACTAAAGTGGTCCACCACTTCCTAAAGTCATGAGGGGAAAGAGGTAGAACTGAGCAAACAAACTTCTCACACGGTATCTCCAGAAATAGTAAAACACTTTGGTTAGTATGAACGAAGCCAGAAAATGTCTTTCTCTGAGAACTTCTTTCTGTTTAGTGTATAAAGAGTTTTCTGTAACAAAATTAACTTTCCTTTCTCACCTCTAAGGAAAAAAAAAACGCACTTCGGTTTGCAACACTTTGTGGTCTTTATTCAGTGGAAGTTTGTCTAGTTGCTGTGGGCATTTGGGCTGGAGTTACACTCCCAGAAGCTATGGTTTCACGTCATAAAACGGCAAGCTTTTGTTTTCTCTTTCAGAAGAACAAATTACAGAATGCTGAATGTTGTCTAAAGGTTACTCTAAACGTTGGCTTAGAGCTCAAAAGCTGTTTGGAAGCACAGGCCAAAAACGATGCGGTGGAGCAAACGCTGCACCCATGTCTCTGGTAGAGCTGTCCAGAGGTGTTGTCTGCGGCTTCTACATCGGTACCTCTGTTGTGGTGTCTGTGCAGACCCACTCCTGCAGAGAAACGGTGACTTCTGTCTGTACATGTGTTGATTTTTCTATTTCTAGAGTGTAGCTTGCAGTCCTGTGTGGGAATATTTATCTTTTCACCTAAAAGCTGCCACCATGTGGCAAAGGACTATTACTACGTTACCGATTAATAAACTGAAAGTGGGACCCAAAATTGAGGCATGGATCTGCCGGCTTTACGTTCTCACAGCCCAACGCCTCTTGCTTTGCAGAGAAAGGCTGCTTTACGCCGAGGGGCGGTCCCGCGCTGTGTGAAGACGCTGCCGGGTTGCCTCAGCACGGAGAACTCCCTTGATAAGAGGCTGTACATTTTTATGTAAACAATACTGTTATGGTTTTGTCTCACTCCATTATTTAAAGTCTGACTTGTAGCCTTGTTCCCTTTTTTCTTTTCCCCCATGAACTTGTGAAATTAAGATGCTGTGAAATAAAAGCTGTTTTGATACGTGTTTTGTAACCAAACGTCTTGTTTCGGAATGGTCTTTCTGTTGCCGTGAGGGTGGCTCCTGCGGCGGGCTCCCGCCCGTTCCGGGGGCGGCCAGGCCCCTCGGCTTCACGGCGGGGGGCCGGCCCCGCCTTCCCCCCCAGCCGGCGGGGCGAAGGCCGAGCGGCGGCGGCGCTGCCTCCCTTCCCGCGGGGCCGCCTCAGCGGGGGGGGCGGGCGGTGCCCCATCGCGACCGTTTAACTGACGTTTAACGGCCGCGCGCCCGCGCTGGTGACGTAGTGCCGGCACGCCGGAAGCACTCCGCCCCCTCTGGCGTATTTCCGCTTCCGCCGCCGTGCCTTCCTTTCCGCCGCGGCGCACGCGAGGTAGGAGCGGGGCCGCGTTGCTGCTCCGCAGGGAGCGCCCGGGGCGGCCCGGCCCGGCCCCGCGCGGGGCCCCGGGGGGCTGGGGGGCGGCGGGGGGTGCTCTTCCCTCGGTTTCCGGGCTCCTCGCGGGGCTGGTTGGCTGTGGGGAGCGGGGGCAGCGCTCTGCGCCAGCCAGGCCTTGCGGGGACGGCCCGTGAGCCCTGCCTTGCTCCTTCCAGGTGTTACCGCTTGGTGCCTGTGCCGCAGCGGCAACCCGAACGCGATGCAGAACGACGCCGGGGAGTTTGTGGACCTCTACGTCCCTCGGAAATGGTGAGCGGTGCCCTTCGGCGGCGGGGGTGCCGCTGGGGCTGGCGGGTCTGCAGCGCCTGTTCCCCTTGGCGGAGAACCGGGCCGGGGGCTGGTGCGCTCTGTGCAAAAGGCTTTTTTTGTAGTAGCGAATATCTGTGGGGAGGAAAAAAAAAATCTGTTTTCTATCTGTTTCTGTATTTTTAAATATCTTATGATATGCGAAGCAACAACTAAAGTGGAAGAATACTTTGTGCATCTTCTGCTGCATAACTGTCAGCCTTACAGTGGCAGCGACAGCGCACATGTAGTTCATTTCAGAAGTAAATGTGCATGTTTGCAGCGTGCTGGTGTTCCCGTGCTACAGGCTGTCGTAGTGAACCTGTTAAGTGATCGCTTGTTGCCTTGATAGCACATCTTAAGTGCAATTTTGAGATTATAGCAAATGGACAGTGAGAAGTTTTTTGTAAATATGTGTGTTTAAAAAAATCACTAAAAAGTAAACCATTTGTATGCATTTTATTAGGTTTAAGTCAAATGTTTTTTACAACCTGTGATTTCTAAGGGTTTGCAACCTGAGTGGCTTTTGACAGCTATAATGGCTCCCAGTGAAAAAGGCATAGAAACTGCATTCTCGTGAATTACCTTGATGGCTGTATTTCTTGCACTTTAGGAAATAAAAACTTGATATTCTGTGTGTTTTGAAGGCCTGTGCTGCTGTGTGTGTTGTATAGGGATGAACTGGGCATATAAAAACCAGGGGATAGTTGGCAACTTGGCATAACACTACCAAGTGAAAGTCTCCTTTAAACATGCTTAAAACTGCATTTTAATTTTCTGAGCATTGAAAGCTTAAATTGTTACTGTCTAAACTTCTTGTGCAGCTTTAATTCTCATGTAGACTTGGCTTTAATAGTTTTTTTCCATTGTCACTGTCCGTTTCCATTTGTTTAAATATATCTTTGTTATTTTATTCCTAAGCTCTGCTAGCAACCGAATAATTGGTGCTAAGGATCATGCTTCTATTCAGATAAATATTTCTGAGGTAAGTTTCATAACAGAAGTATGTGATGAGAGCGCTACACTTTTAAACTTTTGATAGAAGTTAAGAAATATAACAGCTTGTGATGTGTCTCCAAATAATTCACTAGAGACCATGTAAGTGTAGAGCTTGAGGGCTTTCAAACGTACAAGTATATTACTATGTCACCCCTGGTTATTTTTCAGCCTATTGGAAAATATTCATTAGAGGGAATTTCATAAAGCTCTGTACAGTCTGTTCCAGTGCTTAACTGTTTGATGAAATACAACTTCCTAACTCTAGATATTTAGAATTATAAATTAGGGAATTCCTTGTCCTGAAGGAAAGAAGGAGAAGAAATGCTTGTTTCTGGGAGATTCTTATCCCCTCTACCTTCTCCGTCTGTAAGAAAGTACCGTTCTTCAGTCTGTCTTTGTGCACCCTGGTTTTTAATTTTTAATTTTTTATTCTTGTTGATCTTCTCTGTGCTTTTTCTAGTTTGTCCAAACTTTAAGAAAGATACAGTTTCCAGAGCAGAACTCTATTTCGGTTCTACTTCGCTTAACTAAAATGCCATCTTCCATGTTTTGCTTGAATCATTTCTGTTATTACTTGACACTGCTGCTCGTGACAGGTGACAGATGAGGTTGATCATGTGTTTTGTGTGCAGCATTATCATTTCATGAACTCAGTGCTTGGGGTATTATATGCTTAGCATTTTTCCTGAGGCATGCTGGTTATTTGTATTGACATTTAGTTTTCTTTCTGTAACATAAGGAATTTGTTCTTGTCTAAGTTTAATTTCATCTTCTTGAGGTAGCACTGTTGTGAATCCCTCCAAGCTTAACATACCTGCTGAGAAAACCACAGCAGACCTTGACTCCTGCAGGATCCCAGTTAATGCACATGGGCTCCAGTTAATTTAAACTCCTTTTAGCACACTTTTTTTTCACATTTGTTTATCAGTATTCACCTTGCAGGAATTCTGTGGACACAATGTTCCTATAGCTTATGAGCTATATAGCTTGATTTATTTCTTCTTGAATGGGAGACCGCAAGACTGCATTCCTATATTTTTAAACAACTGAGCCTCTTATGTTATCTGTCTGACTTAAGAAATCATTTAAAAAAATGCTCTGTTTGTGATTTCCTGTAAATGTTAAGGCAAATACTTTTCTTGTTCGCTGTGTTTCATTCCTTCAGCGATCCCTATTTCTTGCTTTCAAAGGATCAGAGATTAGCAGAACTCAAAAACAAACTCACATGGTATTACAGGGTTCACTATGCTGTTTAATTTCATGATTTATATTGTTTTGTCTTTTTTCGTGTTAAATTTCTCAGCAACTGGAGGAAGTGAGGCAATTTCTGCGTCTCAACTTGGACATTTTTCTACCTGTGTAACCGTCCCCTTCCCCCTTTCACTTCAATTTTCCATAATGCTGACCTTAATTAAAAGAAACATGAAAAAATAACAAAGGCAGTAAAATGCCCAAGTAAACTTTACATTGAACTTTTCCATTTTTTTAGAACTCAAGCATTTTCTTCTTTTAGCTACCATTTTGTATTGTGTTCTTGTTATGCTGTGTGATCCATTAAATTTTATAGCTGCACTATGTAATTAACTGTAAATTTGCTGTGAAAAGATACTCTATAGTTGTCTTCCTAACTTCAGTATTTGCCTTGGGTTTTTGTAGTTTGCGGAAAAATATTTGCAAAATTTAACAAGTAATTTTTATCTTTGAGTGTTTGGCAAGCGTGATGTAAGAGCATAAAATTTTATAGGGATCTGTATGGAGTAACTAACTTGTAATTACAGGTTGACAAGGTAACAGGCAGAGTAAATGGCCAGTTCAAAACGTATGCCATTTGCGGAGCAATTCGTAGAATGGTAAGTATTTTCTTGAGCTATAAGATGATTGTGCTTCTTGTTATATTGATTAGTGATTTTTTAGATTTATATTTGGCCCTGAAAACGCAATGTGCCTTCAGCTCATTCTAGAGGAACAGCTTTTGTGGAGATAATGAAGACAGAGTAAAGATGTGAACAAATTCACTTGCAAGAATCAGTTTCTTCTGTTTTTTTCCTCAATCCTTTGGTCTGTAGAATTATGTATGTTTATATTTTTTTTAAAATCACTGAAGCATGCAAGTGGATTTTTTCTTTTAAGAATGTACCAAGCTACTAATATCTGGCTTTTATCTGTTGTTTATGATTATTAGAGATGATACTACCATGACTTAAAATTGTTAAACATGGTGTGAAGCTTCCTAGAGTTCATCAGAAGTCTGCTTACCCAGAAATATATCTTGTAATGCAAGTGTGTCTTTTATCAAATTAAAACCATTTCTTATTCTAAAGGATGACAAATAATTTAACAACTTGTTTTGAAAATGCTAATCTGTGCATATAAAGTGCAGTGATCTGTGGAAAGTGTTGTGCGTTTCATGACCAGCATTAAATGCTGCAGCTGGCTCTCTTTTTAGTGTATATTAGCAATTATTTGGTCACTTCAGGATCATCTTTTATTTTTTTAAAGGGTGAATCAGATGACTCCATTCTGCGTCTGGCAAAAAATGATGGAATTGTTTCCAAGTACGTATGTTTATCTTATCCTCTAATTTGCAGGGGTAACTTCCATACCCAAATCCAACTTTTAGGATTAAAATGTATACACTGTATTTATAGGATGATTACACAGTTGGTCAAAACTATTTACTTGAGCTGTTGAAGCAAACTGGTTTGTAACAATGTTTGTTTCATTTTCTTCTAGGAACTTCTAACTGAAGAAACTCTGGTATGGAACATCTGATGTAAAATAAACAGTTCAAACCTATATTGTGCTGTGTCTTTTGTTCAAGTCATAAACATCGGTGGATTTATTATAGCTAGTCTTAAAAGAGTTAGAAATGTGTGTCTTCAAAAGATATACAGATTCTGATTATGAATTCTTAAAACAAATCAGCTTGTAAAGCAGTGCCAGAGTTGAAAATCAAGAATTTCCACTTCACTCTTTGGTTCACTATCATCTTTCTTTTACAGATTTAATAAGTTTTGCGATTGTAGCTCAACTCCATTTTTGATCTGTAATGGAACATTTTGCAATGTAGCAACTTAATCAGCTTGCTGCTTTTTCGTTGGAAAAACTAAGGGGATTCTTTTGGTTATGATATCAAGGTTTAGTGGGTTTTCTGCTGATAGAGGCTCACAATATTTACTCTGCCATTGACACACATTCTTTAAGTGAATTATTAAAACTGGAATTCATGGAAAACTGTCTTATCAAAAATGCTGCTTGGCATGCTAGCAGATTGATTGCCGTGTGAGAGAGACAAAGTTTTACCTTTTTACTCTTATTTAAGAATTAAAAATTAAAAAGAATTAAAAATTAAGATATTTTCCCAGCTGAAAAGCAGGGTAATTAAGGAGAGAGAACTCTGAATATTTGGCAATATTTTAATAAATTACTTAATAGCTCTTTAAGGGCTAGATATACTTTCTACCTGCTGATGTGGTGGGGTTTTTTTTTTAGCTATCTTGCTAGCGGAATAGAGGGAGGATGCAAGCAGTTTGAATGATACTACATCTGCTGACATTGCCTCTCTTATCTGTCAGTTCCCTGTGTCTGGCTAATTTCCATCACTTCACGCTTCTGACGTAACGCACACAAGTTTTTCTAATGTAGTTTGAAATAGTTGCTTCAAGGTTTCACCTGTTGTACTTCAGGTGTTTAGTTTTAATTTAAACTGGTTGGTTTTCTGATAATGTAAAGCTTCTGAAGCAGTTACTGTGAAAGAAAAATATTACTTGTTGGCTCAGACTACACTGATACTTAAACCACAGCTTTGCTGAGTTACCGTCAGGCATTGACTTCAGGTACTGGATTAGAAATAAGGTTGGTTATCCTGCAGGGCTGAGATCATAGATGTACTGTCAAACGCAAGTGTTTAAAAGATCTACCAAGTGTTTAAAAGATCTATCATCCTGACCTTGCAGTACTGTATTCTGACACCTCTGAACTGGCTCCTGCTTTGTGTGCCAACACACGCCAGGAATTGCTGTTTCATGGCTTTTTTTTTCCTTTGATTAGCTCTTCACATTCGGCTTTGGTATTGCATTTGGACAGCGCTATGCTCAAGGTGCTATAGCTGTACTAACAAACCTTTGGGATCTCACGTGTCATTCTAGTGGGCCACAGTGCTTTCCGCAGTATTACAACTTTGTTATGTCTTAACACTGTTAAGCACTGTATTAAATTGCAAAAGCTCTCCACAATCTTTGTTTTCCTATACTGTCCGTGGAATTGAGAAACAGAATTGCAGTAAGTGCAAGGCTAGAAGTAACCGCTGGCGCTAAGATACAGGTATGAGAAAGGGGAAAGAATAGGAGTTCAGAGAAGAGCAGACACTTTATATTTCTGTGTCTTAAAGTGTCTAGTTAAAATTATTGGCACCTCTATTGGGAAAAGAGATTTCTGATTTACTTTGGCTATAATTCCACAAGGACTTAAAAGATGGTGTCTTTTCTAGTGGTATAATGTCTCTCAGATTTTTGCTTCGCAGGAGGGATACAAGAAAAGGCTATATTCTTTCTTCCAGGTGCTGCTTTTGTGTTGGTAGATGTTGTTTGCACACAGCAGGTTTATTTGTCAGTTGGTGCTTATCCCTTAAATGGAATGTCATCTATGGGTTTGGTAGTTTTAAAATATGCCAGCGTGATATGAGTAGGATTGAAAACTTCCACTGTCAGCCGCATTTTACCAATTTCATAATATCTACAACCATACACAGGCTGTCCTCCAGATCATGTGTTCTGATCTGTGTATTCTCAAGAATTACTGAGAGAGATTATATCCAGATCACACCGTGTTCGCTCCTGCGTGATCATCTCTAGGACAATGTTTGCAGTTGTCCTTACTGAAATCTCTGTATAGGGCCTCTCTCAAAGTTTTCTCAAGTGATAGAAACTGTTTTGGTGATGCTTTCCTGTTTATGCTGTAAGCTGTCTTCGTGTAGAGCTGGTTACCATGTGGCTTATTTCTGACTTGTTTGCAAGTTACTGTGGATGCATGTGGGTGTGGGAACTTAAGCCTCAGGCTTCCCTCAGGAGAGCATGGAATAGGGATGCTATCGCCTCTGAACTAAGGCGGAGGATGGCTGAACTACCCAAGTGTAGTATCTTTCTCCTTATCTGTATTTTTCTTAGTTCTCAGGCATGTCAAAATGCAGCATATTTCTTTGGAAGATCCTGTCTTGACACCATGAATATCTATTGAAGCTAAGCGTGGCAAATCAGGCCATTTTAATGTGTAGTTGCAGTGTGGTGTGTTTTTTTAATTTGAATCAGGATTTTTTCAAATCATAAAGTGAATTAGGATTTCAAGTGTAAGCCACTGGATAGGTATAATGAAGTACGTAATTGAACCTTTGTTTCAGGAGCGATTTCAGCAGAGAAGACCAAAATCGACAGGCTGTTAGCCCTTTTTAGCACAGCCATAAACTAAAACATCTTTGGTTGCACATTCTGTCTTCCCACTGATAACACTTGAATTTACTAGTCCTCCTCCAAGCTGATAGAACTTTTAAAAGATAAACTCCTGGATGTTTCAAGCAAGGGGGAACTCGGCTAAAAAGACCAAAAAAAAAGCTTCATGTTCAATTCATGTTGAACTTAATAATACAAAAAGCACGTGAGAGAGGGATAGATACCTTTTAAATACCACAAGCAGAAAAAAATGAACCCACACTTTATTTTTGAGCTATTTTCTTCTGACATCTAAGTCAACCATGAAAAATGCATAAAAAAAAAAAGGGGGGGAACAGGACTGTTAGTTATGATTCTCCTGGAAATAATTCATTTTTCCAGCAGATAAATCTCTGAAAAAACTTTCTGGAAAGACAAATACAGTCTCCAAACTGGAGAGATTTTGGCTTGGCTTATGTCCAATCCTCATTACTTTCCTTTGTACACAGTAAAAGGAGATAAGTTTTAATTGGACTTGATGTTTCTTTCTGACATATCTTAAATTAGCTGCTTCTGCCTTGGCATTAGGGTAGAACTTTAAATAAAACCAGTGACTGTTTACTGCTGATAAATGCCTAGTTTACCAAAGAGTTTAAATATTGTTGACTTGCTTCTAATCCCCTGGGACTCTGTTCATCCATGTGGATTTCAGTGGAATTCCTCCATAAGGCAAAGTGAACTCACAGCTTAAAAGTTCAGGATGAACTTGAGGTCTCTCAGATGTCTTTTTAAGCAATAAAACTCCATTAGCATTCAGCTAAACCAAATTTACACTTCTGTATTGATTAAGTATTTAAGAATTATGTTGTAATTTACAACTTTGCTTTGTAATACTGATTGCTGTTTGTTTTTCAGAATTTAAAAAATTTGAAAAAAATTACTTTTTCATTAATTTTGTGTCAAAATAAGCTTATGAAATGTTATGGTGCCATATCCTAAAACCTAGTTCGATTGGAAATGGATTAGTGCTGTGCTAAAGGCTTCCTGAAGTTCACACCGTTTTCACCAGCGAGACTGCATAGCACATGAGGTCTTATAAAAATTTCTGCAGAATCAGGGAGGACAAGGGAGGACATGTGTCCCTTTAAAAATCAATTTTGAGTTACATTTTCTAGTATTGTGATGTAAAATGTTCTTTGTTTTCCTGGGACAGGAATAGTTCAGATCTTCTAGAGCCATGAAAGGGAATGAACTGTACTTGTACTGTACAAGATGGACAGAGTTGCCCTTACATGGTTACATTGCACCAAGTCATGAAATTCTTTTCTGTTACTTACGAGGACTTGGCAGTGGCATCCTAAAGACATCTGATTTAACTGGGGCTATTTTAGTGTCTTTGGCCAAAAATTTTGGTGCTCAGACAAGAGCCCATCTACTTCTTAAAACACCTGTTTTTTTGGTAGGAGCTTGTCAATGTCTTATAATACTGATTTTTTTTCTTTTAAGCCTTGACATTCTTTTAATGAACTACATGGTGTTGAAAAGCTGCTTTAGTCAATCTCAGCTGTGTGTTGTGATCACAGGTCCGCGGTTAGGAGGCCACTGCATCTTCTGTTGCTGGGAGCACAGAACAAGCAGCTTTGATAACACCACCCTTGCTTGCAAGGTGCCAAACAGACAAAACGCTGCCAAGGCTGGGAGAAGACAAAGGGCAATGTCCCTGGCATCACTTGTGCTTCACTGCAGAAAGGAGCACTGACTCAGAAGAGGAATAAAAAAGGCCAAGAGTGTCTTTTGCCTTCATGTATATCCATTACTGCTGCTCTCTGCTTCCTGGCTCAAGCTCCCAAGGAGAGTGTGGAGCAGAGGCTGTCCCACTAGTGCTCCCTACGGAAAGGAAGCTGGGACAGCTTGCGAGGGATATAGTTTATTTTCCTAAAGCATGCAGCGATGCTGGAGGCTGAAAGCCTGCCTAGAGGACTGAGCTAAGCTGTTACATTAGATTTGGCAGCAATTTTGATTTTCAGTTGGATGTTAAGGAGAGCTGTCTATTCCCGTCTCCTGTTTTGTTCTGTTGCCATCACTCTTAGTGATACGCACAGATAAAAACACCTCTGCTGCAAATATTACTTTGAACAGGTTAAGGGAGGGTTTGATTTTAGTTAATTCATTGATCACCATTTGCGTTGAGGCATCCCAGGGGAGGCAGCTTCCCCATATGAATGTTGGACTAATCAGCCATGTAAAAAACATAGAAAATGAATTAGGCTTTTTTTCCTGCTGGGAAATACACTATTGTTTAATATCAGACAGGAGTTGTCCTTGACTAAATCCTCAATAGGAACTGCAGGTTTTAAGAATTAAGAACAACTAATAAGGTCAATGTGGGATTTTTTTTAATGTATTATAATCAAAAAGGTATTTTGGCATCTATTCTCAAATAGCCAATAGGAAGTAAAACAAATGTGGCCAGGCTGAACCAAGCATATTTTTCTGCATCATACATACCCGAGCTTTAGTCTGTTAATAAATCCTGTTCTGTGGTTTCTTCCTACTGGACTGGGACTGTGAAGAAAAGCAGATACAGCCTCTTCTGCTGAGGATTCGGGCCCCTGGGTTTGGGAGCAGAGCGTTAGCCGATTTTTGCGGTCCTGAGGCGGGTTGACCGTGGCCGGCTGCCAGGCGCCCGCCCAGCCCCTCCCCTGCTCCCCCTCCTCAACAGGACAGAAAATAAGATGGAAAAGCTCGTGGGTGAAGGCGGGCAGATCACTTACCAATTACCATCATGGGCAAAACAGGAAAATTAATTTATTGCTTATTAAAACAGAGTTGGATGGTGAGAAACCCCTACCACCCCCTTTTCCTCGGCTCAGCTTCAGGGGAACACCCGCTCTGGCGTCTGGATCTCCCCGTCCTGCCCCGGCCCCAGTGCTCGCAGGGCTGTCTCTCACAATTATTTTTTCTACCTTGCCCATTTTGCCCATTCTTACACACATTTTCCCAGCCATGCCCCGGCACTGCTGAGGGGCTCGGCTGGGCCCTGTGGCGGGGCGGCTGGAGCCGGCTGGAACCGGCCGGGTCCGGCATGAGGCGGCCCTGCTTCTCCTCACAGAGGCCCTCCCGCCGGCGCCTGGGCACCCACACCCGGCACAGCTCTTGTCCCGATCAAAAGGTAACTAAAATAAAAACCTTTGGTGCAACAACTGGTGATGGGCTTCAGCAATGCCTCAGTCTTGTGTTGCGCTTCTCCTGCAGCAGATCTCTACTAGCTTTACGGGGACATACGTATATTTATCCATGTTTCGCACCTGGGAAAGCGATGGTGCTCTGAAAGTGAGGGATGGCCATCCGTCAGACATCCGATAGCGCCAGGATTAAAATGCAGATCTTGGGAGCCCCAGAGCTGTACGTATATTATCTGTTAACCCATGGCAGATGTTCTGAGAGGATGGAGGATGATCCTTGTGCAGGGAGGCCAGGCTTGCTGGGTGTCGATTGGGGATTATTCCAGGGATGCAAGTAAAAGTCACGCTTCGTATTTTGATGAGCGGATTGTAAGCTCTGCACTAGGACATGCCACATACATCAAAATTGTTGCTTATCTGGCTTTAAATGCAATAATCTTTTTACTGCTTTCATAGGGCACCGGAGTCCTCAGAAGCACCTTGATCCATCTGTTGATGCATACCAAAAGACAATGCACTGGCGTCCTGATGTGAAGTTACTCAGACTGTCGCCCGCTCTCATGAGTTGCAGTGCCTGTCAGGTAAGTAAGGTTGAGCAAAAATGCTAAGATATTGCCTGTTTTATTTCACAAAACAGCGTTTTCATAAAACAACTCTATAAGGGTTGCTCATTGAGCCGGGAAATGTGATAGTTCGTGCTCTAGGCAAAGTGTTTCAAATGTCTGAGGCTGAATAAAAATAGCGCTTCAAAATAAATTGGGTAGTGCACTGGGAAGGTGGCAGAGATCATTACTTGCAGCTTGTCCCTGCTCATTCAGTTCTTTCCTCTATGAGGGCTAGAAAGGCTAGGGATTTAATTGTCCCTTTGACTAGTTTGAGGCTAAAAGAAAGGGATTTACATGCCTGATTTCTGTTCTGGCCAATGGAGCCATGCTCGCAGCGAACTCCCTCTGCATTCCTGGGAAAACGGGGTCATTTGTGCCGGATCCCTCAGCCAAGTGCACGAGCCGGATCTGTGACTGTACAGCCCACAAGCCTGTGCTGAGGAAATAACGACCATAACAAGTCGACACTGCAGTTAAGTTCAGTGTCTGCTGATGGGTCACTTTTGCTGCTGTCTTGTGTCTGCTCTCAAGTGCCTGGAACTGTCATCCCGGAGTTCTGTACATTAGCTGGTAATCTCAAACTTGGAAGAGTTTCCAGGCAGGCTGACCAAAATGTAAGGATCTAAAACTGCCTGTACCCAAAAATAAGTAAATAAAAGGAAGCTAATCCCAGATGGTGCTGATTAAAACATGAACTACAAAAGGCAGATTAAGGAAGCCGCTTTCAGGCTGCAAAGTATATTACCTGAGAAGGAGCTTGATCATTGTAGCCCAGAGCTCATATTTCTGGAAACGCAGCACATCTTGACGCAGCACTGCCTTTGGAAAGCCTGCATCCTCCTGCAGAAGATAATGGCGCCAAGCTTTGGCTCTTTTGATCACAGAGGGAATTGATGTCTCGGCAGTCACCTTCTTGCCGAGTGATACAAGTGTGACCACGTTAGACACAAACTCTTTCAGGGCAAAGGGAGGCAATTTTATAAGATTTGTCTGACCCAAATGCTGCCCTTGTCTAGGGAACGGGAGGCTTTGCAGGTGTGGGACAGGTGGCAGTACCTGCCTGCCAGCCAGACTGTGGCCAGCGTTCACTTCTGATCTTGGCTACTGAATGGTTGATATCAGACCTGGTTTGGTCTTAAGGCCCCAGATGCAGATTTTTTATTTTCTAAAATGTATTGTTTGTCACATATCTCTGTGGGTTTTCTTTTTCAAGCTGGTTTGAGACTATCCTGACAGCAGAGTTAATCCTTGCCTCAGTTGGAACCACTGCTGACTCACTGCTGTAAGTCTTAATTCCCCAAAAACTTTAAATATTCAGGAAAGTCTCATACACATATATGTATAACAGCTTTCCATGCAGTTATGTAAAAATTTCAAACTATGTCACTTCATCAGATGTCTTGTGGCTCATGTTTGTTCTGTTACTCAACCCTCATTGATTTCAGTGCCTTTAAAAAAAAAAAAAGAAAGAAAGAAAAAAAAGTGCTGTTTGTTTCTGCCGAGCAGAGAGCTGTTCTTGGCGTGCTTCCCATGAAGTGTGCATCACAGGCATTCCGAAAAACTAGAGCACTGGGGCCAAAGCTCAGGAGACCTAGTTTCTACTTCTGACAGTGACATTTGTTTTGAGCGAGACCTGTCGACTGCTACATCCTATACGAGAATTTACCCATCTTTAAAATGAATGTGATGAAAAAAGTAGGAAGTTTTGAATTGATTTGAGGAGTGCTCAGAAAATGCAATATGAGGTGGCACAGTTCTTTAAATAACTGTTATGCAAGGAATATATACTTTAAAGAAGGTCTGCAGTAAACTCAGTAGAGTTTACTGAGTAAACTCCTAATTTACTATTTTAAGTAATTTAGTAATTTACTATTCTAAGTAATTTAGGTGTCCTAATTTACTATTTTAACCCCTGGTTTTATCCTTTATTCAGCAGGGAAATTTTACATCACCAATTTTCTGGACGTGCAAATAAAATAATCCAGGTATCTTTTTTCTCTTTTTGAATCCAGTACCATTTATGGGGGTAGGACAATTTGAGTGTTTTTTCTTGCTTTAGGGGGTGGGTGATGAGAGGGAGGGTCATATCAAAGTTGACTGCTGGAAAGAGTGACTCTGATTTACAACGCTCTGCAGCTTGAGATAATGCCTCTGGTATTTGGAGACTCCAAAATGCAAAAAGCAATGCTCATGGGGAGCCTGTTCTCGGTCACCCATTTCTGGTATCAGTAGCTGGGACCCAGGAGTCATGAATGGCACAAAAGGCTGATCATTGTACAATCCACTCCAGGCACACAGTTGTAGCTGCCATGTTTGCTGCTACTGCTCTGGCCCCGTCTAAAGACTTCTTGGATCTCTGAGGTCAATGGAGCCTTTAATGGAAATTCACAGGCTACCATTAGACTTAGATTCCCATCTTCATGAATTTGCAAAAGACAAAGCTACACCAAACACTCTCCAGAAGTGCTCAGAGCTGGGAACAGAACAAACCAAGAGAAATTCCAGCAAAGGGGGCGGTAACTGATTCTAGCTCCAGATAACAGTTGTTATCAGAGAAGCTCATAAATCCACCCAATTTAAACAGTGTCAGGCAGCATCCCGTTCTGCATTGTGTGTCGCCTCAAGGGATCTACAGCTGCTTGTTCTGATCAATGACTTCCATCCTATCTTTCGGGTTCCCAAAAGTCACTACTTCCTGGAAAAAGTTTGTGGGGGTGCTAGTTCTGCGTGTCTGTGTGGCCTTAGGGAGAAGGAGCAGAACATGTTACTGTTCCAATAAACAGCCCCAAATTACTGTTTGACTGTCACTCGGGTGGCTGGAAAATGCACTAATGAATAAAACAACATATATTGGGAAAAAACATGCCAGAAATATGGAGGTTGTTTAAATGTTGAGTTTGGGATCCGATTTTCTAATCCAAAGTGTCTGTTGGAATACAAAAAGTCTTCATTAAGACACAGTACCAGTGTCTCTCCTGGGACTTGTAATTAGACACGTAATAGCCCCATGCTTCTTGAAGCATGAACACACTGATAGTAACACCTTCAATGTGTCATTGTCACCCTTTTGGTGTCATCACTGCAGTTGCAGAGCTGCCCTGCATCTTCACAGATGAAGATTACTTGAGGAGAAGGACATGAGACCACACCGTGGTAATCTATGTATCTTAACTCTGGTTTTGCCTCAAGCATTTGTTTTAGAGGTACTATGACTTAATAAAAATGAGGAAGACCTTTGGGAGAAAATTTATGTTTACTGTTTGGAAAAAAACCCCACAACTTTGTTATGGAAAACTATGGATTTGCTGTTAAAGAATGATGTAGATGTGAGAAGATGAGCATCCCTGGCAAGTAGTTGGTCCCAAGTACGGCGTCAGGCTGACTCTCATGTGCTCCAAGTGATTTCTCAACAACTCTTTCCTGCTACATGAAAAAAAATATTTGTATTGTGGTCAGCCATCCGTTTTAGGGATGTGCTGAAACAATTAGTAGGAGCAAGAGGGAGTTATGACCTTGCTATTATTCTAGCAACTCTATTAGGGGAAAATTTGTGGGTTTATTTCAGCCACATTTTGCCTCTTCCAGCAAACAGTTCTGTAGTTTCCAATACGCCAAAAAGAGCATAAGGGGATTTTGCCTCCACTATCATGACTTTTGAACGACCTTGCAGAACAAGGACTAGATGATGAAGTCACCTCATAAAATACTCTTTTAGGAAAACACCATGTCATACACTGCTGGGATGAATTGTCCAGAACAGGATGCTGGGAATAACACTGACATTTTGGATGAAGCTATAAAACAAGACTCTGGACTCACCCCACAAAGTGGAGAGAGAGGTATGAACCTGCGGGACTTGGTGTCAATCAAGCAGATGCATCAAATCTCTATGGCAGCCTGCAGTGTAAGTGGGGAATGGAGAGGGGAAGGTTGTTTCTTCTGCCATACAAAAAGGTTCAGCATCTTGACTACATTCACAAGTGTGTAATATCATCTCCCTGATTTCTGTGGTGAGGAAACTCGGGTCAAAAAAGCTGTGTCCTTCTATACATCCAGGTAACTTCTAAATAGGCTGTTCGTGCCTAAGTAGAATAGTAGCTGTACGCTGAGACCCAGTGCTGTAACAGCTCTGGAACCAGGGGTGACAGAGTGCAAAGTCGTATTCACAAAGAACAGCTCTGAGGCGCAGCGTTTAGGGGAAGAAATTGATAAAATGAGAAAATAGTGACACAATCTTTTTTTTTTTTTTTTTTTAACTATTGTAAAAAATCATTGAAAGAGAGGAGCAGATGGAAATGTTTTGTGTTTGATGAACGATGAATACAGGTTGGGCAGCAAGCTCTTCTTACTGTCCTAAAATGAGCTGCTTACCTAGATGCTCAGCCTGTGATCTTGCTTTAAAAACCATCCCAATACAGCGTCACACAGCAGGGAAGAGACAGTATGGTGATATGCATTTCTTCCTGCGCTGTTTTGAAATGCATTGTGCTAGGTGAATGAGATGTTTTACAGCTGGATGCAACCCTCTCTCATGGCCAAGAAGGGAGGGCACATGGACCATAACAGAAAACAAGAGGTGAGATGTGAAGAGAGACAGAGTGGCTTGGTAGTTAGATAAAGAGCAGGGAAGCCACGAAACTGGAGCTGATGCCACCAGAACAGGAGATCTGCTGAGCATCTGGAGTGGGTCTGTTGATTCCCCATGCCTGGCCTGCCCTGCTTGTAAGGAGGGATAAAGCAGGATAAATGCAGGAGCAATGGACATACTCAGCCAGGAGGAGTGGGTGAGGAAGGAGCAAGCAGCTGATGAGACTGAGAGGTGCTCAGTGGTCATGACTTGGGGGAAATTTCAAGGAAAGCCGCACTGAGATCTGGAGGGAGGTACTGCTGCCCGCTGGAAGAGATTGGGAAGGGAGAGGTTTTGTGTATTTAATACGCTATGTGGGGCCCAGACATTCAGATCACTGTGCAAGCCACGTGTTCTTTGTAAATGCGTGGACAATCACAGCTGAATGTGTACTTTCTAACTAGCAGTGCCACATTCATCTGCACTGTCTGGTAGTGGTTAATCTTGAAAAGAAGTAGTACTTCCCTGTTTGGTCGTTAGAAATGACCTGAGCAGCAACAGCGTAATCACTTGCACTAAACACATGGCTGGAATCCTTTTGATAAAGGCCAAGACACAGGACAGCTTCCTATGCACGCTTTCCTAACGGCCTGGCTGCCTCGAGGGCAGACCTGACTGTCTGATTCCCATTGTAGTGAACTTTCAGAAGCAATTTTATTTGTTCCGGTTGGCTTTAATTGAACATCTGGGTTAATAACAGGGAGATTCCCAAGGTTGGCATCAGAGTCGGGAAGGAAAAGGAGTAATTTTGGAGTCCTTCCTTAATCGCAGCTTCTTTGTTAGAAATGTCGGTGTTATTTAATTGACTGTTAAATCCTAATCACATGAGCACCCTCCCTGGGTGTAATCTCCTGTGATAAATTGCCCAGTACTGTGTCAGAGACGCACTCTGGTCTCCAGACTTTGCGAGACTGAGAGTGCCCTGTGATTACAGCTGATTTTTGGAGCGGGAACAAGGGAGGAATGGATCTTATTTCAGTTGAAATTGATTTTAAAAGACAATTGACTCCAGATTTGGATAGAGTTCTTTAGTCTGCTTGAGGTCTTTGTAGATGTAGCTGTTTTTTCCATGCTTTTCAGCAAATGCTTACAGGGCCCAGGTCTTATCAGACAAAGGCAAGGTGGTACAGCCAGACCTTAGGGGGGAGCAACCAGACAATTGCACAAGGTCTCATCTCACAGGCAGGCAAGAAGGAAGGAAATGGGCTAGGTTAGGGTTAGGTAGGAGCTAGTAATCTGTTGGAAGCAGTCTGCACACACTCATATCTCCAGGATCAGGAAAGAGAACTTGAAGGTGGAAATGGTAACTACATATGAAGAAGGAACTGAGCAGATAAGAGGAGGATGAGAAGGAAGACCTGTAAGTCTTCAAGAAAACCTTTCTTGTCCTACAATCCTATAATATTTCCCCATTTGATTCTGATCATTCTCCCCCTTCAGAGATTTCACCCTATGTCTTGGGGTCTCTGAGAGCAACCAGAGCCAGAAAGATAGGCCAGAGTCAGAGCAAGGTGCTGGCATCCCTGAGGAGCACAGATGCTTGCACGGGATGAGTGTGCAGGGGACAGTAAGTGACTTCTGGGATGCTCATGACTCCACTGGCACGGCATTTTCCAAACCTTGGGAATTAGGAAGTTTGCAGCATCTGTGAGCTGTGCACCAGAAAGGTCTCTGATCTCAGACCTCCACACTTGGAAGAGGGGCAGAATTCATTGGCTCAGATGCAGATTTCCACCCTTCAGTGAAGCCACTTACATTTATACTCAGCTGAGAGGGCAGGTTTAGCTTTGCTCAGACAGTCATCTGATGCTTTCTTAACTCTCAGGGCAGCAGCAAAGCAGCAAAGGACTCCATGCCTGCCTCTGGGAAGGTGGTGGTGTGCAGCAGCAGCCTAGAAGTTCGCTAGGAGCAAAGCCAAGAAACCAACGTTCTGTAGCAGGAGAGGAGCAGCCCTGTGGGAAGCAGCTTGCAGCGTGGACACGTCTAGGTAGGACAAGAAGTCTGGCCCAGACTGGCTGCACATGTGTGCCAGATGCAGGCAACTACATCTGGCAGACGCATGGTCTGGAGTGATGGTCCCTGGTGTCAGGCATCTGTCTCCCTTCTGGAATGCAAGGCTTGTGCTGAGACCGGCTTGCTGGGTGCTATTTTCCCTGTAATTTTAAAGCTATGGCACTAAGGGAAACGTATTGAGGTGGGCTCAGGAAACACAGCCCCGGCTGAGTCATTGGACTGCGATGCACCCTATCTTGGATGCCTGTTCCCAGGCGTACTGCCTGCATCCAGCCCAGCAGCAGCTGTGACAGGGCCCGATGTCCCCCCACACTGGCAGCACGTCCTTTGGCATGGCCCTGCTGATAACAGCGTGTTCCCTCAGCCCATGGCAGGCACATCTCATTTTATCCAAATACCATTTCTCTCCCCAGTCCTGAATCATCACCAGGCTAATATCAGTGCCTGTGTGTCAGTACCAAAGGAATGCTTGATAATATCCCTTTTTCTCCTCAGCTTTCTCCCAGCTCCCTTTAAATCCAAAATAATTTGTACTTCCTTATGACCCCAAAGGCAGTACAAAACAAATGTATCAACACGAAAGTAAGTACTTTAATCAGTAAAATCCAGGATTTTTTTAAAAAATAATAACAGGACCCTGAAGGGAGAGAGACTGAGAAAGGAAGAGCAAATAAAAAGAAATGCTATGTATGTTCTGGCTAGGAGCCAAAGGCCCTCTGGGCCAGGTTTGGATAAAATAGGGCTTAATTTCTGGTGTGAGAAACCGCTAGAGTGAATCTGTAGCAAACAAAGGCCAATTCACAAAGGGACATAGGCCATGGATGGAGGAGGAGAGGGCAGCCTGCCGGTTCTGCCAGCTCCTGTGATTTTATCATGTCTTGCAATATCAGATGTTTTACTTGCAGCTTCCTTTTCTGCTTGTATTTTTTTAAACACTGCGTTTCTACTCATGAAGTCTGTAGGGAAAAACTTGAAGTACACCCCAAAGATGGTCCAGAAAACAAAAGGCAGATTAAAAACACCAGAGTTCATTAACTTAATGAAAATCAAATTGAGATTCTTAAACAAGACTCTGGGAGAGGAGGCGGTTTTTTAAATGTTTGGGCTGGGCAGTGTGAAATGCTTTCTTGGACCATGAACAACTGTTTACATTTGAAAAGAAATGCTGTGTCAGCAGTCCTAGTGGGCTCATCGCTCAGTGACAGCATTATCTCCCTGGAGAGCTTCCAGTGCCAGAGGAGTGTGAGATCCCCCAGAAATGGTAGGGCTCAGCACTGCCCTCTTCCAGATCACCAAAAACTCTCCTCTGCAGATCAGGGGGGGTCAGATAGATGACATAAAGCCAACTATGGTAACAGGGTAGGACAAACCTACCAAGGGAATTCTCTCCATAATGGGAATCTTGCCCGATTCTTAAAAGGAGTTCAGTCCACTTTTTCCTTTGGGAGCATACCAAAGAGCATGTACCCAGACCTGTGGCATTTCCATCACAGCCCACAGTATGGGTGGTACTGACAGGAATGAATCGTGCTCACGTCCTGTTATGTACTCTGATTCTTTCCAATAAACGGAGCAGAGAGAATAGTTTGTTTTGAAAATGTAAAGCTTTTCTATTAGTTGCACGCTGTGCTTAATACCCTTGATAATTAAACAGTTGGCTGGTAGAATACACTTTTTTTTTTTTAATTGCTCAGATCTAGGCAGTGTGTTTGGTAGTCAGCTCTCAAACAACTAGGCATTTACTGCAGTTACAGCAACTAATGGCATTATGTGCAGTGAAGACAGCTTTAGAGTCACTCTCAAGAAGGCTGCTGAGGATACAGGATTGCTTCCCCCAGGGGTCATCCCTGTGTTTTCCCATGGTATTATCTGATTTTTGAGGCCAGTTGTGGACTCAGGAATTCTGCCCACGCACATTTCTTCTGGCTGTTGTAGGTCCTGGGACGACAGTAGGTCGGCCCACACAGGGCAGCCTGTGGCCATTTACCAGCCCAAGCCAACATAAGCTCATTCCTAATTTTTGATTTTGAAAACACCATTATGGGAGTGTAGGGAACAGAACTTTTGGGTCACCATGTCCACTTTGGGCTTACCTCAGGGAATCATGACTTGAGTTTTCCCCATAAGCTTTGTGGTTGAACAAAGTGGGTGTGAGGTGCATCTATGGAGTGGTTTTGGCTGTTTTGAGGTTCAGTCCCAACAGAGGCACCTATAGAAACTGCTGCTTGAGTTGCTGCCACTCTAGCAGACCAAATCCATTAAGTTTTCATGCAGAGATTGAGCTAAAGACCTGACGTGGTTGGTTGAGAGGAGGTTGGTGGAGTTTACATCAAACCCCAGTTTATGTTACTGAAGCATTCAAGCCCATCCCAAAAGCAGGGAGGCCGTATATACAGTGGGAAGGCAAGGGATGAAATAACTTACTGCAGTTTGCATGACAGCTTGTGGTAGGAATCCAAATTGCTCCATCTCCTCTGCACTGGAGGGACGCTGCTAGGCTCAGGCGTATACAGACTTTTGTACGCCCGAGGCACCAGCTTCAGCGGCAGCCAATCTCGTAGCATTGGTGACAGATGCGTTAAGTTACTTTCCAAGACAAATGTACTGGAAGTGACTGATGGGCTGGCAGCCCTCTCCCAGCCTCCTGGTGCCATGCGCAGGTATCCCTTGCTGCGGAAGGGAGCTGTAGCCACCGTGTGCTCAGCCACATGCCGCTGCTTCCAGCCTGCCCGTGTCTGGAGACCAACGCTGGCATCGTTAGGGACCCCTCTATGGGCACTGGCCAGCTCAGCGTTTGGAGGTGGGCAGATGCAGGTTTTACGCTGTGTTATACAGGCTCGATGTGACTAATGGAAGGGAAACAAGGAGCGTTTGACCCTCGTTAGTGTCATAATTTCAAGTGATGCCCACCCATTGCCTGAATAGTCTTTTACACTTGCAGGGCTCTGACAAAGAGGGCTGTGTTCTTGCTGTATATGATTAACTAAATCCTGTGTTAGCTGTAACAGGCTGAATGGGGAGCTGAGGACGCTGTTTGCAAAGATAAAGGATGTGCAACTGTACTGGCACAGGCAGTGCCTCTGCAGCAGTGGTTTTTGAGTGGAGAGAGAGGCTGCCTCCTGTTTTTTATCCTGTTTGTAGCTGTGGTACTAACGGTACATACTTGAAATTTGAAAAATCCCTTTGTTTGGCCTCCCTCAGGCTTCCCACGTGGAAAAAGGGTGTGTGGGGATGGGAGTGTATATGGCTGTGAACACAGTGTGCTCTCTGCTGCTTGCATCACCCAGGCTAATCGGGGCAATGGTGAGGGAAGGAAAAGTCACTTGCCTGCGTAACGGGAATTGCTTGGCTACCACAGCCATGAAGGAGAGGCTTTGCACGTCACCCATCGGGGAAGCCCCCCAGGGATCAGGTCTTCCTGTGCAAAAACTGTTCTCTTCCCTGCCTCCACCTCAGTATTTCCCACTGTTTAGACATAGACTTGCTCAGACACCGCTTTTTTCCTGCTGTTTTCACTTGCGTCTGTTCTGAACCAAGACCACATATCTCAAAATATTACAAGGATCAGCTTCTTGCAGGATGAGGAGATACAGATGAGTCCCCAAGACTTTACATGCTAATTCATTTCAGCACCACCTGTCTCCTCTGCTCATCATCTAACACTATTTTTATTACTCATAATTTTTCAAATGGAGTAAAGTAGTTTGGGCAGCTCAATTTGACTGCAAATGCTTTTGAAAATTGACAGGAACAACACTTAAATTGTCGCATTCCAGCTTGAGCATACCTTTCACATCAGTGATTGGGATAAAAATGATATATTGTCATGGCGTTCCAGGTTTAATTTCACCTACAGCATCTGTACATTATATGGCAGCAGCCATTAGAAATGAATGATGCCAAAACCAGACAGAGCCTGTGCTCTTAATTGTAGGGGCCATTTGCTCTGCTGATGACAGACAGTGACTGCCTGTGTACGCTGACTTCACCCCATTCATGTGTCTCTATGTTTTTGCTGCAGTATTTGGTATGGAAGCCAGTGAGAATATCCTTTTTGCACCATCTGTGGTGGTTTTTTTTTCCAAGTGTTCTGAAAGGTTAACTTGTGCTCAGACAAGTGTGATGTCTTTGAACTGAATGGAGAGATGCCTGCAGGAATTCATCCCAGCTTCAGGAACTGGTCTAGGAGACACCACTCAGAAATATTAGAGTCCAAAAGCTTCTCCATCTCATCCTGGTATGGCTGTGTCTTAGCGGAGATTGCTGCCCACAGCACAGCCCCTTCCAAGCACGTTCACTCAAGGGAGGAGCACGCGTAGAGGCAAATGTGGTACAACTGCCTATGGAGTTTATTGCCCAAATATAAATCCTTTGCATGTAGAAGTAGCTCATCGCATCATAGTGTGGTGTTCATTAACACACAGGACACTATTTTTAATGGGTTTATGTTGGTGTAAATATTCAGCATGGGTTAGGGTAGCCAGTGGGATTGGGACAAGTGTGAGATCCGTACTAGATGCTTTCTGAAAGTGTCATTAGGACAGTATATTTCATGAGGTTTTTTTCTGTTTGCAAATATGTGCATGTCGCTGTATGCACATGGTGAGTCTCTTTTGTAATGAGTTTTCACCTGTTTGCTAATTGCTGCAATGCAAAACAGTGCTGTGTTTGGCATCTGGTTTCCTATGTACACCTTCACTTCTGGGTATCACGTTGGTAATCCCAACGAAAGCTGTCCTGACAGCTCTGACCGATTGTCCCCATTTATAAAAATGCATCTTAATACCTAATCCTTACCACCACTGCCAGCCAGGTAGTTTCATTGTTAAAAAGATTAAACTATTATCCCATGCAAATACTAACCTCTAATTTTTAAATGTTAGGTTAGAGTCTTCCAATGATGGAAAATGCCAGGATGCATGGGACATTGTATTCCCTAGAGTTTCGTGGCCAATAAGTTTAAAACTCTGTGAAATATAACCCGCTGTCTCACTTGTTATTTCTGTACGTGAATTAATGTCCCCTCCCCCAATCCAAACTCAGCTGGTTTGTAACTCAGAAATGAAAGTGAAGCATCTTTTGTTTTGCTTTTAAAATAGTTTTTAAATTCTGCTTGAGTCACAGGCTAAAATTATAGTTGATTTTGGACTATTTACAGCACAAGGATTTTAATAGCAGGCATTCACTGAAAACTCAAAGAACAGTCCCCAGACATGGACAATTTAAACTCTTTGCTACTGTGTCTTGTACTAATACCAACTTTTTCCCATGGATCAGTATCAGACAGAGACATGATCTAACTGAGGTGCATTTTGAGTCAGATTCCTGCTCTCTCAGGAGAGCAGACTGCTTGGCTTACATATTTAGGAGGCTTTCATGAAAAGTCATTTGTACTGCATTGGGTTTTCAAGCACCTTTGGGTTTTATCGAGTCTGCTTTGAAAGGTGCGATTACACCCCAACATACGTTTTAAATTAAGCCATTTTGGCTGACGGGAGTCTAATGTAGAACAGATTTAAGTAGCTTGAGTTACAGTCAAAGATCCCCACGAGATTGAGTTTGGCCAGCTGAACACTTGCTAAAGGATGACTCATTTAATCTTTGTCAGCGTGGTAGATGGTGCATGTTAAACCGCACAAGCGGACATATCTAACAGTAAACCTTTGTCCAGGCCAGCTCTTGGTGTGAGGCACTGCTGTGAAACAGCCCTACCGAAGCTCGCAGGGTGGTTGCAGATGCCTGTTCTTGCCCGTGAGCGAAGGCAGCAGCAGCCCGAGCCGTGGGGGTGGTATATCAGGCCAGCACGTTCGTTCATGTCACTTGCTGGAACTGCTGAGCTAGTGCATGCAAGATCTGGAAAGTCAGCATGGTCTAGAGAAAGTGATTAAACAAAGATACGGGGGCCTAAGGAAATGCCCTGGTTAGCTGAGATTTATGAGCCATGGTCGGATATGTCACTTGAAACTGCCAAAACAGAGGGGGATGGGCCTTGGCCCTTCCTGGATGTGGCGGAGAGCTGCAGGCTGTGCTTTCCCATCCGTTTGGTGTCCATGCTACAATACAGCCGTTTGAGTGATGCCTGTAGCTTCAGATGTCTAGGCTCTTCCTTGGTGTTTCTTGCCTTGTCCACTTTCCTTTAGTAAAAAGAAGTCTTACTTATTTTACATCTTCAGTTTAAAAAAAAAAAAAGATATTTTTCTACATGGACTTCGCTTTTTCTGCAAATTTTTTACTGAGCAGGGGAGCTGAGGTAAGAAACTGTGAGGCTGCATGGTGGTGCTGTGCGGTACTTGTGTTGTGATGGCATGCACTACACTCAGGGCAGGATCCGACACTGATAGAGCTGCATTATGGGCTGAAGAACAGATCTCTGGGTTTGATCCATAGCTGCTGATGTGGTTGGGGAGTCTCCTGCTGACATTAGAGCGCCTCTGTTTATAGCAGAAAGGGAATCTGAAGGGTTATATTTTAATAAGGCAGCATCTCTCTGCTTTGCCTGAAGTAAGAGAATGACTGGACTTAATGGCTTGTGCGTCAGTGATTTCTGCTCCCATCTGGAAATGAAGGGTAGTCACCAGCCTCCAGAACGGCTCCTGAGGCTTCTTTTCAGAGCTAAAAAGAGCCAGTGTCCAAGCTGGGAAGAAGACAAAGCAGATGATACCCACTAACTACAGTGCTCTGAAGAACCAGGAGTGACCTGTGGAATGAGGATCTGTCCTATCTCTCCACATTGCACAGCTGTGAAAGGGGTGAGAAGATGGTGCCAGGTCCCCTGTGGCAGATGTCCCCTTTGCCACAGCTGCCTTGTCATGCCAGGAGGTGACTGGGAAAACCAGCAGCCACGAAGCATGGAGATGCCTGGAGTGCCAACTGTCTTCATCTCGAGGAGGGGATCTTCTCTGGTACCTTTTATCTTTAAAACAGTTTATTAGGGAAAAAATGAGCTACAGGGGCTAGAAATGGCAGTCAGGCAGGGGAATGATTTCAGAGGAGAAAAATGCTCATGAACCTCTCTGCTCCTCCCAGGCAAAGAAGCTGCCAGCCTTGATGTGGCATGTCATTCGTCAAGCTGTCACCCCGGGGGCCTGGAGATCGTTCTGCCGACGTCGGTTCACCCAGGAGGGAACGCGGGCACACCTGTAACCTTTGCCTCCCAGAGCTGTCTGCAGTTGTCCCCAAGGCTTGCTTTTGACTGCAAATGCAACAATAGGCTGCGGGGGAGGTGGGGAGGGGCTGTGGATTTCAGTGGGTGCTCATACCTGCAGGGGTGGGAGAGGGGAGCGTGCGGAGAGTGTCCTGGAAAGCCTCGGCTCCTCTGTTGCAGGGTGTGTTGTAGCCGAAGGGGTACTCTCCCATTACAGTGAGCAGCAGCACAGCCCATCTCTGCCCCGGGGGTCCCGGCATTAGCTGAACCCAGACCCACAGAAGATTCATTTTTGGGGAGGGACCCCTAATGCTGGATTTACTCATACTGAGGGTGGTTGAGAGCTGCTTCAGAAGATTGCTGGTCGCCTTTCTGGGATGCAGAGCACCTCCCAGACGACTTACTGCAAGCAGACAGCTCCTGCCTAAATGTTGGGGCTGTTGGGTTTTGTTTTGAAGTAACTCTTCCTCTCCCCATCAACTACAGACCTGGACATGCATGTTCAGATTTTCTTTTTAATGCTAGTTTCCAGATGTTACAGCAGCTTAGTCTGTGTGGCTTATGTTACAGCAAAGCACAAATGAAGAGTCCCGTGCCCATTCCCTGGCTGTACACGGGCAGGACAGCTGCTGTCCAGCCCATTGGAGTGACAGTGGGCTGTACAGGCTTTGTGTTTGCTGAGGACATGAGCTGCAATATACTAGCAGAGACAATAGCTAGGCAGGAGATGAAAAACACACCTGGTAGGAAAAATGAATGGATGCCAGCTTTTTTTGAAGTAACATGCGAGTATCTGTATAGAGGGAGTGGTCTTTAAACCAGGGTAAAGGCCTATCATGCCAGCAAGTCCCACTCTTCTTGGTTATTGTATAATTTATATAGTACTTCAAAGGTATCATGGCACTCTGCAAGCAAATACTAATTCTTGCAAAGCAAGACTCCCCTCCCCAGAAAGTTTGCAATATGACCTTACAAGCATTAAATCCCTGACTTTCCCTTTTTGCTGTAACCTGGAACACCTTCCTGCTCCAAAAAGTCTCCTGAGGTCCCTTTTCCTTCCCTTTATCAGTTGCTTTGTTGTTATTACATACAAGTTTCTAGATTAGAGCAGACACTGTTCTTCCCGATATTTAAGAAGATGCTGTCGAGCATCAAGGAATCAATTTCATTTCTTAGCCACTGAATATTTACAGATATTTTAGTGCTTTTTTTTTAAGGTCTTGCTCCTTTTTGTTTGTTTTATTTTTCTTTTTTACCCTTCCAGCTCAAAAGCTACAGTATTTCTGATACCTGGGCTGTAATGTTTGCTGAGGATCAAAGGAACCCTTTCAAACATGATTGTTACCTCTAAGAGGAGGCAGCCGCATCTTAAATAACCGATCTTTTCATCCAAGGGAGTAGGCATTGGTGATTGAGATGCACTAAATCCGGCAGCATGGGCTGGACTTCAGTTACTTTCTGGTCAATTTGGGCAGCCCAATTCTTGTAGCTGAGCTTTGGCCCCAGCGAGTCCCCAGGGGATGATTTGACCTTTAGTATGAATTTAGATCGGTGCTGTGACTTTTCTGAATTATGCCTGCCAGAGGTCTTCAGGTCACAGCGCTCTATCGTCAGAGCACTTCCAGCTCCCAGCGCACTGCCGGCTGTGTGGGAGAAGGGATGTAATTATTGATATTAATTTCAAAAAAAGCTGGATGTAAAATGGATGAAAAAATGACAATCTGCTTGAGGTGTGTGCTTGTTATTTGTGGCTGCTATGTATTTAGAGATGCTTCTGCTGATATAAATGGCACCACCTAAATTACTGATGTAGGACAGCAAATTAGCTTTGCACATGTCCCAGATGGTAATGTTTCTGCCACCATATAAATGGTTAAAGTAGAAGAGCCGCTCTCTTTGCTTAGATAAACAGGGTCCCTGTGTGAATAGCTTGCAGCCCCCGGTCGTAATCCCCTTCTGATCTCTGGTTATAAAAATGATAGATGGAATGGAAACTCCATAAAGATTAGTAATCACCAGGAGAGTAGAAAAAATATTGGGAAGAGTTGTAAGGTTTTTCTGCATTCCTGAGGAATTCTGCAGGGATTCCTTTTCTTTGGTGGAGTTTGTGCTATTCCCCAGCTCATCTTCTTTCAAACTTGCTGTCTGGAGACAGTGGAGATGTTCATGGAGGATTTTCAACTATTTTTAAGAAATCTGGCATGGACTTACTGTGACCTTTTGTAAATTACATGACTGTTGTTTGCCTTAATTTCTGCAGTTGTAAAGCACAGTAACAGGATGTATGTACTTGTCAAAGAATTTGGGGATTTACTGCTGGCTCGGATGGTGCTGTGATGTTCTCAAGCAAGGAGTCTGACAGTGAAGCGTCAATGTTATATGGCAGAACAGCAACCCTCTGTTATTCTATACATTTCAGTGTATTCATGTGGAATCCTATTCTAATCTTTTGCATGCAGGGCAGCACTTCTGAACACAGCTATTGATCTTGAGTGTCTGGTGTAGCATGTCTGATTTTCAGGAGTTCATGGTTTACCTTAAAATGTAACCATTTTACAGTGTACAAATTTGGATTTCAAGTCACTTCTCTCTCAAAAAAAAAAAAACCCTCAGTCCTTTAGTACACCTTGTGAAATACTCTGGGGTTAAAAAGTGTGAAAGTGGAGCTTCCCAAAAACTAAATAGCGGGAACTGGTTTATGACAACTGCAGCCTTTGAAAAATCCAGCCCGTTGCACATATGGGGGATTTGCTGTATTTGAAATAAGTTTCTGCTAACTGGTGACAGTAACGTAATTTGGAGGAGGGGGAAATGCATTCAAATTAGTCTTTACCCATACCTGTGAGTTAGGATATTGTTGGTCTTGAGATCCATCTGTAATAGTGTATTTGGAGGTTCGTGATAGATCGGAAGAGGTTAATGATTGATTGCTAATGCACAGCAGGTGGTAAAACCGAAGAGCTAAACCTCTGGCTGGCTCCTGCTTCCTGTTCCCTGGGTGTAAACCGCTGAGCTCGATGGGGGTCCTGGGCAAATCGCCAGCAGCAGCTCACCAAGCTTGTCATTTCACAGAGCTCCGCTTTGGGGAGGCTCTGGATGCAGTTCAACAAGAGAGATGTTCCCATCCTTTGGGATGGGATGGGGTGGGGGGTGGGGGGGTGAAGGTCCCAAGTCCAGCTGGTGCAGGCTGGTTCAGTTGGGGCAGGGAAGATCTGCTGGGAACAAACTCGTGGAGCAATTGTGGTGTAGTTAAACCCCCAAAGCAGAAGCCATGCCTGGGCTGTAAACTAAGGGATTTGGGGGAAATGAGGAGGTTGTTTCACCTACACTTCTGTAGGGTTTTCCCATGTACCTCCCACTCTCTGCAGGGCCTTTGGACTGTGTTCAGAGCAGCTGTGTCAGGTTGAACAGTACGCTCCAGGGACAAAGTTGGGCTTTCATTTAGTAGGAAGGTGTTTGTGGTATGTTGCCAAGATGGTGTTTTATTGCAAATTACCAGTGCAAGCTGAATCGGAGACCACCCAGATCTTTCCCTGAGAACATGGCTGTGCTTCGGAACTCCTGTCAGGAGATCCCATTGCCATCTTGTCCCTGCAGTGGGTACAAGCTGCCTGTCCTCTGCTGATGCCATGTGTTGTTAGTGAGTCTTTTTTTTCAGTTATCCTAGTATCTTACCTCAGTGTCTAGCGTCTCATCTGCTGTGTCTGCAGTGCTATTGTTATTTGTCTTATAGGTGGGAAGCTGGGGTGCGGACAAGCAATTCTTCCAAGACCATGTAGGAAACTCCTGAAAATCAAGGACTCAATCCAGCACCCAGACAGGCACTTCAAATATTTTTGGTTTTTCTCTTTTGCTGCTGCTTACTGCATCTGATTTATCTTTCCTGACTAACTCTGCTATCCCTATTGCAAATCTGGATTTGGCTGGAGACTACTTCAGCAAAACATTTGGGATTTTGCTCTAATAAGATCTGCAAGGCTAGCTGAAACAGCACAACTTATGCATGCTCCAAGAATTAAAAACTCTGCTATAAGTGCATTGACCTGTCTTCCTCTCCCGCGAAATGGATGGATCACTTTCAATTCTGGCCTAGTGACACTCCACATTGCTATATATCATTGCTCTTAATATCAGGAATTGCTCTCTTAAATCAGCAAGAGCTGGATGTCTCTTTGAACAACTTCTGGTGCTTACCTGTGTTAACAGCCTCATACAGAAATAGTTGTGCTTCCAGATGTCTGACTTGCGCGGTCTCACAGGGAGGGCTGTTTCTTAAATGGCTTAAGATAGCTTAAAAATAATAAACTGTAAAAAAATTGTTTACACCCCTTTTTATAGCTGGGTCAGATCCCTATACTGGTTCACAGCCTGGTTCCACAAATGGTTCCGTTGGCACAACCTGAAGGGAAAAGAGGGCAGAAACAGATTAGGTCAACACTGCTGCCAAAGACAACATGTTGTCAAACCACGGCCTCGGTCCCTCCCCTACCCTGTGTGGGTAGCCGATCTTCTCCGTTCTCTCCAGCCTTAAACACGATCAACAAATAGCAGAAGAGAATCTGACGCTTCCTCTCCCAAAGCCAGCGAGTGCCTGTAATAATAAGGATTTGATAAACACCCCAAAGCACTTAATCTGCTTTTTCAGTGAGCTGCAGGCCAGGGAACAGCCAGAGAGACATTAAACAGCAAAAGCAGAATAGATTGTAATTAACTTTAAAACCCTGTGAAACTTGCGCTGCTGTGTGTGGCAGGCTCACTTTGGAACAAAGTTGGGTTTAGTGCAAGTTCTAATCTTGGTATCAAGTCAAGGCTTGTCCAGAGAAAGTGTATGTGCCTTTATTAGCATGCAAATCACATACCCTCTTTATTACACTGTCTCTGCATCCCTCCCTCTAGAGCGGTTTAGTAGAAGCAGGCAAGAACTAATTAAATTCCTTTATTCATACCTCATGCTTGAAGTGCAGAGCTCAAGGCGAGAATGCCAATGGGCACACGCCCATACCCTCTCTGTTTCCAGAACGAGCGTGGCATGCCTGACCTTCACCTCATTAGGGAGGGAATAAATCCCCTAGCGTGAAGATGAGGATGTCAGGCACTATATGCATAAATCACATAAGGAGTTTCCAAATGGCTTTCATCTTGGGAGTCCTTAAAAGTTCAGAGCTATGGATCAATCCAGAGTGGATACCTTTCAGCAGTAATTCCACATCTGAAGCTCTCTAATAATGTGGCTCCTTTAAATAAAATTCTAAAAGCCCAAACCAGCTGAAATGGCACTATACAATCAAGTTAATTACTTTAATTACTATAAAATTACCAGACAGTGTATTTGTAATTTTAATCTCCTAATCCGCAAAGTACCTTTTTCCCTTTAGTGTTCCTAAAGAAAGTAAAATAGCTTTTGGTTTCCTTGCCAGTTTTTCAAGGATCTTTGAAAACTGAGGAGAAAACTCTCATAAGTAGCTCAGCTGTGGTTATGAGGTTTCTTTCTTCTTTATTTAAAATATTATCCTTGATATTAATGCGAAGTATTTAAAAGCAGTAACAGGATCTATCTCAACAAACCAGCCATTCTGAGTTTAAGAAGATTTCTTTGGTTACCTGGATGACTGTACAAAGGTTATGCACCATACAAACCTTCCTTAAAGTGCTGAGGAAATTGGAAGTTATTGCAAGGGAGGAAAATCTCATGCGGAAAACCAGTAGTTAAAGAATGAACTGAGGGCTACCTTCTGTAATGTTTCCAGCTACCTTATTTGAAGCCTTATGGCTGGAAAACCACACTCAAAATTTTGCACTGAAGGATCCCAAAGTGCTTCCCCATGCGTATAAACAAGGGTTTCTGACCTCCAGGGATGCAGCCATTCTGCACACCAGCTCGTCCTCTGGGATCAACTGAAATTCTCCAGCTTAGCAGGGCAGTTTGGAGAGAGGCTGCTGTGGCATCCTGCCGCCACTTCCTGAGCTCATAGCCTTGGAGAATCTCTCGGGCTGCCCTGTGTATGAGAGCTGGCAATGGCTTTTCCATTCACCAGCCCTTGGGGCTGAGTTTAGGGACCGTTGTGTTTCTGAATTGTGTAAATCCTGACAAACGTGTCAGTTTTTGTGCTTGCTGTTTAATCTCCTGGAACGTGAACAGGAGAGGCTGTGCAGAATGTGTGGGATTTTCACTGAAGTTTATTGGACCTACAAAATCAAGCAGGGCTTAGCTGTTAAAGCCATTTTTTACAAACTTAAAAATGTACCTACATTTGATGGTTGAGCATCTCACAGCTTTTATTCTCATCATACCCCATGACTGCTGCTTCTTTTCATTTTGAGTTGATGAGGAGAGGCAAAGAGAAGGTTAATTGATGTGTCCAAGGTCATGCAGGAAACAAGTGGAGAAGGGATTTGAGCCTCAGCCGTAGCCTAGGTTCTTGGCTGTGGCACCATCTTTCTCTGTGATGTTAGAAACAGGCTCATAGCTCTTCTATTTTGGAGAAAGCATCTATTTTCCTGTTTGCTATCTCTTCCTACTGGGGGGAATTATTTTTAAGTGCAAAATAGCTAGCTGTTCCTATTAAGCTACTGTAGGAATAATCTGCATGGAAAAAACTCCGATGCTTTCCCAAATAGGAAGTAATTTAGATTTCAGATTAATGGCTGTGACAATGGAAATATGTAAAATCTTTTCCTGATATGGAGCCCAAACCATGGCTAGTTCTTATCTATGGCGGACACAGGTGTGAAAACTCACTTGTGCTGCACGCAAGGGACAAACGCTAATGAAAGGCAAAAATATCCCTGTTACCGCAGCGCACCCGGATTGTGGTGTGCATTTAGAGGGTGAGTCAGCTGGTACTGGTGAATAGGTTAAGAGTGGGCAATAATATGTTTTCCTGTATCCCCTATAAATTGACTCTTAAAAGCTGGTTCATATGCAACTTAGTGCAGCACAAAACTAAACCATGAGTTCCTAATGCCAGGAGAGATTGTGCTGCTATATTTATTTTTTCCTTGTTGTTAAGGAAGCCTTTTTTCAGGAACAGGCTATGCTGGTCAGAGTCCAGGGCAGGCACCAGGGGGTTCGAGTACCCCATGCGGCACAGCTGTCCTAGTTTTTACCAGCCAGTCAGGCAAATATTGCAGCCTGAAAGGAGCTCTGCCCTGCAGCAGCTGTTCTGTTAGCTTGTTTCAGAGCTAAGCCAGGTACGTCTGCAGGAACCGCAGCTGCAGACTTGCAGCAGCCCTTTGTTGTGCACTTTGAGCTGTACGAAGGAGATCCAAAACTTCTATGACCTTTTGCTTTCACTAGGAAAGCAAAGCCTTAGCTGGCTGAGGCTAACTCCTGCAGAGAATATGGTTATGGCTCATGTCCCACTTGGAGACGAAAGTCCACAGGCAGGTGTGGAGAACCAAGTGATCTTGTAGCGACAATAATATATAGCTCAGTGGTTACCTTGTAGGAGCTACACAGCGCTCAGTTTTTCAGCTCAAATGCTTGGACAGCTACTAGCATCCGCCCTCATTTAACTGAAGAGAAACCATCACAATGCATATTGTCACCCTAACCTTCTCTGTCTCTGATACTGCAATTGCCCTTTCTCACGTCTAAAGCAGGAGTCTTGGGAGCTTGGTGTGCTGGACAGAAATAGGGGGGTCTGAATTCTGAGATTATCTTGTCAAAGGAAATTATTTTGTCCATTTCCAAAAAGTTTTAAATAGACGAGAACTCTTGATCTTGCAAGTCTTCCTCTTTTGCAGGTGCTCTGCCCCTGATCCCCACACAGGGAAATGAATCGTACTCCTAGAAGTAAGAGCAAGAGTGAGAAGTAGGGAGGATCAGGGCACTGAGTCGTTCTCTCTGGAACCAATAAATCCTCGGTCCTGGCAGTGAAAGGAGCTTTGCAAAAGGAGAATTAAGGGTTGGGTGGACAGCTGGGATGGAGGGAGCCAGCACAAGGAGCGAGCCCAAGTTTGGAGTAATGATAGTACTCTGCTGCTGTCAGCTGCAGCTTACAGACAAATGACTTAAGTTTCCCCTGCTGTCACAGTCCTGTGGGTGGGATGGTGCCGGCCTTCCTGGAGACAGCAGGACTGCAGTCTAGGGCTTTCTTTGCAGGTCCCTGCTCAAGCAGAAGAAAATCTCTCTTCTGTGCAAGCCTTAAGCTGTACATGGTCAAGGGCACATACCTGAGCAATTCAGATTCCACCCAGCAGAAGGGGAATGGTGTGCATGCAGTGCTAGGGAGCCTGTGGGGAGGGAAGTGATGGGGGAAGAAGGCTTGCTCAAGTCAGGTGAGGGTCTCTGTCAGTGCCTTTCTCTGTGTCCCATGGTTCTGGTTTTCTCTCACACCAACGGTTTTAAGTTGCTGTCATCGGGATTTTGTGGCAGAGGAGCTGGCGAGGTCTATACATGAAGTGCTTCTTGCTTTGCATTGCATGAAAGCCCTCCACATTCCCCATGTGTTACGCTCACAGATAAGGTTAACAGAATAAAGAAAATGTTACCAAATGCATTTTAACAGATGACTGTAATTTGCACTCAGCTGTTAGGCTGCTGTTTTTTCTGTCTTAGGAAATGCAGAATGGGAAATCCTAGCTTGAATTAGCAAGAGGGGCAAGATGAAAGTGAGGAGCTAATGACTGCGGAGTGAAGCTCCGCAAATTTCTCTTGCACTCGGTCAAACTACAAAATAATCAGATTAAGCCATAACTGTATAAATGGGGCTTGAGTGTGTTTGCTCTGCTGACTTGGTCATGCATTCAGGACGTTCAGAGTGGTGTAACTACAGCCCAGGAGGTATTAGTCACGCTGGGAGAACTTCAGTGAATATAAGAGGCCTTCATCTGGGCAGTTACCAAGGCAACTCTTGCTAATATTTCATTACAATGCTTTCACCCTCTGCAAGTCCCACGGATTAGGACTGGGAATCTCAGAAAGAAGAGTTTATTGTCAATATTGTGCTTGGATTGAGTGTATCCCAGAGGAAAAAAAACGTAAAGCATTCCCCATAGGCAGACCTCACGATGCACAGCTGGAGCTAAACTCTCTCTGTCATCCAGCACTGCCTTGTGCCCTGTGGAGAGTCTTAGGTAGTAATTAATCTCCATCTTTCCATCTCTGAAATAAGTGGAAAATGCAGGTATGAACTCATCCTCGTCTGTATTGAGATGATACTAAGACACCCTGCAGCAGTGCTGTGCCAGGTTCCATTCAGAGTGGCTGCAGCGCAGCTTGCACCAGTACAAGCTGGTGCCCTCAAACAGAGGGGCCAGCGTCCTCCAGATGGGCCAACTTCACACCAAACTGCTGTGGCTGTGATCAGTGTTTGCTGGAATCACATCCCCAGTGCCGGCATGTGGGGGTACAGCAAACAGAGGCTGTTTGACCTTCCCCGGTCGTGGGGGCTGAGGCATTGCACACGAACATCTGCTGCCTTTTTTTCTTTGCATTGCAGCTTCTGCCCTGGTAAAGGTTGGGGACTACTGGGCAGAGTTAGTGGTATCACATTTATGTCTCTTAATGTGCTTAAATCAAATAATGCAAACACGAGGGTGTTTAATGTCGATGGTGCAGGATACCAGCTCCTTCTGTTTGTCCGCATTGATCTTTGTTACTCCAGGAGTTATCCTCTCCCTCACCTTTTGTTGCCCTTGCCCTCTCTGAAGTGAGAAGAAAACACAAAACCTGTGCGTTGAGACTGGTTTTTGCCTTGACAGCTTGTATGCAAAAGGTTCCAGTAATGGCCTTAGTCTATAATTCTGACAAGTAACGCACAAGGCAGGGTGGCAGATGGCTGGTCTTTGCTTCCCGTCTTGCAGCCGAAGCCCTGTGGCTGCTTGGTGACACCAGCACAGCCTGCCTGTGTGGCAGAGACCTTCTGGCAGAGGCCCCACGTACTCATTATACCAGTGCTGCTGGTATTGGCCATTCAACTTCCTGGACATGGGGAATGAGGTCATTTCCCACGTTCGAAAACTGCTTTGAAAGGGATGAGGGAAGAAGCCCTTTATTTTTTAACATTTTTTTTTTTTTCAAACTTTGCATCTAACCTCTTTACCAGCTGGCACTCTTTATAAGACCCACAGTTCTCATTTCATCTGGGAAAACATGTGCAACACAATTAGAAAAGCTGCTGGGGAGCAGCAAAAACTGGAGCTTTATGGCTGGAATGTCTCTCTGTTGCTTCATTCAGTTTTGTACATTTTTAAATATCAAGCTAAACTGCAGATTAGAGGTAACAGGGAAATTCCAAATTTAAACGTTTGTTCTGCTAAGTCCAACAAGTCCGTTGGGTTGCTGGGTCTGTGCACCTTCCTCTAACTGTGTTCCTTGTGACTGACACGAGAGCTGTCGCTGATTCCTTTGGGGAGCCACAGCCACTGTGTGTTGGACTGGGCATTCCCCTTCAGCTGGCAAAACACATGTGAAAACCAAAAGACATCTGCTGGTGTGGGATATTTGTTGAGATGATCCTTCCTCTGGGGCCAGCTTGACATTTGTAATGTTGCTGGGGTCTGTTGTTTGTTCCTAATTACACTTTTCATTAACTATGTATTATTTCTCATTAAAGAAACAGGACTTAATAGGAAAATGACAATACTACTATCCTGTATGGCAGAGAAGATAGTCTCTCCATGAAGCCCATGTACTAGAAATTGATAGTGGAGTGGCTTTAAGGCATGATTTAGGTTTCATCAGTCCCGAGGAAATCGGCTCTATAGGATATGATTGTGTAATTAGCCCTAACAGGAACCATTTACATTCGTACTGGGTATTTGAATGTGTGCCCCACCATCTGATGGCTCCAGTTAAATCTAGATTATAAGTAGAAAGATTTCGCATGCAAAACCAGAAGAGTAGATTTGGATCAATCTGATTATAGGAAAGGAGAAGTCTGACCTTAAAGACCCTAAGCATAATTCAGACAAAAGTTACTGACAAAAGACCAGCTTGAAGGTAGAAGTTGTTTTTATAGTAGGAGCTCTGTGCTTGCCTGGGGGGCAGGTATATCTGCATTAGCGCTGTGTTCCCTGCAGACAGCCGTGTTACCTCCCAAACACAGCACGCAAGCTCCGTTTTGTGCTGGTTTAGTAGTGCTAATGAAATCAGAGCATTTCCCTGATCTAAGCAAACCCGTAGCTTTCCAGCTGAACAGATGCGCGGTTA
The DNA here is from genome assembly GCF_964195595.1 of Calonectris borealis. Lineage (NCBI taxonomy): Eukaryota > Metazoa > Chordata > Aves > Procellariiformes > Procellariidae > Calonectris > Calonectris borealis. Next base: position 14,360,138 of record NC_134328.1, on the reverse strand, counting down.
ATGAAAACGCAGTCACAAGGGCAGGGCAGGCAGAGTCGAACTGTGCAATGGACAGCCGGTGTCTTGCCTTTCTGATCTGGATGAGATCTTCCTTTTGCCATGTTAGCTACTAACTTTCTCCAGGACCTATTGTTTTCAGAGTTATTTGTGACATTAGCACCAGCTTTCAAGAATAGCAAGGAGAAAAGAAACCCCTTGAATGGAGACACAGTGGGTGATTTAACCCAAGCAATCCTTATTGGCATGAATCACTCCTCCTCCTCCTTCAAAGAAATGTGTGTATTTGCATTAGAAGTGCTAACTGTTTTTTCTGAAATCCCTGAAGTTCCTTGCCACTAATAATTTCCACCTGGATTTTGAAAAATTGGATGTGATTTGATGTTTGTGGAAACCAGCAAGGGTTTGTCATGACCCCATGCCTGAAGAATATCTGTGCACATAGCCACAGGGTACAGAAACAAACCCGGGTGAAGTAATCTGTGGGAAAATGAACCTCCCGGTATTCAAAGAAGTTATAATGACATAGTAGGAAAAATCCTATTCTCTGAGTCAGGCTTGAGTCAGTCTCCCATTTGCAGAGCTGGATATGTCCCACCGTTCAGACAAGAAGTAAAAGCATGTTCTGTCTGTGTCTCTAGCTTGCCCCCACTGCTTGTTCACACTCGAGCGGGTACATTAACTCCCATCATTGCACTGGTTTTCGTCCCGAGCACATTCGTTCATCCCCCTGCTTCCTCTGTGGCTTCAACTTGACACAGCAGCCTTCTTTCTCCTGCAGCGCTAAACAGTTACCATGTCTCACCCTAGAAGTAGCTGCACTTTTCTGGTGGGTGAACTGATCTCTGTTGACATGTCAGCTCGTTAAATCTGCAGGGCCCTTCTGGCTGAAGGGAGAGCTGTGTGGCATAAATTTAAAGCATGATTTAGTTATTAACATAAAAGCAGCTGTGTTCCTGTTTGATTTGTGCAAAGAAAAACACGTAGCTAATGATGACCAAGCCTGAAGCGTGCCTAGGAGACAGCGCATATGTATGTTTTCAGTGCGCCTCAGAATAATACAGAGTTTAGGCTTTAAAAGAAAGTATTTGGGTCCTTGCCAGGTAGACAGACAGTATGAATGAAACACCTGTTCTGGCTTTGGGAGGGTTTTGGAACCATTTGATTACAGGGAAGGTACAGGCTGACCTTAAAGTGAATTGAATTCTCTGGTGTAGAGTAACATGTCCTGCTACATTATGAAACTTCTTGATCTCTTAGTGAAAATGTCCACAGCAGACAAAACACAGATGCATGCCTTCTTTTGTTTTTAACTAAAAGGTGCTGCCTGGGCATGGCAAATTGACCAGCTGTGTATCAAAACAGTCTTTTTCAAACTTGAATAAATGTTAAAAGGAGAACTCTGTAAAGGAAACAAATATAAGACACATTAAAGTAATTTTACTGAGGGGGAAAAAATAACTGTTAATTCCAGATGTGTCCTAATTCAGTTCTTGCTAACGCTCATTTGGTGCTTGTCAGTTTTAGGGGTTTGTATTTTCACATAACGTAATTCAATTCTGGAAAGATATAGAGGATGCTGTCTTTCCTAGAGTTGCTTCCTGTTGCATCACCTTATCAGTCTGGTCTGGTTTGTCCAGTTTTAACTATTTCTGTTAACATTGCAAAACCAGCATCAGGAATATTTTAATAAATACAGAGCTGTGCTGGGTAGAAGTTTATGGCCTGTAGTAGATAGCAGATGAGGTGGTGTGATGAGTCCGATTGTCCCTTCTGGCCTTTGGCTTTATGCGTTCGTAAGAAGCAGTCTGAGAAAGTGAGGCAGACCCTGGTCAAATTCCTCATGCCTTCAACAAAAGTCTTCAGTCATTTCCCACTGTAGATTCAAACTGTGCCTTAGCTCCCCCTATGCAGAGGGGTTTAAAAAGCTGTAATTGAGCTGTCAGTTTGAAGAACAAACAGGGGAAATGTACTTTGGGTCTCTGTGGGCTGTTTGCAGAACTGTCTGTATGTGCATGTGTGCGGGGGTCTGTGTGAACAGGAGGGGAACTCCTTTCTGTGCTTCTGTGAACTGAGCAAACTCAATGCAAGCCTCACTTGAAACCTGCTATGTCTTTTTTTTGTTTTGTTTTACAGTCTTCTCAGGTACAGCTCGTGAAGCTTGTAAAGTTATAGGGCTGGAGATGTGCTTGAAGGATATTCATTGCTCTTCCGGCTTGTGTTGGTTCAATTCCAGCTCATGTGGAATTAGTTCTTAGCTTCTAGTAGCTGTTCTTGACACACTTGCATCAAGATATGACATGCTTATGAAAATGGTGATCTTGGTATAATGTTCTTAGGTCACCACAGAGCAAAGCTCAGGAAACACATTCCTTCACACTGCTTGCAGCAGGGTAGTAGAAAAGTAATTAAATCTGTAAGATAACGTGTTCCTGACCCCATTCAATACACGGTACAAGAACCATATGCTCACTTATTTGTCTTGGCTCAGGCACTGCTTTTACTGACGGCTCTGACTGTGGTGGTACCTTGCTAGGAAATACTGCACGTGAAGGCAATGGTTCTTTTTCCCTTGGCCATATGTTGGTTTTCCCAGAGTGAGGAGCACTTCTTTCATTTCTTTACGTAATAGACAATACAAAACAAGAGAATTTATTCACAGCAAGCAGAATGTGTCTGCATTGCCACTGAATCACTTGACAGGCCTTGCTTCTGTCTGTGGGACACTTCCCTGCACTTCTGCAGTAGGTTAAAAGGGTCTATGTAGATAGGAGAACTCTTGCTTGTAATTTGCTGAATCTTTGTTCAAATTTAGGAACTGGGTTCCCTCATCAAGGTAAGCTGTGGGGAGCCCAAGCATTGAATTTGTTCTCGGATCTCTTTAAAGCTCTTCCTGTCCCTCCCAAAACCCTGCTGTCATTCTCAGCTTGCTTGAAGAAAGAGCTTGCGGTTTCTGATGGCAGCTTCTGGCAAGCTCCTCATGGTCCTGCAGTTTTTAGGGAGGCAAAAGTAAAAACTTCAGTGGAACTCAGATGCCTTTAACGGTTGCAGATGGGTAGCAGCATGGCTGAAGTCGTGTTGCTACATGTAGGTTCAGAGAAAATTGGAGTAGGATTGCTACAGGCTGGATTTTTTTTTTCAGTTCTTTCTGCATTCACTGGTAGTGGATTGGTTTTAAACGGAAAAGTCTCTTCTGCTTCAACACCTCCTATTTGAGAGTGTGTCACTATGACCAGTAGCTTTGTGAAGCCAAGCCAAGAAGCACCGTTGCTAGGCTCAAGAAACTAGTAAAATTCAAAGAGGGATCAGAGCAGATAATAACACGAATGGTAAATGTCGGGGGCTGTTGAAGTTAACGCTTTGAAAAGCTTCTTAAATGGAAGAAAGGCCTCAGTATTCAAGCTAGGTTCTAGCTAGTTATAGATCAGGGGACATCTTTTTTGGGAGCAGAGTATATTCCTTGCCCACCCACGGGGGGTTTCACCTGAAATGTTTGCTGCTGGTAACTCTCAGATGAGATGTTGGACTAGATGGGACTTGTGTCTGGTCCAGATTAGCAAATATGTCTTGTTTTCCTGAGCGTGGCTGACCAGAGATGGCATCAGGATAGGAGTTCAAGCTGTTAACCTCAACTTTTTGGTTAACCTCCAAATCGGATGTTTAGCTATGTTATAAACCCTCTGCCCCTTTCTTTCTGTGCTGGGAAAAAAACCTCAGAATCCTCTTTCTTTAAACCATTTCCATTGCTTCTTGGAAAACTTCAGATCCCCTCAGTATAGTATAGGTAGCTAAGTACGTTTTCAGTCTTCAAACTGTCTTTGTGAAATAGCTCTGCGGTTGACTAGAGGCCAGTTCAGACTGCAGAAGGGTCATTTCTTCTGCATGGTGCTCCTGAGTCCGTGCCACAAAACCCACGTGCTAACTGTGATTGCACTCTGGGTGGACTGTTCACTTCCCTTAATTGCATTTTGGAGAGGTGATTAATTACGTGCCACAACGTTGCCACTAGAGGGATTACGGATGTTAGACAGGCCCAAGTGTTCTGCCTTGTAACTCTCTTGGCGGGGTGGGAGAAAGTTATTTTCCTAATCTGTGCCCTGCTTTCCTTGTTAACTCTTTTTATATATTCACAGGTGCCACGGGGTGTAAGTAGCTAATTAAACATGGCATTTGATAAGTTTAAGGAAGTTTTAATTCCTGTCCTGTGGAGTATTGGTCTCCCATACATAAACATGTTAGTTAACAATTACTGCAGAGCACAAGTACTTTCAAAGGTGGCTGTTCCACTTTCCCCAGAGCAAGCGACCCATTTTCAAGCACAGTTTAAAGGGCAAAGACTGCCTGTTCTCTTTATAAGAACTTATTTTAAAACGTTCTATTTAGCTTTTAAAGGATACATTCATCTGCTGAGTGATAAGATCTTGCATTAAGCGGGAAACCAGGGGAAAGATCTCCAAAGAGACAAGCAGGAAGGGGTTAAGAGATGTCTGAAAGCCCTTTAGGAAGTCTTTCTAACTGAATGGGCTTGGCGGCTGTGCTTCAGTGCTTCCTCGCCATGTGGAACCAGGCACCTCTCACCACCCTGCGTTCACAAGTCCTGATGTCATGCTAATGCCTTTTCGAACTGCGCAGTGCCAGGAGAGAAACAGCTGGCACTAGACGGCTCCCTGGTTCGTGATGGCATGTGGGTCTGCAGTCCTCCACCTCCTGATGTTGGGACCGACCAGCTTTCCCAAGCAGCACCTGGCCGGAGGGCTGCGAGTGTCCGACTGCCTGCAGCACAGGGCTCTGCAGTGACCAGGGCTCCGCTCTCACCGTACGGTAATCTTACGATATATCGCTATATGATAGGCCATGTACAGTGCTTTAGATACAGTAAAAGGGATCTTTCAAAGGCCCTTGAAAGCGCTGAAATGAGTGTAATTGCATAACCCGCCAGGTACATGCCATATGCGAATACAGTCCGTGGAGTTACGTATTTGAACTACACATATCACAACGCTTTTTTGTTTAAGAGCTTTTCATATTTAAGACAGTAACTTTTCCGAGAGGGCTGGTTCCTGCTAGGCTGTCCACAAAAGAGAAACAAAGAGGATGATGTGAGGCAACGAGCAAATGCCCAGCAGCAGCCTGTGAAGACCTGGACACGCTTAAGAGCTTGTTTTGCTTCCTGTGGGGTTCAAATACCGTAGCAATCCAACTGTGTGGAGTCCAGACCTGATCTCTGTTGGTCTACTCTGTACCGTCTTAGTTTAAAGAAACAGTATTGGCCAGTTCAGGGACAACGTTTTGTGTGTATTGTTCAATTCTTGGATTTAAAAAAGTCTGTCTGTGCTAGAAAATCAAAGTAGTGTTTTGATGAATTAATTTATGTATTGTTATATATAACTTCTTGTAATATGTTCAGTTTCTTGCCCGTAAAGTGTCTTTCCCCCAGTAGTATATAAAGACCTGACAGTGTGTGTCCTTGCAAGTCACAGTGCGGAGGGACTGTCCGTGGGTAGCGGAGGGATGGGGAGAAGGTTGGGTTATCGCTGAGCTGCTTCTTTCCCCCTTAGGTGAGAAGGCAAAGCCTCTCCCCGAAAGCCAGCCTTTCTGAGGAACGTGGAAGCAAATTTTCACTGTCCAGATTTAATGAGAACCGACGGTATACCCCGAGGAGAGTAAACTGGATTTTGTGGAGCCTTTTACTGTTTTGTTAATTAGTAATAGAGTTTTTCCTGGAGATAAACCGATCTATCGGTTAATGGAGTTTAACGTACTAAAATACCAGCGAGCGCGACCGAAGCAGCGCAGCCCCGCAGATACAATAGGCACATTGTTTCCCTGAGGATCCTATCCCCCCTTTATTGGGGGGGGGGGGGGGGGGGAGTCGCTTCACCCCGTTTGGCCTCTCCTCCCGCAAGGCTGCAGCTGCCCGCGGGGCCGGGGGGGCTCCCGGGGCGAGGCCGGCGGGGGGGCAGAGGACCCCGCCGGCGGCGCTGAGCGAAAGGGTTAAGGGCGGCGGGGCCGCGCACGGGGCGGGCGGCCCCTCCCCGCCGCCGGGGCAGAAGTAGCGCGTCCGCGGCGGCGCGGCGCGCAGTGCCGAGGCGGCGGGACGGGGGAGGTTGGTGCCGCTGCCCGCCCCCGCCGCTCGGGCAGCCTCGGTGAAGATGGCGAGGGTGGCGGAGCGGGGCGGTGCGCGGCTGGGGCTGTTGCTGCGGCTGCTGCTGCTGGCGTTGCCCGCCGCCGCCGCCGCCCGCCCGCCCGCCTCCTTCCCCAGCGATGTGAACGGGCACAGCCTCCACCCGCCCTACTTCAACCTGGCCGAGGGCACCCGCATCTCCGCCACCGCCACCTGCGGCGAGGAGGCGGTGGGCGCCGGCAGCCGCCGCGCCGTGGAGGACCTCTACTGCAAGCTGGTCGGGGGGCCGGTGGCGGGGGGGGACCCCAACCAGACCATCCAGGTACGGCCGGCGGGGGGGCACACCCGCACACGGGCCCCTTGCGGAGCCCCGCTAGGGTGGCAAAGCCATCTCCTGGCTGGGGGGGTGCAGAAAGGTCCGAGCCCCGCTTTGTGCTCCCCCGGCCATCGCTCCCTCGTCCCACCCCTGTTTTTCAGCCGTCGGTGCGAGAAGAGACAGAGCTCGGTCTTGCCGGGGGCTGAGAGGGCTGGGAACGGCAGAGGCTGCAGCAAACAGTGGGGCAGCTCCGGGATAGGTGAGCAAGCGGCGTGCAGGGCCGCACGGCCCCCACTACCACTGGTGTTTTCCCACGCATCCCCGCTTGCCTGGCCACCACAGCCGGACCTTGTGCAGAGCTGGTGTCCACCAACTGGCTGATGGGTTAGTGGTGGGGTGCTCTGGGAGGGGGCAAAGGGCAGGCAGGGGTGGTCATCCTCCCCTGCCCAGGCCTGTACAGTGGAGCCGGGAGCCCATCTGAAGCCCCCCGGAGCAGCAAGGCGATGAGAAGCACATGCTTTCTCTCCCAGCCTTGCCAGAAGTTGCACACGTGGAACGCGGCTTGCTGAGTTCCCATGGCATTATTTTTAAAGTTGTTGGTTCTTTATGTTGACAAAATCCTGGGGCAAACCAGCTCCTAAATTCCTCTGCCAGTCAGAGAATCAACATACGATAAACATGATAATATTTACCTTTACGGGTCTTAATTCTGCTGTTCCCTCTGCGTTCAGTGGGGCATTAAGATGAGCAGAGGAGAAACTTAAGAGGGTGAGTTTTACAAGTGAATGTCAGGTGACTTATCTCAGGAGTCCCATTTTAAGCGGACCAGAAGGAGCTTGCTGCCAGGAATGTAGATGGTAAAAACTGCTGTGCAGTTTAACAGCTATGGTTCTCTTGAAAAGGGGAAAGAACAGTTGTAAACGGGCTTGTAAAACACTAGTTTTGGTTGCAGGAACTCCAGACCCGCTGCCCCCCTCAGGGCAGCCCAAGCTGGGAAGAGCAGCTCTGATTTGAAACGCTTTGCAGCCTGAAGCCTGCCACGGAGCTGCCAGCCGTTGCTTGCCAGTGTTTTCTGCTTGTTGCTTATGAGGTTCACAGTGCCAGTTCACCTGTTGCAATGGAACAATAAGGTTGTCTGTAGTACGTAGCAGTAAGGAAGAGCAAGGGAAAACTCAGTTTCTCAGATCGAGCCTTTCTTGGCCTTTTGGTAGGGGTGGCTTTGTTACAAGATGATCTCTGAAACATTTTTCTCATTCTGGCCACATTCTCCCAAGTTAGTGTTGTACTAGGAATTTTCTGGCTATTGTGTGGTTATGACATGGAATTTTGCCCTCTTTGTAGTAGAAATTGTTGAAGATGTTACTGGATGGCAAAAAGCTGACATATCCTTCTGAGTTCTGCCACCTTTTAAAGTGATCTGTTTCACTTTGCTGCACTGTAAAATAATGTAACTTGAAGAAGCTTTGCTTTAAGTACTAGTAGCAGGAGACTTATAGGGACCTAGATGTAGTAATTGTGCCTACAGTGAAGCAAAGGTGGTAAGGAAAGGTAAAGAAGTAACTGCTACTATGTGCACTTGCAAACAAATGTGAATGATCTGCCAAGCAAAACTGAGAGGATAAGACTGCTTGGAAAAGCTGGCAAATGTGGGTATGCATTTATCGCTCTACATCTGTCTACCTGTGCTCTGGCCATAGTTCAGCATGACACACTGCACTAAGGATGCTGGTGACTAAAATAAACCCTTCAGGCTATACCAGCTTTGGGGGCAGTTGTAACTCACCCTTCAAGTGCAGCCCTTTCCTGGCACCGCAGGGTGTGCACATCCTTCCGGCTTCCCCCTGCTGCCATACAGCGTTCCTCAGCCATGGATTTCTGCAGTGACCCCCTCCCGTCCCCTCTGCAGCTCTGGCACAGGGTTGCTTTGATCTGAGCACCTCTTCCCAGGCCAGTGGTCTTTGGTCAGTCTGAAAGCTTTTGAAAAATCCTTTTGTAGTGGCTCCTTTCCATGACCACAGGCAGCACCTAAAAGGGAGGGGAGGAAACGGGAGGCATCAGAGCAGAGGTCAGAGTTCCCAATTCATCCCCTTTAGGGGTTTTGGCACCACCCGGTGACTAAAGCAATGAGGGAGGTGGAGGGAGGTGGGAGGGAAGTGTTCAATTTGAGCAGGCTGAAATGACAATAATGAACTCCACATGCATGTCGTCGCTGCCTGCATGTCCCACCAGACGGAATTCCTTCTCTTCTCCGTTCACCTGCTCAGTGCTGCTCGTGCACGGTGTGGCTGTGGTGTAAAGGGGGTTTTGGTCAGGAATTCTGAAAGAATGCCTCTTGGGACCCTCCAAGAGATTGCTGTGTGCTGTGGTGGTGAAGCGACGTTTGCTTGACTAAAGACCTAGTGTAAACATTAATACAATCATCTAGTCAATGAGTTCAGTCAGTTCTGTGTTTTCTGCTTGTTTTCATTTGATATTGTAGAAGACTTTCAGGAAAGGGAGTTCATTGGCTTTAAAACGTGATAGTCTTAAAATGTCGATAATCGTCAAGCTTTCTGAAATAATGCTGCCCTAAAGACACTTGCAGTGTTTTTGGCACAGCTTGTGGGAAGGCTCTAAACCTTTTCAAGGAGTTTCCTTTGCTTTATTCAGGGCTCTTTGGCAGAAAACAGCATTTCTAACTGTGGGGGGCTTTTCAATCTGCAAGGATGTGATGCACAGCGATGCCGAGGTGTGCTGAAATGGACTCACCATGGAGGTTTGCTTTCCTTGTCCCACTTGTTAATCAGCATGGGCAATCCTACCTTGATGATAATGCCTTGAAGATGAGGCAAAAGAGAGATTATAGGCTTATTTTTCTGATCAAGCTTTACTGAAGATGCTTGTAGCTGTCTGTCTTCCAAGACGGAGATGGCTCCGCAAAGGCATAGCCATGTACTCACGTTCCCCATCCCATCCAGCTGCCTGGGGGCTGTTCCAGAGACCTGCCAAAGCTGGCAGGGATTGTACACTGCTCTCGGAGTGAGGCAGGGTTGTAGACAATTACTTTATTTCAGGAGATTAGTTCTGTAACAATAAGGGAAGTTATTAGCATTGATTGAAGCTATTAAGGACCTTAGAATTTAAAAATGTGCAACAAACCTCACTGATTTCAAATCACTGCTTCTTTTGCTTTGCACGTTGAATTGCAGTGCTGAGCTATGCTTGCCTGAGCAGTATTGGCACTTACCGGAGGTCTTGTCCTCTCACTCTTCCAGATGTTGGTACAGATGAGGTCTGAAGCTGTTTCATACCTGAATGTCTCTGAATTAAGTGGCATTCTCTTTTTATGTCCTGCAGTTGTCGGTGACCATCTGCCCCCGTGCTTCTTTATCCCGTGGCGTGTCTCTTGTGCATGGTGCTACGCAGCAGAGGGGAGCTGGCTCAGCCCAGGGCTCTCTGTGGTTTGGGTTACAGTTTGTGTTGTACCTCTCCGTATGTGTCTCTTCTGTGTTTACATATATGATAGCATTGGACTTCAGTGGTTTAACTGCAGCTGAAGGCATGTAGTTTTTAGAACGAGTTGCTGTTGCCTGCAGAAAAAACACCTGGTGAGGTAGCACCTGCTTAACTCTGTGAGAGCAGTTATTTGGTCTGCAAGGACAGCCCTGGTAAGAGCTTGCAAGCATGCACTTTCCTTGTCTGAAATATTAATTTTTGCCCCCCATTTCCTGCCCTTCTTACCTCATCCCCAGCGGCCCAGGCTGGGTCACGCTTCCTGTGGTTTTCCGATAAATTAGGTGAGGAGAGCTGAGGTTGGGTCATGGCAGGGCCAGATAAACCAGGACAAAGCCATCTGCTTTCCCCGAGGCAAGCCGTGCCAGCGGGGTGCCAGGCTAGTCTTTATGCTCAGGGGATACTTCAAAGTTCCCATTGACGTGAGCGGGAACAGGATCAGGCCTTGCAGGTCTCTGGAAGCTGCCCTCCATTCAAACCTTCTCCTTATCTCTTTCCCTTTGCAGTTTGCTCTGATAGATAGTGGCAGTTTTATGTTCTTTAAGCTGCCTTGCAACTTCTTGTATTGCTGAAGTTCTTTCTTTGGCGTACCTTGGTGATGTCCATGCCTCTCCTGCTCTGGCAGCCTGCTGTCTCTGCTAAGCCTGTGGCTCTCAATTGCTTTGTAATTAAAATCCTCTGCTGATGTCAGAACTTCTCTCTTCCCTGTAGAGACGTGATGCACTGTGAAGGAGCCTGATTTGTTCTGAAATAGGAAAAGCTGGAAACCATTCTCATCAGGTTTAGGTCTGGCTCTAATGAAACATCTAATGAGCAACTGGTGCATCAGAGGGGCTAATCACACTTTTAACAGCAAACTTAGTTCAGCTGTTGACACATTACCAGCCCAGCGGCAGCTAACGCATGCAGGCTGCGCAGCAGTGGGGAGGGGTAACAGCAGCATTACAAATGTGGCGCAGCTGATCCTAATTTTTAGTGCCCTCTTACTAAACTTGAATTGACTGTCGCCCATCAGTGTGAACTTTGTGTTCAAAATTGTGTTCACATCCGTGGCAAGAATTTAAAGTATGAAACCACTATTTTTTTTTGTTATTTATCCCCATTTTGTAACCTTGCCTCACTTCTCCCCCCACCTCAGTGTTCTGTATTGTGCTGCAGAAATTTCCACACAACCTGTTGCACCGGTTCCTGTTAAAAGTTTGAGCCAAAGAGTTGGGTCAGTTTTATCTGGTCTGCTCTCCTTGCTCAGTGCGTGTTCAAACGAGCCTTGTCCTGACCTCTCTGTTCAGCGGGAACTCCCTGAGTGGGCATCAGGGTTACCTGGATGGTTTCAGCTGCCCTTTTCTTTGGCCTTGTGCTTGCCTGTCCGCTATTTTCATATCTCTAGTGGAGTTAATTAAATAGTGTTCTTGTTCAGTACAATTTGCGTTGCATAATTGCCTGCAAATAACATAGCACATGGCTGTGGGGAAGAATGCTGTGAAATCTCAGTCTCCTTTGCACTGAGATTCCTCCAGAGTTTGGGGCATCTGGAAAATCACACGGTCTGCGGTGGCTCTGTCTTGCCTCAGCCCCTGTAGGGGTGCAGATGGAGTACGCAGGAAGGAGACTGCCTGTCTTGAGATCATGTACCTGGTGTAATATTAAAGCTGGCTGCAGCTGGGACAGGCAAGGGCAGCTTGCTTGCCTGGGGATAACTGTGCCTTTAAAAGGAAAACTGTCTATAACAGAGTTCCCTTCCAGGCTGCTTGTAGCAGCAATTTAAGTGACAGAACAGGGCTCCACAAAACAAATACCTTGCCGATTTTCAGGGCTATTTGCAGGTTTTCTTAATAGTGGGTCAGATTCATTTGTGCATTAAATGGGAAAGAAAGAATTGCCCCTAACAGCTCAGGTCTTTGTCTGATCCTGCTCAGGAGATGCTGTTAAAGTTGCAGAGCTGTTTTCTCTGGCAGCGTGTCCATGGAGCTGACAAAGCCACCCGCACCACAAAAGCAAGACAGAAAAGTGATTGCAGCTAGGTCCCTGGCCAGCTGACAGCGGGGGCTGTCCATTTCTGGCCTTGCATTGCAGCATCACCAGCAAAAGGAACTTGGCTGCTAGACTATTAAGCTTGAAAATGTAGCTGAAAGGACTGTACTTGTCAAATGAATAGGTTGACAAGAAACAGATTGCAGGGAGTTGGGCAGAAGAACTGCCAGTCTGGGTCCGAAGGAATGACTGAATGGTCCAGGTCAGGATCTGTGGGTGTCAACAGGGGTGTGAGTGGCAGCCTCAGCAGGGGAGCTGGTGGCCCTGGAGCTTGGGCTGCCGCTCCCCATTGCGGTGCGGCTTCTCCCTTTGCATACTCTTCTGCATCTGGCAACCAGTCCTTTGTGTCTCGGTCCCTCTGCCAATGCTCAGTGCCTATCTGAAATACAGAAGGGATGCTTCTTAGAGCAGCCCAAATTCTACACTGGGCTGTTGTTGTGGGGCTTTTGAGCTTTGTCTGGTTCCTTTTTCTGTCCGTGCTCTAAATTGATGTAAACAAAAAGTTTATATATTGATTTGCATTAGCAGGCTTACACCCTCTATTTTCTGAATTGCTGCGATACCTGTCTGCTTTGTGCCATGTTTTTCTGGCTACAGTTAAATGTTATTTTTGTACTTTCCAACAGGGCCAGTACTGTGACATCTGCTCCTCCGCAAACAGCAACAAGGCCCACCCCATAACAAATGCCATTGATGGGACAGAGCGCTGGTGGCAGAGCCCCCCTCTTTCCCGGGGACTGGAGTTCAACCAGGTCAACGTCACTTTGGACCTTGGACAGGTAACCCAAGTCCTTCTTGGTTATGTTGTAGACCATGCTGGCAAGGACCTGTCCATCTGCTTCTAAAATCCTTCAATGGTCCTTGCTGGAAGGGTGGGACAAAACCCGCTCATTTAATGACAGGGCAGGAGGCTGTGGTTAAAATATGGAAAGGAAAACCTCGTCTGTCTGTAGTATTAACTGCAGTGTGTGCTATTTGCTGTTACTATTTAGGTTCTCCCTAAAAGTTGAGTTACTCACGGAAACCTACCTTACTATGCAGGTGCCATTCCCCTAAAGCAGGTACCTGGCTCCCAAAGGGGGACGGTTAGCAAGGCTTCACCCCAGAACACAAAAATACAGCCCTGAGGAATTTAAGGTTGTGCTGTAAAATTTTAACTGGTGCGTTTAAAACTCTTTAAAAACAGCAAGTCGGTGCTGAAGATCTTCCTATAAAAGACAAAGAATGACAATGGATGTTTGGTCTCTAATGCTGGCAAGTCAAAGGCAATTAACATTGTAATAGCACGGCTGCCAGCCCCCACCGCCTCCTCTGCTGCTCCTATTCATCCGCAAAACTATCCCTCTGGAAATGGGTTATTCTCTCACACTTTCCTCAGCTTAGAGAAAAGCAGCAGAAAAGATGTCCTGGCTGAAGCTGCAGGGGCAGGAAGGTATTATAAGCCAGAGACCTGAAGGGCTGCAGGATATGGGTCTGCTTTCTGGTATGGGGCCATTGCTCCGGCTGTTGGATGGGGAAACTCCTCAGTCCTCAGCTCGGGGTAGGGGTGTGTGAGACACCCCTTCCTCTGCAGTGCCGAGCAGCCTCACCTCTGGGAGCAGCCCCAGCTGCTCGCTGGCAGCCGTTAGCCCTTGTGATTCAGGATTTGGGACATTTGCTCTGTAGTCTATGACAGTTTAGCAGTTAACTACTGAAGTGCCTCCACGAACAAGTAGGGATGGGCTTTCATCTCTTCTGCTGCACTTCCCCGAGCTCTGCTACCAGCCCTGCAGCACCAAACGCCAAGTTTGGGTCCTCCTTAGCTGGAAGGTCTGTGGGATGGGGCAGGTGCACAGCTTTGGACAACTCACCTCTTGCATAGGAAACCTGGCTGCTGTGATTGCTCAGGCAGCCTTTCAGGGGCTGAGTGCATTGCCCCTTTATTTGGGAGTTTGCACTGATTGCAGTGATTTCAAGCCTTCTTGGGCACTGAAGCTTTGCACTGACCTTGCAGGTGGCTTTTTCACCCTCTCTGGTGGAGTAAAGGCTCGTTTGTCACTACTGTTTGTAAGGCATCTGACTCCAAATTTACAGCTATAGATACCTGGGATGTATTGATGACGATACCCTTCTGTAGATGCCTCAAACACACACTTTAGTCCCCAGGATTGTGTCTGATCTGCTCCCTGCCCTGCTGTAGCACTCGCTTGGAGCCTCTCAAACACCCGCCACGAATTTGTTCTCTCCCATGAGTGCCAGCTATCTAAAGCTGTGCTGTACACAGCACTAGCAAAATATCTCCTAATGCCCGGGGCATATCATGCATCGCATAATAGCTGTGTGGGCAAAGCCTCCTGGGGCCGCACACAGTGTGCTGGTCCCGTTAGCTAACGTAGGTGGCATCTGCTGTGTCTCTTAGAAACTTCCCAGCTGGCAGGGGTGTGCTGGGTGGGTGGATCGCTTGCACTCCCTCCTCTGACCAAGGGCCAGCCTGCAACGCGGCTTTCTGATCGCGCACTGCTTCTCTGAAAAGGGATTTTCGAAGACCAACTTTCCTTGAGAGCTTCTCCTCTTTGTCATTCTCTGTGGCAACTTTCTGGCTTTAAGCCAGAGCTAACCCAGCTGTGCTGCGTGCTTGCAAGCTGCTGCATTTGGCTTACCTGGGGATTTGCAGCCTTCAGAGCTGCAGTGCTGGGAGCCAGAGCCTGGAATAATTTGGGGGGGCTGCAGTACTGCTAAAACTGAGCTGGTGTAAGTTTACCTTCTCTCTCCTGCCTTCCTCTCCCAAGCCTCTGTGTTTGCTCTGGTGAGGTTGCACCATCGTTTCTGCAAGGTTGGTCGCAGAACTTGCACGTGTGGTTCTGTCTGCAGTTGCTTCATCTGGTGGGGGGTTTCTCTGGGCTCACAGTTCCTCTGTTTCCCTGCCACCTTCGCAAAGCAAGTGGTTGCCCAGCTGGTCTCAACAGGAGCCCAAACCTAAAGCTTCAGCCCATATTTAGTGGCTTCCTCTTTATACATGCCCTTATTGTATGTAATTGCTATAATAACCTGTTTATGCTCCTGGTGAGAGTCAGTTCTTTGCTTTTTCCTCCTTTGTTTTGGTATGTCGGGCAATAGAAACAAGATGAAATGTTACAGAATCGCTAATTTCCTCCTTTTGAAGTTGAGGCTGGTTGAAAGGATGGAAGATAAAAAGAGGAATTCTTGGGACCCAGCAGGGTCTGCAGGGCAAGTGCTGGATCAGGCCGGAGTACCTGGCAGCCAGGCTTTGCAAATTCCTTGGATACCTGTGAAACAGCACAGGTAACACCCTCAAAGGCATGTCTGAGAGCAGGGCTTTTTTTGGCTGGCAAACAAGGCCTCTCCTTGCTCTATGTAACCCTCTAGGGAGCTCTTGGACCAATTAAGATTTAATTTAAGGGACTGACGGCCAGTAAAAGCTTTTGTCCCATTGGGGGATCATGAGTGCCTGGAGCGCCAGTGCTGATGGCATGGTGCTTTGGCGAGGGCACAGCAGGGGCTGGCACAGGAGGTTATGGTGTCAGCCCCCTCCCTTCACTGCTGTGCTTCCCTGCTGTCTTTGTCCCTTTTGAGCCGTAAGTGCTTAATTACCAGCTGGAATCGGGTTTCTCCAGCATTTGGCAAGGCTGTGGCAACTGGGAGAGGGGCAGTTAATTAAGCAGCCTGTTGGTCTTTACTTTTGCTGGCTGGGAGCTTGTTCTCCTCAGAGGGATGTTAAAATCCTATGGGAAGGAGAGAGGGAGGAATATTCACAGGCAGCAAAGAAGTTAAAGGACGGCTCAGGCTGGCCACCCAGCTGGTGTGAGTATATTAAACACTCGCATCATGTCATCTTAGTGCCAGCAGTGGCCTAATCTTAACGGCTTCATCAGACGGATCAGAGCTCCCACCACAGCATGGGAAGAGATTGTGTCCGATTATCTGCTGGGGGGGTCGGATCTGAATTGCTCCCACTGGTTCCGTGTCTGTTCCTGCCTCCTTGGGGAGGAGTAATTTTTCTGTTCAGAATTGGTGGGGGGAAAAGCTGGAGGAGGAAAAGTCATTTGGGGGTTCCAGTGTCAGACCCGGCTCTGAGCGCCAGAAATATGGCAAACACCTCCAAGGAGGAAAGTTAAATGGAGTTTAGGAGCTGCTGGGGAGGGGAGTATGAAGAGGGAATTTTTTTTTTCTTGCTTTTAATCATGATGTTGTGCTTAAAGCTTTAGTATATTTAGGATGAGTGGCTGGGCCACTGCATGGATTTGCTGCAAAATACAACATCATGGCCCCATGATGAAGCACGGTTCAGGTTTTGCAGGGCAGAAGAATTGAAGGGTGCCACGTGCTGGGAGGACACTGTTGTGTGTGGTGGTATTGCTGGACAATCTGGACTTGTCCCCAGAACTGCCCATCCTGCCTGGCTTGGAGGGTAAAGGCCCGTGTTGTGACGGAAGCTCCTAAGCCTGCTCCACTCCTGCTTAGCTCCAAGCTCTTTCCTCTCCTGCTTGGCGCCTCCAGACCAGCTGGAAATGGGAAAGTGCCTCTGCTGCAAAGGGGCTGTGAGGGAGCAGAGGGAGAGGAGACCATGACTCACTGTCGCCATGGGAATTGTCCCCTGTGATCCTGCTGTGATTAAGTGCCACAGTGGGTGGAGGGGAGGAAAGGGTGTGATGGAAGATTCTTTTTTTTTTTTTTTTCCCCCAAGAAGGTCGTTTGAGTCAGAGCTGACAAAAATCAGGAGGTTTAAAGAAACATGAATGGCTGGCTGCCTGCCAGGGCCTGACATCTTCCTTGCATGAAGGTGAACCCAGGCCAGCCCTTCCCAGAGATGTTTATGGATAGTTGGTGCTTTATGATAAACTCTGTGGAGAGGAATGCTTGCAGTCATGCAAGAGCAGGAGCTTCGTGCCAGTGCTTGCTTGAGGTTAATTACTGCAGTGAGAAGGTGGCTGGATAACATCCCCCGTCTCCCCCCCATCCCCAGAGTCTGCTAGCCCCGGTGACACTAGAGAACAGGAGAATTTCAGACTGAAGTTTTGTAGAGAGTTTTGATTTATAACCCAAAGGTATTTAATTTGGCAGTGCCGCACAGAGGGCACGCAGCCTCCTCTATGCACTGGTCACCGGCAAGAAACACCTACGTCCATTCACCTCTGCCACTGAGGAGAGAAGAGAAACCTCCTCCTTTGGAGAGCTCCAGGCTGTTACTGCTTAAAATGCAGCTCCCTTTAGGGTTAAAAAGAAGAAAAAAAGTTGCATTCATTGGTAACTCATGAAGACAGAAAGGAAATGAAAAGGATTGTGAACTGAGCTCCTGGGCCAGTCTGAAGGTGTGTTTTGTAGTCAACGTAAGATGTGTCTAGGCAAGGGAGTAGATTGATAGCTTACCGGGTGCCTTGAGAAGTACCTCTTAAGTTTTCTAGTAATTACAATGGGATCTGCCAAAGTTACCATTTTTTCTGGTCTCTGTTGAACCGATTAACTTATGCTTGCCAGGCTCTTCTAACTCCAAAGTAAAGGTGTTTGTTGGCACTATACACACTAGACGCTTCAGCCCTTGGCCAACAGGCTGCTATTCTTTCAGTGTGAAACTTCTCTCAAAAGGAGGTGGGTGTTTTTCCTGAGGTGGATTTCTAGGGCATAAACCTGCTTCCTTTCCCTCTTGCACTGCAAACGTGGCCCCTCGGGACTGGCTTTACACAACGGTTAGACGTGCAGGACGCTTGCAGGTTCTGCGAGTGTGGCTGAATGCCTGACTTGCATGAACAAGTCAGTCCTCTTTATGCGAACTGATTTCTTGTTAATGAATATTAAATTCCTACTCATCCTTAGTAGATCTGGGCTAGGTTCTGTAGGTGAAAATGCCAGCTGGCCTAATGCTAAAGGAACACTACTGAATCAGAGCATAGTACCTTGTGTGTCACAGTGCTCCGAAATTTTCCTTCACCTCAGTTTCTAGCCTCCCATTTATTTTCATTTAATTGAAATAGTAGTGGAAGCTGCTGGTTGGAGATCTTCAGGAGCCCTCTTTGAAAGACAGCTGGAAGGAAGGCCTTGCAAACTGATGGGCTGTGGCTTACCTCCCTGTCCCCAGCAAAAGCCTTCAGCACACAGATGAATCTGATGTTTATTCTCTGGCTTGCTTAATTGAAAAATCCTTCTTGATGAGTAAACTCATGAAATCCCAAGAGAAAGCTCATGGTTCTTCTTGAATGGAGCTGTTGTCCTAGTGGCTGCTTTCTCTAGGCTTGGTGTGGGATAGGGGTGATGATCACCCAAGAATTTTCAGCTGAAAATTAGATAAATTTCTCCCTTCTTTCCCCTTCTTCCCTTTGCACCTTCATTTCAGTTGCTGTGAGAGCTCTTACTGCCTCCAGGTGATGTAGCTACGTTTCCCTCTGAGGCAGCCTTGTTCATTCTTGCTATACACAGGGGGAAACTTGAAACAAATCTCTTCCTTTCCTTCCCCTTGGTGGGGATGTCTTCTGCATTGTTTTTCCCAGCACACATTGCTGGGAAATGCACAGCTTCCATTTCTCTTGGGGCCACAGGCTGCCTTATCTGCCTGGCATGTGTTTTTCATGGAGCGTTGCAAGAATGGGTGAAGATTTAAGATTTTTTTAATGTAATTTTTACTTTTCTTAATTTCTCTTACTGTAAGGACTACTTGGTCTTCACTGTGCTGGGGCACCACTGTGGGAAAGGGGTAGGAGGGTTTAGTGACATTCATTGTGAGCTTTTGCACCTTAAGTACAGGGCTGGGGCGTAAAATCTCTAACAAAGACATTCTTTCTGGAAATTGTTCTCTGGCTCTTGCAGCAAAAGCAGTATTAAAAATCAAGCATGTTAAGCAGGCTGAGCAGAAATCCCTTTTGCTTTCAACAGCTGAGCCTACAGTCTCTTCTCCTGTGTAGAGTTCTCTGCAATTGCCGTAAAATCCTCCAAAAGTAGATCAAGATCTGTATTTGTCCATTTACAGGCTTCAGAATCCTAGTTCCCGGATCTGAAATGGCCTGTGGGAAAAGCAGAAAAGGTGTGACTGTGAGAGAGTGCACAGCACTGGGAGCTGGCGCTGAGCCCAGGTATATGGATCTTCTCTCCCAATGTATTTTCCCCTTTATTGTTTGAAATAACTTAGCTTGTGAAGGCTGTTCTGTTTTCTTCAAAGTTGCAGTTCCCCTGACCCAGACCCAGCAGCTTTTTTTTTTTTTTTTTGTGCTGATAAGGGAAGATTTTTGCCTTTGCTTGGCCCTTCTCAACCTTTCTGTGCTTTCTGCCAGCTTGCACTGGATTCCTGGCTCCAGCGGCTGCGTGAGAGCTGCTCAGGTGAGTGGGGAGGGAGTTGCCCGATTGTTAATCAAGTGAGGATCTGTCTCCTGGCAGCAAGAACAGACCCATCCTCTCCTTTTCAAACAGCCTTGCCAACTCAGATGCCAATTCCCCTCTCCGGGATCCAGAACAGCCAAGGCTGCGACTTCTTTCCTCTTTGTTAGTGCTGGTGGTGCTTGCTGTAAGGG
The DNA here is from genome assembly GCF_964195595.1 of Calonectris borealis. NCBI lineage: Eukaryota > Metazoa > Chordata > Aves > Procellariiformes > Procellariidae > Calonectris > Calonectris borealis. The sequence continues at coordinate 14,340,682 of NC_134328.1, read as the reverse complement.
AAAAGATGTGCAGAATGTCACTTTAGGTAAATCATGGATGACGTGAATTTTAATTGCATGTTATGTTTACTTATGTCATGAACCAGTACTGCTTACAATCAGTTTTCTGGGGCTGCAATGAGTAGATGGTATTTCACTTGTAACATTTGATTCCCAAAAGACCTGCTATGCCTCACGTCTGCCAGGCTGTGAGCACAGAGAGGAGAAGGCTTCCAGTGGAACAGGAGGCTCTGGGCAGATCACTCAGTGTTGTGGCACCTTTTGTGGCCGCCAAGGAGGGTGTTTCTGCCCATCCTTTGCATCTTGTACAAATGACCCTTGTGTTTCAACGGCTTAATCTTCCCAGAGGCTGTGCTTGCTCTGCCTAGACCTGAACCAGCTCCGGAGAATTCAGGTGTTAAAATAAGCCTCAGCCTCCCCCCCAGAACAGCTCCAGGTAATGACTGATGAAAGGATAATTACTCCGCTTCTAAAAAGTGCGTGCAAGATTTCCACTGTAATTTCTCCCTAGGTATTGTTGCCTACTTTTAATTTTGGCGTGATGAGAAAGGAGGAGGCTGGTGGTGAGGTCTCCTGCATGGAGCTCCCCCTTCCCTCCAGGCTGCCCGTTCCTGCTCAACTCCCTGGGATTCTTCAAAGATTAGGAGAAAGCCTCAGGGCGAGCACGAGCTGGGGAGAGGTCAGGTGAGCTGCAAGCTGGCATATGGGAGGCTTTAGTTTGTAATGAATAGCTGGAAGGCATGCCTTGTAATTTCTTGCTGTTCTCCTGGAAAGTGTCTGCTTGGCTGGGCTGGTAAATAAGAGCATGCCTTGAATCGGGTGTGAATATGTGCAGATACGCGTGCTCCAGAGGTCAGCTTTGTCCTGCCTGTTTGTGGTTGTACCAGGCAAGTTAAAACAGACCAGAACTGTCTAAGTCAGGCCTCTGTTCACTGGAGAGCTGTGTTTTCCTACTTCAGACAGATGTTGCACAGGGCATTTTGTGAAGGTCAGTGTACCCAGTGGAACCGGAGAGGTTCACAGCTCTGACAGGGAGATTGCTGGCATCTGAGTAAGTGAGTTAGCATTTTCTGCACTTTGGCTTGTCCCATCTTCGAAATGGGAATACTGCATCTATCTCCATCATTTTGTGGGCACAGCCTGTGTGCTGGAGCCTCCACAGCACCAGACCAATGAGTACAAAACCATTTGCAGAAGAGAATTGATTTCTTGAGTCAAGCCCCCAGGACAGCTCTGGGCTTGGCCCTGTGCAGCCCTTCTCTTCTGTCCGTCATCTTCCTCCAGCAAGTGGCAGCATCCCTCACCACTGCAGGGGGGGGCCTGGCTGTCCGTGGATTCATGCCCTGAACCCAAACCCCAGTGCGCACTGCTGAAGCTGAGGGCTGTGAGCCTGGAGGTGCTGCCAGTCCTGCTCTTCGTGTGACCCAGGTGTGGGCTGGGAGACACGCTTATCCGGTGGCATTGCATAGTCGGTTCAGTTCTTGACGCTTGTCCTGATCACGATGAGAAGCCACTCAAGCGGGCTTGTTCCTGCTTCCTGGGGCAGGCTTCCGGGAGCCGTCCTTGCCCTCCGTAGCTCTGGCACAGCTATGTCCTGGCTCAGATCCACTGGGCTGGCAGGGAGGATGCTAAATACACTTCTGATCATCTGCCTAGTCAGCTTCTCTGCTCTTTCAAGCATGTTCTAGCCCCCTGCACCTTTCCTTTGATGCTTTACCAGGCCTGGCTCAGCCCTGCTTTCATCTCTGCCTTATCCTTTTGTTATAGTCATAAACTTGGGCCTCTGGGCTGTGCCCAGCCTTGATCCTCAGCCGTTTCCTGGATTCGGTGCTCTTCAAATTCCATACCTCCCCTCCTATGCGTGACGCCAAGCAGTGCAATAAATAGTATATTGCTTCCCATTTGATAGAAAATAAAAGGGAGACTGGTAGGAAGACACAAAGTAAGAGGCACGTGCCTGGTGTGATGGGATGGAATAGTCTTTCTAAATGGCTTATGAGTAGACTCAAGATCAGTGGCAGCTAATTAGGGAAATGTGGCCTATTCACACAGACCTGGTAACTGAATTTTTGCTTCTGGATGCGTGCTAAGGGGATGGTTAGAGAGAAAAGATTGGAACAGGGATTTGTTATACTGGGAAGTTCAAGGAGGAGGACAAGGCCTAGAGAGTTGGCCCATGGATGACTCTGCAGAAGGTGAGGATGGCACAGTGGTTTGGGGCTACCTTTGTCACCAGAGACTCTGGTAAGGGTGGGAGGAATGACGTTATTTTGTAGAAGGACTTGCAAAGCACGTCTATAAAAAAAGGCCTCTGTTAACATGAGGTCGCTGCTAATGGAAGGTGGATCTGAATGGTGCCAGCTCCTATTTGCAGCACAGGAAGCAACGGTGCCTGTTGCCTCCAAGTGCCCCAGTCCAGCCCCATGAACACTGCTTTGGAAAGGCAGCCACCCAGGGTCAGGGAGAACAGAGGTGGGGACTGTTGGCGCAGTTTAGAAACTCAGCATCCACTTCCCTTCTCAGTCCTCTTCTGAGATGGTTCATTATGTTCTCTAGGCGGACTGGATATCACCTACTTGATGTCAGCGAGGGTGTGTAGCAAACTGCTTGCCAGCACAGTGGTACCACTGCTAGGATGCCAGGTGGCTCCAGAGCAGCAGGGATGGGGACATGCTCCTTCCTGACAGGTCTGCTCAGGGGTGACAGCCTCTGGAAGAGAGGATGAGCAGATAACGGGGCCCAGCAATTGCTGCTGCAACAAGACTTGCTGGGGCTTGTCAGTCAGAGCTCCTGGAGGACAGTGTTAGGATGGTAGTTTGACTGTCTTGTCCTTCCCTCTGTCGAATAACAAAATGTTCATGAGATGAGTCTCCTGGATGTGGTGGGAAGTTTCATACCTCTTGTTCCCAGCCACATCTACCTTGAGGAGCTGTGACTCTGCCAGCAGGGTTAAATTAGCTGAGCTCCTGTTGTACGGATACGTTTGTCTGTGTTGCATGGTGTACATGGTTATCTGGAAGTCAGAAGAGTTTCGCTTAGAATAAGCCTTTGTCCTAGAACATTGGCATATCATTGATGGATTTTACCATTGTACCTGTGTGTGCTGAAAACCACATCTTTGATGGAGCAGATTTACTGGCAAAAGCCTGTGTATGTAACTCGGCTCTAGTTGGTGGGCTTTGCCTGAGAATAATTTTGCACCTTTTGCTTGGCCTCCTGAGTCTCTTCAGTGATTGTTTGCATAACCCATGCAGTGACAAGCAAACAGCCAAACCCCGAGAGCTGCCTCAATTTTTCACACTTGCATTTAGTTGCTCTTTCCCATTTCTTTCTTTGCTTGCTTTGATACGGAGCTCTCCCTCACACACACACTCAGCTGAGCTCTATTTATGGGTTCCTACAAGTTCCCGTCACTGTGGATCAGAGCATGCCCTGTGACCAAAAAACAGTTGGCATGCTGCTGTAGGCATCTCTTGGATCTAGTTAGATGCATATCATGCCAAGCCCTGATGGGAAGGGGAAAAGAATGGCTTTTTGGTATTTGCACATAGTTGCAAACTGTAAACACAGACTCATGACTGCAAACAGAAATCTGTATCGCTGGCTTCATCGTGACTTCACTGTTGTTGTCCTGGCTGTTTGCTAAAACTGTTCCTTAATCCTTTTCCAGACTTTTGCAAAGTCTGCATCCACCCAAACTTAGGGGGCATGAAGATTTTGGCTGGACTCCAGGATGGTGTTTTGTTTTTTTCTTTTGTTACCAGTCATTGCTTTCTGCCTTGGAGTAGGCTTACTTCACGTTTCTGTAAATGGGACTGTAAATACAAGGGGGCTCTTAGGGGATCGTGAGTACAAAACCCGTGTTCTTGAGAGCCTTGTATATCCAAACAGCAGCAAGAACTGCTGCGCAAACGCTGTAGCTGCGTATCTCTGCTGGTGTTAGCAATGGCATTGGGAATGTTAATCCTGCTGTGGCCCTGGTATGCGCTGCTGTTGGGTCAGCTAACCCGGCTCTGAATGGCAGCGTCATGGTGGGGAAACTTGCTGACAAATGCTAACGTAGTGCATGGCTATAATGCAGATTTTTAGAAGAATAAACCTGCTTGCACGTGTCAGGTTTGGCTTTGTTGAAATCTGCTAACAACTATAGCTTTAAACCCAGTGTTGTCAAAGCTTGCAGGAGCCATGCAGAAGAATCACAGAAAAGCGATGTTGCTGAAATGCCTGGAAGCTTGGTTCAGTCGGGTTTGGTGCAGGGCACTAATACATGGTGCAAGGGAGATTCTTTTCCTGTTGGAGCCAGGTCTTCTCTGTACATGTGGGACCTGGAGCTGCTGCTGGACGATGGTCCAGAAAGGGACCTTCCAAAACCACTGCTTGGCCTTGGGAATGGACAAGGTAAGAAAGACAGGGAATGGAGAGCAGAAAGGAAATGGCATTTGCCTCCTCCTAGAACTGGGGTCAGAAGCAGACAGAAATAAGGTGTTGGAGGTGGAGCATCCATATCCTCTTCCAAATCCAACGGAGGATTTAGGTATACTGCTCTTGGGTGCCAGAGAGCTTGGGCCGCCTCTGAGGTTTGTGCGAGTCATTAATCTTTGGCATTTGGCCATTTAAAATGAAAAGCCTTTCAGTGGCTTTGGTGGCAAGCTGAGACCTCTCACTTTGTGCCAATTTTTAGCTAATTCATCCTCTTCCGTTTCCTTCCCCTCCTCACCCTTCCCATGCGCACAGGTTTGCGACAGGATATCCACTCCATTCAAGGGAATGGGGGAAATATTTGCTTGTAGCGTGGCCAGTTGCCAAGGTTGCTTTGTTCTCCTTGTCGCTGAAAGGACGGCCCAAGGAAACTCTCGGAGCTGAAGCTGGCATGCGACTTGGAGTGGATTTCCTGCAGCTCTGGAAGTGAAATGCATGACAGTGGGATTTTTTTTTTTTTTTTTTTTTATTCCTATAAATGCAGGGAAAGAGGAGACCTGGATGGGCTACAGACAGACTGTGTCTGAAATCCTCTCTTTGATGGGAAATTGCTGTGTCACAGCCGTACAAGTTGTGCCTTGTCAAGGTTAAAATTGGTCTTGGGTTTTTTAGGTGAATTAAGAGCTGAACTTACGACAGGCCTGGGTTTTCTAGAAGAATTCAGTTGTGTGGTTAAGATGATGGTTGCCCCTGCACCATTCAGCCCTGCCATGATTGCAGAAGGCTTTTTTGTAACAAATTTAGAGCTGTAATGATGGTGGCAAGAAAAGCAGTGAATTCCAGTATCTGGGTTTTAACACTGTGGTATGGCCAAAGCAACGAGTGATGGGGTGGGGGGTAGGGTGATGGGGTTATGAGCTCTATAGAGAGGGTGAGACAGCTCTTCCTCGGTGAAGCGGGTGGTGCAGCGGGCTGGCGCCTGGGCTGATGCTCCAATACCTTGCTCTGCTCACTGTGCCCTGCAAGACAGAAGATTTGACTTCTGTTTGTCATAGTAGATCAGGTGGCATTTATCTGTGTGCATGCTGTGTTGTGGTGGGATCGCTACTTTGCTGCCCCAGGCTCCCCAGAAAGCCCTGGGAACTTCACAGACATGTATTTTACTGTTGGCCACAAAAAGAGCAGGAGCTGTTGCCAGTTTCATCTAGTGACTAAAGCACAAAATCCTATTTGTATCCTAAGGAAGGGGACTCATTTCTTTTTTCAGTCTATGATTTGAGCAAGGACTTCCTGAATAAACTTAGCAAATCAGCAAGGCTTTGTCAGTACTGGAAAGGGTCTTACTATAGCTCTTTTATATTTTTTTTTTTATTTATTTTTAGTACTGCAGGGCCTAGTATGTCTGGTCGTGGAGCAGGTCCCAGATTTGTACAGCTCCTAGCCCATCCCAACAAGCTTGAGGTCCTAGCTGACATAGCTGTGCTTGTAAAACTCTGGGTGTAAACCATCCTGCAAGCTCTCTAAAGCAGAGATAAGTATTCTTTTGTCTGGCTTCTCCATTTCAGTTGTAAACTGACCCAGGAACTCCTAAAAATATTTAAATTGTCTTGCACAGTGAACCTGGATTGGTATTACTGTAACTTAAACAACACAAAGAATGTACAGTTGGGAACATTTGTTTGCATTGGTAGGAATGTCCTCTTGAAAATGTGCTATGCTTTGGTAAGTATGAGTAGAGGGTTTTTCCACCCCCCTCTCCAGGTTTCTGAAGGCCAAAGTCTTGAAACAGCTTAGAAAGGCTGCTAAGCTGTGCTGATAAGATATGCAGCAAATGTGCTTGAGAGCCTAATGTAGGAACAGAAATGCCTAAGCTGTTTGCTTTTGTCTTAACAGTGTGAAAAATTAATATGTCTTATTAAGGAGTCTGGGGAATTGTGTGCTCGGAGTAGGGGCTACACAGAAATATTATTCCTGGCTTATGTTATCCCTGGGGCTGGCAGCTGAAATGCTTGGTTCAGATTTACTGGGTAGGAGACTGGAGCTGGCTTGCGCTCTCCAGAGCCCCAGTCATTTGATTTTCGCTTCTAGCACGCTCCCTCTGTTTCTCTGAGCTTGGTACAGAGATGGGATCGCCTTTCAATACAGCAAGTCCCATGTTGTTTGGAGACGTGATTTTTCTATCCAGCTAATTTCTTATTTTATTCCCCCACCACTTCGTCGTTAACGTGGCTCATTGGCTGAAGAAGGCTATCTCAAACAGTTTTGGTAGTGGGCCTTTGCAGAGGGGTGCCTGTTAGAACAGCAGGCTTAGGAGCTTTTGGTGAGTCTGGGTTCATAATGCCGTCAACATGAGACAGAGGAGGGTGCTGCTGTACGCCCTATGTTTTTCACCAGCGCTCTCCTTCCCCAGTCCAGCACCCAATCTCTACCACCACGTTCGTGATACAGAGTGCGGCTTAAATTCACACCATGAAAACAAGCATTGGAGACTGTTCCCTGGAGGTGATCGGACTGCACAAAGAAATCACGAATCAGTTGTGTGTCACCTTTAATGTGAGCAAAGGGCAGATCCGGACCTCCTGCACTGACAGATGCAGCTGGAAATCCAGCTTTGTCCAGCATGTGCTGCTCACCCAAACCAGGGTGAAGGCACGCGTAGCCTGCCCAGCAGAGAAGCAGGTCTGCTTCCAGGGAGGGTAGATGGGTGCTGCAGGCAAGACCCATGTGGCTTTGCTTCCCTCTTTGCTGCTTTTTGCCCAAAATGCTCAAATGGTTACCCCAGGCCATGGGGCAGAGGAGTAAGGCACTCATTTGAGCTGTGGGGCCCCTCTCTGCACCACGCTGGGCTGCCCTGACATCCACAAAGCCATCTGCAGAGAGCCACTTCCATGGAAGGCCAATTGGACGTATTTCATCAGGCTGTGGCGCCCTGAGAATGACAATGCACCTATTGCTTAAAAACTTGGTTTTAACCTCCCCAGTAAATGACATACCTTTGCTATGCCCCCACCTTGGACACATGCCATCGCACATGTCCTCCCTTCTTTCAGCAGTGGTCTTTCTTTTAGTGGTGTGTGCTTACACACCCAGACCTTTTATCTCCACTAAATCACAGCTTTCTTAAGCCCTTGTACTTTCTGTAGCACTCCCTTTATCTCTGTTCCTTCCCAGGGCTGGGCAGTGAGAGCAGGGAAGCAGGAGGGGCTGAGCAAGCTGTAAATGCGTGTTTGCCCTGCAGTGATGCTGTATGGCTTACAGCGAAAGGCAAGACTGAGAGCAGTAGGAGCACCTATAGGACAGTTTTTTTCCGAATTGCTGGGCAGTTGGGGTTTCTGCAAAGCGATTTGGTTTTGGTTTGTTTGGGTTTTTTTAGGGTCTGAGTAGAATTTGCAGCATGCTGGTGCAGCACAAAGTTGCAGTTTCTCATGTGATGTCAGCTCATGGAAAGGAGCTGAAAACTGGCTTGAAGGTCCCAGTCAAGTGTCTGTATGGTCTTGTCTCTGCTGTCTGTCCCCTTGTCTCTGCCTTGTCCTTCTTTCCATTTATCAGAATAAGAATACTGTGAAATCCTGGGAAGTCCTTTCAGTAATTCCAGGCAGACTGTGGGACCAGTAAGCATCTGTGGGACCAGTATGCACTTTTGCAGCCTGGTGTGCTCCAGGTGCTGGGGCAGGAGTCTGCTGTCTGTGCAGTCAGTGGCTCCAGCCAAGCCAGGACTGGGCAGCCCCACGCACTCCGCTGTGCCTTTGGGTTGCATGTAACGTTGTCTGCAAGGGCAGTGCGGCTGGTGTCCTGCCCAGCTCATGAAATTACTGTGTCTGTTGAGAAGTATTGCCATTGCTTCCGTGTTTTCCTTCCCTTTCCTACAGTAAGCGTTCAGCAGTGGCTTTGCAGCATGCGGTCACCTCTTGGCAGCCCCCAGGCTCTGGATCAATCTTGTGTGTGTACATGCATGTGCAGGTGTGTCTCCATATGTGTGTACATGCTGTTGCCCTCTTGTGGTTGAACCTGCAGAAAAGACTGTGGGTTTTATGGCTGCTCCTTGCAGGGACATGTTACTTGCTTGTTGACCCTTTGAGTTGGAGAGCGCAGAGCCTGAGCTCTGCTTCCCAACAGGTTTGTTTTCTGTATGGGGTTTAGCATCCACAGTGAAGGGCAGTAGATCCACAACTCACACCACTTTTGCCTCATTCTGTAGCCAGAGCCGAAGGTTTGGGGCATGGTATTAAGCGTTGCGTCTTCACGTGCCATTTTGGGGGAAACCTGTGCAACATGGGTGCATCTGGATGAGGTACGATGCCTGCTGTGGTGCAAGCAGCTGTGTGGACATGCATATCCTTTGAATAATATGCAAATAGTTGCATAGCACTGTTGGTTTTGCTCAGTTTATAAGGCATCTGACCTTTCTTTTGCCAAGGCTTTCAACAAGCTAATTTACAGTCTTGGAAGGGACCACCCAGAGTCTAGTTTCATGGCCAGCAGAGAGGGAAGGGAGGCAACTCGTCAAAGAACAGAGGAGGTGAAATTACTACCATGGCCCGTATATTGATTTCATGAACCGTGAGGCTCAGAGTCAGATGCCAGTCTGCTTTGCTGTGATCTTAGCAGAATGTGACCCCTGTCCCTCAGCAGCAGAGGCATGGAGGCGATCGCGTTTCCCCAGGCAGATCCGATTTCTGGAGGCTGTCAGGGTGATGTACCCTGCGCCTGGGAACGGTGCTGAGAGGCATTGCAGGGGAGGCTTTGGCTGCGCCTGGTAGACACACCATCTAGTACAAACACCCACCACAACAGCTTTGGAGACGAGTGCCAAACAGTGTGGATTGCTTGTAGCTACCCTGTTTGCATGAATGGCTTTGCCTCCCCTCCTTTGAAGATGATGACTCTCTTTGAAAACAGGAGATCAAGAATCTGGTCTCAGACAGTTGAAAGACACTATTTACAAATGTTTATCTTGGAAAATATTTATAAATCTCCCCTTGGGAGCAGAGCCGTACACTACAGTGGCCTCCCTTGGACTGCGAAGTACAGCTATCTAACAGCTTGTGAGCCAGACCCGCTCAGGTTAGCGTGCATCCTGCTGCGGGATGCCACTTCTTCCCTACAGCCACTTATTACTGACCCCACGGTGTTTATATTGCTGTTATACACGGTGCTGTATTTAATGCTTAATTGCGCTCGCAAGGTCCCTGCTTCTAGAAGAACTGTGAGTGTTCAGCAAAGGATAGAAATTAAATGGCTGCGCTCAGCAGCTGCTCTAAAGGTGTTTCGGGATAACACCAAACACACTGGTGTTATCCCTGGTGTTTGGGATAACACCAGGTTGTTAAAAGCTTTTCGTTAATCTCATAGTAGCATGACATGCTACAACAACGCTACTGCCTCCTCCAAAATAAGACTCGTGTCCTTCGTTCTTGCTCCGTGGCTCAGAGGAGCAGTACAGGTGCAGGCGGCAGTCAGCAGCAGTGCGGGGTAGCCCGCACCTCCCTGCGTGCAGTTGCGTGCTGCCCCTTTCACTGTCCCTGCCCGAATGGCAGAGCAAATCCTGGAGGCCGGTGGAGGTGAGCTGCCTGTGCCTGCGGTGCTGGAGGTCCCACGCCTCTCCAGTGAGGACATGTGCTGGGTGTTCAGGGCATGCAGAGTTTGTAATCCCGTGCTTACGCTTATCCATAACTAGTACTTGAATTGCTGTCCTTTTTTCATGTGTTGAGGGGTAGTAAATCCCCTTGGTGATGCTATTTTCTGGGCAGGGAGCAGGGATAGGGGCTTGGATTTCTGTTCTGGTGGGACCGATCAGTTACCACGTACCTACACCACCGGGAAGGAGGAAATGTGAGATGGCTGCCGTGCAGACTGGGACGCTGTCTGTGGTGCCGGCGTTGGAAAGGCTTTGGGGTTTATTTTCCCCACGTCTCGATGTCTCCATCTCACGTCAGCAGTGAGACCTGGTGCGGTTCAGTGTTCCTGCCCCGCGTGCCTCAGCGTCCCCAGGGTCGGGACAGGATGCGAGCGCATTCGTGGCGTAGCTGCCCTGGGTCAGGTTGCTGAAAGGGAGAGGGGTGACAGGTGCATTGCTGGCAGCACCGCCGGGCGCCGCGGCGCAGCTCCCCGCGAATAGAAACCACCCGGATTTGAAAGTAGGTCAGAAGCATGACCCGAAACACACTGCTGGGCTTGAGAAGTTTTGGGCTGCGCCTCTTCCTCCGATCCCTGGCTGCTGGGGCCTATGCGTGCCTCATCGGCCAGAAATTCGGTGTTAAAAACGTGAGCAGGTGGATTAGTGCTGCTTCTGGCCCAAAGCACTTACAGGAGTAATGTTGTTTGCAGCTGGCCTCCTCTTTGTGTGCTGATACCTTTCTGACCAGGATAGCTGGAGGTGTGTTGAAAGCATCAGTCCTCAGCTAAGGGAAGCTGTTGCGTTTGAGCTGGGCTTGTCTGTCAGCAGCCAGACCTGCTTTCTTCGGCGAAGTGCCTCCAAGGCAGCCCTGGGGCCGGTCAGAGAAAAGCAGGGCTCTAGGGTGAGCAGAGCAAAGCAGCTGCAGATGTCTGAGCTGCAGGAGCCACTGGGGCTTGAGACCAGAGTGACCGCACGTGTCCGCAGCGTGCTTCGTCTTATGCGTTGTTTATTTGATGTCCTGTTTGTTCTGGCAAAGCCCGAGTGCCTGCTGAGATAGATAACTGAATGCTGGAAAACAGCGTGAGCTAACTCTGTTTCTCAAAGCAATGTCTTGCATTTGCCAGAAGCAGCTTTTCTCCCGGTGGCTGGTACGTGGCAGCCAGGGATCCAGTGAGGGAGGGGGAATCTCTTTGCCTGTCCCCAGATGAACCCCAAATGGTTCATTTTGGAAGTGCCTTTGGTGTCCAGGGTAGATAAAATAGACCCAGACAAAGGCTTTGGGCTTCAGTTGCCCCACAGCTACAGGAGACGGAGCCTGTCGGATGGAGTGCATGGGAAGGCTTTGGCTCTGGATTGTGCCTTCCCTCTGCCCTTGTATCTGCTGCTGGTCCTTTGAGGGGTGTGCGGTGCTTTCGGCAGTCTCTGCTACACAGCCAGCAATGACAGCCAGCATGCAGGGATACAGCCATGGTGGGGACAGTCAGCAGCCTGCCCCAGAGGGACTGCCTTTTGTCCCACCACATAGCGAGCCATTAATTTCCTGTTATTAGCTACAATAACACAGCGCGTATTTAAAAACAACCCCACATTAGTCCTCCCTCCGAAAGAATTCAAACCTGTCATGAAATTTAGAGGAGAAACATTTTCCCAGACAGCCTGTCCAAAGCAGAGCATTTCTGCTCGCGCTTCTGGGAAAAGCAATCGGTGTCTCCGACAGCGGGGCTTTCCTGCAGGTGTGGGGGCGAGAAGCACTGCCCCGGGGAGCACCCATCCGGCAGGACCTGCCGTAGCCTCCCCGGCAGAGGTGCCTAGAGCGGAGGAAGGTTTGGGCAGCCTGGCACCAGCTTTAAGTTGTGATTCAGATATGATGAAGGGCACGGATCTGTGTTAGCAAATAATGCGTAGCCCTGCTCCCTCCCACTGCGGCTCAACATCGCTGCTCCATGATGTTTAATCAGGGACTGGCTCCAGACCTTGGGGTGCAGTCAAGGTGCAGAGAGCGATGGTGTAACAGCAGATGGAAAGAATAGGGGTTCCCTGGTTGTTTGGAAGGGTAAGTGTGAGTGTCTGGCCTGGACAAAGCACTATTTTGCATGTGTGCCTGTTGTCATTCCCTCTGCTGCATTCATCCTGACCTGGATTAGGGGAGCTGGTCCCAGGGACAGCTTGAAACTGAGCAGGTGGAGGGGTCTCGCTTGCCATCCCAGGGAGACAAGAACACGTTAGCATCACCCAGAGTGTATCAGCTGAAGAGATGTGGGGTGGAGATTAAAGAATTTGCTGATATTTCAGTGGTTGATCGAAACCATACTGAAAATCTCTGCCTGAGGGAGTTGCTGCATTTCATTAAATAAAATCGGCCTCTTTTCATCCTACTGGAGTCGAGCTGCCAGGGGCAGGCAGAAAACACAGTTGTTGATATCATGCTCATGATAGGATCTTATCAGCTCCTGCCTGTGAATTGTGACCGAGTTTAATTGACTCTTTTCCCCGGGTGGGTTTGGGAGGGTTCTCTTCCCCAGCAAACGAGTTTTCCAGATGCTTACTTTAAAGGAAAAAAAAAAGTTAGGGATTTTCTTTGGCCACCTTTCCAGCTTCCAGCTGTTAAGTACTGGAAATGTGTTCTTCATTATATCCAAGAGAGAAATGCTTCTTTCTTCCTATTGGGGTGGCAATCAATATTTCAAAAGATAATATGCTGTAGACAAGTGAGTTAGTATCATTTGTTTTCCGCACAGCAGCGTGCAGCGAGCCGAGCTGGCTACAGTGGGGAGCGAACGCTGCTGTGATGAACGGGCTGAGGAGTCGCTGTGGTCTTGCCTTAACACATCAGCTGTCCCCAGGCCGTGCACAGTTATTTTATTTGGGCATAGATTCAATAACCAAGTGTCTGGTTCTGCCTTCAGGCAGCTTTGCATTAATTAAAAAAAAACAAAGCAGAAATCATTAGCAATCCAGCGCTAGCACTTTCAGCAAACACGCTGCTGCCTTCACAGCACATCTCCAGTCTACGACTCCTTTCTCCTGATCTGACCCCAGAGCAGTTGAGTTCTAGAGCGAGCCTGATGAGCCGGCGATGGGGCTATTTTGGATTAAGAGGAGGAGGGGTGAATTCCAGCGTCCTGGAGTATTCCATCCTCTGCCAGTGTTGGCTTTGCTCATAGCAAGGGTGCTCCAGCTTGCATGCTTTTAGTGATCTTGGCCAGGCCAGCGTGGCTGGGGCACTTCCACAAATAGGATGGTTGCAGTACACTGCCTTGTGCTTATCCCAGCTAATCTTAGGTAATCAAGTTGGTGAAGTTTGGCACAGAGTTTCCCTCTTTGGTCAAGAAGGTGCCTGGAGTTAGAGGAGATGAATTTGGGCATCTGCAAGAGTTGCTGCCTGTAATCGCTGCATCTGGCTGGGGCTTCCACAGAGGTGATGATGCCAGGGACTGCAATGGCAGCATCTAGGTCTGAGGGGATCTTCCCTCAGAAAGGCAGTGTGAGATGGAGAGAGAGGACTGTCATTGATAGTTAACAGCAAGTCATTATCTAAATCAGCTCATGAAAATGGTGTTATAATTGGGGTACATCCATGAATAAGCCCTTGGAGCAGAACAGCAGTGTCTGATGTTGTAAATGATAATTTGGTGTGAGAGGTAAAAATATCGAAAATTTTGCTATGGGCTAATTGAAATTCAAAGGAGTGTGAGCCAGCATAAGCCCCAGCCGTGAGATGCGGTGATTGAAAGAGAAAGAGCAGAGCTGGAAAACACAACTGAAGCATTTCTCGGTCAGGAAAGGAAGGAGTAGCCCAGCAGGCGGAAAGGTGGTTGAGCCACAGAGCTGAGGTTTCTCCCAGGTCTCTGATGGAGTCCCTGTTCTGCAGCTGGGATGGACGGCTCTCGTGCAGCCCCAGTGTTGTGTGGGGACGTAAGGAGGCACAGATACCCACGTGGGAACGGACGTGAATACTGCCTGTGGACTGGGGCGAGTTACCAAATGTTTGTGTTGTAACTGCCATCTCTGCAGAGACTAACTTGAAGCTTAAATGACCCATCATGCTCTCTCCTGCCTACGTACCTTTAAAGATATCTCCATCCTTTTTGTCTCTTCTCCTGTTTTCTGTGGTAACAGCCCAAAGCTAATCAGAGAGGCAGGATGTAAATGGACTTTTCAGATGTTCTAGACCTTCATTCCCAATGTGGGAAATGCTTTAAAATATCTGTTTTGCCCACAAAGACTGCAGCCTATTTTTCCCTTTAAAATAATGGTTAATAAGATTTTTTTTTTGAAGAATTGAAATACCAATAAAAGCAGGAGGGCATAAGCCAAACTTTAAGAAAAAACCCTTGAGGATAAAATGAGTTTGTGAGCAATTTGGTCTTGAACTCTGTGGGAATTGGACTAGATCTGTGAAGTCTTCCCGGATATCCCTACATAATTTGGAGTCCTAAAAATAACACAAAACTTGAATAGCCTGTACGACCTCAAAGCTCCTTTGCAAGAGACTTGCAGTGTAGCCAGAGTAGGTGAACACCCTGCAGCACATCTAGGTTTCAGAAACCCCTGATGAGGCAGTTGGGGGATTGCTGATTGGTTACTGGTCTTCGTTAGCATCAGGATTTGATGGATAGGGCTCCCGAGTTTGCTTCTGCAATGAGCAAATAGTGATGGGGGACAGTCGCCTCTTTTGGAAATGTGAAGCGAGTCTAAAGAGTCCAATTAAGTCAGTCCCAGGGAGGGCTGTTTCACAGAAGACCACAGCCCTCGATGCTGCTGGCTGTGCTGGCGGGGAGCCCGCTGCAGTGATTTATTCTTGGGCTTTGCTGAGCCCCAGTGCTGACCCATGGGGCCAGGCAGCTTAGCGGAGGAGATGCAAGTGTATGCAAAAAGGTACTTAACAACGGAGGTCTGGTTTGAAACAAAGCAGCCAATTTCCTTTCACCACAGACAAGCCTTATCTTGGGAGATTACGTTTGTCTCGAATGGAGCCTCTGGTGTCATAACCGCGCTCTTCCTGGGCAGATACAGGCTTGCGCAAAAATCCCATAGCGGCAGGCTGGGCTCTGGTTGTGGCCGTGACTCATGAGCCCTGGCCTATGTGGGAGGTGGTGGGACCAGGGAGTTTGGGGCTTTTTGGTTTGTTTTTTTAAAAACCGGCAGAGGGGAAGAGCTGCAGGGCTTGTTGTCCTGCACATTGCTGAGTGGGGCAGCTCAGGTGGCATCGAGGCATCTTGTCGGTGCCTGACTGCTGCTGTGGGTCTGTGCCCCCACAGACACGTGCATCCTGCTGTGCTATCAAGGGAGAGGGCTGCCTGCCACTTGGGATCCATCTTCCTGGTCTGACAGGCATGGAGGTTTCTCCCAGTAGTCATGAATGCATGTTGTCCATAGAAGAGGTCTTCTCTGGGACATGGTCTCAGCCAGGCAGGGAAGGTTGTTTTCTCCATCTCCTCGGAAGCATTCTCACAAACACAACAGGAATCAATTGCTACACGGTTGTTGTCCTGAAAGGGTTGCAACACGGATCGCAGACAGACTGCTTAATTAGTCCATCATACCCAAGAACAGACCATGATTTATGGTCCTGGCACAAACGTAGCTGAGATGTGTTTGCCTTTTCTCCTCCTCTCATGAACCCAGTGCATGCTGCCTAGCTTGAGATTAGTGACGAGTTGCAGATAGGTCTGTCTGGTTTGACCAGCGCTTTACCAAGCTGCACTGAAGGCGCTGGGGGAATTTTGTAGTTATCCTGTCCTCATCAGCCAAGGGAGGTTGCTTCTCCTCATCTCTGCATGCAAAACCCCATCCTGTCTCTGCAAGTGTGCTGGATAGCCACTTGCCAAAGAGTTTGGACTGGTGTATATATGTACTTTTTTTTTTCTTAGCTCATTCATATTGTTCTGTGATGTTAAATGTTCTTTTTGAAGCTGGGGCAGGAAAAGGCTGGAGATAAGACGACAATAAAAGGCTGGAGTAAACCGTGCAAGCAGAGATAATCCACTTCAGAGAATACGGGTGAACTGGCAGACTGGAAAGTTCAAGGAAATCTAAACTTTGTGCCAGGATGCTTACTTTTCTCATCAACCACTCTGCACAGCCAGCTTGGCTTGTGATGTACCTGAAACGTGTTCATTATGTTCAGAGCTGTATGACATCACGTATATTACTTCATTGTATTTTTATTTTTTTTAATCTTAGTCCATTTAAAGGATTTTGCTCTTGTACCTTGCCTAAATCATAAGGTCTCTCGTGTACCCTCCTCAGCTTTTCCTCCCCTGCATTCTTGTTCCACGATTCCATCTTGTGACATCTGACACTTCTACAAAGAGGAGAAATTCATCACTGTGCATTTTGTCTTGATTTTCTACCCTCCCACCCCAGCTTGTTGGAAAGTTGGTGTTAGATCATTAGGGATTTGTTAACCCAAGGGAGAGAGATCTCCTGCCTGCCGGCATTGCAGGTTTCTTTCTCTAACTGCCCGAGTTCGGGAGGTGTTGAAGGCAGAGTGATGACGGGGAGATACAGTGAGCTACAGGAACTGGTTGCAGGGTCACGCTGGCTCCAGAGGGTTTAAGACACTTCAAACCAAAATCTTTTCTTGAAGGATGGTTTTGAAAATTGCCAAGCATTACATCTCATAGGAGCTTGAGAGGGAGCTTGGGCTATCTACCTTCCTGCTCAGTTTGGACCCAAACTGAGAACCAGGCAGACTCTCCTTTCTGACTGTGCCAACTTCTTTGCTTGGCTTGAAATGCCTTCAGGGGTTCTGCATTGGTAGGCACCCTGTCTTTATTGGGGTGTAATTTAACCACAAACAGTGTTCGCTGAGCTTAGATATCAGCAGTACAATGTAGGTGCCACATTCTATGCCACACAGTGATTTACTCCCAAGCTGATCTTCAGTGGTCCACACTGTTTCCATACAGAAATTGTGCAAAAATTGATGGCTGTGCTGTGCTGCTGCTGTTGCTTTTTAATTGTGGAGGAGAAGAAATGAAGTGGCATGAAAGGTCAGACCAGATTTCTTAGCAAGGAGCTGTTTGCTGTTTGGAGGAAGTTGAGGAATTTTGGCCCAGTGCATGCTGAAATTCCTGCTTGGTTGTGTGGGAGCTTCGGCTTGGGGGAGGCAGCTCTGCTCGCAAATCCATTGAGGCTTCACCTTGACTTTTATTTATAAGGACACAAACACTTTGCATCTTGCAAGCTGTATTGTGCCTGCCCAAACTGGTGGTGGCTTGCAAGAGTGGGAATCGGAGGAGCCGTGCAGAAGTGCCCCTCTGCTCTCCCCAGCATCCTCCCAGGAAGGTTCACGGAGAACGGGCTGCAGCATGGGCAGAGCCTGGAGGACCCACGTACACCAGAGGTTTTGAGCTCTGCTGCTCTGGACTGTGGACCTGCGCTTTCTCACAGCTGTGCCCATACATCTGGGTCTGGAATGTGCCATGTTTTAATGACTTGCTTTTGTCGCAATTGCTGCCAAAGTCACGGATTCCTTCTATATGTTTTAAAAACAAACAATCCGTGACTGCGGACACTTTATTCTCTGCATCTCGGCATGCATGCAGCTGGGTGAACAGTTAACCAAATTAACTGCGAGCTGTTAAATTATACTCGGAGGAAATGGAAAGATCGCGAGCAGCGCTGAGCTCTGACTGGCAAACTCTTGGTGAAATCCTCTCATGGCGATGTTGTCTTTGGCTGGTAGAGGGATGAACATGTAATGGGATTCTTTCTTTTCCTTGTGCTCAAGGACATAGTTTTTACCCTGTTAGACTGCATGTTGATAAACGGGAGGTACCAGGCAGGGCTGTTGTTACTAGAAGTATTACAGCTCTTGACTTCAAGCCCATTCTCTCCCTGTCCCAGGAGTGGATGCCCAGGGAGGCCTTGCAGACTGTATCTACGGCTGCTGGGTCAGTTTGGCCGAAGGTAGGGCCTGGGCTGGGCTCTCCTTCCAGCTGTGCTAGTGCTTGCTGTGCAGAGATGGTCAGTCACTGGGGAAGGAAAGGAGGACAGGTTTTTCTCTGAAGTTGGACCTTCTCCTCTCTGCACAGCAAGAAGTAATGGATAGATGGTTTTTTTTATCCACCGTTGTGGCAACATACTGTGCCATCCTCTCCCTCATACGTGCATGTTGTCTGTTGTTCGAGTCTTCCTTCACAAAGCAACCAGTTGATGTTCTTGAAATACCGGTGCAAGACTGTTCCCTGAGCAAAGGCGGCATTGGGGTGAGCCCCTCTTGAGGGAGGTGGTCCACATGGGCAGGAGCATTGGAGAATGACCCAGACGGATGCAGAGTGAGGTGGACTTAAAAGGTTTATTTGCAGAGCAGTGCCATGCTGGAGCTCACTGTGAGGCATTGAGCCCTTCATCCTGGGCATGGGGACTGGCCATGTCCTTCCAGGCCAGAGATGTGCTGTTGTCTAAAATTTGCCATGGTAAAGTGGGGTGCTCCAAGGAGATTTTTTTTTCCTTTAGCCTCTTGAAGTCTAGCTGGTATTAAAAACTGAGTCAGTTCTTTCCTATTAACTACCCAAAAAAAAAAAACCACACCTCTGTGAACTGACAGCTCCCTGAAGAGACTGCTGCTTCTTGCTGTCTCAGATAACTGCTGTCAGATTACATCCCTCAAGTCATGCTTTTTCTTAGCAATTTCAGCAAACCAGTTAGTATCAGCAGGCAGGAACTCCCTGATTTTTCTATTTATAGAAAAGCACATTTTTCTGTATGTTTTGGGATTACTAGAGTTTTTGCTGGTATAGTTTTCATTTTGCTAAAATTAGTCGCAAACTCCTGTTAGTTTAAGGGAGGAGAATTAAGGCAATGGACCAAAAGCCTTTGAATATCAGCCCCAAGACCAATGTGGTATTTTTTTCTGCTCAAAGCCATCATCATGTAGGTGGCTGGATTTATTCAGCTGTCTGGATTTGAGTGACTTCCGGTTAAATTCCTCTACAATACCAAGTCTTTCTGGGGCATCTGCTCATTGCTCACCTACCTACATGAAGCTGCTTGCAGACAGTTTGGCTTCTTCGCTTCTGCACATCAGCCAGCATGGCACAAGCACGTTACTTTACAGTGGGGGCCATCGATGCCTACCCGTTAGCGCACCGTGTGCCTCCATGAGCCCAGAGACTGATGTTCATCTTCCATTTTTCTTCTTTGAGCCACTTTTTTCCTTACTCCTCTTTTCAAGTAATACCATATTTTACTGGGAGGAAGACCCTGGTATGAACTGCTGCTAATCCTGCCAGCGACTAATTATGATGCAGGTATTTTCCCCGAACACCTGACTCCCAAAAAGCATTCCCAGAAGCTTCCTAGAAGCATTTAACAGTCAAAGACAATTGACACCTCAAAGTAAATAGTCTGAGAATCTGAAATCCTGAGTATAGTTACCATGTCTTATCTCTGAAGCATTAGGAAGTTTTAAGGGCATCTTTACAGCCACTGCTGTGCTGGGCTTCCACTGGTGTTTGCAAGAGGATTAAAGCGAGTGGGGAGGGTTGCGGTCCTTGCGGTTGGGGCACCCGCTCCTCTCCATGTTCTATGGCCTTAGCCTGCTCCCGGCTGGGCTGGCCTTGCGGGCCAGCGTTTGTCCCCCTTTATGGGGTGCCCAAGACTGTCCGCATTGTGGTGGCAGGAGAGTCCGCTTAGCCCTTCCCTGAGGGTGTGCTAGTTCAAGTTCGGGCTAGAAGACAAATATTTAAACCTTGTCTCTAAGGGGTTGCTTTACACTTCCCCCAGCAACCTAGAAAGTGCAAAGGCCGTCTCAGCCAAGTGCCGCGTATCTCCTAATGCACGGTGAAAGCCTAGTGTGGGCGAAGTCCTTATCTGTAAGGGACTGAAGCCTCATCCCGAGGAATTCCAGCCTTCCCCTTCTGTCCTGACCGTGTTTTGCTCTGCTGTGACGCCTCTGGTTACCTACGCCCACCTTTGGCACGTCTGGCTCCAGTAAGTGACACTTGGGTGGCTGTTGGGCAAACGTGGAAAGGGCTGATTCTGAATTCTGAAGGGACCCCACTTGCTGGGGTTTAACCATAAGCTTGTGTTTGAGCGTGTACAGGTTGGTGTGTCAGCACCCCCTGAACGCTGCAAATGTAGCTGCGTGGCAATTGCTGTTTGCAGCTCCAGGCAGGCATGGATTTAACGGGATGCTTCCCCGAACCCCATGTCCTGCCCATACTCCTCCTTGCCTCTCTCCTTAGTGTCAGCCAGCTGAACCTGCTGCATGATAGGCTCTTGCTGCTGCCCTGTTGGTGGTCATTTCTAAAACTTGGCTATCCAAATCTTCAATTCAGCTCTGTGCAGGCTCGCCAAGCCACAAGCGATGGCACTGCTCTGTCCTGCCCTGTGCCAAGTGCTGCAGGTTTGGTGCCCCAAGGATTTTTGGCAGGAGGTGTGTATGGTGCTGGCTGGGGAGGGACAACTCGCACAGGGGGATGCTGTGAAGATAAAGCAGTGCTGTGTGTGAAATTAGTGAACGAGCCAAATCCTTCTCAGAAGAAAAAATCCTTTGTGGAAAATGCTCTATCAGCTGTTCACCTAAGCCAAGCTGCTTAGAAAGGGAACAGGCACTGTTTAGAAAATAACATCACAAAATGTTGGGTTGCTGTTAGTTATGACACTGAGCAGGTTTCATGCTAGCTGGTAGTTCTGAATCTGTAGTTTCCAGGAGAGTGTTTTCTTTAATCTCTCTCAATAAAACACTTGAGTTTTGAGAGAAAAATTTGACAGCGCATTGGTGCAAACCCTTTCCTGTCCCCCGAGTCTCAGTGCTCGGCTCTCTCTCCAGCCCTGCAGAGGTGTTTGATTAGCTCCAGCTTTGCAGCTCTGTCCTCTCCTCCAGGTATCTCGGGCTTGGGTCTGCACAGGGATCTGGCGCTCTGGTGCCTGTCCTGGGCCAGGCAGGGGCTGGCTGGCACCTCCTGGAGCAGCTGCAAGCTCCGGGCAGCCGGGGCACTGCTGCCCCCAAGCCTCTGCCTTGTCCCGGACTTTCTGCAGGAAGATAAGAGCTAACCTACCGACTGGGGCAGGCAGCTCTGGTTTCTCTCTGAGAGATGTGGGGCACCCTGAAGGGTTTCTGAGCATGGGTGTGATGAGTTGCAACGGACTCTGCAGACGGTGAAAGGGGATGGGTCGTTGTTTCTAAAACTTGGCTATCAAAATCTTGGGATACAAGCATAGGGGACCTTCTCATTCAGAACCCTGTAACCCTGCATGAATAATTTGGAAAAACGTCATTTTTAGGAGTGAGGACTTGATACACAGACGTAGGAGAACAAGGCAGGAGGTGCTGTGAGCAGAAGAGGGAACTGGAGGCAAAGTGTGTGTTTCAGTACACGCCCATTGTTCAAACACTGACTTTTGTGCTTTTTTTTGTGTGGGGTTTGTTTGGTCTCGGGGACTTGACTATTTTATAAAAAATGACTGGATAAAAAGCCATGCCTGCTTGGAGGGGAAGCACCTTTTTTTGCTGCCTAGAAGGGTTGAAATAGTTCTTGTGTGATTAGAAACAAAAGGTAGGCACATACCTACCAGCAGCTAAATGTGAGAGATTTTAATAAAGGATTCTGATGTATGGGCTAGGAAGAAATAAATCTGCTTATAGGACAGCTGAAGCTCAGCAGGGGGACAGCGAGGCTGTTAATGAGTAAATCCATTGCTTCAATGAGAATAAATGATTACAGGCAAAAGATGCAAAAGGGGCAGATCACTGACCTAGAGAAATTCAAAGTAAGTCAGAAGCTCTCTGCCTTTCCAGGGCTTTTTCACCTTCCACATACTTGTTTGCGGGGATAAAAGGTGCACAAAGAGGCTTGATCGCTTATTAGCTCTACCTTCTGCCACTGCTGGGAAGAGCAGACATGGTGCCAGCGCTGCCGAGCGTTTCCAAGCCCGTCAAGTGCTCACGGTGCCCACGGTAGCTGGGCAGCCACTTGCCTGAACGCTGGCTGCGGACAGAGGTGACTTGTGCTCCCGGGGAGCTGCTTTTCCCTGGGGCTGTGGACCGATAACCCCATCCAGGCACTGGCCTCTGCCACATCTTCCAGGTGGGCTTGCGGCTACAGTGTTGAACAAGGCAGTGCCTCAGGGGTGGATGGGCTTGGGAGGAAGCAAAAGCATTGGTCACTTTTGAAAGCTCTGAGGAAAAAGAAAAAAAAAAAAGAAAGAAAGAAACAAAAAAGCCCTCACTTTCCACAGTCGCTCTGCAGCAATGCCTGTCTGAAATGGTTCATCTGGCTTTTCTCCGCTTTCTCTACTTTGGTCTAGGTTTTGGGGCTGTCTAGAGCTGCTGTGCAGTGACCCAGACTGGGGTGCAGCATGCGCTGAAATGCCACACGCTGTGCATGTGTTGAAGCCCTTTGGGCTGGCCACTACTCCTGATCATGCTGTGCGTATCGAGGAGGCCTCATGTGCCCCTAAAGGGTGGGATTTGTTGCCTATTCGCTGCACCGATGAGCCACACCTGCTCGCCTGGTCCATCCGATCCTTCCAGGAAATCCCAAGCAGGAATACGGCAGTGCTGGTAATGCTATCCACACGCGCGCTCCACAGGGATATTTAGCAGCGGTTAGGAAGAGATGAACTGCTTTGTTTTTACATGGTGCTATTTTAATAAGTCAACGCCAAAGGTAATAAATCTGTCCTGCAGAAAATTAGACAGTGCTTTACTGTATAAACTACTCCTGTGCACTCCAAAGCTGGGAGTAGAGCTGTGCATAGCTCCCAGCCAACACAGTCTGCTCGTACCTTTTTGTTAGAGGACCAAAAAAGGGCCTCTCTTGCTGTTTGTGAAAACATAGTTGCCAATATTACAACAATATGAAGATTTATTTTGTTTATTAAATGTTACTGTATGGCTTTGTGACACCTGGGAGGAATATGAGTGAGACTTCACCAAAAATCTCTCACCAAAGAAACGCGGGATGTGGCTGGGACCAGCTTGCGGTCTTGTTTTCACATGTGCCTCCCAGAGCTGGAAGACTGAAATCAGTGTCTTGAGGGAGGGAACAGAGGAGAAATGTGCAAGTTTGCCATCGTGTGCTGCTTAGGCAGGAGGATAGATGGATGGACGGACAGAGAACATGCTGCTCCAAAAGCAGCTGAGTTTCTCTCACCTCCCAGGGTCCTCGTTTTACTTTTCAAAATCATTGTTCTGGGCAGTAATCAGAATTATATTTTCATCAGATTTTGTTGCTGGATAAAGCTGCCCACTGCCCAAACACACAAAGGGACAGAGTGGATGGGAGATGGAGGAAATGCCCTCATCTCCGTCTTCTTCTCCTGGCTCCAAGACTTGCTCCGTCCTTCCAGGCACTGGGGCAGCTGTAAGTGATTGTTACTAGGGAAAGATCCTTCAAAACCACTAACAACATCAGCTAGATGTAGGGATGTTACTATTTTCAAAGAAAGTTGGTTGCTGATTAAAATACTCCTGTCAGAATTTCCTGGCTGAAAACTCGTTTCATGAAATCCAAGGCAATGGTCGGGAATTGAGTTGTACCTGGCACACTTTCAGAGGTGGTGGGAGCAAGGGATCTGCTTGCCTGGAGACAAGCATGCGCATCAAACGTGCTGCTTCACCTCCTTCCTCCATGGAGAAGGGAAAAAAATTGCCTAAGAGGCTGGGCGCATAGAGGTTTTTATTCATCTGACTGATAATAGGAGCTAAATAAAGGCTTTGGAAAAAACCCCAACCGTTTCTCTTGCAATATTGGTTGGGCAGAACTGTGCTGGAACTAAACATGGAATGAAAAGTCTGGCTTTTCTGCCAGCTCTATTTTTAGAGCTACTGCTCTGTCTTTGTATCTCTCTGAGTTTTCTCAGCATATGCACTTGAAGCAGGCAATCTGCCTTTATTTTTTCCGGCAGGCTGTGATATTCTGCAAGATAAGGATATTGCATGGAGGGGCAGGGAACTCGCCAGATTTGACAAAAATTCCTCTGAATACCAGGGTGCGGGTCCTGTTCCAGGGTTGATTCACTGTGGTCACAGGCTCCTGAGTATTTTCTGTGCTCCAAGTAGGAATGACCCTGACCCTTACGTGCTGGAGGGGAGTGGGTGTGCAGTGTTGGCTGGCTTCTTTGTGTCCCAAAATTGTGGTCATGACTGGAATGAAATTGAGCAGCAGTGCTAACGATGGGTTTGGGTATGGAGCAGAGGAATCACGTTTGGCTTTGAGAGCGGGAGCGGAATATCCAAACTGGGTTTCAGCTGAGATACTACGACTGATCCAGCAAGAACCCACAGGTTCTTGTTCTTTCCTGTGAAAATCAGCAACAAAAGATAAAAAGTTAGCATGCTAGCCCTGATCTTGGATATTTAACTCTGCCAGTGGCGGTGGGACTGGCCTTTCAGAGAGCTCCCAGCAAGCATGGACACAGTTCTCCCCAGTGCCCAATGTGTATATGTGTGTGTACATGCACAAACCCACATCTCCCGTGACTTAAAATGTACTGAAACCAGCTGCATCATCTTCTGTCAGCTAGAGAGGACTTGTATGGGTCATGAGCCTGTGCGCTGCCCGACCCTGCCACTCCCCTGCCCCAGGAGCGCTTACGCCAGGGCTCGCAAGCAGCAACACTAGTTCTTTTTTTTCACTGTTGTTTTCCCTTTACAAAGCACTGAGCCCTAGGCTTGGTTTTGTGTCAAGTTTCAGTGTTTGTGCAAAAACCGACTCTCACCATGCACCAATCTGACTGGATTGTAACCAATGCTCTCCAGAGGCAGGGGACTTCTGAGAGTTAGAAGCGTGCGAGGAGTTTGGACTCAAGGACATTTAATTAGGAACATTTCTTTCCAGCATAAAACTGGACAGCAAGGAGGACCCTCCCAGAAACTCTGTGGGATTTACTGACTATAAACTCGTAGCTGGCTGTCGTTGCAAAAAGATAAATGCAGAAGATAGGGATACGCCTCACATTGCTAATTTTATGTTTGTGGTTGCTGTTCATTCAGAGCATTTCCCCCTGAGCGTGAGGACAGAAATGCATACCTTGCTCTTTGAAAGTGCTAAAAACAGGTGACCTTTTGGAAAGCATCTTTCCTCTATGGATCTCAAAGCAATTTAGACGTGCCACAAGTAAAACTACACAGTGCTTCTGTGAAAGTGATCTTTCCTCTGGGTCGAGGGAAGCTCCGAGTGTGTATTGCAGACCTGACTGGTGGTTTTCACTGAGATGCATTAAAGGCAGCTGAGGGGATTTCACATTGTGGCTCCTTTCACTATCAGTTGCTTCCCGTGGCTTCAAGCTTGGTACCCCAAAATCAGTCACCAAATTCACTGGTTGAAAATAGAGATTCCTGGCATTGGGGTTAGGCTGTCTTATTTGACAGTCATCCTTCCCCCCCAGTAAGAGGCAGGCACCATTGTTTTTACGGTTCTTCAGAGGTTTCACACCAAAATGCCTCTCTAGCTGAATTGACGATGCTGCCTCCTGCACAGCTCCTGCCTGCAGCTTGCCTGCAAAGAACACCATCTCAAGCTGTTGTTTCTTCCTTGTTTTCCCTCATTGCTGCCTACTTCTCCTTTTGTTCTCTTGCTTTTGCTGCTGTCTGTTAGTTGTAAGGCTTTATCATGTGGGAACACAGTCCTGTAGCAGGGTCCATCTCAGGTACTGAGAACGTAACGACCGTATTTTCAGAGGCACACAGTATGTGCATCAGGTGTCTGCTAGAGCCACAGAGGTCTGGTAGCTCTGAAGGCAGACCCCAGGGATGGAGTTAGCACCAGAGCAGTCATTCGAACATGTAACCCCAAAGGGTGCTTGGTTTTGCAATATTGCTTTGTTATATCAGTGCTTTGTTTTGTATTTTGGTGTGAAAAGATGAGTTATCCCTTTTGCAGCCCATCGGTTCCTCCAGTGCCTGAGACCAGAACAGGTGCAGGTACGCTGGAGCTGCAGTGAATTTTGTCCAGCTAAAAGCTATGCCAGATTCCAGCCGGAGCATTAATTTATTCCCTGTAGAATAAAGCCGGAGGAGGATTTACAGTGGAGGGAAGGTGTAACTTCAGGGGCTGGTACTCAGCCCTGTTCCTATGCCAAGAGACAGATGTTAAGCTGTGAGAACTCGTCCTGCAGAGAAAGCAGCTGCCTGAGCTGAAGCCTCTGAGGCTTCACTAACAAATAACAGCTCTGCTGAGAGGGTAAGCGGGCAGAAAATGCTGCTCCTCCAAAAAAGCTTAGTCGCGTATGCCTTGACAACACGTGGGTCACAGAGGCAAATTAAGGCAGCATTTAGGTCTGTTTTTCCTCAGTTTTTAGCAACTTGAAGAGGATGTCTGTTTGGGCTCGCAAGTCTTTTGGCAGCAGGGAACCCTGTTGGGTGACCACTTGGATTTTTTTGTTCTGGATGGCACCAGTCCTTACCAGTGCAAGCCCTGAGAGTGGTGACAAATCCCACCCTCCTGCCCATTCACAGCTGGAGAATACCTCTGACTTGCTGTGCCTCAGGATCCTGCTGCTTTGCCAGCTGGATCTAATTCACTCCTCCCTGAGCATCTCTCTTGAGCCTCCCTAACCTACACCCAGGTGTAAGTTCAGGTGCCACCGGCCTGCGGTGGGAACTAGAGCAATCCCTGATAAGTGGAGGAGAGGCTGTCCTGGAGCCAGAGGAGCATCTGGCAGGAGCCTAAGGAAGTTTTTGCCAGTGTGTCTTGTTGAGATGGAGACTGAGCCGGTGCCAATCCGCAGGGCTGCACCCGTCCTCTTGCTCCATACCCACACAACAGCACTCGGACCCCAGTGTCTGAATGACCATAGCAAGACATGCTTTATGGATGGCTTGGTAGATTTAAATGCCTCTTCCTTGTCTCTTTTTCCCTTTAAAAAGTCCTCTATGGATTGTCAGGGCTATTTTTGAGGCATGTTATTATTAATGCTCGCCCTTTGGCTCGGCGATGTGTGTGGCTGGGGCAGGGCTGAGATGCAGGCTGCTGTTCTGGCCCTCCTGCAGCTGATTATGGCTGGGGCGGGCAGGCTGAGACGGGCACGGAGTCGTCCTTTTCCTCCCCTTGCAGAGGTGTCCCTTTGGGCACCTGTTAGTCTTTGGGGGATGTATGCTCATACAGCACCAGCTTTGTGTGAGGAGGGACTCCTGAGCTATAAATCTCTGCTTTTCAAGCACTAAACTCCCTTTTGGATTGTTTTTGACGTTAGGAATTTTCTCTGATAAGAGAACTTTATTTGCCTTTAAGTATCACTTTGTGACAGGATGATGGAGTGGGGATTCTTGGAGTGAGCCCGTGCCAGCCGGGGAAGGGAAATTCTGCTGGGGCTTTTGTTTCTCTCTAGCACTGACATTTTAGCTCTTTAAAAGAGTACGTTTATTTTATTCTTGGCAAGGGTGCGTATGCACACATCAGTGTCCAGACAAATGGGAGCAGCCCAGTGTTAGGGCCGTGCTGGGTCTCCTGCTCTCCCCGCCCTGTGGCACCTGGGAAGAGGAGCTGTGCTGGGGCTTTTCTGCAACCAACTTAAGAACACAGATTGCATGGGTGAAGCAGGGCTGCCATGTAGAGAGCGTTAAAAAAAAAAAAAAGGATTTTGTGATATTGTATGCAAGGTGCAGTCAGATGTTCCCAGGCTGGCAGTCCAGGGTGTTACCTGTTACCCCAAGAACAGCCCAAAAACCAAGTCCCCCAGAACAACTTCATAGCACTTAGTGGCTTTGGGGGGCAAGCCTTTGCCGTGCCAAGCCAGCATCAGATTCCCTCAGTAAGGCTTTGATAGGGCAGTGGCACTGGTTTATAGTGCCGCCTGCTCGGGTCGAGGCTAAGTCTAAGGTGTCACCCAGCACAACCTCCCCAGTACAGCCTCTAGCCACAAAGTCTGTGTTTTGTTTGCATTGGGACCGGTGGGAGCTGAGCTCCCTAATCTGGCTCTCTCCAGCAGCCGTGTCATATCACGATCCTTTTAGGTACGGATGATTTTGCTCCACAGGCTGCTTGTGAGCAGCAGGATCTGCAAAGTGCCAGCTCGTTCATTCGGCTTGGATCCCACTAAGCTCTCCCTGGTTTTCCTGGTGCCTCAAGCAGCCAAGTAACTCTGTGTTCCTTTCTTTCAGCTCTTCCACGTGGCATATGTCCTGATCAAATTTGCCAATTCCCCTCGTCCTGACCTCTGGGTGCTGGAACGATCTACCGACTTTGGCCTTACCTACGAGCCCTGGCAGTATTTTGCCTGTAAGTATGGCAGTGTTACAAAAGAGCTGCAGCTTAGTGCCAGGTAGCGAGTCCGCAGTGAAGATGGCTCTTTGTGCAAGTACTGGGCTGGGTTTGGAGTTGTTTCTGTATCATCGCTGCGATGCGGTACATGTCCTCCGTTTCTTCTGCCCAGTAAGGCTGCAAGAGTTGAAGCTCAGATCAGAGCAGCTGTGTGAAGTTGTGGTGCTCCTCAGAGCAGGAGAACTTTTTTGCTCTCTGGGGCTAAATGTATTTTTTAAAGTATTGTCGTTGGTGCCCACCCAAATCTCTGTGGATGCCGAAGTTGGCACCAGTGTCAATGGTTGGGCATCGCTGATCTAGTTCTGGAACATGAGATTTCCTATCGTCTCCTGCCTGCCCTCCCCTGTCTCTCTGCCCTGTACCGTATCCAGACTGGCATATTTCAGCTCCTCCAGAAGCAAACCAGTGACTCGCTTCCAAGAGGCTGCTGCAACAGAAAAGTCTGGAGGCAGAAAAGAGTCCCCTTGCACTTACCCATTGCCAGGGATCGGATACAGCCTGTGCAAGGCAGAGAACCGGTGTCCTGCTGCTGTGCAAGGTGGGATCGGAGAGAGACAGCTGGAAAGAGTGGCTGCAGAGATCCAGGCTGTGCATTTGAAATCCCTTCTTCCCAATTCTCTGATTAAAACCTGATCCCTTTAGAAACAGCTGGTTCTACAAATCTCTTCTCCCAAAGGGTCTATGGGGTAGCCAGATGCTGAGGAACTTGTTAACCACCGGCCCTTCCCAGAAGCAGCAGCAGTAATTGGGAGAAGATGTGAGTTGAGATCTACAGCCAGAGCTTAAAACCTGGCAAAGAGGGACCTCGGAGCACTCAGAGGCCTCAACTTGGGCTGCCCCTAAAGGCTCATATTTCTGGCTTACCTGTCAGCCTGTGCTTTAGCTTTGCTGACCTTTTGTGCAAGAAAGAGCTGCAGACATTTTACCCGCTGTGTTGCCTTAGCGTGGTAGCTCCTCTCCAGTGCGGATGTTTTCCCCTCTGCTGTGTGCTGGTGGGGAATTACTGCTGTCAAATTGCCTGCTTTGCGTTTTTTTATCTTCTCTGAGAATTTCCTTTCCAGCTCTGAAGCCTCTCTTGGGGCCCCTTAGGTCACATTATTGCATGGTCTGGAGCTGAGCAGGGAGCTCTTGCTCCGCTTGCTTGTTCCTGTGAGCAGTGGCAATGCTGTAACGTCTGCAGTCCTCTTCCCTCCCGCAACATCGGGAGGGCCCTGTTAGCACCCCCCTGGAGAAGTGACATGCAGTGACACAGCCCAGTGGAAAATTCCCACAGAAAGAAAGAGGTGACTGCTCCAAAACCTGCCAGATTCGCTAGCACAAGAAGTCCTTTGCAGAGGTTTATTTTTGGCATGGGGAATTCTGTAGGTGGTCTAATAAAAACACTGGTCAGTTCAGTAAGAGGGTTAAAAGCAGCCGGCAGAAATGTAAGCATTCTCCAGAGACACCACAAGCCTTGCCATGGGTGACACCATCGCCGCCAGCTCAGCACTGCCCCTCGAGCCCCGCTCATGGTGGGAGGTGTTCGGTTCCCCGGGCTGCCCTGTGACCCCCAGCCAGGCTGCTGAAGTGCTTTTGGGCTTCGCTCTGCGGGAGGAGGGAAGAAATGACTGTCGTGGAAAGCATCTGTTGGTGCAGCTGATGGGCTCTCTCAGGGAGGGGGGCTGGAGGGACCGTGGCAACGCGAATCCTCCGTGCATCGCGGCGGGGAGGCACCGTGCTTTCCTTGTCCACCAAAGGGGAAGCAGGAGCGCTGGGGAGAGATTTATGGTGGTGTTATTCACATGAAGGGTTCCCCACACAGCGTTTCAAATGGGGACATGAAAGATGCCCAGTTCCAGCTGTCCATCCAGGCCCACAGAGCCTTGCCTGCCCCAGCTCATCGTGTTGTGCAGGATCAGGGTGCAGGATTAGCCCGTTTCATCTCACTTTGCTGGGCAGTGCCACCGCGGAGGGGAAGGCAGCTATAGTGCAGAGTGAGGCTCTGTCCTTTTCTCCTCTGAGGGCAGGTTTCTCCAGACTGCTGTTTCCTTAAAGCATTGCTGTGGTTTAAGGCTGATGGGTTCCTCTGTTTTAGCTCAGAGATAGTGTCTGGCTTCTGGCTCACACAGTTGTGTAGATTTGCAATAACCGGAGGAGTTTTTTGGTCCTCCCGAGTAGCAGCTCTTGCTGAGCATCCTGTCTCCATGCCCAGCTGTGGCAGTGCTCTGGAAATCAATCACCTTAAGCCAGCGGTGACAGGCTCCTCACCTGGGGCTTCAGAATAAATTGCCTTTAAAAAAGCACCTGGTGAAGCAAATCTTGGCAGCTGGAGACCTGATGTTAAATGTTTCCACACCATCTTCCTGTGGATGCAACTGAGCTCCTGCTGTTGCCAAAATAGTGTTTCATGGAGCGAGGCCACCTTGCTGGAGATGAGATGTGGGCGGGTGCAAGCCAGAGGTGAAGGCAGGGGAGGCAGAAGCTCTCTGTACTCCCCCCTTCCTGTTCCTCCTACCTGGCTTAGCCTACCAGTGCAGTACGCGGGGTGAGGGGCATGCCTTCTGGAGGCACATTGCAACAGATTTTGGAGGATTATTCCCATGAGTTAGGCTAACGTTTTCCTATCGGCTCCCTGTGTGAGCTGAGCAGCACTGGCAGGAGTAGCAGGTTGTGTTGGCTGCCTTTTCCTCCCTCTTCTCCCCGTGGAAACACTCTCGGGAGCGCTGCAGCAACGTGTGCTTCTACACGCACTGCTGAGAGCTCCTGGAGCAGGTGAAACAGGAGTGGGAAGGAGCAGCAGCCTTTGTCCCAGGCTCTTCCCCCGAGGAACAGCCCCAGAGAGTGGCCTGAGAGTGGCACTGTGTAGGTTTTTGCATGGGTAGATGTGGGTGCTCACCACCCTGCACAATCAGGTCCTGAACTGCCCTAGCGCGTTCATGGTGGTCTGGTTGGCTCTGCCGGCACAGGATGTCAGACATCCTGGGGATGAGGGTGCTGGACTTGCAGGAGCGGCTGTGCAGGGAAGCCAGGACGCTCCTACAGCTGCAAGGAGACTCTTGGCATGCAGTGTCCCCAAAGCAGGTTGCAGGGCCAGCAGTGTGACTGCCTGGCTGTGCCTGTCCCCTGGCTTTAGCCAGCCTTGCATTGCCACTTAGTGGCAGGAGCCCTTGACTGCTGTCCCCAAGGGGTGGTTCTGGGCGGCGTTTCTGTTTTGTAGCATTGGTTTAAAAGCGATTGCAGAGTTCAGAGTAAAGTGGGAGAAGGAGATGTCCTGCAGGCAGTCACTCTGCTTCTCCCGAACACTGCAAGCCCCCTCCACACACCTGCGTGTCCACCCTGCCTGACGGAAGATGGTGCAGAGGTGGCTGTGGTTTGTGTTGCTCCCATTGTGCGGTTCTGTGCTGGCTCACTCTTTGGGAATTACCCAAGAAGTTAAGGAGCCACGTGAATGTAATGGTACAAGCTTCTACATCAGGAGTAGAGCTCTAGCAGCAAACAGTCCTACTTCAGTTCAGCGGAAGCAGTGTAGCAAATCCGGTGCCAGCAAGGCAACAAATTCAGACCAAGGGTTAGAGCTCAAGCTGGTTAAACTGTGAGCTTAATGCCCAAATTAAGGGGTGGGTTTCTCTGCAGGCGGTCGCAGTAGGTACAATGGCGTTCTCACTTTCCTCATTTGCTGCAATGAAGTGATTTAGGGGATTTTCTGACAGTGCCTATTACTCTCATAGTGACTCCCTCCCTTGGTGGAGTGCACGTATGTTAGCAATGACAGAGTTAATGATACAAAGCAATCTGTATGTATCTGTGTGCTTAACAAAGAGTATACACCCTTCTCTCCTGTTGACCAGTGTGGGAAAATCAATACAGGGCTCTGAATTGTTCCTTTTCTCTCACTGCTCTCATCTCTGGTTGATGAACAGCTTCCAAGAGGGACTGCATTGAGAAGTTTGGACTGCAAACCGTGGATCGTATCACCAAGGATGACCATGCCATCTGCACTACTGAATACTCCCGGATCGTGCCTTTAGAAAATGGAGAGGTGAGCAGTTGCATGTTTTCATCCCCTGGAGTTTCCAGGGTTTCTCAGTGACTGTAGGTACTCTTATTAATTGGTTCCCTCTTGACTTTTGGATGCCACTTAAACTACCTAGTTAAACCAAATGAGACGGGCAGGGAACTGATTCAGTCGTCTTGAAGGGAGGTAAAGATTGAGTTTGGCTGAGGGAGAGATTAATTTCCTTCCACCTCACAGGATTACACACATTTGTTTTCCCTCCTTGCATTCACAGATTGTTGTCTCTCTGGTAAATGGGCGCCCAGGAGCCATGAACTTCTCCTACTCTCCTCTCCTGCGGAATTTCACGAAAGCCACCAACATCAGACTGCGCTTCCTGCAGACAAACACTCTGCTCGGGCACCTGATGGGCAAAGCTTTAAGGGACCCTACAGTGACAAGGAGGGTAAGGCAGGCCTTGATACGTCTTGCTAATGAGGTGGAAGTGTTCTGAGGGCTGTGCGTGCCACTTCTGGGGAGAAGACATTCCTGGATGTTGCCTGTGGGCATTTTCTCTCTCTGTACTTATGCTCGCCAAGCTGAAGGTGTCTGGAGGGGACGCCACTGCTGCCGTGGCTGGAGCTGGAGGCTGCTTGGGAAGAACTGTGCTTAGCACCAACAACATGAAACTGGGAAACACCTCTTGGTGTCACATGTGGCTTTCTGGCTGTGCTGGGAGACCCTACTTGTAGCTAATGGGCTCTGTTAGTGGTGGTGGGTCTTACCATAGGCAGATACTGCAACCTGCAAGGTCCAGCTTGTTGCTGTAAGGGAAATATCCCAACACACCATTTTACTGGATAAAGTCCTGCTGAATCCCAAGTAGGGCATTTATGAGGCTTATTCGTAAAGATATTAATGGCCGACTTTTCTTGTGCTCTCCAGTATTACTACAGCATCAAAGATATCAGCATTGGAGGGCGCTGTGTCTGCCATGGCCATGCAGACGTCTGTGATGCCAAAGACCCTAATGACCCTTACAGGTACATTTTTCAAAGTCCCAGTTCTATGTAAAAGTGTTTGAATTGTTGTGCTAGGAATGAAAGATACTGGTGTGAGTTGTGTCCTGTCCTGAACTCATAATTGTGCCAGCACTGTTGTTCGTGGCTCTGCCCTGAGAACGAATCAGAAACTGGTCCAGCCAAAGTAGCAAAGATTAAACGTTTTGTCAGCCTATTTTTCAGCCAGATCAGCTCCGTGGTCTGGTTTCCCTGCCCACAACTTTGCCATCCCATGGGAGCAGGGTGCTGGAATGGGAGGGTGGGTGCGCAAAGCTGATATTGTTGCTGAACATGGAGGTTTCTCATCAAAGCCCAGGACTGGTTTCTGAACTTGTTCAGAGAAGTCTCTCGCTTCCTGCGTGGCTTCTTAAGACCTGGGGCAATGCTCTCATAAATAGATGGTGTCCCAAGAAACCAGAGACTCTACTGCCCATTTCTACTCATAAGAACCATAAATTGCTTATGTGCGTAGCTAAACCAGCTACTCTTTGCAAAAGAGCAAGAGCATGCAAAGCAGTTGCGTTTTGGCTGATGGGACTCTTCCCATCCGCCTTGGCAACTTGAAATGCCAAAGAGCTGCTTCAAACCATGAAAAAAAACTTCTTAGCCATCTGTTTGCAGCCTGAATGTTGCCTTTATGAAAGGGATGGGTAGATTCAGCTGGACAAGGGAAGCTTATATTTCTTTCTCATCAGGATCATGTAGAGCTTTTGGATCTTCTAAAATAAAATTCCAGTGAGTCCCAGCCAAGGTTAAAGCTGCTAAGTATTAAAACAAAGATGTATTGGTAAGCAAGTCTGCATTAGTGTGCCAAACTCTCTGACAAAGGGACGTTCATAAATATTTGAATGTACAGTTCCTTGTTTTTGTTTTAGACTTTGGTGTTGCTAGATGCACAGTACACCTGTGCACCGGGGCAAAAGGGCTTCACGGTGCAAAGTGATTCTTTAACATAGAAACGCCATGACATTTCTTGGGTATATGGATGGCTCAGGGCTCTCCAGGAAGGGAGGGAAAATTGAGGGAGGAGAGAGGTGTTGGGATCCTTGTTCAATGACGTTTCTGCTGACAACTGTCTCTGCCTCCCAGAATTCCCCTCCTCCCCTGTCATTTGAATTCATTTGGCATCTTTGCTCTTGGCCCCAAACTGTGCTCTAATGTTGCAGCACATGTTCGTAAGCAGCTGTTGCATTTCACCCAGAGCAGATTGCGCTTGCCGGGAGGAGAAAACATTTCCGACTTGGGTGCTTTGTACAGTCAGCACTTAACATCTGTAAAACCTTTTGGGATACATCAGGACAAAGATGCTGGGTAAATAGAAGAACTTCTCATGGCATTGCTGTACCCTGTTAGCAAGCCCAGGAGCACGGAGAAGTCAGTAGAAATACGATACTTTCAGTAAATGAGTAATCAGTGAAACGCTGCCATTCTCCAAGGCTCCAGCAGCAGCTGTGTCCAGCCTCCCTGCTGAAGCGGGCACTGCTGGGCAGTCGTCCCAACCCTCCTGCCCTGATGTAGCACGGAGCCAGCACGATGATACCTGCCGTAACGCTGCATGACAAGAGGCATCGCAGAGCCAGCTGGGGCTCAGACACACTGTCCCTTCGTGTCATGGGCCCCAGCTGTCAGAAACGTATCATTCCTTCAGAAATCTGTGCGACCCATCTGAATAGGAGGTGTGGTGCATCCCTCTGCACATGTCCTGCCTCTTCAGATGCTGATGTGTGACAGCCACAGGGCAAGGAAGTGCAAATAGAGGGAGACAAGGCATGTGAATTGGCCCAGCCCTATTAAAAATCCCAGTTAGGTCTCAGCCTGTCTGGGAGGTCTCTGCTTCTCATTTTAACTTCTCTCTTTCGCACATGCGTGTGTTTCTTGTGCCTGTTGCCCAGAAAGGCAGGATGAGCACTTTGATAGAGGTGAGGTGAGCTAGAAATCTTGGCAAAGACTTTAGGACGTGATGGAGCATGTTTGTGAGCTGACTTCCTGGCCATAAATGAAAATGTTTATCCAGCTTTGGAAAGTTTCTCTGAAGTGCCAAGTTACGGAGGCTGTACATCCAGCTGTGTTAAGTTGGCAGCACGTCTGGTCCCCCTGTGCGTGTGTACGTGCAAGGGCCTACGGTGTGTGGGCAGATACAGCCTCCTCAAGGGTCCTTTGCACTTTTCACAACTGTCTCTCTTTGCCCCAAGATCGGATGGGCTGAATTAAGCAGCGAGAAGGAAAGTTCTCCTGGTTAAAGGTGAACACCAGCAGGATCAGGCACAAACCTTTCTCCTGGCAAACCCCGTGAGCAGTGAGATAAGCATCAGCGGGGACCTGGCACATTGCAGATGGAGAGCGCAGACAGGAATCATGTGTTAACATGCGGCTGCTGTTGATGTGAGCTCAGGAGAACCCTGCAAGTGCCCTGCATCTGTCTGATAAGAGCAACTGTTTCCGTGGGTTCACTGCCCCATCACAGATGCCACAAGCAAGAGAGGAGACAACCGGAGAGTCCAGCTGCTGCTTCTGTGCCTGGTGCTGGAGATAACCAGCAAGACAAGAGCAGCCTGGCTGGTCAGAAGCAGATCTGCAGGAGGAGGTCGCTTTCCCACTGCTGGATCCTGAATGCTAGCTTGCTCTTTCCCATTTTGGAAGGGAAAGCACCTTGTGTGCTGGTAGATTTGTGCTGTCTGTGAGTCCCTTTTGCAGGTGGTTTTCCCTCAGTACAGTCAGAAGCAGTTAGAGGAAGGGACTTTTTTTCCTTGATTGTGCTACTCGGATGTCCCGGCCACATCCAGATGCTGTAGCGCTGTGTGCCGCTCAGCTTTGGCACAGCTGCTTGCTGGAAACTGTTTATAGTCTCTGTTATTGAGCATCAATTCCAGTGGGAAGACTGGTTTTATTTTTTATGGCAGGACGACCAGGAAATATGTGCTATGTGAACACAGCCGCTCCCTCTTCTTCCTTGTATATATTCAATCAATGAAACATGTAAATATTGTAGCTTGTGCACATTTGTCCATAATGCATTAGTAGCACGGACTCGGCACAAGGTGTGGTAAAGCTGCAGTGATAGATGAGCTCCCTGAGAGGTCGTTGCTAACTCTGGACAGCAGAGACTAAATAAATAGCTCCTTCTCCATCTGAAATGTGCATCTTTACTCATTGAGTGCCATCTTTTTGCATTCTGGGAATTGAACCAGTGCTTTTCAAACATCTCGAACATTAAAGAGCTGGGGTGTGTGGCTGGAGCCACGTCCTCCAGCCAGGGAGATTAACACTGCTCAGAAGGTTTGTAAGTTCCTTGACTCAGTGACCATCTTTCTCCACACATATGTATATGGATGTTAATCTTGATCTCCAGCTGCTGCCATGGAAAAAAAAAAACATAAAACTTTGTTTCCTTGGAAGGGCTGAGCGGTGGTTTCATTACAGAGGCAGGGCCAGGGTTTGCCTCTCATTGAGTCTTCCCCTTGGGTCTGCAAAGCACAGGGAGAACAAAGTTCCTGGTGAATGTTTCGGGGCTCGTTTCTGCTGCTTAGGCTCCAGCCAGCCTCTCAGGGGCTCAGTTTCATGCCTGGACTCTGCCGGCCGCAGCCCAGCCTGTGAACGTGGGTCGGGACGGGGCATCACGAGTGCTCAAAGAGCTGACTGCGGCCAAGCGTTTAACGGTGTCTGCAAGGGGAGGACCGCCAGCAGGGCCGGGAGCAGGGCCGGGACCTCCTGCCTCTCAACCCCTCTGGCTGAAGCAAACATGCTGAGTGTGGATCCTGCCTGCATTCCCCCAAACTTTTAGATCATCCCGTATTTCGTTAAAATGAGTTCACTTGTCTCATGCTACTGCCTCCGTCTGGCTATTCACTATACATACACTTGCAGGTCCCACATCTTAAAAATACATGTAGATGGAAACCATGACATTCGGCTCACTGCAGCCATGGAAGAGTGTGTCTGCACCCCTGCATTTCACCTGAATGACTGCTCCATTTGTTTCTAACGTTTTAAGAAATTACATTTATTTTTAAACACTTCTTTTGAATGGAAAAGCATTGGAGGAGGGAGAGATGGGAGTGGCAGACCAGCCCTGAGGGGAAATGAGTAATTGCATAGATAAAAGCTGGAACATGCCGTATTATCCATAAGTCTAATACAACAGAAAGCGTTTGTGTTGGATGGGAATCGCCTTCTGCTAAGTGGAAGTTTTGGAGATGATGTCACTGATGTCAATGAATCACCGTTGCGGTCGAGCAGGGACGAGATCCGTCGGTCGACCGTCGAGATTCCTTGCCTGGTGCCTCCGGAGCCGCCTGTTTACCCAGCATAGCCCTGCCTCTGCCGACTGAGAAAAGCAGGAGGTGCATTTCACAGGGAGCGCGGGGCCAGCATCTGCTAAAAGACTTAATTCAAATTTCTCGGCCTTCCTCTTTGCAAGCACAGGTATACCTGGAGGAGCAGATGACACCCATGTGGCCCCATCTCTTTCGGGCTCTGGGCTATCATTTATTCCTTTCATGCTGCCCCTGCATGGTGGTGGGGATATTTTTGTGTCCCCGCACCACGCAGCTCCCTCTCAAGTAATTTACTTCAGCTCAGGTTTCTACCACTGCCACCTCCAACCATTTCACATTTTATTGTCCGTAGAGCTGGCTAGGCAGCAGCACACTGATTTTTCTCTAGTCCTTGTCTCCCTGTGAAAAGAGGAGTCGATGGTGGAGGAGAAGAAAGGGAGAGAATGGCACTGGAAGAGCTAAGTTTGGTGTTTGGCTCAGAAAAAAATAATCAGCAATTCAAAAGTTAAAAAAAAATGCTTTAGAAGCCTCTTTTCCAGAATATTTGGATTAACAAATATCACTCGTTTGTGTATCTGACTAGCGATAGTTATGCACAGCAGGGTTGTGCAGCAGCTCCCCATCCCACACATCCCCGTCGTTGCCACAGGCGTGGCTGTACCTCGTTCCTCTCCCTTGCAGGCTGCAGTGTGACTGCCAGCACAACACCTGCGGCGGGTCCTGCGATCGCTGCTGCCCCGGCTTCAATCAGTTCCCATGGAAGCCCGCCACTGCCGACAGCGCAAACGAATGCCAGCGTAAGTTGGAGTTGGGTTTTTCCTTCCTTTTCCAGCTGTTTTGCAAAGCACAGATTGACCACGTTTCACCAGCCCCTTGACGTTGCAGTGTAGAGAAGCCATTCACCGAAATGGTTGGGTTTATGGTGTGTGGCACTGGGTGAAGTGGAGATCACTGGCACTGCAGAGAGGACAGTTTGCACAGTGGTTAATTGTGCTCAGTCGAGGCTCACGCAGGGAGGCCCACTAGGTCTGTACGGGACTTTGATTCTGCTTATGTTCCAGTTCCTCCTCCGTGTCCAAGGGTTCGTGCAGGCAAGTCTCGTTGCTCAATTCTGTCTCCAAGATGAATTACATTTGGATGTGTTTACATACAGGACATCTTTATTTGTCTAGAGAAACCTTTGGTAAATGCCGACAGCGGAATTTGTGCTGCACTGGGAATGCAGAGCACGGAGCATAGCTACATCACACGATCTCTTATAAACGCAGGGCAGCAAAGGACAGTTGGATCTTAATCTTGTGGGTTTATAAAGAGCAACCTCACCGTATGCTGAACTTTACAGCTCACCTCCATCCCGGATGGGATAAAAGAGGCGAGAACGTTGCCCTCTAAACCAGACTGCTTGAGGCCCCAAAGTTGGGTAATTACTCTTTCTCGTCTCTACACGCCTGCACATACTTTACTTCTGATTTTGTGCCCGCTGCGTTTTCTTAGTTGCAGACTAGACTTTGTGAGAGACTTGCTGCTTCTGCGCTTTTGAACTGGAAGACTTCTGGGAGCTTGGGTGATCATGTAATCCCCCAGATGCATTCGAGCACCTTTCCTCATTGAAATGTAACCCACCCAATGTCAAACCCACAAGAAAGAGTTCATATCTTGAGATCCAGCTGGTGACTGAAGGACCTCCATGGACTTGTGGCTTAGCTAATGTCTCTTTGTATTTTCAGCTTGCAATTGCAATGGCCATGCCTACGACTGCTACTATGACCCAGAGGTGGATCACCACAAAGCCAGCAAAAGTCACGAAGACAAATTTGAAGGGGGAGGTGTTTGCATTGACTGTCAGGTAGGCCTGAAGGGCTCCCATGGAAAAGGCTGTTGCAGACTCTTGTGTTTGTTTATGCTGTCACCCTGGAGTTCAGCCTTGCCGGCAGCTCCTCCAACCCTGTCACACACCCTCTGTTACCTTAATTAGGTCTCTCCCTGGAAATTCAGTCTCTTTGCCATAGATTAAAGGAGTGTGCACCAGTAATGAAAACAGCACTTGGGTTCCTAGCTGTCCCCTGGGTAGTACCATTACCTTTCCGATGCTTTAGTGTTACGTCTGCTGAGGCACTGTGCATTGGGAGGGACAGGTTGGTGCTGAGCATGTTGGAAAGTCCCTGCCTAGTTTGCAGTGTTCAGGTGCTGCCATCTCTCTGGATCTCTCTCTGACCACCAAAATGCTAATTATCTCCTTAGCCTCTGAACTTCCCAATGAAAGTGGGAAAGTAGCTCTTCTGGCCCAAGGTGACTGTGAGCTGGTTAATTCATGCACTGGCATGAAACTGGAGTGACTTTTAGCTGTGCTTTCTTGCTGGGAGGAAACAGATTGCTCCCGTCCTCCTAGCACAAAGTGGTCAGGACATTTTACCACCTGAAGCAAGTGAAATGGGCTTGACGGTCAGATATGAACCTGAAACTCAGACTGGGCTTATGGGAGGATACACAATTTGCAGGAAATGCTTTGTTTTCAAATTGGTGTATGTGGAATTTTGAGCAGATTTAAGTCTTCTGTGTGCTGATACTTCTGAGTTGCTTGCTCTGGACCCTGAAGCTGTTAGTAAATCTGGCAGATGAACATGAATCCTGCAGGCAGAGGAACTGATGCCCCTCTAACCCACTCTCTTTCAGCATCACACCACTGGCATTAATTGCGAGAGGTGCATCCCAGGATACTACCGGTCCCCTGAGCACCCGATCGACTCTCCATACGTTTGCTATCGTGAGTGTGGTTCCCTCTGCAGGCTATAGATGCCTGCTTGGACTTGATAACGCTGGGGAGCGTGGTCTGAAGGATTGGGCTGAGAGGTTTTTCTGGTGTAGGGAGTCCAGCACCATAAGAGATGTGGCTATGTGGACGGTTCCTGCTGCAGCTGGCATTGCCCATGGAAATGTATGTGCGCATGCAGCCATCTGCAGTATGTGTGTCTGCAGCATTCGTGAAATCAGAAGTGGTGGCATGTTCTAAGGCTGGAATGAGCTAAAAATGTGTTGTTACCCCTGCTGTTGCCTGCAGGGCAGTCCAGTCTTAGCTGTCATCTCTGTGCCCTTTCAGCTGGCACTTGCAGACTGTTGCTCTCCATGCCCTAAGACGGGGATTTCTAGGCAGCAGTGGGCTATATCCATCTTGCCAGGGAGCCCAGCTCATTGTGGTAGCTGTGACACATCTGTTGTGTCTGTGTCCCCGCGGCAGTGTGCTACCACCACCTCTCTGGGGAAATTGGGGTCTCCTGGAGAAGCAAGTTGGGGCTGTGCTGCTTTACTTGGGACCCTGCAGTGGGACAAGCACAGTGGGAGCAGTTCCTCTAAGCCAGACACCTTTTGAAGAGGCAAAATCACACTTTTTATTTTTGGAGAGAATTTACAGCAGATGGTGGGGTCTCTTACAGAGACTCTGTGTCATAGCGATGCTTCTGTGGTGCTCATGGCTGGCCAAGGGTCTCAGTTAGTGACAACCACTGCCAGCTCGTCCCTCTCTGCAGGCTGTAACTGTGAGTCTGACTTCACCGATGGCACCTGCGAGGACCTCACCGGCCGCTGTTACTGCAAGCCCAATTACACCGGGGAGCACTGTGATGCCTGTGCCGAGGGATACCTCAACTTCCCCCACTGCTACCGTAAGTGGGGGTGCGGGGCCGTGGGGTGGCCAGGTCTGGGAC
Organism: Calonectris borealis; assembly: GCF_964195595.1. Lineage (NCBI taxonomy): Eukaryota > Metazoa > Chordata > Aves > Procellariiformes > Procellariidae > Calonectris > Calonectris borealis. The sequence continues at coordinate 14,299,419 of NC_134328.1, read as the reverse complement.
TCCGCAGACCCAGCGGGTGGAGGAAGGGCCAACAGCTCCAGCTGGGGCTGCTCTCCAGGTGCCTCTAGGTGCCACATGGCACTCCTGTCCCAGGAAGAGTTCCTGCAGGTGGGAACAAGCCCGTGTTCGGCTTCAGTGGAAGCTGGACCAGAGCTGAGCTGGGCTGAACCTGGTTCTCTGGAACCCATTTGGTTCCATTTGGCTGGAGTCTCATCTCTTTCTTTCTGTGAAAGACATCTTTCCAGAACCCAGGTTAAAAATGGTTGTAATGGATCTTTGTTTAGTGGGATGTCTGCACTTTGTTCCATGTTCCACGTTTTCATTCAGCCTGTTCAGCTTTGGGACCATCAACCCATTGATATCCCAACAGGATTTCTTTGAGCATGTGTGATGACCTGTGCAATGTCTCTTTCTCTGTGTAGCCATTCCAGCTTTCGTTCACAACGATACTGGAGAACAAGTGCTCCCTGCGGGACAGATAATAAGTAAGCAGTGCAATTTTCCTTGCTGCTTTGGCTATTACCACGCTATTATTGCTGTTATATCTCACCACCCAGTGCAAGATCAGGTCTTCAGCTTACTGGGTATGTTGTAAGAGACAGCCCTGACACAGAGTGGCTCTGAGAGAGGAGGGAGCTGAGGGCTGGGGGAAAGGAAGTTTTATGAGCCCCTTTTTATAGCCAGGGAAACTCTAGCCCAGAGTGACCGTGTGATTATGTGCTTTTTTCTGGGGTCCAGGCCATGTGGGTACGTCCCTTCTGGCCTCCCTTTAAAGAACCCCCCAAGACCACAGAGGGCCTGTGGCTGAGCTGGAACCTGAGCTGGGTTCTCCCGAATCTCAGCCTCTGGTTTTAGATACAAACCTGTCCTTCTGCCACACCTGCATGCCCTGCGTTTTCCTGCTGATGGCCCCCTCTGCATGAAGCTGGGGGTAGCACGGCTGCAGGTGCCTGGGAAGCGTGCCCAGGCGGCCGCTCGCTCTGTGTCACTTTCTCTGTTGTTTTGAAAGCTCACCCGTGCCCTCATCCCTGCTCCCCGCCACCTCCCTCTTCTCTGATGCTCACTCTTCTCGGTTCATCTCTTCTCTTGTGCTTTTTTCCCATCTCTTTTCCCACCGAGTTCTCTCCTGTCTCATGCTCCCCAGTACACTCCAGATAACCTTTTCCTTCCTTCTGATATTTTAAACTCTGTATCTTCCAGACAGGTTTTTCTTTCCTGAGCTGGAATTTCTCACTTCCCTTCTCATTGTCCCACTTCCCCCTCCCTCTGTTTCTTGGCTGATTGCTGCCCTTCCCTCTCCCAGCCCAGCACTCCACTCCGCTGCTGTCAGTGAAGGCAGGGCTGGCCAAGGGCCTCAGCGCTGCTGGCCTGGAGCACCCGCCTGCCCTGGCAGCGGGAAGGTCTCGGATGCAGCTGAGCATAGAGTGACCAGAGAGGAAACCCAAACCCTACCCTGGCTAGCTGAAAGCTTTGGTTATTCCTGCACAGCTCTTGGGCAGTGCTGCATGAAATCAGCCCTGTGTGGGCTCATACAAGCAATGTTTGTCTGCCCTGTGCATTGCCCTGCTGCCGGTCCAGCACCTTGCACATCTGCGTGATGCTGAGGTCTCCCAACCACCCTGTGACCCCACGATCCAGGCGTGCTGGTCACTTGAGCAAGATTTGGTTAAAACATTTGCACCTGGTAGGAGGGCTCTTAGGAAGCAAATGCTTGAGCTGTTGCCTCTCATGGCAACTCCTTCCCTGTCCTTATGGGACCTCTGCCCAGCAGCAGAGATCAACTGACAGCTCTGTGTGGTGTTGCTTGTTGTGTGTCCCCCCTCCAGACTGCGATTGCTATGCCGGTGGGACAGAAGGCAACGCCTGTCGCAAAGACCCTCGGGTGGGGATGTGCGTATGCAAACCCAACTTCCAGGGAACACACTGTGACCAGTGCGCTCCAGGCCACTACGGACCCAGCTGCCAGCGTGAGTGACTCAGGGTTAGCGGCCCCAGGCTCGCCCTGCTCGCCTCCCTGCTGGCGAGGAGCGTGCTTCTCCCTGTCCTCTGCTCACACTGGGGAGGAGGAATTCTTCGGCCCCACTTCCAAGTGACAAATTCCCATGACTTGCTGGTATTTTCCACCCAGCCCTGACCCTCCAGCATCCTCCCAGCCTGGAGGGCCTCTTGAGAAATTCCCTATGGATGTGAGCTACGGGCTAGGCATGCTTGCTGTCAGCTGTGTCCCCCATGGTTTCTCCAGTGACTGTATTTCTACCCCAGAGAAACAGGCACTCTGGTTCCTTTCCTAGGAACAGGAAAGACTATAAGCTGTTTATTTACTGGTGCCCTCGTTGTTTTCCAGCCTGCCAGTGCTCCGGCCCCGGTCAGTATGATGGCACCTGTGACAGTGAGACAGGGCAGTGTCTGTGTCGAACAGGATTTGAAGGGCACTTGTGTAACCAGTGTGCTCCCGGCTACTTCAACTACCCTCTGTGCCAGCGTGCGTATCTGTCCTCTCATGGGCCTGGGTGGGCATGCACAAAGCCAGAGTCTTCTGGCAGGGTTTTGAAGGAGGACTGGGAAGTGGTTTTGTGGGTGTTTCGGAGGATATGTGCAAGGGGCAGAGATCAACAGTTTGAACGCTTAGAGCAGGACCTAAATGCCCGTCTGAGAACCTCAGAAAAAAAACCATATTGCCATGAGCTTTGGCCTATGCTCCCAGCACAGGGCAAACGGTTTCTCTCTGTTGCAGTATGCGGCTGCAGCGCGGTCGGGACGCTGCCGGGAGGCTGCGACTCCGTCGGGAGGTGTTTCTGCAAACCCGAGTTTGCGGGGCCGCGGTGTGAGCAGTGCAGCCCTGGGCACCACTCCTACCCCCACTGCTACGGTAAGGACGTTAACGTTCAGTTCCTTCTGGTCTGTCACCTTCTGAAAAACATGCCTATTTTTGCAAGATTTTGGTGTTTCTCAAAATCAAAACCTGTGGGGTTTGCACTGTGAATTTGGCAGCTTGTTCTGGAGTTCATGGATCATGCCAAAGCCTGGAAGACAAAGCAGTTTTTGTCGGTCACACTTCCTCATCACAACCCTGCTGTGACCTGGTGTCTCAGCTTATGCCTTTTTTTGTCTTTTTAGTGCATTAACCTACTAACCTGCTGAGGAACATTGAATGGGCTGTAAAAAAGCCTCAGTGGCATTTTCCTGGTATGGCCATGACTCTAGCTGAAAATATTCCCTGTCTCTCCAGGGGACTAAGAAATTAATTTAGTTCTGATGGAAATGGGTAATTTCTGTGGGGCAGAATGACAATTCAGGCAGTAGTGGTTGGCCACAGATCACACATTTTGTCAGACTATTGACAGTCCTGCTTTTACAGCTTGCTCCTGTGATTCCCGGGGTGCGGTGGACAACAACTGCAGCCCAGCTGGCCAGTGCCGATGCCACGTGAATTTTGCGGGACACACCTGCAACCAGTGTGCCCTGGGCTTCTACGGGTATCCCAGCTGCACACGTGAGTAACCAGCGTCAGATCTCAGGGGAGGAAAGAGAATACCTGCTGCTACTGGCTTTGTAATGGTTTTCCTTTCCATAATCCATCTCCAAGGGTTGTATATGAATATATTTGGCTCTTGCAGCAGGAATCAGTTTTCCTGTGCACAGTTCACCTGGCTATCTCATCTGACAGGTGTGCTCTATAAGGAGTAAACATCTCGAAGAAATGCGTTCCCAAAGGCTGTGTGGTTTGTCTCCCCCAGTTCATTCACTGTCACGAACAGCAGGAGCTTGGGTCTGCCTGCTCAGTTCGGAAATAAAACCCAGTCTGGATGTATGGCCTCTAATCCAGCGACCTATTGAGAAACAGAACTACAGAGTATGACTTGGGGAGCAGCCGTGGTTCGGACTCTCTCTCCGAAAGCAGTGTGTGCAGATGAACATAAAACGTGCTGAATTGCATCTGCCTGTCCTTGGGCTTCAGTGCCTGCAGCCAGAGAGAGCAGGGCTCTGAGCAGGGTGACATTTTCCCAGCGAAGTCTCAAACCACGTGTTCAGATTATACCCTGGTGCCATGAGGTGCTCAGTTGTGGCTCACATGACACATCCAGGTCTTCAGGGCTTTACTCCACCTTGGTTCATGCCAATGCACAGGAGGAGCAACTGTGCTGAAACCAGCAGGAGTACGGTTGTACAACAGGGCAAACAATGAGGATCAGGATTTGGGATTTCATGTCAGCCCCAAAGTCAGGGTGTCTGCTGGCATGGTGAGAGCTTTGCATCCACTTCCCTGGGCACTGCATCGCTCCTGGAGCAGAGCTGCTGGTGCCAGGGCTAAGCAATGCCTGTGGCAGGTGCCTGTGGCCCCAGATACTCTGAATAACCCTCCCCAGCTCTGGGCAGAGTGTCCCCATCTCCCTCCGTTGTCGGCAGTCCAACTGGAAGCCAGATGTACTCTTATGTCTCCCAGCAAGAATTTAGTGCTCATTAAAAAATAATCTGTGATACAATTTCCCTGAAGCAACAAAAGAGCATCATCACCCTCTTGCACCATACTAAATGCAGACGCCTGAGCCGCGGCCAGCTGGCAGGGTGCGGCTTGCAAATGCTGATGCCGCCAATATGCCTTTGAAGAGGCTGGAGGCATAGATTAAATGGTCTCGCAGGAGTTCAGTAGTCACTTCTCTTTTTTTTTTTATGTCTCATAAAGCGGTGTCCAAATTACAGAGCTGTAGAGGAGTCACAGCAAGGAAGGCAGAGGAGAACCTGATTTTATTTCTTTTGTAATCTGTTGTTTTATGAACAGTGTTTTGCTGTTAGCCAGTCAGGCGGTGTCAGCCTAAAATGTCCCCTTTGGCAGGGATTTGAGGAGTGCTGGCTGGGCAAGGAAGGCATGGGCAGCTCCCTGGCATCTTGCTGACCTTTCATGTGATAGGGCAGCAGGATCTCTACGTGCATTCGCAGGAGGCAGGTCATGCAGGAAGCCGCAGAGCCGTTGCCCTGCCCTTGCCCTCGGCTGCCGGCAGTGCCATGGCGGTGTTGTTGGCCTGCTGACTGCGCAAAACATCGCAGGGCAGACCCTGATGGCCAAATGCTGCTCTTAGGTGTTTGAGTGCAAATGGGCTTTTATAGGGTCTGTCACTGGTTGCTGACCTTTTGGGGATGAAATCACACATTCCCCTTTTCCTTAACCAGGATGTCTGCCCCCCTCCCAATATATGCATAAATGTATGTGAATAGGTGTGATAAACATTGCAACTTCTATTGTTTTTCTGGAAAGATGGGGTGTTTTTAACCAAAAGCAAAGAATGAGTGTGTATGTTATTTATAACCCATGTTTCTGGCTGCTTTGATGGTGGTGAAGGTCAGGCAGACAAAAGAGATGACAAGGGAAGCCTTGAATGCAGGAGGCCCTGTGCCCTGCAGCTCCAGCAATTGCTCTCCCCCCTTTTGCAGCTTGCCAGTGCTCCCGGGAGGGCTCTCTGCACAGCACCTGCGACCAGGAAACGGGGCAGTGCAGCTGCCGGCCCAAAGTGACGGGACTGCGCTGTGATAGCTGCGTGCCAGGCGCCTATGGATTTCCGCACTGCGAAGGTAACCTCCTTCTCCTCCCTGACGTGGGGGGACTCCGGTGTCTTGGGACATAGCGGTGCGGTGCTGGTAAATCACAGAATCGTAGAATAGTTTGGGTTGGAATGGGCTTATCATCCCCCAAGAGCTTTGCAAGGGAAAAAATAACCCCCTTTAGGAACAGCTGGGGTGTGAGCTCTCTCTTTATACATCCCTCCTTGTGCCTCTCTTTTCTAGTGGGCTCCTGTAACCCAGCAGGGTTGGTGACTGCAGATCCCTCGCTGGCCCCGGTGAGTATCAAATGAACCCACCAACCCCTGCAGGTCATTTTTGCGTGATCCCCTTTTACTCACTTTGGGACAAGTCCTTCCTTAAGCACAGCCTGAAAGCAGCCATTACCCACGCCGGAGCGGCAGACATCACGTTCAGCCACCGTGCTGCAAATTCTCACCTGCTTTTTTCTTCCCCTCCCTTTCCCCAGGGTTCCTGCGCATGTCGGGCGTATGTTGAAGGCCCAGCTTGCGACAGATGCAAGCCCTTATACTGGAACCTGACTCCAGAGAACCCCTACGGCTGCATGAGTAAGGAAATGACATTTGCATGGCCCCAAAAATTCCCCTCCGTGCTGTAATGGTGCAAGACCCAAAGCCAAGCCAGTGGGGACCATCACTGCTGGATGGAAGTCATACCCTTCCTACCTTCTTCACCCTGAAGTGACATGTCAAAGCTAGAGTGGTCTGGGTAACCCCCACTTGAAGAGGGGAAAGACTGGAGCCTGGAGCTTTTTCCTTGGGATGAAACACAGGGCTGGTGCAATGAGTTGTGTCATTCTCAGCCCTCCCTGCAGACTTTGCACGCTTAGGTTTTCATGGCCAAATGTGCAGAAAAGGCAAATGTCTTCGGCAGTTGTCCTCAACAGTAACTGTCCAAAATGAAATGTGAGCCCTTGTGTAGTGCTACCCTCTACTTGTCCAGTTCCCAGCTCCTCTTATCCCAGCCTGTGTCCTCTGGTGTGGTGTGGCTACTGTCCCCCATCAGGCTTCTTCTCAGGGGCTGATTGATCTTCTGGCTTTCTTGTTCATTTTTCTCTCTCCAGGCTGCAAGTGTGATACCAAGGGGACTATCAGCGGAATGGCAGAGTGCCAGCAGGTAGGTTTGCTCCCCTCTGCCTGCAGGCACCTCCGAGCATGTGCTGTGTTGGGAGTGTTTCAGTTCCATCTCTCCCAGCAGCTGCTGGAGAGGCCTGTCCTGACGCTGAGCTCTCAAAGGTTGCACCACAATCTGGGCTTGCATGAGAACATAGGATTAAGACCTGTCATAAATTAGGCACCTAAACATTTCTGGGTCTGGCCCAGGATGCCTGGATTTTTGTTTGCCTGCATTGCTGGGTAATTTAACTTATCTGGCCCTTATCTGGCCCACCCACGCGCAGGAAGCAGTGTAGAGCATGAAACTCAAAATGCTTTTCCAGTGTCTCAGACTGGGACCCAAATAACTGAGAAATGGCTTGGCCGTAACGAGCAACGGGAGGGAATGAGCTTCCATGCCTGCCTCTCTCCTAGGGCGACGGGCAGTGTTTCTGCAAACTGAACATCTGCGGCCAGTTCTGCTCGGCGTGCAAAGACGGCTACTTCAATATGGAGAATGCAAATTACTTTGGCTGCCAAGGTGAGGCCCCTTCGTGATGTGTTGGGTGAAGGAGGGGGACCACAAGTGGCTCTGCATATACCACCTGACTGTTGGCCGTGGAGAGAAGGGGCAGGAGATGTCCCACCTCTTGCCATGATCATACCGTGGCCCAGAGCAAGGGCTGGGTCTTGCTGTGGATCTGGAGATCTGAGTTCACACTTTTGTCACCGTTGGGCACAGGTCTGTCAGGCTGGGGAATGAAAGGCCAGGAAAGGTGCCCTTTTGGGTGCCAGAAACTGGTGTGTTTTAACCACTAGCCATGTCCTTGGGGTGGCTGTACCCCTTCCTCCTGTTGGGAGCAGGTGGGCATGGACATGTGGGGTTGGCTGCTCTCCATCGTGCCCATGGGAAGCAGGGAAGGAGGAGATCCGGCCTTTCTCAGCCAGCCCATGCGGTCCTGGCAGAGCTGGAAAGAGGGAGCAAGGCTGCTGCTGGCGGCAGGGCTGCGGCACCCAGCCATGAGGGTTTGCAGACCTTGTTCCTCCCGCAGCCATCAGCCGTCTGGAAATAGCTCGGCGCTGAGGTGGAGAGGAGCTGATCCAAGTGGGGCTGGGGCCAATATGAAAACGGATACAATGGAATAAAAATAGCGGCCCCAGCCTCCCCGCCTGCTGGGGCGTGCCTTTGATTAGTGACCAGGAGCTCGTTAGTGCTGCGGGAATGTAAACAGGCGCTTCCTGCCCCGCAGGCTGCCGGTGTGACGTCGGCGGATCGCTGGGGCCATCCTGCGAGGAGCGGAGCGGAGCCTGTCGCTGCCGGCAGAGCACACGCGGGCCCACCTGCACCCAGTAAGCTGCTAGCGGGAGATGCACCTTGGGGTGCTGTGCCTCCTGTTCGGTCCCTTGGGAATGGTGTCCTTGGCCACCACAAGGATGGGGACCTCACTGTCTGGGCTGCTGCCACATCAGCTTCGTGCCTGGCAGAGGTGTCCTCTTACCTCTCCCTCCAGATAGCCCAGCAGGTAACAGTGCTCCCTCTCTTCCCCAGACCTGCGCGGGACCATTATTTCCCTGATCTTCACCACTTGAAATTCGAGCTGGAGGAAGGCACCACGCCAGCCGGACGGGCTGTGCGCTTCGGCTACAATCCCCTGGAGTTTGAGGGCTTCAGCTGGCGAGGATATGCACAGATGTCCTCCATCCAGGTACGCCTGGTGTCTCCATCCCAGCCCAGCTCCTCGTGGGGAGAATGCGGCCAGTGGAGGACTGACGTGCTTTTGGCACACATCTTTTACCCTAAGTGCTTCTCAAACCCCCAAAGTCACGATGGCCAAAATAAACAGCACAGTGTATATATAGCCTGTTTGTGCAGATATTTCCTGTAGTGCTGGGGACGGCATAGACTGATGAGGAGAAAGATCCTAAATTGGGAATCCCCTGACATCCTAATCCGGTTAGACAAAGGTGGTAGCTTGGTGATTACTTACAGGGATGTCTATAAGCACTGTCTCTGGGTTGCCTTGTGGCTCTTTCATCTGACTCTGCTCTTTCCTGCAACTCTCTGCATAACCTTCCTTCCCTTTTCCAAAAATAAGTTAGCTCCTCCTTAGCTACCACATTCGGCTTGGACCTCTTGTTACCGTTCTGCTCTGCTCTTGCTGTTAGCTGTTTTGCTGTAACGATGGTTTACACTAACCTGGAGTTGTCTAAGCCCTAGAAGTGAAGCTATTTCATCCGTTGACTCTTTTTTCTCCTTGGTGGATTCTTCTTCTGCATGGCCCGGCAGAAGTGTCGCCTGTGTGTGTGTTTGGGGATGGGATGCAGGGCAGTGATTCTCTGACAGTCTTGTCCCATGTAAGATGTTCCTTATTCTGGTGCGTGTACTTCCAGTTTTCTTCACTTTTTCATGCTTAGGTAAAATAACAGGGGCCAAATGTGTCAGCCATTTCCCGTTGAATTTGTAGGTAGGAGCTAAGCAACAAACTCCTGTAGGCTCCCTTGAGAAAACCCCAGCCTTTAAAGCTTAAGAGTGGAGCTCATGCTCAAGCTCATGGCTTTTGTTTTGTATCCAGCATTGGCATTTGAGATAGAAACAGGCCTTGATAGAAGGGCCGGCATATGGCTTTCTGCTGGCAGGTCTCACCTGTAGTTTGCTCTCTGGAAGATCCTTCCAGTGGGAAGACGGTGTGTAACTGGAGCTTTGAAGGACAAAGAGCCCTCATTAGGATGCTTAGATCCTTTGAAATGGGTCGGACTTAAGCATCTCCTTAACTGGGGTCTTGCCAAACAGCGTCCAGGCAGGCAGAGGGCTGACACACCCATCAGTGGCACACTCCCTTAGCACCACTGGTCCTTAGTATTGCAGGTTCCCGAGGATGAGGCACCAGCTCATTTTGCAGCCTCCTCTGTAGGCATCTGGGCAGAGCCCTGTGAACACAAGGGCAGGTGCTTCAGTGTTTGGTACCTGCTGGCTGGTTACGGCACACTAAGCCCAAAAGCAACATGCCGATAACAAAAGCAAAAACTTCTTAAAACCTTTCCTCTGGCATCGTGTGTGCCCCGGGATAGCCGAACCACCCTGCTGTGCCACAGCATCTTCCAGATGTGGGCAGAGCCTTTCCACCCCCTTCCCGCAGGCAGGTTGCTCCCTTGGTGGCTGGCCCCAAAAGGGATGGCGTGGCGAGGTGCCCGTGCCGTGAGTGTGCAGCAGGGCCGGTGTGCTTGTCTCCTCCTTGCGCTGTGGCATGTTGCTTTGGGAGCAGTGAGCCGAGCGGCTGCGCTTGGGCTGGTAGCTGTCGGCGGTGGAGGTAATTGAAGGTGTGCTCTGCTTCTCTCCCCTTTCTCTCTCCCACCAGCCCAAGGTAGTGGTGACTCTCAATGTGACCTCCCCCGACCTCTTCCGCCTCGTCTTCCGCTACGTCAGCCGGGGGCCCGCCAGTGTGGAAGGGAGGGTCTCGGTCGTTGAGGAAGGAAAGTTTAATGTTTGTGGCAACTGTAAGTGCATTTTTCACTTCTAGACTAACTCAGAGCATCCCACGCTGCGGCACTGCTCCTCTGCCCCTTCTCCTGCCCCAGGTGTGCCCGTCCCAGGTGTGCCCATCCCAAGTGTGCCCGTCTCAGGTGGCCGCCAGAGCTGTGCCATGGGATGGCGAGGGAGGGGGAAGAGAGGCAGGCAGGCAGGCAGGTAGGCAGGCGGGTAAGGCTCTCCCGCAGAGCGGGTGGGCGGTCAGGAGCTGGCCCCCCAGTGACATGTGCCCCGTGTGCTTTTTTGCTTTTTGCAGAATAAAATCAGAGTCACTGTAGACGTGAAGGAGGCAGAGCTCTATCTGTTCCATGTCATCCTGAGGTATATTAATTCAGGAGGGGCCACTGTGTATGGCAAAATTACAGCTTATCAGCCACGAAGGAGAGGTAAGGATCCCAGACTGCTCTGCTCCCCTGCACCATCGCCACCTCCTCCCCATCCCAGGCAACCTTCTGCATCATCCTTTCCAGAAGACACTTCCATATGGCTTTACCCATTAGTCCTGCCCTTCCAATTTAAAGGCTGATTTGAGTTTGCAGTCCTCTTTATTTAACAAAGCAGCAGCAAGCTGGCCCCAGTCCTGGGGCTGCGCCTGAGGACTGTTATCAGCCAGGCTGGTGTGAGATGAGGCTATTGTATGATTCCATACAATCTTTCCAGCATGGCACAAGATCGCCCCAGTGCCCTAGGCAGAACTGAGCCGAGTTTCCACAAAACCAGAATGGGCCAAGTGCTGGGAACTGGATCCAAACTTTGGCAGCTGGACATGGTTTTATTTCGCAGGTGCCCTCATGTGGCAGTCCTGCCCTTGCCTTGCACTTCTCCCAAACCAGGCTGCTGGCTTCACACATGTCGTGGTGTTTGGAAGTGGTGTGGAATTGCACGTGTTATACAGGCATTGCGCTCTGGTGCAATGTCTTCTCATCAAGCCATGAGCTGCTGGAGAAGAAGAAGAGCCACCAAAAGATGGCTGAACAAGTGTAGAGACGTGGACAACAAATATTCTGGGAATCAATATGAGCAAGACTGCATGGTGACAGACCTGAGGCCATGCAAGTGCCCTAGTGGGTGGTTGGCTGATTGATTTTACCCCTTCTAATGCTACAGCCACATCATCCTGCTGAAGCTCTTCCTCCAGACCATACGTGCACAGCACAAGGCTGTCGACACCAGCTGTGTAATTTATCAGTGTGTGGCGTTCTCTCCTCTATCTTGAATTGAGATAGAAGGTGTTTTGCCTTTGATGTGATTCAAACCTTGTGTGCAAGGTTTGAAATGCCAAGATACTATTTTTCTATTTTTTTTTCTTGAGGAGAAAAATAGCTGGTTATTTCTATGGCCAGTCATATTATGCAGCAGAAAGACAAGAGAAGCATGAGGTATGCGCGTGCTTTAGGATCCCACCAAAGGTCAGAAAGTATTTAATCTGTCCTATCCAGCAGCAGAGCTCATTTGCCTTATACTGTGCTTCCCTCGTTGCTCAGAAGCAACATTTGATTTTTCTAGTGCTGAAGGCAAGCTGCCAGACTGACACACCAGCAATGGGATCCAGGAGGACAACTTCCTTGATAGGCCAGATCGGCTCCAGAAATGCTGAGCCACCTTCTGGGTGGGTGGAATGGGCTTCACATGGTAAAGGACAAGCAGCCTGGAAAGAAGATAAGTTGGAAGATGCAGCTTGCAGAAAGAGAAGCCTTTTCCGAGTATATGATTTGCAGACCGGTTTCTCCCACCCCACCTCCAGAAGCCATCTCAGTTTGAGCTGTGTATCGTCTCAAAGGGATGTGAAACTTCAGCTTGTCAAGAAATCTACCCCGTTGCCTGTTCAGGGAAATCTCTTCATTCCTTGCATCCTCACCTCTGCTTCCCATCTGAGAAAGCGAGGGCTCGGCCACAGCTGGTGCCAGGCATGTCGCAGAGCTAGCATGCATGGGAAGGGGCTGACCCATCCCAGCAGTTGCTCAAGCCCTTGCTTTAGCTTCTGGCCCTCTGCATTATGCCTTGATGTCCGTGTACCACACCAGGGTAGTCAGCGTGCCACATTCCCCACTTCCTTCTTCATCTCATCTGTTCGCTGTGCAGCCATACTTGGTGAATCCCTCTCACCCGTGCTCTTCAAAACGCTCCTGAGACTGCTAGACAGGCAGACAGTCTGCTTCTAGGTGCTGTACCGTTATTGCATCCAAAGTTAATGAATTCAAAGGTTATGGGACCGTGTCAGCTGAGCCAAGGAGCTGTTAACAGCAGCAGAATCAGGCTTTAAACCCGTTCTCTCCTGTCAGTTAAAATCAATGTCTAAATCTCAGGTGCAGAGTCTGTGGCTGGCAAGAAAGACAGGAGCACAGCTTGGGGGTCTGAGAGTTTGCCAGAAGAGAGGTATCTCGCCTGTGGGGCTGGGGTCAGAATATCCCTAAGGAAGAAGATATCTGGGCAATTCTTTTTGTCTGTCTCAGAATAAAATCCTAAAAGATTAATTCCTTCCTTCTCTAGCTGGCAAAACGCTCCTTGGCATGCAATACTCCGTGCTTTGCCGTCCGGGGATGCAGAGCACACTGTGAGAGCTGTGGATTAGCATTAAGGATTGCAGTGATTTATTTTTTTTCTCCCATTAAGCCACTGAGCAGATTCAGAGTGGATGTCTCTGTTACAGGACAGCATGGGATTGTGGTGCATCTGCTACGGCAACGCCGAGAGAGCAGGAGCCCGGGACTCCCCACTGCACTACAGAGCTGCTTCCCTGAGTGTAGCCTCCTATTTGCAGCCCCAGGTTTTCCATCCCAGTCCCCTCACAGCCTCTCATCCCTCCCACTCCAGGTACCGAGCAGACCAAGCAGATTGTCTTTGCTCCCAGTACGGAGCCAGCCTTTGTCACCGTCCCCCAGAACAGCTTTGGGGAGCCCTTCGTACTCAACCCCAACACCTGGTCTCTGGTTGTTGAAGCAGAGGGTGTGCTGCTGGTAAGGACCAGCCCCCATGCTCCATCCACTACACGGGGCTTCAGCAGCTCCCTAGGGGCAAGTGTCCCAAACATAACCAACTCTCCCATCTCTCCTCCTAGGACTATCTGGTTTTGCTACCCAGCTCGTACTATGAAGCTCCAATACTGCAGCTAAAGGTCACGGAGCCATGTACCTACCAGCCAGCCCCAGAACAAGCCACCCAGAAGTAAGGATCTCTACGTCTTTGTGCTGTGTGGGACCTGCTCAGCTCTTCTTGGTCTGGGCTTAAGAGAGAGACACAGTCCACACTCCGTGAGGGTCTGGATGCAATAAAACTGCGTAGTGGAGCACTTTGCCATGGTTGATAAGGCCTGCTGAACCTGCTCTGTCCCAGAAAGCCAACACATAGATCTCCTCATCCATGTCAGTCTGTGTGTTCTCATGGACCCTGGAGGGCCAGCTCATCCAGTAAGACCATAGCCCTCTCCTCTACTAGGCTGAGTTCCCAGTGCCGGGTTGTATGTCAGCCAGCAGCCCTGGAAAATGGCTACAATGAGTTAGGTCTTGCTGGACTATTTAAAATGAATGGGCAGAGTCTGGTAGTGCTTAGAGCGTCTCAGTGCATCTGCTTGCTCTGCCCAGGACCTCTCTGTCCATCTTGGCAGGTTGGGCTCTGGACACCAGTTGTCCTGTCCACTATAGCAATGGTCCCCAGGATAAAGCACATTGCAAGGGGAGAAGCTTTTTGTTGTTACTGCCATCATGGGTCCTATAATACAGAATCTCTTGCTCCACACTAACCAGAGATGTTCCTTTGGGCATTGGAGCCTTCATGTTGGACCAAAGCCTTTTGCAAATCTTGCTGGGATCAGGCTGTATGGGTGCTGTTGACTCTTACAATCATGATGTAATAACCATACTTTGCAATTTTTTTCTTAATGTTTTTAGCTGTCTCTTGTATAAGTACCTGTCTGTCGACGGCTTCCCTGCCGCGTCAGGGGTGGATGCAGTGTGCAGGCTGGACAACCGGTTACCCAGAGCGTGTCCCACAGAGCAGCTCAGCCCCTCGCATCCCCGGATGGCAACGTGCAGCGGCAGTGATGTGAGTGGCACTTCTGTTTCATCCCTCACATGGGCGCTGCGGCACTCATCCCTCTGCTCCCACCGTCTGGTGCTTTACATACGCTTGGGCAGGTTAGCAAAAGGGCTTTGCACCCATGTACACCCCACTGTTGCCCCATCGGTCTTGCAGCTGTGTGCTTGCGTGCCCTGTTGTTCAAGGCACCCAAAAGCAGCGTCTCACATGGACACGTGTGGTATATGGTAAGAGTTGGCCCGTTGTCCCCTCAGCTGCAGAGGAGGCTGGTTCGTAGCACAGTCATCCTGAACACGCTCACTACAGGGAGTGGGACAGGAGACCCTCACTCAGTCACCTCTCTGTCCTCCAGGTGGAAGTCCAGCTCTCCCTGCCTGTTGCCCAGCCCGGGAAATACGTGCTGGTGGTGGAGTACGCCAACACCAATGCTTTGCAGATGGTGGGCATTGCTGTGAGCTCGCCGCACTTAGCCATGCAGCAGGCCACATTCATCTTCTACCCGTGTGTCTACAGGTATGGTCAGCTCCGAGACAGAGAAAGCGTTCGGTCCTTCTCCGACATGGCAAGGACAGGCCCCCCCAGTTGAGCTTTTTCTGCTTTATCACATGAACAAAGCAATGCCTCAGCATTGTACGTCCAAACTCATTCTAGCTGGACATGGATTTTAGTGACTGTCTATCCCTGGGAAATACATGGCATCCCTGGCACACTACCTGTGCCAACGTAGTCCTCTAATGCCTCTGCCAGGAAATAATCTGTTGCTCCCATTTACAGCTGGGTACATTGGTAAGGGCCCTGGTTTAGGGAATAGCCTATGGGCAGGTTTATTGGAGCTGTTGGTACAGGTCAAACCCTGTCTCTTACTGTAAAAGTGTCTGACTTCAGACTGCAACCTTTGCGATAGGAGACAAATGTCTGGGGTGTCCTTGGGAAACTTCACTCTTATGATTTGCCAGAAAAAGCATCAAAAGATTTACAGGGACTTTGTATAAATACCTTCAGGACCTATAGCTGGCAAGACAAGAAAAGGGTCATGATCCGGCTCAAGGCTGGCTTCAAACTCTGTGTTTCTCTTACAGTTTCCTTTGTCGAGGGATTGCTGTAGATTCCCAGAGCCGCATGGCAATGTTTGAACTTACCTCAGAGGCTACCATTCGGTTCACCTCAGATCTGGCTGACTTCTTCCTGGTAAGGCTCCCTGCAAGGGCAGCTCTGTTTGCAGGTTGCAAGGGGGAGAGACAGGAGTCGTACCTAACCTGTAGAAGAGTTTTCTAGTCCTGTTTGGACTGGATACTAGATCTTAGTCTATGTCATGAGCAGTCCAAGGTGGAGAACGTGGTCAGTGGTGTGTTTTGAAGTGGATCATGGGACTGGGATTTCGGAGAAGATGGGGAGAAGCAGCTGCTCTTTGCAGAGGGAGCTCTGCAGCAGTGTGGCAGTGCTTCCTTCTATTTTACCTTGAAGGCATTCAAAGTTACTTAGCCAAGGATAGAACAAACCAATAAATATGTGGAGCTTCTAAACGCCTTAGGGCTTGTGCCAAGGAAGAAGGGGCGGTAAGCAGAGGTGTGACCTGCCATGCATTAGCTGACGTGTCTGATAAGGAGGTGCTTAGTGTGGTCAGCCGTGATCGCTGGTGGGCACAAACACTGCTGTAGGCTCCCGGTGGCAGATATTGTCATGTAACTGGGTGTCTCTCTCTCTCATGTGTGACAGCACAAAGTGTACCTCGTACCCGCTGCGCAGTTCACCATGGAGTTCATTGAGCCGAAGGTGCATTGCATCAGCGTCCATGGCACGTTCTCATCCAACAGGTAAGAGTCTCGGGTCCCTCAGGGTTTTAGCATGAATGTGGCTGTTTCCAAAAGCAATTGCTTTCTCCACTTCCCTCAGGTTTAGAGCCTTTTCAGTTCTTGACCCAGGAGAAAGAAATCTGTGGCTGAGGCGAAGCGCCTTGCCCGTGTCCACCGAGTGGCAGCAGTGGAGTAAGGACTGGAAGTCAGGCTGCTGGTCCTTTACCCGAACACCACACTGCCTCCTGTGGCAGACACTCAAGTGTCATCCTGAAAAGCTTTTCCTGTGCTTGCTCACATACAGCAAGAGACATTCACTGTATCCAAATTCTTGATGCTGCTTTGAATCAGTATTTGCACGGGAATTAGCTTGTGCAAGGTTCCTATTCTTCCTGCTGAGCCTGTGTCCCAGAGCCCCCGGGGTCCTGGTAGAAAGCTCTCCTTCAGCAGGCATGCTTTGTAATCTGCCAGGTGTTACAGGGCGTGCTTCTGCTGCCACGACTCCCATAGCTTCTCTCTTTCCTTGTCAGAGATCTTTACATCCTATTTTCTCCTTGTCTTGCAGCAGCTCCTGTGTTCCCTCAAGGTTCCTGAAGCTTTCTCAGTCGATCATTTTGGAGGGAGGCCAGGCTCTGCCCATCGCTCCTGATGTCCCCCTGGCTCAGGCGGTCCACGTAGCTCCAGCCGGGGTCCCGGTGGAGCCTGCACCTCGGCCTCCCACAGCGGTGGATCCCACTGCAGAGCTCATCCTCCTGCAACCACCACAGGTAATGCCATGGGCATGGGTTGGGCTGGTTTGGTGGTGCTGTGACACCAGACACCTGGAGCACAGAGAAGTCTTCCTTCTGTATTCAGTAGCTGTAGCAATTAGCAATTTAGCAATTAGCATTTTCAGAATTTAATCAGGTTGTCCCTGAACCTGTAATTCCTGTGGACTCTCCTGTCTTAGCTGCATCCAACCGTGCTTGGTTCTCTGAGCTCCCAGGAAAGGCTTTGCAGGTGGCACCATTAGAGGGGGGAGTGTGGAGACAGGGGGGATTGATTCACCAAAAGTCTCAAGACCTGACAGCTGTGCAATAAGAGCACAAATTTGTGCAATAGTAAAAAATATCCCAGCTGTGAGTGCAGCTGTACGATGTGGGGTTTTGTCTCTTTGTTCTCCTGTTTCGGGCTAGGCTGCTGTTGTGTTTAACAGCCGGATCCAGACCCTGGGACGCTATGCTTTCATCCTACACTACTACCAGCCCAACCATCCCACCTTCCCCGTGGAAGTGTTAATCAACGGTGGGCGTATCTGGCAAGGTGAGAAGAGTGGGGACCTGGGGGAAGCTGCTGGTAGACAGTAGCCCTGGAAAGTTTTTCATGCCAGAGGATAATGCGGGTTCTCCGAGGAGTGCAAAGATGAAGCGAGACTGACTCATCTCTTCCAAACTGGGAGGGTATGAGGGGGACTGTAAGAGAAATGTGGGTCCAATACATTTGTTGTCTTTTCAGGTCAGACCAATGCTACTTTCTGCCCACATGGCTACGGGTGCCGGAGCCTGGTAGTTTCCGAGGACCAGATTATCCTGGATGTTACCGATAATGATCTGACTGTGGTTGTTCGAGTGCCAGAGGGCAAGCAGCTGTGGCTGGTGAGCCTCTCTCCGGGAAGCTCCCAGGGCATGGTGGACCAGGCTCCAGCAGGGCTGGAGTTTGTCCTTGGGGATTTTTGTCACTGTGTGACTACGGGAATGTTTTCCACCATCACTCAGTTTCTGAACTACCCTAGAAAGTTGCAATCTCCTTAGTGGTGTAGAATTGAGGGCAGAATTCTCAGAGACAGGATCTGTATATGGTAGTTATTCTTCACTGTGTGGTTCTGATAGCAAAACAAGGCAGAAGTTAAAGCTGTTGCTTTGCATACATAACTTGTGATAATCCAGAATAAGCCTTATTCCTGCCCCAGCAATATTTTGCCCTGGCATAGCATTATTTGTCCAGGCAGGTCTCATCATGGGAGCAGGTAGCCCTTGTTATCCTCAGGCAACAGGACTAGAAGATTGACCAAAATTTGGGTAAATGGCTGAAAGACAGAATTGGAACCCAAGTGCCTTCATGTCTAGGAGTTTGACATGACAGTGACTGCCTGCCTCTGTGCTGAAGCAAAGCCAGTGCTGCCCTTTTGGGGTATCCTGCCTTTTTTTACCCCAGTGAATTTAGGCCACTTCTCACATGGAGCATTAGAGTAGATGGACCCTGATGGACAGACCCCAATAGAGAGGTGGTCCCTGGTCTTTCAAGTACTTGGGCACTTTGTGTGTTATGTTGTGTACTAGCAAGGGATGAGCTGATGAGAAGTTGATGCATTTGGACTTTAGAGTGAGCTCATTTTGGACTGCATCTGTCTGGCTCAGCTAAAGAGCCTGGCTCTCACCCATCTTGTCCTTGCTTTGCAGGATTACATCCTTGTGGTGCCTGAAGACAGCTACAGCTCTCCGTACTTGCAGGAGGAACCCCTGGACAAGTCCTATGATTTCATCAGCAGCTGCGGCATCAACAGCTTCTACATCAAGTGAGACTCTTAGCTTTGGGTGGCTGCTCTGCTGTCTGTGGGCTGCACACTCCTCAGGGAGCAAAAACCCCTTCCCTTTGTGGGCCCTGTGTGTGGCAGGGGAGGGATCTGGTTCAGGCTTTCCTTATCTAATGACCAAACCTGTGAGTATTCGGGGGATCTCAGTGTCACAGGGCTGTCCCTCCCACTGATTCAGTACCTATTGCTGCAGGAGATTCTGCTGGTTTTTGGGGTGGTGGGGAGGCTGTGGGGGTGTGCAGCACGGTGATTCCTCCTGTCTTCCCCTGCAGCCCCAGCACGTCGTCGAGGTTCTGCCGTGACTCTGCCATCTCGCTCTCCCTCTTCTACAACAACGGGGCACAGCCCTGCCGATGCCACGAGGCAGGGGCGCGGGGCAGCCAGTGCGAGCCCTTCGGCGGGCAGTGTCCCTGCAAGTCCAACGTCATCGGACGGGAGTGCTCCCGCTGTGCCACTGGCTACTGGGGCTTCCCCAACTGCAGGCGTGAGTTGTCCTCTCCTGCTCTGCTTTCCCAGTACTTGCTGTTTTGCCTCTTAAAGGGCTAAGGCTGATTTGGGAAATGGCTGTATTTTCCAGCCCTGTAATGGCTCCACTTGAATGAAAACAGCCCAGCTGCCCGCAGAGCAGTTGAACTGCCTGGGTCTTGTTCCCCCAAACACAGCCCCTTTTCTACCCCTTCCAGCCTGCGACTGCGGGACACGTCTCTGCGACGAAGTGACGGGGCAGTGCATCTGTCCTCCGCACACCCTGAAGCCCGAGTGCGTCATCTGCGAGCCCCAGACCTTTGGCTGCCACCCCCTCATCGGCTGCGAGGACTGCAATTGCTCTCGGCCTGGCGTGCAGGAGCTGACGGAGCCGGGCTGCGACGTGGACAGTGGGCAATGCAGGTGAGAGAGCCCTGTCCCTGGTGCAGGACAAGTCTGGCAGCATCCCCGTTCCCCGCTGGAGTGATGGGACTTGTCGGCAGGCTGCAGGGAGGAAACGTGCAGGATGGGGAAATCCTCGTCAGCACTGTGTCCCTGCCAGTGTGGGTGAAGCTCTGAAAGCCCGGCTGCTCCCTGCACAGCAGCACGAGGTAGAGGTTTCTAATGCTGCGTCTCTTGCGTCCCATCCAGGTGCAAGCCCAATATCATAGGGCGACAGTGTGACCTCTGTGCCCCTGGCTTCTACCACTACCCCAACTGCCGGCGGTGTGACTGCCACCAGGCCGGCACCGAAGCAAGCGTGTGCGACCCGGTCACGGGGCAGTGTCACTGCAAGGTCAGTCCTTTGATGCCTTCACGTGGTGTTTCTGCTTGGCTCAACTCTCCTGCTCTGGCAATACAGCTGGTTCAGCCTGGGGGGGGCTGTGGGTGTCTGGCGTGCCAGGAGGGAGCAAGGCTTGAGAAGGAGAATGCCTGTGTGCTAGCTGCAGCCAGCCCACCCCGTGTGGTGATGGGTTCAGAGCACCCTGAAAGACTCCTTCTCCCCATCTTTCCTGGCCGTGAAGGCCTACTTTGGGCTGTCACTGGGGAGACAGGCAGTTTGAGTTGCAGGTAAAGCTGTCAGCGCTGTTGACTCCTCCTGCTTCTATGTAACCTAAACTGCTGCTGAGCTACCTGCTTCAGCATCTTTGCAGGGCTCACAAGTGCTTTCTCCAAGTGAATTTAATGTTTGATGGGTGGTGTGCAAGCAAGCCTGTTCGGGCACTGCTTAATCGTCTTTCAGCATCACATCATTGTGCTTTGGTCACTCGTACGGCTGTCTCTTTTCTCCATTAAGGTCTAGTGAGGAGCTGCTGACGCTATTGAGCTTTGCTTGTCTTCCAGGAAAATGTGGAGGGCCCGAGGTGTGACCAGTGCCGCCTGGGGACATTTTCTTTGGATACCAGCAACCCCAAGGGCTGCACCAAGTGTTTCTGCTTTGGTGCGACCGATCGCTGCCGCAGTGCTGAGAAGCACCGAGCTGAGGTGAGAGGAGCCAGGGGCCACCAAAGCCTGCAGTTCAGTTGTGTTCCCGTCGTCCTGGCTCCCTGCTGCCCTCGGGTCTCTGTCCTGCATTAATCCTACCCTCACACTGTAAGGAGGGTTATCTTTTGTCTCCCTGTGCCCGTCTCCCACTTTCAGCCCCTTTTCCTGGTCTCTGGGGTCTCATAGACTGAAAGGTCATGGCATGGGGAGACTGGAGTCATGGGCAGACGGGAGGCAGGGGTGGTGCTCAGCTTTCCAGTGGCTTCATCAGGATGCACGTGAGGTTGTGAGCCTGTTGTCATCCTTTCTGCTGCTCTGGGACTTGCTCTTCTGAAGCACCCGCACCCGAATACATTCTGTGGCTCCACCAGAAGATCTATGGTTGCTCTTCCCCCACAGTTCGTCGATATGAACGGGTGGCTCTTGCTGACCAGTGATCGCCAGGAGGTGCCGACGACTCTGAGCCTGCAGGAGCAGCTCCTCCGCGCTGATCTCAAGAACCTCCCGGATGCCTACCAGGAGCTCTACTGGGTTGCACCCAGCTCCTACCTCGGGGACCGGGTAAGAGCACAGTGGCAGCTGGACCAGCAGTCATGCGCATCCCTGAACCCCACCAACACGTGTGCCAGCAGCATGCACACTGACATGCAGCCATTGTTCATGCTCTGATTGAACATAGACAGCTCTGACGCAGCTCATGTGCAGCAACACATGCAATTTGGCTCTCCCTCAGGTTTCCTCCTACGGTGGGCACCTGCGCTATGAGCTTCACTCCGACCCACGGAGGGGTGACGTGTTCATTCCCATGGAGTCCCGCCCAGATGTGATCCTGAAGGTGCAGCCCGAGAAATTTCCTGGTGCCCCCTGCTAATGCACGAGCAGGATGAGGTGGTGACTGACACCTTCCTTGCTTTTCCCAGGGAAATCAGATGAGCATCATGTTTCTGGAAGGCACCTACCCTTCCCCAGGGGACATATATGAAGGCCAGCTGCAGCTGGTGGAGGTGAGTTTGCACACATAAGCGTGTACCAAGTTAAGTGCTCAGATGCTACTGAAAGGACAAGACTAGCATGTAGACAGAAGGGACAATTGCTTTGGGCTCAGTATTTTAGGTGCTGCCTATTGCAGCAGAACTGGCTGTGAATATCCAGGGGCTCTTTTACCTATGCAAAGGGGAGACATCTCAGCAGCAAGGTAGCGAAGGCTGGGCTGTGGATGTTCAGGTGCCTGTGCTTCCTGCCAGTAATGTCAGGTCTTCTCCCACTAGGGTAAGTTCAGGCACACAGAGACGCACAACCCTGTGTCTAGAGAGGAGCTCATGATGGTGCTGGCAAACCTGGAACAGCTGCAGATCCGGGCACTCTTCTCCCAGCTCTCTTCCTCTGTGTCCCTGCGCCGTGTGGTCCTGGAGATGGCGACAGATACAGCTACGGGCATCCGTGCCAGCAATGTGGAGCTGTGCTTTTGCCCAGCTAACTACCAGGGGGACTCCTGCCAGGTAAGGGTGAAAGCAGACGTGCTGCTCCAGGCAGAGGGGAGTCAAACAGTCACATTTTGGGTCTCAGTCACCCCTCGTGCTTGGTGCAGGTGGCAGCCACAGGGTTTGGATGTTTGTGCAAAGCAGTGGTGCCAGAGTACCAGCTTCCAAGCCGACCCCTGAGGGTTGTGCCAGAGGAAGGAACAACATCTCCCAGGTTCCCCCACACCAGCCCGCTCCTGGCTCCCCTCCCACCACAACACAGTGCACCTGGGAGAGGTGCGTTAACTGCATCTGCCCTCTTGGAAGAGGCATGGTGGAGAAATCGTTCAGGTGGTGCACACCAAAATGAAGTGCATGCAGTACCTTGGAATAGGTCCTTCTGTCTGGCCAATTATCTCCTATTGATGAGGAACTGGAATGAGCTGCACTGAAAAATCTTCGTTGTTGCTTTTAATCTCTTCTCCATCAGTACAACCCTGTGGGAATTCTGTCATGGAAACTAAACTATTCTCTTTGCTTTGCCTGAATATATTGGGCTGTTTTTCAGATCTCTGTCTTTTTCTCTGTCCTCAGGAATGTGCTCCAGGTTACTACAGGGACACCAAGGGGCTCTTTCTGGGAAAATGCATCCCATGTCATTGCAATGGCCACTCAGATCAGTGCCTGCCGGGCTCTGGGATATGCCTTGTAAGTAAACAGTGAAGCAGCGTGATATTTTGGAGTTATAAGGTCTGTAGCATGTGATTAAAAAGCTCTTCACATACTAAGTGAGCTGGCAGGGCTGTGCCTGAATTGGAGCATTAGCTGCATGTGCCGTTTCGGGAGTGGTCCTACTCAGGGTCAGCTTAGGGTGAAAGACAGTTCTGGGAAGGAGGAAGTACTGAAGCATCCAGATATCTGGTGAGGAATTCTTTGTGCAACCCGCCATTTCTTGCTGTCAGTGCTGAGCCTGCACCTTGCCTTCTCCTTGCAGAACTGCCAGCACAACACGGAGGGAGACCACTGTGAGCGATGCAAGGATGGCTACGTGGGCAGCCATTCTGCCGAAGAACCCCTACAGTGTGTTGGATGTCCGTGCCCTCTTTCAGTTGCCTCCAACAAGTAAGCACCTTTGGATGGGATTTTCTATTTGGCCTCACTGTGTAACCACTGGGAACCACGCTGTGCCACATCAGAGCACTGGCAGGTGTCCCAATTCCAGCCTTGTCCATGACCCCAAACCATGTCCATGGCCTCTTACCCACGGCCCCAGCGGCCCAAACCGAGTGATCAGCTCCCCTGGCACCACGTCAGGGGGAACGGCACCTTCCTGTTCACCCCTTGTCGTTTCAGTTTTGCCATCGGTTGTGTCCACAAGGGCTCCAACACACAGTGCCTCTGCAAGCCCGGCTACGCTGGACCCCACTGTGAGCGGTAAGGGTGATGGCACCCACGTTTCTGAGGCCATGCACACCCAAGTCCCGTGTAGCCACTGCTGTGGCAGAAGTAAAGTTCTCCTAGTAGAGACTGCAAAGGAAACGGTTGGCTCTGCCCCCAGTGCGCTTTGCTCTGGCAGGATTTCTTTCAATCCTTTTCAGCCTGCAAATGCCCTATTGCTGTCTCCACTG
The DNA here is from genome assembly GCF_964195595.1 of Calonectris borealis. Taxonomy (NCBI): domain Eukaryota; kingdom Metazoa; phylum Chordata; class Aves; order Procellariiformes; family Procellariidae; genus Calonectris; species Calonectris borealis. The sequence goes on along the minus strand of NC_134328.1, from coordinate 14,275,784 downwards.
CTGATATGTTGTGTTACCATGGGTGTATTACTTAGCTGTGCTTTGCCTTGACTTGCAGTCTGTGATAAAGGCACCTTTCTGGGGTATCGTGAGGCAAAATACAGAGTGCTTTGAGATCCCCGAGGGTTGCAGCAGTTACAAGTGCTGGATGCTCGCACTGTTAAAGTTGCACAAGACTCAAGCATGGTGCAGGCATGAGCTGTCAGATCCCCCCCAATGCCTGGCTGTGTTTTAACATGCCGTATTTTTCCAGGTGTGCCCCAGGATACTACGGCAATCCGATGGTGATTGGCAGCTCGTGCCAGCCCTGCGACTGCAGTGGGAACACGGATCCCAACATGCTGTTCAGCAGCTGCGACTCCCTGACAGGCGCCTGCACGGGGTGCATGCACCACACGGCCGGCACGCGGTGCGAGGTCTGCACCCCCGGCTACTACGGGGATGCGGTGGCAGCCAAGAACTGCACACGTGAGTGGGGCAGGCAGCAAGCACTGGGAGAAAAGATGGACAGACTGACTGTGGACGTGTTTAGCACCTTAGCCAGGCTGTGTGTTGCCCTGATGAGTCACGCGCTTGGTTGCACACATTGCAGGCATCCTCCAAAGGCAATAATAAGAAAAAAAACAACTCCAAAAACCTGCCCTCCAGCATCACAGCTCTATAACCTCCAATCCACCCCCGAATGCGAGCCACCAAACCACACCCAGGCTGGAACGGTCTTGCCCCAAGCAGCTACCGCAGCAGCGGTGCTGGCACTCCCTGAGGAGTGTGGGTTTGCACAGCCCACTCCCAGCACTGCTCATCTCCCTCTGAGGAACAGCAGCCAAATTGCAGCTCACAAAAGGGGGTCTGCCCTGGGCAGGTGTCATGGGAATAAGTTGTCAGCAGGGGAAATCCAAGAGGAAAGAGGCTCTGTCTTTGCTCTGACTGTGATAGATAAGGGAGAAGTAGGATTCCCTGTCAAGAATAAGGTTTGTGAGTGGCTGAGCAGTCTCCTTGGCATATAACTGGGTGTATTTTTCCCTGGCAGAGTGCAACTGTTCACCTTGTGGGACAGAGTCGTGCCATCCACAAACGGGCCAGTGCTTCTGCAAGACTGGAGTGACAGGCCAGCACTGCGACCGCTGCGAGGTGAGGGATGTCTGCATACTGGGCTGGTGCCTGTCCTTGGAACGGGGATGAGGGGCAGCCCCGGTGTGTCGTCCCCAGGCCTGTGAGCAGAGCGGTGCTGGCAGCTATGCTGTCAGCCAGGTGGTTAAGACTGGATTTCGCCTATGCATGGCGAAAGCCTATTAAAGATCTGGCAGTAAGCGATGGCGGCAGGATTCCGCTGCAGCCTGGTTAGTAATGTGGTACCACATTGGGAAACTGCAATAAACCCCATTTCCCTGCATGCATCCAGTGTGGGCGTTGCAGGGCAAGGGCAGGTTTGCAGGGCAGTGCTGTGGTGTGTCTGGGCTCTTACTGCAGCTCCATGTTTTTGCCATGTTGATATGAGTTTTGTGGTGATGAAAACACTCCTAGAAACCAAGACTGGGGTCCCACATTGCCTCAGCCTGCCCCAGGAGGGAGGCATGCATGCCCTCTTGCTGAACAGGGCACCCGCTGCTCTGCTTTTCCCTAGGAGGGGTACTACGGCTTTGAGGGATGCTCCGGCTGCCAGAGGTGTGACTGCGACATCGGTGCTGTGGGGAGCAGCTGCCACGCGCAGACCGGCCAGTGCAGCTGCCTGCCTGGCGTCAGCGGCTCACGCTGCCAGCAATGCGCCCCAGGCTACTGGGGCTTCAGCGAGAGCGGCTGTACAAGTGAGTCCTGCTTCCCGGGCGTTGGGTCCCACACGTGGAGGAGTGGGACAAGGCATTGGTGGCACATGTGCTAATTGAATGGTTAAAGGTGGAAAACAACTGACTGCTGTCTGAGTTCTGTGCATGTTGCTAGGTTGCACAGGGAAACCCGCAGCAGTGGCATGTAGATAAGCAGGGATGCAATTGCACAGCTGGAATAAAATCACCCCTTCCCCTCCCTCCGGGGTGGCAAGAGCACAAAATGATGCCGCGGGCGTTTCCCTGTTATTAAACTCGGCAGAGTGCGAGTGCAGAGGGGGCTCCTGCGACCCACGCACTGGGGAGTGCACCTGCTCCAACGGGCTGACAGGGAAGCAGTGCGACGTCTGCATGCATGAGTACGAGATCCCCGTGGCAAACAGTCCAGACGGTGTAAGGTGTGAAGGTCTGTATCCTGCAGTCCGGGGGAAAGAGGCGAGGAAAGCCCCAGGAAAGAGTCCTGTGCTGACCATTCCGTTCCCCTGGCAGTGTGCGACAGCTGTGTCCTGCTTCTCCTGGAGGATCTGCAGAGCATCGAGATGTCCTTCCCCTCCATTCGCAGCCAGCTGGTCAACCTCAACGCCAGCTCCATCGCCTGGGCTCGCCTCCACGGTCTCAACAGCACTATGGCAAATGTTGCTGTATGTGGAAGGTTTAACATCACTTTGTGCCCATGTTTCCCGGCCCGTTGGCCTGATTTCGGCTCTTTTTTTCCAGAACCAGCTGCGTGAGTACCAGAGAGCCGTGAACAAGGTTAGGCAAAGGGCTGACGAACTGGAGGATGAGAACGTGGACCTCACACAGGACTTGAACGCGCTGCAGCACAAAGTAGGGTATTTCTCTATCATCCTTTGCCAGAGCACGAGTTCCTCCTTTTACCTAAAATTAGGGCTCTGAAGGCTGTGAAGAGTCTAGTTCAGGCAGGATGGATCTCCTGCCCAGCCAGCGCTAGGCTTGGGGGTTGGCGTCTCTTACTTAGATGCTTAGCCTGCCCTGGCTCCAGGGCTTTTCCTGTGTTAAGAGTGCAGGACAGTGCTGTCCTCTGTGGTCTTCGGACTGTTTCAGGATCCAGAACCTGTTATATTGGAGCTGCATTTATTGCTTGTGCTTCTCTGAAGGTGCTAAATAAGACCATCGCTAAATGCATCGTAGGTGAGCAGCACAGGGCAGGCTGTTGGAGGAGACGTGGTTCAAGAACCTCAAAAGTTGCACATTCCTAAGCCTTATGTGCCTTTTGGGAACATCTTTCCTGCTGACAGATCACATAAAACATAGTCTCGTACTTCAGCTAAGCCAGTGGTTTTTGTTGTAGATGACAATGACTCACAGAGAAGCAAACCGGATTGAGCAGCACACGAGGGAGACTTACCAGAGGGGGGAGCAGCTCCTGCTAAATATCCAAAGCATTCAGAAAGGCATTGCAGGTAGGTAAAGAAGGGTCTCTGCTTTGTGGGTTTTTCCTGCTGGGAATGCCATGCTCTTGCTTTCAAACAGCACTGAGTACTGCATCACTTAGAAAGAGCCGTGGAGAAAACAAGGGGAAATACAAATGAAATGGAGGTCCCTGCAGAATTCTGGCTGTTCAGGTAGACCAGGCTTACTGTGAGTCCCAGCTGTTTGGCTAAACACAATCTTGGGAAAAAACACATTAAACTTGCACAAATCTTATTAAAATGCATAAAACCAGGGCAGTCTGCACTACTGCTTCAGGAGAGATTTAGCAAAACAGGGAGTGACTGCATCTAGGAGAGGAAGTAAAGCCACAAAAAGGTGCTTAGGATGTAGCATGCGTTACTGTAACGGTCAAAGAGACAGAAACGTGGGGCAATACCTTTGAGTGATCTCAAGCAATTCGGGTGCCTGAGTGCTGCGTGAAAGCTGGCTGCAGTTTGTTGAGGGTGATGTAAGACAGGAAGGATCTCGGGGGGATTATGAAGGACCTGGGTTGGTCAATGCTAATGGGAGATCTGGATTTCTCTGCAGATTTGGTGCAGCAGATGGCCAGGTTTGGGGCAGCAAACGCCAGCACCACCTCCACTGAGGAGTTTCGTCAGAAGATGGCCGAGGTTGAAAGAATGCTCAGGGAGATGAAGGAGCGGAGTCTGGGCAGCCAGGAGGAGCTGGCAAGGCGCGAGCATGAGGAGGCTCAGAAGTGTGAGTCTGGCTCAGTGGCATGGGACAGGGCTGCACAGATCCTGCTGGGTCTAGCCATTCCTCAAAACCTGGCTTGGAGCTCATGTGAACACCACACATCATGGTCATGTTAATAAAACAGGCATCCCCAACAAGTTTTACGGTAGTTTTAGGATCCCCTGTAACACTCCATTTATGGTTCCTTTTCGCTTGAGGTGAATTTTAGAGCAGATTGTACTAGCTGGGTCGTTCTGTTTGATGACCAAAAATGACAACCCTTAGAACCAGGAGTTACCATTATTATGTACGCATCACGTGGTTGTGAATAAGTCACCCCATGTTTCTTCATATTCGCTGTCCCAGGAAAGGGGTCCAGAGTAACAGCCAGCAGCCCACCACCCTCAGCAGCTCTGCCATCCTGAGGGCATCCCTTGCAGGAGCAAGGGCTTGGATTGTGTTCCCACAAAAAGCCCCACTACATAACCAGGCACGCTGGCGCTGCGAGGAGCAAGCGCTTCTGATTAATAGGCAGCGGCAAAACATAGTTCAGTAGCTGAAAGCTGGAATTGTAAACTTGCCCTTGCTAGAAATAAGTAATTTTTCACAGTGGGAGTAATCAAGCACTGGAACAGGCCCCAGGTGGGGTTTGTCCACCATCTGGAGCCTTTCAGGCATGGCTGGGTGTCTTTCTGAAAGAGATCCCATCCCTCTCACCAGCACTGGGGGTTTGGAGACAATTTTGGATGAGATCCTGTGCTATGCAGGCTGAAAGAGGGAGGGAAGATGGTCACTTCTGGCCTTGATACCTGCGAAGTGAGACCAGAACCAGGCTTTTCAACAGCCAAGCACAGAAAGAGCCTTTTAACACAGGAGGATGAATTAGCAACAGTTCTCATCTCCTCCATCCTCAGTGCTGCATCAGGTGAAGAGTGAGCTGCATGCCCGCTGGGAATCCAACCAGGACCTGGTGAGCAGCATCCGGGACCGGCTGGCTCAGCACAGCTCCCAGCTGATGGATCTCCGCGACGCCCTCAACGAAGCTGTGAACAAAACCAGGCAGACGGAGGACTTGAACAGCCTGAACCGCAACAACTTGGAGGAGAGTCAGGTAGACCTTCACCAGGTGGTCCCGTACTGCCATGCAGTGAGGAGGGGCCTGCCCCGGCCCTGCCTAACCCTGCGTCTGTGTGTCTAGCAAAAGAGCCGTGAACTCCAAAAGCAGCATGCACTGGTGCAGGAGACCCTGAGGATGGCCAAGGACTCCCTGGCCCAGGTCTCCGACTTCCTACAGAAGATGGAGAGTGCGAAGGAGGTGAGTGATGGAGGTACTTTGGCATGGGCAGAGTGTGAGGGGGTGGCAGCCCTCAGGAGTGATGTGTGTCCTTGCAGGCATATGAGAAACTGGCAGCCTTGCTGGATGGGGCGAAGCTGCCCCTGACTGAGCGGGTCAAGAAGTTCTCCCCAGCCAGCAGCAAGATCCCCATCGTGGAGCAGGCAGAGGAGCATGCCCGGCTCCTGGATGAGCTCGCAAGGAACCTGTCCAGGTGAGGCACTGGTCCTGACATTCAGCAGTTAGGCCATCTCCTACGAAACTGCAGCCATGGCAGGGGAGCAGCGGGGTGCCATCTCCAAAGCTTTATGCTGGAGAACATGTTGTGATGAGGCACCCAGAGGGGTTTGTCTGTGGGGACATGGGCAAGAGCCCAGCCTGAGCGGTCTCCGTGGACTTGATGGCTTCGTCTTCCAACACAGCATTATCCAGGGCACAAACCAGGATGGCTTTATCCAGCGGGCGATTGATGCCTCTAATGCCTACGCCAGCATCATTGAAGCTGTGAAAAAAGCCGAGCGAGCAGCCCACGATGCTGATGAGGCAGCCGGCGAGGCTTTGATGGTACGTGCTGCGGGGAGTCCTGTGAAGACGAGCAAAAACCAAACTCCCTCGACAGTCCTCCAGCTTTTAACGCCTACACGTAGGGCTCTGCTGCCCCTTCCCTCTAAGACTTGAGCACTTTGTTCTGTGCCAGAGAGCAGAGCCTCTGCCATAGCTGGGGCCAGACTCTGGGGGTTTGGGTCTCCCCATCACGCCCCAGCAGCACGCCCCACTGCAGTTGTCTGAACAAGCATTTTTGTGTGCAGTCAGGGCCAAAGACTGGAATTCCTCTTCAGACTCCCAGGCAGTGCATGTTTGTTTTACAGAATGTCATATCAGAAAATCTCGGGGCCATCTCTAAAGAGCTGAAGAGGAACAGCAGCAACCTGGAGGAGGCTGTGAGGAGAGAGCAGAGAAAACTCAATGAGGGTGAGAGAGGCTTCTTGCAGGGTGTGATGTCCTTCAGGCTGGACTGAGATCCAGCACACAACATATGCATTTCTTTAATTGCAGCTATTAAAGGCACTCTGCAGACAGCAAAAGACAAGCTGGCTGACCTCCGTGTGAAGAAGGAGCAGCTCCTGAGCCAGCTCCAGTCTGTGCAGGACATGCTCGGCAGGGACCAAGGTTTGTTTGGGGTAGCTAGACTGGTTCTCTCTGCTCCCTTCCTCGCACCCAGGCTGTGACCCAAGGGTGCTTCCTCCCTGCTCCTGGCCATCCCAGAGGTTTTCCTCCTTTCTTTCCAGAGGACACGAAAGAGATGATCCAGAATGCTAAAGCAGCAGCTACCGAGGCCAACGAAACAGCTGCGAGAGTGGAAGATACCCTGAGCACCATGAAGAAGAATCTGGATGAGTGGAAAGACCAGTACGGAGACCTTCGAAATGAAGACCTGAACCAGGCAGTCCAGGATGCCAGGAAATCTGGTGAGTGCTGAGCCTGCTGGGCTGCCAGGGCTGAGTCTGGCATGAGCCAGTGCAAGGACAGATGACCCCAGAGGGCTCTGTGCTTTTGGAAGCTGTGCTTTGCAAGAGTAGAGGGAGGTAGCAGCCAATACTGGGTGCTTTAAGTCCTGTCCCTTTATTTTTTTTCTTTCCTTGCAGTGTCTATATCTTTATAGACACTTTACTGCAGGAGATTGCATGCACTAGAGCATTTTCACAACCCCCCATCAGGGCTGCTGGATTTAGGGGATCATTCTGTGACTCTGCTCCCAGCAACCGCTGCTTTGACTTGCGTGTCTCAAAACTGCCTGAGCTTTCCATCTCCCTTCCTCACTAACCTTCAAAACCCCTGGCTCCTCTCCAACTGCAGTGTCCAGCCTGGAAAGCACCATCCCGCTGCTGCTGGGGAAGCTGAGCAGCCTGGAGAACAGGAGGAACAAGAACGCCACCGTGTCAGAGAACATTGTGCGGATCCGACAGCTCATCACGCAGGCGAGGAATGCTGCCAGCAAGGTAGGGTCATGGGAGGGTGAGGACTGTGCAGGGGGTGCCAGGGGCTTGGGGTGAATGAGGGCTTACCTGAGGGTAGTATGCAAATGGGAGGGGTATCTAGAAGAGTTCTGGGGCCACCAGGCAGGGTCCCTTTCTCATGGGAAGATGCCAGAAAATGCTTTGACTTGGTAGAGCTGGCAATGACAAGAGAGGCAGCAGCAGTGGTTTCAGTACCATGGGTTTGGATTTCTCTCCCTCCAGGTGAAAGTCCCCATGAAGTTCAATGGCAGCTCAGGTGTGCAGGTCCGGATGCCCAGCAACCTGCAGGATTTGGCAGCCTATACGTCCCTCAAATTCTACATCCAAAACCCCGAGCCCAGGAGCCGGCAGCGTCGGCAGGACGGGACAGAGGAGGGGCGGTTCGTGTTGTACCTGGGCAGCCGGGAGGTGAGAGGGGGCTGTGCGGGCAGGAGGAGGGCAGCGGGAGCCCATGTTGGTAGCATCAATGGGGGATCACACCTGGACGTCAGCTCCTCTCCCTTCGCCTGCTCCCTGAGGGTCTTTGTGGGGAACACGAACAGGCCCTGGGTGCAGCCATCAGCCTGGCTGGAGGTGGATGGGGAGAGCAGTGCGAATGGGGGTGCTTGGCCAGTGCAGCCCTGGCAGCATCAGGGAGAGCATCGCTTGGCGCTCCCGCCTGTCCTGAATGCCGACGTGTGGCCCTGTCTCTCCCTGCATTCAGGCTGCTGGAGACTACCTGGGCATCGTGCTCAAGGACCGCAAAGTACAGTGGGTCTACAAACTGGGTGATGAGGAGCCAGCTTCCCTAACCGTCGACGAGGATATTGGAGAGCAGTTTGCCACCATCAGCATCAACAGGTAGGAGACTGATGGGACACATCCCGAGGAAGTTCAGCAGGAGACTGTCCCTGCAGTGGATGCAGGTAGTGCTATGCCCAAGCCCAGACAGGCCTTGAGCTTGCAGAGGTGCAGTAGACGCCATCATCCAGTCATCCCCAAATGATCAACACTGAGATGCCTCAAAAAAACTAGCAGAGAGATGGTGTCTTACCAGGTCATGGAGGGTCTGAGGGTTCCTGCAGGAGAGGAAAGGTGAAGCTCATCATGGTGGGTCCATTCAGCCTTGTGGCAGTGCTGATAACATGAGTGCTGACTCCTTTCAATGCACTGCTGCTGTGGGGCTCCCCAGGGGGACATGCACCCCTTTTTGGTGTGGGGAGGCTCTTTGCTTAGGGAGGGCAGGGTTTGCTCCTCTTTGGGGGTCTCCCCTTGTCTTGACCATCCCTCCCTCCTGCAGGATCCTGCAGTATGGGCACATGTCAGTGATCGTGGAGAGACAGACGGTGCACGAGACCAAGGGAGACAGTGTGGCCAAGGGGGAGCAGGGGCTGCTCAACCTCGATCCACGCAACGTGGTCTTCTACGTGGGTGGCTACCCATCCAGCTTCACGGTGAGACAGGCAGCAGGGAGGGAGGCTCGGTTTTCTAGAAAGTATCAGCAATACCTTTGGAGCTTCTTGGGGGGGAACCCCTTGATTTCATGGGAAAACCAGGATCAAACTTGCCCTGACTGTCTGGTTTCATTCCCAGCCTCCTCCTACTTTGCGCTATCCCAACTACCGTGGGTGCCTGGAGCTGGACACACTGAACGAGGAGGTGGTGAGCCTGTACAACTTCCAACGCACCTTCCAGGTGGATACCACTGCCGAGAAGCCCTGTGCAAGGTAGGACACCGTGCCCAGGCCGGGGGCAGCTCTGGTCCCTGGCACTTACCCTGACCCTTGGCTGCCCCAGAGCATGGCAGTTGGCTTTGGAGTGATGCCTTGGGCCTCTTCTCACGTGACTCAGGTCCAAGTCCACAGGAGACCCCTGGTTGACTGACGGCTCCTACTTTGATGGCACTGGTTACGCAGAGATCAAGTTTGAGAGCCAGTTTGGCACGACCAAGCGCTTCGAGCAGGAGATCCGGGTGGTGTCCTACAATGGCATCCTCTTCTTCCTGGAGAATCAGGCAGGTGCTTGCTCCCCTGAGGAGCCTTCACCCCTCAGCCAGTGGGCTAGGACAACCCCAGGCCCACTTGCAGGCATTCCCAGTTCAAGGCCCAGGGGAGAAGAGGGCTTTGGAGATGGCAGTGCTACTTGGAGCAGCATTTCTGCCCTGTTGTTAAAAGCCACAAGAGGGGTGGACCCAGACCTCACAGCAGAGACAATCACTTGTCTGGTTTGGAGGGACTCCCCTGAACTCCAAGAGCACCCACACACAGACCCTCCGAGCCGGGCCAGGGTTCACTGGGGCAGGCAGTGCTGCGAGGAGCATTTCCAGCCTGGGGGTGCCATCCTTGTGCCCTGGCACAGGGCTGCTGTTTGCAGATAAATCCCCAATAATTGTCGCAGTGATGCGTCAAGGCACCGGCAGCGGGACCTGCTCCCACCGGTGCTAACGGGCAGGCTGGGCTCAGCACCACAGCTGCATGCTGGGCACCAGGACGTGGGGCTGAGTGTCCGTCCTGCCTCCCCCAGGGTCAGTTCCTGTGTCTGGCCATCCGGGATGGGAAGCTGGTGCTTTACTATGACTTCAGCACCGGCCTGGAGATGGCAAAACCCAGCAGCAACTCCTCCTCCCTCACCATCAGCAGCACCACAAACAAAGCGGTAAGGGGAAACAGCCGCCTGCCCGGCTCTCTTGGAGGGCTCCTCATCCAGAGGGTAGGGGGGCATCCGGACCCTTGTTTTTGGCGGGAGAGAGCTGCAAGAAGTTCTTTGACTGGAGCCATGAACTGGACACCTCGTGCTGCCCTCTGTGATGGACATAACTGCCCCAGGCTGGCGGATCATTTTTTTCCTCTGTCTCTAGATCCAGATTTTCCTCCTCAAAATGAATAACAAGAAGCGCATCCTGGTGCGGCTGGAGCGCCTCACCATCTTCATGGTGGAGCAGGAGAACTCCCTGGAGAATGCTGTCTCCTACTACCTGGGTGGTGTGCCCCCAGCTGTGCTGCCCCCCAGGTGGGTCCAGCCTGCGGTGGGGTGGGACGGTCCACATCTTCCCCTCCCGTGTCCCTGGTGGTGGCCCTGGCCCTCTCTCAGCCACCTCCAGGGCTGTTGGGAGCCTGCTGAAGTTCTGGGGGGAGATTCCCTCTTCCTCCCCATCACCATGAGCTTTTGAAGGTGGGACATCTCCGTATCTGGTGAGGGATGAGGTGCTGGTGGGTGTCAACTGAGTCCTCCTTTGTCGTGCTGGGTGCTTTGGAGCAGCTTTGTGCCTGAGGCACTGGAGATACCCGTGGCCATCATGGGTCCTTGGGTCCTTCCCAGGCACTCTGTTCGAAGGGCTGCAGGGCCAGATCCTGCCCAGGGCTGGATCCTGCCTGGGGCTGTCCTCGTAACACTGCTTGCTTCTCCTGTAGCTTGAAAGCGCTATTCCCCACGGGTGGGCCCATCCGGGGCTGCATGAAGGGCTTGAAGGCTCTCGGCAAATACGTCGATCTGAAGCGTATGAGCACCGTCGGCGTGAGCTACGGGTGCACCTCGGACCTCCTGGTAAGCACAAAGCCCTGGCAGTCTGGCCGGCATGCAGGGGAAAGGGAGCACAGGACCCCCAGGACAGGCCTGATCTCCCCTCATTCATGCAGAACCAAGCATAAAACCCCCAAGTCCTTGGTGTAGGGGGGTTGTGGGAAGGTGCTCCACATGGCTGGCCATAGTACCGGCCAGACCCAGCGAGGACCCGAGCGCCTCAGTCACCCTCCCAGCACCCCTGCAACGCCAGGGCCAGGCTCTCACCTTGCTTCCATGGTGTCCCTTGCAGGTGGCTCGCTCGGTCAGCATCCACGGCCACGGCTACCTGACCTTGGCCCTAAAGGACGTGCCAGGGCTGCGGGACTTCTACAGCGGCTTTGGCTTCCGGACGAGCCAGCGCAAGGGGCTGCTCTACCACCACGCTACCCAGGTGGGCACCTGCAGTCCCCCGGGTATCGGAGAAACATCTGCTCCTGCTCTGGGGATGGTGCTGCTTCCTCTTGGGAAAGGGAGGGACTTTGGTGGGGCCAAGGGATGAGTCCACAGTGAAATCTGCACCCTGAGCTCCTGGAGGTTGGTGGGGAAATGGAGCCTTCCTTGGGGTTCAGCTACTGAGCAGCAATGGGGCGATGCTTTCTGCAGGAGGGGACGTGCCAAGTGTCCCTCCAGAAGGGCCAGCTGACCTTGAACCTGCTGGAAACCGAAGTCACCACTGAAAATACCTATGCAGATGACAGGACCCACTACGTGGCCTTCTACAGCGATGCCCGTGGGTACGTGTCCTGGCGGTGCATGGGGGATGGCGCGCTGATGGCCTCAGGGACCCGCTCAGCCCACGCTGCTCATCCCCTGCAGGGTCCGACTGTACGTGGACGATGAGCTGCAAGACACCGCAGCAGGCACTGGGTCCAGCTGGCGGCAGCGACGGCAGGATGGGCGGCCGCTCTTCCAGCTTGGGGGCTCACCAGAGCCGGGTCCCCTCAGCAACCTCACCGGCTGCATCGGGAATGTCTTCGTCAAGCGGTGAGCGTTGCCGTGCCATTACCCTGAGAGCAGGGCTCAGCTCCCTCCTGCCTCCTGGCTGGCCCGGTGACGGGGACCCATTCTCCCTGTGTGTAGGATGTCAGAGCCACAGATGGTGGTGGACCTGCAGCAGAATGTGGAGAGCATCAACGTCACCATGAGCTGTCCTTGGGGTGAGCAGCCGCAGCAGCTCAGAGTCACTCCGAAGAAGGACAGGCGGAAACCCAAGGTACCAGCTGCTGCCAAAACTCCCCACATCCTCCTCCCCGTCCTCCTCAGATGCCACCGTTGCCCCCTCGCTGAGCACCTCTGCCCCGTGACACCTGCAGGGATGCTCCCCTCACACCATTCCTTGGTGCATCTTGTGTAGGTGCCGGGCAAGCCTGCCTCAAAGGACCGCCGCCACGATCGGGACGGGCTCTGCCAGCTGCACCCACAGCCCCGTGCAGCCAGGGGTACCTTCCGCTTTGGGGGTGCCCCAAGCAGTCGCTGGGAGTTCGAGGAGATCCCAGCCTCCTTTGGCTGGAGGTGAGGCTCACCCCATGCCCATCCCATACAAGCTCAGCCCCAGGGACCATCTCTTGGAGAGCAGGTGTACCTTGCGGTTGTGGGAGAGCAGGGTGCTCCCGTCACCCCCCTGTCCCTGCAGGTCCCATTTCTCCCTGGAGGTGAAGCTGAACTCCTCCAGCGGGCTGCTCTTCTATGTGGCGGGTGAGCGAGGCACCTTCATGGCTCTCTTCGTCTCCAACGGGCGCTTTGTCTTCCTGGTGGATGTCGGTGGGCGCCGGCTGCGCATCCGCAGCAAAGACAAGTACCGCGACCGGCGGTGGCACACGGTGAGCGGAGGGTCGGGGCTCAGCAGGACCTCCTTGAGCCACATCGCTCCTGTGAGCCCCCATGGCCGGGTGCCCGTGCGGGGGTTAGCTCGGTGCAGCCCTGCTCTGGGCATCGCTTCCTAATCGCACAAGGGACACCTGCGGTCCCATGGGAGCAAAGGGGACAGCAAAAACACAGCCAGGGCTGGCTGAACCTCTGAGCTGAGGTCTCCCTTCCTTGGGTACAGCCCTGGGGCTCCTCCCAACCCAGGAAGTCCCCAGCCCTGGCACTGACCTTTGGTCCTTGCAGGTCTTCTTCAGCAGAGACCAGGGCCGAGCCCAGCTGGTCATTGACGGACTGCGAGCCCAGGATGCTGCAATGGCCACCACGGGGCTCTTTGTGGCCCGGACCCCCTTGTATGTGGGGGGGATCCCAGCTGGAAAAGCCAAGGCTCACATACCGGTAAGGGCTTGGTGGTCCTATGGCATTGCCCCATCTCAGCGAGTTCCCAGTCCCGTGGCATTGCCCCATGCCTGCCCTTTTTTGGCCCCTCCACGCTCACTCTGGTGGCTGCTCTTCACAGGTTGCATCAGCCTCCAGCTTCGACGGCTGCCTGAGGAACCCACAGCTGGATGGGAGGCCCCTGGGTCCCCCCTCACGCACCTTCGGGGTGACACCGTGCTACGAGGGCGCACTGGAGAGCGGGGTCTTCTTTGCTGCGGATGGCGGGTCCGTCGTCCTAGGTACCCCACAGCAGCCTGGGCTGGCTCCCACGGCTCTGGGACTGGGAGGGATGCATCCCATGGGAGGTCCCTTGTCCCTCTCCTCACCAGTAGCATTTCTCTTCCAGCTGATGCAGTGGCAACTGAGCAGGACTTGGAGGTGACACTGGAGGTCCGTCCCCACAGTGCCTCTGGCCTCATCTTCCACATCGGCACGAGGAGAAGCCACCATCTCCTGCTGTACATGGAGGAGACGAAGGTAGTGGGAGGGTGGCTTCCCCACAGGTTTTCAGAGGCAGCAGCCATCTCCTGCCCATCCCGCTCAGCTCGCTGGGCTCTAATGGGTTTGTCTCACACACCAGGTCACTGTGAGAGCGAATGCTGGGGTTAACGAGTTCTCCGCATCGGTGACATGCCCATCTCTCTGTGACGGGCAGTGGCACACCATCGCAGGTGAGGTGACAGCCAGCACTTGGCTCTGGGACGCTGCTCCACTCCTGCTGCTCAGCCCACATCTCCTGGGGGGAGCCCAGGCCCCTTCCTTGGGTATTTAAACCCCAGCTCCCACCTGTATGCTATTAAGTCATTTCCTAATTAACAGTCCTTGCCTGATCTTGTTAGTGCTGTCAGATCTGGTGGGCAGGAGAGACAGGATGTTTCCCCAGGTCACGGAAAAGCCGGCGAGGCCAGGGGTGTCCCACGGTCCAGCTGGGCCGGTCCTGGCCTTGGCTCCATCCAGGGCTGTCGCGCTGAAAGCGAAAGCCCGACTTGCGCAGATTGTGTCCAAAGCCCTCAAAGACCAGGGATTTGCAGGATTCACACTTGTACGGGCAAAACTCAGCCTTTAATGTATTTGCCGTTGAGCAAGTGCTAAGGTTTTGCATCAAGCCCTTTCTGGGGGTGGGGGTCACAGCTACAAGCCCCCGTCTCAGCACAGCTCTATTTTAAGTCTTCATCTTGCTCAACCCAGCACTGGGTGAGAGCCATCATGTGCTCCTGGTGCATTTTCAGCTTCAGGACCTCTCCCCATCCGTGGCCGGAGCCAACCTGAGCTGATCCCCTTACGCCCGGCGTGTGCTGTCTCACCCCGCTGGGGGAGGGCAGCCCTCTTCACTAGATCAAGACACAGTGCTTTGTGGGTGGCTGCTGTGGCCGAACAACAGGTTTTGGGGGAGGCTCTCCAAACTCTGGGCATTTCCCAAGAGCCGGGCCAGGTCCTCTGACCCTCATGGTAGCTGTGCTCTGCTCCAGCACTGGTCTGTGCCAGAGGGCGGAGGTGGACTTGCTCTCCGGGTGAGGAAGCAGCACTGACTCTTGTTTTCTTTCGAAGTTACCAAATGGAAAAACATAATCCAGGTTGACGTGGACACGGAAGGCAACTACACAGTGGGACCCAGCCAGGCACCTGCACCCCGTGCAAGGGCGACCTTCTACGTGGGAGGGCTGCCAGGTGAGTTCGGAAAGACGAAATACCAGAACAAAATACCCTAAGGCCAAGAGAGATACTGTTCCAGGTGCAAGATACTTAATCCCCTGCCCTCTTATTAGCCAGACTAATGCTTGCTTTTACGTGTTCCTTCTGCAGAGACAGACAAGGCCAGCACAGTGTCACCGTTACCTCCCCTCCCTCATTACGTGGGCTGTCTAAGGAACCTGGTGATTAACCGGAGCCATGTGGACCTGCCGCGAGCCGGGACTGTCAGGGGCTCCGTTGGCCTTAAGGGTTGCCCCGTGCTGTAAGTAAGTGCACCTCCGTGTACAGCCGGACCGACAGAAAGCTGCACTGCTCCCTGGGCCCCAGACGTCACCTACTCGATAGCATTAACCGTGGTCCAACATACTTGATCTCCAGCGACTGCAGGCACAGGTCTGGGGCCAAAACCAGAGAGGGGCCACGAATCCATGGGGAAGGAGGGCAGGGGAGAAAGGTGGGGAGAAGGGGGCACTTTGGGGACATCTTTCACAAATATAACCAAAAAGTTGGAGCAGGATGTGGAGACAGGTCCGAGTCCTTCCCTGGTGGTCAAGCATCTGCAACAGGACTCGTGCTGCCACATGGCTCGTGGTAAGAGCAGCTGTCCTCTACAGAGCGAGGGCCGAAGCACACAGCAGCCGTGCACCACGTCCTAAATCCTGTTCCCTTTACCCCACACTTAGAACGCACATAGATTTAGTTCACGGAACACTTGAGGCTATTAATAACAGTCACAGACTGTCTTCTGCTAAAGGCTGTAGGCAGTTTCTGTTTTATAATAAATGCAATTAGGACAAACTGGATTAATTCCGTCACTTTTGTGTTTTTATAAGCAAGGACGCATTTAACCCCCGCCCCAAGGGCAGTCTCGGTTCACCTGCTGCCGCTACGCAAAGAGCTCTGCAAGGGGGAACTTGGACAAAATTCTGTTCACAGAATTAGCATCTTCTTATCAGATTAATTTATAAGAATCAAAAAAAAGGAACAAAATAGGCTGGGAGAACTGCTGAGGGAAAGCAGAAAGACACAAATACCACTCTGACTCTCTGCAGTTGCATTCAGCGCTGGTAGATACACTGACAAAAGTCCTGTTGCGTGAAGCAAGAAACTTGCTTGAAAGGGAATAAAGAAAGGTTACCTCCGAGTCTGGCTGGGTGCGAGAGGCGTCGCTTGGCCCTCACCCACCCTGCCAGCAGTTGCCTTCTCCTGCTCGGCCTCACTCATGCCTGTTGTAGTGCAGTCTTCACTTGAAAAGAACTTTTTCTCCCAAGACACCTAGTTCACTTGTGCACTTACACGTCATATATATATTTGTGTGTGTATATATATATATCTAGCCACCTGGGGACAAAATCTTGCTTCTGAAATGGACTTATAACTTATATCATTATATTGTGGGGGTTTTTTTTATGAGGGGTAAATATTGTAAAATGGGTTTTTAACATGTCCATCTTAAACAAATGTAATTATGACCTGTTTTTAAGTTGTAGTATTAAAGATGGTCTTTGTAAATCACCGGTACATACTTTGGAGTCAAATAAAGTTTTATGTTACCCTCTTTCACTTTACTGGTGTAGAGCAAGTATGAGGCTGGTCTAACTGTACCAGAAGAGGAATAATCACCACCTCAAAGTGGCACAAGAGGCACGTTACGGTTGTATTTGCCATAAGCAGCTCCCTCCTCGCAGGGCAGCGCTCTGATGTTCGTGAAGGTGACCCTCCTCGTGTTCAAAGGTGAAGTCCCGCACCCAGGACAGGGCGACCCTTGCAGCAGTACCTGTGGGACAACGCCTGGGTGAGCTGGCAACAACCTGGTGGGTCCAAAACTGGATGGCAGTCAGCAATGCGCCCTCGAGATGCTCATTACTCATACAGGTACAGGGCTCAACCCTTTTAGCACAAGGAAATCAGAATTAGTCTAGCCTGATGTCAAAAGCATCAAAACTGAACAGTAAGCAACTCCACTGAAAATAAAGAGCAAGTACTGCTTTAAGTGTGCCTGTTAAACAGACTCAGAAAGAACAGTATGGCAGATAAAGAAAATTCCTTTATTTGTAGATTTATATAAGCATAATATGAAGTTAGTAATCCTACTGCAGTTGCTTAAGTTAGTATCTAGGAATATCTGTAAGGAAGAGCAAATAACTTAATCTAAACTCATATCTTCCTCTTCATCTTTCTTGTCCTTAGAGTCTCCTTCCTTTTGGTCTGACTTGACACTGTTCTGCATTGCTTTGGCAAACGCTTCTACATCTAGAAGTTAAACACATTAGTTATTTAACTTTGCACTTTCTGGGATGGAGTTCATTGTCCACATGAGGTTAAGCTTCATTACTTGGAAAGTAAACAGTTGCTTTAATAAGAATCTATTAGCAGGGAAGAAAATTTTAACACTCATTCAATATATAACATGCATTTGGATCTCTCTGACATAGCCAGCACTTTGTGCACAGGCAGCCTAAGGCCAGAATTACTTCAGTCATGGAATGAATCCCAACAGCTTGTCAGGGAAAACTGATACCGCCCCCCCCCCAGTGCTACAGGCCCCTACTGTGTTCATTTATTTCAGATGAATCATTAAAGACTCCCTCAAAAAAGACATTCCTGAACAAGGTGGCTATGACATCTGCAGAGTCTTTTGCATCTCTACCAAGAAAACACCACCAAGGCTGCTCCGCACATCTCTTTGTAGAACCCTGACTTCTCTAAATGCACATCTGACATCACACTGTGTCTGGTAGGGAATGCCTGAGCCACTCGCCTTTTCATTGTAAGAAAAAGCAGTGCAAGAGTCAGCTTCTGACAGTTACTCAGCAGCTAATCATTACATTTCACATTCAATGGCTGTGTGCAGTGCAAAAAAAAAAACCACCAAACACCAAACCAAAACAAAAAAAGCCCCAACAAACCACTTCACCGTGTTCCCACCAGCACCAATACTTACCTCCTTTATTTGCTGCATCTACTGCCTCTGCGGGTAAGCCAAACTGACTCATTAGTGGGCCAAGCTGTCCTGAAGCTAAGGCAGCACTGAACATGCTCAATGCCTGTGAATTGGAGTCAACAGCGTCAAAAAAAAAGAAGTTTGCATCGTGTTTCTCCAGCACCAGGTGCTACTGTGCAATACCCGCGTGAGGCGCGTGGTCCTGTTAGGGCACGGTGAGCGTGCGGCCGGCCTGGGAGCAGCCGCTCTCCTTGATGAACTCCTGCACTGGGGCAGGCTTCGAAATGCCGCTACACCACAGGCCCCGTGTGGGCTCTGCAATCGGGAGCAACGTCTGCTCTTCACCAGCCAGATGCCAGTAAGCACCAACTGGTAAGCCCCGCTAGTCTGAGCAGCACAGCAAACCACAGCGGCATAGTCGCCAGTCGGTTTAGTGCATGGAAAACTTATATCTAGCTTTTAGCTAGCTGCAGACACTTTCAAATCACCACTTAAAAACATCCCTTGCTTCTGAGTCGGGACTGCTCAAGAGTTGCTGTAGTTTAAAACCAGTCATCTTAGCCACTGAAATTTTGCAAATGGACAAATTTCAATCAATCATCAGTGTAACTAGTTCAAATTGGCCTGTAATACACCAGCTTTAATCACACACAGACAGTCCTGGAATGAAGTACTAGTGTCGCAAGAGAAACAAGGGCTGTGGTGCTGTAAACATGAGCAGCTCTTATCTTCCCTTCCATGTGTTTAGTCACTTGAAATGACCTTTAAGGAAACTGCCAACGAGCCACTCTGACAGGGAATAATGAATTTGCTACTACTCCTGTCATTTGCCCAAGAGCATTTATAATCAAGAGAAAGGTAAAGCCCAATTCCAAAAGAAAAAGTAAAAAGCATTCTGATCTGCCCTTGGGTGACCGCAGGAAGGAAGAACTAGTGCTCATTAAACCATGTCCCTCCTCCTTTCCACTTCTGCTGAGCAACTTCCTACTCTGAACAGTGTCAGGAACCCGAAAAAGGAGGGCAAGGCGAACCATGACGCAGGGGGGAGGAGGGAAGGAGAACTGCACTTCCCGCGACAGCTAGGCATCTACCTGCTGAAACTGAGGAGACGTCAGGGTATTCTGGATCTCTTCCGCGGTCTGCGGCAGAGATTCCCCTGAGGGAAGGTAAGGCATCAACCGTTCTTGAACTTCAGCGTTGGCCAGGATGGGAGCCATTATCTCGGGAGTCAGAACAGTTGCCAGGTCAACTAGGAAGAAAATAAATGGTTGGCTGTTAGACTGTGCACAAAACCCCACGTTTTGTCTTGTAAACCAAATGGTCTAGTCAGAGGAGTACTGAAACGTAGTTAAAGCACACTGCTAGCATCCTTTCTCCCTCTCAGTTTTACAGTGAGAGTAAGACTCTTAAAGCAGGCAAGAACAGCACTCAAATGAAAAAAAGAACCAAAAAAATGTAAGAGACCTTTCAAACCAATTTGGAACAGGACAGGACAGTAAAACAGCTCCAAAGGACTCCTGGATCCAACAGCTGTCTGGTCAGAACACTGTTACCTTGCTGTCCTCCTGCTCCAGATGGCACATTCATAGTAGCTAAAATGTTCTGAAGGTCACTCAATTGAATGGGCTGGGTTGGGCTTGTGGCTGAGCTGGTTCCATTACCCGAACTTGGTACGGGGCTCGGACTGGTCACAGCCGCGGCCGCGGGCACGGACGGGGCAGGCGTTACACGTGTAGAAGAAGTTGTGGAAGATGGCGTCACAGCAGCTGATTGGCTGCGAGAGCTGGAGAAGATAATTAGTATAATTAATTCTCTGCAAAACACCAGCTTGCCTCTTGCATTTTGGATAGCTTCCTGTCGAGCCCTTACAATATGAAGAACTCCTACCCTCATTTTAGAGGGGTAATAAACAGTCTTGATTCCCACCATATTTCCTGTTCACTAGGCCACGATTCCTCCCACAGAAGTGGCAACTTTGCGTTACAAAGACACCACAAACCCAGACCAGACCAGGCACCCTACCTTGACGACGAGCTGCTGGTCGGGGGTCCCCCACTTCCAAGCAGACTGGCCAGCCCAGGACCCGTCAGCGCACCCAGCCCACCTTCCGTAAACATAAAAGAAGAACAGGTTTAGAAATTTGTTTCTTCAGTTCTTTCGCACCTCTCAGCTCTAGAGAGGTCACTCTTGTACCTGAAAGGTTTTATTTGCTAAAATAAAGGAGGAGGGGGTGAAAGAGCCCAGACCAACCCCCCCACCCCTTTCTGTAAATTAACAGCTCTCGTTTTCTGATCTTGCATCCCTATTAGAAAACTGCCTTAGAGAATTGCACGTTTTAGAAATGACTCAATTTCTAGATGTACACAAGGATAAAATTACTTCAGTTTGTGCCATATATACAATCATTGTAACACAGCCCTCTCCTCTTATCTACTGGTTCCCAAAAATCTTTTCTCTAAACTTTAAAGCCAAGGCCCTCAGCAGAAGATTACAGAGGCAGCCTTTGAGTCACCACCACTCTCTCCCCATACACCTGGGTTTTGCAGCTTCAAACCTAAGGCAGAGATGCAGCAGCAGAATCAGCTGAGTCCTTAAACACTTCAGAGGCAGAGCAAAGTAAGGACAACCCGCGCACAAAGTGCTCCCAGTAGAGCAGCGATCAGGAAACACAGCAGGAAACCAACACTCGGCCTTCGAGCCAACTGCCATATGCAAAAGCAATCAGGATCAGCCTCCTTCATCCCCACACCCCAACTACGAAGGACTTATCGCAGTGTCAAGAACATCAGCTAAGAGCTGGGAAAGGCCTGGCTTCTAAGTCCACTGGGCTGTCAGCGACTGATCGTCCCCCTACAATTCCTCCGAGGCACATCAGCCAAATGCTCCATTTACCACACGCTTCCCATCCAGTGGTTTCTTGTACCACATCTAATTAGATACAAGTCCCTACCCAAGCACCTGCGCTCATCACCCACCTTTTGGGAACTGTCTGCAAGCAGAGGACAGAACGACAGCGCTCCATTAGCGCAGACGTGATTAACTGAAGCTGCAGACCACTGGAGGTCAGAGCGAGCACCAGCCACCAGCTCCTCCTTCGTTCAGGACCCACTCCTACGGAACGCTTGTGCTCACCACTCGGAGAGCTTCCCCAGCAGCCGGAACGGCAGGGTGAAGCTAACCGGGCTGCAGCACACGCTCCTCTACTCAGTTTGTCCTTGCTAGGAAAGTTTACCCACAGCAAGAAAGCGCCTCTGTACTGAAAGAGATGCAAACCAGATGCAAAAGAACAAGATGCTACTGGAGAAGAGATCCACACAGATCATCACAACCACTGTTTGCTGAGGCAAGCAGATGGTTTTCTTTGCGTTACTGTAATGAGCTTCATGTCAAGCTGTCTTACGGCTAGACGTAGAGGCAAAGAAAGAAGAGCTGCTGAGAAAAAGTGTTGAGATGAAGAGGAAGAGAGTCTCAGGAGTCATGTGAAGCTTCAAGAAGGAAGATCTTTTCCAAACACATCCTAAAAAGCCAGAATCTTCCAACACTAACATTAGATTTGCATCTGAACACCCCACCAATATGAGATGTGCAGCTGAAGCTAAAAAGACACGAGCTAGATCCGCAAAAAAAATGGACTTTGGAGCTTAAGCACAGAACCTTAGTCACTGCCACCTGCTAAGCATTACGTTGCCTACTTCCATTCGAGGGTCTGACTTCTCAGGAAATGCTCTACTGGGCTTGGAGCACGGATAGCGTTAAGAACAGACCACAGCCGGGCCTCCAACACACCTCTCAGCCCCTTCAGAAAAACAGCGCGGTGATTCAAGCTCTCCCCAGTGTTGCCCGGAGAGAAAGCCCTAACCCGAGCCTTACTCCTCTGACTAGAGAGTGCTGTGGGGAGGGCACGCTCCAGCCCTCCTCTTGAACTCTTCCTACTTTGCACACAAATATTCACTGGATCAGAGACATGAGCAACTCCACAGCTTGGTAACTGGGACATTCACCAGGGATGAGTCCCTGGTTTTCAGTCCCTGCTCCAGTAAATATTTAGGAGGAAGAGGAGGGGTGGAAAAAAGGAGGGGGGAGGGGGAAGCAGAAGATTCTGTAGCGCAAGGAGCAGAACCGACGTTCCTTGCAGATCAAGCCCCAAGACGAGTGCCGTGTGGAATCTGGTACCCCTGGCATCCTTTTTTTGCCCCTTAGCTCATCTTTGAGGCAGGGCCTTGCTTTCTCACACGAAAGCAGCGCTATTCAAATCAATAGCACCACTTGAAAATATTGTCAGGTAAGATTTAACCTGGCAGGAGAAAATACCATTTTGGCATAAAGATATTAAAGCATTTTACCAAGTCCTCCTAAGCCCGTTGGTCCGATCAGCTGCATGAGCTGGTTATGGCTCATGTTTCCAAGAAGGCTTTGCAAGCCACCCTCACCTAAAAACAAAAACATTCTGAAACACAACATATTCACATAGTTTTTTTCACAGCACTCCGGCTCAAACAGCAGGAGATTAATTGGCATCACATTCTGTATGGAAAAAACAGTTTCAAGTGTTTACCGATTCATGATGCTCATAAAAGATAAATGCAACTTGGCTTCACAAAGAGGTAAGACTCCAGAGAATCTACTGGAAACAAAGAGAGATTTCTTCTGGCAGTCTTAACTTTCAGCCTGCACCTATTGTAACAGTACAGTTTATTTTGCTAAAAGCACGTTTACATTGCTGGTATTAACATTGTCCCCAACTCACCCTCCACAGTCATCAGGAATTTCTTCCTAGGGAACTATGAGTGCTTATTCTAAAAATAAATTTTAAAAAAGCGCCTCAGATGAAGGAGCAGAGAATGGACTGTACCTCCTAATGCCGAGAGCTCGTGGCCTCCGCTTGCATTTCCACCCAAAGCACCAGGCATTGGTGGATTGTTGAGATACTCGTTCACTTTACGGCAGTGTTCTTCATCCTTGTCCGTCTTCGGCTCCTGCAAGAAAGTTGCTCTTGGTACGAGGCAAACTGGAAGTATTTTGTTCCAAGACCTTTATTATTGGCTTCCCACAAACCTGCATCCAGAAGAAGAGTCGTTTTGATCCTGCCTTGAACTTCAATACATACACGCGGCCAGTAGTGCACTGAGGTACCCTCTTGAATTCACAGTCATCAGGAAAAATAATCAAATCCTGGAAAATGTGGCAGTAGAAACAAATGTTTGAGGAAATACATGAATATTCCTTTTAGCCTCCCAAAGACATCTGCCCTCCTCCCCAAACCTTCTTCCATCTGCTCCTCAGAGCAGAGAGGATTTGGAAGTGCAGGTCTGTCAGGCCACAGAGGCATTCTCATCCTATTTGTCTCAGAGAAGCTCTGTCAGCAGTGCCAGCGGAACAAGAACGAGACAGACCGTGACTTAATGCCTCAGCACTAAAACAAAAAACCATACTCACATCTTCCACATTGCCCGAAGTCCGGTCCTTCCAGCAGAAGTGAATGAGGGAGTCGTCAGTTTGCTGGATGTACACAAGGCCTTTTCTCTTGTCTGGGGTCACAGTGCTGCCTTTCAGGGACATCTTCCCTGCCCGAAATTCCACCAGGTATTTGCTCGAAGAGCCACGGGAGCCTGGCACCAGGCTTGGAAATAACGCACCTGAAGACATCCTGGAAAGAGAGAAAGAGCAGCAGATGTGATGAGAAACCTTCCCATATTCTTGCTTCTCAATATCAAATTTCAACCTTTCTCAAGTGAGCTCCACGAAAGGAACCTGTCCCGCTGCCTGCAGAATTTCAGGGCGACCCACAAGAGCTAAAGCGGAACGCGGGATGAAGACAGGACGCGCCAAAGATCTCCGCTAATAATGAGGAGCGTATTTGCTAAGGTTGAAAATGAAACCACCTTCCCCCTGACGCTTCCTTCTTTGGTTCGTATCATGGCTCACAGGACCAGGGACGTTTTAACTGCAGGAAGCCCTGCTTAAGGCTAAGCTCCAGACTCCTGCTTCAGCATCCCAGCGGAGGAGCGCAGGCTGCCCTGTGCCAGGGCCGGCCTGCACGGGTGACCCCCTCACGGCTCCGCACGCCGCCGCACCCGGCCTCGCCCACGGCAGCTCCGTGTCTCCCGAGGAACGCCTCTGCCAGCCGCGCGGGTCGAGGCGTTAGCGCCGGGGGAGCGGCCGGCCTGCATGACTCTGCAGTTGTTTTTAAGCTCGCGCTACCGCTTCACCCCCCGCGCTGCCCGATCCGAGCGCACCGCCGGTAGCGGCCGGTCAGACCCGGCCCCGCCGCGGGGGAGCCCGGCCGAGCCCCTCGCGCCCGCCAGGAGCGGAGCTGCCGGCACGCCGGGCCGCGGGGGCAGGCCGGCAGCACAGCCCGGCCCGGCCCGGCGCCGCGCAGGCCGCCCGCCCGGCCACGGCTGCCCCCGGCGCTGTCCGCCCGCCCGGAGGCCGCGATCTCCAGCCGGGCCCCCCGAGGCCGCCGGGCCGCGTCCCCTCAGGCCTCCCCCGGCAGCAGACCCCGCTCCCCCGCACAGGGCGCAGCCGACCCCCGGGCCGGCCCCAGCGGGCGCCGAGGCAGGCGGCGGGCCGGGCCGGGGCGGGCCGGGAGGAGCCGAGCGGCCCGCGGGGGAACCCGGCCGAGCCCGCCCCGCCGCCCCCCGCGCCGGTACCTGCCGCCGCCGCCCGCAGGCCCCGCGCCGCTCCGCTCTTCCTGCCCCGCGCGCCGGAACCCCGCCCGCCGCGGGGCGGGGCAGGGCGGCAGCGGGCGCCCCCGCGGCCCCGCGCGGTTGGACGGCGCCGCTGTCAGTCAGGGGCGGCGGCCCGAGGCGCCCTGCTGTGTCACGGCGGCGGAAGATGGCGGCGCCCCCGCCCCGCCCGCCGAGCGGGGGCCGGCGCCCGGCTCGTCCCCACACCACCTTCACTCCGTTCAGCGTAACCGCCGTGCCCGCAGACCTGCACGGGCCGGGGCTGCCGAAGAGAGGGGGGCGACGGCTATTCAGTACTGCACAAATCCACCTCGCTGAGGCGTCCCTCGGGCCACCGGGACGCGGCGCCGGGGGCTTCGCCAGCGGCCGGGAGCAGCGCGGGCTGTGAAACCCGCCCGGGCCCGCAGCGGGCTTCGGCCGTGACCTTGACAGAACTGAAGGATTGCTGCGTGGTGCCGGCGACTCAGAGCCGGGCTGGTCCCAGGGAGCCGGAGCTGCCGCAGCGCGGGGCCCCGCAGGCAGACGCAGTTATTCCCAGCGGGAGGGAGCGGAGCTTCAGCCCCCCCCCCCCACTCTGCTCATCTTGGCTTTTGAAAACGTTTTTTGGCAAAAAATATACTGATAAATTATTTTAAATTATTAAACAGGAATAAATACTGCTAATTAGTTCTAGTTTTTCTGGGTAATTTAGGGTCCTCATTAATCTGGGTACCAATAATTATATAAATGCCTGATGTCTGAAAAAGCTGCTCCCCATTTACAATGTGAGGTTGCCTCGAAGACCCCAACGCAGGCACTACTGAGCGACTGTAAAGTTCGTTTTTCACTTCCACTGCGCTGTTCGGTGGAAGTCCACCCCTGCTCCAGCCAGCCCGCGGCCTCCCGCCGCCCTCCTCGTCCCTGCCGCCACGCAGGTGTCCCACGCGACTCCCGCGCGGGGGGTCCCTCGCCATCGCCCCACGCCTCTCAGACCCGACGAACCGCAGGGCAACGGGTGCTGAGGAACCCGGTCCACCCAGGGTTGGGAAAAAGGCCGGGTGGCGGGGCGAGGGGGGCGTTCAAAGCTCTGACTTAAGTCATCTTTGTCTAATAAGCATCACGGTGAAATCAAGAAGTACAGCCCCGGGGCTGGCTGAACAAAGCCAGGCCTCTCCAGCCGCCCCCCGGCCCTACCAGACAGCTGCCCTGGTACGAACGTCTCGCTTACAAAAATCTCTCTGTCACCATCTAGAGGCCCAGAGGGTATTAAGTATTTATTATAATTTCTAGATGGTTTCTCTACATAGCTGTATTAACATATACTAACACAGTTATCTTATATACAGTGTTTAATCAAGTTATAAAAGTGACATTCTTTCAAAAGGTGCAAAGTTATTAACGTTTTTGACACGTAAACTACTGAGGCGAGATCTGCATCGAAAATAAACCTTTTTCACTTTCAGAGCAATCGAAATGCGGCTTTAGGAGTCCAATGCTAGCCAAGCATAGACATGTCGGCAGTGAGGGGAAAGTATTTTGTAAGTGTTGTCAATGAAGAACAATAAATTAAAAAAAAAAAAAAAAACAGATTTGGAACTAATATGAAATTTTACTAAAAACTTTACACTAAAGGAAGGGGAGAATGAAGTGTTCTTACTTTAGAAATCTTCCCAGTTTCTTTTTAAATCCCATGAAGATTCTATACTGAAGTTTGGATTAAACATGTTGTTACAATTGTTTCATGCTTTCACATAATGAAAAGGGTTTAGACCTTTGAATTTAAATCATAACTTAGATGAGAGGGATGCTGACCTGTACACTTCTTCGTATAAACAAGAGTATTTCTTTAGCAATTACTCTACAGTTTTTCCATCCAGGCAATTTCTATTTATATGTATTGTTTTAAAAACACTCCAGTATTAAACATACTATTTAGTTTAAGCAAGTTTTAAGCTCCCATGAGATGTTAAACTGGCTCAATACGTGAATCCTTTCAATCCTCACCTAACAAAGGGTTCCCCATGCTGCTTGCGGCGAGTTTGGAAAGAGGGTTACAATGCCTGGCATGGTCATTAAAGATCAATTTTTTATAAAAAGTATTTTTATGCTGTCCCATATGGAACAGCAATGTCTTTTAAAAAGTCAAGTGTCTATGCACTTATTAGGAACAAATACAACCCTGCTGTCTGCGCTGTATTACCAAGTCTGCCGTGTGAGTCCTGAAGACTTGCATCAGCACAGAGTACGATTTCTGGCAACAGAATAAAGTTGCCACGAGCACGTTTCAGACTAGGCCCTTATTTATTGCCTTGAAGTTTTACAGCTTCTCTTATTTTTCCAAATGAAGACAACTAAATCTCCCAAAAATTTAAAGTTAATCCAATCATTAGATGCATGATTTGATACAAAAATGTTTCTCCATGAGTATGTTAATTTTCTTTTGCTTTTTAACTGTGTAGCTGGGAGAGAAGCACTTCAAAAATCTACTCTTTGGATGAAATCACAGATGTGTCTGGACACCAATCAGGCCAGTTCTTCCATGAATTCCTGAAGTTGCTGGTGCTTAACACCAGCAGTTTCTGAATTACTGTAAACTTAACTGCAGTGTGGCCACTCTCCATTTTTGCCTGGTTACTCAAAAACTTTCATAAAAGAAGCAGCAATATTAGAATTAGTTTTAATTACTGAACCTAATTTTTCAAGGCTCTCTCCGCCCTACCCCCCCGAAGTGTACCACTTGAAAGAAAAGGAATGCGTCAATTCAGTAATTGATTATTTCCAGTATCATATGGCTTCAATGGTTCGATAAGGAACAAAAAAAATCCCACTTTTTGACAGCACATGCTCACAGAAAACTTGTAATAGGTATAACTCTGCCAAAGCTTTAAATTGATTCTGCTTTTTCACAACATACAAAACAGACATGACCTAATAATGAAAAACATGCAAACCAAAATGTCCCCAAAATATGAACCTGTGTAGATATACATACCAAAGTGCTTCCAAATAAAAGTTGAGTCTAGAAGCATACATAGTGCCAAAGCTGCCAAAGGTAGTGCAGAAAACTTAAGCCTCCAAGTGGTAGCAAGCAATATATTTTACATTCCTACAATTGCTTCCGAAGCTTCTCGTATTTTAAGAACAGCATTTGACTTCAGAAAAAGCACACTTTTTAATGCACCCTTCCCTTCTCCTAACGTATGCTTTATGTAATTTTATCACAGGTATACAGTTTAATGCTCACAGTGTCCAAAAGTTGTGAAGACTCTGTAACAGACAACTACAGTTTGAGAAGCTCAGGTTGTTTTTTGTTTCCCCAAGTCTCTGAATTATTGAATCGTACTGAGAGAGAGGGGCCAGGAGCTCCAGTCCCCACGTAGTGCTACATACCGTCTGGAAGTTCACATGCATCTCTTCACGGGGAGTATCGACAGTACTAGATTTGATCCTGTTGGTACCATATTAGCTTTTCATCCCTGCTCCGAGTTCCAAAAACTTCAGATTCTTCACTATTGTACTAAGTAACAAGGATATTATCTCTATTTTATTTAAGTTACGTAGTTTTCAAGGATGTTATGTGCTCTACCGGACACAGCGTATCTTCCTGACAAAGAAACTAGGGAAAAAAATGAAGAACCAAAGGTCCCTTTGAAAATTAGTGAAAACATGATGATTTCAGGTGCAGCTTTATGGAAAAAATGCAACAGTATT
Organism: Calonectris borealis; assembly: GCF_964195595.1. Taxonomy (NCBI): domain Eukaryota; kingdom Metazoa; phylum Chordata; class Aves; order Procellariiformes; family Procellariidae; genus Calonectris; species Calonectris borealis. The sequence continues at coordinate 14,247,624 of NC_134328.1, read as the reverse complement.
TAAATATTTGGCAATCCAACATTAGTGATAATTAAATCCTTGATTGTTGACCGATAGAATTTTTGTTAAAATTTACTTAGAAAAGCTGGTTTTTGCTATCAACAAAACCAGAGTAACTGGCTTGGAATGAAATCTAGTAACTAGATGTCCAGATGAGATGAGCAATTGGCTCCGTAATTTCAGTATATGTCTGGACAGTCTGAGAAGTTTCTATCAAAATAGCCACCTGAGTACAGCCAATCTGAAGTCCCAGTGTATGGGTTAGTGCCTTGATGAAACCACCTGTAAAAAAAAAAAAGAGAAAAAAGAAAGAAACAATAAAAGAAAAAGCAAACAGAGTGAACAGTTATTAATAGTGGAAAAGAGCAACTTTGTTTCTTTCACAAACATTGTAAAAAGACACTGGTAGTTCTTATCAGAAAAAAAATTCTCAGGAAATATTCTGAACATGAAAAATAAGGCATTAAGCTTCATACACAATTATCATCACACCTTATAAAGCATCCTTTTTTAAATTTTTTTTTTTTTTTTACATAAAGTCAAGGAGTATGAAATGGATTTTAAAATTGCTGTCCCATTCCAAATAAAAATAACATTGATACTCTAGATTATATATTGTTTATAAATATAAATTTTTACTTTAAAAGAATGCCAAATCAGTTAGACAATCCTTTTTGTAAACCTGTCCAAACAGGAAAGAGTTTTCTGCGATGGAGCTGTACTTTGCACAGAACATTAGCAGATGCTCACTTTTTAGCCATGTTGACTGAAAACAATTTTATGTTCTCTGGAAGAGATTTTCAAAGGCATTAACTGGAATTAGTCTGTAGCTGCTCCTCCAGGCTTTGGGAAGAGAATGCTTTCTCTTCTGAGTTTCATGAAATCATGGGAGCATCCCAAAGTTCTTGCCTTTGAAGGAAGCACCTGCAGTAACTGACCGTGAGCAGACGCTTGACTGCATAGCATTGGCATCTGTGAAAAGCAACCAGCGGGAGCAGGAGCCAAATCACACATTACTCCGTGGTGCATTCTATGACTGCGAAGTCACTTGAATATGCAATCAAAAAAGCAATTTCTGAAGTATCCAAGCCAAGAAGTCCTAAGAGTGTGAAAATAAAAGGCCGTAGAGGGCCACAACGTCTTGCTCAACTGCCAAAAGCTGGACAGGAATTGGTTAAAGGAGAGATGAGACTTAACATTTTATTCATTCTAACAAAAATATGGCCTCTGTAGGTTTTTAAAAAACAAAACCAAAAAAATCCAGCATTACCACAGTAGTTAATTATGACAGGTTTCAGCATGTATTGTTAGATAATTTCTCCAGGACAAAGTTATCAGCAATTTTGGCTTCCAGCTACCTTATTTAATCGTTGACCCAGCAAATGTTTTAAGTGACACTACAAATTGTGCTGTCTTACAGGAAATCACACACACACTGACTTGCATAAAAACATTTCAAGCATTATACCAAACCATTCCAAGCACTGAACAAATGCCCAACTTCCTTCCCCCTTACCGTGTGTGCCACTCCACTTCATCTTTTGCACGCTCCTTGCGAGCAGCTCTTTGTTTCTCTTCTAGTCTCTCTTTTTCTTTGCTAGCCACATCTAACAAACATTTCAAGAGAAACTGGTTACTTAGCAAAATAGAAACAAAAATGCAGAAAACACAAAAAAGACTGCAGAGAAACGAAATACAGTTCATTCAAGCAAGAGAAAGCATTTGCTGTACACAATCTCACTGAACAACGAAAATCTCAGGCAACAAAAAACTAAAACTGTCATTTCAGAAAAGTTGCTACCACAAACAGAGTTGAAACGGAAATTTTGGTGTTTTATCTATCAGAAACACTGCACCAAGACAGCAGGAAAGAACTTAGATTAGGCGTAAGAGAGAGTGATTTTTTTCACTATTTGGCCATGTGTTTTTTCTGACAAACGCCAGAGCAACAGAGCATGTCTGTTCACCACATGTCTTTCCAGACAAACTCCAGAGCAAGACAGCACGGCTGCCAGTTCCCCCCAACTTAACAAACATGCAAATACACCATAACATAGGATAGCAGTCTTGGGATCCACCTCGGACACATTTGCTCTCCCAGACTCTTCTGGGAGAAAACAGACATCGTACATTGTTCAAAAGCATGTTCATTAACACATGAAAAAGAGTTAAGGCTGCTCTGGGAAAGAGAAACTGAAGACAGTGTTCCTGTATCAACCAACCTCCCTTCAGTCATCCCTCTCAAAACTTACTAATGTGACAATGTTTCCTCCAGCAAACACATACCCATGTTTCCGTTTTCCATATTTCTGATATCTGGACGTAGCCGACAGTCAGTGGGAGCTAATATTGCTTCCATGCCCTTTTCTAGCTCATTGAGACTCACAGCAAAACTGGTGAAATTGTACATCTTAAAAGCAAATTAAAGATAACATACAAGTTATTTTGGCAAGTTTGACAAGTTATTTGGGTTCCCTACACCAAATGGAGACAACAGAACTTCCAAGAGAAATTATTGAGTCAAACCTTCGCCCATTGGCTACCCTGAAAGCAAGGTTTGGTTCATACAAAACTAGCTTATTTTTGTTGTTTTGTAGGGACAAGGAAGGGCAGAAGGGGATGGAAATCACAGCTTTCATTTTTTAAGCAGTCTTTGCTTCAGAGGATCAAGACAGATTTTCCTCCATATCTGATATTTAACATCATGATTTTTATGAAAAAAACACCCACACCTAAAAGACCAATAAGTCTTGTTGAAGCTATTGAAGTCAATATCCAGCTGCCCAGTTACTGCAGTTTTTGGAAGCCTGTCTTCTAACAGCAAGGTCCGCAGAAGGGAAGGTGTATCCATATTTTAGCCACTCCAAGTGCAAAGGTCTCGCAGACAGGTTAACCTAAGACACCAGACTCTCACTGAGGCAGCTGCAGTCAGAGCATGCATTCTTTCTACCAACTGCGACACAGCAGTGATGTTTTCAGCACACGAACGAAGCAGAGAGCTTGCTTTAGTGTAGTTTTACTGCTGCGGCAAGAACTGCCAGAGCCTGTCACTATGCAAGGTGAGGACAGACACTTCAACAAGGTTTCCCTTGAACATTACTCATGTTCCCTTGGATAAGTCACTAGCGATAGCAATACGCTGACTGACTGAAACAGTTACCTGTGATGAGTTTGGTGGCCTACAATTTATTCTCCAAAGCAATTTACTGCCTGGTATGAACTGCACCGTGTCTTGAACCTCTGGCATATCATCAGCCTCATCATTTTCGGATTTAATAACATCTTCACTCTGAAACAGAGATAACATTTGGCAGGGGAACGAAGGGAAATTGGACACTTTCATCTAGAGTTCTACTGTGACTCTACAGTTGAAGAATCTGTTCAAATTTCAGATATTAAACACTCTCCTGTACTTCTGTCTCACCCCTCATGTTTGCTTTTCCTCACTCTGTATACTGTTCCTCTCATTTTTATTGTAATGTCTTGCTCCTGATATCTCTGAATAGTCTCCCACCACCTATGTACAACTTGAATGTCTGTTTAAAAAAAAAAAAAAATAGTAAATTAATGTCTTTCAGAAGTCTTTTCTCTAGCTTCCCTTCTATCCCATGCCATAGCTGAATTTCACCTAACATGACTATTACTTCTTCAGGTTGAAATGAGCCAGGACTGCAATTTAAACCAGTTCCCATAATGGCCTAAGAAAGATAAATAGGGCATGCCTGCTTTTTGATATTGCTTCATCATTCGCAAATGATTTGGATGTGCGACTAAAAAACAGGTATGTCCTTTTTTCAGTCTGATTTCCTATGATCTAGATTCTAATAACTATTATCACTGCCAATTTTCTCACTATGAAGACTGTGTGTTTAAGTTTACACATATACTGTCTTTCCTTCCAAGTTTCTTTGTTACCAGATGCACTGCTATAATGCATATATAAAATCAAATGCAGTATTCTTCAATAGGCTGCTCTCAGAATCTGAGAGGATCTGGCTGTTGTAGGACACGGACAGCTACATTGTGGAATTTCAGAGGATTTCACCATGAGAAACCATTTAAAACCACAACAACCAGAAGGGAAGTTTGAGGCAATAGAGTGGCAGTATCACAGTTTTCCTCCTTCCGTCACTCTCACCCCCATTCTATTTCCTTTCTGCCCCCTCTGACATGGCTCATTTATTTTATTCAAAAATACCCTACTAAGTTAAACAGAGCCTGTTTTATACACTAGAAAACAGCTCCATATGGTTAAGAGTCTAATTTCAATCATTTGGTTTGAGTATTCATTATTTAAAAAGACTCTTTTAGGCTACTTTCCATGTCAACATCTGGTTTACTGTTAGACAGTTCCCCATCTAAATATAGATTCAACAGGAAGGAAGGAAAGAAAGAGTTGATTTTCGTAAGATGAACAGAACCTTATTATTTAAAAAAAAAAGACAAAATATAAGCAAGTACCGTGACAGAATCCAGAGCCAAAAGCAAGGCCTATTGTTGCTCTAGATTCTTCTGATGTCAATACTTTTTAATAAAAGTTTGAGCCTCTTAACGCTAAGAGTGATTAGCTTCTGTTTAACTTATCGTTTTCATTTTCAATGAGCAACCAGGGTCTGCAAGACCCCGTTGATATCAGGAAACCCAATAGTCCTCTGCTGCACCATACAACATTTTGCATTTTCCATATAAGACTGAGGCTTTGACAGTAACTTACCTGACATTGCTTACGTGTGATGAAAAACCCCGCATGTTTCCAGACCCCTTTGCTGTCAAGGCTGTCTACAGCACAAATTCTAAAAGGCTGCATCACCAAAAAGCATAACTGACTTAAAAAACACATGATTTTTTTTGTTGTTTTTAATGCCCAAATCCTAGTATTTTTACATCTGGAGTTGGCAGTAGAGCCTCTTTCCTCCTTCAAGGACTGGACAACATCAGCTTGGGGGTTGATATTTGGTGACTTCTCTGTGACAAATCTCTAGCAAACACCATTCTTAGGAGCTCTCTTCAATACCAGCAGCTCACACTAAAGTCTACACAAGTTCAAAGTGCAATGCCTTCTCATGGGACTAACACTGCCCGCATCCAACCCCTATCAAAAGACAGACTGCTTAACCCTCCGTTCACTACCACCTGACCATTTCTGTAAAGAAGATGTTCTCCTTTCCTTTCTCATATTTCAGTATCTTTTCTCCCTAAAGAATCTTTAACCTTACCGGCTTCAATTTCTTCTGCTCACCACCTCTCTTTTCATTCTTTTTGTAAGTCTCATATGTAGTGGGATCCGTGCACCACAAGCATTCTGTCCACTTGCCATAGATCATGCACAGCTTCTTTCTGCTGCAGAGAAAGCAAAGGAGACTTAACTTTTGCTTCTTATGAAGCCTTCTAAGCCAAGTCATGCAGATTCTGACCTATAGTAAATACCCAGCTTCCTACTTTGTTGTATTTTATGTTTCTTTGCAGATCTCTTAGAAGTCAGATATTTGATAATGCAAAGAAAAGGTTTCAGCTTATTCCACTCTTTCTGGCATTCAGTCCCGCAGAAAAACATCCTCATGACTTAGTCACATGCTTTTGCCACTGTTAAAATGAGTGTGGGTGCAATAAAGCCAATAGTTTACAATATAGAGACTCAGAGTCATGAAACAGGTATGGGTTTGATTAAAAATTTCTAGTACCATATCCTTGTTATTTTAAACTGAAGACTGGAATTGTGACTGTACAACAGTGAAATCAGTTGCGACTACTCTGCATTTTCCCTGGATACCTTTATTTCCAAAGACTGGACTGGAGAGTTTTTCTAATAATGCTTAAAATGATCATCCTAGATTCAAGGGGTTTAATACTGACACAGAGAACAGAAATGGATTACAATCTGCATTGCTAGCAACTTTGCAGTCGCATCAGTTGTGGTCACTATGCCAGCACTAAAGAAATGCCACACTGCTCAGAAACGGAGAGGCCAAGAGGCTTTTATCACTTACTTTTTGTCCTGAATGTATCCCTCTACTCTGTGAAGCTCTTTCCCAAACAGTCCACACGGTTTAAAATTAAGGACACATTTATCTCCAGTACTGTAAAGGAAATAAGTACATGCTTAAAGCAGCAAGCCCCTAAATACAGTAGTAAGTTTTTTACCTTATTTAGCTTTTTTCATATAGTTACAGTTAGCTGGGGAGTAGTTATTTATATCGTTATTTTTCTTTAATTATGGTTTATTATCTGACCAGGGCATTAAAAAAGGCACACAAATTTCGAAATTCCGCAAAAAGGACACAAAAAGAAATCAATGTGCACATGAAGACATCAGCCTGTGAAAGCCAACTGAAAACATGACCATAGTTCCGAGTTTCATGTATATCTAAGATTTATCAAAAGTACTAGGAATAAAATGGAATGCAGTCTTGCATACTACTTAACACACACTATTAACACACCACATTTCAGATTAATATCTATTTACAGCTAACTGTAATGAGAAGTAACTTTTACAAATCACCTACGCAGGAAAATCTAGTTAAGTGAATTCAAAAGTTACCTCTAAATTGAATATCAAAAATTCTGAACTAAACATTTTACAAACATAAACCAGCATTATATCTCAGCATCTTCCTTGTATTGAGATGTACATATATGTAAATAATCTCTCCCAGTGAGGTATCAGGCCAAGTTTTTACGTCAAGCACAAAGCATACAGAGACCATCCTGGGTCTTTTGTGCCAATATAGGAGACAGGATTGTAGATTTGATGCTATGACGAGTATCAAAACAGCTGCCCTGCTGGATTAAAGGTCCCATTTATTGACAGAAAAATATGTGCAGAAGTAGGACAGTTTTCACAAAATTCTCTCCCTCATCATTATGGGAGGTAACTTATTTTATATAAAGTAAGAAGCTTTTATATAGGCAGTTGGCAGAGCAATTGACATGCTCTAAGTTCACATCATCCTACTCTGCAGTCATTTTTCTGTGCTGTACCCTTAAGTTAAGACATTCTCTACTTTCAAAACCAAAAGGGGGCCAAATCACAATCAACGTGATGGAGGTCCACTGCAAGCCTCCAACAATTATTCCATTGAATGGTTCTGGAGTTAAATTTAATTTCAGTTCTCTGTCAATAGGGCTGAATTTGAATGAGTAACTCACAAACGTAAAATCTTTGTATCCCAGAAGCCATCTAGCCCTGTGCCTTTTCATTAATATTATTATACTAAGCCCAGTTCAATAGTTTGCATTTGTCAGAAGGGGGGGAGGAAGGAAAAAAAGAAAAAAAAAGACAAAGCTTTGGACCTACAAAACAAAGCTTCCTGTGTAATCTGACAAGAATCAAAACTTTCTGCTTTGTAACAAAAGTGACCATGCACCAGTCCCTGTAAGCCAACCCTCAGTTTCATGATTAGCATTACCTGTGATTTACAATTTCTACCGTTCCGTATTGTTCTAACCACAGTTTACCAATAATTACATTATGTACACAACAGGTTGGATTTGTCCATGTGTAAGCTTCATTATATCTGTAAAGAAAATAGAGAAATAAGTAATTTTCTTGAGTTTGAGATGGGATGTAAGCCTGTTTTCAATTCTGTTCATGGCAGGGCAAAATATCTACCACTCCTATGAACAGCCAGCAGTTAACTTCAAAACAGAAAAGAAAGACTTTTCTTTATAAGCCAACAATGTGTTGTATCTAACCATTAGTGCAAGTTAATAAAGTGATATCCCCTTTAGTTTTCTTCCTTCTCACAGAGTTGAAATAGTAAGTTTTACAGTTGCTGTGCTTTTGATTACAAATTCCAGCCCGCCATAAACAGCAGTCCGGGAATTCATCTTTTTCATTTGCACTTTTAAAGTTGTATGCGGTAAAACATAATACTTGCAGGAGAACTGGACTGACAAACTTAACGCCTAATAGTGTCTTCTATTCAACTACTGCAGCAGCACTGCAACCTTCTTCCTAAAGCTCCTTCTTGTAAACATCTATCATAATCTAGAGAATAACTTTTTGTGATAAAAAAAGCACTGAACATAAATATTTGCGTCTTCTAGCAGAGAGGTTAGTCACTACTAGTTCTGACAAAGGTTTGATGTGAAGACACTCTTCCTCGAGGGTTGGTCAGACTAACCCACTTAAACTATTTTTCATTTTACAAACACTGAGTGGTAAAGGTTTGAACCTGAAGAGATTACACGAGTCAGCAAACTGCATAAGTGGTTTCCACAAATACGCCACAAGTTTCCACATGGGTATGTAAGGCCTGCTCCAGTGTCACTGAAGGCAATTTTGTGTGTGTGTGTGTGGTTTGGGGGTTTTTTTGGTTGGTTGTTTAACACCAGTGGGACACGACAGCACTATATATTCAAGCTTCATAAACATGATGTTTAAAATTCCAATTTATTACTCAATTCCATCCTTTTCCCAAAAATTTACTGAGAAGGAAAAGTCCCAGAATTGAAGAATTTCCCATTTAGTTTCATTTTGGTTTTAATGTTTTGTGAAAAGCTTTACAAAGATGAGTTACCAGATTCTAAATCCTTAAAAGACATTATTCTAAAAGTGGTCAAAATGTTAAATAAGAGGATTTCTATTATCACTAGCTTAGCAGAGTCAAAGCCATCTATTCTCACCCATCTTTCCGTGCTGGTAAAAGAAATGCTGAAGTTACCTGGTTGGCAATCAATGCATCTTAGGAAAGGTTGCAAACTCTATTTTAATACAAAATTACAGAAACAAGTAGTGTCCTCTTTGTAACAAATGCCTTGTACTTCTGCTTCCAGTAAGTATGGAGAGAACACTCCTATTGAATGTTTCCAACCGGTCTGTCATTTTCCAGTACAGAGAAAAAACAGATCATTGAAGTCTGACTATTTTCCACAGCAAATTCTCTTCAAGCATAGTTTAGAACAATGACTACTCTTAAAGTGGGGAAAAAATACCAGAACCCCCCAGATTCATCCCACCAGCCTTAGCACGCATTTTTATTCATGAGCTACTTGACACCAAAAGCTGTATAGCATAAAACAAAACACAAAATGCTTATGGCCAGTGCTGATAAATTGAAACACTTTTTTGTGCTGGAGAAGTGAGGAAGAAATGTGTTTTCTAATGCATGTTTTGAAAACATAGTCATGGTTAACATAAATGCAGTACTTAACACTGACTTGCAGTTTTGCTTCCTAAATGATTACTTCTTCACTCAGGCCCTGAGCAGTTCTCAGACTACTCAAACCAACGGAATGGTATGAATCACAACACTGAGAGGCTCAAAATTTGATTTCAACTTCTGCTGCTAACTTGAAGCAATTATTTAAAATAAATGCTTTAATCGTTTATATTCCAATTTAAATCTGTGCCCTGTAATTTGATTAGGCAGAGAAAGAATTTTAATAGTCTTCTAAATAAAGGCTCTCTCTCAAGCAACAAACTTTATTTTTGTCACGTCTGCGTTCTACACTAACATTCATAGTTCATTCTACATTCAGAAGAAATTTCCCCTATTTCCATCACTATTTATATCCAAGACCAGTTCATACTTTTATAAGCTTTGAAAGATTAGATGCCTGCAGCTTGAAAATTAAACTATGCTTTCAAAAGAAACTACAGGAAAACTCAATGCTTGATATGGCAGGCAAGTTGACTCTTTATTGAAAGCAAATGTCTAGAAATTTCACAAGATGACATTTCAAAACAACCTCAGAGTTAGGCCTCAGGAAAGCTTTTATAAAAGCACCTTTAAGTGTTCAATTGCAAAATACTTCTTCTGCAACTATTATCTAGTGCATCCTTGTGTCCTACTTGGGAAAGCTCAAGAGTCCTTGTGCCAACAGGGCACAAACCATCTTATGGAAAGTCACACAATTTATGAGAGACATATGCAATTAGAGACAAGCCTGGGAGTAATCCAAAGAGGCATTCTTGATTTTAATAGGAAGGTGATCGTACAGAGGAAGTGTTAAGCGGGTGACAAGGCAAACCTGACAAGGTTCTCACGTTCCCTTATCACATAGAACAGCTATTCTGAAGATGCAGTTCTTTCCACAAAAACAATCAAAACCAACAACAATATTTAAAAGCGAGACAAGCTTGAATAGCCCGGTAATAGAATTTTATGTCTCTATTTAAATTTTACATGCCTTCACAGAACTAGCTTTCAGTAGCATTTAATTTTTAAGAAATGCTAATTTTCATAGTGGAAAAACTGGGTCAAATTGCTACAGCTATGCAAGTATGGCATAACTTAAAAAAAACAGAGCCCTGAAATTAAGTAGTGAAAATTAACTTGTAAATAAACTCTTACAACCTCTTCAGCAAGAGGTTTTTAGATAATCACCTATGAAGAGCCAATAGGATGATTATCACCTATCTTTTTATTCAAGTAAATGTTAAGGAGATCAACATAAAAAAGGTATTCACGTCTCATACTCACTTCAGAAGCTCCAAAGTAATTGTTCCCCGAGGCTCCGCTTCTATACTCTTTCCCCAGAATTTTAGTTTGGGATAGATTGATCCATGAAAAATAAAGTCCTTATTGAGGCCTTCAGAATAAAATGCGCTAATAGGTGGGTGGTGGCTGACTTGCTCAGATATAAACCTAAATCCTAAATCCTCCCTAGTAACAACAAAAAAGAGCATTAAACAGTAATTTTTTTTTTAATGTTACAAGAGAAGAGAGTTACTTGATACTTTAAAAAATTTTAAAGGATTTTTAGATTAAACTGAAGGTGAGACTTTTCCTTTTCATGACACATTTACAATTAATGAAATGAAAGAATTTGTATTCTGAACTCTTTCTCTTTATACACAAAACCAATCCACCTTCAAACACCTAAATGACTTTCTACCCAGAAAGGCATTTGAAGAAGTTTCACTGAAATAATTCATAAAAATACTGAAACTCTTTGGGCAGCAGCAGGTCTGACTGAAAATTCTTTTCTCCACTGCAGATATATCACCTATTTATTTAAGCAAGCTGGAAGTCCTTCAGACTAACTCCTCTAGCAAAACACTATTTAAATTAATTAATAGTTTCTGGTCAGGAAGTGTCTTTGGTGGAAGAATATGGACCAGCTTTTCTCTGAATAATTTAAAGAATAGTCTGCCTAAACCTAGAAATAAAATTATTGGCTTTTATAACAACTTCTCAAAGATTTTGAGATAGTTTGGGGAAAATAATTTTAGCTCAGAAATATATTTTAGTAGATTTTTATTTATTTCACTGAATAAACCACCAAACTAGTATGAGAGTCTGCTAACTCAACAACACAAATAACCCCAGCTCCCAATTTAAAGTAATTATTACCTGGTTAATTCATAGGTTTCTCCTAACAGCGGGTTAAATGGTTTGCCAGTTCTCTCCCACTGAGAAGCTACAGCAGAAACTGCAAAAGCAGCTACAGCCTATAAGCAAATTAAGAACACATTGTTATGAGAACAGTACATTAAAACTCTAAGTTTAATGTATTATATTTGTTGCACATTACAGTATTTCATTATTCTTCCAAAAAGAAAGCACTATATATTGCTTAAGGCCAAAACATTTGTAAGCCATAGGATAAGTGATATACAAGTGGGGAAATATAAGCAATTAATAAGAATCTCATTTCCAAAAGCAATGAGTAGTAGTAAATTTTGTCAGGTTACACTCTGCCCCATGCTTCTCCACCTACCTCTAAGAGGACAGTCTGTTTTTTTTAAATCTGTTTTTCCCCTATTTTGACTGTCCCCCACACTCAGCTCATTGGGAACAGAGTCTTGCTTTTCCTAGTGTCAGGCAAGCATTATTTCTAACACAGATGAGATTTCTTGAATCATACCAGCAGGTACAAATGACACTTAGAAGCTCCTGCAGGCTGATAAGTAGGGGTATGTACTACAGAGACACGGAATACAAAATATACATTCCAGTTTCATGTAAGTAAAAACAGAGCTATAAGCAATACCAGTACAACCTAATGTACCCAGGCCTTGTTTCACCATATTCAGTTCCTTGTTGTGAGACCAGCCAGGTACTACACTCTACTCCCAACAACAACCAGTTTTGGAGAAGAAAGGAATGGTAAAGCTTGCCTCTGTCACCACAATTTTTCATCCAGTAACTTAAAAATCATGGAGCCACTCAACAAATCAATTTAGGGTGACTTAAAGCCAAGATTTCATCTTCACAACACATAAAACCATAAAAACAGTCACAATTAAAGCAGTCCTGAGAAGGGTTAAGGTCCTTGGGCATCATCAGTTGTGGCACTCTCCTGCACTAGACTTTTGGCTCAAACTCTGTGCATAGTATCAAGTGTGAAAGTGTCACAAATATCTGATACAGCCACTATGAAACAAGAAACTTGTCTAGACAGACAAATATGGGCATTCTTATGATAAGCCCAGAGAAAGAAACACACTCAAGTGAGAAATTGTCTTAAACTGAAGGATTTTGGGAGAGAAAAACTTCTTCTGAACTAACCAGAAGGTGGTAGCTGTTACTTACCTGCATTCTTTCCAGGGGGTCTGCATGACTACAAGCCTTATTAATGAGGTATATATGTTCCATATATTCTGTTATCCGTTGAAGGAAACTCAATGGCTCGTTGAAGACAATAGGCATCGTAATCTTAGACAGCTCCTAGGTAACAAATGGATATTAATTTCTTAGACACAACACTAAGTTAACAACTGACAACAACAAGAATTTTGAAAATAAGTTGTGGCTTAGTTTATTTGTAGCATTATTCAGAACACATTTGGCAAGCCTATAGTAGACCTCTAAGTGCTATGGCTGAAAGGGGCTAGAAGCGCTGCAGAACCCTACTAGCAATCTGCAAGAACAAACAACTTCAAAAATGGATCCAGCTAACCTAGTATATTCAAGAAAAATATTACCTTCTCTTCTGTGGTCTACAAAAACCAGAAGAGGTTAATATTTCCATAGATAGCTGCAATAATGTGCCAACCAGCTCATTATTGATATTTAAGTACCACGCGTTCCTTTGAAATCCTCACATACCTATTTGCATAAAATCTAACTATTTTACTGAGGTAACCACAAATTATTTTTTAAAAGGAACAGTTACATAAAGAATAAGATTTGGATTGCTCTAACAAATTTTAGTGGCTTTAAGCAACCTGTTATTTGCATCAGAATGTTTCTCATTTCACATGTGGATACAAGACAGACATGAAGTTCACATAGAGATTTCCAATTCCTCAGGTCTTCTACTATATCCAAGAAAATTTGGCTGTTTAATTTAAAAGTTGCACTCCTGACTGAGCACTAAAGCATCATTTAAGTGCTTAAAACTTAGTGGAAAAGAGAAAGCCACCAGTGAACGCAACATTTTCCTCACATTGTCAACAGGCAGTAAAGGAAAAAAAAGTTACCCCTAACTGACTTAAATTGATTTGGTCCCAGCAAAGCATTCTAGTAGACAGGTTACTCACCCTAACAAAAGGAGTTTTGACAGTACGGCTGTATCTCTTAGATGACACAAACTAAGCTAGCAGAAGGGCTCACTGATGTGTCTGTTGCATTCACAAAGGACTATACAAAGGACCTAGACTAGATATGAATGTAATTGCTTAACATTTCTAAAAAGTGGCTATGGCAGCAATGCCCTCCAGCGTCAAACATCATTTTCATTCCTAATAAGAATGAAGTAATCAAACATATAACTGAGTTCTTAAAGGATTAGAACAAAACAGCAGGGATGGCCAACAAGGATACAAGCATCGGGGTGCTTTAACAACACAGACCAATGTAAAGGTCTGTGTTTCTGAATCCAAGAATAAATCTTGTGACGCAATTACATCACATCATTAATACCCCAAGCCTGGGCTCTCTAAGAAACTCTAACAGATCCCAAACTTTTCTATCCCTTCAATCAGATGAAAGCAATTTTTTTGGCACAAACTGCTTAAATTATGGAGGGGGAAAAAAAACAACAAACACACCAAAATAAAGCCCTAAATCACATTTTGCTAAGTAAAGAATAAAAATAGCAGAGAAGAGAGCATTGTGTTAATCAAACCGTATTTGACTATATTTTTAATGGCTTTAGCCTAGTTCTTATAGAACAGCATTAGAAATGCCAATCCACATGCTCCGACAACTAAAGCAAGTAAGGCAATAGTACTGTTAGTAAACGGATGTTGAGATTTAGAGAGTTGCAGTTTAAGATTATGTTCCCTACAGAAAAAAAATGCAAAATGCACCAGGTATTATTCTGTGTCTTAAGGTTTAAGCAATAAAATTAACCAGCTGAAGTCAGGAGACCTAACATCAGCATGTTTCATCCAAGCTAACTTACCAGTCCAATGCATTTTTTTAATATGCTCCACACACTAAAATCACTTCTAGAAAACATTGGGGCAGGTAATGATGTCCTGTAATTGGAAAAAAACAACTGTCATTATCAGGCCCTTAAACAAGAAGACGTTTTCATTTGTAGGTATTGAAGTAATTTATAAAGGAAGCAAAACATTAACCTAGAGTTGACATAGGAAGCAGACAAGAGAAATGTCTTTTCAGTTCCAGAATGAACCTCTTCCAAACAGAACAGTAATGCCCCAAAAGATAATGAGCCAGTGTGTACTCACTTCTCATTTACTATGTAGTACTATGTGTTTACCTGTGTCTCTTAATTCCATTTTCTTGAATCTCTGTCTCTCCGTTATGCTTTCCAGTCCTATTGCTTTGGTGTGGATCTAGATCAAGCATTTCTGCAACTTTATGATTTGCTTCTGAAAAGTCTCCTGAAGAATTGTCAGAATCAAAGCCTGTATAAAAACCATAAGGCAATAGTTTTCTTAGGAACCTTATTATGCCAGAATGCCACCCACATTCTGTAACTCTCACAGCATAAGTACACTTATAGCAGGTTATTTTATTTTAAAGAATATCAGAGTGAAAACCCTTTATTACATGACCTAATTTCCAAGAGTATTTAGAGCCCAGTATTGCATTAGAATCAAGCATTTTCAACTAAATTTTCACACTGCTGAATATAAAACCAATTTAGAATCTTAAAAGTTCCTCAGTAGCTCCTAATCAGATTAGTTGTATTGTCTCTTCTTCAGAGCTGCACTGTGATTACTGTAATTTTGTTCAGTTATGTAGTTTTCCTCAAAGACCTTAAAAAAAAATTTAACTTGGCCTGCTTATATTGCTAACAGTCAAGGAGCAAAAAAAAGAGAAAATGGCCATTTCACAATCCAGCAGCAAATATCCAGACTATGAGAGCAACAGAAGTGTAGGATATCTAACTTCTTTTTGCCATCCATGTGTGCAAACCATGTAACACTTCCCTAATGGTTACAGCAAGAACCTGTGGACACCAAGATGAATCATTCCCTGAGCTCTACAAGCGACCCAAAGCATGACCTACAGTAGGTGGTTTCATTTCCTATGACCCAATTCCATCCACTTGAGTGGATAGCTACTAGCACTGTGTAACTAAATGCCAGCACCCCCAATAACAACATGCTTTGGACAGCTTTAACCATAAAAAAAGTTAAACTAAGAGGAACCTACAGGAACACAAGCTTCTGTAATCAAGCAGCCCTAAGTACAAGTGGGACTAAACCAATAATCCAAGATTTTAGTCTAATGATTTTATTTTTTTAAGTCACACTACTTTCCCCCACACAGAATATCGACAATTTATTTTTGCGTATGCCTTTAAATACGAAAATTGTAAAAAACATTTTATGCATATATACACACACACACACTTGGTCACTGTCAGCATCAACAGACCTCTTGTCAATGCTACTACACAGACTGACGGCAGAAACGAAATCATTGTTAACCACAAATAAGGATCAGTTGCAGCATCAATACAGAGCACCCTAAAACGATACATTAATATAATCCCCCTTCACAACTGTCACAGTATCATAATAGAAAGCACTGCTGATCATTCAGTGTAATAAAGGAACATTTTTGTTGAAATTTAATTCAAAGAGCATTAAGTCCTTTCTGAGTGCCACAAGGGTCAATTCTTCATCAAGAACCACAAGACGACTTTATTTTCCAGCTTCCAATTTAAGAGTCAGAATCCAAAAGCAACATGAAAACATGCATATTTGCTGGCATACAATTCTTGCCACGGTTTTAAGAAATACATTAACATCAGCTTTGTATTCCTTTCATTCCAGCTATCACAACCTGGGCAACGACTTGTCTGTGGGCTGACAGTTACCATCACGCTCAGCTACAGCCTATCCCAAAGTCCAGCTGTGGGTACAGAAAGATTCCGAAATATTACAAAGCATGTAAACACTCTAATGGAATAAAGAAATCCGTTTTGACAAAGATTATTTCAATTTTAAAGAGAGTAAAATGTTGTGATCCTCTGTTATTAATTTTTTAAAAATACAGAGTATCTATCATAAGTAGTACTTCAACTTTTCTTTTTGTTAACATCTCCAGTAAGGTGCTTTTACTTTATTAGAGCAATTAATGCGAGGCCCACACTCAGAAACAAAAAGCTGCATCTTTTTCAGGGATCAAGACCATGACAAAAACATTCAAAACTACACAAGGAAGTACCACCAATATGATCTTATTTGGTAAACAGCAGGTATAATGGCTGACGTCATGTATTAAACAGTCTCCTACATTTTGATGTCACAAGCATGTAATTATACAGCAATAAACACACCTTAGCAGTCTTAGTACTTAATTGGAAAGTATGATAGTCATATATATATATATATATATATATTCAGGTCATTAAAATGAAGACTACCCTGAAACACCTGTCTTAAAAAAACACATGCCTATTTTCAGTCGACCCACAACAAAATATTTATAATTTTAAAATTTCTAACCACATATTAGCTTTTTTTGGAACCTGTTACAGTACAAGGACATGGAAAAGGCAAATACTCTAGGGCATAACGAAATAACTTTTATTAGTTTGACTGATGAAGTTGGAAAAAACAGATGAGCTTTCTGGTACGTATGCCCTCACCCAGAAAGCTGATCAAGCACATACAACATAAGGAACAGCATCACATTTAATGGGCACTTCAATAAGATAAACACACCTAAACATGAAAGTAAAGCTTCATAACAGGAATAGTTAACTGGTTTATAGGGGAATAGTTATGAAAAATGTTACCGGAATTAGTCTTCACATTGTACTTGAAACCTTGCAAATCCTATCAAATGTTCATTGTTTTTATCCACACTAGTCTTTCTGTTTCTCCATGATTCAGAATTGTTTTGCCCTGTTCCTATACGGCGCAACGAGAATTTAGATTCAGGTATATATATTATTTATGGACAACAATATGCCATTGGTAAGTAAATAAATGCCAATTCAAGTGTCTTGTATACAAACAACAAAAATTAAATCCCTGCTCCAGAAAAATAAGATATATCAGAAGTGTAAAGTCTGCTTTATTAGAGTGCATCTCCACCTAATTACTTTAAGAAAACAAAACAAAAAAAACCACCACACACACAACCCACTAGGGTACACAGCTAGATAATCACTAGACTTTCAGCTATACTTGCAACCTTAAGCATCAGCCAGCTTATCTACTACAGGAACCTACAGGAACACATTGAGAAAGTTTTAAAAGCCATTTCTCAATGAAGTTCTAAGTATTATAGTTCTGCGAAGAACTATCCAGAGAATGTTCTTCACAGAGGAAGTACTGATCTGGAATAAAAACAGTTTACTGAAATGATTTGTTGTAGTTTTTCTGAGTTACAAAAAGAGTTTTTCTCCAGCTGCCATTAAAGCCTTGAACTTGCAAAACAGATCAGGTAAGTTTTACTTACAGGACAGTTTTTATACTGGGAGTGAGGATAAAAATGGGGATTTACAAGGGAGATAGGGGACCACACACAGAAATAAAATGTCAAAAATCAGCTTAATCAAATGTCCCAACTTATGTGTGTTAAGGGTGAAACAAAAGCTTTTAAAAAGTCTTAAATTTTCAAAGTCAAATACTTCAGTTGGGTGCCAACATTAATCTATTTCAAGAGCTTAAAGAAAAGTGACTTGCCAGTAACTCTAGTTTTCTTAGCCTTCTTCTTCCACATCCTGCAAATGAAACAAGTCCACTCAGACTATACATCCACCTACGAGGGAGCAGAGAGGCAC
Organism: Calonectris borealis; assembly: GCF_964195595.1. Classification (NCBI taxonomy): domain Eukaryota; kingdom Metazoa; phylum Chordata; class Aves; order Procellariiformes; family Procellariidae; genus Calonectris; species Calonectris borealis. The sequence goes on along the minus strand of NC_134328.1, from coordinate 14,229,516 downwards.
ACTCTTCCACGAGTCATATACAAAGACACAAGACCGCCCCTTTTGTACAGTCAGCAACTTCCTTAAATACTAATTAAGCCTCGTCACTCAAGACAGAAAGGGAATCAAAATAGCATAGCACTGAGAACCTTCACACCTAAAAAGGGCATAGGAATAAGGATAAATATCCTGGAAGCATAGATAGCAAGCGAAGCGAGAGGTAATTTTTTCTTTGTCAGAAATTACCTTTCTCCACTTTTCAAAACAAGTCCATCTTCACAACACGTAGCCGTATCGCGCTGCTCCGACAGGAGGCAGGCTGGCCTTTCACAAGATTTGCAATACTTAAACACGTTACAGCAAAATCTGCTGATTTAGTTCGATCCAGACGTTATGAAAACATATAAATTTGGCAGCAGATACCGCACTTCCTCCTCCCCAAGTGAAAGCAGTAGTTTACAGTGAACAACAACCAAGCAATAGGAAACAGAAGGGCAATATCCTCACAAATACACCAGGCCAGGTTAACCTCATGGGCACAGAACAGATTTCCATGGAACTGCAGGTTAATATTTAAAAAAGCAAAACTCAACTATTTATGTTTGTCAAAAATAAATTACCCTGTAACTAGCCAAGCATTTTCCTGTTCTGGGACAATCCTTTCACAAAACACTGGCAAACAGATATCTGACAGAATGAAGGATACAGTTCTGACACAGCAGAACCTGATGGCATACAGTCATTAACAAGTCTGCAATGAGATTAATAAACCCAAGGTGAGATGGGCTAAAGGCAGGTGATCAAAGCTATATGCTCTCTGTCTCACATAAAATTTCAAAGAATCTGAAATTCATCTAAAGATTGACCAATTTACCTGATCCAGTCTCAGAGAAGACTAACTCCTGTATTCGAGAAAAAGCAGATGCTGTGCTGTCAAGAATTAACTGAGACCTCAGGTAACATTTTCAAGAGATTCTCAAGGGGAGTACTCATTCATAAAGTAAGGATGTCAAGTGTCCAGCTAATCAGCAATGCTAATAACCTCTGAACGCAAAGAAGCTTCTCTCCATGGAAACTCTTTACTGGTCACTAACTTGATTCATTACTTATGTAACACAGTCCATCCTGCACATTCACAAGCGTAATCATCATCCAGTCAGGGTCAAACCATCTGCCAGGAGGATGATTCCCAGCCACACAGAATGCAATTCCATCACATGAGCATGTCTTTTGGATGTGATGGGGATAGTGTCAGAAGCAGGAAATTTCTCACCCAGCGATGAAATCCACCACATCAAAAACCAGGGGTCTCCTTAGGATAGATTCACATTCTAGAAGTGGATGCCATCAATAACCAGAAAAACTGTGGCTTCCTCAAGGAGTGAACTCATAGTATCTTAAAGCAGGCAGCAATACTACTTGGGCTGCTGCTGAGACTGCTGCAGAATCCTAAATCCTAAACTTCCCACAGAGTTCAAGTGCTCTACTAAGCCTAGTTTGCTACTTATAGGACACAAACCACAATACCCAATTACTAAAATCAGTGAACTTGCGGGAACATTTAGCAGCTCTTTCTGGGGAAACCAGGGCCCAGGACTCTGGGGGAGCAAGAGGAGAAGAGTATGGCGTACACGCTGTTTTCATTTCAACATGGAGCTAAGACACAGCTGAAGAATGCTTGTTCCTGGTAGCCATGTCCCAATCCTAGACTTAGAGCAGAACAAGCACATGTCTAAAGGTGGCTTCTGCCTAGCTACTGATCTGACCTAAAGGAAGGAGAGTATTCTTGGAAAGAACAGAGGAGTCTGCCAAGGGCATTTCATTTTTTTATCAAAATTTGGAACCTCAAATCCTGAAGTTTTCACTGTGGAACCTGAAAGCTCACCTTGGCTCAGAAAGGACCTCGATTCGGAACTTGATCTCCTGGGAGTACTTGGTCTACACCTACCATGTCCAGACCACCCAAAAATTAAGAGACAGGCAGGCACACTCAGGACCCATTAGAACCTAAAAAATTCAGCAAAGCACCGTCTGAAAGATACACTGGCCATGGTGCTAACAGGAGCAAAGAGTTGCTACAGGCATCAGCAGTTGGGGAACATGAATGCAGAAAGACCTATTTATAGTTGTTCTTAGCATCACATTTATGGATGACTTGAACAAGACACAGCTACAAAGAACTAGGTCCAGATTTCACTAGATTTGTGCAAGTAATCCATCAAACTGTCAGCATCTTCTAAAGCATCTAGCTAGAAAAAGAAGTTGAGCACTCTTTAAAGACAGTACCGAGGGAGAAAGAATCTGAAACAAACTGTTCCAAACTTAGCACTCCTCTTAAACCAAGTACCTGTGGGGCACGCTCCAGGGCAACATATATAAGGGAAAAAAGTTTAACCTCATTTAGTTCCTGGAATGGCTGCTCCAGACCAAGCACCCTCCATCAGAAGAGGGCTGTGCTGAGAGCCTATAAAGACACTGGATCTTCTTTTGCTTAGAAACTTCTCTCCTGCCATCGCATTCCTCCCTGTGGAAGAATAAGATTAGGATAGGGCAAGGAGCGCTCACAGAACTGATGCACAACATCCCACTTCTGAGCTGAGCCAACCAAGACTGCAAGGTACAAGAACATCTCATGCACAATAGCTCAGAAGTCATTACCACCTTAAGCACTGGCAGGGAGAATCAACCTTTTGAGGTTGAGGAAAGCGGAAAAAGAAGAGGAAAGAGGACAAAACCAGAGTGTTCAAATGCAGGTGACTCAAACTGTGTTATTTCTGCAGCAAGAGACAAAGGAATGCGTCAACATCAAAGCTGTACGACACAGACCTCATACTTAAAGCCAATGTTCACCTTTTTCAGTGGAAAAAAAAAAATCTAGTTCATTTACAGCCATGGTCCTGAGCTTTTGGAATTGAAAGATTACTAAATACATACAGGAACAACCCATTGTGTTTTCAAGATTTTTTATGGTACAACGATTTGATTTTACAGATTAATTTGGAGTACTAGCCCCTATCACTCCTAGCTAGCATGAATGCAATCCAAATTTCCTTCTCTTCTCCGTGACATAATTGTGACAAGTCCTATACAGCCCGCTGTCAGTCACGTTGCTTCACCCAGCCCCCTCTGTTTACTCCTCATGTGAATTTCCAACCAACCATGTCTAAGGCTACTTTACCCACTTGTATCTACCATGCTACTTCCATTCCTTCAGCTTTCATGCTTCCCATTATTCTCTTTTCATTCCCGTGATTCTACATTAAGCACTCTACACTCACCATTGCCAGCATTTCGAATTTCACCTCTATTACAGGATTTCTGAGGAGTGGAATTGAATTGAGATCTTTGAAAGGATTTCTTTTTTTTTTATTAAAATACTTCAAGCATTTTATTTCACCACTAAAACCACGTAAGGCTGTTATAAATAACCATTCATCCTTATTAGTTTAAAGAAAAGTACTATTCGATACACTGCTCAAGTGTGAAGTGATTCGTTTGCTTTTCTAAAAACAACACTGGATTGCAAAGACTTTTGGCTCCCTATCTTGAAAGCATACTTTTACAGTAATTTGTTTCCAACTAGAAAAAAAAAATTTTCTACTTCAATTCAGGACAAGTTTTCCATTAAAATAAATAAATTAACAATAAAAATAATCCACGCAAGATATTTCACCTTTCAAAGGGTGTTAGAAGCATTACTTCTCAAGCTGCTATTAAATTACCTGCATTTTACAGAAAATGAAAGCAAGACTTTGCCACTAAAGGACTGTTATAGTGATAAAATGATAGCCAGCAATAAGCTTTAAAAAAAAACTCATTTCCAAGTCTGAACCTGAATTATAATTCTTCCTTTCTTTTTTTCAGAAGATAGCACTACAAGTTTTACCAACAGCATTTTACTTTTTATTTACTTCTTAACAGCAATATATTACTAGCCCCTCACCACACACAATGCAGTTTATAGCAGGTTTTTTTTTTGGTGTTTTTTTTTTTTTTTTGGCACTGTGCCCATCACTCACCCGTAACGGCATCATAAAACTCTTCTTCACTATTCATCCTTCAATGTGAAATCTCTGTACAGCCAATCCAGCTTCCTTTAACGCATCGTTGAACTTAATTTACAGATTAAGTATCTGTGTGCTGTTGAAATCTTCTTTTGCAAATACGCAGCTGCTTTAGATGATCTATTTGACAAGACAGGGAAAAAGAATTAGCAACTTCCATATTTCTTATGTGCACAAACATGCACACCTGACAAATACTAATTTTCTTATTTCTTCCCGTGGCAAAAGATGGATTCTTGCATTCATAAGTAAAGAGCCGCCTTTGATACCAAAGTCATTCTGAAGATGAATACTACTTACCACAAGAACAGCTGATATACTTCTCTATATATAAATAGATCACATACATTACTGTAAAATATACCTTATTTACTGCAAGTTAAATTTCAGGCAAGTACAGCTAGAAGGAGCAGAGAACTGAAGGAAGAAAAAGACAGCTGGCAAAACAAAAATTCTCCTCTTCAGCAAGAGGATAAGCCTTACCGCATCCTTAACCAAGAAAGCTGGGAACAAGAAAGAGAACCTTGTATCTCAAAATCTCACTGTTACATAAAAATGTTGGGCCTCATTGTACATCATGCAATCAGCATTAGAATCAGCAGTAACCATTAGAAAAGTTTTGTCAGGCTACTGCTATGAACTCTTCAAGAGACAACTGGAGATTTTTCCCTCTAGAGGGAGAGTGTAAAGAAACAACAAACTTTTTCTCAGTAAGCCAAGTACAATGCAAGTAACTTACAGATTTATGAAGCTTTACTTTATGGATAGACTAAATTAGATTTTTTCCAGATGGCTGGCAATCGTGTAACGTAAACATTTTTACTTCACCCAATTTTAGTCAAAGGAGAATAATGAGAAAATTCAGTTTGCACTCTTACAAATGTTCATCAGGTACCAATGACGAGCCAAGTACACAATGATAAACGACAGCATGGCAATGCTATCAATATCTCCTCCAAAATAACCTCAATCTGTCAGTCTCAATTTTTTATGATCCTTGAAGATCCCACTGCTTTTGTGATAGTAGTTTTTCCAGAGTAATTATAACTTGCACAATTCCATCCAATTAAGAGAAACAAAGCCAGAAGTGCACTCTACTCCTAGTAGAGCAGCTTGCCATGTTTGAAGCCAATTCGTTCTCTCTTCCTCTCTGCAAGAAATCAAACTGCGTGATTCCTCCTGTATTTCAAGTCTTTTTACCTCACTGCCCAGGACAAAAGCTATTTGAATGTCTCACACACATACAGTCCTTCCAATTCTCCATTCAGAAGGAGCAGCTAAAATAGCCTGTTTTGGAACTCATCTAAGTTAATGAATGTAGTGTTCGCCTTGAAGTGTTATGTCTGTCAAGGCTAGATATCTCAGTTTGTCACTTTTCCCTTAGGAACTCCCTATTTTGCTTGCCACTATAGAATTTTACATCAATCTCTGCATCTTGGCAAGTATCTGAGCTTCCACATAATCTTCAGCAATTTCTTATTTACAAGTCATCACCTCCACAAGGACAAAACTTTATGCAGCTGCTTCTCTTGACTGTTGCTACAGTGCTGTTGCAATTGCTATCAGCTGGATGATAGTTTCCTTCCCTTTTTCCCATGCTGTTCTCCAGTCACAGACCTTTAAACCTTCTTCAACTTTCTTGCTCATCAGCAACAAGTTTCTGACTTACTTTTGTCAAGTGCTGCATTCTCCTAGGCAAGGGTGCAACAGCTCAAAACATTAACAAGTCAGATACATGTATGTCTGAAGACTTCCAGTGCAAGGCCATCAGCAAGCACTCTGCTTGCATAAGGCAAAGGAGCAGCAGCTTCACTTCAAAAAGATACTGGCAGTTCAGGCCACTAGCAACCATGCTGCCACAGAACCAAAGAAAGGAAGAAACCCTCTTAACTAACAATTGGTTCAAGAGTAGCAGCTAGCTCAGATTTTTGGGTGAACTAAAATTGATTAGCAGAATTGATTACATTGTTTTAAATCTGTACTGTAAGTGCAAGTCAGTGTACCTATCCCCGCGTTATCTTGCCCAGCAGAAGCCAGTCCTTGACTGAAAAAAAAAAAGCTTGTTCATACCAAAGCTGCTGTCAGTCTTACAGTTTCTTTAAACTTTCCAGCCCCACGAGCAATATATCTAGAAGTATCTCTTCCAAGGTCTCCAAATATGTCATATCTTTGCAGAAAATCTGTCCTTGAGGATGCAACTATGTAAACCTTTCAACGGGACAGAAAGAGGGAATCCAAAGAAAACTATTGCTACAGAAAACAGGAACTCAACATCTCAGGACAACTGTTCACCCCAGGAGCCATTATCACCATGCTGGCATGACTCCACTAGTTTGCCAAAAAGGAAGTTACATTAGAGAGCTTCTTTAACTCTCTGAGGTACTGTATCCTTGAAAATGCAAGCTATTTATGGTTTCAGTTATCCGCAATGTCCTGGTTTTGACTGGGATGGAGTTGATTTTCTTCCTATTAACTGGTATAGTGCTGTGTTTTGGATGTAGTGTGAGAATAATGTTGATGACACGCTGATGTTTTGGTTGTTGCTAGGTATTGTTTACGCTAGTCAAGGACTTTTCATCTTCCCATGCCCTGGCAGATGTGCAGGGGGCTGGGAGGGAGTGTGGCCAGGGCGGCTGGCCCAGCTGGCCAATGGGCTATTCCATACCATATGACGTCATGCTCAGCATATAAGGCTGGGTGAAGAAGAAGGGGGGGGGGCGTTCGGAGTGATGGCGTTTGTCTTCCCAAGTAGCCGTTACGCATGATGGAGCCCTGCTTTCCTGGCGATGGCTGAACACCTGCCCACCGATGGGAAGTGGTGAATGAATTCCTTGTTTTGCTTTGCTTGCGTGCGCGGCTTTTGCTTTCCCTATTAAACTGTCTTTATCTCAGCCCACGAGTTTTTCTCACTCTTACCCTTCCGATTCTCTCCCCGTCCCGCTGGGGGTGGGGGGAGTGAGTGAGCGGCTGCGTGGTATTTGGCTGCTGCCAGGTTAAACCACGACACGCAAGTATTGCATCCTTCTAGCAAAACAGTAGCCAATATTTCCAGAAGGAAACTTGTATATGCACAAGATACGGCCCTCTCATGATCAGCAGTACAATTCCCTCATTTTCTCCATGTTTTCTTGCATCTTCCCTTTTTATCTTTAGTCTCTATTTGTTATTTAAGCTCTTGCAGCAGGACTATCCTATTGTTGCATACAGCTCATGTGGTGGGATTCTGTTCTGAAACAGCCTTATATCTATCTGCAACACATAAAAAGGAAGAAAAAGAGCTAGTTCAAAACCCACCCCCATTCAGTTCAAATGCAAAGAGCACACTTCCTCAGGGTCCCTATCCAAACACAGCCACGTTGTATATCAGCTTGCAAGCTCCAGAGATGCTTCGTTACGTATCAGCTTGCAAGCTCCAGAGATGCTTTGTAACAGCAACTCCAGCATGCTATAGTGTTGTATAGAAGGCACTAAGAAACAAAAATTATGACTTTAAAAAATCATCAGTTATCTTATCATTAAGAGCCTTAGAGTAAACAAGGTCATACAGATGAATGCCAGTTTCTCCTCTCCCCCCTCCTGCACAATATTAATTGCATTACAAAAGGACTTGTGAAGTGGAACTACATCACACAGCATGCAGTTTCACTACAAAGACAATGAAGCTTTCCTATAAAAACTCACCATGAAGTAACTAGAATCAAAGACTTGAATTAAGTGAAAGCAAGAGTTATGCTGTGTTCTCCTGATATGCAGCTCACACCACACCTTAAGCTCATTGTTATTTGAAATGAAAGTTCAGTCATATCCCTGTAAGTTACAGATGAACTTTTTAACTATCACCTAAAGAACAAAATACTCATGGAAGTCACTTTAAATAATAGTTGCAAATTCTCCTAAGGTGCTAGGAGCATTTTTAAAAGGATAAAGTAATATGCTTTGCATCAGAGTTACACTAGGAATAACTTAATGCTCATATCGCTTCTTTTACATCCAGTTCTTTTATTTAGCAGAGATTAACGTGTAACTGAACACACAATGATAACAGCATTTGGCTTTCATGAGCCAAAGCGCTAGGATTAAGTCCTTTTCTCTCACTAAAAGCAACAGCAAAAAGTGACTTTCAACTAGATTGAAATGCCAGAAGACAAAAACATCCCGTTTGCTTCATATTCAGCATTTGTAATCTGTATTTCTTCCTCCATGTCCATGATTTATCCAAAAGAATTCACTTACACACTAGCAACTGCAGTTAACAGCTTATCAAAATTGCCATTCAAGGAAGGGTGCAATACTCCTGCGTAAGACAGACCTTCAGGAACTTAGGACCAACTGCCATCCTGGAAAACCTTTCATAAAGCATGAACATCGCATCATGTTCACATCTTCTAGTTCTACAGTGTAGTAGAAGTACAAAGTATATTTAGACATTTTCTTACATGCATAGTAATCATGAGGCATGTAACTAACAGTTTTCCATACAGGACTTCACTCGCTCTTTGTTGTAGAGAAAACTATTTCAGCAATCAGGGTTTGCTGGTTTACAGGTTAAAATTATCTTAGTGGGCTTCACTTCAACAGCCAGTGCTAACGGGCTGGGCCTGGGTACTCAAGGCACAGACACCCAGGAAGGTGCTTTTGCCTGGGGATTGCAGCCCAGCTGCATTGCCACATTTATGACCAGGGAGACTGTATATAAATAATTTTATAAATAATAGGAAAAAGCTGCAAGTAGAGGCATCTTAAGAGAATCGGAAATTTGAAATTTAATGATGACAACACGCCCCTGACCACAAGCAGCCCAGATTTTGTGGTTTACGAGATAAGCGACAAAGCTCATCTATTTCCTCCTATTTTAAAGCTATGGATTTGTATATACTAATTGGATTTACTATGGGATTTGTGTGCATTAATAAAAACTGCCACATTTATTTTTATTTTTGTAATAGATTGATTTCCCTACAGGAGAGATGCTATTTTTGAAGGTCAAACTGAAAGACAACAGATAAAAACATCCAAAAAAAGTGTAATACCCATCACAACAGTACAACTTCAAAATTGGTTGGTATATCTGTACTGCAGGCTGTATTGTCTCACATTTTGCTCTGAGAAATTCTCTGTACTAGGTTGCCCAGAATACGCACAACACAATTTTACTCTTCGAAATTACATTTAAGGTGAGCGCCAAAGCAATTAACAGAAAACAACGAAGTTTAGCATAATTCACTGAAGCAAGTCTTGAACAAGTTATTTGGGCACAAGCTAGTTTTTCTTGTCATTTTGCTTATTGTAGGCATGCCAATGCCTACAATATACAAAACCAGACTAGCAAGAGTTAAGCTAAACGTAGCATGCAAGTCAAAAACTTGTGAGAGCTTCTGGTATCTTCTAATCAAAGGACTACCATTTTGGTTCCTCTGAAATAAGCTTTGCACCTTAGTGATGTTGTAAAGCCATCCACACACAGACAGAGAGAACAAACAGAAAGGGCTGTTCCTAAACATGCATGACACACCAGTGGTCACACCAACCTACAGACAGATCCCGAGAGGCTCACTTTCAGGAGAAAACATGCTTCTAACAGCGATCTTTACAGCCTTGATGCAGAGAACATAACTATTCATACCACCTACACAACGGTGACAGCTAAGATCCCATGACAAAGGAAGGGACAAAGTCATACAGTACCTGTTAATCAGCTGGTCATGAATAACATCAAAGTGTTCTGTCAAGCACTGCGCTGAACATGTAACTCGACCGTAACTCGTACCAGGTGATCTGGCTTCCGGTAACACGCTTTGCCTTCAAAAGGTTAACTCTGCGCAGATCGCAGGGTCCTGTGCGAGCTCACAGGCCCCAGCAGTAGAAGCTACAGGGAACTCTTTTCCAGAGGTACAGTTATTAACAGGATCAGTCCCAGACTTTGCACAGTTCCCACCTATTCTAAACCATTTCCTCCCACGTGAATTTATTTTTAAAACCAGGACAACAAAAGTGCAAGACTTTGCAATCACTTTATAAAGTACCTGATTTGCTCAACACATCCTGTGACATGCGTATGAGTGTCTATATGAGGAGAGATGCAGGCACTCCTTGTAAACAGAGGTTCTACCTTCACAGCTTCTCTCTGAAACCAAAGGTGTGGCGATCCACTGCCTGCTGAGCAGTCAAAGGCACCGGTACTCTCCACACCTATATGCCAGGTGAGGCTGTGGAGATGACCTGTAGTGGGTGTGCATAACATCATTTCGTTTGCTTACAGCTCTATCAAGTACTAAAAGTTGAAGTTTCCTATGCCATTTATCTGGATAGGTTAGTAATCCCTCAAATTTGTCACCACATATGTTTGCTCCTTCTCAAATTCCATTCCTCAACAGAAAAAAAATAAAAAAACAGCTTATGTCTGTGTTGCTAAGATCCTGGATCCTCAGAACTTACACACAAATTAAAGAACCCCGAACACTAGTACCTGTTCAAAACAACCTGTAAGAGTTTAAACATGCAATTACTATGACTTAGTTAATTCAACATAACTAGTTACTCCATACTAACTTGTTCTTCTATGTTAATCCTCAACAAAGACCCAGCTGGTTAAGCAGAAGTTACTCCTCCTTAAAGAAACATTTACATTTCTATAGAAAGGTAAGCATTTACAGCTGGAGTAGCTAATTTGACTGGAATGTGGTTCAGCAAGATTGAGTTTTGAGGTCTGGCTGGCTGACTACAGCTGCAGCGTCTTATTCCTCCAGACCTGAAGTTGAAATGTCACATCATGCAGAAATTCTGGAAAGCCACTGTTTTGTTGACACCATCCTGCTGCCTTTACAAATCCTGCGTTTTTTCGCTCTTAAAGGACATGTTTTAGCTCTGTGAAACATATATAATACACTAGGTCATGTTCGTTATACAGACATTGAATCTACTTGTGAGATCAAGGAGCATTTAAGTAAAACCAAGCATGGAAATGGTAAGCAGTCATGAAAATAAACACAGACGTTCACCAGCATGAGCAGGTAGGGTGTTAGAAGTTCCATACACTGGAATTAGAGTGCCACCAGAGAATTAATGAACTAGCACATTCATCAGCTTTTTCACATGTCTAACAAGGTTCTATTGGATGTGCACTTCCACAGCAAATTTTAAAACAAATTAAGTTCATTATCTTGAAAGGAGAATACTTGAAAACGGGGGGGGGGGGGGGGGGGGGGGAGAAAAAAAGAAAGTCTTGAGGCCTTCCCCACAAAAAAAAAAAAAAATGAAAACTTTCTGTCAAATCTCACATGATAAAAATACTGCACAAGTATTGCCAGGGGGATGAAGAGAAGGGGCAAATCCCATGAACTCTGAGAAGACACTCAGTTTTCAGGTTTTTGCTTTTCTTTAATGCGTCAAAAGGGCACAAGCTCAATTTAATAGAAATAGTATCGACAGAATTTAAAATTAGCTCGATACAAAGGAAAATTCATTCTATGCCCCATTTAATCCACCTAACAGCATATGTTAATACAGAGCAACATTTTCATTAGTTTGATATCCTGGGTTCAGGATGCACCTGCTGTCCAGAAAGAGACTCCAAAAGAGCCAGCAGAAGATCAAATATACAGACTCTTCATATTAACACTAAAAATAATAAATAAAAAAAAAAAGGAGAACAAAAAACCCAACAGTCCTACATCATGACTGGTGGAATGAAAGCCAACCCCATCTTCTCTTGAGTTGCCAGCTGAAATAAAACATAGCTGTAGTACTTCAAGGGACAGAAATAAATAGCTTGAACTAGAAGATAAATATTCATGTGTTTTTGCTTCATTCACGTCTCCTGAAAGCATCAAACTGCAGTGTTTCATCTCTGAATGAAAGCTTCAGCGAGGATGAATCTTAATTGACTCATGAAATTAGGTTACCAACAACACTGGATCTAAAACATCTACAAAAATTAGCCAAGAATTCAATTTATTTGGAAATTTAGATACCTGCTGTAATTATTATGCACTTAAAATCGCTTCAACCAGAGAACAGCTACACAGATGGCAGAATCCAGAAGAGGATTTTATTTACCAAGTTAGATTTGTTTCTTACTCCAAAGTTTGAATGTAATAGCATCTTCTACCAAGATGTCTTGGCAAGATGAAACTCACTCCGCATCCACAGTAAGAGAAGGGCAACTTCCTTCTCAAGTCTGTTAAACAAAGTGCAGAGAGGTTGCGTGAAGAGGATCAGCTGAAGACCTGGCCCACTGTCACTTTTTCATTTCTTTGAAGACTGCAGCTACCCTATTATAGGCCTTAATATAGCTGGGAGTTATTAAATGCCCTGGGGACAGCTGAGTACCCGTACTAGGTCCTGCTGGGATGGAGCTAATTTTCTTTCTAGCAGCTTGTATGGTGCTGTGCTTTGGATTTGTGACCAAAGCAGTGTTGATAACACACCCGTGTTTTATTGCTGAAGAGTACTTACACAGCATCAAGGTTTTCTCCCTTTCTCACTCTGCCCCCACAGTGAGCAGGCTGGGGGTGGACAAGAGGCTGGGAGGCAACGCAGCCGGGACAGCTGACCCCACTGACGAAAGGGATATTCCATACTATATGACGCCACACTCAGCAATAAAATTGGAGGGGAGTTTTGCAGCGGTTGCCATTGCTCAGGGACTGGCTGGACATGGGTCAGCTGATAGCGAGCGACTGCTTTTGCATCTCATGTTTTTCTATTTGGCTTTTCCCCCTGCCTTTACTTTATTAAAAAGTCTTTGTCTCTACCCCCAAGTCTTCTCACTTTTGCCCTTCCGATTCTCTCCCACATCCCACAGGGTGGGGGGGAGCTGTGTGGGGCTCAGCTGCCTGCTGGGGTCAACCCACAACAGAACCAAAGCAGCAAAGCATCCTAAGCTGATATTTAACTTATTTTTAAAGCACTTGAAACAATGGTGGCAGCAAACTGAACATCTGAAAATTTAGCTTTGAACACATGAGCCAAACAGATTTATGGCAGAGAGAATCACGTTCTGTTCTCTCAGGAATACAGATTTTTGGTGACACTTCACAAGAATTAGAGCCAACTGAAACGCTAGAAGCGTGGTTTGCAACCAAGTTCAGGCTACAAAATTTGTTTCTGCATCGGAACAAACCACAATAATTGTCCCACACACTGAGTAATGCCCCCAGCACAAAGCTACAGCGCTGGTATCAGAAGCATTATTTATTGAACATAAAAATTATAAAGATGAAACTGGACAGAAAATAGACCAATACTAGCAGTATAGTGCTCAATTACCTACAGAACTGACAGCTATCCCCAGTTTCACTTCAGCCAAAAATTCTGTCCTATGGCTAAGGATACTGGCTCACAGAACTTCTAACAAACAAATAAACAAAGACCAAGGAAACTTGATTCCAGCATATTAATACTTCCTGATGCAAAACACTTCACTGAAATTCCGTAAATATTCTTTTTTTAACACTACATCCATGTTTGAGACACTTTTCCACCTGAGAGCATCTGGTACAGCCTTCTTTGGACTTTGTAGCCTTCCCTTGGAAACTATTTCATTGTCCTCAATTATAAAAGATCGCAAAATTCTGGTTTATATGCCTTGCCTACCCATGATGCATAATGCTAGGCTTGATCATGACTGATACACCAGCTCATTTCTAGCCACACTGTTAAAAAAATTAGTAATTCAATACTGTCTTGTAAAACCAGTTACTTCTTACTACTTTCCTGAAGGCTTTGTTTTATCTTATTTGTAAGAGAGACAATGTGGGAAGTAATCAATTACTCCAAGCACAGTGGCTTTGGACACAAGTGTCAATTGATATATAATTAATCATTTATGAACACTTCTCTTTGAACCAAAACTTACTTTGGAGGTAAAATTAAATATGCTTGAATATTTCTCATCATAATGTAATCACCCCTACAAATTGATCACTGAAGTTTAAGAATGTGAAGACAACTACAGCATATAACATCACTGAAGAAAACCCCTAGAACAGTAAAAATAGTTACAGGTTTAGTTTATAGATATTCCTACTAACAGGCACTTTTTAAGCTTTGTCTCCGTGACCTATTCTTTCCAGGTAGGTGTAGTTTTACATTTATTCTGCACAAGGTATCTTACAAATCATTTTCATGGAGACTCAAACAATTATGACAGCAATCATATTGCAAATAAAGCAGGACGACAACAGCTGACTAACCTAGTGCAAAGCCCTACACCATAAGAAACCATACTTTTATGCCTACCAACAATTCCTCACACACTGAAATTCTGCAGCACGAGCTCATGCACACAGCTAGTGAACTATTTGCTAAAGAGTTTTAAGATCATACCACCAATTTGCAAATGCTTTAGAAAGTCAGAGTTTCTGCTATGGTTGAATCTCCTTTAAATCTACATTTATAGTAGATACTTAATGCATTCCAGTATAAGGGTATTACTATGTTTGCTGTTGTCAAGAGATTTAAAAAAAAAAAACCTTGGATTTCTCAAGGCAGGACAAATATCTCTAAATAGAGTTCAGTTTTCATAAAGAATCCACCTAGTTATCTGCTTGGTAACATTAACCCACTCAGATAATAAAACGTTTGCCCACCACTTAGAACTATGTTTAAAACAAAATAAGGCCATGGAAATTAAGTTATTTGCATCTCTAAATGTAGATAGCATTTTTGTTTCACTATTAAACAGCCATTCAACAGTTTCATTGACATTGTGCAAAATCTAGAAAGAACACACGCACAGGGGAGAAGTTCTGTTCTTCTCACAAAGTTCTCATTTCGTCCAGTAAGCAAACATGCTGCTAAATGGACCATTATAAATGGGCTGGTGAGCTAACTTCTCCGTAGCCTTAACATGTACAAGTTTTATAATTGAGTGTTATCAAAAGGATTCTCGTTCTCACTTGATCGCACTGACACATTGTAGGGAACAGAGTCTACCTCAGTGGCCAGAGCTGGTCTGAAGCGAGTGACGTGAACCACAGACACCTCAGAATTCAAATGCTTACCATCTTCAAACTTTCCATATCATCATTACTTTTGAACTATCGCTAGAATCAAAACCCAATGAGATATATTAACAGATTCTTTTGGGAGCCCTAAAACAAACTGACTCAGAAGAGTAAAAATAATGCTAGTAAAAATATAATGAAGTTATCCATTCATGAAAACACATTTCTCGACAAATATCATGCGAATGCAAACTTCTTTGTAATACCCCAGAGGTTCATAGCGTCCCAACAGCCACAAACCTTACCTCATCTAAACTCTAAACAGCACAGCAAATGCCACAGGAATGCCACAGATCGAGGTTTCCATTCAATCTAATGCCAAGCACAGATGTTACGAGTCCAACAGAGCAATATCCAGTTTAAGTATTGGACTATAAAACCAAGAGGGCCAAGATTAAAAGGTCCAGATGTATTTCTGCAGCTGCAGGCACAATTCACCTTTTGTGCACACTCCCAACAGATTTATAAACAATCACAGGCAGACAACGCTATCCAACCTCCTGCATTTTCTGAATGAAGGGCTGCTGTAATTTACTAGAAATCTGTCTCATTAAATTATGTGCATAATAAAATATACTGAAATAACCTGAAGGATCTGTCTAGACCAGCAAATTAATTTCCAGTTGTAACTGTATTAAAAAAAAAAATCAAGTTTAAGTAAGCTTAGTCTATTCTTGTAACTTACTGATCCTGAAAATTAAGACGTTATCGTTGTGCACTGAATCAACAACAAATTTTTGAAGAGTATAACTGAAAGTAATGGTAAGCCACATTTGACACATTCTAATTGCTTACAGCTCTCATGCAACTTGCTATTACAAGCCTTTAAGAATACAAAGTAAATAATTACATCATCATACATTCTTCTGCATAGTAATTATTAAGAATTCAACGATTGAGATAACGTATTCTTTCATTCCAAGTTCTATAGTGGTCTATTCTATAAAATAATAAAAACCATAAAAGAATCAATATAGCGCATAACCTATATTTTTTTTCAGCAGGAAACATATCAAAGGCCCGTATCTTCCAAAGTAGCAGACACAGGCTGACCAACTTTTTCATTGCTCTCACTTTCCAATTTATTCAGCTGGTGAAGAGGTCCCTGTGATCAGTTACATATTTGAACTCAGCAAAAACATTCAAGATGTTGAGCACTCCATATTTAACACGTTCTTTGCACGCCTGATTTTGTGCATTTCTTCCAAAAAATGTAAGAGAACCAAACATTTTAGTTATTTCACAGAGAACAGACTAAACACTAAGCATTTTAAAACATCATATTAGCATCAAATACAGACATTTCCTATCGGGTATCTTCATGACTCAGGTGACAAAATTGATACTGAGTGAAGGACTAGAAAAAATGCCAACTTGTAAACAGAAGTTCTAGTTACAAAGTAGTATGATGTAACATTGCATTGTTCAAGGACAAGTTACTTCAAATATGAATTATCTGCTTAAAAATTCAGTGTACTTGCATGTGAATCTTGCTTTCAAACAACAACAACAAAAAAATCATCTGACTGGCACTACAAACAGTGATTTAAAAATACAGCCTTATCAAAGCGAAAAAACCCGATTGGTATGCTTTCCAGCCAACACTAAAATAACAGAAAGCCAAGCTTTCCACCTTTGTTCTAGGTCAGCATGTGTGAAGTTCACACAGTAGAATTCACAAGAAAGACTGAAAGAAATATCAGTTTCAATCATAAGACCTGTCAGCTTAAGCAAGTAGGTATCATAGAAAGCAGTAACAGTATCAAAATTGATTTAAAAAAAAAACCATCCAACAGTGAAAATTACCCTCCATGATCAGTTACCAAATCAAGTACATTTGCATAGATGTTAGAAATCAAAGAACTATGTGCACCGCACTGTTTTTCAGCATTGCATCAACTGAAAACTTTAACCTATCCAGTCTTCAACTACTTGAAGGCATAGATTTTGTTGTCTAATCATCATTTTCTACCTTGAACTTTTGTCTTCTAAGATTATATTGGCATGGCTGAAGAGCTAGTTTTGGAGAAAAACGGCATATGTATTCCTGGACAGCAGATGCCTCAGTGTTTCCTTTCAAGCACTCCCTGAAGTTACAAGTTCATTATGAGGTGCTGTTGGTTCAGGAAAGCAACATTCAGAATCACTCCCGATCTTATCTTTGCCCTCAACTTTCTGTCACATGGTCAAACATTTGTATGACTTGACAACTATTTTAAGAAAAGCTATGTTTACAGTAACTGAAAACCCTAGGGGTTACTTAGGGGAAAATCACTGCTCGGTATTTCTTGCTTCCACGCTAGTTTAGCCAGTTCTCCTACTTCCATCCCACAGCGCAGCGCTTTATGTTTGGAAGTTACCCAAGTCACTGCTTCCAGAAATTGCCCTGAGGTTTTAGAAGTCCTAGAGCATACTGGTATAAAGTTTGTTAAGATGATATATATGTGGTTGCCCCCAGATGTCAACATGAATGTGGAGTTACTGAAGTTTGGAAGGTTAAGTTGGAATGAAACAAATTTATTGCATGCATAAGCTTTAAAAAAGAAAACACTATGAGAAGAGTGGTACAGTAATGCTAATCTACACTGCAGATCCGCATCTCCTTTTTACTTTTCCTTTTTGAAATATTAAATGAAGGCTATGTATCTTAATTGAGAAAATTCACAGTAAATGAAAGCAGTATCTGCTTGCATTCAACATGCTTTGGCAGATACTTCTCAAAGGAAACACAAGGCTATGGCAGACATAAAAAACAGAAGGCGATTTCGAACCCACATCTGAAATTCTGGCCTGCAAGTGCGGCAGAGTAACAAACCGCTTCCAAAAGGAGTCCTGAATCCAAACATACAGATAGCACAAACATGATTAATATCCAAATTAAATAAATGGCAACATAATTTATACCTTTGTTACCATGCAGAAGTTCTGGTGGCATGTTATTTAAAAAAAAGCCTTTTTTCCTGCTATTTTTCCCATCTTGCTTGTCTCCCTTTCAGGAGCTCTGTAAGAGAAACATTGAGTAGGTAACTGAAGAACAAAACAAAAAAAAAAAAAAAGCCAAACTCAAATAAACCCTCGCTGTGCTTCAGCTGTGGCCTAAAAGGCCCCTTGAGGCTCCTGTATCGTGCTGAAGCTGAGCTCAACACGTTCGCCTGGGGAACTGGGCGTCATAACTCCTTCGCTGAACTACCCAGCTCCAAAAGCAACCAGGAAAAAAAATACAATTAGAAACATCCCTACACTAGGACTGACAGAGCTGCAACCCGCGCTCTGCACGGCAATGTCCTTCACCCCCGCCACCTCCCCTCTCCCCAGAGAAGAGCCCCACGCTTGAGAAAACGGTTCTGCCACCCAGCCCGCAGCTCGGGGCACCCGAGGTCTGCCGCCTCCGCTGAAACGTGGAAGGGGAACATCGCTTCAATCCAACGCGCTACTGACTCGGCCGCACAGGCCTACGACTCGCAGCGCCCCGAGAAAACAAGCGAGCGGGTCAAGGATCCCGCGTCCGCCGGGGAAGAGAGCGCAGCGCTGGGGTGGCCGCGCTCCCCCTCCCCGGTGACCGCCAGCACCCGGCCGGGCCGCCCCCTTCCCTCGGGCAGACTGACAGGACGCCCCGCGGCGCTGAGGAGAGGCGGGAGCGGCCCACCGGGGAGGGGACCCCCGCGCCGGGCTGGGCCGCGCCAGGCCCGGGCGGGGCTGGGGCAGGCGCTGCCGCCCTTCCCTCAGCGGGGTCGCCGCTGCGGCAGGTGGGGGAAGCCGAGCCCCCTGAGGGGAGCGGCTCGGCGGGGAGGGCAGAGCGGGGCGGCGCGCCCCGGGGCAGGCCGGGCGGCATTACCTGGCACCGCGCTCCCGCGACGGCCCCGCCGCAACACCCCCCCGCCCGGCACCGCTGACACCGAGGCGGAAGTGCGGCCCTCGCAGCGGCGGAGTGACGCGCCGCTCCACCAATGGCAGAGCGCGGCCGCGCCCCTCCGTTGCCGAAGCGACGAACCAGCTTCCTCGCCCACCCGCCCGGAGGCGGGGCGAATCCTAATCAGGCGCCGAGCCTCACAGCCCCCAGCCGCACCACTGCTGGGGAGATTGTTGGCCAATGGCACGCCGGAGGGGCAGGGCTATGCAAATGAAGGCGGCACCGGGATCCCCCGCTGCGCTGGGCGGCCTCACCTGGCGCGTTTCGGAGGGGGACGGTGCAGCCTCCGCTGCACAGACGCTCACGGCGGTGCTGTGGCCGGTATCAGCTCGTTGTGCTTTGTGGGGCGTTTCTATCGTCGGCAGCTGCGGAGCGTGAGGTCAGCTCACCATACCCTATGTAGCACAAAGTGTTCTCCTGACGGACGGGTGGGAAGCAACGGCAGTTTTTGGTCGCTCAGTGTCTGCGCTGTGGGGGTGCACGTGTGGGTCCCCGCAGCGCTGCGTGTGTCGCGGTGCGGCCCCCCGGCCCGCCTGGGGGCATTGTACAAGTTGTACTCTGCTGTGTACCGGTGTGAATTTAACCAATTTTGTATTTTTTTTAACATTCTAGCCGGGTTGAGGCATGGCACATGTCACCCCTAGGCCATGGGATGCGATGTTTTGATTTTCAGGGCATTCTTTCATCCCAGTGAGCTCTGACATTGTCCTGCCAGCCAGCCCGCGTCTGCTGAGCCGCCCGAGTCCACACCTGCCCATCCAGCAAGCGGCTGCAGCCAGCGCTGCTGCTCGGAGCAGGCTGATGGACATCTGGAAATCCCAGAGAGAGGGTCAACAAAACCTCGGGCTGGTAGCTGACGGGTTGGAGTCGTTCCCTACCAGGAGAGAAGCTGGCAGGTGCTTTTATTTCTGTAGCCCTGGACTTGCACTTGTTCATACACAACGGGTAACTGGAGGCAAGTTCGTAATGATCCCCTTCACTTCAGAGTAATTACTGGCGTGCTAAAGCAGCTGAGACTATTCGTAGGTGTTGATGCAAGTATCAAAACTGTAAGTCAGGAGTTTAAAATTAATTTGATTCTTAACACTTCTTTTGGATAGTGCCTGTTCTGCTCTTTTTATTTACCTTCTGATTTCTGAGTCTGCAAAGTGTTTTCCTTCACATACTCTTAAACTTCTTACATGATCAGAGAGATTTGAAACTCTTCTCCACTGAAGTGTCTCCTTCCCTCCCTTTTCATACCTGAAAGCTAAGTATCAAATGAAATCTCATTGGACCCAGCAATCAGGACTTTAAAAGTAAAAAAAAAAAGAAATAAAAAAAATTGCAAAGCATGCACGGAGCCGAAATGCTTCAGGAGATCAGCCACAGGGGTAACAAGCACCCATCCTGAGGAACTAGAAACCAATCGGTCTGGATGAAGGACGTCTCATATCACTACGACAGGATGACGCGTTGATACAATTGCTGAGGGACACCTTCTTGTCCTCTTAAGCAGGAGATCGTATGGGATGTCAGGAGGGGCCGGCACAAGAGTAAACAAAAACCACTTGGGAATGACGAGCTGGAGCCTGAGTAAGGAACGGTAGGGAGTGAAGGAGGGAGATGAGTCAGAAATATTTATCCTCAAGATGATCTTCTGCCATTGATACACTTCTCAATGCAAAGCAAATACAGGAATTAGCACGTTAATTCTGTAGCACAGAACTTGTTCATCAGAGGTGGATACAAATGCTTTTTAATAGGGGAATGGCTGCAAGGCCGGTGGGGGAAATCACTGCTACGCCAGAGCTTTGCCACCAGAACAACTCATCCGTGCAGGCGGTGGGAGAGGGGTCGGCAGGGCTGGGCAGGGGTGGACCTGTCCTGGCGGGGTGGCTGCGTCTGCGGGGGGTAACCCGGGTTTGGGCACCACGCGAGGGCTCCTGCTGCAGACCAGGGACCGGCCGCAGACGCAGCACCATGGACGCCCTTTTCGTTGCTGGTTAACTGCTGTGGGCACCAAAGAAGCCTCGCAAGGAAGGGTGGTGGTCGGAGGTAGGAGTGACAGCAAAGGCCCACATCGTGATGGGATTTATTCCTCCACCGTCACTTGTGTAAAGTGTGTTTTCAGAGGTGCAGCAGCAAAAATACGAACCATGCCTTTGCTGTACGGCTCCCTCCTCCCCTCTGCAAATACTTTACCTGGCACACTATTGATTCTGGAGTATTACTCATCCCTAAATGAGCTGACAATATATGAGACATGAATTAATGCGTGATAATGCTCTGTGCTCAGGCACAAATGTAAGGTTCTAAATGAAACCTCCAGTGAAAATTTCCCACACACACGGGGATTGAGGAGTGTTTTCGGGTGGGCACAGCCGGCTCTCGGGATGTCTGTCGGTCTCTCTGCATCCAGTCTTGCTATACCCTCCTGTTGTTTGATCCCTGCATTCGCCCAGGCAAAGTTGCAAGGCACCTGGTGTTTGGCTCATCTTTAGGGAATACAATTTTTTGGGAGTAGAGGATAATTTGTATCATTCTAAATCTGTGTTTAAGATTTTCCTAATTTGCCCAGAAAAGTGATTATTTTTTTCCAGCAAGTCCACTTTGGATTGCTCAACATTATAGGCTCAACATTTAGCACAGAATATTCCTATTGCAGCTTGTAAGCAAAGGCCCACAAACAGAAAGTAAGCATGAATTTAAATTATTTTCTGACTGAACAGGCCTTTATCATGACTAAGCAGCTGATCTGGAAGAGTTCTCCGAAAGGATCATGGAAGGAGAAATCCACTGATTAGATGACCAAGGAATATTGAATTTGTGTAGCTTTTTCAGGTCTTAGTTGAAGCCTGCCACAAAATCCTCTCCCAGGCATTTCGTGGGCCTTTCAGCTAAATGCCCATGCTTAGCAAAAATGAGGCTGATTGATTGAAAATTTCTTCCTTTGTTAAATATTCAGGGGCTACTCTCTAGCAATCTAAAATCACAAAAACACAAAATTGGACAGGGAGAAGAATCTAGCTCTGTATTTGTCTTCCTCCTGTGTTGGCAATGAGGGGAGAGAGCAGTTACTTTTTAAAGGAGATGGCATGGAAAATTTTGCCTTGCTGGCAAAAATTTTGCAACATTAGAAGTAATTAAAATGGGGTTTTACAGTGGAAAGTATTGAGCAACTGTCTCAGGCATAGGTGTAACCATCAGCTCCACCTATAATAAACCCAACTGTTCCCCTCCTGCGGAGCAACGCAATCCCCTTAGAAAACTGATCCGAGCAAACCGTGTCACTGCGGCAGATTTACAAAACCTGAATTGCGACAGAATAAGGAAGGGCAAAATGGAAAAACAAAACACATGGATCCTGTAATCTAGAGATAATGCAAGGAAATGTGAAACCAAACCCATTTGTTTAGCGAGTGCTCCAGCAGCTTCTGCTTGGGGTCGCGTTGGTGCCTCCTCCGTGCCGTGCCCGTCTGCAGCGCGAGGCCGGGTTCCCGGCACGCCGTGCCTCCCCAGCGTTTCAAAGACACGGCGTTGTCCTTATGGTTTTGTGCTGAATGTGCTTGGAAACGCTCCCGCTCCTGTTTACCACCAGCTTCACCTCAGAGGAGTACGGGGCTTGTCCACACTTGAAAGCTAATTTGGATTAAGGGAGGGTGTGAATTAAAAGCAGAGTAGGAATCCCAAAAGATCTCTGGCCGGATAAGCCCCAAGTTGTGAAAACAATCAATTAAACGTACCACCACTAATTGCAAAATCAGTGGAGAAGGGAAATGAGCCTGCTCAGGAGAGAAGGTCGCAGAACCCGGCACCGGCAGGGACGGGGCAGGTTTGGGTTTACTCTCAGCCATCAGCCACGGGGAGACGTGGATGTGGAAGCGGGACGTGGGGAAGGAGCAAACCTCGTCAGAGGACGAGCAGGCTGCAGCCAGCGGCACAGCCCACGTCTGGTTCTTGCCAGCGGGTGGTACCGGCTGTGGGGGCAGGAGCTCGCCAGCCCAGGGCAGGGACCAGCCTGGACGACCGTGCTGTGCCCAGGTGGAGACGGCGGTTTTCATATCCTGTTCTCTGCAGTTTTCTTGTTAAATATTAATTGTGATTATTATAAAACGGCACACCCCTGTCACGCCATGCCGGAGGCTGTGCAAACATGGAATAGAAAGAAACTTTCTGCCTTAAAGAGCTTGCAGTGGCAGACTCTCCCTCTTCCCAAGCGAAGGGAGGCCACATCCAGATACACGTGAGCCAGACACCACTTTGCAAAATGGGAAACATCCAAATCTTCCACAATCTGAATAATAAAGATTTCCTCCTGTAGCCTGTCCCATCTCACAAGATAGACTTCATGAATTCTGTTGTCGATGATAGTGTATTTTGAGTTGCTGGCACTAAAAAAGGGAAGATACTGTGAAAGAGCTAGTGTCACCTAAATTTATTTAATATAAAAAAGACATTAGAAAAGCAGATGTTGGTAACACTGATAAGGCTTTAGTGAAAAACATGGTAATGCTGAAACCACATGAATTTTAACCAGAATCTTGAAGAAAAGCAATTCAAGAGAAAAAGGAATCCATAAATAATGAGGAACATGGCAAAAGCTGAATAAGTAGAAATAGCCACTCTGTTAAAAGGCTGAATAAGCACGTTCTTTGTAACGGCATGGAAAGGGAAAGACACGACGGCCTGTATCCTCCGCTTCAGCGATAATTCCCCTGGGAGCTGCACCCATTCAGCTGAGGGCAGCTCAGGGTCTGAGCCACTTCTCTCCAATATAAAATAAAGTTTTGAAAATCTCCATGGTCAAAGTTGTGAAAACTTAAAAGCCGAATGCTGAGCATACGAGGGGCTTTCCACAGTAAGCCAGAAAGCTGCTTAAAAAACATGCTTTCTCACGAAGTCTAGATGTTACTGTCTGCTGAATCCTGAATTATTCTAATTCCAGATATGACTTCTGGCACTGGAAACTCCCGCTCCTGGAGCTGAGTAGCGATGAGCAGGAGGTTGTGCTCGGGATAAGAATAGTCGGACAAAACTAAGTTGCTTCCATATCCCGTCTCACCTTCCCTGGGATGAAAGTCTGCGGTTTTCTTGCATCTCCGTAGCAGGGAAGATGGGGACGGATCCCCTTTGACTCACAGCTTCAATCCCCCATGCTCTTGTATAGGGTTTGGCAAGCACCGTAGGGGGATACCAGACCCCCCATGGAGCCCGACTTCTAGAAACCCACTCCCACTGGGTACCCACGAACTTCGGCTGTCTCTGTTTCAGGAGCAGATCTGAAGACGCTTTATTTTCCCAGCGCCCATGCACCATCATGCTGCCGCCAGTTGATCTGCCAACGATCAATGATGCTTTATATCCTAATAGAGGCTTATTTGTCAAACCTGGCCACAAGAGTGTCTTATTTAGAATTAATTACAATGTCTGGTTTTAGCTACGTGTACAGCAGCATGGCAAGTTACCCTTAACCTCTTTGGACCAAATTTCTATCTATGGATGGCAGTACTTACATCAGAGATTAATTCAACGGCTTGTATGATGCTTTCTTTCTGGAAATTGAAGTCAACAGAAGCTAATTATACTTACTGATGCAAGATCAGAATTGACGTGTGAGTAAAATTTAACCTGTCTGAGTGCTTCCTTGGTAACTTATCTCTGTCTCCAGGATCTCACCCGTCACAGGCGGCCGAGCGGGGTGGGTGTGCACGAGGCAGGGCGAGGGGATGCTCCTCACAGCCCACAGCATGAGGGATATTTTCCTTCGGGTACTCCCCATGCTAAGTCAGAAAGTAGAACGGATTTCTACTGCCCAGGTAATATGGAGGTGTTGCTGATGTCGGGTAAATTAATTTCACTAAGTTATTTAGTGAATTAGACACTAATTCAGTAGCAGCATGCTTCCCCAAGTCAGCACCAGTTCCTTCCAACCCTGGGAATGGGCTCAGGCCAGTTCAGCCCTGCAATTTTGTAAAAAATCCCTGGATTTTAACCCTACCCCTTGTGGTTGCCAGCAACACCTGCAAAAAGAAAAAAAAAAAAAAAAAACAAAAATCACTGGTTATAGCAGACTGTAAGCTTTTTTTACTGATACACTATAGACTGTTCCAAATCAATTCAGCATTTAGTTTTCTTTAGCTTTGTAAAATTAGCACTTTTGATTCAGCAAATATTTATATGCACATACTACTTGCTGGGACAGTCTCCTGTACTGAATGTAACGAAGTCCTGTTCACTGGTCCCTAGGCAACCACTAGAACAAACTAATTAATAACTACAAATTCACACATGTCCATCAAAATAACATCCAGATTAATTTTATGTTGCCTTCAGTATCTTCTGTGCTTCAAAATTAGCATCTAAACTTGCCTGAAACAAATGATACGAATTTGCAGATTGGTTTTAAAAATAAGTATAAAAAGGGCATCATCATGAAATTCCACAAAAAAAAAAAAAGGAGTAATAAAATAGGTAGGATATTTGAGCACGAACAAAAAAAAAAACCAGATCCTGTCCCAGATGGAGCTGGGAAGTTTGGCTCTGGATCTGAAGTCTGCTGTACAAGCAATCCCCGACAGGCAGACAAACTAATGTGCCTCCCTCATCAGCTTCTGTGTCAGCTACAGCTGACTCTATTTACTTTTAGCCCAGAGGAGGAACTGGGAGCAGAAGGAAAAGAAAAAACCTTCATTGATATTCACAATGATGTCTTACATGGCCAGCATTATTTTTGTCCAAGGGAGCTCTTTCAGAAAATGGGAGAAAACAAGTGATGAGGTGGAAGAATGGCCGTCAGAAGTGAAGAAAGGATCCTGTTGTGGAGGAAGGGGCTGCATTATTAAAGTACCATGAATCATTTTGATTACTGTATGTATATTTGGTAACAGAAAATTAAGGTGGACTCAGTCTGGGCACTGTGGAAAAGCAGGGTTTGCTACCTTAACTAAGCTAAGTGCCAAATTAGAAGTCTCTAATGATGAAGGCAGATTGGTTGAAATTGCAGCTGGCAAGTAGCAGTTCCCTCACCCTGATGGCGAAAGAAGGATAAAATCCCAACTTGTCCCCATTTCCACGCAGAAGAAATGATGTCCTGAACCCAGAGCACAACCCTGCTCCAGCCCAGGGAGCTGTGCTGAGGGTGGGTGTCCACCATGGGTGAAAATCCAACCGCTGAGCTTTGTAAGGAGAGAAATCACCCCCGGGTGCCTGCCTTGGCGGCGGCGTTTCCCAAGCGCCGAGCACAAACCCCCGCACCCCCAGCCATCCGGCCCCACGGCGCGGGCAGGCAGGCAGGACCCCTGCCAGCTGGCTGCCTGCAAAGGGTCTCCAGCAGTGAGAAACCGCTCTGCCTGCGTCGCTGCCCAGGGCCCCTTTCACATTTTGATTTATTCCTCATCACCTGGCTGGGAGGGGAGGAGGAGAAGCCGCTTTACCTGCGCTCGGCTGCTCAGGGTGCGAAGCACGCTTGCATTTTTCAAGCCCTGTCATCATGAAGCAGATTTTGCAGGTACTTTCTCCTCATTTACACGTAGGGAGGGTTTCTCCCTGGCTGACGGAGTTCAATTTTGGCTCCAAGCATGGCATTTACACTGGTGTGAATAATGTCCAAGAAGGCACGACTCACAGGAAACTTCTAATTGACCAAGATGTGATTCATTAGTGGGCTTGCACTGTCTGAATTAAAACAGCATTACAAAAAAAATCACTGAAACCCCCAGGCTGTCTGGCAAGCAAGAGCCCCAGTAACCCTGCCGTGCTGGTGGGGGATAGCCAGGACTTCTTGCAGGTTGCTGCAGTGCCGGAGATGCTGCAGCTCCTCAGCTGCTGCTGATGCATCTGGAGCTGGGTCCGGCTGGACCATCCTCCCTCGATGGCTCTCAGGTGCAGCCACTTGGTTTTGGGCATGGCTTTGCACAGACCAGAGACAGCCCTTCTCTGGGAGCATGGAGGCAGAGGGAATGCAGACTGGGGCAGGAAGGAGTGGGGTGAGGAAGGGACAATGACCAATGAGCCTCCGATTTCCTCAAATTAATCACAGAATCACAGAATGGTTTGGGTTGGAAGGGACCTTTAAAGGTCATCCAGTCCAACCCCCCTGCCGTGGGCAGGGACATCTTCAACCAGATCAGGTTGCTCAGAGCCCCGTCCAACCTGACCTTGGATGTTTCCAGGGATGGGGCATCTACCACCCCTCTGGGCAACCTCTGCCAGTGTTTCACCACCCTCAGTGTAAAAAATTTCTTCCCTATATCTAGTCTAAATCTCCTCTTTTAGTTTAAAACCCTTGTCCTGTTGCAACAGGCCCTGCTGAAAAGTTTGTCCCCATCTTTCTTACAAGCCCCGTTTAAGTATTGAAAGGCCACAATAAGGTCTCCCCGAAGCCTTCTCTTGTCCGGGCTGAACAACCCCAAGTCTCAGTTGTCATAAACACAGAGCATCCGCTCCAGAAGCACAGAGCAGAGGTCTGGGAAGATTTCAGGCAGCGGGAAGGATGGACCTCGAAGGGACCCTAACTCCTGCCTCCAAATGAAAGGCTGGAGTGGGGCTTGTTGTGACTTACTGTTATCTCTGCCTCGGCAAAACCCTCCCCTCGTCCAGGGCCTGGATTGCTTTCCCAGTCTGTTCCTCTTCCCAATACAAACTCATGAATTTGGGTGCATGGCCCCAGACTGTGGCCCTGGGGGTATCCCACCATTGCTTCGCCAGGCAGCACCGGAGGAGGGTTCTCCTGCACATGTCTGCGTGAGCACGGGCAAAACCAAATACGCGGAGGCAACTGGAAAGCCAGGCAAACGATGGGGACAGTCGGGGAAGGAATTTCAGCCCAAGTGGGAGCGGCCACTCAGCCGTCACTTGGGGTGTGCCATACGTGGTCCACCTGATGATGCCCAGCAAGCTCAACCCTCTGTCCGGTTGTAGAGGGGAATAGATACACTCCCAGGAGAGGGACATTGTGATGTTGGGCTTTCCAGATTCGCAGGCACCGAGGTGACAAAATGCAATGGTTGGAAAGTAGACAAATAGCCATCCCTGGCAGCGCTCAGATCAGCGCTGGGTGTTTTTCTAGCCCAGAGAGGGATTTCTCCAGAGCCGCCCTATGCCAAGTGTCAGAGAGGAGACACAAGTGCCCTTTCAGCCATGGTGAACTTTATCAGGTTTTCAGTAGGAAAAAAAGTTTATCTGCTCACAACAGCAGTCTTGTGAGGCTGCACGTGTTCTCACCGCTTCAGGCAAACAGAAGTGGAAGGGTTTTTTCCTATCTTTTGTATGTGCAGCCACTATTTAATGTAAATGTACTTACCAGAAATTGAATAACTCCCATGTGAGTAATTTTATACCCATCCAACATTTAAATTATGAATGCAATAATCTGCAGCACCACGAGTTACAAGGCAAGGCTAGAATTCCCGAGGCAAGAAAAGTCTATTTTTAGACCTTTCAAGCTGAAATTTTTACTAGATGTAGAAATTTGCTTCCTTCTGCTGCCTCGTGTGTTAATTTGCATTAAAAGTTTCAGGGTTTTGTTTTTCAGACTTTTGGGTGGTGCCTGGTCAAACACCAGCAAAACAAACCAGCTACTTTCTGCCACCCGTCACTGGGGAAAGAGTGCAAGAAGGAACCCCCCACGCGTGGCTCTGCAGCTCTGCCCGGGTAATTGATTGCCTAATGGGGTTACTCTGAGATCACAGGGAAATGATGAAATGGGTTGTTTCCCTTGATGACATCCTCCGGCTGGGATGGAACCTGGCTCAGGGGTTGTGTGTGTCCTCCTCGAGCAGGGCTGTGCTAACCCTCGCCGAATCGTTCCAGTTTTAGTCTGCGTAGCTGGCAGCAGTTGTACAACGCTGCTGTCTAGAGATTTCAGAAAAGGTGCTCCTGACTCATTTTTGCAAATGCCATTTAAATTCACGGGTTGTTTTCTTCTCTAGTTTTTTGGGGGTTTTTTTTTGTATTGCAGGGACGTGATGTTTTACTTGTTGCTCTTTTTCTGTGTGGTGCCCAGGAGAGGCCAAAACACGGTGTGAACCTCTTGTTACCCACTTGTGCATGGCAGTAGCAGAAAATAAATGAGAAAGAGAAAAGGATCAGATACACCACAATAACCAGGAGCTCCTTTCTGCTGGGCCCTGCGAGGGGTCTGCGTCACCCAGAGCACAGAAGAAGCACCGGTCCGGGATGAGCAGCTCAGGGGTGGATCACTTTTTGCTTCACGTAAAGGCGTTTGTCAGCAGGGCTGACAATAACTGTTTGGCGAAATGTGATGCTCCTTCCAAGTCAGGACTGTAGAGCAATGCTTTCCATGCCAAGCTTTGTCTGGGATTACATCAGGGTGAGAAATCCCAGCCCTGGCGCTCTCTTCTGCAGACAAATCACCCCATCACCATTTCTTAATCAAACGCTGCCAACAAAATGGGAGTGCTAGTGAGCCCAAACCCAGCTGTGTGGCAGCTCAGCAGCAAGAGCTAAGCATCGTTGTTGTGCCTCTGAATATCACACATGGACCATGTACAGAAACAGGTGCTAAATCTCTGTAGGAGCCCAGGTTCTGCAATACCCCGTGAAAGGCTGTAGCAGAGTAGATGGACCTCAGTTTCCTCCCCTCTGCAGAGAAATGCACTGCTTTCCCTGAGGTCATCAGGCTTTGGTTGTGCTTGGGGGAAAAAAAAAAAAAAAGGATTGTGGCAAATGGAGATGCAATTCTTTTAAAATGTTGTCTTTTTTGAGGAGTAGCAGCAACAAAAATTACACAAAGATCAAAGAGAAAGGAGGCTGTACTCAGGGACAACTCAAAAATAATATGGGGCAGTTGCTGAGCAACTCTGCAATGCAAAGTATTGCTATTTTCTGGTATCTCCCCCATCTGTACAAGAGGGATGGTGTCTAGTATTAGTCAAAGAAAAAGTCCATGTGATTGCCTGAGTACAATTAGATCTAAGGTCTTTGCAAACAGCTCCTATCAACCAACCTCAAGCCATTGATCTTACATCTAAAGCACTGATTGAAAAATAAATTATGCTTTTTTTGATCTAATCTACTATTAAGGATCCTTTTCTTCTTTTTTGAGGCTGGGTAGATAAAATTCTTCCATCAGAACTTGCTTAATAATTATTCTGGATACATAGTGGACCAAATCCTGAGCATGAAGCAAAGCGATGACTCAGAAACCAAAGACTGATTTCTTTTTCTCTGGTCTTCTTTTTTTGTTGGAATAGCTTTTCTTTAACCAGGCGTTCACACAATTTGGTGCACAATGCTAAATGCATTCCCATAATCAGGATATTGTCTGTTATCTGCCTAGAGCTGCGAAGCACATGTGCCACAGGGATCAGCCTGCTTCAAAGCGGTACCCGAGGATTTTACCTTTCTCCTCCCGCAGTTGGTTCGCTGCTTTTGTGCGGCTTGCTGGCGCTGGGTTCCAGATGCAAAAATGCTTTTGTCCTCCGAGGAGGGGCAGCGAGTATCCATCCGTGGGGATCCTCCAGCATCGAGATTGCACCAACACTATCAGACGGCACGTGGCCTCGGGAAGGGCCCGGAGGGGCAGATGCCGTGACAACCCCACAGCAGGGCTGGGACCTAAGTCAGGTGGTCGCCATCCTTCGCTCCTGCTGGGGTCTCTGGGGAGGAGATGTTTAGATCCCCGATAGCTATGGAAACATGTCGCTTCATCTCATTTTATCGCAGAAGTGAATAAACTTGAGGCTCCAAAAAGTGAGGAATTAGCAAGACTGCCTTGGGGCTGGCGCAGGCGAGCCGGGCAGGGAAGCAGGTCTCTGTGTTCAGCTCTCTGCCAACGCACATCTGGAGTGCGAGGCTGTGGCCCACCGCCCGCAACCCCTTGTTGCCCACAGAGTGATGCAGGGGAAAAGCCCAGAGCTCCACCCCAGCCTGCAGAAATGGGGGGACCCCACTTTTCCATCACCCTCTCCAGCGGGGTGGGATGGAGATGAGAGTTGACGCCCCGCCGTGCACCCCACTGGGAAGGGTCCCTGCGAGCATCCCCGGAGCAGGGTCGGCTACAGGATCAGGGACCAGCCGAGCCCCCGCACGGCGCTTCTTCCCGGGGGATGGACCCATGGCAAAACAGATGCTTGACCCACGCGGGCATCGGCGCGGCAGGGCTTGCCCTGCTATTTCCCAGTGTTTTTTTAAAAAGACCCTTTTGAAAGCAGCGCAGCCAGCTCAGCTCTGCCTCTTGGATGTTGGCAGGCTGCCACCCTTTAATTAAGTCTGCTGTTATGTCTAACGCTGGTGGCAGCGTTTCAGGGCGGCAGCGCGGAGGCTGTGGGAATCGGCGCCGGAGATCAGGTGGCTGCAGAGCTGTGTAATGACTTAGACGTTGGGGCTAATATGCCAGAGTAATAGTGTCAATATTACCACCCTCGCTGATCAGATCTGCTGGTGAGCACAGATCCGGCCAGGGCATGGAAAAACTCCTTTGCAGGGAAGAGGGCGGCCAGGGGCAGAGAGCATTGGTTTGAAACCCAGCTCCTGACTTCATGGCACATGGGGAGAAGAGCTGCCAGAGCCCTCTCTAAAGCCCCTGGTACCAAGGTGTCTGCCCGCAGTGTGAAGCCAGCTCAGCAGGCTCGAAGCCGCACTCACCTGCGCCCCGTGCCCTCGGGCAGCCCACGCCTTGGGGGCTGCTGCTGGTCCGTGCCCGGCTGAACTGGGCCTGAGCTGAGCTTCCAGCCCAGGCGAAAGGAGCAGGGACTGAGGAAGGGGCAGTTTTTGCATCTCTCGCTGCGCTGGAAACCAGACTGCAGGTCAAGTCTGGGTAGTTTTGCCTCCACTTCTGGTTGCTCTGCATGCAGCAGCTCAGATTCACGCTGTATCACACGCACATCGATAAAACTAGTCTGTGGCCAGCTGCATTTCACTGTTACGGACCCTCTGTCTTGCAAGATGCAACTTTTTTTTGGTGCTTCCTTCAACCTCGTTTCTCCTCGCACAGCCTCCCGGGAGGAGAGGTCCGTTCCTCTCCCGTCCACCCAGCCGCTGCGGTTGTGCAACCCCGGGATTGCGTTTTTATGCCGGTGTGCAATGACAGAGCACGGGGCACGGTGACGAGGCACGGCAAAGTGTGTGCCCACCTCAGACCCGGGTTTCTAGCAGCCACACGGCAACTCCCTGTCCCCGCTGTCAGCTGTGTCCTGCAGAGAGTGCGCCAGCTGGAGTGGATGCCTTGGAAAATCAGCCTCACCTTGCAAAGTGCTTGGGGATCTTGAGTGGGATGTGGGACTCTGCCTCCACCAAGTGATCAGCAGAAAGAAGAGGAGAGAAAAGCCTGCTCAAGGCAGCACTTGTGTAACTGCAGACTGGTGCACAGCGCCCTGCGATTTGTATTCTGCCTCTTGATCTTCATCAGCTGTACCCCGCTGCCCTGGAGAAGCTAATCTCTCCCTTGTCCCCACAAGGCAGGCTGATTTGATCTGCTCTGCTTGCAGATAATGCCATAGACAGAGCGGTGTTGCAATTAAATATTTTCTCCGCTCTATGCTAATGAGAAGCAGGAAGAGCTAACAATGCGCAATGGCAGATAATTACAGGCCAGCAATTACCGACACAATCCTCTCTCCTTGTCCTCGTGCTGCTTTTTCTGCTGCTACACGCTTGCCATGAGCCTGACACGGGGACCGCAGCTATGAAGATGATGAGCAGAGCAATAGAAGAGCTTTTTGAAGCACATCCCCCTGAAGCTCCATCAGCCCTGATCATCTCTTCACAGCGTGCTTCTGCAGGACTGCATGGCCAGGGCAGGGAGGGGGAGGTTGACTTCAGCTGGTCTGAGCTGCTAAAATTAGTATCATTTAAAAAAAAAAAAATCTTAATCATGATAATTCAATTAAAGGACTATTATGAAATATTTCCTGCTTGTTTTCAAGAGGGCCTGTAACTTGCTAAAACTTTTTGAAGTCTAGCTGCTGTAAATAGCAACCCACGTGCTTTCCCAATCGCTTTCATTTCTTGCTCAATACAGAGTATCTATTTAGGAAATGTTTTCCAAAATACTGGGTACTTTGCACAATTAATTTGGATGTGAAAGCCTGCCAGTGTGTGCTGATGCTCAAAAGAGGGCTGTGACAGGCTGGGGAGATCACACGTATAACATTGACGCGTGCAAACAAATGAGCACATTTTTATACATGCAAGCTCGGACGGGCTTGCTTTGAAACCGGTGAAGTGCTTTAAAACAGTGCAGTAAGATTCTTAAATGCCAAGGGTCACATGAGATGTTATTCAGAATCACTTCCCTCTCCTTCCCAACCTGCCTGCAAACAAGTGGGATCCGCACGGCCCGGCTGTGGCTGCTGGGAAGAGCATCAGCTGTGTGGGATGCGTTATTAACAACTGGAATTATTAACTCCATTTCAGAAAACTGCTCTGTGTCTCTACACACAATTGTTTGCAAAATGATTTCAACAATTCCTCTTGTACCTGAGCAAATGCAATTAATTTATTGCCATGCTCTGCGATCCCTCCCTTTTTTATCACACCATGTCATGCCGTCAGACACCGCTGACAGACAGCAGAAAGCAAAGAGAAGGGGAAATAGCATCTGAAGTGACAGGTGGAGCCTTTCCCGCAAACCACCGAACTCGCAGAGTTAAAGCGGAGCAAGACAAGGGGAAATTAAAAGAGGAATTGCACTGGGGTCCTGGCTGGGAGGTGGCGGCAGGATGGTGGGACCTGGGCCCCGGTGGGAGGTGGCGAAGGTGGATATCCCAGCTCCTCACCTTCTGCCAAAGCTTTTAGCCACCAGGGAAATACTAAGGCAACTGGCACCAGTTTGGTCCCCTCCTCCGTTCCCAGTTGCCCTTTTCCGCCCAGCTCCAGCACCAGCGGCAGCTCGGGGGAGCACCCCTCTGCCCACGGGGAATCGTTGCTTTTTCTCTCCTTCAGTATCTGGTTGGGAAATAGGAAAACCAACTCTGCACAGAGAGATACCCCCGGCCCCGAGGGAGCTGTAGAACCGCAGAAAACCCCAGCGCCCTCACTCCAGGCGTAGGTCTGCATCTCATTCCTATTTTTTCTGCTCTCCTCTGTTTTCCAAGCAAATTATCGAGGAATCCTCCACCCGCCTAGCACCGACCCAGCCTTCATCAGCTAACACCACCCGCAAAAATTGCACAACAGAGTTTCGTGTCACCGTGTCCCTTTTAATCCCTCTTTGCCATGCTTTTGTAGTCAGATTCCTGACGTTCTCTATTAGTCTGCTGCCTTATAATGAACATCAAAAGGAAGGCTGAAAAGATGAGGAATCAGAGATCAGGACCTGGAGCAATAGCTAATAGAAGAGAGTACATTAGGCACGCCGAGGCTCAATATGAAATACATTTTCCATCTGCCTTTGTTAGACAGATCGAAGGGCAGGCTGGGCATTGTCACGAGTAGCAAGAGATGGGGTTGAGACAGGGCTTTTTATGAGAAAAGCCAGGAGTCAGGGAAAATCCTTGTACAGATGAAGAACTTTCTAAGTTAGACTGATCTGGAGACTGCGGGCGGCCGGGAGTCAGGCTTTGGAAGGCAATAGGTGGGCGGGGGGAGCAGCATCCATCCCTCTGCTATTAAACTTGTAACTGGGGAGCTGAGCAGAATCCGACCTCTTCAAACACAGAAAAGAAGGGTCACGGTGGCTCGCAGGGGGTGGGACAGGGAACCCGGCAGAGCTGATGAGGGCTGGAAAGACAGAGGGACATGTTCCCCTCTCCCCAGGAAGGGTACCTTCCTTCGGAGAAAATGCACTTGATAACTGGCTATGAAGCTGTTGGACCTTACAGCCTTTCACAGATTGCCCTTGAAAGTGCTTTTAGCAGCACAGCCACTTGAAATTCCTGCTAAGAGTGGCAACAGCAGTGTCTCCAGTAACTATTGCCTGTCCTTCGCCCCCAGGATCCCGCGGGAGGTGGATCTGCGGGCCAGCCCAGGGTGCCCGTCTGACGAAGGTGCCGGTCACAGCCCGTAACCGTACAGCGACTTTTTGGACAGGCAGCTTTGGTCCAGCCAAGCCAATTCTGCCTGCATCTCCGCTTGTACCGCCCCAGCATCTCCCCCCTGCCCTCCTGGGCAGCAGAGCAGAGTTTTAATTTTAATGTCCTGTTCTCCCCTCTTAGGGACAACCCGCACACTTCAGATGAGATCTCCAGCCGGCGCGGAGGTCGCCGGTGAGAAGCCGTGTACCCATCCCAGGGCTCCGTGGGTGCGGTGTTGGGCCGTTCTCAGGGGCTGCGCGTGAACAGGAGCCTTTTCTGTTTCTCACGGCTGGCTCAGGTGAAGAGTCCTCTGCCCCAAAGAGGTGCAGCCCAGCCTGGAACAGCGGAGATTGCCCTGTATGCATGGCAGAGGGACTTCTTCTGAAGAGGGTGTCTTGGTGAATGACGGTGCTGTCCATAGGACCTGGACAAATGCTGCTGGATCATTGCACAGGAGCCACTGGAGAGAGAGAGAATAACAAGAAGCTTCAGTCCCTCTTGGCTAGACACTGTCCAGCAGCCTGGAGACACCAGGCTTCATTATCAGGGGCTTTGCAGAAGTCAAATGGTCAAATAAACAAGTTAAAGCTAGCTAGACTGTTGATTTTCCTAATCTCAGCAACAAAGATCTTACTTGTCTTCTGCTCTTCAGAGAAATACCTTTCCTTCTGAGCTGTGTTGCTTTTACAACTGCATATGCTTGGGGAATAAGTACCAGACAGCAAATCCAAACTTTGGCTTACAGAAAAGCCCCTCAAATATTGTCCTGAAGGACCCTCCAGCTTGTGAGACACTGAACACCTGATGGGAGGGTTTGGGGACAGCCAGGGTGACTCTGAAGGAACTCTCTTGGTTCAGGCAAGTTGTGCAGAGACAAGAGCAAAGTTGTCTTTATATTTCTGCCTGGAGAAGATCTGGCAGAACGAGGGCTACATTGTCCTCCCTGTTGCACCCAATGAATTAATGCGGTTGCGTCTTTGTGAGGGAGAAGAGAATTGGGCCAACGTTGACCAGCAGTAATGAATTAAACTGAATTAAATTTTGATACCTGTTAGAGATATGTTAGTTATCATATAAAGTAATATACTTAATTAGCCCAGGAAGTCTGTTAAATATTACATGAGGTTACCAATGAGTTCCGCGGGCCAGTGGAAAGTGAGGGTGCTGACATTTGTAGGTCTTCTATCCACGAGAATCTGGTGGTGGCTCTGAAGAAAACCATGGACTCCTAAGTGGGCTTCATCTCTACCCCTCTAACTGCTTAGTGACATCAAGTTTTATAAAGTTTGATGAAACGTTGAGGAGCACACTGTGCTGCAGCCTGCACCAAAGCCCAGAGAAACCCAGCTCATTTCTCTGCAGCTGCTCCATTTTTCCATCTGCCTGGGAACAGCACTGGCTTCAATGAGAAATTGTTTGAT
The DNA here is from genome assembly GCF_964195595.1 of Calonectris borealis. Taxonomy (NCBI): domain Eukaryota; kingdom Metazoa; phylum Chordata; class Aves; order Procellariiformes; family Procellariidae; genus Calonectris; species Calonectris borealis. Next base: position 14,193,180 of record NC_134328.1, on the reverse strand, counting down.
CCTTCCCAAATGTCCTCATGTCACTCCTAACCTACACCACTTACTGCCATTAATAGCATTAGGAACAAAGCCCAGCCCTGCTTCTTTAAACCGTCCCCTGATGGAGTACCAAATTTAACTGATACTTTTTCAACAGAACATTAACATTTACTCCTCCACATGGCGAAATACTTCTAGCGTGTTGGTAGCAGCTGTATATGGATATCGTGTCTTGTTATTCAGACCCTGCTGTCTCTCTCTGAAAACATCTATTGGTCTTAACAGCAGCCGCCAACTCGGTCCAAGCTGACAGATGCAGGATGACTTTTGTTTTTATTCCCCTTGTGCTCTGAAATTTTTGTTTCAAAATGCAATATTGAATTGGCCTTGATAAGAACCAGGTGTTAATTCTGATCAGACCGTTACTTCATTACTAACCATATTACTCATCCTGCTCTGCTGTGTTTTCCTCCCCCAGAGTAGCTAAACTCAGCATTTTCATGCTCACAAAAGTGCAGTCGGTTTGCACAAGACTAGAAATGTGACTTTCTGTGATGACAAGGTGATTTGTAATTTTAAGAAGTTAGTTCCCAAGAAGCCAAAAACAGTCACGGTAGTTTGGGACAGGTCCAACTACGAACAGTCTCCCTGCGCTAAAGGATGCATGTTTGGACCCTGGGAGTTTGGACACAGCTACAGCTGGGAACGGAGAGAGAGAAGGAAGGAGAGGAAAGAAGGAAGGAAAAGAAAGAAGTGAAAAGGTGTAGGACTTTTTCTGAACGCAGATGGACACATACCATGCCCAGGCTGGGGGCAATTCCGCTCCAGCATTTCTGGTCCTTCTCAGAGACGCGGTGGCTTTGGTGCGGTTGGTGCCATGCAGTACGGCTCTCAGCATGTGCTGCCTTGAGAGTAGAGATGTTAGTGCTCTTCCTACCTTTTTGAAAGCTGGTTCACAGGGTATTTCTTAGCATTTTTGAGGACTATTCTTGTCATCATCGTCTTTATCCAACATTAAACTCGCGCAGTTAAGACCCTTGCAGTATGGTAAGGAAAAGACTTTCTGCCACCGCAGAAGTCATTTTGACATCTGGCTAAGCAGCAGGGTGAAGCGTACCCAACAACTGATTTCATGATGTCCCATCCAGGTTTGGATTGCCATGCTATTTTTCTGTCCTAATAGCTCCCCAAGTTTGACAGACAAGTTGTTGTTGGTTTTATTTTTAAAAGAGAAATATAAATCAAAGAGTAACATTTCACTGGAAAGGCATCTCTAGAACGGGAAATGCTGCCCTGGCATCTTCTGTGTCCTATCCTTTGATGCTACATGTAAAAAACTTATATCGGCGGTTGGCTTCCCTGTTTGTGCAGTAGCTCGATGGTCTGGCAAAGCAGGAGCTCAAGGGCTCCTCCGGAGATTTCATCCTCAGCCGCTCTGGAATTTCTTTTCTCTGCCACATTGCCCTTATTCTCACCCACTTGTGCTGGTAACTTGCGAGGGGATCTCAAAAAAGGGAATTTTCCAAACTGAATAAACATTTCCTATGATGAAAGGCAGAAGAAAAGGAAATAAAACAAAGAGACGGGTTTCAATAGTGACAGATACTTGTGTGAATGCCAGAGCACTTTCAGCCCTCATCAGTAAAGACATGAACAAAAAGAGGTTTTTTAATAATCTCTTTCTTTAAAGTTTGTTTCACAGACAAGCTGGCTCCATGGGACAGAAAAAAGCAATGGAAAAACTACAATTCATGCATACTGATAATGGCATCTCTCCTGGAGGTTTGGAGCTCGCACTGCCTCCAGCCCTGCGCATCCTCTCTGCCCCCTGGAAGAACAAACTCCTCGGCGTGGAAGCTCTGCCTCTGTGGAAATGCGAGAACAGACATACATCAAAGGGAAGGTATCAAGAAAGCTCTCATTTCCCCATTAAATGCTACTGATGCTAATGCGTCTTCTGATTTCCATAGCTCTTGATTTCGGGACACAGCTGTCCTCACTGTGTAATTGCAATGATGCGTATCTAAACCTGTACCAGAGTGCAAATTCCTCCGTGGGAGGGTGGGATGAGGCTGATCAACATCCAGGGGACGTTACTTCTGTCCCTAGGGATTATGAATAACCCCCCTCGTTGTTAGCACCTAATTTACTAGTTTTATTTGATTTATTCCAGGAGAAACGGGAGCTTCCATCTCTCCCCTTCACGAAGAAGCAAGTGAGAGCAACGCCCAGACGGGCACACGCCTGTGCCCCGGCGCAGCTGAGCTCACCCACGGGTGGGATGCTTTGCCCACTCATCTGTGCCCCGCGACGGAGGCACTTCTGATGTCGAAGTGCCCTATGATTCCTGAGCTGGAGCCAAGCACATCAGTGCAAGCCTGGAGTAGAGGGGCAGCAAATTTTTGAACCTTTTCTGCCATCTGCTGCTTCCTGGAGTTGGGGATATTTGTACGTAGAATTTGGCTGTGACCATCTCGGTTGGTTTGGGCTGGGATGTGTGTGAAAGCGATTTCAGGTCATGTATTCCCCGAGACAAACCGCAGGGAGACAGTGTGTATTAAGTATAAATTTGGTTTTGTTTTAATGACTCAGGCACGATTATCACTTTGTCATTTGTAGAAAATCACAGTCTCTGGAGGTGGGAGATGCTGACAATTATGTAGCAATATTTAATCAACCAGCTAAAAAGGAATATCCTCCTAGCTCCAGGTTTACTGTATAGAAGAGCTACCTGTGGGCAAAATGGTGCCGTCTTTAAGAAACTCTTTAATGTACTCTTCAGAGCTAAAAAGACATTTCATGGAATAGAACTTAAGTGGATCAGATAAAAATAACAAAGCAAACCAACAAAGTTATCTCATCACAGACATATTGACATACCTCCCAGACCAGGGAGCAATCTAACTCTGGATTTCTTGGTTCATTAGAAAGATAAGGAACATCTAACAAAATCTAAGAATGTGAACAAGCATCTAACAAAATCTCAGCATCTCTACAGCACTCCTAAGAAGCTGAAAACAGGTTTTGCGGCATGGTTCTCCGCATCAAGTGTTTTGGCATGTGTTGTCTTGAGTTTTTCATGAATTGCAAATAAATGCGTGAGGTAACCAGTGACAGTGGTCCAAGACAAAACAGATGCATGTATAATAGGCTCTATTTTGACATGGATTATAGCATATGCCTTGTAGCTCAAGGAATCCCTCGACTGTTACAGTGAAAACATCTTGAATTGGGTGTTTAATAAAACCATAGTATTTTTATAATATGGGAATTATGGGGATTTAATAAAACTACAGGATGCTAAATTTTAGAAACAAGGAGAATTAAACCTGGCCTGTAGAAGAAGGTACCCCACTTGTAAGAGTGGATCCCAGCACTCTGTCTTTGGTGGCCAGCATAATCAGTCTGCATGGAAACTTTATTTGGATGAGAGTTTTTGGAGAAGGCAGAACTCCTCCGTACCTCCTGTGTCCAGCTTGTAAATCTATGTGCAATTCTGCAAGTCACAGGTGAAAACCTAGATGAGATGCTGAACAGAGAAAATATATCTGTGCAAAGGAAACTCCAAATTGGTCCCTCTAGGACCTCCAAACTAAAATAATAAACAGAAGCAAGTGGCACTAAGCCACATGCATACAAAGCATGTACAAATCACCCCAGAGTCAGACCAATGGCCTGTTTCCCCACAGTAACCAGTGCCAAGCAGAGAGGTGATGGTCACCAGCAAGGCTTAGCAAAGCCAGCAGCAGTTGATGGTCCTCAGGCACTGCTCTGTGATGTGGCAATACACAGACTTTGCAGTGCTCAAAACCCAGGATAGGGCCAACTGCTAAATTACATCCAAAACTCAAGTTCCCTAAACACCAGGAGGCTGCAGAAGCTATTTGTCTCTTAGCCCAAAGGCTTCGCATCATAGAGAAACTCCCCAGCACAGCCATCTTACAAGAGGGTTATTCACTTCTTATTCACCCTCTGTTTGAATGCAAAACAACTTTCAAGTGCAGACTTCTCTTCCAGTACAAAGCAGCCTTAAAAAAGCCACGTATTACCCTTGCCTCTTTTTAAAGATGTAGAAGGTCTGCAGAATTCATGTTCAAGCTAAATGCATCTCAAAAATAAAGTAGGGAAGGAAGCAGAGAGGGGAGGAGAGCTCCCGGCTCCTTGCTCAGGAGCCCCCAGGAGAGGAATTGCTTTGCAGGCAGTGGCAGCAGGGCTGCCCCCAGCTCTTCACCCTTCCTGGGGGCTTCTAGGGCTTGTCTGCTAGTGTAGCTGAACCACGCGTGTGTGTTCAGGAAACACTGAATTACCTTAGCACCGAGGCTGCGAGCTGTTGCTCTTTGGTTGCCTCACTGCAGCCAGCTGGGACGTCCCTGCAGCCGGGCAGAAGCCCTCGAGAGCGGGTTCAGGAGGGAGCTCTGGGCTGGGACCGCCTGCATCTGCCGTCCCCAGTCCCTGCTTCTCAGTCACAACCTTAGAGGAAACAGAAACCAGGCTGAGGAGAGCTTATAGCTGAGCTATAGCTCTGACCCTCCAGTGAGGTCCCATTTTGGCCCCATATCTATACAAGAATTAAGCAGTATTCAAGCTCTGAGGCTCCAGAGGCCTCCTATCCCAGAAGAGGACCCCATGGGCTGACTGCAGGGTGATCAATACACCCTATATGAACATATATGAACACTTATGAACGTATGGGATATCTACATGTGGCATACGTACTGCGTAAGCCAGGTCAAAACGTTAGCTATCATACCATCTGCTTGCACGTCCGTGTGTAATCTGTTCTAACTACCCCGTCTAGGTTGGGTGATTTCCTTTGTTTTATTACTAAGATAGCATGTTTCCTGAAATATATTAGAAATATATTTGTCCTTCTGCTGAAGCAAGAGAGAAACATCAGGACCAGGAAAACTATAGTCTGTTAAGCTTTGTCATCTCTTATTTACCTAACACTCCTGGCAAATTACTCTGGATAAACAATAATCGAGATTTGTCCATGTTACATTTTGCAAATCACTTTATAAATTACCTTAGGTACAAAGTACAGTTTCTGCTTTCTATCTGATGGTGAAATCTCTGAATAATGAATGACAGCTAACAAACAGCAAACAGCTCCTAGTGATAACGCTGCAACATGCACACAATAATTTGGAATTTGTAAACATTTAAATGAATACTGATGATTGTCTGAATAGCTAGAGATTACAAATAACACCAGATCGCAAACAGTCACGGAATGAAAGTGATCTGTGGGTTCATTAAACATCATGGGAAAAAAAAGCCCTTTCTCCATCACATCTGAGGCGATATGCACAGAATTCAGGTTCTCTCCGCTGCAGCCATGCTGCAGCTGCACAGCTGTGCTGCTCACCACCCCGGTGGGAATTCAGTCGGGTGTGTGGTTCAATCTGATCTTCCTCAAGGCAGCGCTGAAGCCACGCACGAAGTTCCTCGAAGCCTCCCACGGGCGCACCCCACCCTCCAGCCGTTACCCCGCCGACCAGGAGCTTCTCGCACAGGCAGCATCCTCTGCGCTCCCACCCGCGGCTCCCACGAGCCCACAGTGACATCCTCCGTCAGGACGCGGCAGCGGCAGGGATCGAGTCCTCTGCTTGGTGGAGTGGCGTGGGGACACCTGGCTCCCTGAGGAAGGGGACACGCACCGTGTCAGGCTGCCTGCCCGTCAGGCACTGCCCCTGCGCGGCACCTGGGAAAAGAAAGCCAGGATCTAAACTCAGAGCCAGCACGTTGTCTCAGTGCTGGGCAAGTTAAGGGACAGGATGAGGCTGGTCCTTGCTGGAGGCCACCCTTTGGTGGGTGCCACCACAGGCCACCCCCGCGGGAGCGCTTGGCAGGCTCCCTGCCTGCGCCGCGCTGAGAGGTGTTCTCACCTCCCGGCTCCGCTGGCTGCAAATGATTTACCGTGATTTAAAAGAGCCCTTTCAGTCTCCTCCCAGCAGGATCAGCATCTGCTATCAAGACAGTGGCCATGGTGGTGGGTTTGAAGAGGAATTCTGCGAGGCTGTAACTGTTCCTGATGTGAAAATAGCTTTTGGAGTAATCAGAAAGCGACAAACCCCCTGGGCATTAGCTTCATGCATGTTTCTGGGTTTGCACAATTTTCTTGCTTTGCTTTTTTGATCTCTGTTCTTCAGAGACGTACGCAACTTATCAAACTTCCCCAGCAAGAAAGGCACTTGGCCAGGGTCACCAGCTAGTATCCTTCTCTGGTTTCCAGTGTCACTGCTCTGCACGTCCCCATGCCCTTCTTCAGAGGTGGTGACTGTGGTGAGCTGATCCTACCCCGGTGACATGACACCTGTGAAGACATTGCCACTCCTGCAGTCTGGAGCAGGCACTGCACACAGGGGTTTTACAGCTGTAAGCAACTTCATCCTGGAGTGTCTGCAACTGAAGAAAGTATTAAAACAAAAGTTATTCTCTTTAGCTATGAGAAGCTAAACAAGTGGAGGAAGGAGGGAGCATTAATCATCCCCCTGGAGCTGGGGACTGTGGGCAAGGACTCCTTGGTTTGCAGCTTTGTAAAGAGTTGCCTGCTCCCAGGCAGCTTTACCTCTTCCTCCTGCTGCCGGTGAGGGACACGGTCAAGGGCATCACCCTCTTTCCTCCACCTGCCCAGAGACCACTCCTGGCTGACCTCTGATTAAAAGACAAGTTAAGCCTCGACCTCCACTCCTCTCCATTGAGGCAGAGACCCCGACGCAGGAACTATAAGCACTCCCCGTGGCCTTTATCTTGGGGGGATGTTTTAGGGAGATGCAGGGATATTCCTATGGGGAATGCAAGCATCATAGAACCATAGAATAGTTTGGATTGGAAGGGACCTTTAAAGGTCATCTAGTCCAACCCCCCTGCCATGGGCAGGGACATTTCAACTAGATCAGGTTGCTCAGAGCCCCGTCCAGCCTGACCTTGAATGTTCCCAGGGATGGGGCATCTACCACCTCTCTGGGCAACCTGTTCCAGTGTTTCACCACCCTCAGTGTAAAAAATTTCTTCCTTGTATCTAGTCTAAATCTACCCTCTTTTAATTTAATACCACTCCCCCTTGTCCTGTTGCAACAGGCCCTGCTAAAAAGTTTGTCCCCATCTTTCTTATAAGCCCCGTTTAAGTAAGGGTAAGGATAGGTTAAGGATAAGTTAAGGATACTCTGGGAGGATTCAAGGATGCTCCCGGGTTGAGGGGGAAGGAGTAATGTAGGGATGCTCTGGGGTAACGCAGGGATGCTTCTGGGTTGAGAGGGGAAAGGGGAATGTAGGGATGCTCTAGAGGGATGCAGGGATGTTCTGGGGGATTCAGGGTTGCTCCGGGGAGACGCAGGGATGCTGAGGGCTGGAGTGCCGGTCCCAGCGGCCGCAGGGCAGCGCGGGGCTGCGGCCCCCGGAGGGGCGGGGAGGCGGGGCGGGGAGGGGCGGCAGCCCCGCGGCTGCGGCGCGGAGCGGCGCGGGCCATGGAGAGCGGCGGGGCGCTGAACGGCTCCGCCGCCGCCGGGCGCTTCGCCGCCGCCGGCACGGCGGTGCTGGGCGCGCTGATGGCCCTGCTGATCGCCGTCACCGTGGCCGGCAACGCGCTGGTGATGCTGGCCTTCGTGGCGGACTCCAGCCTGCGCACCCAGAACAACTTCTTCCTCCTCAACCTGGCCATCTCGGATTTCCTAGTAGGTAAAGTGCCGCCCCCCGCGCAGCTCCGCGCCCGCCGAGCCGCTGCCCGGCCCGGCAGCAACTTCGCGGCGGGGCGGGCAGCGGGCACTCGGCGGGGCGTGCAGGGCTGCCTCCTGCCCGGCTGCTCCGGGGTTCCCCCACCGCCACCCCCGGGGTCCCCTCCGGCGGTGACCCGCTCCTGCACCCCGACACCCTCCCGCAGCCCCGGGGTCCCCTCCCGACCCCCGACACCCCCCCGGAGCCCCGGGGTCTCCTCCCGACCCCCGACACCCCCCCGCAGCCCCGGGGTCCCCTCCCGACCCCTGACACCCCCCCGGAGCCCCGGGGTCCCCTCCCGACCCCCGACACCCCCTCGCAGCCCCAGGGTCCCCTCCCGACATCCCCCGGCTGCTCCCGCTGGCCGGGCGGGCGGGGAGAGCCGAGCAGCGGCCGCAGACGGCCGCGGGGCTCTTGCGAGGCGGGGGAAGGACCCGGCCCGGCTCCCCGGGGGCAGCCAGCGTGCAGACTCCCGCACCTCAATGCCCACGGACCCCTCTGGTTGCAGGTGCCTTCTGCATTCCCTTGTACGTGCCCTATGTGCTGACGGGGAGATGGATCTTCGGGAGAAGCCTCTGCAAACTCTGGCTGGTAGTTGATTACCTGCTCTGCACCTCTTCGGTCTTCAACATCGTACTGATTAGCTATGACAGATTCCTCTCCGTGACAAGAGCGGTGAGTCCTGTCATGGCAGCAGAGAGGGGAATAACTCTCCTCCTGCTTTATTCTCCAGATTCTCTGCCATAATTAAAAGCTCTTTGTATCCTCCAGAAATTATGAATCTTTCAGCCTGGTGATAGAAAGCAACAATTATCCACAAATACATAATTCAGCTGTGGTTTTAGATTAGTATTTCTGGCACACTTAAATCATTTAAGGTTCAAACCCCATTGTGCAGGTGTTCCCTTCCCAGATGACAGGATAGTAGCATACAAGTGAGTCAGCGAGGTAAGCAGACCTGTTACGAACTTGCAGGGGCTTCTTATCTCCAGGACAAACAAGCAGATTGCAGTCGGACTCCCAGCTTCTCCCTGGCTACCAAGGCAGTAGATTGCAGTACCAACTTCGGCAGGGCACTGCCCTGAGGTCTCCATGTATGCGGCGAGATGAAAACGCTCAGCCTTTTGCAGGAGGTAATGAGCAACTCGCAGGCAGATCAGATCCATTGCTGTTTGCTTGTTCCCTGACTCCAGCTACACTACGGATTAGCTACAAGGCTCAGAGAGAGGCAGAGCTAGATGCCTGCCTAGCCCAGGAGTTTGGTGCATGCCTTTCCCTGGGAGTTGCAGAGAGTAGCCGGGGACAGCTCAGGCAAGTGGTGGGGTGCAGCAGACTGCCAGACCCCAGCCAAGTCAGTACATTTCCACTAAGCCGAAGCCACGTCTGGTTTTGGAGCTGTAAGATGAGGGTGCTAAGTCTTCCCTGCAGGAGTGTGATTTATCTAGCAGTTGCTCCTGTTGTCTGTGGCATGTGAATTTGTTAGACTGCTGCGATATTGCCTAGCAACTTTACCAGGAACGATAACAGTTCAGTTGTGAAGAGCCTCAACCAGTTGGGGTGTGTGGCCATACTTAAGAAAAGGTTTCCTCGTTGCAGGTTGCCTACAGAGCCCAGCAAGGCAACACTAAGCAAGCCGTGCTGAAGATGGTGATGGTATGGGTATTAGCATTCCTGCTTTACGGACCTGCCATTATCAGCTGGGAGTATGTGTCAGGCCGGAGTATCATACCCACGGGGGAATGCTACGCTGAATTTTTCTACAACTGGTATTTTCTCATGACAGCCTCTATGCTGGAGTTTTTCACCCCTTTCATCAGTGTAATGTTTTTCAACCTGAGCATTTACCTGAACATACAGAAGCGTACCAAAATACGCCTGGATATTTTCCATGAAGTGCACAACCAGTCCTTCACTGAAGAGACGGAAATGAGCCCGGAAGAAAAGCTTTCTTTGAAATGCTGTAAGTGGGAGCAGAAGGAGCCAGCTGAAACCCTCGATCTCTCTAAGAGCAAAGCTCAAGCAGCCTCCACTGCCAGCCTGGGTGCCAAAGACCTTCTGTCAACAAGCACTGAGAGCTCTGGAAAACCTAAGTGTTGCAACAAAAAGAGCTGTAAAAATTCAGCATCCACTCTGTCCTTAGAGAAACGGATGAAAACAGTGTCCCAGAGCATGACTCAACGCTTCAGGCTCTCTAGAGACAAGAAAGTGGCCAAATCGCTGGCAATCATCGTGGGCATTTTTGGGATTTGCTGGGCACCATACACTCTCCTGATGATCATCCGCGCTGGCTGCCATGGCCACTGCATCTCTGACTACTGGTACGAGACTTCCTTTTGGCTGCTGTGGATCAACTCGGCTGTCAACCCTATCCTGTACCCTCTCTGCCACTACAGCTTCAGAAGAGCTTTTATTAAACTCCTCTGTCCCAAGAAGCTAAAGATTCAACCTCATGATCCCCTTCAGAACTGCTGGAAGTGAAGTGCGCGGATGAGAAGAGCCTTGTTTTAATACACCTGTCTTACGGAAAAGTACTGTAGCTTCCTTCCTTGGAAGAACATCGGAGCCCTAGCCTGGGGCATGTGAGGAATGCAGCAGTTCATTTATTCTATTTATTTTACCTATTTATTCTATTTATTTTATCTATTTATTCTAGTCCATCAACAACAAAAACGCGCAGAATAAAAGGGTAGGGGTTTTTTGAGATTAACCACAGGCAGTGAAATCTGTGTCCTCCACTTGCAGGTGTCACAAAAGAGCTCTGCTGCCACCTAGTCAGCCAGAGCAGCACCAGCATTTTGTTAAAATAAAAACTGAAAAAACAAAAGCTAACAAAAATAAATATCTAACCTAAAACCACTGGACTAAAAACACTGCACTGCTTGCAGACCTGATTTTTCCCATGAATGGGAGGGTTTTTTCCTTACACTTACGATATTACATATATGTGATGATACAGAAATAAAAGAACGAACCTCTGAAGGAAAACACCTCATTTGTCATTACTGCTACGGCAGCTACAGCCATAATGCAGATTCCTACTGCATGTGGTGCAATAGATGTCCCTTCCTGTCCCCAAGAAGGGACAAATCTCTGCCCTAAGGAGTCTACAGCCAGACTCAGAGGCGCCGAGCATCCTGAAGCACCCTGTTGGCATTCCCTGATCCTTGCTTCAAAACTGATCCGATTTCCTTTGCGTCCAGCCACACACTGACCAATGCTCCCACAGCATGTGGGAGCACTTCCCTCCTGCCCGGGCTGTGCAGCAGGAGCGAGCCCAGTCCCTGGCCCTGCAGGACGCGGGAGCCCTGGCAGCCCTGAAGAAGAGGGCTGCTCTGCCTATGTGAAAGGTGCCAGCAGGGTATCGGCTTCTCCACAGTCTCCCACATGATGACCCAAAGACATTTTTAAATCTCTTCTGCAGGATCTTAAAAATACTCTTTTGGCAACGTGCTAGTGAATGACGAGCTCTGGGAGAGTGAAGTTTGTGTTCCATTTTTTAAATTAGTTTCAGACCTCTTAATCTTAGCAAGTTCCAGAACTCTTGCATGCTTCCTTTTAAAATACGTAATTTGAGTGGAGACCCAGGTCGAGCTGCTCCAGGCAACATAAGCATCTATTTATTTATTTATTTATTTATTTAGCAGTCAACTGATTCCACAGGTAGAGCACCAGATTCAAGAGACCAGGGCTCTATCCTCAATCTTAATGTGAGATCTTGGGCATTTTATCTCTGCTTCCCACCTTGTGCTTCATCATACTTGCCTATTTATTCTGTAACCTCTTTGGGAACAGAGGTAGTATGAACATAAAGCGAAACACTTCAACTCCCCATCTCTGTTGGCACTGCTCAGTGATACAGTAATACAAATATGTCATTAGTTGCCATGGCAAACGCTCATATCTAACAGTATTGTACAGGGAAGCTCAAGATCCTAAGTCTGAAAACTACATTTACAAATAGACACCCAAATGCTGTAAAGTAGTACCCAAAAGCTTATGATGTTGTGATTGCCAATTACACTTGGCTGTTGTAAGCAAACTGCTTTTTGGCTGCTGCTAGGAATAAAAGAAAATGCTATCCAACTTTATTCCAGTGACATTTGTTGAGTAGATCAGTATTGTCATCTGAAGTCAGGTTTTAAATGATGTCTTGTTTTATGTATATGATATTTCAGTCTTGTGACACGTTCAGTCAGATATACGGATTAAAATATATCCTTTGAAGTATGTGTACTAGGAATTGACAGTATGTACTGTTGAGCCTGTTTGTACCTTTCCTTTTGTCTGCTACCTTCCGAAACCCCCAATAAAGTATTTTTATATGAAGCTTGCCAAGTATTTTATGGTAAACAAGGTGTTGCTGGAAATTATAAAATCCAACTGAAAATAAAACATCTATGGATTTGTCTGAGGAGATAATTAAAGCACATACATTTTGCAAAAAAATAGCTACTGAAACAGCTGAGTTTCTCTTACCTCTGATTAACAGGTTCCTGACAGCACACTAGGGGTGTGGTGAGAACACATCGCTTAATTCTTTCCAACTCTGGTTCTTTTCCAGCGCATGTTACAAGCAACTTAGAACTGAAAAGGTTACATTAACATGAACTCTTCCTGTGACTTATGAAATCCACTGGCCTGCCTAAAAATGACAAAGTCATAATGTGAACGAGGTTCCAGTTTCCAGCTGTGGTTCTCTTCATTTGTTCATAAAGAGAGGTGGGACTGCTAGATTGTTCAGTCTGATAAGAAGAAAAGCTACTGACAGCATTACACCTTAAGGAAAGGGTGGAGAAATTGTTGTGCCTGTCTTTTTTTTTTTAACCTGGTGTTATATAGTGGTTACCTACTTCATGTTCTCACCCTCCAGAAAAAGGATTTTTCTTCTTTTGAAGATTATCCTGCATGATCTTCACTGCATCAGTGGAAGGTCTTTGAAATACAGCAGAGGCCAAGTAACTGTTAAAATGATACTAAATTGGTTGCAAAAGAGAAATAGGCCCCACTTCATGTGATCTTCCATCATTCAAAAGGCCAGCTTTCTCCAGGAAGATTTTATCAGCTTCTGAAGTCATGCCCACAACCCTTGCTCCTGCACCCCTTCTTTTGCCCGCACATGACACAAAAGGCTGTTTTTCCCTCTGATCCCTTGCCTGCTGCTCACCAGTCCTCAGCATGCTTGCAAATGAATGCTGATTGCATGCCATCTACTGCCACCAAAACGAACGGGTACGATGCTACAAGTAGCTACTGAAAAGTCATTTAACAGTTATTTAACAAAACTGAGTAAGATTACAGCATAACGCACCTTGCTGGGTTCCTTCCCTTCTCCCATTTTGAGGGGGTTGGTTTTTTCACAGAAATACCCCCAAACATAACTGAAAGCCCAGAATCTTATTAGCACAGACACTTCTACCATTTTAACAGGAGAGGAAACTTAACAGAAAAGATAAAAGTTCATCTAAACAAACTCTCACAGCTTTCTGTGGTTAACAGCTGAATCTCTGACAAACTAGACCTGAGAACACCTTCCATACTGTGGTTTTGTTACTTCTGACTAAATGAATGAACAAAGAATTTATCAGTCTTTCCTATATGAGGCATTTGCCTGAGCAGGGATTTGAGCAGCAGCAAAAAATTGGGCTTTCTGGTAGAATAGAATAGAAAGATGACAGAGGGGGTTGGTTTTGTTTTTCTTATTTCCTCCACATTCCAATACATGTCAAGAATGTTAAAACATTATTATGCAAGAAGACCAGAGCTAAGCAACAGGGAGCATATACTGAGTTATTTTAGCAGGCTTTTTTTCCCCATTTCTATAACTTTCCCCTTCTTAGAGCCTGAATTCATTGAATCAAATTTAAAAAAAAAACTCAAACACATTAACGCTCCTAGCTCCAGAACTGGTTCTCCTGCACATGATGAGCTGAGCAAGCACCCATTTAAAAAGGGAGTTGCAACTGTTTAAATTCTGAACATGACTTTTTTCCAGGTAGTCTGAGCCTCCGATCTCAAATTCTTAGCTTATGATTAAGTATTTATGTACTGAAGGCAAACAGGAGGTTTTCCCTACATCCGTTAGTAGTAACTCTGTTCAAAAGCGATGAGACCAGCTTGAAACTTCAAGGCACCTTTGCAAGGACATGGGCTAGGTATTCCTTTCTTTCACATGTTCACACAGTCAAAGAGCTAAAGCTGTAAACAAAATACCCAGTTTTAAGAGACTCATAAAATACATAATACTCATGGGGAGATGGTGGAGATTGGTTTTGCTTTCAGTGATCCATAAGACCATGATATACCTGCACTGAAGTGCAGATGCCATCTATACAAGCACCATGCTTTCTCAGAGTCCCACTAGTGATATCAATATATTTCTGTATAATTTAAAATCCTAATAGTACTTTTCTCTGAGCTTTCAGAATGCGCTTTTGGTCTTAAAGTCCTTTCCCCACAGAGTAAAGATATGTATACATTTCACTGTGAGCCTCTTGCACAGTATTTTTATGGTCTCTGACCTCCATATGGGCAGAATTACCTAAACTTAGCTGAAAGTAATTTTATTCATCGGTGGATTTTGCAGGGAAGATACTTATATTGCTTCATGAAAAAAGAGCTCTTGCCTTGCCAAATAAAAAAGAAAAATAACTAGTTATGCCTGGACATGAGGTCACACCTGAGCCTGGTTTTCATACTGAAAATGTTATGAGCTGGTTTGAAGTTTCAGAGTAGCTGATGACTAATTCAAATATGCTTAAAAGAGTATTTGAATTCTGCTGATTTTTAGTGTTCAGAATATAAATGTCTATATGCATTTGGAAGAGGCAGGGAACTAGGGAGCTTCTAGGCATAATCAAATATGAACTGTGAAAACGCATTACCATCAGACAAGGTAGGGCTTCTTGTCAACTAGCTTAGCAAAACACCTATATATATTTTTTGCTCCCATATCTGCTAAAAAAAATTCCCCATTCCTACTGTCTAGACATAAACCGAGCAGGCAGGACCTGTTTTCAAAAACCATGAAAGACGACTTGCTGTAATTAGGAATATGCATCAAATATCTGTGGAAGCACATAGGCTTCCACACAGAAAAGAAACCCAGCTATTTCCAGAGACAAGTATCCAATTTATGCACAGAGTGTTAGTAAACAATGTTCAGACAGCTGTAAATCATACCCAGGAGCTTTTTAAAGAAACGGGCTAAGTGACTTCCCATAAGACCTGTGCAGAGGCAATGCCAGTTCCCTTCTCTTAATACAACCTACACTCCATTAACTCGAGGATGTAAAGGCCACCATAACGAGGTCTGTGGTCCTTTCATAGAGCAGCCTCTGCATATCAATAAACTATCAAAGAACATTTTTCAGCACAGATACTTTCTTTTTGGCTCTGTAATGCTTCCTCCCTAATCACCAATAATGAGAGATCTCTTTACACAGATAGAGGAACTTTGCTCCCACCGCCTCTCTTCAGCGCCCTTCCTCAATTACCAGCCCTTATTTGTTCTCTCCAACCTGTAGTTATATAAATTGCTCCATTGTTCCAGAGGCATCACTGAAGCTTCATTAGCTCAAGTAGGAGGCTAGAGAAGAAAAGAGAATGCAAGAAGGAGCTTTTGTTGAAAAACACCTGTCTGGGACAATTAATGAGATTTGCCAAGTGTGATGGGCTTTGAAATTGGGAAGATGAGATTATGTTTTGATTTGGAAGAATGCTAATGGTTTTCCTTCCATGTTTGTAAATGAACATTCATTTTCATAGCAGAATTAGGATGGAAAGACTGTAGGTTAATATCCTTGCTAAAAAGTTTAACAACATGATTTCTATGAGGGAGGATTAATTTTTCATAACCCCAGCTCCCATGCAGTGACACCAGCACAACTTTGCAGTATAGGCCTGGTCTTGAAAGAGACCTTCTCCACTCCACAGAACTCATTCTGCAAATAGATGGGACACAATAAGGAGTATTATTATCTTTACTTCTGATGTGGGAATTGCAGACAAGAATAAAACCACTGCGCTAGCTGCCCTGGATGAGTGCCACAAAAGGGAAAAGCTCTCTCGATTTCTAACACCACAAAGCTAGCCTTTCATGCAAGATTTCACAGATGCCCTTGTGGATAGTAGGGAACTCACAGCACTTCTGTGTTCCCTTAACCTTGACTTAAATCTCCTCCTTTCATCCTTACCATTGCACAATGTACTTTTCTGCCAATATAGTTGTATTTGCAGGATTAAGGAATTACAGGGTTTAGAAAAGCAACTAGGAATTCTGCCGGGTGAAAGGTATTATCTATAACCTGGTACCATCATTTTATTGAGATATAAAACTATCATCGGCATTCACTTCAACAAACCCAACTGCTACCTGGGAGAGGAAGACTTGTACATACCTCAAAGGCAAGAAAACTCTAAATCTCTTGTTGTGAGTTCAGGAATGCTGATGACTCATGACATCAGCACCACTTTTATTGCTGTAGTCCAGGATGCATAAGCATTACTTATTACTAGGTATTTACAAGCCCCACATTTTTACTCCATAATTCACAAGCTGCTTGCATAGTCTGGGTAAAAAAGGGAACTAATATTTATAGAATCATTAAGGCTGGAAAAGACCTCTAAGATCATCGAGTCCAACCGTCAACCCAACACCCCCATGCCCACTACACCATGTCCCTAAGCACTTCATCTACACGTCTTTTAAATACTTCCAGGGATGGTGACTCCACCACTTCCCTGGGCAGCCTGTTCCAAGGCCTGACCACTCTTTCAGCAAAGAAATTTTTCCTAATGTCCAATCTAAACCTCCCTTGGCGCAACTTGAGGCCCTTTCCTCTCATCCTATCGCTAGTTACTTGGCAGAAGAGACCGACCCCCACCTCGCTACAACCTCCTTCCAGGCAGTTGTAGAGCGCGATGAGGTCTCCCCTCAGCCTCCTCTTCTCCAGGCTAAACAACCCCAGTTCCCTCAGCTGCTCCCCATCAGATTTGTGCTCCAGACCCTTCACCAGCTTCGCTGCCCTTCTCTGGACACGCTCCAGCACCTCAGTGTCCTTCTTGTAGTGAGGGGCCCAAAAAAATTGAACACAGTATTCGAGGTGCGGCCTCACCAGTGCCGAGTACAGGGGCACGATCACCTCCCTGCTCCTGCTGGCCACACTATTTCTGATACAGGCCAGGATGCCGTTGGCTTTCTTGGCCACCTGGGCACGCTGCCGGCTCATGTTCAGCCGGCTGTCAACCAGCACCCCCAGGTCCTTTTCCTCTGGGCAGCTTTCCAGCCACTCTTCCCCAAGCCTGTAGCATTGCATGGGGTTGTTGTGGCCGGACCCGGCACTTGGCCTTGTTGAATCTCATACAATTGGTCTCAGCCCGTCAATCCAGCCTGTCCAGGTCCCTCTGCAGAGCCTTCCTACCCTCCAGTAGATCAACACTCCCGCCCAGCTTAGTGTCATCTGCAAACTTGCTGAGGGAGCACTTGATCCCCTCATCCAGATCATTGATGAAGATATTGAGTAAGACCGGCCCCAAAACTGAGCCTTGGGGAACACCGCTCGTGACTGGCCGCCAACTGGATTTAACTCCGTTCACCACAACTCTCTGGGCTCAGCTGCCCAGCCAGTTTTTTACCCAGCGAAGAGTCTAAGCCATGAGCCGCCAGCTTCTCTAGGAGAATGCCATGGGAGACAGTGTCAAAGGCTTTACTGAAGTCCAGGTAGACCACATCCACAGCCTTTCCCTCATCCACTAGGCAGGTCACCTGGTCATAGAAGGAGATCAGGTTGGTCAAGCAGGACCTGCCTTCCATGAACCCGTGCTGGCTGGGCCTGATCCCCTGGTTGTCTCGGACATGGCTCGTGAGCGCCCTCAAAACGAACCACTCCATAATCTTCCCCAGCACCGAGGTCAGGCTGACCAGCATGTAGTTTCCCGGATCCTGCTTCCAGCCCTTCTTGTAGACGGGCGTCACATTGGCAAGCCTCCAGTCGTCCAGGACCTCCCCTGTTAACCGGGACTGCTGATAAATGATGAAGAGTGGGTTGGCAAGCTCCTCTGCTGGCTCCCTCAGTACTCTTGGGTGGATCCCATCCAGCCCCATAGACTCATGAGCATCCAGGTGGCTTAGCAGGTCTTTAGCTGCTTCCTTGGATTATGGGAGGTTTATTCTGCTCTCTGTCCCTGTCTTCCAGCTCAGGGGGCTGAGTACGCTGAGGATAACTATTAAAGACTGAGGCAAAGAAGGCATTAAGTACCTCAGCCTTATCCTCGTCCTCGGTGGCAATGTTCCCCCCCGCATCCAGTAAAGGATGGAGATTCTCCTTGGCTCTCTTCTGTTGCTAATGTATTTGTAAAAACATTTTTTGTAATCTTTTATGACAGTGGCCAAATTGTGTTCTAGCTGGGCTTTTGCCTTTCTAATTTTCTCTCTGCACGACCTAACGAGATCCCTGTACTTTTCCTGAGTTGCCTGCCCCTTCTTCCAAAAGTGGTAAACTCTCCTTCTTTTCCTGAGTCCCAGCAAAAGCTCCCTGTTCAGCCAGGCTGGTTGTCTTCCCCGCCAGTTCTTCTTACAGCACATGGGGACAGCCCGCTCCTGCACGTTTAAAAATTCCTTCTTGAAGAACGTCCAGCCTTCCTGGATCCCTTAGCGCTTCAGAACTGTTTCCCAGGGGACTCTCTCAACCAGTGTCCTGAACAGGCCAAAGTCTGCCCTCCAGAAGTCCATGGTAGTGGTTTTGCTGACCCCCCTCTTTACTTCACCAAGAATCGAGAATTCTATCATTTCATGGTCGCTAAGCCCTAATTTAGTCCAATTACCAAACATTATAGGTAGAACTATGTGGGGGAAGAACAAGAGTATTATTTTTCCATTTGTAAAATTCTACAACCTGAAACAATTTTTTAAATGACTCAGATGTACCAAGCAGGACTTTTTGTTGTATTGTAAAGGCTTTTCTTATACATCCAATACCTGCCAAGAATTCCTAGGACCCCCTGCCATAACATACAATAATTACATATTAGAGATGGCAAGGAAAGGGTAGGAAGGTAGGTAGCTGTGAGGTGTGTGTGTACAAACATCACAAAGTATCCCTCCTGTGCATGTAAATGCACAATTCATGACAAAAATAGAGTTTTTATAGGCACTGTGCCCACAACTTAGGCATCTGTTCTTTTAAGCACAAAAGTGCATCTGTGATGCAATACTGACTTTTGAATGATTTTTAACACAATATCCTAGGATTTAGCAGCACAATTAATACTGAAGGAAAACTGATTGCAAAGTAGTTAATAATCTCATTCAAGAGATCTCTGAGCATTCACAAACAACAAGCTTTCTGCTAGAAAGGCAATGACAGTTCTGGCAAATTTTTTAGCCGTTAAGTAACAGCTCACACACAGCTTTAGTCATTAGAAGCTGTTTATTAACAACAAACAATAACGGAAGTTGCATATATGATTCCTTGAACATGAGGTTGCACGTACAGCCTGCAGTGTTCATGAATTGACGATGGATTGACAAAGCAGAGCAATTACCCTCCATTAGGAAAATAATTTACACTCCAAGAAACACAAATTTTAATAGACCATTACAGCTAAAGCACTGTTTAATATCCCTGATACAGCTTGTATTCAAAATATACAGGGATAAAATAATATGTATAATACTTGCATGAAGCCTATGTTAAGCACTTGGAGAACTAGGAATTCAGCTGTTATTCAAGAGCTTTCATGAAAGTAACAAGTAAGATCCTTTGTTGTTGCCGTTAATACTTTTTAATCGAAATGAAGGTCACAAAGTACTTTACAGAACTATATAGACAGAAGAATGCTGACATATAGCTTATTCTAGAGTAAGGGAAAGACTGAAGTCTTTCATCCATGCATGGATGACTGTTATTGCAAGTATACAGCAACAAGGTAAATTAAAACCTCGGCAAAGGACCAAAATACCCAACGTATCCTTTCTGAAGTTCTCATTGGGAAGAACTCATGCAGACTGAAATACGCAGAACAGTTCATCTATTTCAGAAAGATAAAGAGCTAAAATGCGTTAGAAATTCCCCCTCAGAAATCCCACATGCTCCTCACCTCTGCTTCAAAGTGACCATCTCAAAAATGGTTTCTGAGAACATGGGTTTTATAGTAATTTCCTTTGGGAAAAAAAAAAACCAAACACCAACCTTCCTTCATTCATCTCTTGAGAGGTTGCCCCAGCTAAAGTACTGAACTGAAGACTATCAGGGAAATCAAGGTCATTATGATCAACTCATCTTAATAACCAGGTTTTCACCTCAGCAATTAATTCATAGTACTATTTGCTATGCATCACTTCAGTAGAGTGCCTTTCAAGCACAATTTATAAATAGAGAAAATTTCTAATCAATATTAGTCACTCACAACTGTGGCATGACCAGTTATCAAATCAGCAGGTAATACAACAGAAGAATCGCCTCCTCCACACCAAAGCAACACAAAACATGAATTTTAGTTAGCCTAAATGCCACTTGTACAACAATCTCTGAAGAGGTATTTGTGTGCTGACAGGACCTACCAAACTGCCTTAGAAAAACAGATATATTGGCTATCAAAGACAAGAACAAACATAAAATATTTTCTGAGAAAATCTGAACAAGTTCCTTCTTTATTCAATTATATTTGTGACCCTCTGCAATTATTTTCTCCATTAATATATAAGCACTTAGGCTTTACTAGTATGAAAGTGGGAATATAGCTATTTTTTAGCTTGAATATTCACTAAAAGCAAATTTCCAACTGTGCACTCATTCATCAAGCGACCTCATTAGTTAAATGTATTATTGGTTTTGTTCCAGACTAAATACATTAGGAAATTAACTTCTGTAGCACTAACTTAATTTAGTCTTAATACACAATTCTAGAACTGTTCTGTGTTGATCAGTTTCATAAGCCACTTCAATACATTTAATAAGCATTAAAAAAAATCACTATCTTTAGAACATTTAATTAGTGATAATTTACATGAATTAGCAGCACTAGTTAATAAATTGCCATGTTTCACGTGGCAATTTTTGTTCATCCACAAATCAAGTTTTATTTACTGTGAAAAAAATCCTGAATGCCTTCAAAAAAAAATAGGAGCTATCTTGAGTTGGCTCACAGAAAGCTCCTGAATGCTAAACCAGACCAAATTCCAGGTCCTCTGCCTTGCCACAGATTTCCCATGTGACTGTACAAGTCACTGGGGTCCAAATCCAGGCAGATATTTAAATTTCAAAATTTCTAAAATTCAGTGGGATGTAGGCTTTTCCCAGCCTAGGCTACATTTGGTCCTCAGCCTCCTGTGACTCCATTTCTGCCAGTGAAATAAGGTCAATAAATCACTCTCAAACATAACGTATTGTAATATTAAAAAAAAAGATATGCTATAAAACACATGAAATTTTCATCTCTCAAAGCCATTTTCCTAATGGCAATAAATTAGTTAATGAAGCTAGAAAATATCAGTTGATATAGAAACAGAGATGAGTTATCTTACCAAAATAAAATACATTTTTTACATCTATACTCACAGGGGCCATAAGGACCTTGCACAGCTAGCATGGGACTTAACCCATAACGTAGATGGGCAAGCTTCAAAACCCCAACTTCTGGCACTGAAGTTATTAAATGTTACCAGTTTGTTTTTCTAGACAGAGCTCACTATCCCAATAATGGTTGATTTGAATACTGTTTTAAACTTCTATTACATGTCTGATGTGGGGGTGGGTAAATGAAGAAAATAAACATTTTCTAAAATAATGCAGTAAAAAAATGTTGATTTAATAAGGTGACCTTTTACCAGGTTATTTTTTAACTGTGATAAATGTGTGTCCTGTCTGGACAACGCAAACTGGCTGCCCAAACTCATCTTCCTGATTTGTAACAGAGGAAAACAACAGGAAATGAATAGCAACGAAACAGTATGATTTCATGAATAAGATAATCAAAATATGGATACTTCATCTGTAATATCACAGATGTCTTCTTGACAACCAGTGTTTTAGCAATTACATTGCCTTATGCAAATATTTTTCTTCATAAGCATGTTCCACTTTTAGTGGAAGATTAATTTATCTAGATTTAGACAGTGAATAGCTAACTTCTATCAATGGTTGATCAGTGTGTGTACAAAGGAAGCACTGGGTGGGGATTCACATGTCTTTGGAAAACAGTGATGTTCCAATCTCAATGATAACTAAGCCCTGAGGAACCAAATGTCAAGATTCAAATCAGAAATCTTTACAACTATGACCAAGCTTTTCCATATGCTAAAATTGATCCCAAACCATAGATGTTTTCTCAAGTATTGACTCTTACCTACAGATTAATTGACTATTGATTTCTCCAGTTACAAAGACAAAAAGGCACCACTGAGGATTTGAATAACAAAAGATAATTTGTTCTGCAGGTAGTTTTTAGTCCTGCTTTTCAATCAGTGCTAATAAGTCTGGATCTAACTGCATTTCTAAAGCATGCATTTTAAAAGGTGATTTAGTCTGTGTAAAACATTTTCAGCATATGTGAATAAGGCTCTTCATGTTTTGTGCCTTATTTTACCCAATAACCATGACATAAAATAACAGCATTTGAGTATACTGCAATGCTACATTCAGGTTAAAAAAAAAAACCCCACCTGAGCCTGGGTCACCAATGCATTATGCCAGAGTGATGCCAATTAAAAATAATGGAATGTTACCAGAATAAAATGGATTGTAACAAAGCAACCAGCCAGACCCACTACCTCTTACGGAAATTGAGCATGCAGACATGAGTTAGTTATTAAACCATAATTATATGGTTTAGCAGTATGGCTAATCTTTTGTCTTCACTCATCATTCAGGAAATACATATACAATACACAAATAACTTCCATCTTGGTGACATAACAGTATAGAAATAAGCAAAGAATAGAGCTTAACCAAGAAATGCACACTTCAAGGAGTCAAAGCGATATTACATATAAACAAGGGCAGAGGAAAAAAAAAAACCAAACCTGTGGATAAGAAATCAGACGCTGTTAAGGCCTCCTTGGACAATTCTATTTCAATCAGGGAAGAGGAGATGAAAAATTACTTTCAGTGGGAAAATGAAGGACAAACACAATCTCAATATTAAAACAAGGTTCATAAAAATCGCCCTGTCTTTGTCCTACCAGCTATGTTTTATGTCTCAGAAAAATGGACACAGACCACATAATAAATTTCAGAACCGCACAGAGAAAAATCGAGAGTGCAGCCTAAAGGTAGCTTAGTTCTGTGATCATGAGTTGCGAAATCATCCCTTATCATTATTGGCACACACATATAACCTCCCCTCCACATACTAATAACTTTAGTCTTTCCAGACCTCTGTAGCGCAGGCACAATTAATCCCTGACGTAAAAAGATCAGGAAACTTGTTAATGGGGAACAGCACTGGAAACCACAGTATAAAAGACAAAGAGAAAATAAAGCTGTTCTTTAAAGGCCAGGCACACATCATTATTGGGATGAAGTTTAACAATATCAGGATGAAGTTTTAATTTATATCAAACCCACTTTCACAATGGTGATGAACTTCATATTAACGGAAGCGGTCCAAAACCAAAATATAACTTTCACAGGAACGATAGGGCTATAGACCTACCGAAGAGATGCTGAGCTCCAAACTTACCTCTTCTCCCTAAACACACTGTACAATGTACTACCTCTCCCAGAAAGCCTCATCTCTCATAACTTGTATATAAGACAACAATCTCCAGATTACGGGCTACGGTGTCCCCAAAAATAAGAGCTCCCAAAGTAAAGATAATCTTGCTACTAGTAAAAATCCATTTTTACACAACAATGATATTCGTAAAAAGATTAAGCCAAAGCATATATTCACTGTCTTTTCATTTCCATTGCAGAGTTAACAGTTCAAACAACACATTAGCCTTCCAGCAGCCTGTCTGCTCCCTGTTTATGTTTGTCCTGCCATTCAATTAATAACTCATTAAGTTGCACACGGGCAACACACCTAACCTCTGCTCCCAACATTAACCTTACATTACAGGTGTCGGCCAATGAGCCTAGTTAGCAATATCCTGTGGAAGACAAGACAGCAAAGAAGTTAGATTGGTGTTCTGTATCCAGTAGCTCATACAAACATGTACAAACTACAGCAAGGTCCTGTTCTACCACCACTAGCATCTCTGGTTCGTGGCCATTCCTGTAATTTGAATCAATATTTAAAAACAACAGGTTATGAGCATTTAAACATGTTCAAGTCAGAGTACCTATTCACTTACCACAAATGTACTTAAAAATAAAAATCACTATGAAGAGGCTTAATAAATAGTGATACTCACATACAACAGGGAAAGAAATTTTCCTGATCTAGTTGAAGATGTCCCTACCCATGGCAGGGGGGTTGGACTAGATGACCTTTAAAGGTCCTTCCAACCCAACTATTCTATGATTCTATGACCTTGCAATGGAAAAAGAAACCAAGTGAGATCTGACACTTTTGGCAGCCTTCACTTTTCATTGCATTCAAGCAACTGGTGACCTACCACTACTTTAAGAACACAACTCTAAGCATACATATTATCAGAATGAATACAGGCAGACATTACATAGCATCTGGTGTCGTGTGCTACATCTCCTGCCCCGTGCTGCTATCTGCACAGCCTCCCCAGTACTGGAAGCAGGGGGGTGGTGGCAGGCCTTGCTCTCCTCCCAGCATGGTGCTGCAGCAGAGCAGACCCACTCAGTATAAGTTCAGTGAGGGTCTCATTGTTTTGCTGTTGGTTCAATTAATTGCTAACACATTCTGATTCACCTTAAAAAATATTATGTAATACAAAAAAAAGTGCTTTACAAAACCATATAAGTAAAGCAGATTGCGAAATATACCATGCTTAAACACACCAATTCAGTGTTTTTAATGTACTGCAATGAGTCCTCAATATCCATATGTTTAAAATGTGTGGTCCTTTTTAATGCTTGGTTTTACATTAGCATTTCATTTTCTTTTTCTGTTCAATCGATACCACTTACACTTTCCAAGAACCTACAAAGGGGAAGGGAATTGCAAAAAGATATAAAAAACCACAATCAGCACTAAAATACTCTTGTAATCACGTCCTAAAAAATATATTCAAAAGATGAGTACTAGAACTGTAAAGTGTTAAAAAAAATTATGGCTCAAGCTTCTCTAGGAAATATAAAATAGACTGGACTTCAATTCACATTAAAATAAGGCTTACTGTCAGAATAAGAAATAAAATCCCCCATCTCTTTCCTCTTGTCAACTTGAAGATCAAGGACAACAGCAAAGGTTTCAGCAGAGGAAAGCAAAAGCTAGTTAAGGAAAGTCATGCAGAAGCAAGCCACCAAAACACCTCCAAAACCTAAAACAAAACAAGCCCGCCCACCCCAACCCCAGCCAAAAAAACAGTGGGAAGGAATCCTATAGCACATTATTCTTCTCTGAAACAATTAATCATTCTGTCTCTTAACCTGATTATTTTTTCTTCTCTGTTCCTAGACGTAAGACGAGTTTCCTTTGTAAATACCTTATTTTCAGCAGAACCAGAGGTTACTCCTCAGTTCTGTACCTCATAATTAGAGTGGGATGCAAGAGATATTCATGCTAATGCTGAAGGAGCACTATGGAGAAATGCGACCCAAGCTATTAACTCTGTATTGTGCTGAGCAGCACACAGCCACTCCTTTTGTTTGGCATTAACATAGGTACCTCCAGCATGAGATTACTTCATTTGATATAGATGTATATTGACTACAGTAAGTTCAAACTCCTACAAACAGCTGTTCCAACACTAAAACTGGAGCTATTTGGCACTTTTCATCAACTGACGAAGGAGCATGTGCTCTTATAAAACCTCTTTGAACCCTATAAAGATGTGGTTAGGAACTTGGTCCTGTCATCTCAGAGCAGGTGACTGAAATGTTAACAAGGAAAGAATTACATGATCAATAGGACATTCTATTCAGCTATCTAGCAACCTGCTGTGCTTTTTGCACATCAGTACACAAAATACTCCCCACTCCAAGAACTGAAGTTGCATGAGCACCAGGAAGTAAGGGTGAAACCTCCTGTGAGTACAGAGGCTTTTAAAACATCCTCTGTCATTCTCAAAGACTGCCAAATACTAAAATACAGTCAGAGAGAGCACAAAGTATTTGTAGGTATCAAATGTTCTGCGAAGAACCTGCACCAGCTTTTGTGTTCAGGCAATCTTCTCCTGGTTTTATTAAATGTGGCTGAAAAACATGTAGCAATAGAAGGAAAAACAACAGTGAAGCCTAAAAATGCTGCACAAAAGCAAACAGGAGGACAGAACTGAATATTAGCTTCTACCTAGTTCAGTCTGGTAAATCCCAGGGATGAAGCAAGTATGAAACAAAACATGAGAGCGACTTTGGGATTTAATATTTGTTTTCATTTTTTCCTGATCATATTTATACCAGTATCACTACTTATAATGCATAGATTACTTTCCACACCTGATCACAGATAGAAATATACTCAGAATGTGAATTTAGGAGAGGTAATTATCTGTTTTGCCCATATTTTTATTTAATAATTCAGGCATTTGAGTCAACCTTGCACTTTTTCAGGATAAAAACCTGCTGCTTGTAAGAATAAGAAGGGGTATGCACCTTATTTCTTATACAGGCAAAGTTAGTTCTAATTCATAATCATAATCACAGAGCTGATCCCAACACTGATACAGCAGGAGGGTGCGAGTTGAGCTTTAATTAGAGATTGAACAAGACTGCCCCTTTCCAGTCGTAGGCAGTCCATTGTTCATGGAAGCCAAGAAAGACCATCTCTAAAGGACGCACCATTCAGAAGCATTAGAGATGAAAACAAACAAAGTGTGCAAAGCGATAGAAGCAGAGAGAATTATCACCTTTGCTGTAGTGTATAGAAAGAAGTAGTTAAAGGCTACAGCTGTTTTTTTTTTTAAAACCGACCGAGTAATTCCCACGACTGCTGATACAGCAGAAAATAGCCAATTTCAGTTTAAACATAATGAAATCCTTATTTGTAAGCTAACAAAGCTTAACCAAAGACAAGTGATAGATGCATGTTTTATAATGTACCAAACTGTCCTTAAAACTTAAATATTGTTAACTATTTTTTTGAAAAAACAAAGCCAAGTTTACAAACATGTCATCTTCTATTTTATGATGGTGCTAATGATTTACTTTGTACTTCATCGATGCGACAAAGTACGTGCAAGGTCTGTAATTCCAGATTGCTGGTTTGGAAGGCAAAGTTAATCTGCTTTAAAATCAAGAAACGTAAGTAAAGGCCTAAGAACAATTGTTTCTCTTGACTACTTAAGTATTTGTGTCTCAGGATTCCACAAGTCTGTTAGGGTCCCTCATGGAAAGGCTTAATAATATGCTTTGATAAATTTTGAATTTTCACTATCAAAATAATCATCTTTTACACAGAATATAACCAGAGTAAACAGAAGCAGCTCTTCTTTCAGCATGAGGAGAGGGCAAAAACCCACTGTTCTAAATGAAGATTTCTGGATTCCTAGAGAACAAAATTTAAGAACACTGTCCACAAAATGACATAGTAAAAAAAAGAAAAAAAAAAGGTAAAGAACCATATTTTTCTTTTATTTGGAATTTCTAAGCCTAGGATTTCTCAGAACATTGCTTGAGATTCCTTAAGGAAACTGGAGAAGAACTCAGAAGTGAGCCTCAAATGACTGTTCCCAGGCTAGCTTATACTTAGCTGCTGCCAGCATTTAAAGATAGTTAATTATTTATACTAACAAGGAAATAATTTCAATCATTAATTGCAGCTGTTTCATGCTCCTCCTTCCTAAAAACACTAAGCAGCTGTGCTTCCTGAGAAAAAAAAACCCAAACAGGAGAAAAGCTTAAGAGAAGATGACTGGAAGTGGTTATGGTATAAAAACAGATAAACATGGGACCACCTTATTTTTATTTTAGAATTTTTGATTTGTGAAAATTGAGAAGTCACTTCACTCCGATTCAGAAAGCAAGCCAGCATCTTCTGCACATCCTGAATTTCAGTCATTTCTACTAGACAGTTAATTATGGAATGAAGAGAATGCTATCTAATGCCAAACAAGATTCAGGTTTCCAATTCAACACCCATCATGATTACAATTTTCAAATTTTGTTGTAAAACACCTGAGACACCTCAAAGGTGAACAAACAAGCAAAAAAATCTTTCCAATGCAGCAGTCCAGAACAAATCCACATGCTGTGCCCCATGCATTTAAAAAAAAAAAATCCAAAACCAAACAAAAACACACAGATGCCATCTAACCAAATTATGATTTTTTTTTTTTTTCTTCCAGTACAGTTCACAGTAGTTCTGGTTCCTACCACTTGACCGGGCTTTGCCCTCGTGATTGTTCTGTCTTCACGTAAGTGTCATACAGTTCTCTCAAATGCAGCAACAGTTCCTCTAGGTTGTCTCCTGTCAATGCAGACATTGCAATGACTCGGTCATCTATCTGTTCTTTAAGGAGTGGCAGATTGATCCTGGACTGAGCAAGGTCAATCTTATTCCCGATGACAACACAAGGCCTCTCAGACAATCCTTTTTTATATTGTTCCAGTTCGTATTTTAAGTCTTGCAGCTGAATCCATGGCTGAGACACAGAGAGATCCACCACGTATAAGAGAAAGCGGCAGCGCTCAATATGCCTTAGGAAGGCCATCCCGAGCCCCCTGTTTTGATGAGCACCTTTTATTAGGCCAGGAATGTCAGCAACTTCAACGAGAGAAATTTCACAGTGAATCCAACATATCCAATAACAACAAAAAAACAGAAAAAACCCAGTCTGTTACTGGCCAGTGCAAGTACTTTTAGAATTACATCTCAATCATCAATATTAAAGCATACCTCACGTTAAGTTTGGCTATTATATTTTAAAACCCCTAAATGTAGATTATTGCAGTGAAAACAGAATAAAGATTGCTGGTTTGATATTAAGGGCACATATAAGTGAATGTGAAATGGGCTTTCAGTATTGTTTTAAGTTCTTTAGAACTAGTAAGAATTCCTCAGCACTGCTAAACTTACTTCTGCAGCATTTCAAACAACAACCCAGGTGACACAAATTGCTACCAAGATACTACAATTCTTACCTGCTACTTGTTCATAGTCTTGATAGTGGACAATGCCGACATGGGGATTTAGGGTTGTGAAGGGGTAGGCAGCCACTGCTGGCTTTGCACTGGAGATTGCTCTCAAAAGTGATGATTTGCCAGCATTGGGAAAGCCCACCTGGAATACAAACACTCATTAAAGCCACAGTTCTAGGTTAATCCCAATAAAAAAACCTGTAAGCTTTTGCAGATGTGGCAAGATTCTTCCAGCATGAATATAACAACATTAATTTTGCACACTTAGTTCTGAAAAAGCATCCTGGTTTCCTTTTTTTTTCCTCCTAAACCCTCTTTTATTTATATGTCTATTTTCTCATAAAGCTTAAATAAATCAAACATAGAAGGGTCCCCTTAACTTTTTTTGTGCCATCTTGAGTATTTACTTTGTTCAGAGCCAAAAGGGTATATACTATAAGATCTCTTTTACCCTGAAATAATGTTATGACACTTTGCCCTGGACTTCCCATTTTATCTGTGTTTTCTAATTCTGATTTATTACTTGCTAAAAGAATTCAGAATTGGCTTTGTCCCTGATTCAGTAACATGGTTTGGCCTATAAGTAACCAGAATGCCTACAAGTTTGGGATCTTCATAGCCTCGACATCAAAGAATTAAACTGAAACTTGGCCTTCTGGGGAGAAGGCAAGAATTTAAACAAACCTATCCCAGAAACAAAGTTGCTCGGGGATATCTTATAGTTGACATAAGATAGCTACATAAATGGTCAATAATCCCCAGATGAAAGTAAATCAAATCCTAAATTCTCCTATTTGCTGATGTCAGACACTCTGAATTCTTGTCAGAGGAATTAAGTACAGGACAGATTCATCTCAGATTTCCAAATTAGTGCCAAAAATGTGAGAAGTGGACCAGAGTGTCCAGCTGGTCAGAGAATTAAGTGTATTGACCCACCAATGCCAACTCTTTTCTTCGTCTCTAAATAAACTCACAAAATTCTGCTAGACCAGATAGTTATTCTGCAGTTGTTGAAGTACAGCAAGAACTCTTTGCAGCAAAGCATAATTTTAACAGCTTTATCAGCTTGTGTTAAAACATTTCCATACTTAAAGATGGAAACAGCTTAAGCCCTATTGACTTGGCATTCATGTCTAAATAGAATTTTCATTTCAGATGCTAAACCTGGAACTAACAAAGTCAAATGTTTAGTATCGGTAAAAAGAAAAATATAGGGATGAAATAGAAGATGATTTGAACTTTATCAATTTTATTTTTAAAAAAAAACCAAGAAAACAGAAATTTAGAAGAACTCTACTGTACTGTTCATCTGCAGAACTGACAGACAATGCCTGCTGTACATCATCAGTGAGTCTGTTAATCACTGATGAATCTTGCACATTGCTTTTCTATATATAGTGTTGATTTTAGCAAGAGTAGGATAATGTCAAGTAGCAAGAGAGTGATAGCTCTGCAAATCACTTTGGACACCCTTCTACCAAGTAACAGCAAGAAAGCATCAAGTTGCATCTCTAAACAAGCAAGCCAAAAGGCTAACAAAAATGTTATCAAACATTATTTCTTCAGTCAGTCAAACGTCATCCTACAATGATAAGGAAGTTGAAGAACCACAGCGACACTCACCAATCCTGCATGAGCTGTTGTCTTGAGTTCCAGATGGAGGACCCTTTCCTGACCTGGCTCTCCTGGAGTAAATAATGTTGGAGCTCGGTTTTCATTGGAAAGAAAGAAGCGATTACCTTTCCCTCCAGCTCCTCCATAAGCTGCAACATACTCTTCACCATGTTGAGTGAGGTCAGCTACAACTTTCCCATCCTCCTTAACCAATGTACCTACAGGGACCTTAAAGTGAAGGGAGATGCAAGCATTACACTGAAGCTCAAACTCTGCAACAGAGCTGTCTTCAGCAGATTCTTTACCAGCTGATTTCAGATTTGTTGAAAATCATTCCTCCATATTCTCAAGCTGAGGAATCCAAAAAGAGAAGTGTACTTCATAAGGCTCACTTTCTGGATCCAAACAGCACTGTCAGACATTTACACTTCATTAAAATGTTAACAGTACCATAACCTCTTTCTCTCCTTTTATTCAAAGAAGCCTAAGCACAGTAGTGAGCTAAGAAACATATTGTAGGTGTGCACCAAAAGAGGCATGTTGAAGGGAAAAAAAAACAGAAGTATAAAAGAAAAAAGTCTGCTCCTATTTAAGAAGTTCTGTGTTCTGATTGCTGTAGGTATATGGCCCCTAGAAGTAAAGCAAATCAGAATTGTATTTGTTTTGGCCAGATATACCTTCCAGAGAAGTCTAATTTTTACAAACAATTTAAAGCAGCTTGATCTGCCTGTGTGCCAACCAGCCCTGTCTCAGCAGAGCGAGCACACAAGGCTCCCTGAAAAAAAGCACGTGAGATCTTCTCACAATAAGGTCATCCGGCTTGAAAATCGGCAATGTTAATACAAAGCTAACACGCTAGCATGTAACCTTAATTTACTTACTTTAACATACACGTATGCACCATTAGCTCCGTAACAGTTTTTGCTTCCTCCTTTCTCTCCATGAAAACCCTGATAGAAGGGGAGGACTGAAGAAAGTGATTTCATTTGCTGGTCAGCTGTAAAGCAAAATACACGTATTTTAAACACATTGTGTTAGCAGAACAGGCACAGAAGAGCAACCTTTTGACTGTTCTTTCCCTTTTTGAAAGTTGCATGAATGCATATCCTATTTACTGTCTCAACAGTAATATATCAGGGAGAAGTAATATTAACATAAGTTGTGATGAAGTTTAACTGCCTCTACTTAGGTTTATTAACCATGCACTTTATTATGTGGTCAATCCAGAATCAACCATTACAAAATACTCTGGAAAAATGCATTTGCTAGATTAGCAGATTTTGTAGCAGGGTGGTGGCAAAAGCAGCTTTATCCATCTTAAGAGTAAAATTTGATCAGATCCCAGCCTTATCATAATATAGTCAGGCACCAGCCACTAAAATGTCTGCAAAATATCTTGATTTTCCAAATGCTTTCTAAGGCTGTCAGTGTCATTTATGTCCCTGTTACCACAGCTCAGCACAAAGCTTAAAAAGCAAAGACGTCTTATACAGAAATAACCATTTTAACATTTTTGACATTTACATTCACCAGCTCCCACCATACAAATAGGGTGTTGTAGGGTTGGTTTTGCTGGGGAGTGGGGTGTTAAGGGATAAGACAACATGAAAAAAAACAGATTTAGTGAGTTTTACCTTTCAAAATGACATGACCCCCATCACCTCCATTTCCACCATCAGGACCTCCAAATATTTTTCTGGGTTCACTATAAAAAGAATGACCCCCTCCTCCTCCTTGTCCTCCAACCACACGCACTTTCCGGTGATCCACAAAATAGCGCGTCTGTAACAAGGATGGGTTTTGTACCCTTTAAGTACAGTTTATCAGAGTAATCTTCCAATAAGTTGATTGTTCTGCAAAACTTAGCAATATGCAGACCTGCTATGTCATGATGAGTTCCACTCAAAAGCAAAAAAAAATTAAAGAAATCAGAACTCTGCTGTCATTCACAGATCAACTAAATACAGCACACTAAATGTAATATTAAAGAAAAATAGATCTCATTTTTCAAGTTTTTTTTTAAGAATCCCCTTAGAAGTACACACCTGAGGCTATGTCGATATAACCTAATGCAGCAGCTCAGATACCAAAAGTGCAAAATTCACATTAAGGCAACTAATAACAGGAAAAGTATCCTTTTAATACAGTTATGTAATGCTGACAGGTAGCTCAAGAGAGGTACTACACCATAAGCCAAAATCACTCAGTAACTGTGTTCCTACTCATGAGAACAAAAATTTAAAAAAATTATATACATAAACTTTTTACTTCTTTAAATCGAATTGAAATTTGCAAAAAAGACATAGTGCATGTGTCAGGATATTCTCATACTGATTCACGCTTCCTAGACCAGGTGATAAAATTAAGGCAAATTTCAATCTTCTAACAATTAAGAAAAGTATTAAAGACAAAGAATAAAAAGTATTTGCAAACAGAATAAGCAGGGGAAATCTTAATATATGCCACAACCAGTTGCTCAAGGGCTAAAAAAAATATAGTGTAAAGAGAATTCCAGATCTTGGCTCTATTTCTGACATTAACTTAATATTTGACTTCTGGCAAACTAATTATGCTGCACTATGTTTCAGCTTTTTTGTCAGCAAAATAGGTTTTATGATATTTACCTATCTCCAGGAAGCGGGCTGAAATCCCCAAGGGAAAATACGAGAGAAGTACATTCATATAGGTAGGTGAAATTGTTTACATACCGGGATGAAAAGAGAAAGCATGACCTTGACTGTGGTAACATTCCAATTCTGTGAATTACTAAGGGACTTCATAATGAAAACGAGCAATAAAGGTCACTTTAATTAAATAGCCCAAACAGTACGCAAGGGAGAAAAAGTCTTGTTAGTATTATGATACCAAGCAACTGAAAAAAACCCTAACTCTTGATAATTAAAGTTATACTATGACCAGTGATTTCTTAAAAAGCCTCTTTAGAATAGTATTTGGCACCACCACTCGGTGAGACAGCAAACTATTGCTTGAAATGGGAAGTGATTTATTGATCATTAGAAATTAAGAATAGAAAAAGAATATGAAGAAAAAATTCCGGGACCCTGCAGTTTCTCTGACATAAAATGTTTGGCAGCTAACTACTATGCAAGACTATGAAAACAGTGAGAAACAAAACAATATTCCGAGAACGTCACACGGCAGACTTACTTCCTCACTATTCATAAAGTTAATCAGATTTCAGAAGGATAGTCCCTCACGACAAGAGCACATACTTGATCACTGTGAGGAGAAAACAGCAAGGAGCAGGTAAGCTCTGTTTTCTAACGCCTGCCTGGGAGGTGACCACCCAGCAAGGTAACTGCACTGCACACCAACAGCTGATTTACTCCAGAACTTACCAGTTTCCTTTCCGAAACGACTCTTTTTTGCCTCAGCCGCCTGTTCTTTGAGCACCTCGCGCAGGTAGTGGAGAAAGTCGGCTGCCGGCCCCCCGCCGGCAGCGGCACCGGGCTGAGGAGGAGGAGAGCCGGCCTCCACAGGGACCGGCCGGCCAGTCCGGCCCAGCACCGCGGCAGCATGGCGCCAGCAGCCGCCGGGACAGCCCGGCTGGGGCGCAGCCGCGGCCCGCCCCGCCGCTGGGAGCCCGCTCCGCCCCCGGCCGCTCCCGGCCGCGCGCAGGCGCAGCTGCAGCTTCGGCGCTGTGGAGAAAGCGCGGGAAGGTTCGTTCCGCGGCGCCTGGCAGTTTCTCTCCTGCCCCCCCTCAGCCTACGGCTTCCCCTCATAGCGGCCGCTCCGGGGAAAGAGCGAGTGTGGGTGCCGGGCTATGCAGAAAGGCCCGTGGTACTTGTTGTGTCCCAGCCTAGAGTCTCCCTGACGCACCTCGCTCCCGTGAGGGTTAAGTTAATCCGTGAAAGCGGTGCGGCACGGCGGCGGGAAGCCGGGTGGGGGGGGGCGGTTTTGGGATCCCTTCCCCTCAGGGGCGCGCTGAGCGTCCTGCCCACTTCGGTCTTAACGGCGCTAGAAGTCGCTGTCCCCGCAGTGAGCCTAGAGTGGGCTGCGGCAGCTAAAATAACGCGTGTGCAGGTGCTGCCCGTGGGGCTTGCTGAGTGACCTGCCATGTCTCGGCCCTCGAGGAGCCTGACCTGCCCCCTGCTCCGCTCTGAGGTGAGCTGTTAATTACGTACACCCACTCTGCACACACACAGCGTTTGATCTTTGCTTATCAAATAATTTGAAAGCTGGGACAAGCTTTCGTCGTATATAGAGTTATCTGTGAAGTGTATTGGAGAAGCAGGGGAGAAGGTGCAACTCAAAAGAATCCCTTTATACGTTGTTTCCATTCAAAAGTCTGTGTCATAAGAAAAGTACCACCAACTTCATTTTCAGATAATTTTTAACCTAAACAGTTTTCAAGCATTCTGTATTACAAAACAGAAAATGATACAATTAATGGAAGAAGTCAAAATGCTGGCATCACTTTGTTTCCACATTAATACATAAAAATGGACAACACATTAAATAAACGTTTTGTTATTAACAATTAGAAATATTAACACCAAAAATCATGTATAAATTAGGAGATAAATGTACAAACTATTTCCAAAGTGCTCTTTCAAATACATTATATACACAACATTCAAGAAGTTCTTAATGTAAGACATTTCAGATTGATCTAATGTTGTTTCATTTTAAGTGTTGTTCATATTCTCTCAAAAGTATTTCAGCACTTTCAAAAACCACATAAAAGGCATATTTCCAAGCTGGCAAAGAGCAATATTGCATTCTCTGGCTACCTGTAATATTAATACATTGTAAAGACAACAATCTTACTTCCTTTCTGTTCCTTGCTATTTGAGAGTACTTATTTGTATGAAAACACCAGCAGGAAAGATGAGAGAAATGAGAACTGACTAAAAAAATGTCTTCTATTTTATCAGTAATTAAAATTATTACTGTAGCAAGGGCAGTGCTTGGACAACATTTAATAGTAAACTCTTTAGCTGTCCAGTTAAAGACTTTCCTCTACAGGAAAAAAGAAGTAATGAATTGAGAGATCTTTTATTTTCCTTGTGGTCTTGGTTTTTCAAAATATAAAGTACTAGAACTTGAAATCCCATAATACACCAGTTCAGACAAAGAAAAGGAGAAAATCCTACAGAGGGTGTATTTACTCTATATTATAAATTTGCAATTAATCTTGTATTAAAAAATGCTCATGGAGTATAGTCATCCTAGCCTTTTGACTCAGAGAAATTTGGACATGGTATTTTGTTCAGCACTTACATAAGCACTTTATAAGTGCTTTTTTCCCGACACTTTATAAGAACATATAAAACTGAATAGAAGTGACTTACATTGTTCATACTGGCTTTTACATATCACTAGTTTTTATTTCTAAATTCTCCCTCTATAGGTATTCTCTCACTGGTTGACCCCATTAATAGTTCCCCTCTCTATATGCATAATATTGTTTCACAACTAAAGCTGAATTTAGTTGCTTATCTGCAATAAAGATGGATTTTTTTTTTCTGAACTATTTCTGTCAAGCTACAAGAGAAAAATAAAAGTGATGATGGGCTGTAAGAACAGTCGACCAAAAGATTTCACAATATTTATGGTTATAATGCTTGCTGGAAAATCTGAGCAAGGGCAATGGAAGAACCAGAAATAAAGAAGGATGCCAGCCACCTGCTTGTGAAATTTGGCATGAAAATGTATATGCAAGTTATAAAATTTGGAGTAGCATATTTAAGACTGGAATTTTGCCAGATGTTTTTCTCAGCTAAGCACAATATGAAGCAATATTGACGTCTAGTAGGGTGACACTGCAGATCTCGGAGCTCCCTTCTATTTTTCTTTCCAAGACAGAAACACCTTAGTTTACATGGATATATAAAAGGTGCCTCTAGGGATTAACATTTCCTTGAATATAGGTTTTGAACCTCTTTCTGTACCTTTTACAACAGAAACTTGGACTTGCGCAGATTGTTGAATTATAAGACTTGGGTAGTTAGCCCTGGTAGGTACTGTAGAAGTTGCAGTTAATTTTATTTTTATCATATAGCATAGAACTGTCTTCACATAAGGAATGTATCCATCCCCTTATTCTTAAGAAGTAGAGTTAAAAGCCATGGATTTCAGAGGCTGGCAGGTAACCTTCAATGCATTCAGTTAAAAAAAGATCAATAACCTACCACAGGATACCTCCCTAGATTGAGATATGACTGCATGGCTTTGTATTGAGCCAGACTGCAGAATAACCCGGCTGTTGTCCAGAACGGGGCACAACTCTGATGAAATGATCCTAAAGCTATTTAGAAACATCAAGAATGGGGTGGGGGGGTAAATGAAAAACTTCTGCATTGTATCAACATACAGTACTATACACAGCACCAAATATCAAACCATTAAAGCATTGTCTTGTTACCAGTAGTGCACTGCTTCATATCCAGCATGAAATGAACACTGTTCACATACAGACGCTGCTTTGTGCTAAGGGGTAACCAACATATTACAATTAATCAAAACTGCCTGTACATCCAGTTCAAAAGATGGAGATACTATTGAAATGAATCTGACACAGGATCGTATTTTTTATTGCTGGTAATTTCCATATTGTCCCTATAAAAAAGAGAAATAAAAATGTTGGAGGATAATATATCAGAGGTTTACAAACAGTGAGTTAGACAATTTCTTTTGGTCTATGAATTTTGAAAGACCCACTGAAGTATCACCAATATGCCTGCACCAAATTATCAGATAGATTTATATGCGGGGCTAACAGCTAAATCTGCTTTTTCATAGCAGAGATTTAGACAATTTACCTGCTCATAGCCGTAAGGCCTCTGTTGCTGAGCGGATGGGCCTGTCTGAGAAGCTCTGTAACTTCCATATTGCTGCCCCTGTCCCTGTTGGTAGCTGGAATACTGTGAAGAGGCTCCTTGTGCAGGACCTGAGAAGACAGTGAAATCGATTACTACAGCTTGATTTGCCAGGGGGAGTTCTTATGGTTAACATAATGTAAAACATGATGGTAACGAAGTAAGCTCTGTGAGTGTGAACTGTGAGTAAATTTTGCCTAGACCTCCCCTCTAGCTTTACACTAGAAAGTGTTAATACTAATAATAATCTAGTTGCAGCAGTGTAAACTTCAGTTTAGGTTTTAAACTTTGCTCAGAAAATGTGATACACTTTTAAGTGATTTGCCTGTCTGAAATCTATATTGGCACAGCTCAGTTATTACCTATATGCCAGCTACCTGGCCTTTATTTTAGTAACAATTGCACGTTTAACTTCCTATTTAATCTGGCTGTGCCACCATAAGCACTGCTGACCAGGCAGAACCTAAGAAATATCTTGTATATAGAGATAATTTTAAAAAACATGTAAATCAGACACACAACTGTATGGGGATATTGATTTCCTTTTATTTGGGACTGTATATTCTGTGTATAGACTGCTATGTGCACTTACTTTTTAGCTTTATTGGTGGATTTTTATGAAGAAGAACCTTTAAAAAGAGGAGGCCAGAATTTTACATCATAACCTGAATTTTGGGTTTAATTTCACTGAATATATCTGGTTTGAGTAGTCCAAACTATCTACTGGCACTACAGAGTCAGGTATTAATAATTTAATTAACTTTTTAGGCATGTAGGTTCTATTTCATGAGATCTTACATTTCTAAAACGGATTTGCTATTTATATCAACATCAATTTATCAAGTTTGGTTAACATTGCCAGTTCAAGGTCAAGTACCATCACATTTGGGAGATGAACCGGAAATCCCTTGCCTTGAAGCTAGCATTTAGATTATTCCAATCTCTCTGGCCCCTGTTTTTGCACAAAATAACCTGAAATGGTTTCTTTCTCCCAAAAGCTGAGGATACATACAAGATGCCTCGAATCGGTCAGAAAACTCAAAGACAGCCATCAAACTTGGATTCTTTTGATAACAGTGGGGAGCTCTGGCACTGGTGACCTGAAGAGTTCGAAAGCCCTGCACCAGTGTTAGCTGCATTTTCAAAGCAGTTCCACTTTTTTCCTTTTGCCTCAGTCCCTCACCAAGAAATATAACCCATATGACGTTGCAAGAAATCTAAGTGAGGGAGAAGTGATTCTCTGGACTGTTGATGTTATTTTTTCATGTCAGTTGCAGCACTGTTAGATGTATAGGAGGCCCGAGAATCCAGGCAGCCACCTCCTGCCAACACTTGCCAGAAAGTCAACATGAGGCAAAAGTGTACTTTCTAACTTTCTAATTTTCATTCAAAAGGGAGAGGGATTCAGGATGCTAACATAACAGTATGGAATGCAGTGCTATACTAATGTATGTTACTGCCCAGAATCCCTTTACATGCTATGCTCTTTGTCTAGTTTTGGTATGTGCATGTCCAAGGTTAATCAAGGAAATATTTTACAGCATATTTTAGCTTAGGAATGGAGGCGTCAGGATGAAGTATTGCAAACACACGACCGGTCAGTGACAGTTTTCTTACCGTATCCTTGCTGTTGTCCCGGGTAACTTTGTTGATTTGGGTATTGCTGCTGGGAATATGTTTGCTGTTGTGCAGCTCCCTGTTGGTA
The DNA here is from genome assembly GCF_964195595.1 of Calonectris borealis. Taxonomy (NCBI): domain Eukaryota; kingdom Metazoa; phylum Chordata; class Aves; order Procellariiformes; family Procellariidae; genus Calonectris; species Calonectris borealis. The sequence goes on along the minus strand of NC_134328.1, from coordinate 14,154,169 downwards.
TCCTGCCTGCTGCTGGCTGTACTGAGAATTTCCTAAAGAAAAGTTGAAAAATTGAAATAGTTTGGTTATAGATGAGGCAGGTATTTCACCGTACATGCGGATCATAAGGAAAACAAAGGCTTAAGGAGCCTTGGTCTGGAACTCATAGACAAGTACTCTCTTCAGATATAGATGATTGCATTTTGCTAATCAGGATGTTTATTCCTCCAGTGATTTTTAGTTCTTTTGAACATGAAAGAGTTGTTTATTTATACACATCATTAAACAAACAAACAAACAAGCAACCTGTTCCCCAAAGGATTTTTTTTACCCAGAAGTGTTTCAGAATTAAAACAGAGTCACAAAGATAAGGGTGCTAGGGTACATAGCTGGTTTCTCAAGAAGCCCTCTCACTGTATTTTCTTCCAGATAATGATGTTTATTCATATATCCAGAAAGACCACTTATCTAGTTGTTACGGGTATTTTTTGAAATACTATGATGGAAATTCCATTTGTAGTATCCTGAAACAACAAAATTAATGGAGACTATACAGACGACATTGCTTTTGCTGAATGCCACCTCGCTGTATCATAATTAAGTTAATATTTTGCAGTTAATTTAGAGTTCAGGTATCTTAATAGTATCACTGAATTTACTGATGTACTATTGTTTAGAGTTCTTTAGTGGTAGAATTGCAAATTCATAGCATTGGTGATTTTCAAAGATTAGTTTCATTTAACCCATTGTTTTTCACAATTTGTAAGGTGAATTAAGTAAGATTAAAAAAAGTTGGTCTAACCAGTAAGCTACTAACCAGTAGGCTTTCTTACTTTAGAGAAATTTCCATTTATGGCTGACATTTTTTTCCAGCTCTGAACCCCATTTCTAACTGCAGCACCTTACTTTACCTTTGTCAGCATAACTTTTTACTTTAATACAGCCATTTTTATTTACATTCTATAAAATGTTTGTAAAACAGCTTTGTAAGAGTAGAGGATACTGATATCCTGGAAGTCTTTTCTCTTACTGCAAAAAAAGTTCAGTATCCATAGCTATAATTCCACCTGGCTCAGCTGCAACTGAGCATCATTTTTCTAATGAATATGAGGCTACGCACAAGTTGTTAGTGATGCCACAAGGCTGCACAGCATCACTGCCTCACAATACAGTTACTGACATGATACTGTGTGTACAGTCTGATACAGTCTCTGTATAAAAAATGCTATACATAGCTAAATTCTATTTCCTGGACACTCCTTAAGTAATGGCTAAATAGCAGTTAGTGATGCAGAAATTGCAAGTCATATTTTACATTTTCATAAGCATTTCATTAGTATCTTAGGGGATCAGAGCTTTGGTTTACAAAGGTTGCCAATGTATTTTCCTACCTCCTTCATAATAGTGTTGTGTAGAGTCATCAAATGACCTGTCATAGCTCTGCTCAGTATAGGATGACTGCTGATAAGCATAATCACCATGTCCTACAAGGAATTGCAAAGATTTATCAGATACATTGTTAATATAACTAGAGATATATTGTTGAATACATATATTATGAACCTACTTATGCACAAAGATGAGGCTAAGAGGAAATACAGACCCCTTAGGTAGGAGGTTGAATACATGGCAAGGAAAGTCACACCTGTGGATAAATCTCTTGCATTCACTAATCCAAACTTGTGCTCTTTTTGAAGCAGTTTGGATAGCAGGATACACTGATGCATATGTTTGTGTACCAGGCTTCCATGGCCTGGGATTAGAATTTTCTAGCATTTAAATTGGAAATGAATTGTAATGTGTTTGCCATGTCCTTGGATGTGGCAGTCATGCTGGTCTACACTTCAGCAGTATTACAGTGACTACAGCTCAGAGGAATTACCATCTGGATAATATTGCTGATTCATAGGTTCTGATGAGCCTTGTCCATGGCTGTACTGCTCACTGTAATATTCTTCCTGACCCATGTACTGCTGCGAGGAACCTGCAAGGCAAAGGCAAGAGAGAGCCAACTGAGCCCGTGGACTCCTAAGGGATGTTTTTTTCTTATCTAATTTATTTTTAAGAAAACAGCGTTTTCATCTGGATAACTAAAAAGCTATGTATGTTGAGAGCAGTTTCAAAGATGTTTTGCTCACTGGAAAAAGGAAATAAATTTCTATTCTCAGAAAAAGCTGGTTGAATTTGAAATTATGCAACTGTCAGTAACATGTCCTAAACCCACTCACTTCTGTGGCCATACCAAAAGTAATGGCTACATTTCATCTACTAATTTGAGTTATTAGAAAGCACAGGAATGTATTCCATGCTCAAGAACACAGTCAGAATTAAATTATATTTTAATTAATGTATTAATTTATTTCTTAGCAAAATTCAGTTTATGTTAGAATCAATCTAGCAGCTTTATTAGCTCTTAGAACTTTTTCCAGAGAGGTCTTAGAGCATGGTAGTTATCCTCTGGTGTCTTCCTTTCCTTGGCCTAATTTTTCATACTAATTGCTGACAAACTATATCTTCTTTGCAGAAGTGCATTCCTTGTGAACTGTGCCATGTTATGATCCAATACCATTTGAAAGAATTGAAAAGATTCCCAGTGGCTTGAGTGAGCTGTATATCAAATTGTTCATCTTTTCTTTAGAGATATATAATCCCTTTTAGACAGAATTATTTCTCTAAACACCTGATATAATTAAATAGATAAATCTTGATAATAGATTAAAGTTCATCTGGTTGTCATGATAATTCCACCATTTGAGATTTCCTGTGTTCCTGGATGGGATTCCCTGTTCATAAATGTGACTTGGAAATTTTGTTGACTTACTGACCCCACAGGACAGACTGAATATCATCAATCTAACAATAATTATATCAATAATCTAATGATAGCTTTTACCTTGCTGTGATGCTCTGTAAGGGCCCATTGGTCGCTGACCCATCATGCTGTTGCCTTGGTTGCTCTGACTCATCATGGCAATGGAGGACTGCCCTTGGTAATGCTGGCTCCCTCCTTGCGCGGAGTTGTAATGTGACGTTGCTGCTTGCTGGTGCATCATGGAGACTACAATGTACATGGAAAATACTGTTTTCTATAAGGATGTGACAGTTCTCTCCCTAGTCTCTTTGGAAGCACATTAAAATCTTCAACTAACATGCATCCTGATAATTCTGTGAATTTTCCACAGGGGGAGATGTTTTCCTACTGCATGTATTTAACTCTTCTGCACTGTAGTCCAGAAAGGATGTTATTACATGGTCAGTTCTTGCCATTTGCTTCAGATAGACATTTAAAACTACATCTAGCCTCGATTATTATTCGTTTATCTAAAAGAATGTAATCATTATTACGGTAGGATTAAAGAAAGAAATAAGAACTGATCCTTGTTCCTCTCTACCTCCCAACTAATTCATTGCTGCATTTCTTTTCTAGTCAACTCTTTTTCTACTTCCATCTTATTATATACCTGATGATTATACCATTTAAATAAACTGACATTCTAGGATTTATTTGATCCCTAAATTTCATATTGTCGGAAAGAATTCTTAAGCATTGGACATCCCATTCAATACTCAATAGCAAATATTTTTACAAATAAAGAGATTAATTCTGAGTTGTCTGCTAGTCTCTATGCCCTGCAAGCAGTGTGAAGTATCAATAAAATAATAAAAATGGGGGTAGTAATGTACAAACAGTAAATGTGTAATACTCTTTGGCAGGCTCTTTCAGCTAGAATAAAGGTGCTTCTCAGATCCCTCCCACGGTTGTGGGATTTGCTGCCAGGGGCTACTAGTGCTGCTGCACTTTTAGCTAACCCTCTTTTCCCCAACTCATTGCTAACCATAGCAAGTTGGTGTAGGTTAAAGCAAGTCTGAAACTGTTCTGACTTTCATGATGCCTGACACCTTGAAATTCAGAGATGTCTTAAAGCTGTCTTTTCCTCTTGTGTGTTTGTCGCTGTCTACAGAAAATATTTACAGAACAAATTCATGTGTGGTAAACCTCTGAGGTCACTGAAAAGTCAAGTTGGCCCAGAAGGAGGAAGAGGGAGTTTACCTGGATTAGACTGCATGTTGATGTTTGTTCGAGAGACATAATTGCCTATTGACCCCTGGCCTTGCATTGGCACATTCTGAGATGCAGGCACTGTATGGCTATAACCAGGCCCAGTTCCATGACTGCTGACAGTCATACTCAGAGAGGTCGTGGGCATAGTGTTCTGGCCTGACTGCTGCATAGACACGTGATTAGGACCTAGAAAAATTAAAGAGAGCAACAAGAAAATCTGTGCTATTATTGGCAACGTACAGTGAGCATTAAAGCCCTGGCGGCCTTTCTAAAATACCTTATGATAAGGCAAAACAAAACAAAAAAAATCCTATTATTAAAATTCCCTGCTATCTACAGACAAATTAAAACTACCTACTGCACATTTAGAGTGATCCTCCTCTTCCTGGCAGCCAAATCCAGGCTGTACAGAATTGCAGACAGGAAGAACAAAACCAGCAGCAATGCCCTATAACCAGTTTCTCGCAGGCAGCAGAATTAACAAATGCCAGTAATTTCAGACACTTCAGAAAATACATGGACTCTGGAAACATCCTAGCTTTCTAAAATTTGTCCTTTCCTTCCTCCTGTCCTACTGTTGACTCCTCTTCCCCCTTCACAGATGGTGATAATAGGAAGGCACAGTAGTGGCTGAGAAACACTTTGCACATTTCTGCATCCATTCGATTCCTCTATAACCAACTAACCTTCTTAGCTGGCGCTTAGGAGTACCAAGGGACCCCCTCCTCAGAGGACAAGCCTGTCTCTCCCTTTCCTGAAGCTTGACTTCAGGAAAAGGAGAGACCTGAAGTACCTCAGACATTCGGAAGATAAATTTTCCAAGCACCATCATAATCCCTGTTGTTACAGTACTCCCTTTCCAACATCAACATATGTAATTATCAGGCTGCTCCAATTATACCCTGGGTTTGAGAGTATCATCCTGCTTACCTGGCAGTATAATTATTTTTTTAAATTCTATTGCTGTTGGGTAACTAATTGGGGAGAATCTGGTCCTTATCTTTTGTTGTTTGTTGCTGTAAATACTTTTATGAATGAGTTTTGGAAAGTTGTTTTCATTGTCTATTGTTACTATCTAAATTGTGCTAGTGTGTATTGTTGTCTATCTAAATTCAGCTGTATTGTTGTCAATCTAAATTAATTTAGGTAGAATGGAAGACATGCAGAATCCCTAGAAGAGACAGAATTATGTTGTAATGTTTAGATAATGATATTTTAATTCACGGTTATTAAGTGTATCTACAGCCTCTGAAAAATGTGTCTAATTCTCTTAGTACAAACCTCATTAATTATTTGTAATGTTTTTTATAAACATCAAAATGAGAAAATTTGCAGTAGATTATTATATTTTCCTCTGATGGAGAGATGCAAGCAGCATTTTCAACAAGCGATAAAGAGAGCCAGCTCTACTGAAATCAGTGGAGCCAGGTCAATATACCACTGCAGAGATCAACCCTGTTGTTGATCTACAGTTTTGCTGTTTTGCTACAGTTTTGTATGTCTCGTAAAGCTGATAGTTCTACTTGTGCAACACAAGACCACATGGTGTTTGAATGGAGCTAGCAGTTGCTTTGAGTGAGAGATGGAGTGAAGCAAGTGTTGATAAACCTTGTCATATTTGCATGGGAAAATCTTGGCCTTCTTTAAAGTGGAAAAAAAAAAAGGTTCAGCTAATTTGTAAGGGAAAATATGAAAGCATGACCAAAAGTGTTCAAATAAAAACACTAAAACAATGAGATAAATACAAAGCATTGAACCTCTTTCATACTTTCATTAATCTAAGGCAGTTGGGTTTTTCTTTGAAAGGCTTCATTCATAATTTCTGAACAGTTAAAATTCTCAGTTGGGCTCGATTCTGTCTGGAGGCAGCTGAGTTTCACTGGTTGATTTATTGAATCTAATGGGTTTGCCTGCAGGGCTGTGGCATGAAGAATCACTGACTTGTGAATGGTGGATTACTGGAAATCTCGGTGGGTTGTTTTTTAACTTGTCCCCATCAACAGAATTATCATTACAATGACCTAGCTGCCACTATGGAGAGTTATCATGTATGTAGGGAATTACCTAGTTACTGTTCTGCAGAGGTGATTCCTGTAAAGTCCTGACTGAGAATAATAAAGACTAAAATGTAGTAGCTTCTATGTTTTCTTCCCTGTTCTTCCCTCTTTTACAATGCTGTACCTTTCATTACAGACTTTCATCTCTATTGCCATTAGGTGAGAAATTTTCACAAGTGCTAGAGCCCCTATATTTGAATTGTTTGTGTGTATTTATTCCCAATTTCCAAAAAAACGCTGTCCAACAATTCTTGACCAATGTGAAATAATGTCTCAGTCTCAAAGTCTGCCTGCATATCAAGATTGCTGTGTCATATAGCAGCATTGTGCTAATTTGATTCTAGCTGGCACAGAGGCAGTGGCAGTAGAGACTGGCAACCAAGGGGAGTGTCCCCAAGCCCAAGGGTGTGACGGTCCTACTCTCACACAGCAGGCACTAGCAGCAGAGCACATGCCATCGCTGCTGCTGTAACCTAGAAGATGCAACATCAGAAGATGCAAGCTACTGCATTCTCAGTCACACCTCCATTTGGAAGTGTAGTTATGTCCTCAATCCAGTTCCAGTGGACCAATATTTTAATGATAAAATACCTGGGACTACCCAGGTGACAGAGTCTCAGTGACTGGGGAGAGAGTGAACTACCCTGAGACCCCCACGACTCAGGCTGGGTTTTAGTACTGGGTTGGGGCAACATGAGGTAAACTTGCCACATGAAGTAAACTGCCCTGGCTGCTTCTGTTCTGCAGAGGACTCGACTCTTCAGGACTGCCAGTCTGGCTCTTTCAATCAGCACTAAATTACTATAAAGAACTGGAGGGTGGGGGGCAAATAAGAAAAACCATAATACTGAAAATGTAGATTCTTAGTAACACAAAACAGTGTTTTGACTGACTTCTTGTAATACTTATATTAGGTAATAAATCTTTCAAAAAGAAGGCCCAGATAAATTTAGTAAGTTCGCTTTACAAGCTGTAACTGTTTAAAGTAGGTACCTCATCCATTAGTTTAAAAGGTACTATCAGCTTGACCACAAAAGGATTTTTAAAAAGTCAGAAGTAATTTCATGGCTTGCATCTGCTCTTGAGTCCCCCTGCTAAGACCTGTGATTTTACAATCAGATATTTCTATTTATAGAAACTCTTTTCTCTCTCTGTCACTCTGGGAAAGACCCACAGAAACAAGAACTGGCTAAATAACTATGACCTACAAAATAAATAAACAGATTATTCATCCTATAAAATGCACAGAGTAAAAAAAAATTTTTTTGTCTTTCAATTAGTTTCTTTTAGTTACACGAAGAAAAACAAATAGACAAAGTATATTATCTTATTCATATGAAATGTCTGTGCAAACTCTTTGGCTATGTAGTACAATCTCTGCAAGCTTCTGCAAAGGACAAAGACTGATGCAACACCAAATTATTTTTAAGAAGGCATGTATCCTGGAAGGTCATTGCAATCTAAAGGCTTGGTTGTGCAGTTAGTCATGCAAGCAATTCCATTTTACCCTGGCCAACCCCACCACCTTCAAGAGAAAAATACCACAATATATAATTTTTCTTACTAAAAACTTTTTACTTGCATCTTTACTTGGTGATTTTCATACGCATTTTTTAAAAAATGTTTTTAATTTCCACTATAGAAATACTAAGCAGATTGGAGTCCTTGCAGAAGCCAACATCATACTGACTGTAGCCATTTTGTGATGATTTCAGCATGTGCCTGAAATCCCCATATGCCTGAAAGGTGAGTTAGGAGGGGTCTTTTACAGCTCTGTAAGTATATTCTGCATTAATGATTTTGTTGCCAAGCAACAGCAAAGCAGCACAAAGGGGACCGAAGCTCACCATTGCTAATCTGACTCTGCATGAGGGAGGAAGGAGGAAGGCCCGTCCCAATTGCATCACTGAGATTGCTCTGTGAATGGAGAGATTGGTTGGATGCACTCTGAGTCATTCCTCCTGGGCCCAAGTTTATGTTTTGCGTTGGTGGCTGCAAATAACAAGGAGGAGAAGCAAATTTTTCGTTAGGTTTTAATTAGAAAAGTAATAACCCCCGAATTAGCCTGAGTGACTAAAAACTGCCTCAACTCAACATGTGCTTCCTTCACTTTTTGGGCTTGCTTGCGTAAACATTTCTTCGTTTGACTACTACGTGTGAATGACATTCAGCATGATATAGAGAAGCCGGCAGGCAGCACAGTGAAGATCTTAAAATTGTGCTTATAATAGAGTCTGGCTTCTGTGCCCATTCTTCTGTACTTACATGAATTTCATTTTGTGCTGGTCAGAACATAACTGCTGAGGGGATATGCATTAGCAAAGACTACAGAAGTGTTGACAAACTGACCTTTGTCAAGCATAAAGCTATGCTGTATTTTGTGTTATGTATGATACCTCCAAAATCAATCCATTTAGCAAGAATAACACAATGTTTAAAGACAAACCAATGCCCAAATGCTGAATTAGATTTTTGACATAAAAGAGTGGCATTTTTTTCCTGAGTAAAGAATACACTAAGAATAGGTAAAGAATAATGAATCTGGAACAAATCAGATCTGTAGCACTGCACCATTTATAGTATATAGACCTTGAGCTATGGAGAAGAGAGATTAACACAAATGTCCCAAAGAATGTTTTAAACACAGTAAAAGTAGCTTTTGATTTGTTTAGTGGTCTACTTGACACCTTCAAAACTTTTAGCTGGAAAAATACTAAAAATGGTTTATCGACAGCGACCAGTAACAGAATCAAACAACATTTCCCTCTGGCATAGTAAATGTATCTGATGGTAACACTGGTACTTACAGCAGGAAGCAAGGACTGCATATTCTGGTTAGAATCTGCGATTGTTGCCAAGTAAACCAGGTTTCTGTGCAAGATTTGTTGGTATCTACAGAATAAGGAGTAAAGCTTATTTGGAAAGGGTTAACAATACAGAAAATTCTAAACCTTTCTTTTTTTTTTGCTATTTACAAATGATTAGTTAAATTACATTAGCCCACTTTTCATCTGTCATAATAAATAGCAATAGTAATGACCTATATCTGTGCTGTCATGCTTTTCATCAAGGATCAGTGTGCTCAACATCTCTTTTACAAACGGGTATACTTGCGGGAAGGGAGAGGTAAAATACACTCTCTCTTGAAAGCCCTTTGCATGAACTGTGAAGCTGGGACCTCAGTCTTTGAGTACTGACACCCAGTCACCTGCTCTAACAATTAGCCACTTTTTCTTCCTCTGTTTAACAAGGGTCCTAGTAGTAATGAAATTCCAGAACTGCAAAAACCAAGACCTGCTTGCCCTGCCAGCAAGCTGAGAAGAACAAGATTTTTTTCAAGAGTGCTCTAACTGGAGTGTTTACTCAAGTAAGCACCACCAGAACCATTTATGCTTCTTCACAGTTCTCGATGAACTGGAAAAGCTCATAATAAAGAACAGGAGGGCATCCAAAAGCAAACTAACAGCTCTGCCACTGAGCAAAGTGAAGAGTCAAACTTTTGGAAACAGGGAGGGTTCCAAGAAGGCAAGAGAAAATGCTTTTCAGCATGGGTTTTCTTCTGATAAGGGAAAATGGCTGGGAAGTGGGAGAAGTGGCAAAAATGAAGCCAGAATTGTGACATGACTTCTTTAGAAAAGGTATCTTTTTTAGACAATTTTTTTGAAAGTACAGATTTCTGGGTTTGGCCCCATAACTTGACCTTTCCTGGGGCAGATTGGCTATTCTTCCTGAATGAGATTTAACCCCTAAAGTTGATAAAAGTATTTTGCTTTCAAGATTAGGAATCGTAAACAGTGATACAAACTGGTATGTCTACATGCATATTGTTTTAGCCATAGATAACCACATGGCTGATCCTTAACATTTAATTACTTTCTGATGAAATGTGTTACTAACTTTGTACCCGATTCTACTTGTATTTAATGAATCTGCATAGAGCAAGTGGTCCAATAACCATAATTGTTTATAATTATTTTAATAAATGATCTGTTAAAAATATTGTAAATACTAAATACTCAAATACTTCTGAAAAAACCTCTGTTCCAAGAACAATATGTATTTCTTAATACAAGTGAATCTAAAAAAACCAGTCCAACCATTTTCTCAGTGATCAGTGAACAGAACTGTTCATAGTTCTGTTCTTGAGAAAAAGTACACCAAAAATTTCTAACATACTCCAAAACTCATAATACTCACTGAGTACATTCTGCAGTTTTCCCCTTGCTCTGATAATCCATAATACATTGTATTAGGTGGTGATTTTCATCTAGCATCTGCATAAAAGAAATACGATCAAAACAAGTTACTACGAGAATCATATTAAAGTCCTGTGTTTTTGCGATACTCCACATTCACCCTCCTCGGCAGTGGATGGTGTTTTGTGCAGTTTTGTTGCCTTGGGATATTACAAAGTACCTACACGTGACTTTATTGAGCCACAAGATTGTGCTTTTCAAATCATTCATTTATGAACAGTTATCTTTAAAGGAGTTAGTGGAAATACCCAACATAGAAGAATTAATGAAGTTACCTTTTTTGCTCCTTAAATGGCAGATAGATGCTGAAGAAGGAAAACACTTTCACTATTGAAATACCTCTCCCTCATTCTAAAATATCACCCAACCTTTTCCAAAACTTCAGATATTACTAACATGCCTACTTTCAAATAAGAAACATACTTTCAAACAATTTAAACTTACTAGTTTTCCTGCATAGGACTAGCGTGTGCAGACTACTGAACTTGATGAAGTATAAAATTTGCATTACTGGATCTACTGAAACCACATTTAAGAGAATTACATCCCAATATGTCCTTTGGGATAGTTCTAATACACGGAGGACTTAAAATGAAAACACAGAGTAATTATATATCAGTTAATTTATGTGTATCAGTGGCCGCTAGCTTAGCTTCATTCAATAAATTCTAGTGACTGACTTGTTCCAAGAAGATCAGAGCTGCTGGACAAAATGACCACTGACCTTTATTTAATGAACTTATAATACAATTAAAAGCTTAAAATATCCTTTGATTTGTTTTAAAATTTCAAATACAATAGTTTGTCTCTTTTCCTCAGCTTTCTTGTGAATGCGGCAAGCTTTCTGCAGGTGAATGAATAGAAAAATAACAACAAATTTACAAATTTACAAATTTAGTATTTACAAATTTAGATTTGCCTCTGGCAAAAGCTCACTATGTAATACAGTTTGTACTGCTGCTATTAAGTGCTTGCACGATTGAGCCTTTGAACCACTGCGTCATCAGGACAGAACAACTCTTGAGGAAAGAATAACATGTTTTCATATGACTTAAATGTGAATTAATCCGTGTAGGTACGTGTTCTGATCAGAACAAATTCCTGACCTATTCAGATGCAAAGGGCTAGATTATAGGAAAATGAGCAGAAGAGTCTTTCTGATGCACTTGCAATCTAGTTAGTCACTCCCTTAGAGAACTCAGCTTGTCCTGCTTCTTGCTTGTAATTTGCAGGTTGATCTTAACTTTGCTGGACACCCTTGTCCATCACAGGCTCTGACTGCTGGAACTTGCAGCGATCCCCTGTAGCTCAAGTCAGCGAGGGTCTGAGGAACAGAGGCGTTGCTGTGGCCCGCCACGACAGGTCGGCAGGCTGCTCTCTCGAATGCTGACAGGGAACGTCAGAACTGTGTCAGTCAAGAATCCATGTTCCTCCTGTATGCGTGCCTATGCTCACATGGCAACCTGGGTGCAGCATATAATTTTAAGAGAAGATATTCCTGCCTGATGCACAGCGCAGCTCTTTGTTTCATGCTCTCTACTCGTTGTCGTACAGAATTTTCACCTGTGTCAGTGGAAATTCTGTATATAGAATTAGCAAAGAATATAAAGCTGTCCTTCTCAGTTTCCACAACAGATATCACTGACGGTATTTTCACATTCAGTTAAGATACATATTCGACAGCAAAAGTCCAAGCAATATTACAGATATCTTCATCAGAAAAGGGCTATGCTTCTACAATTAGCTGAAGAACATTTTGCTTACTGAAAAAGAAATTGGGAATAGCTCTTTTTCTAACTTACTAGGAAAAAAGAACCGAGTTCTGTTCTCCATTACACAGAAGAAACTGAAGTTTACTGCTCTGCAAATGCTATTTGATGAGCTATTTTAAAGCACCACCATCACTGCTGTCTTGTCAAAGGCTCTAACTTCCTCCATGTGAAATCTATTTTAGAATAGTTGGTACTGGAATAATAACAGCTTTGAAAGACTATCAAAATTGAGTCAATAAATAAAAATAAGCTGCTTATATATTATGAATACGAGTAAGAATAATCTTCTTTTTCAATGAAATTGGTATGCGTTCTGAAAAACTCACTTTAATGAGGACTGTTTGAGCCCCTAGCCCAGCACCTGCTCCTTCGCTCACTGCCCCTTTTCTACACTTGACTATGAAGCCCATCTCGTTACCCATCTTGTGCCTGCAAGTGTCTTCCTCAGCATCACCGCCTGTCAACAAGAAAATCACTGCCAACAGCCCAACATTGATGAACAGTCCTGAAGTAACATGCCTGCAAATGTACCTAAGATGGGAAATGTTTTTACATGTTATTGGTAAAGAAATAACATTTTGAGGCTTCCATAAAGTTTATGAATATGCAAAAAGGAAAGGGCTTGAAAATCAAACTGAAGCTACTTTGGCTGCCCTATGTCTGTGGATACAGTCATGGTTTTAAGTACAAACTATCTGAATTACAAAATTCTGTCCTAAGCCCAACCAATCTGGAGGTTAGAGAAAAACTTACCCACTGAGTCTGAAATATTTTAGTATTTAAAATTATCGGTTCACAGTACGACATGTGCTGCAAGAGCTACACAAAACGGGATTAGTTTCCGAATAGCCTCCTGAGATTCAAGTCATCTCTTCAGTCTCTCTTATGGCAGTTCATTCTGCCTTAACCTCTGTTCTGTCACAGTCTTCCACGGAGGTTTTTTTCCCTGGAAGTCATAAATTGGCACCAGATGATGGTTTGGCTGCAAAACCCACTGATGATCAGTTAATTGCTGTACTAGCAATGGCACTTCTTCATTGGTCACTATTTACGAATGGACCACGTAGAACATACACACCTCACTTCCACCGCACTACACAACTCCGCATAAACAAGATACCTGTGTGGTGGGGAACACGCAAAAAATACGGTAGAAGTACAAATGACAAACAGCGGTCAAAGTAAAAACATGCATGTTCTTTATTGACATTTCCAGCCTCTTCCTTACTGACCGTTACCTTCTGCAGGAGGAAGGGGGTGTCGGGCATGTGTGCACAGTCCCTGCTGTCAGTCCTGCGAAATAGGAAACAATAACTTCCCAACTAGGAACCCTCTGCTTTGGCCTCCGCACGAGACCCATGCGGAGATCTCCTCTCCAGAGAAAATCTTTCAAAACCTTTGTTTGCCATTAAACATCAAAAAAAACGTCACAAATAATAATAATAGTATATGAAAAATACCAGTGATTGGTGCTCCCTCTATCTTCTGAGAGATTAAAATTCTGCATCCAAATACAAAAGAAACCCCTTGCAATTCAATATTTTATTTTAATTCATTTCTGAGGTTGTTTTTTTGGGGGTCCATAAGCTGACATACCATCAGAAATTAATAATGTATTTGCAGATTTTACTGCAATTTCCCAAGGTATTACTGGCAGCTTTTCCCCCCCTTGCGAGCAGCAGAGATAACGTGCCATCCCAATTTTATCCCCCAAGTCCTTCTCTCGCTCTCTCTTTGCAGTGATCTGAACACCTTTGCTTTGTTCCACCTCCTCCTCCTCCTCCTTCCCCCACCTCTCTCTCCAGCTGTCCATCTCTGCAGCCATCGCAAATTCACTAGTTTTCCTGATCGCCCTAGAAATAAGCCTCCTCCTCAGCTACAGGAGCATGGACGGAATAAATGTCTAAAATTGTCTGTATAAAAGCATGCTTTTTTACCTTCTGGATAGTTTGCTGGGTGACCTCCCCTTTGCCTCTTGGGCGAGCAGAAGCAAAGGCAACCGACATGGTGGGGTTTTTTTATGTGTCTATAATATACTGGTTCCAGGCTCTAATAATATTGTTATTATCTGGCTGCTATTGCCGTGCACAGATTCTCCGCAGTGCATGGGGAGGGGAGCCGGCGCAGATGGTACGATCTGCGCCCCGCAATGAGCCATGGGCACCGCACCACCAGCCGGCACGCACCGCCCTCGCCTCGCCGCCCGCGCCGCCGGCTCGGGGCGGGGGGGCGGCGGCGGGGATTTGGGGAGGGGGCGGGAGGCGGCCCCCGCCGCCCCCGCCGCCTCCTCCCCGCCAGCCGCACATGGTGCGTCCCTGCCGCTGGGCTTCCTGTCGCAGGCGAGCGGCATCTCCCTGCCTCCGCCGGCAGCCGCCAGCTGCGCCAACTGCGTAGGACGGCCACCGTGTACGCCAAGTGCGCCAGCGCGGGGAGCGGGGGAGGCGGCCGCCTACGCCGGGTGCGTAACGCGGGCTCCCTACGCCAAGAGCGTAGATGCGGTCCCGCCTCCCGCCCCTACCGCGCCGGGCTTCCGAGTGCAGCGTACGGAGTTGGCGCAGGGGGCGCCGTCGGCGTGCCGCCGGAATGGCGCGCGGCTCCGGAAGCGGCGGGCGGGGGGCGGGGGATGAGTGTGCTGTTTTGAGGGAGGCGGCTGGTTCCGGCCCCGCGGGGACGCACGGGCGGCAGCCATGAGCTACGACCGGGCCATCACCGTCTTCTCCCCGGACGGGCACCTCTTCCAGGTGGAGTACGCCCAGGAGGCGGTGAAGAAGGGCTCTACCGCGGTGAGTGAGCGCAGGGAGGGGAGGCGGCGGCCGCGGGTGCGCCGCGCGGCCGGGCCGGCTCGCTGAGGGAAGGCCCGGGATGGGGCCTGCCCCTCGCCGCGCTCCACGGCCTGCCGGGCCCGCCGCCGGGCCCACGGCACGAGTGGGGCCAGGCTTGCGGGGAAGGGTGGTCCGTCACGGTGCGGGCTGCGGGAAGCGTGGCCTGTTTCCAGAGGGATGCCCTGAGGCCGCAGCAGCGGCGTTCGGGCTAAATGCTGGGTTTGGAGCTGCCTTAAGAATCACCGTTTTCTTCAGAGCGGGTGGCGTGCTGTCTGAAAAGCTCTGGCTCTGTTTCAGGCCGTTACTGTGGCTTTTTAGGGGGGGAATGTTGGAGTTTTTCTGCACTGAGACATTGGATGCGAGGCCCAGTACAGGTGGGAGTCCTGACAGCCATTGCACTGGCTGCTCGTCAGCCTGCAGAGCCTGGAGGGCCGAGTCAGCAGAGCCGCCTCGTATCCCTGGTGAGGGAACAAGGCTGCTGTGGACCTACAGGAGAGTAATGATCCTCTATTTCCTTATTTTGCATGTGCAAGATGCAGGTTCCCGGTGGATTGGGAAACGTGTCAGTAAAGGCATGTAGAAGCAACTTGCTGGTTCCTAGCTTCCAGTTGTCCCAAGCTTTTGCTCAATGAAGGGTTTTTTCATTTGAGGGGGGGGGGGGGAGTATTAATTCCCAAATAACAAAATACCTGGAAGAAAATTGACTGCCTTTGGGATGGGAATAAATGTAACAAGACTTAGTGCCACATAGACACTTTTTTTTTTTTTTAAACCAGAATGAAAAATACTGTAAAAGTGGAGCTAACATCTAATATAATCTATCTCTGTCTTGTCTCTTGTTGAATGGTTGGTTGAGTTTAATGTTTTTGGAAACATCTGTAACACAATAACAGCAGGGCCACCCCGTAAGAAAAAAATATTCCCATCACCCTATGAAAAGACGTGGAAATGAGTGTGAAAGGACAACTTTTTTTTTTTTCCTCCCTGATGTTGGAAAAGATATATTCAAAGTGTGAATTAGGACATTAAGGAAGCAAGCTACTGACAGGCTGCTTGTAGATTTTACTTGGTCTAATTTTCTGACTTGAGCAATACCAGTGGACTAGTTGTAGTGGTAGTTTCGTTGTTGATCCTGCTTCTGTGGCTGTGGAAGCACAAATGCTGGTACTGGGGAGAGTTTGGGAAAACACAGTTGGTGAGAGGAGTGGGAATATATCTCTTTGGAGCCACACAGATTTAAATTGGTATGAGCTGATTACGAAACTGCACCCTGGAATCTAATGCAATTTTTGTTACATCAGTCTTTTCTCCAGGTTGTGGCAATAGGAAATAAACATTGACTTCAAGTTGAAATCACGTTTACAGTGTGAGGTTTTTGTGTTTGTTTGGTTTTTCCTACTCATTTCAGTAAAGTCTGCAACTACTAGTTTTTTTGGGCCTTGCTTAACTTTTTTCTTCTTCTTTTAATGCGTTGAAGGTTGGAGTAAGAGGGAAGGATATTGTTGTTCTTGGTGTGGAAAAGAAGTCTGTGGCAAAACTTCAGGATGAAAGAACTGTACGGAAGATCTGTGCTCTCGATGACAATGTCTGCATGGCTTTTGCAGGTATATGATCCTTTCAGGGTTTTTGGCAGTTACTGGAGCACCTTTGGGTATGTTTATGGATTCTGAGAACATAAACTAAAATACTTAGCATAACAGCTGAGAACTGTGGGGAAGGAGTGTATTTCCATGGTTGCTTATTTATTTTTTAAATAAGATTAGCCTACTGTATGGATAAATATATATAGAGAGACGGTGATCCAATGAGAGGAAATACATGTTAAAGTTACTAAGGTCCTCTAGGTTTAATGTGAGGATGAAGACTGAGAACTAATGTGTCATTGGCACAGATACAGATATATACTGTTTATATTTAAGTTTATGTGTATATATAAATATAATATAGTTTATATATTTGAAATTAAATATTTATTTTTTATATATTATATATAAAATAGTATTATTAATACATATCACAGGAAGTATAAGAGACATTTGTCAGTTACGGGGACCTTTCCCTACATGCATCAAGCCAAAAAAGCTAAATTTTGTAGTCTTGCATAAAACAAAGAAAAAATCTCCTCTGTTCTACTTCAAAAGACTCCTCCTGAATAAACAGTTCTGGATTTGAAGCATAAATATTCTAGTTCCACATTTTTCCTGTTCCAAATGCCTTAATGTCCATTGTTCAAAGCTTAAACAGGAGGCATGAAAGTTAAAAAAAGAATGATGTAAATGGAGGGAAAAGGTATTTCAGAAGGTTTCTCCTCTCTTCAAGTAGTTTAGAATCTTTGTGTCAGTGTTAGTGATTCTGTAAGGGGAGATCTGATTTAACCGGCAAAAACAATGGGGTTTAGATTTAGTGTGCAGGAGCGATAGGCTCAGCTACTTCTGCTGCCTTGCTTCCTTGGCTAAGGGTTGTGATACGTGCAGGTGCGTTCACAAGCTTGAAGAAAAGTTCTCTAATAGAAACAAGGCTGTCAATTGAAAATGGCATTATAAGCTAAAAAGTAAAATAAGAAATAAGTTTCTTTTCAATTTTTTTTCAAAGGGTCATACTCGTTTTTGTGAACGTCATGCTGCTCTAGCCTCATCAACTAGACAAGATTTGCTGTCCAGATAAAACTGGTTTATAGTTAGGGGGACTGCATACGAAATAAAACCAATGTGTGAGAACTGAGATTGCTTTGCTAATTTGCTGTTAGATGGAATGCTGTCATCTGTCAGTAATATTCTGATTACCTGTTCAGAATTGCATGTGTTGTCTAACTTACAAACATGAAGGCTGTAAACTAAATCCTCTATTTATTTTGGTACATTAGCTTCTTTCTGTTGCCTTAAAAATGCTATTTATGCGCATCAAACCTGAGAAAGCGTGATCTTTCATTTGCTTTTTTCATTGCTGTTGACATTGACCTTGTGAGCCTTTTGGGGCAAGATTAGTTGTTGTATTTGTGCGTACGGTACGAAGCACGAATCTGAGAATACACTGTCGTTTCAGGGCTGACGGCTGATGCCAGAATAGTTATAAATAGAGCTCGTGTAGAGTGTCAAAGCCACAGACTTACAGTGGAGGATCCTGTCACTGTGGAGTACATCACACGTTACATTGCTAGTCTGAAACAGGTATGTTGGACTGCACAGAGATGCTTAAAATACGTCCTGATGAACAGCGCTTCAGACTAAATATGTAAAATGTCTATCCTGTCCTGTTCTGCTTAGCTGGTAAAAATTAGCGTGTGTTTATTGGAAATAGGGATGTAGTAATAGAAAAGGAGGATTGATTACTATTTGTTTTTTTTTCCCAAAGATGAAGAAATTAATTAGTACTTGTAAGGACTGCGTAACTACATTTGTGATATCATCAGGAACACTCTGCTAATCTACAGCTCTAATTCACTCTCCTAACAATGGTGCTGTGTTATTGTCAAAACATCTTCATGACTCCTGCTCGTTCTCCTTCCTATTAAGCCATTGTAGGGAGGGGTAAGAGGGGAGCAAATCAATGCAGTACTTAATGTATCTTACATTTGATATTCATGAATTTAAAATGAATTACAGTGTCAAAATGTGCCCAACTGCATTCTTTGTATTCATTTGCCAGTGTATTAAACTGACTTTCAGCAACTAGTGGGGATTAGAAAAAGTCTGATTTACTTACGCACAGATCTGTTTTGGTATAGTGATGTTGGTAATAGTGTAATTCTTGTAATAACCACTAGCCTGCCAGAGCAGAATACCACTTTCCAAAGTTTCACTTTGCTCCTTTACAGTAATCTCACATCTATGCCTTTCATTCTGGCACATTCCTGATTCCTCTAAAACTGTTACAAACCATGAATCTCGCACAGTATTCCTGCTGCGATAATGCTGCTGGTGTCAGGCTCCCTTGATCGTGGGCGCTTTTGGTGTCATCATCCTCTTTTTTGGCTTTTGTCGAAGCAGAGCGTTACATCTGGGCTTGCAGACTTAGCGCGCTCTGCCTTGCGGCACCACCCCGCCAAGAGAGATTCTTCCCGATAGCTGTAATGACGCAGCAAACTTCAACGGGTGTTAGAAACACGGGTTGAATAACAACCACCTCTTAGTTGCCTTGCTTCTGGTCTTCTGTAAGACATGGAATCCTAACTTCAACAGGTAGACTGGAAAGAGAGCCTGCTAAAAATATTTCTGGTGCTTCTTCTGGTTGTAACTTCTACACTGTCTACTTTCCACTCTAAAAGTGTTTTTAGAATTGCTTCTGAAATAAGTGTCTCTTCTTTCTATCAGAGATACACACAAAGCAACGGTCGCAGGCCTTTTGGTATCTCCGCTCTTATCGTGGGATTTGACTTCGATGGAACCCCCCGGCTGTACCAGACCGATCCCTCTGGTACATACCATGCTTGGAAGGTGAGTTGATTCTGTCTCTTGTGGAGAAGTAACGAAATACTTGTGAGTTTCTGTCTCCTTTAAAGAGAAAGGAGCTCTAACTGGCCAGATGGTGCTGGCTCACAGCTGTAAAAATCCTTAATGATCAAATTTACTCAGAATGGCAGGCTGCAGTTCAGCTTTGCTTGGGGAATCTTGTCCTGTTTTCCAAAAACACCTGTGCCTGACGACTGTCTTTTTGTGTGACATTTGGCCAGTAACATGTTCAGTCTCCTGAAAAATACATGGTGATCATAAAATGATTTCAGATTATGTAATTGCACGACTCTTATTTCTTGCTTATTCTGTAAGTGAAGTCTTTTCTAAACTTCCATTCATTATCTTTTTCCCCTCAATGTTTCCAGGCTAACGCCATTGGCAGAGGAGCCAAATCTGTGCGTGAATTTCTGGAGAAAAACTATACTGATGAAGCCATTGAAACAGATGATCTAACTATTAAACTTGTCATTAAGGCTCTTCTTGAGGTGAGTCTGTTTCAAATCCCTTGTGTGACTTTTCACTGTATGTCTGGATTAACTTCTTAAATGTGAGTACCTGTACTTTCCTGTGACATGCACGAGGATTTTCTATAAAAGGATCTGCAACAACTGTTCGTCATAGGCCATACATGTGGGATTAAATTCAAAGTTCAGAATATTTCAGGTAACAGTTTCCATAGCTGATGCAGAAGAATTTATTAGCAGTTCTCCAGGGAGGAGAACAGACTTCAGTTCTGGGCATTAAAACAAATGCACCAAAGATGTGCAGAATGTTTTGCTTTTTTATTGAAGTTTAAGATACAGAAAATATCAAAAGTCAGATGGTGGAAATGAGGTGTTCTTCACCAGCCACTGAGTGCACTGATGCCAGAAGGAAGACCCTTATTTTTGGAGAGTTACACTGCTACTGGAGTCAAGAACTTAGAGCTAATGAGCGAAAGACTCCCCATCCATATCTGTTCTCCTTCTAAGAAGACCTGAAAGGGTGTCGTTAGAATGAATTAATGGATGCCTACATCTAACTCTTGTTAAGGTTGTGCAGTCTGGTGGGAAGAACATAGAGCTGGCGGTTATGAGGCGAGAACAGCCGCTGAAGGTAAGGTCTTTGTTTTGCTTTTCTCCCTTTGTAGCCTGTTTCTCTGATACTGTCCTTGTTGATCTGCATTAACTTCCTTAATCTCACATTCTGCCCTGGCAAATCCTTCTGTTTATTATTAGTGGCCAAGGAATGTTGTTGTGTCTGCAGAAGGTACCTGTGTCTGTATAAATACCAGTTAACTTTCTTTCCATGAGTTTAAATAAAAGCCTCTAAGTTGTATTAGTATCTTGAGGGTCACTTGTGCTTCTGTTTTAGATCCTAAACCCTGAAGAAATTGAGAAGTATGTGGCTGAAATTGAAAAAGAAAAGGAAGAAAATGAAAAGAAGAAACAGAAGAAAACATCATGATGAATGAAATTCAACTGCTTAGCTGCTTCTTTTTAATTCAAGCGATGGGTTATTCTGTATAGACAACATGTAGGCATTCCACTTACTCATACTGTGCCCCTCTTGAGACCTACAATAAACCTACTGATTTTTTTTTTAAGCTGTTATTTTAAAAAAATCTGTCCGTTCCTTGGATTTTAATTACCTAGGATTATTTGGTTGGCTACAAAACAGCAGTGGTGACCCATTAAAGGACAAAGACTTTGCTTGCAATTTTCTCCTCGGACACTTCAGTTTGTTTAATGATTCTCTTCCACCCGGTCTCAGGTGTTAGCTTCTCCCCTTTTTTTTTTTTTTTTTAAGTTGCTGTCTCAAGTGACCTCAACAGACCATAACTAATACGGAATTATGCGTTTTCTTCCCTAACTCACATCTTCAAACGTAAGTGGCTAGGGTCTGGACAGTGCAGAGATGTTGGGGGGTCGTGTTCTGGGAGGTCAGCGTGAGGGCTGACGCCGCAGGCGTGTCGTCACAGCAGAGGTGCGTGGCTTGGTGGATACACGAGCCTCGCGTGATTCATCTGGTGCAGAATAAAGTGTTGCTGTTGTGATTGCCCACCAGGGGATTTACAGACCAGTCGCTTCCTAATGCTAAAAATAACTACAAAGAATGTTACATACAGCATAGTTAAACCATAACGCTCTAGTCCAGTCTCTCACACTGCTTCTTCCGTACATCTTGCCTGCAGGAGTTGGGTTTAGCCCAGCTTCTGGTCGAGCCTGTTTGTTCCCAGTCGCAGTGATGGCAGGAGCAGAGGGAGGCTGTTTGGATGCTGTAAGGAACGTAGAGACCTGCCTCTGCGGTGCACCAAAGTCACGTTGCTCTTGAGAGGCAGGATCTGCTCTGTGCCATCTACTCGCTGCGGACATTAACATGTATAATGTAATAAAGTTAGAAGTACATAAATTTGAAGGTGTCAGATGACAACTGTATAAAACTAGCCCAAAGGGGATGTGACTGGGAACAGGGGATTTTATTTCAGATAGGAATTTGCATTGTGGCATCCCCACTGGTCATTGGAAAGCTCGCTCCAGCTGATTCACCTGCTGTCACTGCCTCCGCTCTCTAAGGAGGCTGACCAGGACGGTTCTCTGGTGACCACAGCCCCTACGCTAAGGCCCTTTGTGGCACGGAGAGGGCCGAAGCGGGTGGGGGTGGGAGCTGGACGTCCTGCTCTGGCCGAGGCGAGGCTCTTCCTGCTGGCCCAGAGCAGGCCACGGGCCTGGGGTGGGTACAGAATGGAGCGGGGCTCCCATCCCTCACGCTGCACAGGGGCCAAGAGGATTGACACCAGCCCCATCCTGTCTCCACGTTAAAAATTGTATTTTTTTTTCTTTTGTTTATCTTTCCATACAACCCTTAAGTTCAGCACAATAAAAGGCTTTGTCCGTCCTGCCTGTATTCCAAAGGGCATCTCTGCTCCCAGCTCCCAGGGAAGGGGAAAGTCGGTCACTTCACCAGTTGTGCTCAGTGCTGTCTTTTCCCATTTCAGAGAAGCCTCAGGCCTCTCCCACACCTGAGCTCTTACCCACAAGACTCCGTACCTGCTCACAAGAGCAACAGGTGCCACTTTATTGTAAAAGTTTCCCTATTTCTATCCACCGAGGGGGTGGAACTGGAGCAGCTCTTCAGTCTCTATTGACAACCAACACGTGGTTTTACAGGTATAAAGCAGGAGTCGTCTGGCACAGCAAAGGCTGGAAGCGTCCCAGCACCCTGCCAGAGGCAGCTCAGCTACACGAGCCCCTGCCCCAGGACACCTCTCACCCCCGAGGGTCCCTGGGAAAGGCTGCTCAGATGTTGGTGGGACTGCTCCAGGCAGCAGATGCAAACCCGCAGTCACACGCTCCCCAGCCTCTCGCACCGGGGACTAAGCTGTTTACAGCTAAACGCTGCGAAGTGTGGGCAGAGTACCACACAGGAATCAAGGACAGGAAAGCTGCAGTGCTGCTTCTGCTCAGGAAAGCGTTAGACCACATCAGCTAGAGAAAGCGAGCTGCTGGAATACCGTGTTGTTTCATTTATCAGTCCTTGGGCTGGAATGTTGAAGTTACAAAAGCTGTGTTTGGTTCCCTGCACAAGTCACCACCATCGTTCCCTCCGCCTGGAAGCTGATGGGGCTGCAGCAGAGCCCCAGGGCAGCCGTTTGCCCCAGGCCCAATGGGAGTGAGTGTTCCTGTGGAGAAGGGCTCGCAGTGAACTAGCCCAGGGGCTAAGCCACAGCCGCTAGTCCCCTCACACTGCTCCCGTACACCAGCATGAGCCAGGTACAGTGCTCGGAGAGGCTGGGACACCTCCACAGTACAGTAACACCCGCAGTGTCAGTACAATGATTGTGTCTTATGTATTAGATCTGAGGCTTCACGGTAGAAACAAGGGGAATTACGGCCTTAAAAATAAATAAAAAGGCATTATTACACAGAAGTTAATGATGATTTCTCATTTTGCCACAGCCACCTTGGACAAGTCAGTTGACTCCGGCAGTGCAATTCCATCTTACACTTAATGTCACGCTGGCTGTTTTGCCAGCAGAGAAATGAGAGGCTTGCAGCAGCTTCCAAGTAAGCCGTTTCAGCACACACCCTGTTTTGCTGGTACGAGCCCAGATACTGACAGCGTTTGTGGCTAGTGAACCAGCAGCACTGCCACCCAAGCCAAGCTGTAGCTAGCCCCGCCAGCCCGGGGACTCGGGCTCTGCCAGCCCATCAGACAGAGGGGTGCTCGCTCCGGGTGGTCTGGGCAACAGTAACGGGCGTTAGGCCGATTCCTCAACACGGGAGCCGAACGCAGGGACAGAGGGAACAGTAACAAGGGGGTCAGTGCCCGGATTAGGGTTTTTAAGGCCTTTTCAAATACTGTGCAATGCTTTGCAGGCCTGCCAGAACTCTGCAGCGCGGTTTTCTCCGAGTTAGATTTGAGCCCTGCCAGGACAGGCACCTGACATGTTGTACGGACTGATGTTACCGAGTTACCTACAGAACAAAGTGGGAGGGAAGCATTAAACATTTACATGTTTATTATAATTACAATTTACATTACTCCAAAGAGCAGCCCCACTGCTATGTTCTAATTCTTAGCAATAAAGTCCTACAAAAATAAATCAAGCTTTTACAGTAACCTAGGTCAATGCATAACTAAAAAATTCTAGCTATGTAAGGGGTTCAGTCAT
This sequence comes from Calonectris borealis, assembly GCF_964195595.1. Lineage (NCBI taxonomy): Eukaryota > Metazoa > Chordata > Aves > Procellariiformes > Procellariidae > Calonectris > Calonectris borealis. The sequence continues at coordinate 14,130,115 of NC_134328.1, read as the reverse complement.
CAAGGTGCTTTTTCAACAAAATTCCCTACCAACCAAAAAAAGGGACACATGCCTATAGCAATTTAACCCACTTATTCATGCAAACAAATGTAACCCGCCCCTCCCAGCCCCTCCCCACATACAGATTTTTAAAAACAAAAGAAAAACAACTAAACTATTTACAGTATGGGGGGTATAGAGGAAACAAATTAAACATGCCCATCTGTTAAGCTTCATTATATGGACTCCCATCCCTAGTTTAATGAAAACATTCCATAGTGTTCCACCACAGTCTACTAGCGTACAGAGAACTGTTTGCGTTCGGTATTACCTACGAGCGAGGTACAAACTGAGGCAAGAGCTTCGGATCTCCTTCCCAGACAGCTGACCACTGCCAAAAGCGCTTTACTCCGAGCGCGCGAGCAGAGACACTTGCCGCTCCTGTCCCACCGAGGGCACAGCACGCTGTCCCCCACGCTGCCCTGACCCAGTGAGGAGCTCCAAGCCCCCGAGGAATACCCAGCACCCTTCAGCCCCAGGGAGAGCCAGGGTTCTGTGTAAACCTGCGGTGCCTCCACACGAGCACCAGCCGACAAACAGTTGTACAGTCATTTACACTACTACATGATCAACAATCCAGTATTCCCAAGTGACAATATACATAACTCCTCAGCACCAGGAATCCATTCTTCCAGATACCAAGTGCAACTTCACACCTGCTGCCGAGAACAGTGAGACCAGCAGCACCAAAGAATCCATTTGGTTACTCAGAACAAACAAATTATAGCTGGTTTATTTCAAGTGAGCTTTGGTTCCATGTTAAAATAGCGTGATTTATCTTCTTCAGGGTTCAGAAAAGGAGTCTGACTTTAAGCTTAGACTACAGCAGCCTTTGAGAGACCCAGAAAGAAGAACCATGTAAGTTAGTCTGCACTTAAAAGAAAAACACAAACAAAAAAAGACACCCTGAAGAAGGTACCCCTGAACACATTCCCTCTTCCAAAGAACAATCCAGCTGACAGTTGCTGGTCCAAAATAAGTCCAGAATACAAGCAGTAGTACATGAAGTTCTGTCGCTTGAGCTGAGACAGTAAACAATATGAACCATTTTCCCACATTAGTGCAGCAGTTGGTTGTTTTCTTTCTATATACAGTTTCAACCTCTCAGGAGAGATGTTAGAACCTATTCAGAAAAAAAAGGTAGAATTAGAAAAAGAAAAGCGAAGTTCACACCCATGTATCAACTGAAATGCTTAGCTAGAGCCTCAGCTCAAACAAGCAGCTCTTGCTTTCTCTGACAGAAGGGTAGCCCAAGAAATCAACAGAACAATCAACATGTTAAAAACCGCTCATATTTCCTTCTACCACTTCAAAGGATAGATCAGATACAATAAGGAACAATTCTTGTGATATCCATGAGACTGGAGAGCAAGAGAGGTTGCACAGACAGATCAGGCGAGGAATAAGAGACAAACTTGGCTCAGAGTATTTACTCTTGCTAAAAAACTTGCCTTTGAAGTTACACTCTGCCGGTACCAGCTCTGTGAGTGGTTTGGTTTCGCCTCGCTGCTCCGCTACCCCTTCCACCTCGAAATCCACCACGAAAGCTGCGGCCACGAAGGAACCGTCCAGACACTCCAAATGTCTCCGTATTGAGCTTCCTTTCTTCAGCCCACGTGGTACGTCTAGAACTGAACAAGACTGCATTCAGATGCAATATAAACGTTAAATAGCCACCAACTCATTTGGCTGGGAAGCTTCAAGCACCCTATTTTGTTGAACTAAACTGCAACAAGAACAAGCTGCAGCGTACACACGCTCACTAACTCAACTCTCTGCTAAGCACGGATTTGAAAGTGACAGCTGTTGGCTCTTGTAAGCTACTTTCATACTGGAAAACTAAAGATGGGCCTAGAACAGGGTTGAACGTGGTCTCACTAGCATTTCAAACGCTGTCTTGTTTGCTTGAAAAATACAAACTCTTGACTCCATTGAAGCCTCTCCAGAAAGCCGGGAAGCCCTGTCAAAGGTGAGGTTCAGCAGACTGCTACTGAGGTAGCTCCACAGCACCAGTGGGTTTCTTCCTTAGCAGAGCCTGCCTAGCCCTGAACGCCGTACAGCGAGCGCCTGGAAGAAGGCTTTGCTAAAGGGAAGCAGAAACATTACTAAGGGAATTTCACATACTGACACACGAAGGGATGTCCGACTTCACCAGGCAGTTGATAACATCAGTGTCAGCAGCAAAAGATGAAGCCTTCTTTTAATATTTCCAACATTTAATTTAATGCATTTCCACAGGCAGACCTGACCTCCTCTCTGCCCAAACTGCAGGCTTAGCTTGCTCCTGTCTGCAAGTTGCACCATCTTCAGCACAGCATGACCCTGATGCCTCCTCCCACAAATGAAGTAAGAAATTTGTTTAAAATCAATGGGTTCAAAGTCAGTACTGGGAAACAGAACTGGAAATTCCTGTATCATAGTTTAGGCAAGTGTATCAGTATCAGCTGAAAGCCTCGCTTTTTGTTTGATCCCACTGCATGAAGCTTGGTTAATACGACTCGTGAGCCATCAAGTGTATGGCAATACTCCCTTCTAAAGGCTGTTTTGCTGACTTTCTTGCATTTCAAGATTTTTAAAGAATTAAACCTTGTGACATAGATTGTATCTAGAATTCTATGCCTAAAATTGCATTAAAAAAGCAAGCTTTTGGAAAATACTCACCTAGATTTCAGTTCTGAAGAAATGTTGTCAAAGAAAGACTTGGATTTATCATAATAGCAGTTGGGTCCCAGAAGGTCCTCCTCCGCATTACCGTCATTGTTTTGAGTTGCTACTCCAGGGTCCCCTTTTTCTTCCCCCGTCTCTGCTTTGTCATCTGAAGATAATAAAACGTATTACACTTCCTTGATGCATACTGAAGAGCCATCTGTTCTCTTGGTCCCTCAAACAAGATTTGAGATGCTGCCACATGTAATCATGCAGTTTCTCAGAACGAGTTTGTCTATGCAGTGTTTACTACTAGCTCAGCGATTCATATTTAATAAAGTCACAAACCTTTAAAGTTTAGTTTCTTCTTGAATTCTTTATCAAGTTCCTCTCTGTTGAACTGTGCATTTGCACTTTCAAAGTCAAAGTCACCTTCAAACTTTATTGTATTTTCCTTCACAGTAGTTGGTCTGTTTTGTCCTCTAGAACGGTTTCTGGTTCTCCTGTTTCCTGAAAGAGGAGAGTTTAAACACTTGGTAATGTGCAGGGAGGTTAAATGACTTGCTCAAGACCAGAGGAACCCAGGGTGAGTACTCAGGAGTTTCTGGCTTCTAGTCCTGCGGTTAGGCCACACCTCTTTGAAAGTAATTTCTGAACTTGGCTGTAGAAGACATATTACAGCAATACTTTAACTTTCTGAAAAGCATCCCCGGATGTCAGTCTTACCGTTAGGACAGAGTATACCCAACTTTCCTTCCAGTGTGAGGAGAGGAAATCAGAACAAATACTACACCAAGAAAAGCTGAGGGAAGCAGGGAAAACGATCTTTTCTGTCTGCTATGGTACAGAAAGAAGACAAGCATGGTACAAACAGTCCACAAACCTGTCATGATGGCGAAGAGGAACAGGTCACTGGTTTCAGAAAATCCACCCAAGACTCATCCCACAAAAGGAGCTTGTACTTTGTATAGCTTCTGGTTTCCAACCGAGAAGCTATCAACTCCTTTTTGGAAAGGCTGTAACCCCTTCTACAGTGCTGCCCTCAGGCAAATTAATTTAAAGACCTGAGTGCCTGAAGTTTTGTTTCCTGCCTTTTCTCATTTTGCTTGGGCAGAAATATCTGTTTGAATTTAATTTCACTTTCTTTTGACCTGTGCTTAAAGTGCAGTCGTGAAATAAGAACTCTGCTCTATGGAAGCAAGGGCTCCATAGTTCCTCTCTGGAGGAGAGCTCTGGAAATTCTTAAACTGGCTGCCCTTCCCAGTAAAAATACTTCATGTTTCAGAAAAATCTAGTTGCTGCTACCAACTCACAGCATCAAGTTGTATAACATTCCTTCAAGTTTTCTAGAAAAGACACTAGAATTCTGTCCCTGGAATGTTCTGAACTTCTGTGACTCCAGAACCTACTTTGTTAGGGAAGTATCTCTGGATGCCCAAAGCCTTATCAAGCCTTATTTTGCTCTCAATCTCTGTCCGATAATCCTTCACTGAAATTAACAATATTTGCCTTTATAGGCTAATGCGACTGTTTACTGTCAGGTTAACCTACCTGATCTCCTCCTTTGAGGTCTTCTGTTTTCATCATTCACCTGTCCTTGCGTTTGCACAGGTGCTGCCTGAACTGTATCTACTGAACAAGAAGGATAAACTTAATAAAAGAGCACAAGAACAGAACTGAAACAGTCTTGCTATACACCTTTGAAGGATGCTTCAAAAAGCACTTTCAAGAGGAGGGGTGCATACATACCATTTGTCTTACTGTTGCCCTGTGGAACTTGCCGTCCATTGCGCTGAACCCCTGGAGTTACTTTCACTGGGGGTGGCTTTAGTGAATTCATGTTGTCAACTGGGCCAGTCTGAACAGCCTGCTCTACCATGGGGCTTTTGCGGACCGGGTGAACAGAAGGAAAGCCAGCACCTGGAAAAAATCCCAATGATTAAGTGCCTCTCAGAAAATGTGCCAACACTATTCAAACCCTACCCACTTCTATAGAGAAACCGTTTTGTCAAGAATTACTCAAAGCCTTGAGTGTTTATCATTACATGCTACATTTAAGTGGCATATACACTAGGTAAGGCACTACTGCCACACAAGTCATGGCTCTCAAATCCAGAGCCTTAAAAATCAGGAAATCTACCCATTTATTTCTTAAACCAAGTTAGACACACATTAGATAAGCAAGCCAGGTCAGTCTCTTAGACAGTTTATACCAAAATCTAATTTCTAGGTGTATCCTTGGTTATGCAGGACTTTACTTAACACGATACTTTAAATCTGAAGCAAAAATCCACCATTTTGAAACTGCTCAAGAAAGCTTCCCCACTTTGTCAAAAAAGTTTTGCAGCAAAAGCTTAACCATCTCAACTATATCCCATTTCGTAAGCCGCTTTTAGAAGTCCTTCAACTTCATTGCTTATTGTTAGCTTTCAGACAAAGAAAACCTGAAACCAGACCAGGATCTCAAAGTTACCCTTTTAAATTCCTTCTTGGTCAAGGCCAAAGTGTTACCAAGACTTCTGTTGCTCTTCCATCCAGGCTTATTTATTCACACTACAAAACATGTAAATACTTTTCATGGTTTGGTATACCTTACACCAATTATATTAAAAAGTGACAGTCTTCAGTACTCAGAAGAAACACTGCATTCTAGATTTAATTAGAAGTTTTGGAGTACTACAGGTTTATGTAGTTATGCATAAGAACTGCTTGGAAGCGAACTTTAACCGAATATACTTTAAGAGCAAGAAAAGTGAAAAGCTGAAGAGTACACACAAACCAAGCCACTGACACTTCTGGGTCACCTTAGTCCACATGAGATATACCCAGTAGGTAACATCATGCAGGTTCCCAGTTAATGTACACCTGGAAAACTTGCAAGGAAGACAGACATATCCTAAGGATTATTCAGTAGGACAAAGCTGCTGTGCAAGTTTAACATGAGAAAGTTTCAAAGCTTAGCCAGAATATTGAGAAAGTACGTACAGATAGATGGCCAAAACCAGAGAGTAAGTAAAAACAGTTTCATGCCAACACAAGCATACATGCTTAAGTTAAAAACAGATGAAACTAATTACCATGTTTAAATGCAGGCTGCACCTGGTCTCTCTGCTCTGAGGATGGTCAGTCTAGTATCTCTACTCAACCTTCTTTAAAAGTTTTTACACATAGAAGCAAGCACCCAGAACTACGTTCTCTCAGCTTACCACAACTCGGAAATTGCTTACTGTTAGTCATGCTTTACTAATTGGGAGTCTTGACAAGGTACTATGCCCCATCATGCATGAAGTCTATCCTGATATTTCCTCAATTACAGCAATACTCCTGATTTTTCTATTAACCTATGTCTCTAACAGCAAGGCCACCCACAATTTAAGCAGTGTGCTTGTCCTTCCAGGAAAGGCTAATTAATTCCTCACCCAGTCCAGTTCCTGGACAGGATGCAGCACATCAAGATCCCTAAACCTCAGCCCTCTCCTGATACTTACACAAGAGGATCTGCTGTCCTGTACTTTTTCTTTCTCCTGTCTCTCTAATTGATACTTCTAGGACAGGAGGAATACTTCATCTAATGAAAGGCAAAAATAGCTGAGAACAAACTAGTTCTACTAGCATTACCCATATAAGTACTATCATTCTAGGAGGAGTTAACAAGAACAGAGTGTTTGCAAGTGCCATGCAGTTCTTCCAAATATTTGGAGTCCTCAAACTGCTGTTACCCTTGGAAGAGAGCTGATGGGGCTCTGAAGACATGTCAGGCTCTGAAACAGGTTGTGGAGACGGAGAAGAACTAGGGCTGGAAGCAGCTGCTGATGCTGGAGGGCTTACCAATTTCTCTAAAGAGATAGAGGGAAGAAGAGAAAGCAAAGATATATGGATAAGATACAAGGTAGTGAAACATCTGAAGGACTTGGAAAGAGATACAAGAATCTCTAGAACAGCATTAGAGCAGCTTATTTACAGTCCTCTCTGGGAATACAAGCTCTTTTTACATGTGATGTATATGTAGGGTATGTTAGGTTAGAAATGAACTGGCCTCAACTGTTAGGTATTCACATTACTTTTAGAAAGAAACTTTAGTTATGTAGTTTGTTTCTTTCTTTCATGTGCATCTGTGTGTGTGTAAGTGAAACGCAGGCCTCCTTGCAGTAAAATCATTGAACAAAGTTGTTAACTACTTATTCACTGCTTGTTGCAGCCTGACACTTGGCAAGGAATTTGGTATTAGTTACTGTTACTTGGTTTCACAGTAGCTGCATACAATGACTGTACCTTTACTCTAGCAATTAAAGTTTTTACTTACCTAAACCTAACGAAGCTGCATACTGCTGGCTAAGTAAAGAGCTGGCAGCAAGCTGGCTGTAAGGTGGCATACCTCTAAACGGGCTGTAAGGCACATGTGGCTGAAAGGATGACGTAGAGGCAGAGCCCAGTGAAGACTGTAACAAGACAAAGTACATTTCCATTTACAGTGTCCAGAAGTCAACTTGCTTTGGCAGTGATTCTCTACTTCACGTACAGCATTACTAAAGCTTAATTACATACTGAGAAGGGTTAGTTTACCTCTTTATGATTTTCCTGCATTGTCAGCTAGGTAAACTAGCTTTGGCTTTTGTTGACTGAAGTCTTTAACGCTGCTGCTATTTTAAACATTACAACAAAATTCAGGATGCTTCAATTTGAAGATTCCTGGAGACACTTACTGGCCTTCATTTTTATGTTTACACCAAAATCAAGTCTTTCATCACCCATGTTTTATCATAGCTTTCCATCAACACTTCAGGCTAACTTACCTGAACAATGGCAGGATCTTGTGGCAGAGTATGTTGAGCTTTTGGAGGTTCACAGACAGTGATGTCTTTGATGTCACTTCCTCGAAAAATAATGTATTCATAGATTTCTTCTCTTGGAGGAGCAGGTCTGTCTGTGGGCCGGTCTTCAGTACCAAAGGATCGCACTTTAGCATTAGAAAGATTACTATTAGTCCAGTATTACCATTGCAGCATTGTGTAAGTTAAGATTTATGCAATTAAAAAGTACTCTTGTAATCCTTGCCAAAAAGTAACAAAAAAAAAGTTACCTCCAGAACCCTGAATCTCCTTATCACACACATCTGTTCCCTCAAATACCAACTTTTTAAGCAGCCTGTATAAACAGTTTTGTTTACATCAAGCTGTGAAGGTAAAGACCGTAGACCAGCTGGAGTGAAGAATCCTACTCCAAAACAGAGGACTTCCCCACAGTGCTATACTGCCATATTCCCCTTCCCTCCCCAGCCCCTGTCCTATGTAAGCATTCAGCTTGAGACAACTGCCACTGCAACAGACCACAGGAGAGGCCCCTGAAGCAGCAGGGGAAAAATCTTAGAAGCCTTTAGAGCTCGAAGTTGCACCTTTGGTTTCATATATTTATTATACAGATAGAGGTAAAGTTTTATCAATGACAAGAGCTTCCTATTAAAATTCTCTCCCTACTCCATGCCGCTGGTTTTATGATTAATATCCATTGACCACAAAGAAAGCTTTTAGCGATAAATCCAAAACCTCAGTGCCTACTGAGGCTTTACTGAGTCCCAGTTATAGAACCCTTCAGCAGGTACTAACCAGTGATGTTACACATTAGAGTGGAAAAAAAGCTGCAATTGACTGTGTGGCAGCTACCCTGTAGAAGCATAAATTAATTTGAGCCATTAAAGAGGAAGAGGTCAGACTCAGACTTACTGGATTGTTAGTGCAGGAAAATAGGTAGCACAGTTACATCAGACACTGACATACAAAAGCTTGAAATTTTGGCCACAAGTTACAGAAGCTCATCAAGTTTACTAGTCTAGTTGTTTTCTGTCTTCGTGAGACTTTGCCAGTTCAGATAAGCACCAGCACATACTGGTTTGATGTACGCTTTCTGCCAATAGAAGAATTCTGTATTGCAGTTGTATCAATCACTTCTAGCAGGTCACCAGAAAAGTACTCAACCTCTCTGCCAGGACATGCCACGATTCCTGCAGTATCTTTACAAATTACATCCTTAACAGACCTTTCACAAGCACCTGCCATGTCACAGTCTGTGGTCATGTGCCAGCCAGCTGCCATTCCCACTGCACAGCTGGAAAGATATAAGCAGAGACAGGCCTGTCACATGGATGATAGGGGACGGGGGGTACCACAGCTTCCCTAGAAAAAAGGCAGCAAAAAAGTAGGTCCACTCAACCCCAGTGTTGAGCATCCCTGGTATACTATACTGTTAATAACTTACTAGGAGCGTTGACAGTTGTAGACAGGGCTACTCATCAAGAGTCCTGTTCTCAGAGATGAAAGCTGCATCCAGGTGGTTCCCCCCACCAGGCAGCAGTTAGTGCTGCAAGCGGTCTCCACCTCTGTTCAACATGTATGTCAGCTCAGGAGCTGGAAGCTCTGGGTACAGCAGGTCAATGCAAACTTTGTCCCTATCACGCTGATGCTGTTTAGCACCTCAGCTTACACCAGACTGGAAGGGAATCTTAACTGGTGCAAGGACAAGCTGTCAGTCACTTCCTTCGAATGACCGTCTTCCATTAGTTCCTAGGGCATATAACCTCTCCAAGTTATTTTAGATCTCCAGCTGCTGTTTGATCATATTACAGCTGTAACCTAGTCAACTAGAAGCAGATTATAAACTGAATGCAATGCTTGTAGCCTTTTAGACGTGAACTGTACCACTGATATCCCTGCTCAAGATTAGATTATTACAGCACACAGCTCATGGCAAAACATACTAAAGCTATCCAGGGACTACTGCAGAATCCCACGGCTGGCTTGGAAAGCACCACGTCTTCTCTGAGCACCGGGATCAGCCTGTCAGCTTCCACCTGGAAAAACACATGACCTGCAAAGCCCAAAGCTGTCCAGGCAGCCTCTCAGTTGGCTGGTCCCAAGGTTTCTAACTAAAAAGGTGGAAAACTATGTCCTTGTTGTAGACAAAACAGCAGTGAGGGCATTTGAAAGAGCTCTAGGAGTTGAGCACGCCCACCCATGCATTTGAAGTGTTTAACGGTTTCTGGCAAATCACAAAATACAGCTTTAACTTTCTGCGGAGGTCTGAAGGGCTCTCTCCCGTGAAGAGTTACAGTGCCTATTGTTTACAGATGAACAGGAAATCAATCCCACACCACGCTGCAGCTAGTGTTTTACAATACAGTTTGTATTCATGTATAGGGCTCTGTTGAGCTAGACCTCTGAAGGGTCAGGAAGCATAACAAGAGTGACTGGATGTCTGGAAAGCTGAGCTTACATGGATATTTCTGGCTCAAAACCTCTAGTTTCTTCAGACTTCTACAGAAGGGGGTGTAAGCTTCTGATGTTCACTGCCGACAGGACAGTAATGGGCTTAAGCTTCCTTTATTTGCAATTTAAGTTTAGCATCTAACAAGACAGACAACTTTCTTGCAGTGCTTATTTAAGCACATGGAATCTCCTTATCCAGTGTTTAAGATATTGTGCAAGTGTTGAGATTTAACAGGAACCAAATAAATCAATTGAAGTTAGTTCTGCTTCGAATAAGAGTCTGAACCAGATTCCTTCCTGAGGTCTCTTTCAACCTTAGTTTTTCTTTATATCACTTGGATGATAGAAGTCAAAAGAATAGCACTTACATTACATACTAGAGTTGTCTGAGCCTTAAACAGTGGCATCTAGGGCTTAATAATAATTTACTAGTTATCTGGACAACTTCAACTGCATGTCAGTAATTCATGGTTCTTCTAACCCCTCGGAGATCAAGTGTTTTAAACTGCTGTCCCCCCCTAAGCACAGGGTTGATATTGCTGTCACCGACTTCAACATTGTTGCTACGTTCATAATTCTGACACTAATTTTGATAGAAAGTCTCTAAATTTGAAAAACCCTTGAGTTAAAATGAAAAGCAGGGTTTGTACTGTAAAGTTTATAGAGCAGCACTTTAAGTGGGGAAAAATGTATTCTCCATCTATTGTAACAACTACTTCTTAGGCATTCCAGTTCATCAAAACTGAACACTAAGAGACCAATAAATACAAGAACTGCCAGAAATCTTATACAGAGCATGTACTTTCTCACACCATAAAGCACCTTAATCACATATGCCTTTGAAACACACCACTTAAGCTCTGAAGTAGCAAGTGCTATGTGGAAACCAGAACTATGTGAGAAACCATTTCTACTTGCTGCTGGGTAAAAGTGAAGACTTCCCTGCACATACAGTAAAGGAATTGCATCCTTCCTGCAACCTCTCAATTACTTTGAGTGAAACACTAACATCAATAGCTCCATTTGTATATTTAAATAAACAGCTATATCCCTAGAAAAAAGTGAATTTGTGAAAACTCACATTTTTAACTTCAGAATACACACTAATAGGTGCCAAATACTCATGTCTAGCATCACATAAACATCATTATACTGAATAAATATCGTGGCACAGGGCTGCCTTGAGGATAGTTGAGAATCAGACAAGTCGGTGTGCCAGCAGATAGTCTTTCAAAACAAAAGATGTTTGGTTTGTGGACAATCCTGATGGGTTGCTGAAGGCAATGAAGGTATGAACTTCCCAGAACAGGGAAGGACAAAACTCAGGGAAAGAAAAAGCTGATGCACAGTAGCTAGAGTAGCCAAACTGGACATTAAAAGCAGTACAGAAATAAAATCTTGTTTGAGAGACTAAACAAGACAGGACAGGTTTTTCTGAGAGTAAATACGGGAGTTCCCAGCACAGGTGACAACTGAATCCAATAAAACCATTTAAATAGAAGATAAAAATCACTATTTCTACAGGGAAACGAGATGCAAAGCCTTGACGAGCAGCCTGCGAGGTAGGAAGAGCCAGACCCACGTGCGGATACCCCACAGTGCTCTGTACGCAAGCTCTCACCCTCTTCACCTGAGCAGAGTCCAGTTATTGATCACGAAAAGAACAAAGACACATCAGCAGTAACTCTCTTTTCCCCACCACTGGCCTGGGGCCCTGCTCAAGCCAAGCACCGAGATACTGCCGGGCATCTACGTACAGACAGGAGAGGGGAACCAAACCATGAACAGCGATGCAGACCATCACCCTTCTGGCTCTGACAACAGTAAGAGGAGCCAGCACTGCTGGCAGCTCTCCTTCCTCTTCAGGGGACTGGTAACTTCCCGTGAAAACCAAGGGCTCCTCAGCATCCCGTGCCCTGCCCGCCCCAAGCGCCCCTCCGGACAGGCACAGCAAGCCCCCGCCACGGCCCCTGCCCGTCCCCGCGTCGCGGAGCGGCCTCCCAAATGCTGACTCACGGAAAGCCAGCAGCGCCGAAGGCACGGGGCTCCAACCCCGCCGCCCCCCCAGCTCCTCGCACCCCGCCCCGGCCGCAAGCGCGGCCGAGCCTCGGGCCCCGCCGCAGCCCCTCAGGGCGGGCGGGCTCCGGCCGCCGCTCGCCCAAGCCGGGCTCATTGTTCAGGGGATGGAGGCGGCGGACGAGGCGGGCGGGCCCCCCGCGTCCCCTCAGCGAGCGCCGGGCCGCGGCGACGGCGCCAGAGCCAGCCTAGGCCCGACCCACCCCCCCTCCCCGGCCCCGGGAGGGCCCCGCCGCGCCGCCTCACCCTTGGCCAGCGCCACGGTGGAGTTCTCGGTGTCGATGGTGTACAGGATGCCCTCATAGCGGATCTGCGCCTTGGAGATCAGGCTGATCTTGCTGCCGATGTAGGGGGTCCCCGAGCTCATGGCGCCGCTGGGCAGGGCCGAGGGGAGGGAGGAGGCCGCGCGGGTCGCCGCACCGCCGCGCGGAGCCGCCGCGCCCGCCCACGCACACTGCGGAGCCGGGAGCCCCGCCGCGCCCGCCTTATATAGGGCGGAGGGAGACGGGCTGGGGGGGAGGCAGGGCGGGGGCGTGCTGCGGCCCCGCCGCGCATGCGCCGCCAGCGCCTGCTATTGACCAGACGGGAGACGGGGTCAGACGCGGAGGGAAGGGAGGGGGGTGAGGAGGGGGGGGAAGCCCGGAGCCCGCGTCACGTGACCAGCCCAGGCGAGGGTGCCACGTGCGCTGCGGGCGGGGCGGAGCGAGGCGAGGCGGGGCGGGGCGGGGCGGGGCAAGAGCTCGCGCCCTTCCCGCGCTGTACCGCAGCCGCCACGGCTGAGGGGAGAGCAGAGCGGGGGGCGGGCCCCGCCCGGCGGCGGGTAGCGGCAGGGCAGGGCAGGGCCGGGCCGGGCAGGGCCGCGTTACTGATACGGACGAACCGCGTGTGAGTGCCCGGTCACCCGTGTCGCAGAGATTTTGTCACATAACGCGAGGGGGGGGGTGTCGTCTTCCCAGCACCACCCCCCGCCGAGCCGGTCTCTGAGGGGAGCTTTTCCCGCCCTGAGAGCCGCCTGCCGCCTCACCTCACCCCGCTCCCCACCAGGCCCCCCTGGGGTTCTGCAGCAGAGCGGCTGCTCCAAGGCTGCCCGCGGACGCCAGCTGCTTCAAGCCGCAGCAGCGCTCTGACGAGAACAGGGATGGCTGCCTCCTGCCCGAGCCTCCCTCTGGTGCCATGGCAGTTGAAGAGCCTGGTTGCGTGCTGGAAGAGCCTTTGGTGCATGCCGGGGGCCTGCCCCGTGAGGCGCACACCGTGCCTTTGTTCAGCAGGCGAGATGGGATGCACCCGCTCTGCCGATGGCGGCAAGTCACATCGTGGCGGAGGGACCACAATGCTAGGCCGCAGCTGGAGAATGAATCTTTCAGTGCAGCGTCTCCTGGGATTTCTCCGGCTCCCCAGCCATCTGCGGGTCAATGAGAGACAACCGGTAGCATCTGGCAGACATAGTCACAGGAGGTGAAGTCACTAACCAACGTGAGGGTGGATGGGGATCGGGCAGGGCAGTTACATTTGGGGCAGCAGGTCAGAGTGCACAAATCTCACTAATTTGTGTGACGCAAATGAATAAGATTCAAAACCAGCAGCTGGAGACAATACAGTGGGAGCCATTGTCTAAGTGTAAAGAGGTTTGCTGGACCTGCATGCACCCATGCCTTGGTTACATGTCTTCCATCAGCGATACAACAGCATACTACTGTTGTAGTGTGCAGTCCGCAGGTTTACGTTCGTGTCACAGTGACCTGCTTCCTTGCGTACCATGACTCAGAGAGCTGTTCTCCAAATGCCCCAAGCTGTCCACCCTGTGACCTTATGTATTTTATGGTGCTACTCTTTATGCTGTTTATACAGCCTGGAGAGCAGATCTCCCTGTCTGAACAGGGAAGACGCCTTTCTTCTCACTCATTCTTATGGACACACATGTGCAGTCTTTCTAGTGTTAAATTTTCATCGTTCCAGTATGGAGAGAGTTGCTAAAAAAAATAAAGTAAATGATTTCATATATATTAATTGGGCAAAGAGTACGTTTGAATAAGAAAGTCAGCCCTTACAGTCAATCCTTCTAGATTTTTAGCTCAGCCTTAAGTATAACCTATACAGAGCAAGAGAAGATTCCTTTTTTAGTGCAGTAAACAGTGCCCTTTAGCGGGCAAATTAGTGGTTAGAAACTTCCCTGATGAAAAAACTCATCTAGCTCCCCTGTACGAGGAGTGTCTAGTTTAAGAATGTGGAAAAGTTCAAATGGAGAAAAAATAGGGCAGGAAATAATAATAATAATAAAATGCTCAGTTCAGGGCAGTCACAATTTGAATGGGAAAAATGATGTCAGTATGGGCAATGCAACCAACGGTAGAGAAGCAGTACTCCCTCTTTTGGTTTATATTCTCCAACTCCACAATATATTTAACTTTATGTTCCTTATTTCCACTCTTAAAATATTCTTTAGAAATGGGTTTTTCAGTTCAACTCGTTTTTTTCTTTATGCACACCAAAATGTCATAAGCACTTCTAGTTTCAGTATTTTGTTCTGTATTCAGCAAAAGGAATTATGATTGTTTCATCCTTTCACTTTTTTTTAAATACCAGGAAAGAGAAAGGGACGATCATGTACCCATACAGCAATGTGGATCCCCCAGGAAGACTAATTAATGTGGAAAAGGAAGAATACACCAAAGTGGCATAAACTCTACACTGGTAAGGAGAGATATGCAAACATACAGAATTTTAGTTATAATCATCATGGCCATAAATCGACCTGCCTCTGGAGGATACTGTCATTGTAATGAATTTACTCAGTATCTTTTGTTTGACAACACTCAGAGATAACTAGTGATCATCAAGAAGAAATATGACACCTGACATTTTAAATGCCCTGTTAGTGTTATTTATTCTGCTAAAAAATACAGTTCTTCATCCATTAAGTGTTGAAAGGGGGAATGAAAGAGCATCTTTCGCTGTGTAAATACATGACAAGTGTGCGATCCTGGGCATCCCTCATATGAAGAGGGAATATTTGGCTTCATATGAAGAAGCCAATTGCAGTTCATCATGGTACTAGGAAGAAACCTAGCAGAGTTGGACCTCATGGTAGCAGCAGACACCGCTTTCGCAGAACAGCATTTTGGACCACTGGTAACCGTGGTCTTTGGAGTCTGGAGGTAGGGTACAGACAGAGTATGTCATTAAATAGCTAGTTCATTTACAGGAAAACCTATGTTGCCAGAACTAAGGAGACTCCCATGGCAGTTGGAATGCAACCAGTGGCATTTGGGATGGTCACCACCGATGCATCTAATGACATTTCATAGCCGTTAAAATAGAAACCTGTGACTTACAGCAATGATGAAAATTTGTGGGGTGTATGATGGTGAGAGAGCACTTACGTGGTGGCTGATGCCCATGTTCAGGGAGCTGAACTGACATCTGGCAGAGTTAATGACAGAGGGCAGCTGTTGGAAAGAACATCTGTAACAAGCTCCAACTGCCGGAAGAAGTGAGCCAGGCACTGGCTGCTGAAGCATCACCTCTTGCACCTGCGGACAGTAGGATATGTTTGCAGTTGGTAGCAAAGAGGATGAGAAAAAAGAGACTAGCATGGAAAATGGAGGAGGTGAAAGTGGAACAGAGATTTGAATTTGGGTGTGGCAAACAAAACAAATGATACAAAGGAAGGGAGAAACGTGAGCCCTAGAGGAAGAAAAGTTAGAAACATACCAGTAATTTCAAAGAAAAAAGTGGTAGCTGCAGGGAAGAAGGGTAAGGTCACCAAGTACAGAACACGATTCACTAGTGGTACGGGGAATGGGTAGTAGAAAAGAGCCCAGGAATGAAGGAGGGACTGGAAAAAGATGGACAAATTGAAAAAATGCAGGAAAGCTGAGAAGGAAAAAAAATTATCCATCTATGTAAGTGTCTTTATTCTAAATAAAGAAAAGCAGAGAAAGTAGAATAAAGAAAAAAACCACGTAAAGTCAACTGAAGGAAACTAAAATAAACGGAAGACAGAGGGAAGGAGAATGGAATAAGGAAATTAAAAGAAAAAATAGAAACATGAATAAGTAGAAAAATTGAAAACTTGGTAACTTTTATTTAGATAATGTGTGCTTAATACAATTAGCTTCTCCATTTCCCACAGTCTAAGAAAAAGAGATACAATGATGCATGTAGGAAATAGTGCTTCATTACATTAGTTTGTCTTGTATCTCGGGAAAAGGGGTATCTCTTCTGAAAAAAATTCCTTCAAAACAATAGGTGTTGTTTTCTCTTTTATTCCAGAAATAAATACAGAGATTGTAATACATGTAATACTGGTCTGTCCTCTCTCCCCTTTCTCTCCTTCTCTTTTTCTCAGTTTTGAATCTGTGCCTCAGACATTTCAATTTTGACATCTTTCATTCCACCCCCATATATCAAATTTAAAGTCAGTTTAACTCCTGGATTTAAATGAAATATTTTATAAAATGTCATAGTTTTAGGCTTGTGGGGGATTGGTTCTCTTAATTAGTACCTCCACTGTGTACTTAGTGGAACTGGCATAAATCTGCATTATTCCATTGCATTTCTCAGCAGTCCAAGTGCGTTGCACAGTCAAGACAAAATATATTTTGCCAATAAAGATGCGATGGCAGAGAGCTTAAACTTCTTATCCAGACCCACAAAGTTTGTGAGTGTCAAAGCAAGACCACAGTTTGGGCGTTGCTGTTTATTTCAATGCTCTAACTTACAAATGTAAGAGGAGGAAATGTTCGCCGTGAGTTTGGCTGAAAACAAACTTATTATTTTGTACAGATACACAGTCTTATAAGGTATGGTGTCAGTATCTGAGATTAAGCTTTACCTATAGAGATTAAAAAAGTAGCATTTTGAATTACCTACTAGATTTAACGGGCTCTTAATCTATAATTTTTAACCAGCTTTATTATAAATACATTCACATTAAAATAGTATAACTTTATTTCCTTGTTGCATGTATGCATTCAATACCACTTTTCCTACTGTAGTCAGTTTACTCTTTTCCCTGCTAAATCAATCATTTTCTATAGGGAAAGACAGTTCTTTATTATAATGCAAAATGATAATTTCTTTTTGTATCTCTGAAAATCCCAAAAGAAAAGAAATGCTGGAGAATTTTTCTGTTTGTGTAGCACTTCCATGTGGAAGATTCAAATTACCATGTGGGGATTTGAATTACCAGTCTGACTTCTAAACTCCTCAGTTTTTTAAGATAGGTTCAATATATCCACTTAAATTTATGGGATAAGCCAACAGTGCCGTTCTGCCCTGCCCAGTCTTTGCTGTTTGTACCTCATCTACAGGGCCTATTTATAAAAGTTGTGTTTGTTTACCTGAACCTATAGAGGTTAGAAGTCATTGGGACACTTTTGATGCAACAGAGTAAGGAGGGAACATACATTTACTTATTTTTATAAAACTGAAAAATCTTGGACATGCATGACATCTTTTATTAGAATGAACACAAACTGCTATTCCAGACTTTTTTCACACTCACATCACTATACTATAGCATCTACTTTACAAGCTGTGAAAATGAGACTAAAAAACCACTCAGTACTAGATATAAGACCAAGAACACAACCCAAAATCCTGTCTGCTGTTGCGATTCATTTCATCGTTGAAGCATGGGGAGATGGAGCAGTTAGAGAAGTGCAAATACCTTTTATACTGAGGCTTTCTGAATCACAAATGGCAAGACGAAGTTATCCTGGCTAACTAGGTGGTGATTTATTCACGGATGTGGAAGCTGGAGACAATTTGAAGAGATCCTTTCAAGAAGACAGGTAAATGGATAATGTATGTGATACAAAAAAGGTTGACAAAGCTGAAGTTTGCAGTTTGGTCACAAAAATTGAAGGATGAAGTCTTACAAGCCAGACCTAGATTCTAAAAAAGGTGTTTAGGCATCTATTTCCCATTCAAATGAGTAAGAGGATTCAGACCTAAGTTTAGAAATAATTAGGGCATAGAGATAGTTGTCTATCTAGGACAGTGGGGAGCACTGAACATAGCCTGAAATACAATGTTCCATTAGGAAAAATCTCTGACTGGTTTGTTTTTTTTTTTTTGCTGCATAGGCTGCTTTTTCTCAGGTAGTGTTGCGCTGAAGTGAACTGCAAGCCTCTGTGCATCCTTCTCACAGAGGCACTGATGTGAGGGGATGGGATGACAGCGGGATTTCATAAAGTTTTTTCAGACGTGAAGTGAGCAAAAGGTGGAGTGAAGAGCATGCTGAAAGGCGAACAGGAGAGAATAAACGGAGAAAGGAGGCAAAAAATTGTCTAAATTTAAGGGATGAAATGATTCTATGATTCTATGAAATGCTGCAGAGGATTAGCCTGTAAATAAAGATTTTGTAGGGTTTCAGATTTATGCATTAACTGGGAGAATAAGAATCTGTTATTTAGCTTCATGCCCAACTTTCCAAGAGGTTCAAGAGCTGCAGTGATAACCAATGATCTAAATCCACTTCTAAGCTGAAAAGAGTCCAAGTTACAACTAGACTATCACAACTGACCTGCTTGGTACACTTGACAGTAGTCTCAGTGGAGAGACTAAGGAGCAGATGGGAGTACAGCCTGATACATCGCTCTGTGGACAGTCTTTTCAGAACAAAATCATATGTTTTGGAGAGTACAAGTTGTATTCACTGCATATTTCAGACCCCTGGATGTTGCAGACTAGCAAATTTCACCATTCCCTGTACAGAAAACTATCTTTACTAACTGAGTTTGGCTGAAATTCCAGAAGTCTTGATAGCAGTGTTTCTTTAAGACCTCCTCCTTCTCTCTTTGTACTTCTTTCTCTCTCTACAAATTATTGAACACATTCAGGCCATCAGTGTTGAGCATTATTTCATTGGCAGTGAGGCTTGAATGGGGTTGAACCAAGACCCTGCTGCCCAGTTCTTGCTAGTGCAAATCAAATCATAGGACAACATATGTCATTGGGCTGAGAACATAGAGGAAGGAGCTCCTTTATTAGATGTTTTAGTTCAGAGACCTCATTTGCATTAATTCTCTATAGTGGACTCTGTTCTTGAGCCAAATAAATGAATCTCCCTCTCCTTACCTGTTTTACAAACGACTGGTAGATTCTGCTTCTTTCTGTTCAGCTAGGTAACGTATCATTTTACCTAGACTCGGCAGTATGCTGTTCTCTCCCTGTATAACATCTGCTGCAATTTTCATAGCGTGAATTGTTCTTGGACTTGTTTTAAAAGGCATGTTTCAGAAACGTCTTTGAGGATGTGAATTATTAGTCATTGTTTTACCTGCTAGGATGTTCTTCATTTGTGTTTGTTACTTTACTTTTTAAACTAAGACTAAACAGGCTTTGGAGTTTAAAGTTTATAAGTTTTAATTCAGGTTTAGGTTAAAGATATCAAGAATGGTAAAATAATTCATAGCAATAGGATTTTAGTGCAGTTTCAGAAAGTAATTTAAGTATGACAATAAACTGGCATTTAATCTCCTTCACAGTTTAGAAGCTAAACTGTAAATCAATCTTCACATAAGACAGCAGTGTCTCTCTGGCTGGTCAGTTCTAACTCATGCTTCTCCTTACTATTGTAGTATTCGTGTACACACTTCCCACATACACCTGAAAATTCTGACATTTACTGTTCCAAAGCCTTTGCATTATTTGTACTTCATACCTCATTTCTCTAGTACTTGATGTATGACAAGCATTTTATTAGTTAGTGCGCTTTTAAACCACATTTTCGTTCTGTAAAGTAACCCTAATAATAATATTTGAGATTTGGCATTTCAATTTTCTCACTTAATTCATATTAACATGCTTAATTTTTTTCCAGAGCGCCTCACAGCTTCATTTTGGACTCTGCATTTTAGTTAGCAGCCTCAGCATTTACTCTGCCCATGACATCACCTGTGACAAACTTCTAAAGGCTATCTGGGACATACAGTTGTTGGTAAGATATTTTGAAGGCAAAAGGTTTGTGCAAGTATAACTCAGAGCATAAACTGGTCTGGAGAATCTTAATTGTTATTGATGAAGCAGAAAGAACCCCAAGTAGAGTTGAGGGTGAGGTTGTAAGTTAGAAAAAAACATATCTTCTTGTATTCTAAACTGAAAGAAATCCGATATTTGCATCTACAAAAGAATGAACTGGAAGCTCAAAGTGACATTGTACTGAGTAACTTTTCAAATAACTATCTGAGCTGTAATAGGATAATAATGCACTCTGGTCTTTACAGAGCAAGAGTTCGTGATTCAGTCTCTGTGTGATGCAGGTAGCTCACTACTCCACCCAGATATAAAAGAGGATGGTGTGGCTTCTGTAGGAGAGATGATCCTTCTGAAATAAAAAGTTTGAATTTAGAACACCTAAAAGCAGTCAAACTGCAAGGGAAGGTTTAAGGGTTCTGTTTTCTGTGAATCTCTTTTAATGACAGGAAAGCTTTAGGAAGGGAGTAACTTGGCCCTGCACAGACTTTTTTCTTTCTCTTTGAGTCAGTGGAAATGCTGGTAATAGCACAGGGGTAAGAGCTAGCATGTTGTATGATCGTACCAACACATGTACCAGTATGCAACTTCACATAGCTTTTAAAGTTGCAAGGATGTTACGTTTGATGGGCTCTTGCTGGGGATAACGGTGTAGCAGGGATGGCTTCAGGCTGCCAAGTCGTACAATTCTACTTAGATGGCTTCATGTCAAGGAACAGTAATGAATGAGTAAACTTGCTGGCCCACTAAACTGTACAGAGCAGCAAAACTAGCTCCTTTTGCTCTGCTGAAAATAATTAAGAGAAACAAGTTTTATAGTTTCATAAAAACAATCTGACTTTCTTACACAAGAACGTACAAATTGTCTATTGCTTCCCTAACTAACCATCTTTCCTAAACAAGATGTTATATTTGTTGCCTGCCATTTTGTCTTAATAAATGGTTAGTTTACACAGATGGATGGGTTTACTGTCCTAGCTAGAAAATTAAGTAATAGTGACGGCAATGTTGTTACACTTCTGTGGTAATGGAAGAGTATTGCAAGTAACCCCAAACAGACAAAATTGACAATTTAACATAAAAACAATTTAACATAAAAAACTTGGCCCTCCGTCTGGGTGTGTCATTTCTTTTAGGTTGGAAGTTTTCCCCATCTTGTATTTTGAGAGATAAAATATTTGTCTGACTTGCTTCAAAACATGTACTACTTTATTCTGTCAGCTGTGGGAACACATCCCATATTTAATTGAGTTATTGGATTTGTTTGGAGTTTCAAAAATGAGCAAAAGCTCATTAAAGGAATAGGGGCAAGCCCTTGAACTCTGTCTCTGACAGTGAGAATATATTTTAGGTAGTGTAAGAAAGTAACCTATAGTCTGGAGTCATATCCCTAACTCTTTTAGACTGCTGGAGAATTCAGAAAAAAAACTTGTATAATAGCCTTTCGTGCTGTGTTTTCATTAAGTCTGAGGCAGCTCAATAAAGAAGCTACAGCATGATTTATTTTAATCAGTTATTACAGAGAAGTCATTAAAAAAAACCCTTGGCAAAATCTTGCTTACATACTTCTTGCATTCCAAATCCACAAAATGTTTAGATACAATCTCATTTCATTATAACCAAAACAAACCTCCTTTACTAGATTTCTTTCATTTTTTTCTTTAAATGATGGTGTTTCCATACCTCTTCTGTCTACACTGGCTTTCCAGTTCAGTGTCTTTTGTGTCTGTTTTCTTTATAATGTCGCTAAGATTAGTCAGGTTGCTCTGAAGAATCCTATCATCCCATAAGGCTTGGTAAGAGCATTTGGCAGACTATGAACTAGAGATGGAGTAGGGAAAATGATTTAGCCATTTTTGTCATCTAAAGATGACTTTCAGAAATGCTTGCACATGTAATTATTCTTCCAGTGCAAATCTACAAGAATCTGGATTTTGACCTACGAATTGTCCATACACTGAAAGTTTTACCAACTTTTTGGCCTGTTAGTTTCATTTGACATTTCTTACTGTTGAGCTAAAATCTCAAGGCACACACACACACACACACAATCGGCACACACACAATCGTCTTTTTAAATAACTCCTCTATTTTAAAAGAGGGGTGCCGTGGGGCTATTGAATGATTTAGACAGGGACATAAGGACAAAGAATGTGTCCAGCTCTGTTCCTGTAACTTACGATTTCTAGGCATTGTGGTAAAACAAATGCCTATCAAATTCCATAGGACAAATGTTTTCATGTACAGCAACTGGTGTTTCATGACTGACGTGGCATTAACTGACCTGGCACTGACCAAGAACAAACAAGATGAAGATTTATCTTCATTTTTTTCATTTATTTTAATTTATGTATTTTTGAAGGTGAGTAAGTGGAGGGAAGCATATAAAGAAAGAGGGTAACACCAATTGCCATAACTGCTCAGTTGTTAAACAAGTGTCCAGTAAAAACTCTTTCTGATGGGGCAAAAAGGCAATGATCTAAGGATGCTGTGTCATGGTATTGACTGGAAAAAATCAAGCAGTCTTCAGTTCTTTAAGGAGTTCCAGTTTGAAGAGTGCATGCTGCTCTGCTCTTGATGCACAGAATGGAAAGTATAGTAGCATCACACCAGCTTCACAGTCTACCTCCTCTGGCTCTTGGCTTCATCTATACACAGATGATTATTAGAGAGACGAGGGAGCAGTGCACAGCAGCACATATAGCATAATCAGTGACAAGAGAACAGTTAGTATATTGACATAGACAAAGAAATTTTCTGTGGCCTTTATATCTCAAGTTAAGTCATCCTAACTATACCTCTTAAGAGTGACCTGAGTGACCATTACTGTATGTCATGTGTGAAGCTGGACAGAGCTGTGAGCAGAACAGAAGCTACCTTCTGACCATAGCAGGCTACCAAGCTTGTGTCTGGAGGCCACAAACCAATTTGTCCATTGTTTTTTAAATTGCTGGGATCCTGAAGAGGATTAAAGGAAGACGAGGACCAGTGATCTGCACTGCTCAAAACGTAAACAGTGAGGACTGGTGGAGAGAATGTTAGATATTGAATAATGCTGGAAAACTCAGGGAAGAACTAGAACAGCTCTAAATCAAGAGGGCGCAAAAGAGTCCAGAACTGGAATATCCGTTGTATTAGTATACGTTTAGGTTGTCTGAGGGTATATTGTTGATAAAACATCCCTGGCAGGGTAATACTTTGCTCACGAAGAATCCCAGAATAATTGAAGCAAAAACTGCCAAAGTCACCTCTCACTAAAAAGAAATGTTTCAAACATATTCTAACAGATCCTGACTGTAAAATGTGCAAACTGGATTTCCAGTAATGAGACCCATCAGTAGGCACATTTTCTTGATATATTCTGTCAGAGTATCACTTGGAAATGGTGATTCAATTTTCCAAAAGTTACTTTAATTTGCTTAGAGAGGAAAGCATTTTCATTTTGCCCAGTCAGTTCAAATAATTTGCTAAATTCAAAATATGTGAAATTATTGAAGCTAGTTGTAGTGACCAGAAGAACCACTAATCTTTTAATAATATTTTTTTTCCCATGAATCATGTAGACTTGCACAAGAAATTTTTCAGAACAGATAAAACACAAATCTTTGTTGACATGCCTGCTTCTTGTCTCTTCCACAGACATAATTCTGGACATTTGCTAGTAATCTCCATTCAGAAAATTTGCTTAAAAAAATACCTGCTAGCTGCTGGGGTGTGTAGTTGGAAACTTCCATCTTCTTATACACGTGCTCCTTTTTCTTAGTAAAGTTCCCTAGCTCTTCCCTTCCAGATGAGTCTGGATATTGATACTTCCTATCTTGGCAAGCAGTAAGGAGCATGACGAGTTAGATTAAGCGCAGTTGGGAAGGAAAAACAGTATTCCACAGCTCTTTTATACTGTAAAGCCTTGAAGGCTTTTAAACAATAATACTTTATCCCACAGTATATTCTCTGGGCATCGTCTTTTGGGCACAGGATGTTGAGTTGCATGGACTTTGGTATGCCTCAGTACAGCCATACTTGAATAACGCCTATGTGAATTGCATGTAGCCTGTATTAGTGACAGTCTTCTAACTGTCTCATAAAAACTAGAGAGGATTGCCAAGGCAGTTGTGTGCTCAGCTAACTTTTCTTTTTGAAAATCAAGCTCATAAGTAGTCTTTCTCTAACAGATATTTTCTATGTATTTCCCAATTAATAACTAGCTATTGTTAAATACCTTGTTTTTAAAAAGAGGATATCCCTTAATCTGTCACGTAATACATTTATTCAATCATACCTCACTATAACGAAATATATTTTATGAAAAGAATTGTTTGTTTTTCTACTCCACTTCTGGAGTTCCAGTAACTGTTATGCAGATATAAACACTTAAATAAGTGGGTGGTTTTGCCGTACCTTTTCCATAGAAGCATTGTGCTAGGTGTTCTGTCTGGAACACTGAATTGCAGTCAAAGCATTGGAGCTTCTGTAGCTAGCAGAAACAGTCTAGTACGCATCAGGACGGACACTGTCCTTAGGTGGAAATAGGAGTGTAGGTAGGTATGATTATCGTAAAATAAAAAGGGACTGTACAGTTGCTTTCCAAATCTACTGTTCATCTCTCTATTTTACAATGCAAGGATTAAGACATTTTCCTGGAGCATACCGTACGTAATTTTGAATATTAATCCCTAACTATTAGGAGCATTAGTCTTCTTCAGGGATTCACCTAAGGACAGCTGAAGTACATGGGATGATTTTAAGATCAAGACTTTAACAGTATTTCGAGATTCCAAGAAGACAGTAAAGTGCAAAGAGGCACTAAAGGTGTTTTATTTATCTCCATGTCCATGTCTGTGCTAAATTCAAAGTAAAATGCTTAAAACAGGAATATTTTTCCTACAGATTGTCAAACATTTGTATTCCAGATGCATATGAAGTCTAGCTGGTTTTGCTGAACACTTGTTAGTGCAGACTGACACCCATTTGCAGAAGAATCGGCACATAGACTTTCAAGTTTACCAACTGGGAGCTTCTGCATAGGACTGCATCATCTTCAACAAGGCCTCCATTCGTTTATTTCCTTCTGACACTCTGTACTTATCAAATTGTACACTGAGCTCTTGTATGCCTCAAAAAAAATTGGAAATGGGGTACAAAGCAGAAAGGTAGGGTGAGATACTGGCTACAAGGACAGTGAAGCTTTCTGAATAAAACCAAAATTTGTGTGGATTCTGTCATCTTGTTTGACTGAACTTGTGGAATCAAGGTATTACTGGTTAGAACCCAACTTTCAGCATTTTAAATGATCAGTGCCTGGGTAAGGAGCAGAGAAAGGGACAAGAAAGGAGAGCAAAAAATCACCAGTCAAAACTATCACTATCGGTTTTTCATCTATTTATTGATGGGACTTCAGTATTCTGACTGGTCAGTTAAGACTCATAGGAGCTGTGTACAGAAAACCAAAAGCAACTCTCCTTCTCACAAACCATCTGTAGGCTTCTCCGATATGTCCCTTATCACCATAATCCATTCTGCTATCACCTCTGTGAGATGTTCCTGTAATGAATTCTAGGCTAACTACATTTTTAGAAAACAAACAGAAAGAGAATTGCATTACCACTTGTATCTTGAGACACAGTCTCTGTGCCATGATCTACATAGGGTAGTTCTAGGGGGAAAAAAAATGTATTTTAAATAATAATATACTAAAAGGAGCAGGTTAAAGGAACTGACAGTCCTCCATTTTCCCTGTATAGCTCCTGCTAGCTTCTACTCTTTGACACCAGAGAGAATCCATACGTGCCTATAATATTCAAGATCTTTTGATGTAATTGCTGATGGGTGAACTACATAGCATTCACTGTATGGTAAGTCTCACTATTTCTACACCAACACCGGTAATTACCAGTAATCCATTACTAGAATTCTTATACAAGTTGCTCTTTTATACCATTTAAAACAGAAGGTGAACAGTACAGTACAGAGGAGCTGGAATCCCAGTCCTGAAGAATCCAGTCTGGAAAGTTACTTCCAATGTCAAACAAAAGGCAGAGTGTATGAAAAGATAAATTATTCAGTAATGAATCCTACGCACTTATAATGCACAAGTTGTAATGAACCTCAGTTGCTCTTGTAATTTTGTAAAGTTGTTTACCTAATATGGTAGATATGCCATATGGTACACTAAAGCGAGCGTTAGAACAAGGACATGAAGATTTCTAGGTTTTTATTTCTGGTTTTGTATGCAACTGTAAACTACATTCAAGCTGTCCTGGAGTGCGAGCGGTAGAAGATAGGCTGCTCTGACCCTTCACGCTGCCTGCTACTGCCACTTGATGATTTCATCCACCTCTCGTGTCACTCTTCCTCCATCACTCCTGGGCACTACGGCCCAGCATTGGGCTGTACTCTTGGTTAGACGCCGTGAAAGAGAGACTTGCATCCACTCTGCACCTTCAGGCTGTAAATCTAGCTTTTTTACCCTTAATAAATCATTTGAACAGCTGATGTAGATTAACTCTTCCACGGTTTAGGGAATGTGACCAGACTTCTATTCTAGATAGTTCTTTGGTATGTTGCTTATAGAATTTCATGACAGCTAAAACTAGCAATGTTCTCGACTGTGGCAGCAGCAAACTGGTTGGGACTACCCTGCTTGAAGCAGCATTCCTGCCTTGTAAGAAACGGGCAACATGACCTACAATGACATCTGTAAAATCGCAGCTACTTTGCAGCATTGTAATCTGGCAAAAACGGATAAAATTGAAGTTAAAAGTCATAGAGAAGGAAAGGGCATTTTCTTTCTCTCCCTTGAGTTTCGAAAGATGACTGAGAAAAGCTGCAGAGCACAAAACATTTGAGAACAAGAATAAAAGATTAATGTAAAACTACTCAGAGAACTTAGGCAGTCCCTTCTAGTGATGCCACCTGATGAAGTGATCAGAGCCTTAGGAAAGGCTCAGCATTGTAGTTTTTACTCAGCAGCTGAAATCTACTGCAGGTGAGAGGAGGACATGAGAAACTAGAACGGTAATATCCCTTACCATAAGCTGTGAATTTCTAAGACTTTCAATTTAAAGACATTTACTCACACTATTATTTGAGGCCTATACATTAAGAACAAATATACTTTTCATGTTTCCCCTGCGAGCTGTTGGCAAACAGCTTCTCCCTTGTACACACGTTTGTGTATTTGGGGGCAAGTAAGACATGGGACAGTACTTCAGCACTGTTCCCATCACTCATGGGGTGAACCAGCGAGCAGAGCAATTTAATTCATGTTACAGTACTACAAATTAAGTGATCATCACAAATATGTAATGCAGGAAGCGTTGACACCCATGTTTGGGCAACCCTAAGTAGAAAATACGTTGTCTTTGACCTATTTAAAGCAATCCCTTCTCACAGATAACTCATAACTCTTACTCTTCCAAGTCTCCACCTTGGCAGCCTTCAGTCAGCCATCAGGCCAGTCAGTTCTCGGCATTGTCAGCCAGGGCATCAGCAGGTGCTGAGTCGGTCTCACTGCAACACAGTTCCAGCCTCTTATTCCACCCATTCCCAATATGTAAGAGCAAAGCTTATTCACTGAAATGAGAGGTGCTATTTTAAACTTGACACCCCTTAAAACTTGCCACATGCTACGATTTATCTTTCAGTTAATATTGTTCCAATAGTTCCATTTTCTGGGGAAACAGTGCTTGGCAAAAGAGAGCGTTTATTAAAAGGCAGGTTGTATTTTTATTTTAACTATATTTACTTCCTTTATGATGGTTGCACAATAAGGTCGAAGTACAGCTCCCTACTGTAAGGCCGGGGCTCGGCAAGACACGTCCACCTGCAGCCAGCGCCCGGCTGAGCACCCCCACACCCCTCCAGACCGAAGCCCGGCGCGATGGGGATGCGGCTGCGGCTGGGGCAGCCCTCGAGCAGGGGCAGGCTGCTGCGGCTCCCCGCCAAGTGCCGTTCTGCAGATGCACGGCTCTCCCCCCCAAGGGTTAAGCGGCCGCGGGGGTGTAACGCACGCTGACACACAGGCGGGGATCGTCCCCGGCGCGGCAGGGCCCCCGCCTCGCGGTGCCGGGCTCCGAGCTGCGAGTGGACCGTTTAAAATCGTGATCTCCCTCTCTTTTTATCCCTCCGCTCTTCCTTTTTCCTTCCCAGCGCCGAAATCGCAGCCACCCTCCCTCCTCGGGCGCGCTTTCCCGGGGCTCGCCCCAGCCCCTCCGCCGCGGGCCCAGCGTGCTGAGTCAGGCTGCTCAGGCCGCGGAGGGAAGCCTGCGGAGACCGCGCCTGGCACACGGCGGCGGCGGCGCCCGCCCGCCCCCGCGGCCCGGCCGGCAGGGCTGCTACCGCCGCGGCCGCACCGAGGGGCTGCAGCCCCCGGCCGCCTGGCGGGCTGCGGGGCCGCCCGCCGTTGCCAGCGGCGGAGGGAAGCGCGGGGGCCGGCGCGCTCCTCCTCGCCTGCTGCCCCCGCCCGAGGCTGGGCGTGGGGCCCGGCCGGCCGCCCGCCCTCCGCCCCCCCCGGCGCGCCGCCGGTGGATCAGTTACACGCAGCTGGCACAGGTGTGGGGCGCCCTTCAGACTCGCGCCGGCGGGGGAGACCCGGACGCAGGGAGCAGCAGGGAAACATGCAGCCATTTTGGGCCGAGGCAGACAAAGAGCCGCGGCCGCCCCCGCCGCTCCGCCGGCCGCCCGCACGGCCTCGCCCGCGCCTACAGCGGCGGCCCGCCGCCCCGCGCCGCCCGCCCCCCTCGCCAGCCCCCGGCCGCCGCGCCGCCACCGAGCCGCTGCCGCCCGACTCCCAACTAAGCCCTCGCAGCCATTTGCCCCGCCTTTTATAGGCGGCCGTCGGCCAATCAGCGGCGGGCGGAATCCCTCTCCGGCCGGTGATGTGAGGCTGGGCGCGCGCGCCTGCGCAGTCGGGGGGGCCGAGTGTGTGTGTGGGGTGGGGGGAGGGAGGGAGGAGTGAAAGGGGAGGGGGGGGAGGAGGGAGCAGCTCACAGGAACCCTCCAAAAAAAAGATGGCGGCGGGCTCGGATCTGCTGGATGAGGTTTTCCTGAACACGGAGGTGGATGAGAAGGTGGTGAGCGACCTGGTGGGCTCCCTGGAGTCCCAGCTGGCGGCCTCCGGCCACCACCACCAGCACCACAAGGCGCAGGAGCCCCTGAGGGCCGCTGGGGGGCTGCTGGGGAACCATGTTGTGAGCAGCAGCAGTAGCAGCAGCAGCCCTAGCCCTAGCCCTGGAGGAGTAGTAGTAGGAGGCAATGCTAATGCCCAAACAGAGAGCAGCAGCAGCAGCAAGATGGGACTGAGTGCCCCAGAGATCACAAAAGCAGGTAACATGGGCAGGGGTGGGGGGCTCTGAGGGAGAGGGGCCCTCCCCTCCCCCCACTCCCCAGCTCCGGCTGCCTCCTTCCCTCACTGCTTTCCCCCCTTTTCCCTCTCTCCTCCTTCTCGTTGTGGCAGGAGCGGGAGTGCAAAGGGTGGTATCGATCATATGGGGGAGAGCCTCCCCTCATCATGCCCCCTCGGTGTGTATCCGCGCCTCTGCTCCCTCCCCTTTATTTTCCCTCCTCGCTTCTGCTTACTAGAGGGTGTTTTATCATGTGTGGGGGCAACCACCCCGCAGAATAAGCCGGCAGTGCCCGTCCGTGACTCTGCCGGTCCCCTCTTCTTTTCCTGCCCTTGTTGCTGGAGTGTAAAAGGGCTCTCTCAATCTCGGGGGCTGAGGGAGGCAGAGCCCACCCCCTTGGTAATGGCTGTGCCTCCCATGCCGTCTGTGACTGCTCCCCTTCCCTTTCCAGGGGTGGAGGTTATGGGGGGGATTCCCTCTTGATAATGCCGCCTTAGCTGTCTGTGTAAATGCTCCTTCCCCTCCCCCTTCTCTGTTGCTGAAGTGCAAGGGGGTGTTATTAATCATGACACCTATTTCCTGTAGAGGAGGAAGCGAGGGGGGATTTCAAGGGGAGGAAGTCCCTCAAAATGCTTCCCCCCCATATCTGCCTGCCTGGATATTTCTCCCCCACCCCCTCCCTTGTTCCAGGGGCTCGGAGGGGGCATTCAACACCTCTCATTCCTCCTCTGCCCTCAAGGGGGTGTTGTCACAACACCAGGTCCCAGGAAGGGGGGGAATTCAGGCCACAACACCCCACCTTGTACAATGTCTTCTCCCACCCCCCCCCGTAGCTACCTGGGAATATTCTCCCTCTTCGTGTTGTGAAGATTGTAGGGGGATAGTGTGAAGGCTGGGACTAAAGGCTCACTACGTGAGAATGGAGGGAAGCTGTTTTTCAGGGGAATTAAAAAAAATGTCTCCCCAGAATCTCTCTGCAATTCCTCCCCTCCCCCCCCCTTTTTTTTTTTTGCTTTCTTTCTTGTTGCTGAAGTGTAAGAAGATATTACAGACCTTCTGTCATGTTTAATCAAGCTCTTCTAGGAGGATCTCCTTAACCCTTATAACATGCATCTCAGTATTTGTCTGTCACTATTCTTTTCCCATTTCTGTCTCCTTAGGGCCAGGACCTGGACTGTGTGTGATTGTACTTGTGATAACACCAGGCCTCATCAAGGGGCAGGAAGATTATTCAGGACAAGAAGCTACATCATCTTGTCCCTTCTCAAAACCAGCTTTGCTTTTTATTTATTTATTTTTAACTATCTCTGGCTGAGGGAACTTCAGATCCAGAAGAACAAATTCTGTAGTAAAGTGGAGGGGTCTCCTGGTAACCTGCTCCAGGCCTTGCAGTACTTCTTATCTTGCCAGGCTGATGTTTTTCCTTTCACTTTTTCATATTTTGCTGTTGTTGAGCCTTCTGATCTAACTGACGTACTCTGTAGGAGATGAAAGGATTAGAGAGTAACGTGTGCTGGGCATAGGGAATATGTCTTATTAACATGTCTTCCATGGCCATTTTTCCCTCCTTGCAGTTGCAGTCCTGTTGCTAAATGTGATGTCAGGTTCTAGAATGGGGAAGAGGTCTAAGGTGATCTTCCTCCTCCCTTCCCTTGGTTCATATCAAATCTGTTTTCCTTATTTTGTCTTACTGTAGAGTTGAAAGCAGGGCTATTGCAATGAATATTGAATCTGTCAGTCTTGGGGGGAAATTGGAGGCTTCAAGATGATGTCTTCAAAGCCATCTTCGGTTTCAATGTACTCTGTCCCATTTTCTTGGCTCCAGGCAGGCAGGCTGGGAGATAGAGAAGACTTGGTGATGGAGGGTGAACATCCTGTCTTCGCTGGACTTCTCTTCTTGCTCATTCTCTCTGTTTAACCTTGTTGTTGTTTTGCAGGAGCTGGAGGAGTGCAAGGGGGCGTTATTAATCATAACACCAGGTCCCAGACTTCAGCTCTGGATGGAGCCACCACAACGAGCACCAGCACCACCACTGCAGCAGCAGGAGGAGGATCTGAAGTCACTGCTGCTCCAGGGACCCTCAGTCAGGGCAAATCGGTGGTTATCAGCACCATGGCAACTGCCTTGTCCACCAGGAATGGCAAGATTGGGACCACAACAGTGCAAACTCTGAATGGGAGTAACGTGGTGATGAACTCTCACCACACAGGAAGTGCTGCTTTCTCTGGGACTCCTGTGACTGCTAACCCCGCTTCTGCACCTGCTGTTGCCCCTCTCGTTAACAATGGACCTGGATCTGTGGGGAAAGGAAATACTGTTAATGCTGTTTTGCCGTCAGCTTCCAACACTGTCATCCAGACTTCTTTCCTTAATACTGCTGTGTCCTCTGCATCTTCCTCCTCGCCCACAGTTATCTCCTCGCAGCCACCACCAAGCATTGGAACTGGGGCGCCTACGGTAACGCTCGTGAGGCCACCGATTCACACAGCAGGACCCACAGTAGCTGCAGCTGGTGCAGCCACTCAAAATGGGAGCAATACTGTGATCAATTCAACCATCAGTGTGGGGAGTTTTCCTGCTGTTGCTACAGCCACTGTGGGATCTGGAGTTTCCCTCCAGACATCGCTTGTGAACAGCCAGTCTGGTTCCACTGTGCCAGCAGCTCCCGCCACACAGGTCATCAAATCTGAGTCTCCTAAAACTATAGTCCAGGCAGTATCCCAACAGCAGACGCTGGCTACTGGTGGCCAGCCCAGTACTACAGGGGGTAACATGATTATTGGGCAAACTATGCAAGCTGGGCTCTCCAATGTTGCTCCCAATCCTGGTGGGATACCTCCTGCAGCTCCTGGCACCCCCACAGGAATGGCTAAAGGCACTGCCAATACCGTGGCACAAAGTCTGCCAAGGACTCCAACAGCAACTACGAGTGGAATCAGAGCAACTTTGACTCCTACAGTTTTAGCACCTCGTTTGCCTCAGCCACCTCAGAATCCAACTAACATTCAGAATTTTCAGTTACCACCAGGTAAGTAAGAGGATTGAGGGGTTTTGTTTTGGAAGCATATTTCTTGCAGGAAGGAAGGTATCCAAATAAGATTTCTTGCTGTTTAATTCTGAATTGTGGAAAATACATTACACTTAACAATGAGAATCGTCTGGTTTTGAGTAGTAGAATAGTAGCATTCCACTACTTAACATATGATTTTGGGTGACCAAAAAGTCTTTTCAGCAGTAATAATTTGAAAATAATTCTGCCTGGTATCTTTGTTACAATGTGAGTGTAGATGAAGCTGCAAACTGTCAAAGCGTGACAATGGAATATTATCAAATGAAGTGTTGCTATTTCATTTGCACGTAAGGCATTTTGACTTTTAAGGCGGTTTTGTCAGTAGTTCATATAACCTTCGCGTGCTGTTCAGTTCCCTCTCTGTCCCTGCATGCCCCCAGTACCACAGAGCACTCATGAATAGAGAAGCAGCAGATACGACACAAGAAAACTACCTTCTTTTGCTTTAAATACCTTCAAAGCCTGACTTAAAAACTCGCAGATTTGAAGTTTATGGTGATCTTTTTAGTCACTGGAGTTCTGACACAAAAGGCAGCCTTCCTATGTCCTTACCTCACCCTGTTGTGTCTAGGGTTGCAGCTTTTGTAGTAGCTAGTCTCGTGCTTAGTGCTGAGCATCTCTAGACAAGGAATCTAGTCTTGAACTCAGTGGGTGAGTAAAAAGCAGGATGAGAAGCATTTCTTTTCTGAGAACTATTTTGTCCCTCCTTAAATATCCTAGATTTGGAGATTCGAGGTTATATATTTGCTATTATTTTGAACCAGACTTGTACTTGGATCCAGTTTCATTTTTAACTGAAAATACTTGTGTGAACCTACACATAGTTTCCTGTCTTT
Organism: Calonectris borealis; assembly: GCF_964195595.1. Lineage (NCBI taxonomy): Eukaryota > Metazoa > Chordata > Aves > Procellariiformes > Procellariidae > Calonectris > Calonectris borealis. Next base: position 14,096,867 of record NC_134328.1, on the reverse strand, counting down.
TTACTAATATATAGTAATAGCTGTATTCTTACTATTCACTGTTTTCAGGGCAGTATACAAAGAACAATTAATTAAATTTTACTACTAGTACCGAATAAAATCAGTGGTGGTTGTGTATCATCTATTTCAATTGGTCTTAGTACATCTACTGAAACTCCTAACCAACCTTAAAGCAATGCACCTGTCACATAACGTAGATCAGAAACCATACTGTGTTACTACACACCATCTTTTTGTGTAATATACTATTTATGGTATGTGATGCCATGTAGTTTGATGAAGTCTCTGAAACATTCTGTGTATCTAAGTTCTAACTGGCCTAAATATTCCTCGGGGTTTTTTTTTGTATAGAAGATTATTGCCTGTGTGAGTAATTTGAATGACACATGTGGCTAATTTAAAAAAAAGCAGTAAAACTCAGACCTTGAAATCCCAGTGCTTAATTTGAAGCTTGTAAATTGATAGGCTGGAAAAGCCTTATTTATTTATTTATTGCCACAGTGTATCAAAGGATTTTTCAGGTTTACAGTCTATTGCCATGTATACCTACATTTTCACTAATGCTGCATTATAAACCTGATTATGGGAAAAATACTACTGTTGAATCCAGTGGGACCTTTTTTCTAGGTAGCTGATATTCTCAAACTGCCATAGCATACTGAAATGTGTTACTCTTAGAAGCAGTGTTGCCAGTCCTTAAGCATAATTGGACCATAAATTGCTCCTTTGGAGGTCTTGATAGATCAAAGTAAAACAATATAGGTTCTAAACACTTGAGGTTTTTTATTAAGCACTTTTCTTGTCTGTCCTACACTTTAAAAAATATTTATAACTTCAAAAGAATAGCAAGACTTTTAAAATAAGCAAGTGTACATGACTGAATACATAGCAATTGGAAGTTGGGTTCTTGCATGATGAGACAGACTTAATATTGGAAATGATTTTTTTTCAGTGGAACAGATTTTTTTTTTTTTAATGGCTTTGGTTTACATTTTTATACCTTGCAAAAGTAGCCAACTTTGAAAATGTTTTGCATAAAGCATTTCTTACAGAACACTTAAGAACTGATGGATGTTGAGCTCTTACAAACATCTCACAGGTGCAAGGGCTAAGCACTCTGAAAGTCTAGCCACATGCAACTGCTTTAATCTTTAGTAGAGTGCATATACAGTCATAGTGAAAGGAGAATAGATGACTATGCTTTTGAAATTGTATTTCAAATTACAGTGTCGTAGGCTGGATTTTTAAAGGCAGTTTGGTAGTATGAAGCTGCAACTGCAGTGCTTGTATGCTGTGCGTCTACTGTATGCATCAAGTTTGCGTGCACAAGTTTATGTTTTTAAAAGTGCTAATAAGAGTTGGTAAGACTTAGTGCATGAAATAGTTTGAGATCATACACTGCACATGTTGCTTTTTACACCAAGATTTACAAACACTTGGAAAGAAAATTCTTGTGGAAGGTTTGACCAATAAGCAGCACATGTTTTATAGTTATTTTCTTACCCTGAGTTACTGTTTCTAGCTCTCCAAAATAGAGTTACAGTTTCACATGTATGGGAAGCAGAATATAAAATGTCAGTGTTATTAACCTGGGACTTGAAAATTAGAAATCTTGAAAGGTTTCAAATGTCCTTTTAAAAAGAACATGTGGAAAATAAGCTCTATCAACACTCTTTAAAATATATTACTTTTAGAATAATGCTTTGTATTGCATCAAGGCGATTGTGCAACAAACATCGACTTACCAAATTAGAGATGTTTGAAGAGCTAATGGGCCGTAGTTGTTGTGACCTTACTGGATTCTGGTATATTGCTTCTCAAAGAAACTGGACTGTTCAGAGCAACTGTGAATTAATAATGGTTTTCCACTACTGACATCCCTGAGGAAGAGGATTATTGCATTTAGTCTTTTCTTCAGGAGCCCGTATTTGGACCTTTGTGGTCCAGTTGGACAGATCTGGGTAATGAAGGTCCAAAAATAACCTTATTTATAGTTTCTTAGCAAAGACATGAAAATATTGTCAGTTAGTTTTGTAGGGGGCAGGAACACAAGTTTCTCTTTATACAATGCTACTTTAAAGATGCAACATCTTTTGAAACTGTGACTGAAAATAAATTGTATGAAGTTCTTTGTTTCGGAGTACTTCAAGCAATAATATGAAATATGTTGCATACAATAATATGGTAAGAGGTAGGAAAATTGATGAGTTTGTTAAAGCATTAAGTCAGCGTTCTGCTATTACAGATGCTCAGAAAAGTCTGCAGAAAAGCGTAACTGAGATTATGCCCTGAGACTAATCTTTTGCAATGTAAGAGCTCGTACAGTGTTTAGAGGTCATCGCTGACACATCATCTTGTAAAATGACAAAACCTGTGTACTTTAAAATCACTTTTCAAAATACTATCTTCTTCAGCAATGCTATAATACAGTTTCAAAAACAACGTCTATGAGCTTATGCTTACTTCAGCAGTATTGTCAACTTGTGGGTTCAAAGATTTGGTTTCTGTTCTTGCAGATGCTTTATGTTGTTACTCTCTTCTGCTTTATTTTTATGAACAAGCATCTCATAATAAGCTTTTATGGTGCTTGCTTAAAGAAAGGAGCAGATTGGACAGAGTGCTGTACGTATACAGTAAGAACAATATAGAGCTGGTAGGTCTGGACAGTTTTCTCTACTAGCTTGGGTGAAACTGAACTCTAGAAACCTTCGCTTCCCTCTGTTCCCCTCTTTCATCTTCTGAGTGAATGTTAGTACTTATGAAAATTTGCTAGCTTGATCTTAAAGACTAACTTTTTTTTTTCCTGAATAAACAAGATTCTGTTACACTCAGTCCTGTTTGAAGATAGCAGATAGGATAAGTTGTCTTTATAGTTTATGTAATTTTTTTACTTCTGCGATCATGACCAGTATTCTCATTAGCAGTAATGCAGTTGTGCAGCTGTAGTAGAACTGCTATCACAGATTTGTTTTGCTTTGTATCTAATAATAAAACTCCTTTATTACTTTCACAAAACTCACTTGAATCTGCCAGTAGCTGATGATAGGGGATGAGACTAGACTTCTTCATCACTTTCTTTCGGGAGCCGTCTCATGTGCCACTTCTGTGGTGACTACAGGATGGGCTGTTTCCCAACTGTAGAATTGACTGGGCTTCTTTAAAAACTGAATGTTCCAGAGTTCTGAACAGTACTAACAGTTGGTTTAAACTTACTGTTGGTGCTTTCTAGAAGCAAAAGGTACCTGGAAGAACATCGGTGCTGTACATCTGCAGACCCTGGAGGATGGATTACATCTGTTTGCACATTCAAGGTTTTCTTCACGGCCTTACAGGCTGGAAACTTCACTTGGTGTTAAATGGTAGCTTAAGTTTTGTAGAAACTGATGATTTCTATCTTGTGTTGGCTATCCAAGAAGGATTCTAACTTAGGCCTTGATTATAGTGGCTTTAGGATTGGGAAACTACCTGAAGACATACTTAATTTAAAGCATGAGTTCAGGTCCTTTTGACTTGAGCAGTCAGACTTTTTGGAGCTGGAGTCACTGAAAAATAACTTCCGCAGGAGTAGTTCAGTTTCCTTCAGTAAGGAGTTCAGGTGCTAGGCTCTCGGGCAAAAGAGAGCGCATAGAAAAAGGAGAAAGGCGGCAGGCTGAGAAGAATCAGGCAATCTTTTCATTGCAAAACAATTTGTGTTACTTTTTCCATACTGAATGTGGCATTCTTTGGGTTACTTTGTACTTGTAACATGTACCCCACAAATGCCTAAAGTAACTAGGAATATAAATAGATGAGGAAGTCTACAGACTTCTATAATACAAGAAATATAGAAAGGAACAGAAGAAATACTATGAAGTAGTGGAATGTAGTTGTTTCTATTTCTCACTGACTAGCAAGCGAGTTCAAACATATCCTGATTATAGTTTCCCTGTATGTTGCATGTGCTGCCAATATTATGCCTGTTAACTGGCATGGCTGTATTTTGTTAAAAATAATGTCTGAAATGCATAATGATAATAGGAGCTTCTCATAGTACTTACAGTATGTTTTACTTTCAAAGCATTTTACAGAACTTAATCCTTGTAACGTGCCTGTGTGGTTGGTAAATAAAGTAGTATGAATTCTGCTTTAGAGCTGGGGGAAAGAGCAAGTTAGAGAAGTTCTGACTTGCCCAAGGCCATGAGGGAATCGATATTTTGCCAAGATTAGAGTTTGGGAGTCCTATACTTGGCGCATAAAGTGGTATCTCTCTTTCTGAAAGGTAACTGTGGATCTCTTCTGTGGAACTCTTCTGGGTGAGGGGTGGATTTTATGTTCAAACCATGCATCAGCAAAAGGAACATTCTGCTTTATTTGAAATCTGCTACATCAGATCTGCCATATGTCGCCAGATTGAAAGTTGTGTTTGTTCTCATTGCAACTTTCGTAATTGAGGAATCCTTAAATGCTTAGCTTTGTACCCCAAAGAACTTAAGACTCAGAGTTGTCTTAGGATTTTTTTTGTTTTTGTTAAAATGAGTGTCATAAGGCAAACCAATGTCTCGTTTTGCACATCTGATCAGGGTGTCTCTTTAAGCGATGGAATCTAATGGGAATATAATTGTGATTCCATTAAGCTATTAACTTTGACTACATATTGTTCAGTTCTGTTACGGAAAATACTGTTGTTCCCAACAGCCTTTGGAAGAGCATGTATGGATTTGTTTCATATGCCTATCTACACTTCAAATTGTGGTCCTTCTGGTTTTTTTTTTTGAGGTATCACTAGGCTTATGATCAAGGATATTGGTCAATGACCAGAAGCGAATGATTTATTTCTTTTGAGCCATTTTGCACTCTGCTACTCCAGAAGTTACATGGTGTTTCTGTGTTCAGTGAGCTAAATGAGTTTTCCATCTCTGGAAATCTATCTGGGTTACTTCTAAAACGCATTGTCTTGGTTTGAGGACCACAAATTTGGATGCTGCCCAGGACTTGAACCTCTTACTAACACAGGATGCTGCAGCAAAGTTAGCAATCTGAGATGAAAATGCAACAGTTTGGGGCACTGATAAGACACAAATTAGTAGCTATCACAAACTCTCTTCAAATGAAATGTTTTGGTGTATGAAGACTCTTACTATTGTTTGTCTTTTCTGTTTTGGTAAATTATACGTAAATAGAATCCTAAAAAAATGTATGAAGTAGTTCAGGAATGCATTGAAAATACTGATACTAGCTTAAGTGTGTTTTAGCAAAGAGAATAGATTGGCTTGTGGAAAGCTTGCTTTCTAGCTTTCTGTTCTTGTAAAAACTGTGTGATCAAATACTAAGCGTCTGCTTGGTAGGAACTACACTAGAAATCACTTAAGAACACAACATGTTAAATGTTTTTTTGTTACTATATGCAGTTTTTGACAGAAATACTTGAAATCAGCATTTTTACCTGAAAATAACTACTCTTGTCAGGATTGTTCTCTGTGTTGAACATTTATAAATGTTTATAACTCCATTTACCTGTCTGAATCTGCTCCTTGAATTTGATGTCATTGCTTGATGTTAAAAAGAAGGCTTTTGCCAGTTGGAAGACAGTTAAGTGTTAGCAAGTTTAACTTTTTTTATGTTAGGCATCTTAATCTCTTGTGAAAGAAGATTTGAAGAGGTAGTGGCATGAAAGGAATAATTTTGAAAATTATGTTTCTCACAACTGAAGACAATGATAGGAATTTTTAGTCGTACTTGGTAGACAGTTATTTCGGTTGTATTATGAACTGTAAAACTGTATGTGAGGGAAGGCCAAACTCTAGAGAGAATATGTGATGCTCACAAGTTACAAAGGGCTTTTTCTGTGCATGGCCACAGGGATGTTCCTGTGTACAAATAGTTGTGTGATCTGTGAACGTTGCCGAAGTTTCCCTGGTGCACTTCTGGGACCAAAGCCTCAGTATGTCTCTATCCCTTTGACAAGTTGCACACAGTTGTTTTAGAGAGACAGAGGCAGTGGGGATATTCAGGCTTTGTTTTTGTGTTGTTTTAAGTTGTTGATGCATTAACTTGAATTTGTTTTTAAACTAATTAAGGTCTTGCCTAAATGCAAGAAGTTGTAGTGTATTTATACTGATACAGGTTTCTTGAAAGTTGTAAAACCCTTCTTGTCTGGATACAGTTTTTGCTGTATCAGCCCTCTTGCATACTGCTTCCTCATAAGAAAAGGAAAATAGCTTATACAGTAAGCATCTTTTACAATGATACGGTTGTGTCCACACTGGAGATTGTACCACTAAATTATTGTGGCAAAATGGTCCCGTTTCCAGCTCAAATGGTGAGACAAGGCTAAAAACTGTACGCAGACCAGGCTGTAATTAAACAGGTGTAAAGACTGTGTGATCACTCATATTTCAAATTAGATGAGGCTTTTTTTTAATTGAGACCATGTACACATGAATAGAGCAAATGATTTTTTTTTTTTAACCTTTTAGGACAGTTTTACCTCAGTTTAATCTGGAACCTTTTACCCTGGTTCTATTCTGTGCTAATTTCCTTCCAGAAATGCTGGTTGTCTTATGGAGATACGGGTGTCTCAAGGAACCAAGAGACAAGTTTTTACCACGAAGCCTCCTGTCTTGGAGTAATTTTCTTCAGGTGTCTTTAGTGTAATATTTAATGTAAACTGAAATAATTGTCCTTGAGGCCTTATTTATGCCTTTAACTAAGGGGTTTTAAATATAGAATATTTTTTCGGTGAGAACAAAACCTTGATTATCATCACTATATAATGGCATAGATTATCAATAATCAAGAAAGAGGTGATAATCATAAGGAATTGCTACAGCTGCGTCCTGTTTCTGCAGTGAGATCTGGCAGAGTATAGGCAGAGTTCAACACCTCAGTAGAGCTGTCTTAAGGCATTGTACAAATGTAGATAGTCTTTGGCTCTGTAACTGTTGTCAGGCTAGAAATCACATTTCAAAAAGGTGAGTTTCTGTACTTGTATTACCAGTGATCAGAAAGTTACATTTTGAACATAAAAGGCTGATTCTCAGCAAAGTGCGTAAGTAGGTTATAAATCCTTTTACCCAGGACAGTCCTTTTACTGTGTATTTGTACAGGATTTAGTGCAGGGTTCGGCTCAGTTGCCAAGCTCTTTTTGTGGGATTTGGAAAAGTATAGTGATAAAAATTGAGTAACTTCTTGTCAGTGTAGAACTCTGTTTATAAATTAGACTTGTAAATTATGAACAGCATGCATCTTTTAATTTTCATGCTTTTTTCCTTAAAATGCATTACTGAAATATTTTTTTCAGTAATACATTGTAACCAGTACCTAGACAACTAATAACATAAAACTCACATCAGTATGTAATATTATTCTACACGGCTAGCATGATTGTTCTAAGGTTTGTATTGAATCAAGTAAGTTTCTCTAGTAAAAATGGTCTAACTTGTCATCATAACTTGATTAGTATATGCTTCTGAGAGTAGTTGAACTGTTAAAAGCCATCACAGTACTGTTGTACAGAATATAGCACATGCTGGATAGACTCAGTACAGACACCCAGTATAGATTCAGTTGAAAAATGTGTGCTCTAGATATCAGAGTATAAACAAAAACTAAGCAATGAAGTGTGGTGCCATGCTCTAGTCTTTCTTAAATGTTTTGAGGGGGCAGCAAGGCTGTCTTAACACCTTCCTTCAGTTTATTAATCAAATATTTCTGTAAGGGAGGGTTAGATTTACTGCCTCTCTCAGAATGTAATAACATCAGGTGCATTCCGCATGAGTGGCGGTGTGGCGAGTGGGACCAGTTGTACTCACATGAGTCAGAAGTACCAACTCCAAGGAGTAGCACTGAGGAACTGCAGCACCTGTGGCAAAAGAGTCAACGAAGGTGACCAGAAGAGTGTTTGCTGAGGGATCAGTGAAGGAGGTTGGAAGAAGAGATGTGGAGTAGGAAGGCTGAGGGTGGCTAAACTGTGCAGAAGTTTATAGAAAAGCATGAGGAGCTGTTAGTTTTTAATAAACATATGTGCAGTAATATTTGCAGTAGTATTAAGGATGGATCGATAGAAGAGGCAAGTGTTCATGCCATGAACTTCAACCTCTTCCTTTCATTCTTCCTTTTTTCCAATGTATCATTTGGTTTTCTTTCCTTCCCTCTCCTCCATGGGGGAGGGGGAGAGAAGGCACTAATTATTTATAAGTGTTAGTCATACCCAGTCATTAAGCTTAGTCATTACTCAGGACTGTGCATTTGATGGTTAGTAAAAATCAAAACGAGACTTGATTTTGTTTAAAAGCTTTCTGGATTCAAGCTTACAGGTGTGAAAATACTTTTATTTCTGTGTTCAGACTAACTGAAAAAGCAGTGCTATTTAATAAATGTTGCTATCAGCCAAATGACATGTAATATCATGTCCACACTCATAGTTTGTATTTGAATTCACAGGCATAGTGTTTGGCTTATTCTCAAAGCAGAATAACTTCTGTATTGGCAGTGAGCGAGTCATAAAATTGCAGGCTGTTTCTGCAGAGGAGGATTTGAAAGGAACGTTTCCACTGAGGCTGCCCTGGGTAGCTGTCAGTCGGTGGAATTGTCTGACGTTGGGTCTCCACAGCTCTGGGTGAAAAGGTGGCATGAGCAAAAGGGTTCTGTCACTGCTAAAATTACAGAGGATATATACCTAGAGTAGGGCATTCACAGTGGGGACAAATTAAAGAAATGCGTTTTTTATGGATTTTCATGTACTTAGTTGTTTTAGGGTGTTGCTTTTTGAAGGAAGATAACGTGGATTCAATGCATTACTCCTCCTTAAGTATTTGTGTGCAGACTGTGGTAAATGCAAAGTAGCTTGCCCGTTCCCATTTCATCAGGTGCTTGAACAACACTAATGTTGATATGCCTTGGTATAAACAAACTGTTTGCCAGAAATGAAGACTAGCTGAGTTTTAAAATCTCCTATTTAGAATAACCGATCAAAAGAATTAGTGACACTTTATTAGTGTCTTCCCTTCTCAAAAACAAATCCAATTTTGGTATAACTGCATTGTTGTTTGATGTTAAGTGTATTGAAATTAATGGCAGAGCTAAATCTGAATCACTTTGAGATCAATAATTAAAGTAATTGGTTTAGCTCTTGATAGTGTTTTTCTTACTTTTTTCTGCATCAGACTAAAGACAGATTTGTGTGATGATTGGGTTGCAGTTTGACAGAGTGCTCTGGTGTTTTGGCTTTGTATGCTTGACTAGAAAGGAATGTTAATACACTTTCAAGGAATATAGCTTTCCAGAAAAGTCAAAATAGTTTCAAATCACATTGTTGTTGAAGCGTTTGTCAATTGTTGCTGTATAATATGACATATTTCCCAGAACACTTCTTACACACCTTTTCAACGAGCAGGTAAGATTTTTTTCATATGGGATCACTGTTAAACACAGTGGCTTTTTGGCACTCCAGCATGACATTATTCCTTTAACTGTTATTCTTAAAAGACTTGTGAATCAATACTTTACAAATGATTCACTTCTTCACTTTTTAGACAGTACAGTTGAGTTCTGTAGTTTGAAACTGAATTCTTGCATAGTAAGAGTAAGCAAAAGCCTTTGCTGTGAAGTTGAGTCTCTTTTTGTCTTTTGACTCTTTAGTAAGAAAAAACAAAAGCAGTTTTTCATAATGTGAGCTTGTGTACTTGGTCTATACAAAGTACATTTTCTGTGCACTGCAGTCAGGATTCTTGATGATTTTGAGAATGTATCTTTCATCTATGTTGGCAATAATCGTAAATCAGCTGTCCAAGAATTAGTATTTCACAGACCGTAACCATTAGTTGTGATCTGTGTGTGCAGATTGGGCATGTGGGGAGAGTGATGATAGGCAAATGGAGTGCTGTAGTAAACTAATGCTGTATCAAAACTTTTAGGCATTGTATCTGGGTAAAATTTGACTTTATTCCAGAGTGACATGGGTTGAAAAGTGAAAGGAGGAAGTGCTTTTGTAGCTTGGTAGCAAGTTCTTGTCCAAAACTCTGTGCTATGCCAATCTTCATGATGGTGTAAAGTTTAGTGCCTGTCGGGAGAGATTCCAAGTGTTTTGTGTTAGAGGTGCTCTGAAGCAACACCTGACAGTCATGTTTTTTTCATGCCAAGTTGTAGCTCACCTTAAGCACAACAGGTGCTGAACATTTAACAGGCACCTTTAAGATGTGTTCGGCATAGTGTGCACTGTGCGCTCTCAACACAATTGTGTGCAAAACCTCAGCATTCATTGCTTTAGGGTGCCCATTACTCTGAAACAAGACGTGAGGGAATCTGGTACGGTATCTCAGCTTGCTCCAGTGTGCTGGACAGCTCTATCACCGCCTGGCAGTTTTATGGCCTGTAGACATGCAACTCAGCAGAGAACGTATCTACTACTAACTCATATTTGTACAGGCTGACCTCATCCGTGCCAGTGCAGTGCAAGTACTTCTGGAGCAGGTGAAGTCACAGAGTGGTGGGTTCATTTTCAGCTAGCTGGCTTGGAGGAGCTGATACCTGCACTATGTAGACTTCTCCGTAAGCCCTATGGTGATCCTTGTGGAGCTAAGACACCTTTATAGAAGTCACAAACCAACCACATTTGTTCATAAAACTCAAGAGCCTGGATTGCTGACGGTGTCAAAGACTTCGGCAAGAAAGTTCAAGTAAAAGTTTTTTCTGGATTTGTTGTGCAGCACAGATCACCTAATGTTCTAAGCACCTAAACTAAGACAGTGCATCTAATGTGGTGGTGCACATCTCTCATCAGGTACAAAATAATGTGTCTTCAATAACATCTAATCCACAGCTATGTTGCCATTTAAAGTTCTGTGCAATTCATCTTGATTTGTAATCACCTTTTCTCATGAGTTGGTGTATAGATTGTCCTTCATGAGCTGCTACACATCTGCTGGTTTATTACAGATGCTCTTCTTTGATGTATGTAAATAATTCTAAATCTGCTAAAAGTTGTCTTGTGTTAGGGAGGATTCCCTTAACTACCCAGATTTTCATAGAGCTGCCGTGGACTAGTAGACTTTTATAGGTTCTTCTCTCTTTTCCTGGTCTTTCATTCCTATAGAGTGAGAACTTTTCCAGGCAGGTCAGTTATCATAAGAGGAGGAATGGTGGATTGTTGGAGAGCATTGATATCGGTACCAGGTTATAATTCCCTTTTCTGCAATAAGTGACCCTATCACATATATCACTTCTGCTGAAAGTTCTTCCTGTAGTTTGTATAGGCAGCTATCCTTTTCTCCAGCTGTCTCTCCAGTATTCTTCTAGCTTTTTTGTATTGGGAAAATCTTAGAAGCTTTGTCCTTTTATAAAGGTTTTGTCATTCCAGGGTCTCTGTATAGCCTGATCCAATCATCTACAGAGCATTGACTCATCACCTTTGCTTTATATGGTTTTTGTGGTGTGTATATCAACTTGCACAACGTTACAGACACTTGCTTTCCTTTTTGTTGCAACAGAATCTCTTCTGACAATGCAGAAGGGATACTATCATAAAGCTTTCTTCTGCTAATACGGCACAGCCCGCTTGTGATCACTGCCAGATTTTTTTGCCATGTCAAATGTTTGCAACATCTTGCCACAAATGAGTATGTGCTTGAGAGCTTAAGGCACAAACTGCTTTGACATTAAGATAACCCCTTAGTGAACTTTCCTGGCAAATCTAGTTAGGATTTGAAGATTTGTCAGGTGTTGGTGGACTTTATGATCAATAACCCTCTTTTCTAGAGATGTTTGTAAGGACTTTCATTTCCTACACCAGAAGCATCAATCCTTTAGTTATTCTTTGAGGCTTGGACATTCTTTCTGAACATCAGTATGTGTGTGTATTGAAGGTGATTCTTTGCTGCCTAACAGTTCTCCCTGACCCTAAGTGTTTTTTCTCTGGAAATAAAGTTTAGTTACTTTTTTACTTTAAAAAGAGAATTTCCTCAGGAGACTGGAAAGGGCTATTCTCCATGCAATTTCAAGATCATACATCCATTAATTCTTCTGTCATATCTCAGCTACTAAAAAAAAGAACTTATTAAAAGTCTAGGTTCCTTAGTAAGGGTTCTGTATTGATCTGGATTAGACCATGAGCTACATCGTGGATAATGAGCAAAATCTGTAAGCCTGAACCTATCTGTTCTTCTGTTCAGTATCTGCATCAGAAAGAGAGATGTTGTCACTTGTGGTCTGATAGGGTGCTTTCTAGGTTTTATATCTCACAGATACGCAAGAGTTTCATTCTTGCATGTTGGTATGCCCAGTGACAAGCATGGGTATACCTTTTTGTGGTCCTCATGTTAGGTGCTTGCTAACTGTAGATGAAGTCTTTCAATATGTCGCCTACTGTATGAATCGAGACCCTGATAAATGGAGCATTTATTCTGAGAGAGGGTGACACCTAGATATGTTGCTGTTTGAGTGGCTGCCTGCTAGGTATTGTTATCAGAGGTGACAATTTTCTGGACTGTGTATTTCCTCAGAACAGTAATCTGAAGATGTCTGCTATATCTGCAGAAAGTTTTAACTCTGTCATTGGGAAGTCCAGCTCTTGTAAAATGTTAATCTTGGTTTACTAGCGAAAACTGGTAACAAAACAGAAAACTGTTTTGGTTTGGGTTTTTTGGATGTAGAGGTTCTCTAGCAAGAAAGCTGTATGTCTCAGGAGTTACACAGATAATCAGAGTGGTCTGCAAAGGCTAGAAGGTATTTTTTTTTTATTCTTCTTCCTTTATTCTGATAATTTTTTTCTTTAGTCTTTGCTAAGCCAAGCCATGTTTCAAAGAAAGAAGGCAGAGGAAGGCATTAGGAAAAAGCCTGGTTTGTGTTTTTCAGACATGTCATATGGCCAGAGCTCTTCACTTTTTATTCCAGTGCATGATTTTGCAAGTTTCATTAATTAAAAAAAAAAAAAACCCAAACAAAAACCACAACCCAACAAACACACACCACACCACCACCACCCCCACCACCCCCCCCCCCCCCGAAAAAAAACCAAAACACAACACTTTGTAAATGGAAATGCCATTAGCAAACGGAAATACAAATAGGAAGAGGCAAAGACGATACACTCTAGAATCATGCAGCTACATTGTATAATAATGAACTTTTCCATCCAAACACTCTCGAAAACAGGAGAGATCCGGGAAGGTCTCCACAACACGAACACATGAGATGACCATTGTACTAGTCAGGAGCACAAGTCTTTTTGGCATAAGGAACAATCCAACTCAATTTTGTTAATCCTTCATTTGGAGCTGTGATGAATTGTTTAATTCAAACCAAAATATGAGCCTCTTTCAGGATTCTCTTAAACCTCCAACTTCTAACAAAAATGGTAATTAATTTTAATTTTAATCAGTTTTTAATGAGAGACTTGGAAAGAATGCTTGAATGTTTGCATTTTTAATAGTGAATATGATTTTATAGTACACGTGGTCAGACTTTCTAGGAAAAAGAAGGCAAAGAGATATTTAAAATGGCCAGGTTTTATTGTCACCTTTTTCTAATTGAACATTTCCAATGATCTTTATTAGTTGTTTGGTCTCAAATAGCAACCCATTTGTGGAACAAAAACCTGGATGGTAAACTTGAAACAGAAAATACTTTTCATCCTTACTTTAAACATGTTTCTGAATTTAATTAGAGAAGTGAGGTACCTTGGTACAATTCTAGCTGTCTTCTAGTAGCTGGTAGTTATTTCTGATCTGGTTCATACAGCATTTGCACCCTTATGCATTGGAGTTTGAGATTAGGATACTTACCTGTATTTAAAATACAAGTTTTGGAACATAAGAGAAAGACACAGGTTTTTTTCCTACACATGTGGCTGTCTGCCCCTCTTTTTTTCTGTGTTGCAACGAATGAGTCAACTGAGAGATGGTTAATATATGTATGGAGAGAGGAGGCTTTTATAGTCCTACATTGACTTTGTTTAGAAGTGGGAAATAAATGGGACTTTCTTTTTAATTCTTAATCAAGTTAGCTCCAATGAGCTTTCTGAACTTCACTGAAAATCCATTTAATGCCAGCTTGGGTGTAGTTTTGGGTTAGTGAGTTTCTTTTTTAGCTAATTGGGTTGGAAAAGAGTCTGTAGTTGGGCTAGGGGGAGAGAAGCTGAGAGAGCAGCTCCATCTCCCTTTTTAAAGAATTCTCAGCAAGGCTGGAGAGGTGTTAAGTGTTCAGTCAAAAATTGCTTGTCCGCACACTGGTGAATTTCTGCACAGAAATTTCAATAACAAAGTTCATCACGATCTGAATTTTTACACCTTTTCTGAAATCACCCATATACTAACAAGCTATAATTTCAAGGAGGTAAAATGTCTTATATCATCATACCATGACTAAAGTTTATGCAAGACTAGTCTGATGTTTGTAATTGTCTTTATGTTTGTATATAGCCTATTAAGTGTGCATAGCAATTTATCTATCAGTGGTAGACGCTAACTTAAAGACATGTTAGAAACTATATAAATTGAAAATAATCGTGTATCAAATATGAATGCAGTATTAAATAGGGACAGATATGAATGTAGCTTTGTATGAATTACTTTTTTATTATGACTTCAATACTTGAGGGAAGGTTCAGACTTTCCATAGTTAGAAATCTAGCAGGATAGTGCTTAGAGTCAGGGTTTGAATTACAAATGATTGTTTTGTCTGTCTGCTGCCAAAGATTGAACTTTCTTGATATGTTTTCTAAAGCTCACATTAATATGCTTTTCAACTGTCTGTTTCAGCAGTTGTGCTATGTTAATGTGTAGGCATGTTCTAATTTTGCATGTAGCTCAGGGAGAATATTTCATTGTTCAGACATTGTGCTTGCTCTTCAGGGGTAGTCAACCTTCATTTTGTGGTTATCTCCCTTCTTTTTTCTCTTTCCTCATTCATTTTTCGGGGAGCAAAACAATGAGTTGACACTACTGGTGTCCTGAGGGGTGGTTGTGCTGTTGCAGGACACTAATGTGTAGTGCAGACCCATTCTTGAGCCTGATATGTATATTGAGCTGGAGACTGGAACAGGTAGCATAGAGCTCTGTGCGGGTGCCTAATGCTATAAAGGTTCTCAGATGCAGGTGAGCTGCTTTGGGTTGGCACTTTCAAATAGCTTTAGATACTTTTGCACTGAGAGAGAAGTTTAAAAAGCAAACACCCCCCACCCCACCCCCAAACCCAGCAGTAGAGTTAGTATCTCTTATGTTGCTTCTGGAAGGAAGAAATACAGAACTCTTAAGAATTTGGGTAGTATGTTAGCCCTAGAATATCCTAGCAAACCTCAAAAATGGTGAATTTTAAGAAAAAAGTTTCTTATGGAATGTCAGTATAATTCTGTGTCATTTAAGGGCTTCTGAAAGCACAGGCATATATAGTTGCATTGGGTCTTTTCAATTGCTAGAAACTAAATGGTAATCAACAAGCCTTAATATTTGATGTTGACTTGAAAATAGCTCCTCTAATCAGGCTTCCACTGTACTGATGTTTTCAGTTGTAATAATATTGAAGATTCCCACTGATTCAGTGTTTAATTTCTTCAGCTGATTATTATGAGGGATGACAAAAATGGGCAACATGAGTTCATTTCCCAAGATTTTATGTTTGTGCATTGGAAGAGGATGCCAAGTTTCGTTTGTGCAGGAATGAGCTTGGTGTAGTAGCAGGTCACTCTCTAGCCTTTAAAATACTGAATTCCTCCGTTTTTTGTCACTAGCCCCCTCCCCATACCGTGAGGCTGATGGTGAGAAAGTAGTGGTGGTTCTAATGAGCAGCTGACAGGATCAAGCTCTGTATTCACTATTAAGGTTTTTGAATTTCTTGTAAGCTGTGGTGGTGGTGTATGGCTTCGCTGATTTAATGAAAATGCCTTCTCCCTGCGTAAGTTACAGGAGAAAAGACCTTTCTTTTTGGGATGGCTTGGAAAATGATTTTTTGGACTTGGCAGCTAAAGTAGGAGTATTTATTTCTACAATCTGCAATATTATAAAATAAGCTTTCCCCCCTCCTCGTTTCCTACAAAAAAACAGTTTGAGAATATTTGTTTCTAGATGTAACTCTTGCCCATAGCACGTTGCGGTCCCACCTTAACACTTCCAAATAAATCACAATGGAAAGTCACCTTTTTGATGTAAACTAGTTTAACGTCTCTGTGTGACTCTTGCTTCATTAAAAGAGAGTTAATATAGAGAATGTAAGGAAAAAATTAGGAGCAAATCAACTAATATAATCTGTTTTTCTTTTGAACTAATTTTTGTAGAAATCAGTATATGGATTTTTTCAGTTTAACACTAATTTTCAAACAGTCCAAGAAAACTGTTTAAGGCATTGTCTGTAAACATTTCAGCACTTCATCTGAATAGAAAAGCAAATAAAAGCTTGATTCTTTTGAAGTAGTCATGCTCTGAGATGCCATAGACCAGATCTCCAGATAGTGTTGGGGACCGTGTATAGGCTTCTTATTCACTGAACAACACTTAAGAAAAACTTTCTGATTTCAGTAGGGCCTCTTGATTTTCATGAAGTTTCCTCCGGTGGTTTGTTGCTCAGAAAGGCTAACTAATTTTGAGTGCCCAGTTTGTTTCCTTAGGTGGCTTTTTCAGAGCTGATGAGGTCCTGAGGCTCTCATGGACTGACTGAGGCATGCTGAATGAATGAGCTCTTGAAAAACAGTTCATGTTGTCCAGATCCTGTTTGTGCCTTCAAGAGAGAGAGACTATAATCTGAAAATCTGCCTGTTAAAATCTGGTTCCCTATAGCTACCCAAGTGGGGTTAAGTGTATTGATCTGAGTGACTGAGCAGGGAACGACTGCCTCATTTCCCTCTCCATTTTATTTTTCTTTTGGGGTGTAACATGGCACAACGCAGTCTGTTGCAGATGCACATGAGAAAGATTATGATTTTATAGCCACTTTCATTACTAAATTTGTTATGGGAAATTAATTTAGAACTTAGACAATTGTATTCCTGTTAATGGTGAAGCCTATGTTTGATTATATTTTTTTTCCCCCCTCTTAAAGAAAAACTAACAGGAATCTTGCCTAATCGCAAAATTTTCTTTTATTTGCAGTGTTTCATAAAACAAATTTCTTAGTAAAGAGCAGATAGGATTTTTACATGATTGCTAATTTTAGCCTCTAGTCACATGGAATTTTTTGATTGGGGCAAATACGACTCATTGTGTGTTCTGATGCACACCATCCTGAGCATTTTGATAGAGAAAGAGTATTTCTGCAATTAAGGTATTCTACACAAAATGTGATAATGCAGCTGGGTATTTTGCTTTTATTCTAAACCACTTTTGTTAGCTCTGTAGTCCTTCAGCAGTACATTAATTACATATGTATCCAACTTGGATAAAAAACCTGAAAAAATATGTTTCATATTTGAAAAGGATGTATGTTTTCTTGACCAATTTCTTTTTTAACAGGCATGGTCCTTGTGCGAAGTGAGAATGGGCAGTTGCTGATGATCCCTCAACAAGCCTTGGCGCAGATGCAAGCACAGGCACATGCCCAGTCTCAGCCTCAAAATACTATGACTCCTCGTCCTGCTACACCTACCAGTGCTCCTCCAGTGCAGATATCAACCGTGCAGGTTAGTTCAGTAATTTGTAGTGTTAAAAACTGTAAGATATTTCTTCCTGTCAAGAATACACCAGAAAGTAAGGTATGTTAGTGATTTGAAGAAACCATTGGTCCACCTGGTGCTATATCGGCTTTTCCACATGGCATAGGCATTGTGTTTTGTTCATAACTCTGTTACGGTTTGGCTGTTACTCATCAAAAATATTTTTACCTAGCTGAATGGCATTAAGTTTAAAACTGTTTGATATAAAGAAGACCATTCAAGACCATATATGGTTAACATGTAGAACTCTTTTCCCCCAATAGAATAAGACTAGAAGAAAAAAGTGGATATGGGTATATGTATACTGAGATCATCACAGTTGCA
Source organism: Calonectris borealis (assembly GCF_964195595.1). Classification (NCBI taxonomy): domain Eukaryota; kingdom Metazoa; phylum Chordata; class Aves; order Procellariiformes; family Procellariidae; genus Calonectris; species Calonectris borealis. The sequence goes on along the minus strand of NC_134328.1, from coordinate 14,078,929 downwards.
TTAAGTTAAGACTAAAAATCCTTCTCACAGTTTTATAGTGGTCCAGATGCGTTCTTTTGTATCTGTAATAATGGCAACTATCCAGAGACAAAGCACTAGATAAGGTAGATTATACTTAAATATAGGATCTAATGTGTTTGGTTTTTTCCTCTTCACCAGGCTCCAGGAACGCCTATTATTGCACGACAGGTGACACCAACTACTATTATCAAGCAAGTGTCTCAGGCTCAAACAACAGTGCAACCCACAACAACGCTACAGCGTCCTCCTGTTGTGCAAGTGAGTTTGTAGAAAAGTAATGTATGCATGAGATACATCAGTTAAGATGAGCTGAAAACCTGCTTGAGACTGCCAGAAATACAGGAAATATAATTGCTAAGTGCATGGGAGAAATATATTTTGGATTATCCTTTCTAAAACATTTGCAGATCTCAAATTACTTTACATTTTGGATGTATATGTATAATTTTTATATGTATAGTGTTATTATTTCATATTATACCTATACGCATATGTATTTAAAGGTGTCCTGTTATTAGTTTGTATTTTAGTCAGTTCTGTGATTATAAAATACCTTTATGCTTTCTGCCTCAAGAAAGTGACACCAATTCCCTTTGGATTTGGAGCTGTGATGTTACTCCTGTGATGGATCTGTAGTCCTCCGAATTCTGCAGCAGAATTTACAATTGCAAAAAAAGGCTGCACTGGTAGCCTTCTCTTCCACAAGCCTTCTCCCTCTTACACGAGTGTCTGCTTTGGTCTATGTACTTAGGGGGATTCTCATAACTCAAGGATAAATAGCGGTGTCTTAGTACGTGGGTTCTCTTCTAATAGCCTGGCCTGTATTAATGATAGGCTTTCTTGTAGTTTTGTTTTGTTTTTTTGTTTTTTTTTTTTTTTTTTGAGGGGTGGTGGTGTGAGTTTAAAACATACTGCAAAAGTGTGAAATTCTCCACATGACTTCCAGGCAACAGTGATACAGTATGATTGCTGTCGCCTAATCTGTTTCATTGTGCTTTCTTCATCCTTTGAGTAGACAGGATTAGAGAGTTTTAATTTAAAACATGCAGGTTTTGCTATGCATCCAGTTAACCTTTTTCCTCTCAGTGAGCCTTTGCCTATGCCAGTGATCTTTCCAGATCTAAGAGTTAATTTACCTAACTGAGTCTCCTTAATTTGCACTGCTGTTATACTGGACAAAAAAAAATCATTCCATCTGCATATTTTTTGCTGTAATGAGCCATTCATGGACTTCATTTATCCTGATTTCCAAAAATGAGACAAATTAAATCCTTGTCTCCTTTTCTGTCTCCCAAAATACCAGTGAAAGTTAGCTTTGGCAGCACTGGAGCCTCTTGTGCATCTTTATATGCAGAGCAAGTTTACAGATGATTTGTTAAAATTCTGAGAGCTAGCTTTAGCTTGGTAAGAATTACTGTCTCTCTGATTGGGTTGTCATTAGTAATTAGACTGTGTTGGAAGTCCATGAATGAACTGTGTACGCGAAAAGTTCTTGCTTACAATGTTGGTTCTTTAAAGGTGGTATTTCTACTTTGAATTACCAACTTGTCTACAACACTAGAAAAATGTTTTGTCCCATTGTTCATCAAAAAGACCTAGGTAACACCTGAGTTTTTGTGTCTGTTGTGCCTTTTTAGAAATTCCTCCCTTTGAAAGTGGCATTTAAGGGAACAGGCAAAAAAGCTATTGCATTCACAGAAACTTAGCGCTCGTTTTAATTGTATTTTGAAACCACAGTGCATAAGGGTATATTTATGGTATTATTTTGCCATTTTATTCAGTAAACAAAAATCGTGCAATTCTTAATCAACTTTTAGGATTTCAGTTTTGAATGGGTAGTGTTTTGTGCCATCTGGTGGCTCTTTCTTTCCACTGCAACACATGGCAGATTAGTAACTTCTTTTTATAGTAGCTGTGAAAGATGTTCTACTGTCCTGTGGCTCAGTTTCATTTGATGGTTCAGGAAAACAGCTTTTGGTACGTTCCAAATAAAATAATCTTATGTTTGTATTCCCTGCAGCCTCAGATTGTTCTGGGTGGTACTGCACAAACAACTACGTTGGGGACAGCAACAGCTGTACAAACTGGAACTCCTCAGAGAACAGTGCAAGGAACAACGGCAACCTCCACTGCTGCCACAGTAAGATACTGAGCGCATTTACAATCTTTTTTTGTTCATTCACATATACATGTGTGCAGGTATGTGCATGTGTACATATATATATACACACATACACACAGATCAGAGTGGAGAGTAGTAAAGATTCTGTGCATAGTTCTGTGAACTATTGGTCTTGAAAAGGTAAACTTTTAGTAGAACCGTGTAATTTACAAAGTGTGAACACAGGTCACTTGAATTTTGACGGCTGTCAAAGTATTAATTTTGATTTCTGTAACAGTTTGTAAAGCACTCCTTTTTTTAAAACATATTAGCTGTATCTTATAGAAAAGTGAATTGTTCAGCACTGCAGAGTAGAATCAGTTTGAGAAGGGATAAGAAGTTCGCATGGACTCATTCAAGATGCATGTTTCCAGGACTGCACAACAGGGAGAATCCATGTGCTGGGAAGGAGGAGCTTTGCTATTTGGTGTCCTGCTAAAACACGTGTTTTCCCATACACAATGTGCCATTCTTAAAATACTTTGTGTTTCCTAACTTCATTCAGAATCATAATTTATTAAATTTTGATAACAAAAATGTACAATACATATGTATATATGAAGCAAAATATTAATTTCAGTCTGATTATGTCTTAAGCGGTGAGGGACATGAATCTATAAATAATATTCTGCAGTGGTGAACTAAAGAAGGACTTTATTTCTCTGAGTATACAGTCAGAACTTATATTAAAAAGAGTTTATCTTCCCTTCTCTGACTGTTTCCGTTCTACCCCTCCTCCTCCTATAACAGGAAACTATGGAAAATGTGAAGAAATGCAAAAACTTTCTGTCCACATTAATAAAACTGGCATCATCTGGAAAACAGTCTTCAGAGACTGCAGCTAACGTGAAAGAATTGGTACAGAACCTGCTGGTAAGAAAAGTTCATGGAAAGTTGTAAGAAACAGTATCTAGGCAAATTTAGACTCAAAACTGTGAGGTTTTTTTGGAGAGGAGGGAGATTATTAAATGTGAGATAAATCAAGTTGAAACTCTGCTTCTTCTGAATTAGAATATATGCATAAATTTTCCTTTAAGCGTGTAAATGATGAGAAATTACTGCTCATATTCATGCATGAGAACATGAGTTAAACTGAAGTGCGAGTAATGTAATTGTTGACTCTAAATTCTACATTTTTTATTGATAAAACAGTGAATAAAAAGATGAATTATGTACTTGAGGGAAGACACTACAGCTAGTGCAATAGCTGAGTGTAGGAAATCACAAGTTTTTAAAAAAAAAAAGTGAGTAATATTATCTGAAGCTAATGTAAAAGCTTGATATACTTAATATTTATAGAATGAGTACTAGCATTGCTTAGCCTAGTTGTTAGCAACCTTTAAGTTAAGGTAGAGCTGTGTATTCCAGATGTTATCATGTGATAACCAGAGGTTGTCACAAGACCAAAATTCAAAGTGTATCTTCCCATGAGGGATATACATCTAGTTTTGTGAGAGACATCTGCCTTTTGAGCATATGGTGGGCACAACTTCAGTTATTTGAAATGGAGGAACTATAGTACCTTTGGAAAAGAGAACACCAGAGATGGGGCTGCCTGGCTTTTCTGAGCAATTGATAAGTGGATGACTGCAGGTCACGTGAAGTATTTCTGTAGGTTCCACCTGGCTCTTTGATCTATAGATAGGACATTCCTGTAATGGTGAGAACAGCTGAAGATGTTTCTTAAAATTGACTGAAAGACAGGAAGAAGAAAAGGAAAGATGGGACTGTAGGTCTTACTAGTTGAAATTTGTAGTAAAATTAGTTACTACCATAAAGCTATTGATAACTAAAAATAGTGAGGGATACCGCTTATTTTCAATAAATTGTTAAGTCTTAAATTTTTTTTGGTGTTGAGTATCTGTAAAAGTTAATTTCTACAAGTTTGTTCATTTGGATTTTCTGTTTTGAAGGATGGAAAAATTGAAGCGGAAGACTTTACCAGTAGGCTGTACAGAGAACTTAATTCTTCACCTCAACCTTATCTTGTGCCTTTCCTGAAGGTAACTTGTGTTCACTAGGCCTTGTATATTTCTGTGCTTGTGTATCAGCAGCAATGAACACAAGCACATCTTTTACCAGTATAGATGGAATTCCAAAATGGTGTAAATGGAAATTTTAAATGGTGCCTCGTTAGACTTTTGCTCCCTTAAAAAATATTTCTGCCTCTTGGTTCCAAGAGTTTGTGAGTATGACTCATTGGCACAGTCAATAATGTAATTTCTACTACAGTGTCACATCATAGCTCTTTTGAGTAATCTGAAAAGTTTTTTCTTTCTGTGACTTACGAGCAGTTTCTTTCCATAGCACCAAACCTATGAATTGATTTATTATCCTCTTTTTAGTCTTGGAAAGAAAACAAGGGATTGAATGATACAGAAAACTGTACCTTCTGGACAAACTCATACTTTTTTGCCAGTGCTGTATACCTGTTTGTATGGATAAACAGGAAATGTGTCACCTCTCAATAATAAATCCCATTTGTCATAAATCTTATACTAATTGGACACATCTCAAAATAATGTTTATTCTGAAACATTTATCGTCTGAAAATCAGAAAAAGTACAACATCACTGTATGGTAAAAGTATAACTCTGCTTGACTAAAGTATGATTAAGGGATATAGTTGTAGGTGTGTGCTGACATTTCTGGGTTCTTAAATGCTTGTTCAACCTTGAGCTGTTCATGAGGACAAAAATTGTTACCATAAGAAAACAACTAATGTAAGAATCCAGTAAAACACTGTGGTCTTTGTTGAGCTGTTCTGAAATCTTCACCAGTGTTCCAGTATGTCTTTTAAGCCATCACATGTTATCGCGTGGTATATATGTAGGAACACAATCGAGGAAGGCAGCATGGGCTTGGATTGTTAAGTACATACCAGGGGTTCCAGATAGGCTTGCATAACCTAGAGGCCCATGATATCCAAGCTTCCACACTAAAGGTACCTTCACCCTGTCTAGCTTTAAATGTGAAGTAGCATGGTATTTCTGTGTGCGCTGCTATCATGTTTTCTCAGGTGCACACAGACTGATACAATGGACTGAAATGAAATGCATTGCTTTCTACAATTAATGTTTTCTTGTGTGATCTAGGATTAAAATACTCAAGCAAATTCTTTCCTTTCTTCTTTTCAGAGGAGTTTACCTGCCTTGAGACAGTTAACACCAGACTCTGCAGCTTTCATTCAACAAAGTCAACAGCAACAGCCAACAACGCAAGCAACGATAGCAACGATTCCATCTGCAGCGGTGCTTCTAAGCTCCTCAGTTCAGCGCACAGCAGGGAAGGCAACTGCAACTGTAACGAGTACTCTCCAACAACCTGTAATCAGCCTAACTCAGCCTACACAAGTTGGTGTTAGTAAACAAGGGCAGTCTACACCACTGGTACGTGAGCTGAAGTGCATCATCTGTTACTGCACAGGGTTTTTTTGATAATACAGTGACTCTTCTTCGTAAATTGGTGGTTTAGCTTAATCAGAGATCTTTGACCTCTTGAGAGAAACTATCTACTAAGGAAAAAAAAAAGTATAATTTAAAATCCATTCTTGATTAAAGTGCTATATTATTTCCTATTGTAGCATGAAATATTGGCAGATTGTCTCAATTACTGCATATCCATGAGAGAGCAGTGTTCTGGAGGATCTTTCATTCCCCATTTCATAAATCTAACGACAGATTACCCCAAAAGAGGAGAAAGAATAACTTTCTCAGGCCTGCACATAAACCAAATAAGAACAGTATAATGTGTAGCACCTTTTTTTCCTCAGCAGTGTCTGAGTGTAAGCTTTTTCTAGGATGTGTATTAATTAATATACATTATTAAATTACTAGGGTGTTTTTGCTACTTAGTACTTCAGTGTTCCCTGTAGAACGTTTGGCATTCATCTAAGCAGAAATTTTCATATAAAATGAAAAGGAGAGATCTCTTTTGTCAATCCACAAATATTTTTCACTTACCTTGGGAGAAAAACTAGTGATTGTATTGGTCTTACTGCCTTTATAACCTAGATATTATAGAAAGAGGTTAGGAACCTAGGGAAGGAATAAAAACTGAACATTGACTAATGAGTGCTGGATTTACAAGAAAATAATTTGGCCTTTTACTTAAATAAATATATAAAGTAGTAGCAAAAGTAGCAAAAGAAAGACTTGCAGAGTTGGAGAAATGGAGCTTGCCAAATAGGCGGAGTTGGTAGATTTCTTTGCAGTAGTTTGAAAGTAAGTTTCTGAAAAGTAGTTGAGGCCAGAAGACGAGTTTGCATAAATGGCTCTGATTGTAGCATTGCGATGTAACCCTACTTTTATGAGTTCACATGCCTGAGACTCAGTCTGACCTAACAATGCAACAGTACAAAGCTACACAGCTGTAGCTTATGCTGGTTCTGGATGAAAACAGCATATGTAGAACTAGCTGGATTATCTTTATCGTGTCTCTATTATTTTTAATTCTAGAGTTTGTTCAGGCAGATCCAGTTTGCATCTGTATCTCTAATGTAGAAGCCACATGTAGAAAGTTTTATCTGGACCTTTGTGATTATAGATGTTTGTTGTTTGTTTGGGTTTTTTTAATAGAAAGATACTTTTTTGTATCACACAAAGTGGAATATTTAGTTTTCCTGTAAAGTGTAATTTATATAAAGAAACTTTTAAATACCTTAAAATGTGCTGATTTTAGATCAATGAACAGATGTGTTAAGATCACAACTTACAAGTTGATTGTAGGGTTTGTTCTTCCCACTTGATTCTTAGCCTTAGTTATTTCTCAGATTGTTTACAGTTCTTTTTTTCTTATTATTTGTAGGTTATCCAACAGTCTCAAAAAGCAGGGGCATTGATAAGGCCTCCACAGGTAACGTTGACACAAACACCAATGGTAGCATTGCGGCAACCACATAGTCGTATTATGCTCACCACTCCTCAAATTCAACTGAATCAACTTCAGACAGGTAAGAGGTCAAGATACTTGGTATATGCTGTATTTGATAGCATTAACTCAAGTCTGGTTTATGAATATCCGTTCTTAAGTGCCCTGTAGCTGTATGATGGCTGTTGTACTACTGCTAAAATCTTCAGTGCATAGTGCCATAGTGGCTGGGGATACACATATGGCAGCATTTACAGTCAGAGAAATTGTTTGGGTACTGGAATTGTGTGGGAGGATCCTGTTTTAGATGGGTGAGATGCTGGCAGAAACTATTGAGGTAAAGTCTTTGCACCAGACCTATTGCCATTACTACCTGTGACTGTCTTGTAAATCTGAACTCTCATACAAATTTGATGGAGTACAAATCTTGTCTTTCTTCTTTCAGTACCTGTTGTAAAACCAGCAGTATTACCTGGAAACAAAGCTATTGCCACTGTTTCGACACAAGTAGCTGCTGCTCAGAAGAATAAACTGAAAGAACCTGGGGGAGGCTCTTTTAGGTGAGGAACCGTACGCTTATTTGTGCTTGTGCTGCCTGGGCAGGCTGCGGAACTCAGTGGGAACTTTTTTTTGTACGCCAGTGGTGTGTACTCTAGTTCTAGAACTAGAGGTGTATTTTCTGTGGGCAGGCTTGCTACTTTATTAAAGACTTTAACAACATACTTGTGCCAGACTGGTTTTAGCATTTAGCTGGTGCTAAGGATAAATATCAAACCTCACAAACAATTCCTGCCTGGACAAGCAAATAGAATTCATTCCTTCAGTCCTCCCAACTCTGCTCGGGTTATTCGGATGTACAGCCTGTTTTACAGTGATGAGTGCAGTTTATTATTGTTTTGTGGTAGTGATGTGTCTGGTGTTGAAACATTACGTAAGAAAGGATCTTCAGAAGACAGTTAGGAAGTACAAAACTGCGATAATACTTTTAGTGCTCTTTGGACTCAAATTATGTTAGTTTTATTTTATTATATAATAAAAGCAAATAAAATGCAAAAATGAAATAAAGTTATATAATAATAAATCTGAATAAAAAATAAAAATAAATATGAATAATAAAAATGAATAAAGTATTCAGATTTACTGTGGAATTCATTATATGCAGCTGTGGTATTGTAGCAGTGTGTGCAGATAAGCACTAAATGTTATGATTATAATGAGTTTTCCTTTCTTAAGGGATGATGATGACATTAATGATGTTGCATCAATGGCTGGAGTCAACCTGTCGGAAGAAAGTGCTCGGATATTGGCAACAAACTCTGAGCTAGTGGGCACATTAACAAGATCCTGTAAAGACGAAACCTTCCTTTTCCCGGCACCTTTACAAAGAAGGATATTAGAAATAGGTATGTTGATTTTTCTTGAACTTTAATAAACAAATTTCACTGGTCTTGGGTTTAATTGAAGGCATTTTCCATATAAATTGATTTGAATAGTTTAAAGTTGCTGGAGTTGTTACTTTTTGTATATTCTGATGCTTGTGGGCAATCATTCAGCTTATGAAAGTAGAATAGTGTTAAGGGGTAGCAAACCTATAGAGTTGCCTTCTAAAATGATGGCAGTTTAACATCAGAATTACTGGACCTGGTTAAAATTCTGACTGTATAAACTGGTAAGGCATAACAAAAATAATTACATTTGTTTTTTAAAAAATAAACCCAGAAACACTTTTATCATATTTACTTACTAGTTTAGAATTGATGGTAGAACAAAAAGCATTCTTCAATTATTTGTTATTCTGTAGTATACAGCATTTAGTAATAGATTGTAAATTTTGTTAAGCTAATGTAAATTTTTATACGTATGCCATTTCCTGTTTAATGCTTGTTTGAGAAATACCCGAAAGCCTTGTTTTGCAAACAGCATTTCCATGACTGAGATAACCATAACATGTTTAGCTGTATTGTAAAATCATTTTTTACAACTGACTTCTGTCCTGGTCATAGGTAAAAAACATGGAATAACAGAAATCCATCCTGATGTAGTTAGCTACGTATCACATGCTACACAACAAAGACTACAAAACCTCGTGGAAAAATTATCAGAGACTGCTCAACAAAAGAATATTTCTTACAAGGTAACTGTATTTAATTACACAAATAAAGCGGCAAAATTGCACAAATTCATGTTGGCTGTAATGCATGAGTTCAAGTGTTCTTCATTCTGTGAAGTCAGGTTGTTTATTCTCTTTGACTGATTTATCTTATATTAAGATATTAATACACATGGTTGACTAGAACTCTTCAGCTTGCATATAAAAATGTTTTTAAAACAAATGCAGAGAAACTGTGCCCTCCCTTTTATTATGTCAAATGTTTAGAGTCTGAGTGATTGTACAATCAGATAGGCAGATAAAAGCCCTGCTTTGAATTCTCAAGAGACTGCTATCTGACAGATGTGTGTTCTTAATATATGCAAATGCCTAAACAGCATTTAAAAAAACCACACAGCTCTGTGAAATATGTTTGTGAGGTTAAAGCTGTGATGATATTAGTTTAGAAGTCAAAATCTGATGATTCATGGAATAGAACAAAATGCTTTTAAGAATTCTAACTGGTTTGACTAGAGTAAATATACACTTGCTATTTGTTTGAAAAGGACAAAGTGAACATTGGAGCTTTAAATGTATATGTTCTTCTACAGTACAGTACAAGCTAACAGCTTTGTTTTTAAGAAATGTAATGAGAAACATATTTGCTCTGTTTTCAGGATGATGAAAGATACGAACAAGCAAGTGATGTTCGGGCACAGCTCAAGTTCTTTGAACAACTTGATCAAATAGAAAAGCAGCGTAAAGATGAACAAGAAAGGGAAATTTTAATGCGTGCAGCAAAGGCAAGTGCTTAGATTTCACACGTTTGCAAAGTGTCATTTTTGACGTCAAAACTGCAGAGTTTCTTTTCATTCTAAAGCACTTGCAATGAAGGGGAAGACTCTAATCTTCAAAGGTGGAGCTTGAAGAATATGTTCTTTAGCTAGAGCTCTGTTCTGCTTTTCATGGTAAAGCATGTGAGACAGCTTCTTTGCCAGTCTCATTGCATTTTCCCCAAATTAAAATAGGTCTTAAAACTTAGTTTTTGCACATTGCATTGTGAAAAAGATTCATTTTATAACTTGGTGGTACTCTTAAATGGAATAGAGAGGTTACAGGTATTTTGGAGACTAGAAATAGAATTCAGAAAGATTTTTACCAGTTGGAGAACTACAGTAAATAGGAAGCAGTTGATGTAAGCACAAATGTAAGCATTAAACTTTGTGGTTTTACTCAGTGACCTGAATATAAGATAGATATGACTAACTAGGCAGGAGCACTCTAGAAATAATTCACAATACAACCTAAGGTTTCTCTTGGGTTTGTGATCCGGGATGAGTTGATAATGTCAAAATCCAATTCTTTTAGTGCAGTGTTCGCACATAAGTTGTGAACTTACCCCTTCATTTCAGTTGGTTCCTGTTAGACCTGAGCTGGAATACTCTGTACAGTTTTTGGGCCCTACACCAAGTAGACTGCAGAAGGAAAGCAATTTAAAGGTCTAGAAAATGTGACCTATGAAGTAATATTACAGAGTAAATCCATTTACTTCAGAAGACAAAAGACTGGGGTGAAACATAAGTCTTCATGACTGTGTTTTGCATATTCATGTAATTCCCTGTGTTTGCGCCTAAAGTGCAGCAGGGAAGACATAGGTTAATCATTAGGAAAAACTTAACATTTTAAGGGTACTTGAGCACTGGATTAAAATAATTTATTTTGCTGTTGGTCTAAAGAATGTAGAGGAGTAACAACAGTCAGGATTTGTTTGAATATAGTTTTATATGCTGCTTTATATGAGAGTATGGATGAAAGACTGTCTTGAAGTTCTTCCTGTTTTCTGTTTGTTGACTTCTTGGAAAAAACAAGAACCTAATAGAATTGATATATGTAGCAAAAAAAATTAATTGGCAAATGTGTGTTAATAGTATTAGACAACAACGTTTGCTGAAATTATATGTGCTGTTACTTCTAAAAGTATGAGATATATACACGTAATTGTAGGTGCCTAAGTGAAGTGGGCAATTGCTAACGTAAACGGTCTGTTGGTCAGTTAGCTGCAGTTTGTTCAAATGCGAGTCTGACTTGGATGTGTAGGTGCAGCAGAAAGGTATGTTCTTAGTGCATGGTTACACAGCAAGGGGAGGAATTTTTCCAAAAAGTACAGGTCTGATTCCTTTTTTTCATATGCAAAGTGTGTATATTTCAGTTCAGATCTGTGTAATTTGTGTCTTGTAATGGTTTTGTTTAAGGCATAAATGTTTAGCTATTCCTTTGCTATTTTTAACAAAGCTGAAAAAGGGAATACTTTTTCAAAAATAGATACTTCAAACTAAGAAATAGAAAACTGCTTTTAATTTCTAAAAATGATTTTCCCCTGTTGCCCTCTGTGGGAGTGGTAGGTATTCTCCACTTCCTGCTGAAGTTTAAGAAGAACTTTCATATGCTGTGCAAGACTTAGAATCTTTAACTGCTTTTGTAACTGAATTAATTTTTCTTTCTTTTTCTCCAACCATTCCATGTTCATCCTTTATCAACATAGTCTCGATCTCGACAAGAAGATCCAGAACAGCTTAGGTTGAAACAGAAGGCCAAGGAAGTAAGTGTTCACCTTAACATGAATTTTTATTTTGGAAATTGAAAGAAAAATAATTAACTGTACTTGTTCTGGCAAACGCAGATGCAGCAACAAGAGCTAGCACAGATGAGACAGAGGGATGCCAACTTGACTGCATTAGCTGCGATCGGTCCCAGAAAGAAAAGGAAAGTAGATTCACCGGGATCTGGATCAGGGACAGAGGTACAGTGTAACTGTAATCTTTGGTTTTGCTGCATCAGCCTCTGTAAAAACCTTTCTGTTTAGAGTTTTTCCCTAGTTTGTGGAAGCTTTCTGAGTGGCAGAAGTGTATTTTGTGTGCAGCTTTGCTTGCTCCAAGGCCAGGATCAATTTTTAGCATCTGTGTAGTGGCATAGGGAATAAAATTTGTCATTCCTTGATTCATGGAACTGGAGGAATGTTACAAAAGCCATCGCTGTTCTCTCAAGTCTCTGCTTTTTTGGACCTCCATAGTTTTGGGAAGAGATTGCTGTGGTTGTAGCCAATCTAAGTAAGAAAGAGTGCAGAGTAATGCTATTGAGGTGGGTGCAGTGGTAGAGTTGAATCGCTGCTAAATTTGACAGGAGGAGCTTCAGGTTATAGGAACTTGCCTAATTTCTTTCTTCAGTTGTTGATTGGCCTTTGTTTTAGTATCTCTACAGCAAATGAGTTTGACCAATTCCATCTGATGATGATGTTCTTGCATATACTTCGTATATTTTACTGTTTAATCTGGCCTTTTAAAAATTTCTCTGCAGACTAATTATCAGTATGCTCAGTATCTGATTAGTTTAATGTTAATTTAAATTCAGGTAGATTGGTAGACTATCTACTGTATTTCTAAACAAGATAATAAACATGAAATGGTATAAAATTGCTTTCTGCATGGAAGACATTCAATGTGGGATTTCTCTAGTGTTTAAAAAGAACAAAATCTTCTTGAAACTTATCATTTACAGGGCCAAAAGCTCTCCTCATTGCTTGAGGATTTTTCCCTGCAGAGTTTTGTCTGATAGCAAGTGACAGGATAGTAATAGTTTAATAATTCTGTTTATTACTGCCTGAGCATTCCACATTTTTAGTGCTAAAACATTTATACTGTAGAAAAGCCTCTTGTTTCAAAAGAATTCGCCTTGTTTTTTACTGAATTGCTAGAAGCAATAATTTACATATGCTTGATATAAAGTGTTAGAGAACAATCTGATTACTAGTAAATGTTACATTTATTTATAAAAAAATCAAGCCTCTTGAGCATCTTTTAAAGTAATTTTGACTTTTGAAAATTACTAAAATGCCTGTTACTGATAATAAGACTTATTTTTATATAAGTTAACAAATTACTGTATTAAAGGTTTATAAATGTGGTTTAAAATTACAAAAATTGCAGAATTTGGCACTTCTACAAAGATAGATGTGTATATAAATGAAGTCGTCTCTGAGGAATATGCTGAAGTATCTCATGCAGCGTTAATGTTGGCATTGCTTACTTATGTATGCTCAACTGTGCAACGTTAATAGTCTGTTAATGTCACTTAGGTTATGGAATGTATTTTACATCTACTGTGAACACTTGTTTGTATTTCATCTAAATCTGACTAATTTAGTTATCCTAGATTAATCACTTACTGGTTAACCAATTAACTACAGGTTCCCTGGAAATCTAATCTTTTTGTCTGTTTAATTAAGAACCAGCTGCTTTTGATCTGATAGACTCACAGCTGTGCTTTTGCTGCTGTGTCACTTGACATTTTTAAATTGAGCTCCACTTGTCACCATTTGTATGCAGTTTGTAGTTAAGGCATATTACAAGAAGTGTGGAAAATAAGGTTTGTCATTACTTAGACACAGATTTGTAAATGTAAGCTTTTGATGTCTAGGAATGCTGAATCTTAATTACATGTAAAATCACTTCTAAGTAGTAATTGTACTGTTTTGTTTCAAAATTTAACAAAACAGGTTGCTGTCAGTTTTAGTTTTATGTCCATGTGGTTTTATTGAAAATTACCAAAAAGCTTCTTAACTTATTCCATGCCTACAGGAGTAGCATAGTTCTGTGTCTTTAAAGACTCCTGAAATTTTACCTTTGCATTTGAAGTATTATAGTCTACATAATAAAATCAGGCTTGTGCTCCTACTAAAGAATATTTTAAAAAACCCCAAAATTAAAACCACTTCCAACCATTCTTTCTATTGTCTTGTTAGTAGTCATATGTATGTATTTGGCAAAATTTAGTTAGCATCCAATGCATTTTCTAATTTCCATTGAAGTTGGTGGAAATGAGGCACCTAAGTTGTGCAAGTGCCTTAAAATATCCCTTTGAAAATCCAGCCTTTAAACTGTTCTAATTACAGGATTTCAATGATCTGATGGTTGCTGGTTCAACAGGTAACTTGCTTGAGAAACAAAAGTCTGACTTCACTGTTAGTGTGGTGAAGCAAGGACACCTGCACTGAACACAGTATACTACTAACCGAGAGATGGTAATTTCCAGCGCAAGTTTAGATTGGTTTCTTAATCAATAATGTACACAGATCATAAATATACTACTTTTACATGTGGAGAGGACTGTATTAGTGTGAACCTCAGCATCTTATTCACATGGCTTTTGCACTACTCTAAATTTTGGCTTTTCTCAAGTCCGGGGTATTCTTATTTAGAACAGTCTTTTAAAATTCTCCAAACTCTCAGGCAGATAAATCTTTATTCACTAGTGGAGTGTGTTTGGCCCTTCTGGTGTCACTAAGTATTGAAGTTCCATTAAAAAAGAAAAGAAATCATTGTTCCAGTAATGAAATTGGAGGGAAAAAAAAATCCATAGATAAGACACAGAAATATAGCCTGTTCCCGATCACTCGGAACACCTTCATTATTTACATAAATACACGAAGAGCAAGGTATCGGCAATAGGCAACTGCCGAAAAGGTTCCAGACTTTAAAATTCGAGGTGAAAGTTGGCTTCTTGGTCTCTGCATGCCATCTACTGGTGACTGTGCATTACTGCTGCCACAGGCGAGGAGGAGCAGGGAGGCTGCTTCAGAGTGGTTTTGGTCGCTGCTGTTCTGAGCCACGCTGCTCTTTAGCTGTCCTTGCTGGACCGTGCCCTTCTGCCAGCCTCAAGCCAGACTGCACCCCTCTTACTACCGAAAAAGTGTTTCTGGTGCATGTGCACAGGATGTGATCAAATCCCAGTCTTTACTGGAAGAGGCACCTTGTCACCGGATGGTGTTCCTGCTGATTCTGATGGCTGATGACTTTAAAGCACTCCAGGATTTCCTTGCTTGTATAAAGGAAAGCATAACAGTCATGGAAGAGTTGCATTAATTGCAACTCCAGGGCTACCCTTGGGATCTGTATGCCGATATTGTGAAGATTACTGTCTCTTCTATTTGTTTTGATTGTTGGGATTGCCTATCATTAGTGCCTTCCTAAAGATAAGAGCAGTGCTTTGGGGTTTTTTTGTCTATATTAAATGTCACTGAAAACTTCTGATTGTTCAACTATTGTTTATAAATAAGAATTAAAAAGAAATCTCTGATCTGGTAGCGTACACATACTGTTTGGTAGCTTCCTGTACATAGTCACTTAGTTCTCACCTCACATGTTTTCTCTGAAAAGTTTTGGAATACCAGCACTGACATGTTCTGATTTATCTGTTCTTCTCATTTCCAGGGATCTGGTTCAAGTGCAGCAGTCCCAGGCAGCTCTGGAGTTGGAACAACCAGACAGTTTACGCGACAAAGGATAACGCGGGTGAACCTCAGGGACCTCATATTTTGTTTAGAAAATGAGCGAGAGACAAGCCATTCACTATTGCTATATAAAGCATTCCTTAAGTAAAATGGAAAAGATCAAGGTATTTTTGACGGAGAGACGCCTGAGGACATTTTTTATATATTTGCAAATTACGCCTTTTTGTAACAAGCAAATGGGATATTGTTTAAAAAACAACCACCTCTTTACATGGAACAGTTTTATATTCCTGTTTATAAATAAACTCTTCAGTATAAGAGAAATACATTTCTGTAACAGTGAGGATACTTACAAGGCCTGTGGATACTATAAAAGGACAATTAAATTTTAACTCATCTCTTGATTGAGTGGCCTTCTTGCCAAACAAGCCATATATAAAGACTGATGGAATCGTTTAGCAAATAACTAGCTACCCTTTGTCAGCCCTGTAGCAGTTTCGACATTAAATGTGCATTTTAGTTCAGTTTTATTCAACTAAATCAATTATATAGGCATATGTCTACAGCAGATGACCTCATTTCATTTAGCTTTTTTTTAAACAGTCAGTTAGCAAAGCAAACTGATTTTTTAAGAATATTTATCTTTCCCCAAAATGTTCAAAATCTAGAGGGATATACAGTTAATTTTAAACATAACCTCAATTTTAATCACATTATTGCTTATTAGAGGCCCTGAAATCCCATAAAGGAGGGTTACTTCTGAATGTTTTAGCAGCATCTGTAAAAATGCATTTTATTTGCTATAGTTTGTAAAGCTGTAAAGTTAAAAAAGGAAAAAAAGGAAAAAAAGAGAAACCTTTTCAGCATAAATATATTTTACTTGCACTGTGTTTTTTAGCTAAAGTGAAAGCTTAGATTAAATAAAATCAAAGTTGAGAGGAATCATCAAAAGACTGTTTCTCAGTGTGAATCAAGTGTTGGAAAATGGTTGGTGTATTTTGTCAGTAATTGTACATAATTTTTGGCACATAACATAAAAATGGCTATGTAAACTATAATTATTTTGCTAAAAGACTGTATGCAAGCTGTGGGCCTACTTTAAAGATGTCCAGAGCAAAGTCCCTTCTTTGTACCTATTTTTTTATTACAAATATACTAATTGGTTCTTTATATTTTCAGAGGTTATTGTATTAAATTGTCTATTGATAGTACTTTTATGACTGTAAATACTTTGGCTTTCTTTGTGTGAACTCTCATGGTAGAATTTAACTCTTGCGTGTAAACTGAATGCTGATCAGTATTTTTATCAACACCTGACAACTGTTACACCCCTTTTATTTTGTCTTTTAGGAAATCCTGTCTTACCATTTTTTTTTTCATGTAAATTTTGCACAGTTACTTGTTCATATGTAAATATTTTACTTTCAAAAATGAAGTTTTTAATTGCTATTGTTTTATATAGGATTGAAAGAAAATTAACTCCTTTATTAAAAACAAATTTATCTGTATTTGCTAATGTATTTTTCTCTCTAAATCTTTTCTCCTCTTGGATTTATTTTTCTTGGTACAGTAAAAGATTAGTCTACCTGAGGGGATGCTGTTTCCTAAAGATGCACTTTGGTTTTTTTATATTGTTTTGTTTTGTCAGTGTTTTGAAGGTATGTAACTTTTATGAATCTTGAAATTTCATTGTTGTCTTAGGGGTCTTGGACAAAGATCAATGAATGGTGGGTTTTGTTTTGTTTGTTTTTTAAGCAGGGAAAGTTTCTGAAGAGATCTTAAAAGTATTTTGGTTTTGTCTAGTGAAGGTTTAATAAAACACCCTCTCCTTGAGGGCAAGCTACTCCCTCAAACACAATTAACTGCGGTGGTTTTCAGAAGAAGGTGTGACATAAAACACAGAATTTGGAGCACATCTATAAAAGAATATAATCAGAGACACACTTTTGATTATTAATGTGAAAATCTGAGAAGGTGTATTTCTGATGCTGTGTACTGAATGTTTAGCTTTTGTTTTGGTTTGTTTTTTGGTTTTGTTTTTGTTTTTCTTTTTTTAATTCCCACTCTCATGGGCGACTTAAAAAAATAGTTCACAATTGTCAGGGCCTAATCCTGCTATTAGATTAATACAAAAATCACATTAATTTGATAATTATTTCTGGCATACAGACAAATCTATCTACAGGCTACTGCACCAAGCACACTACTATTGAACTGGCATTCAGCCCGGCACTGACTTGGTCCATGTGAGGAGACCAGTTCTGTCTCTGAAAAAAACGGATTAGCTCCTAAAGTGATGTACTCACCTGACACCATGTATGACACTTACTTGAAGATTTTAATTGTTTGTAAACTCCAAACTGTCTTTCAAATTGTGTAATGTTATTAAGTGGAAAGAAACAACTTTGACTTTTGGCCAAAACATTGTCATTTCCTTCCTTTAATTGTAACAAGTGTTAGTTGTAAATGTTAATCACCACTGACCGTCCAGCGACCGAGCACAGTATCTGCAAAGCTGTGGCAGGTAAGTTGGGAAGAAACTGACCTTCAAGGGTTGCCTCCAATAGCAAGTTGGGGGTAAGACATGTTTGAAAAATTGAGGTTATTACATGGTGTGCTGTACTTTGCACTCCTTCTTCAGTAGAGGTAGTAGCTTAGGAATAGGCTGGAGGATGAGGGAGTTGGGAGGAGGGAAAGGTCTTCTATAAGACCATAGCTCTTGGTTTTGTTTTAAATAACACGTTTTTTAAGTGCAGAGTCAGCCCTTTGCTCCATATAATTTTTCTCAGCTTTTAAAAGTTCCTGTTCTTGTAGTCTGTACTGGCTCCAGTAGTTCAAATTCATGTAATTTTTTGACTGGGATATTGGCACTTAACTGTATTCTTGGTACTGGAGTGAACACTGCCTCGTGGCCATTGGCATACTGCTGAGGAGATGTTCTCATGGCAGATCAGTCGTTGACTTCGTGGGTTTCTTTTTTTAATGATAAAAATGGTAACTATTTTTGAAGCTTTACATTTCAGAGCAAAGTCATAACTGAGGAGGGGTGGCATTTACAGGGCAATGCACGTCTACAACAGCACTTCTCTTGTGCGTTAGTGACCTGTAAAGAGAGAAACTGATTCTTTTCTGGCCCTAAGCTTGCACAGTTCCACCAAAGAGTGAGGGTTAACGTGCAAGGGAAATTACTGTCCCTTTCGTTCGCCCTCTTCGTCCAGAGAGTCATGCAACTTCTTTGGAGCACCCTCAAACCTGGAGGTGTGTGCATTGAAGATTGGCACAGCTGGGAGGCTCTCTCTGTGTGTGAGTCTATGATGTTTTATTACACCTTTTTTTATCACATTCAACCCTGTGTCAGGGACAGGTTGTTTCTCTCTTGCCTGTAAGCTTTCCAGCATTTGTGTGTGTGACCTAGAGGTGGGCTCTCTACCCTGTTTTACAGCAGTCTTGATGTCTCTATATTTTTAACACCTTTGATTAGATAGTGCATAGCTCTAATGTTCCCGAACTATTGATATCATTCTTGCACAAAAATTTAGCAGAACAAATAGGATATAATAAGGCACTCTGAATTCAGCCCGTTTTTCATATTTCACAGGTGTATAATTAAATAGATATGTTTTCAGGGAACCTATTGAAATATATAGTGAGAGATGCATGCATGAACGCTCTGATAAATGCCATCAAGTTCACAGTAATTAAGATTTTACTGGAGATTTTAATCTGATCCAAGAAGTGTCCCCATATTTCTGAGACTGTCTAAATTACAAATAATGGTATGAGAATTCTAACGCAATGATAATTTTAACCATTTTCTTATGTTTACAGTTATTTGTCTGTCTACAGAGAAGAGTCTTAACTTTTGGGGATAAGTCAGGTAGGACGGCAGCTTGGTTGGGTCCACAACTGTAGTGACAATTTCAGCAGCAGTGTTTCCCTGGGCTGTGTACATAGACCCGTGTGTCCAGGTAAGCGTGCAAACCCTTATGCTTGGGAGTTCAAGTTGGGAGGGATCCCTTCTATAAATACTTCCAGCATTTGTGCAAGGATTTTTACACATTGGTGCTTTAGGCAAGTGTAAGTCAACTTGCTGTATTAATACGGTATAAAGTGCGGAGAGGGAAAGGCTTAGGTACTGTATGTTGATCCTAATCTTTAGATTTTTGGAAATGGCATGCAAGCAGCACCGTGTGTAAGACTGACTTCTCAGTATTTTGGGATATTTTTTAGCAAGTGACGTTTCCCGGTTTGTGAAAGTTGCCAGGCTGGTAAATTTGGGAGGTATTTGTTGGTTGAAGGGATAAATAGGGAGGACAGCACATTAACGCCTGCTCTGTCCTGCTGACCTGCCTTTAATTTGCCCAACATGTGCCGCCTCTGAAGGTGAGTGTCCAAGTCCTCCCAGTTAGAATATCCCGCAGGCTGCAAATTGGGACTGTACTTCAAATTGCATTTTAATAGCAGAGATCAGTCCTCCCCTGCAAAGCTGCTATGGCCAAAACCTGCTCCCTCAACTCTCCCATCGCCATCCTGGGCACGGTTTGCACCAGAGACCAAGAGGGGCAAGCCGGGACTCCTTTATTTTGTGTGGTGTTATTACCCAATGACATACCGAGCTGTGAGAAAGGGAGTAAGTTCTTTAAAACTTGCTTTTAGGAATTCGGTCATGTCCTTATATTCCTGTGGCTCCTGAGAGAAACTTGCTCTGTGCTGCTGCAGGTGTGGCAGTGCGAGCGGGAGCTCTGGGCGCGCTGGGGGGAGGCTTCATGCTTCATAGCCACTACCTGATTTTACGTTTCTTCTGCCACTTCAGAAACAAGTTTCCTTGTGAAACACGGCATATTTTCCCTTTGTTTTCCTGCTTGGTTTATTTACTGTTATTTTCTGTAAGGAGCTGGGTTGCACCCTTGTTTGGTTTCCTCCTGGGAGTTTCCCTGCTCTGGCTCTGAAGTCAATAGACGACTTGTACAAACAACACGAGCAGCATTTGGTCTGTGATATGTACCACGCTTCTGTAAAGTACTGAATAAATACATAACAAATCTCGCTTTTACTGCACTGTAAAAGTACTATATGGTTTTACTTGAGCACTTACGTACTTTTCAACCTAATAACAAAATTAAGTCGCCAAAAAAAAGTTGCAAGTGCTTTCTAGTTTACCGTAATGCATTTGGTGCTCTAATTTCAAGCAAACACATTGGAGCGTTGCCCAATTATTGCAGAATGGGCTTTGAAGAACAATAGATCTAATTTCCCAGGAGACCAACACGGTGATATTTAGATACAGCCTCTTTAAGAGAAAATGAATATCCTAACGTTATCTCAGGCATGTTACCGTTTAGTACCCAGGCTCCTTTACTCCACTTTGAGAGGGACAAAGGAAAAATCTGGGTAAGTTGTGGGTAAGGCCCTTCACCTAGAGGTGGAGTTGGTGGGATTGATCATTTGTAGCTGAGAAACAAGACTGAAGTGCCTAAAAAAAAAAATCAACCTAGATGTTCTCACTCTTCATTCTGATGCACAGCAGTGGTGTGTGATTTCACGTTGTGGTTTTTTTCCTTCATATACTAGCTTTTCTTCATCCTTCTTATTCTTCTTGAATGGTGGGAATATGTTTTGTGTGTATATGCTTATTCTTGATGCAGGTATGTCAGCGTGCCTGTTTAGAGCACAGCCCTAAAAGAGTTGTGTTGGCAGAGCTGACAGTGCCAGTGGAGGTGAGCACTGTTCCCATCCAGCCGCTCTCCTCCCCCAAATCCCAGCGGAGGTCTGTCCCTCCTGTCCCTGCAAGGCCAGTTGTGCTGCAGCTTGAACCCAGCAAAACTCCCCAAAACTCCTCAGTTCCCTGGTTGCAAAATGCCGGAGAGCCCGTGTGGGTAGGGCTGAGAGCAGGAGCTGGTGGCTGCGGAGGAGGGAATGAGAGACCTTCTGCTCTCCCCAGCCTTGTACCTCCATCAGCAGCCCGGACAGCTGAGATGTGAGGCAGCGCACGGGGATGGGTGAGCTGGAAGATCTGAGCAGCTTCATCCCATGGGAACGTGTCTGAAGCTGCCTGTAAATTTAAAAAATACATACATTTTAAAAAATAGCTAAACCAGGTAGCTGGTACTTACACAACACAAAGCAGGTCTGTGCGAGCATCCCCCATCTCCTTGGCAACGGAAGCAGGCAGGGAGCGTGGGGAAGGGTTGTGTGTGATGGGTGAGCAGGGGCTGGCCCGGGTGGGCAGCCGCTGTGGAGGAGGCAAGGAGAGGGCTCGTCCCCCTCCAGTGCCAGCATCACATCCCCGAGATGTGAACCGCTGTCCTGGGGATTTTATAGGCTTGGATGGATTCTTCTGTGAGTTTATGAAGTTGCTTTGCCAACGTGGAGGAGGGTCAGGAGGTGCTGCATGACCCTGGGCTCCTTATGGCATGGGCTGCACCAAGCCACTGCCCGCAGCCGGGCTTGCAGCTGCCCCTGCTCCCAGCCCGCTTTATTTATTTAGGTATATATATAGACATGTAATACATATGTGTATATATATCTTTATATATAGATTTTATAGATATGTATATATAAATACACACACATGTATATCTAAAAGTCTCTGCAGGGAAGCTCCCTTCTCCCCGCAGCAAGGCTGGCTCTGTGACCCAGCAGGTCTCCTGTATCTCTGATCCTGCCTAAAGCTGATTTTGCAGATTCAGGGAGTGCAAGTTGTCACCCAAAGCTGCTTAGAGGTGTAAGAGGGGATCGTTTTGTAATTGTGCAGCAAGGAGCCTCTCGGATGTTTTATCCGGCACATGAAAGATGTGCAATGGGATGCTCCCTCTGAGGATGGGGATGCTAATAGCTACTTCAAGGAAAGCTACTGGGTTTTTTCCCCTGTATCCAGTGAACATTTCTGTTATAGAGCATTTTGTGGCTGTATTTGGAAAGGGGGTGAGGGGAGGAAGTGTGAGAAGCTGAGGAAAAAAAAAAAAATCAGTGTTGACAAAGTAGTTCAACACTCAGCAGCATGAGTTTAATGTCAGGAAACCGGGGTCAGTGCGGAGTCGGGTAGGAGGGATTAAAGAGGTCAGCGCCGGGGTTTTGGTGCCCTGTGGTTGAGGGAGAAGGAAATAATGATTTCTGGGGAAAAAAAAAAAAAATTTAAGAGGAGAAGTCATGGAGGCAGCTGGTCCTCGCTGTCCCGTGCCTTCACCCGTTGGAGCGGATTAACGCTGCATCCCATTCCTGCCTTAGCTGAATTCCTGCTGAGGGAGCACACGGAAACCCTCAGCTGGGAAATGCTCTGTAATTGCTGTTATTTCATTAATAAGGCGCCGTATCCCTCTCTGCCCTGTGTAGGGAAAGGGAGCTCATCTCGGCGGGCGGCAGATGGTGCTCTGAGCCCGGCTACGCCGCGACCGAGTCCTCCATCCCTCCTTCATCCCTCCTCGGTGAAATAGTCCTGCTGAAATCACAAGCCGCGGTGGGGGGAATGCTTTTCTGCTTAATGCAAGGTATAAATTATTCATTTGCTGAGTGCTAAATAATAGAAAGTGGGAAGGGGAGAAAAGGGATGTAGTTTAGTTGATGTGGCAGGAAAAAAACAAACCTCCAATTAAAAAAATAAATTAAAAAAAAAAAAAGAAACAAGGACAGCCCTGTGTGCTTCAGCAGACTTTGATCAGGCAAGGTGCCCCAGACTATTTGTTTATGTATTTAAGTCTTTCTGGGGGGCCCAGTCGCCGGGTGTAGCAGATGTCTGTGAGCTTACGAGTGCAAAGGCAGGTACAAACCAGGGGAATTAGTCGAGGTGCAGAAGAAAGCGAGCTCTGATTAGAAACGTTTACAAAACGGGACACAGATGTTCAAAGGGAACTTCTGGTGATGGCAAGATGCAAGAAAATCAGTGTCAAAAAGCACGATACACACAGAATCACCATTTTAACCACCGCCTTTTAATTTCCCCCCTTTTTTCAAGTGCTGCGATTTCTACAAGTTACAAATCTATAAGGCTCGATGCAAGATGTGTTTGGAGAGGGTTGAGGTAAGCTGATGCTGGGAGCTGTGGCTGCTGGAGGTAGAAAATCCCAAATATCTCAGGAATGTGCTCTGGGAGAGCTGTCAGGCGGTGAGAGCGGGGAGGGCACCGCTGCGGAGCAGGGTCTGTCCTGGTTGTTGTCCCCGTTAGCTTCACTGCTGCTTCTCGTGCCTTTGCGGGACAACTTCTGCGCGTGGAGGAGCGGGTTGGTGTGGGTTTCCCTGGTGCCCAGGTTTCAGCCGGGCTCCCTGTGGCTCTTGGCCCTAAATCGCCATTAATCTGTGCTGAGCTGCGCAGCAGTGGGGTGTGTTTCCCCTCATCCATCGTTGGGGGATGCCATGATGGGGAGAGGTGGGTGCAGGGCCAGGCTGTGGGGACAGCCGTGGGGTGACCCTGCTTTGATCCCATCCATCCACGCTGCTGGCAGCAAGCAGAGAGTCGAGCCTGCCCCTTCTCCCTGTCCCTGGGTGCCCGGGGCACCGCAGACCTCTGAGATGCTCCCAAAACCACACTCCAGTGTCACCCCTTGGCTCGAGGGCTGGCTCGGCCCCGGCTGCCAGCGCTGTCCTCTCCCGGCCCTGATGGCCACATCGATTCCAAACTGCCCCACGGGCAGCACCGTGTCAGGGAATTGCTGTGTTTTGTAGGTCGTTAAGTTCTTCGCTCTTTAGTTCTTTGCCTCATGAACACCCCCAAAGTGTTATAATCACCCCAAAATGCAGCCGTGTTTCCGGGGGGGAGGAAGAGCCCAGTCGCATTAAATTGCAATAATCCGAGCTTCTGTAAGGAACTCCAACCTACTTGACAGGAGGAAGCAGAGGTGCTGCCTCGCTCTCTGCAAAGGGCCATGTTTCGTGGTAATCTTATTTGTAATCTAATCAATATGTTTACTGAAGGAGAGAATATCATCAGGTATTACTTTAAGACACTTAGGGGATGTGGCACCGCTCACAACTCCAAGGTAAACACGTTAGTTGACTGCATTTGCTAATAGGAGAAGCAGGCTATGTTTTAGCAGGGCTGGCCGAGGGGCTCATTTGGGGAGCGGGAGGGGACACGTCTCGCTGCGGTGGGGACACCGCCTGCTTGGGATGTCGGGGGTGGGCTACCGCGTCTGAGCCCCTCCTCGGCGCCCGGTCCCGCTGTCTCCAAGTGAGTGCCATGGCCCTTTCCCGGGCTCGTGGGTGGGTGGTCACCTCCAGTCTGCTGATGCCTGCGCTGAGCCAAACCCATGTCTCCTGTCCCGTGAGGCTGGAGAGATTCATCTCATGAAGGTGATGTTGAAAGAGTTTATTTTTCCATAGGAGTTCAACACGTTGTTATAAAACCCCCACCAGTGCTTTCCATCAGGGAAAGACAAGTGATGGCGTCTTGCCTTCAGCCTATCTTCTGCTTTCCCTACTTGCTTTGATTCACTGGGTGAACCCCTTGACTTGGGCCAACACCAAAGATCATGAACCAGGAGTGTTGCACTGTCCCCATCGGTGTCACCCCAGGCCGAGCAGAACCAGATCAGGCTGTGTGGGGCACGTGGCCGGGGAGAGCAGAGGTGGGAGGAGGAGGAGGGTGGGCAGGGGCCGGCAGCGCCGTGGGCAGGACCTGCCCCAGCACCGGGGGCAGCTGTGCAGCAGGGTCACCCGCCTCAGAGGACGAGGTTTAAAGGAATCGCCTCTTTGAAGGAAGAGGCTGCTCGTGTGTCAGCAAGGAGGGAAACGCTTTTGAAAGTGGAAATGGTCCGAAGGAAAAACCGCCTTGGCTCTGTATGTCACTGGGGAGGGAAATGGTGGCTCTTCCCCCGGCTGCGGGCAGGCAGAGGAGAGCAGGGCTTGTGCCCGCAGGTGAGGGTCCAGGGGCAGCCTGGTGGCTTCAGGTCCCTCCCTGGAGGTCTCCGCAGGAGCTGAGGTCCCCCCTCCAAAGACCTGCTGGGGAAAGGGTCCCAAAATCCCAGGGCTGTGCCATTTGCTGCGGGAGCAGCTCGTTGGCACCCTCCCACGTAGCTGCCAAATCTCAGCCTGGCGCGGCAGACGCACTGCGGGAGGGGAGATCGCGGTGGTCAGCGAGGGTTCGGGGGCTCTGTCCCAGCCCGGTGCCTGGGATGGCCACCCGCCACCTCCGGACCAGACACTTCTCATCCTTTGGATGCTGTTAGCAAGGAGCTGATGCTAAAACAACTAGGGTGTTCTGGGAATTGCTTGTTGGCGGCTTCTAGGGCTTTTTCAGGGGGTTATGACACGCTTGGGCCGGCAGAGCTACACAGGCGCAACCTGCCAGCGCTGGTGGTGGAGGCTGATGAGGGATAAATGATGAAGGCGAGCGGGGACTGTGCCAGTCCCAGCGGCTCGGGGACAAGCTGTCGGGAGGGGCGTTTTCAGAGCTGTGTCCCCCAGGCAGCCCCAGCTGAGGCAGGAGTCAGAAGTATGAAAAATCAGACTCTTGGTTTTTTTGTGTTCAGAAAAGTTTGGAGGTTTTAGTAAAAACTTACAGGGCAACACATAACATCCATAACAAACAATTAGGCTCTAATGCACCCAGTGGAGGAGTTTCCCACTCACCCCAGGCAGTTAGAAGGTGCCTTTTATCCTGAAACATGAGGGTTATACGTATAAAAGTGTATAATGTTTCCCTTATAAAATTTTTATCCTGTGTAATATATCCCAAAGCTCTTTAAAAACTGAAAATACAAACTCCAGAGGTTTGGCTGCAGTTGTAGGGGAAAGGGATGGCTGCTTAGTTCCACGCAGCCCCTGTAGACCGGCAGCGAGGGGGGACCTTATGTCCTACCAGGGCAGAGAGAGGCAGGATGGGACCATCCCGACGGGTCTTGGCCAGACGTGCCGAACTCCCAGACCATCTTTCAGGGTCCAGAGCCCACAGCATTGCACGGGCATGCACCCACCCCACTGCTGCAAAGCACCTTAAATCTGAGCTAAACCGCTAAGGAAGCTGGTAGGAAAATAAAAACACCACGAAAAATAAATGCTACCTGTTTAATTATTTAAATTAAGACTTATTTGAAAGCTGTGTTTGCAGCAAATACACCCCCCCCCTTATTATTTAATGAGCTCCAGTGCATTGAAAGGGAGGAAAAAAAAATCCAATAAACTCCCCCTTGCAGTTTCTTAACATGTTTAATTAAACAGGTAGGAAAAACCCCTCCATCTGCCGCTTCCAGAACAGGCAGTGTCAGCACGCCTTCCCCAGCACGTTACCTCCCACCTGAGGGAAAGGGCCTGGGGGATTTCCAGTGGGACTGGGGGATCCCTGCTACGACCCAGGAGAGGTTTAGGGTGCAGAGCAGAGGGCTCAAAGAGCTTCTCCCCGGGGAAACCGAGGGCCATCACCAGCCCCGCTCATACAAAGGCTTTCCTGCATCCCTGGCGCTGATGATGCAGAGGAACAGGCTCATCCCTGGCCTGGACCAAAGGAAAAAAATCACTGAGGGAAACATATATCATTTCTACCCTCCTTTTGTCATTTTAATCAAATTGTGTCATATTGCTTTACTTGACTAAAAATTGTTAATTAGTAGCTCAGAGCAGTGGGTCAGAAGAAACAGGGAACTCGCTGATGTTAATGCGGTAACAGCGGGGCTGAACTGGGGAGTCAAATAAAATAAACTGTCTCAGGGAATAATGAAATAGTTGGAGATTGCTGTGCATGAGGAGGGGAGGAGGTCAAGCGTGTGAGTTAAGAGCCGGGGCCGTTGGCAAGCTAATTATGGCCAGTTATTAATGTGAGCAGAGAGGTGGGCAGGTGGGTTTAGGTGGGCTTTGGAAACAGTGACTGTGCTCCCATTGCAGCCCCGATGGTAGGACCAGCAAAAAGCAGCTGATGGGACCTAACAGAAAACTATGATTTTTTGTTTGTTTGTTTTCATCTTTGTTTTCCTACCTGAACCGTGCTGTGGTCTTGTTTGGGAAGGGCCGTCTCTCCCACTATGTACTCCGCATGGCGAAGCCCAGTCTTGGGGGAGCCACTGTTCATCACTGTGCTTCAAGTTATCAGAAAATTAAAAATCAAAGGAAACCCTCATGCTTTAGTTTTAGCTCAAATACAGGAGGGCGGTGCAGAGGGAAAGGGGAATCATTGGGTTGTGTAATTCTGCTTTGTGTCCAGGAAAACCTGCATGGCCTGAAGGGCTTGGGAAAGCTCCTGAGGAACAACGTCTGCAGCCCTGCAACCCCAGCTCCGTCCGCGCTGCCTCCCTGCCTGCCCGTCCCCTGCGGCAGCCAGGTTTCCTGCTCATCCCGCTTTCCATCGACCCAGGCGGGGGAGTGCAGGGGACGGGGGATCAGTGCCTGGCCCTGCCACGTCCTGGGTCACCAAAGCGGCTGGAGCTGCTGCGTCGGCGGTCGGTTGTTTCCCGTCGCAGCGGAAAGGTGCGACCACAGCTCACGTGCGCTTCCACCTCCCATCCCCGCACGTTGGACATCCTGGGACGCAGACGTGGATCCGTCCATCTGGAAAAGGTGGGGATGGGACCCCACTGCTGCGAGGGCAGGACCCCGGGGGGCCGGCAGCAGCCTCGGTGGGGTTGCAGCAATTGCGGAGGGGGATGGACTGGGCTGGCAATCGCAGCCCAAGGCCCAGCACTCTCGGGCATCAACACACCCTCCCCACGCAGCCCCTCTGGCTGCAGGGGCTTGGCTGTGGCTTTTCCACCTGCGCGGACGGAGAAAAACAATTCAGGAAAGTGGGAAGGAGTGGATGAACCAGTCAAAACATCTGCAAAATGACATTTTCCGAGGTCCCGAGGAGGCTGTGCGGGTGGTGGGGGGCAGCGGGGCCACGGGCACCCAGGGCATCACCTGCGTGTCCGGCGCGTGTCGCTCGGGGCAAATACACCGGCTGCTGCGCTGCACGGTGCTTTCTGTGGTTTTCTTAATTCTGTATTTTTTTTCTGGAGGTGGCATATTTTTATTCGAATAACATAAAGAGAAATTAAAAATAGACCCCACTCATTGTAGATGACAGGGTAGCTATAAAATCCAGCGTTTCAGGAGAGAAACGCCAACACAACAGCCCCCGGGCAATTGGAGAAGCCGACGGGTGAAGGGTGGGCGGCTGCACTGGGGCTGGTGCCCGGCACCAACCTGGGCTGCGAAGCCGCTTCCCCTGCCAGGGAACGGGGACAGGGAAGCGACGCGGGCGATGGCGTTTCCAGCCCCGGGAGGTGCGAGCCTGGGTGTTTCTGGCTGCACAGGACGGGTGTGCGGGGCGCAGCGGTGGCCCAGCCTTTCACCTGCTTAATGTCACCAGGGCCCGCGGGGCGAGCTGCCCCGAGCAGAACGGAGCAGAGGAGAAGCACGAGCAGCGGGGGGTTCCACTGGAGCACGTTGTGAGGACGCTCTGGAGCTGACACCTCTGTCGGGGCATTCCCTGCCTGCTGCCGTGTGTCTGGAGAACCGGGTAAATCTTTTGGCAGCTCATCCCCCTGAGCACCCCGCTGCTGTTGCTGCTCATCGGGAGCAAGCTCGGGGGGGTCGGTCCCTTAATTTAAGGGACATCAGAGGGGAAAACGCAGGAGAGATGCGATGTTTCAGGGATGTCTTTCCAGATCACCTGCCAGAGACAGGTAGCTCATTCTCCCATGCTGGCTCAGACATGCTCTTTCCTCCTCGCCTCCGCTCACCTCCCGCCGAGCCTCCCCGTGCTGGTGAACGGGGCCGTACGACCCCGAGGAAGCCGTGAGCAGCCGCTGGCCTCCCATGCGAGGCGGCAGCACGGGGCTTGTCTTCCTGCTGCCTGCAAGCAGAGAGCAGTGTCCCCACGCTGGTTTCTCTGCAAACCTCTGGCCAGCGTGCGGTGACACTTCCACAGTCAGAAACCTGTCCCCGGACACCCTGGCCGCTGTCCCTTTGTCCCTGCCCGTCCTTACAGCACGGATGCTCTGCTGCTCCCGCAGTCGCCGACCGGGAGGAATCGGTCCAGGCCGGGCGTATCCATACCCAAGCGCCGCTGCTTGCTTTCATTCTGTTATTTTCAGATAGACTGAGTCACTCCAGGATAAATACTGCAGATATTACGGTCTGTGTATGCCTTGAAAAGTTGTATTTGGATGCTAATGTTGCTAGTTGTCACCATGCTCTGCGAAATATTGTAGAAAGAGAAATAGAGAAAATATAATAGATGCTTCAGATTTGCAGCCTTAATTGCTTTACAGCACATCCTAATTATTATATATCCATCACATCAGTATACTCCAGCACTCATGGTATTTTTATTTAGCTCCATCTGGTGTATGATAACATGCTTCTGATACCAAAACCGAGCATGAATTGGAAAGAAATGTAATATATACTTCTGCAGAGAATTTCCTTAAAAGCATCCTAAAGCAAGCATGCATCGTGTAAAAACAACACTACGGGTCGGACACAGAAAGCACTTCTGGGTGAAAAGGAGGGAAGCGAGCGAATGGAAGTGCACACGCATGGAAATGGTGGCGCAGGTTCCTTGCTGCAGCCCACAAATTGGATGTTGATGCGGTATTTGCCTTCACCCCAGTGTTTTTGCTGGTGTCTCAGCACTTAGCCTGTACCCTGGGGTACAGGGGTGGAGGCTGATTTCAGGTTTTCTCTAGCTTTGCAAGAGATACAAGAGTGGAAGGGACAGTCAAAGGGACACTGGAGACTGAGAAATGGGACGGGAAGGGGCCAGCAAAACACCCTGTGAATACGGACGACGGGGAAAGGCATAAATACTGAGCAGCAAAGGAAATCCTGCTCGCTGCTGGATCCTTTGCCACAAGTTTCTGATTTCCTCAGCTGTGCGGAGAAGAAAATGGCTTTACTTAAATGGCAAAACCAACAAAATCAATTCCCTGCTTGCTTCCCCCCTCCCCGCCAATGCCCGCTCCCCTGGGACACGCGTCCTCGGCCGGCAGGCGAGGGGCAGCGGCGAGCGGATGCTGCCAGCCAGTAAGCGCAGTGGAACAAAACTGGGGATGTGTTGCAGGACGCGTGTTAATAGGGAAGAAAGGGCTTTGCAGGGAAAATCCATTCCTAAGCTGTGTGGGATGAAGGAGATGATGCATATGCCTTCCTGCAAGCATCCCTTGCTGGGGAAGCAGCCTGCGGAGCCCCGGGGATGCACCATCGCTGAAACCCTCTTTTGTCCTGCTCTTGCAGAGATTCACCTTCGTTCTCATAGCCGTGCCCCAGAAAACACAATTGTAGTGAACAACTCCAGTAATGAACTCCTGGCTCTGTGGAGAATCAGTTTATAGCCACTCCAGCAATAAGTAAGTATTAAATACCTGGCTCCATCTAGCCCCAGGTGCCCTCGAAGCCTGTTGGCACGTTGCATTGACCCTCCAGGCTTCGAGGCCGCTTGAATAAAAGCACTGAGAAAACAGCGGCTGCATTTCTACTGGCGAGGAACCACGTGAGGTTTTCGGAGACTGCTGGTAGCCCAAGGTGCGATATGTACGTGATACAGGCAGGTGAGCTAAGACCTCCCCGTTTTGGCATCTGTGAGTTCCAGTGGGATTTTGCAAGGAAATCTCGCTCTGCCTCGATAGCAGGGCATCGATGGCTGCACAGAGCCAAGCTCTGAGGTCGGGAAGGACAATTATATCACAAGCTTCTATATAAGACTGACCTGTAGCTCCATGCGGCTGGTCCTGCACTGAACACAGAGATGTGCTTGAGCAACCTGTACCACAGCAGATGAATGAGGGGCTGCGCTATATTTACTGCTGGAATACTTTTAATCATATGTTTTCTTCCAAACAAAGGGTTGCCAGCTTGGTACTTAGAGATCAATGCATTTTATTCATCACCTCCAGGCAGCCACCATTTCCTATTAATGTTTTCCTCACTTTACAGCCTAATTAAGGTCATCCGGCCAGCAGAATGCTGCTGTGTTTGTTTTAAACACTATACCTAATTATTTTTTTTAAACCTTGCATGGAGTAGCCTGTGTCAGACCAGCGCGTCCCTGCTGCGGGCTGCAGGCTCAGCATCGGCTCCCTCCAGCTCCAGGACAGGAGCCAGCACACGTGGGGACATTGCACATGGTCTCTTGTGATGCTTTTCTTTGTTTTAAGATTTGGGAGCTCAGAAAAAGCCCTGGAAGCTGCTCGGCATTGATCCAGCCTTTTAGCATGAGCAGTAGCAGGGCACCTTGCCGGGGAGTGACCTCCGAGCGGTGGGGAAGGCCGATCCGAGCCCGGTGGTCCAGAAACACCCGAACAGCAGGGCATCTCCCGCAGTTCTCTTTGATGTCATCCCCACGCTCTCAGCACCGGTGTCATTGAGCTTGGCTCGGTGTCACGTCTGATTTTGTCACAAATAACCTCAAAATCCTTTGAAGGGCACGGCTCCCCCTAAACAGATTGTAGGACCTCCACCTACCTCTCCACTACGTTTAAATCAAACTTCTCTGAATATATTACACCGCAGAGCCATATGTTCAGTGCCACTTCCCTTGGCATGTCACGTATTTCATCGGCTATAGGCTTCCTGAAATATATGGACATTGCCAAGAAAGGGAGCGGTGGATGAGCCCTCCTCCTGTGGCAGCAAGAAACGCATTTTCAGCTGGCTGAGGAGGAGGTGGGGTGGGAGTGGGCTCAGTGGGCAACAGCTAAATGCCACGCATGAGCAAGTCCCTTAAATTTTGCTCTGCAGACCCTGTTCCGTGCATGCTGCGAGGATGACCCTTCGGCTGGTGCTGGTGGTCCTCCCTCTCGTAGGAACCCTCCGCAGCTTTCTGCATCTCTCGCCACGCGGAGCTTTACGGCCGCACCGCAGAGGTGGTTTTGCCACCCTGCCGAGGTGAGCGGGTGCTTCTGCCCAGCCCCCTGCTCCTGCTGCGTTTGCTGGTACCCCCAGGTCTGTTGGGTTTTTGAGTCCTGCTGTGCCCATCGCAGCTAATACCCAGTGCCTTGGAATAGCCCTGTCCCACCTGGCATTTTTCATAGTTTTCAGTTTGCATTTCCATGTAACACGCAGCTGGATAAAGAAATTGGAGTGTGTTGGGCAAAAGTCATCCAGGGTATTAATAATTTTTTGCTGCCATGGGGGGACAGTCGTGTTCCCTTCCCATCTGAGGAGAATGGAATCTGCTACAGACCCGCCAGGTTTCATCTTATTAATATTAGCAGTCTCTCAATGGGGCCATCAGGTCCCCGTCCCCATGGTGGGGACCATATCTCCTTCTCCCAGTGTCCCCACCCCGGGATGGGTCCCTCCCCACTTTGATTTTGCAGCCTCCTTTTCCCCCCTCACTTGTTTTTTGCACCGTTTGGCTGTAACTACCCCCGGGAGGGACTGCCAGCCCCATGGGTGACGCAGCCACCATCTTCGGGGATGCTCGGTGGGCACGGGGCGCCGGACCCCGGCGCTCGGCCGCGGGGCTGCCTGGCTCCGCGCCCGGCAGCAGCTCCAGCGCAGGCAGGGCACCGCCAGGCCCTGCTGAACGGGCGCCGTCGAGTGCAATTACGGCTCCAAAATGTACTTCCCTGTGAATACGTTCCAGTACCGGCTAATATATGCTCTGATATTGGCACAGCTTTCGCTAATATTCCTGCCAGCGAATTCTCTGCTCTGCTTGAATATTCATGGGAAGCGAATGTGAAGAGAGGCACAAGCCTAAATGAGGTGAGTTCATTTAAAAATTCAGGCTCAAAATTCAGCGGCTATTTCTTGCAGCACTCGCTCAAGCGTTAGCTCCTGCACCCTATTAATTTGAGTCTGTGTTTCGGACTTCTGAACAATTTTTCTGCGTTTCTCCCTCACTGAATCTGCAAACTCTTCCCCCCCTCAAGATCAGTAGCTTTGTATAAAAACGGCAACTCTCCGTGCTGAACTTTGCAGTCAAAGGATTTGTTTTCCCTGACTCTTATTTAAATTATTCTGCCTTCACCTCCTCGTGCATGGTTCAGAGCGCGCGGTGGCTCTGCGCTGGGATTGAAATGATTCTTGCTTAGGCAAACTCTCATTTGAACTTGTCAAAGGAATTCGGTGTGTTTGTAATTAAATGCCTATCACACCTTCTTTAACCTCGCTTACACGAAGTCAGAGCGCTAGAAAAGCCTGTAAGAGGCAGGAAAGGCTCATTTGCACCTTGAAATGCCCATGTTTTCAGAGATCAATGCTGTCTGTATGGAACAAAACTATAAGCGACTTTCAAGTGCTTTTTTTATGTAGTGCCTCTTTTACATATTGGATTTATGTCTGATTATATAGTGACTAAGGTGCAAGATAATAGGAAAGCAGCCTGTAATACATTAACTCCTTCACACATGCAGTGCCTCTAACACGGCTCAGCTGTGCTTTCTTAGCTCGCTCGCTCCTAAATACAATCACACCCAACTGGATGGTGGAAAAGAAACGCTACTGTTACAAAGCCAAGCGTAGGAAGTTTAGACTGTATCAGAATTAGGGTAATTAGTGTTTGCGTTAGGCTGTTTCTCAGCCTTCCACCGTTTCCAGGCACGGGAGAGGCAGGAGGGACGGCTGCTCTCCTCCTCTTCCTCCCGGGAGGTGCCGTCAAGGCAGGGCGACCGCCCGGCCTTGTCCTTGCCCTCTGGCTCCGTGGCGGCTCGAACCACGCTGCATCCTTGAGCCCACGCTGAGCTGGGAACTGAGCAAGCCCAAGCTTTGCCCAGCTCCCGCTCTGCCCACGGGGCTGTCGGGGTCAGCCGGAAGCAGGTACCTCGGTAACCGTCCGTGAGCCACTTGTGAAAAGCTATGAAA
The DNA here is from genome assembly GCF_964195595.1 of Calonectris borealis. Lineage (NCBI taxonomy): Eukaryota > Metazoa > Chordata > Aves > Procellariiformes > Procellariidae > Calonectris > Calonectris borealis. Next base: position 14,044,792 of record NC_134328.1, on the reverse strand, counting down.
TTTCCAATTAGCTTGGAAGAAGTGTAGATAAGCGTGTAATTCTCAGTCCAAATTGAATCAAGCATCCAGGCATGCTCTTCCCTCACGGCTGTGTTACATCCACTACCACCATCTTCCCTGCGCGTCGTTTAGCATAGGACATTTTTCTTTTTAATTGGTGACAGACATTATCCTTGTAGTTCAAACTTTGCTAGCAGATGCAAGGAAGGTGCTGCCTTCTTTATTTGATTTAAAGAAAGGCTTTGCTGTTGTGAGGATCTAATGTGTAAGCTTTTTTGGGTTTTCATAACCCCTCCCATGCCAGGCTGGCTCGGGCAGACTGGCTTTAGTCTGATGCAGCAGAGGAAAGCAGGAAGCTTAATTGGAGATACAGCATCTGATTGACTCGAGGAGGGGCGTCATGGACCTGGCTCATCGGGAAGCTCTGCCAAAGGGTTTGCATTAGAAACGCGTTGACACTGCTGAACGTAGGAAACCGAGGGAATATTAATGGCCCCTTTATTAAAAATTCCAAAGTCCATTTTGGATCCCGTAGAGACCCCAAGTAGATTAGGGATCAGCAGACAAACTGTGCTGTTCCGTATGCAACGTGGAATTTGTGCAGCCAGCCTGCGCCAGGCGAGGGACATCCCACGCTGATGGGCACCCACGAGAAGGGCCAGACCCCCAGGTCTGCTGTGCCGCTCACGGCTCTCAGCCAGAGTCCCAGGAGACGCCGAGTGCAACACAAATTTGAAAACCTGCTCCGAAAATAAATAAACGATGCATCAGGCCTTGGCTTGCCCCACTGGAGCAGTGTCTCGGGTGCTTGGAGGTGGCATTTATAGAGGTAGGTACCCATTGAAACTGCCATTACTGTCTCTGCTCGGCACAAAGCAACCCCATCCTTCCCACCTGGAGTGAGTGCCCTTTCCCAAGGCTTTCTGATGCTTGCCACCTTTCAATATTTAGCCAACAAAACCCAACACAGACCCTTTTTTATTTAATTCTATCTTAGTATGAAACTGTGAAAAATGTCCAAATCACAGGGATGGCCAGGGAGCCCGTTCCACCCCAGCTCAGTTCCTTTCCCAGCGCTGAGCTCATCCGAAGAAGCACTGATCAATTATTTTTCTGTCTATGCAGCAATTGCTCCTAATTGCTGTCTCCACTGTGCACCTTCTGGTTTCGAGCATGGCTAGTGGGAGGTTTGTGCTCGGCTTGAAAGGATGCAGGCTCTCAATGATCAGAGAAAGCGCCAGCGAGCTGGAAGTTCACAAAGCGATGCCCTTATTTCTGATCTCCAGTGTGAACTTCTCCCATCTGCGGCTCCTGCAATTTAATAACGCGGGGGGACCCAGAGCCGGGCGGGGAGGTTGCAGGGTGGGTGATGGTTCAGCTGCAAAGCCGTGGTGGGGTTGTTAAAGCAGACTTTTGGGGGCAAGCGGGCGTTGCACTGGGGTTGCTGTTGGAGGTAAAGTGCGTTGGGATGGTGCTTAGAAATCTGCATGCAAAAAGCTACGGTTCATCTGGTGAGTTCACCCTCCTGCTATACTCGGCAATCCCACCACCGTATTACCCGGAGCCACCGGCTCTTCCCCAGTGGTGTATTGGCAAATACCGGGGCAGGCGGGAGGGTCGGGCAGGCACTGAAATGCTGATGTCTACAGCAACCGTTCTCTCCAGCACAAACACTGCCTGTGTGGTGGGACAGCGTGGTGGCATCAGCATCTCCTGCACTTTCAGCAGACGCTTGGCTTTGCTTCAGCGTGCGTGTAACAGCAGGAGAAACCTGGATCCTGCGAGAATCTGCCTTATGCCCAAGGAAATTCCGCTTGGGCCAGGTGGAAGCAAGTGTCAGGTCACCCTATCCCAGGGTGGCCTTTGCCAGCGAGAACAGGAGCCGTGGTGGGACAGCAAGACAGCGAGACAGCCAGCAGCGATGGCCATGGGTCGCGGTTGGGACAGGACTCCAGATGGATGCCTTGGTGGGCTCCGAGGGCAACGCAGAGCTGATGAAGTGGGATCAACCAGTAACCTTGGAGGCAGAGCCCTGTGATGGAGGTATAGGGCTCCTCAGCGGAGCTTGCTGCTGCAGAGAGCTGGAGGAGAACTCGCCTTCATCGCCAACCCGCTTCCTCCAGCCATGGGTCTCATTCAGCGGGCTGGATTTGGACCTGCTGCTTTGGCCGGTGATGCCTGTGGTGGGACAGTGAGAGACTGGGAAGGGCTGGAGGAAGGGGCTGGTGGCTTTTCCCACGCTCCCGTGGCTGCACGCTCTGATTTTCCTGTATAATTCCATGGAAATGGAGATGACTGTCTGTGATTAACTGGATGGGTTTTGATGGAGAGCTTTGATCCTGTCAGAGGAGATGGGAGAGTGATGGAAAGAGAAGAGAGTGCGAGGAAGGGAGCGGGAAGGTGAGAAGCGCTGTCGAGATGCTCCCGGCAGACTGGGAGGAGGTGATGGGTGCGGGGGGAGATGTTTCCCACCGCTGCTCAAATAGGCAGGGGGAGGACGGGAGCTCGGTCTCCTTCTCAGGGAGAGCTTTCTCTTAAACCTAAGCTGTGATTTCCATCGGTACCGTCAGACCAGCCCCGAAAACGCTGGCAGAAAGGGCAGTTTGACACCAATTACTGCAGTCCTGTCTCTCCCTGCTTTCGCAGCAGCCCCCGCAGTGCATTTCGGAGACAGATGTGTTTGACTCGCAAACGTGATGCAGAGCAGAATATTAGGCAGTGTGTTGGGTTTGGGGGTGCTCCGCGTGTTTTAGTGGGAACTAAGACACTGAATGAGCTGGAGGCAACGGCCTCAGTGAGGAATGAGGTGCCTAAATCCCTGTTCGTGGGGAGCTCTGGAAATAATAACGGGCAACACTCAGGACGTGGGGACCGAGCAGGCAGGTGCTGCCAACCCGTCTTGGAGCCAGTTGCCTTGTGCTTTTATTGAGTCCTCCCAAAATGAAGCATCAGGCATCCACGGGCTCATGGTTCTTGATAGCAGTGCCGGGTGTGCAAATCCCCCGGGAGCTGAAGGAGAAATAAACCCAATGCAAAATAATTAATATTAGCTCTCCCTTCCGACCTTCCTCTCTTTGCAGGGGAGAGCTGGGGAGTGCTCCGCACTTTCCTCCAGCGCGAAGCCCGGGGTTATCCCGCAGCGGCCGCCGTCCTGCCTCGTGCTCGGCTTCCCCGGCTGCGGTGCATCCCCGAGGATGAAGCAAAACTTGTCTGGATCAGATCTTTTTTTAAATGAAACCTTGACACCCCCACACTTTAATATAGCACTTCAGTTCTCTGCTGGAAGTTTTGTAGTGGAGGCTTCTAAAAAAAGGGGAATTTCTGGCATTATTTACAGTTAAAAAGATTGGGTTTGACACATTTATGGCTGAGATGGTAAATATGACTTACGGCAAATCAATTTACTGCATTTGACTGTGACATCCACACTGCCAGGTATTTGATTGAGAATTGACGGGGTTATTTCCCGGAGGGCTGGGAGATGCCGCTGCCGTTGGTGGTGCGGCCGTCTGGGGTCCAGCCTGGAAAACCGCGACTCTCCCACGTGCCGAGGGCTCAGCCGGCCCCGGCCGTGCCTCTCCTGCTCCTCCCAAGCCCTGGGTATCGCTAGCAGGGCCTGCGGCAGGATGGGGCTGAAGCGGTTCCTTTGCGCTGAGTTGGCATTTTCTCAGCTTTGCCAAACTTTTGGGTTTGTTTTCCATTCCCCCCCCCCCCGCCCCTTTCCTTAGAGCCCATTTGGATATTGGAAAACAGAGATGTTGAAAACGGAATTTATGCTGCAAAGTAAAGTGGTACAGATAAGGGGGGCGAGGGGGGGAGTTAGGAAGGCAGCCTTTTTTTTTTTTTTTTTAATTTTTTCGCTGATGGCAAGTGGTAAGCATGTTTTATTTATGTATTCAGAGATCCGCCAACGTTACATTTTCCTCCTGACTGATGCATTGGCTGCAATGACAGCTTACACCGAACCGGCTGTGCACGAGGCTTATTTACCCTCCACAGACGTCTTCCCGAGATTGACAGTGAATTATTCTGCACCTTGAACTGCTACTCAGTTAATGCAATGCAAATTTTGCCTCTTTATTAAAAAATCATATTTTAAAAACATGCAGATTATTTTTTCAATGAAAAGGGCTAGAGGCTTTTCCGAGATGGAAAAAACAAGCCACCTTTAAAAATTTTAGTAAACCCTACCTTCCACCTGCCTTGCTTTTCCCCAACTACAGTGGCAGTGGAGTGTCGATGTTAGGCGAGAGCTGATGGATGGAGGTGCCTTGCGCGCTCCTTTCGCTGTTGGAGGAGAACTGCTCGCCCTGCCTGCGAGAGCCGCCCCGTTCATTCCCAGTGCCCGCTCTGCTTTCCAGTGACACTGGTGAAAAGTCATTTGTCTGCTTCTCTCTGAAACACTTTTTGGGGTCCTGGAGGTCAAAACCAGACAGGAGCAAAGATCAAGGCATAAAACCAGAGAGAAATGCCCCAGGTGCTCTCGGGGCAGCTGCCAGGCTGGGTCCGCAGCCGTAGGGGATGCTCATTCTTGGACACGTGTGTGCACGAGCACACGCGTGTGTTCAGGAGAAGCTTTTACCAGCAGACAAGTTTATGCCGACGCTGGTTTGCCCGTGCCACGCAGCTCTCCCCGCCGCGGCACGGCTTTGGTCCCTCTTCAACCTCAGCTTGGGAACTACTTTGGCAAAATCATTGCTAAATGAGGTTTTTAGCAGCGTGCGGTATGGAAGGCATCCAGGTTGTGGTTTTCCAAGGTAACAGCCAAAGGAAAGAAAAAAAAAAAAAGGTAAGGCTGAGCTTTTGTTAAGTAATTAAAGAATTCAGGCTTGCTGGAAAGCCCCAGGGCTGTGCTTCTGCGGCTGATCGGGAGTCTTTGTTTGCACGAGGCTGGTAAACAATTTGCAGTTCTTGGCAATAACCTGAATTATGTTGTACAAAAAAAAAAGAAGTTGAAAACGCTGGGTTTATATAGTTACTTCAGAGCAGGAAGAGGAATGAGGGAGGGGCTGTCCGAGGGGGGGTGGCATTCACCGAGGTCGGTGTGAAGATGCCCTCGCTTCTCTAGCTCTGTCCACGGGATGCTTTTAGGTAAATAAATAAAGTTCAGCAAGAGCAGAGAGCCCAGATTAATCGGCGCCGGCGCTCCTTCCTTCAGACTAGGTCTAGCCGCTGCTTTCTAAACAGCGGGGCTCGATGCACAAAACATTAATATGCTCTGTATGTATCCGGCTGTACGCTTACAGCCCAGAGATTTGCATGCTAAATCCATGCTCCCGGAGCCTCTACACCCACATCTTTAATTAAGCAATGCCCCGTGTTTCTGCTCTATAGGATAAGTGAATATATGCAACTCTAATGCACAGGAGATAATTTTGTAATGATTTTGCTGTTTGTTTAGCTGAGGAGGAAGTTAACTCGGTGGGTTAGCCTTACCGCAAGCTACACTTTGTTGGAAAAATATATAAATAAAGCAAGCTGCAATTTCCCGGCTGGCGCGAGCTGCCAAGACGGCACCTTCGCCGGCGCGTGGGGGAGAGGAGGGTTGTCGGGGAGGCCGTAGCGCTGCTCTTGTCTCCTCTTGGTAGGGCCAGCCGCTGCCTGGCCGGGGTCAGCCCAGCTCCAAAGGTCTGCACGGCTTTGGTTTGGGGCACAGTTGGGGTAAGGGGAAACGTGAAAATTGGAATAAAACCAAGAAGCGCGTCTAAAACATACACTGCATTGCCCAACCCTCCGAGGGTGAAGTTTGCAGCGGAGGCTGGGGGAGCACGTCCACCCTGAGCTGGGGGCACCCGCTGGTGCTCCAGCCCTGCAGCCCTGTGTCCCAGCATCCTGGCCATGCCGTGCCCACGGGGTCCCCACCGGTGCCTGGCCTGCCACGGGGGTCCTGCCTCAGGTATAGGGTGGCAGGCAGGCGGACGCTCACTTAAATCCCCTTCGGTCCTGCAGATAGACCGAGAAAGCTTCGTGGACACCTCCTAGGAGGAGGTGCTTCTAGGAGAGTCTCATTTTTAGCACTCTCCAACCATGGGTCAAGTGGCGTTTGATAGGGTGGTAAAGGACACGTGCTCTGGGGCCTTTGCAAAGCCAGAGGAGGTGGGTTTTTTTAATTAGACACACCAACCAAGACTCAAAAAAAGCTTCTAGAAGAGACACCCTTCCTTACCACACTGCGGAAAAGATCATCTGAATTAACATGAGCTTCTTGGTTATTAAACAGAAATTTTAAATGGGAAGAAAATTCTGCAGTGACTGCTAAATTGTGTGTCAGCAGAAAGGGAGAAAAAGCAACGTGTGTCATTCCTATTATCATCTTGAAATCCATCTTCCCTCTACATGCCATGACAGTGGATAATCCCCGATACGATGCCTGAATCACTAATATTTGCAGAGGCAGGATTCTTATTTTGGAAGAATTTTGCTCTGCATATCTTACCCCCCACCTTGGAAATATGGTTTGAGATTATCTGAAACACTGAACACGCTCTTCCTGGGGGCTGAGTTTTGCCGTTGGTGGCAGCAAAACTCTGAAGTCCAAGGTGTCAAGAGCTTATTGGAATGCCAAGACACAGCGGTGTGCGAGGGGAAGGGCCCTTTCTGTCCTGAGGTCTGAGCTGTCGTGTCCTTACGTGCTGCGTGCCCAGCTGCGGGGTCAGACCTGGCAAGGACATGGGATGTTTTTGTTAGAGAAAAGTGGGGCCAAGGCTGGTCAAGATGAGGGTGAAATGGTAAATATGTGTACCCAGGGCTGCAGAAGCGCATCTTCAAAAAGAAAAAGAAAATCTGTGCTGCTTCTTTCTTGCCTGTGGACAAGCACAGAGATCAAACGCGAATGCCAGGGCGTGATAAATTTTGCAGCACCTGCGTTTTCTTAACCCCTCAGTTGCACTAGATGCAACTGGATGCTCTGCTGTGATGGATTACACGCGAAATGCATGAAGACGCTGCTGAGATGGGGCTGCATCTCCTGCAGCTCCTCCTCGGGGCAGGGGGCCCCAGCTCTTCCCGGGGCTGTTGTTGACTCCTCGATGGTGGGACAGCCCAGCTCCAGGGTAGGCTCACCGCTCCGTAGGGTTTATCACGGTCATTAGCCAAGTGGCATAGTGTGGACAGCCTCACGCTGGTGGGAATTTAAAGCAGGACATCATAATTAAGTGGTAACGCACTGTATAAGTCAGTTTGTTAGCTTTGGGACTCAGTTATGGTCCGACACAAGTCTGCTCTCCAGCAGATGTCCTGGTGGGTCAAGGACAACCGCGTTCCCTTGGCCTCCAGGTCCCCCTGCCCCGTAGGATGGGCACGAAGCAGGGAAGCGGTGGCTGCGTTCTTGGTAACAGCTTTGGCTTTCCAGGCCCAGCTTTGGTGCTTGCACGGTGAAACGGGGCTGGAAGTGCTGGGTATCCCTCAGCGGGCAGGTTTTGGAGTCCGCGTGCGTGCGATGACTTTGCATTGCTGCCCCTGCACTGACACACGGGCTGTGGGAGAGGGACCGGGGTGGTTTTGTTTGCAGTCGAGGGGTCAAGACACAGGAATGAAGTGAGTGGTGGAGAACCAGACCTTGCACGTGCTCATCTTTGCATGTGGCACTGAAAAACTTTGGACCAACTCCTTCCTTCAGCAAAACAACCTCAGCGCTAATAAATCTCCCCCCCAGATCCCCATCCTGCTCCGCCTGACCCGTGGCAGGAGCACAAAGATGGCCAGGAGGAGAAAAGTGCAGAGGGGAGGGTAATACAGGGGGAAAAAACCCAAGCTAATGATGTAGACATTTGTGCAGAGGTTAAAAATGAAGCAATAAAACCTTTATAGAAACTTCTAAATGCTTCTGCAGCCACACACCGCAGCTCAAAGCGGGGGAATAAATAAGAGAAAGCGCAGCCGGTTGTGGGCAGAGGGAAGCTGACAGAGCCATCGCTCCTCCCGAGCGCAGCTTCGGCAGCGGCAGCGTGAGAAATAATACGTCCCCGTGGTGTCCCCACGGCCCCGGCGGCTCCCCTTCCTCCCGGCTGGAAGAGTGGAGGCTTGGGGTTTCCTAACGCCTCCCGATGGGTTTGGGCCATCAGATGGGGAGCAGGAGGGACGATGCATGAGCCGAGTTTGCCGGGTCTCTGCAGCTCACAACAGACTCCCTGGCCGGCACGACAGCCCACATGGTAAGCATGGCGGTTTTATGTTCCTTGGCAGCCTGGCGAGGGAATTAAAGCTTGTGTGTGGGTTGAAGGATTTATCTTCCACCCTTTGGAAAGCCTCTGAGAGGAGCTCTGTGGGGGGAGCAGTGCGGTGGGTGCAGGTGGGACGTGTCCTGGTTGGATTTGAGGAAAGACAAGAAGGAAAGAGGGACTCTGGGTGCGCATGACTTTTCTGCTGTGGTGATGGAGGGGAAGGGCTCAGCTGGGGGCTGGGAGGCTGGGGAGGGAGCAGAGTGCTCTGCAAAAGGGGCATCGGGGGCTGTTGGGCGGCCCGGTCCACTCGCCCGGTGTCCCCATGGGTGCAAACACCCCCTGTCCCGGTGATGCCCAGGGGGGTCAGCAGCTCCCCAGCTATAGGGGGGCTGGGGTCTTTCCTGGAATTTGGGGTGGGGAGAGACAAGTTCAGCCCATGTCTCCTCCACGATGACGCAGAGCTTGACGGTCCATACCAAAGGGCTGGCTTTAAAGTTGGGCCAACACGAGGGGCTCTCCGAGGGTGTGTGCGGTACGGCAGGAGTTTTGCACAGGTCCAGCTCTTCCCCTTGCGCAGGAACCACCCGCGAAGTCGAGCAGGACTCCTGGGCAGAGGGAAAAACGTGTGTACAGTCAGGGGTAAAAGCCCACGAGCTGAAATCCCCCAGCACGTGCTCCTGGAACAAGGTTCAGTCAAGGCGAGGGGGAATTCCCGCCCGTGCAGCAGCCATCTGATGGGTAGGAACTGCCGTTATCTTTCAAATGGCTTTAAGTGGCTCAGTGTAATGGGGCTGGGTTTATCCTTTTACTCTGTGCCTAGGGGAGGTTTGAGCTTTATCCTGCCTCCTGAGCTTGAGAAATTTATGTAGCTAACTTTCTGTTCTTCGGGCTGATTTCCTCCCTTTTGTGTGCCTCCAGGAGAAGGTTTTCTTCATCTTTTCCTTCCCCGGCACCATTTCACTGTGCTCTCCTGCCCCGAAGAGCTTCGGTCACTGTTGTGATGAAGGAGAGCAATGATGAAAAATGATGTTTTTGGAGCACATACCTGTTAGTAGGGCATGGAGGATCCTTCAGCCCTGCCTTTGCTGTGGCTGTGTTTGGAACAGGGACACTGTGGCAATAAGCTAAAGCCCAGTTAAAGCCCAGCATTTCACTGGTCCGCAGCAGCTCTGCATTGTGGACCCCTCCACAAAGAGGTTATCCAGACGCCGGGGGAGAGCAGGGAGCAACTCATGGGAGGAGAGGGACGACTCCACTTTCTATCTCCCAAGGCTTTCATGCTGTTAGCACCGACAAGGATTTTCTTAGCTGTGTCTCTAATTAGAGGTGCCAAAGATGTTGTTAATTCATCATTGAATTTCCAAAGGCAGAGATCTGCTACTGGGAATGCCGTCAGACCTCCCCGGCTCCCCGTGCACCTCCCGCCCTGCTGGACTTTTTTCCGATGAGCCGGTGGCACCGGGCATCCCCCCGTGCTCTGGCTGCCCGGACAAGGCAGAAGGTGGGGAAAAAAAGGCTTTTTATCCAAATGAGCTGCAATGTAGAGCTAGGGGGTCTCCCTGGTCAATGCCCCTCCTGGCAACGCTGGCAGGAGCGCTGGGTCATCCTGCCCGCACCGTGCTGGGGCTCCTGACCGATGGCCGAGTCCACCTCCCTCCGAACCTCCGCTTTATAACTGAGTGTGCAAAAGAGACGTGAGCGTAACGCAGCTTTCCAGGAAGATACTCTGCAGCCTCTGCAGATGAACTCACCGACTCCTTAGCTTAAGGCCTGAGTAAAAAACTAATTATTCAGACCTAAGCTTAAATCTGTTTCCACAAAGATGGATTTGTGACTCTTGCCACCTTCCCCTAGAGGATTGCAACCTCATTTTGTTCCTCATGAACTTCTGCCGAGATGTAAAATAACAACAATCTCGAGAGCTAAAATCGCTGAAGGATGGATTAAATTATAATGCAATCAGTCCGAAAGACCGTCTGTCTGCAAGTAGCAGCATTAGGCTGTCCTGGGAGCGGGCAGCCGTGCGCTGCCTGTGCAGGATTACCCAGCCCGCGCGGCCGCTTTGTCTTCACCAGGAAACTGCATTTCTTGGGCAGGGAGATTACATTATCAGCCGCCGAGTGTGTTCCTCAGGTGCCTTGGCATCACCCTGCCTAGGCCAGAACTCACTCTGAGAAGAGCTATATAAACCCGCAGAAAAAAGAGACCCAGACGGCAATGAATATTTCGAGGTCTGCAGCACATTCCCGGGGAAGGATTGCTTCCGACTTGCCGTCTCTGCGCGGACTTTAAATCACAACTTGAGAAGCAAGCCCTGACTGGGCTCTGTTAATATGTGTTTGTACAGGATTTAGCGTAGCAGGGCTCCAATCCCCACCCAGACTTTCAAGAATAAGCTCCTACAAATAACTAGGACGGAGCCCATGGGATGATTTTCAGGCATTTGACATACCCTGGGCTGTGGCCTCGCAGCCCTCGCGCAGCCCGGGGAGCAGCTGGGAGAGCAGGAGCCGCCCGGCCGTGACCGACGCTGCGGGGTCCTGCTCCCCGTCCCACGGAGCCCTCACCCCCGGGGTCCAACACGCGGCTCCTCCCGACGCCCCGTGCCACCGCGTCTCGCTCGCAGGGCAAACGGGGCTTTCTCCAGCAGCGCCCTGGGGCTCTGAGCACCTGGTGGGGTGCTGGACGGTAACCTCACAGGAGACAAGTTGTTTCACAAGTGCCGACGCAAAGAGACGCTGGGTTCCTCATGGTTCCTCGTAGCTGGCTGCAAGTCCTCTCGGAGGTTTTATCCGGGTTTGGGGCAGGTTTAAGGTCTCTCTGCCTTGGTGACTCTTTTTTGCCTATATAAATTCTGTTTTATTTGCTCCTTGAATGAAGCATCTGAGCTGACAAAGCTCTCCTTTGGCCCCTTATTTTTCACAAAAGGTTCAGGGACTTAATTATCTTTCTGGCTTTGTCCAATTTGGCTGCTCCTCGTCAACCAGTTCAACGGTCTGCGCAGAGCGGAAGGGAAGCAGGGGAAGGGGATGCAGGCAGAACAAGGCTGCTTTTTCTTAAGAAATCCTGCTAAAAAGACATCTCCTTTCTGGAGATGACCCAGTGTTGCCCTCTGCTCCATGCTCAGCCCACAAAGGAGCCTCAGCGTCATTCAGCCGTGCTTATTAGGATACTTTGAGAAAAGCGAGCCTTGAGGACCCTGCCCTGATACACTCCTGCAGAAGGTAGGCTGAGCCTGGCCTTGCCCTTTGGCTGTTCATCTGTGTTGTTCCCACCCAAGGAAATTAAGAGTTTTTCTTAAAAAAAACCTTTTCTGCCTGGGCTGAAGTCTGGAGGTTTACCACAGCCTCCCCCAAGAAGGAGGGAGCCCAGACGATGGGGACTGAGCTTCCACCTGCGGAGGGGTGGCATGGCCAGGGGTGGCATGACGTCCCAACGGCTGGATGTCATTTCCAATTTATCTGAAGTCTCACTTTTTTGGTTCTTTGCTAAGTCTGCTTAAAAGTGGTTTTCTGTAGGGTTGTTTTGTGGGTTTTGGTGTGGGTGTTTTGTTTTTTTTTTTTTTAAATTTTTTGTGAGGAGGCTGCTGTGCTGAAATGGTGTTTTCTTTGCGAAATGGCAAGCTGCGCTGGTCCCCCCTCCTGTTGCCTCGGTGCCACCGGGGCCCTTCCGCGGCTGCAGAAGTATAAGAACAAACGGGAGTGACAAGCAGTGAACTGAAGCAGGACAAATGGAAACCCAAGATGCTCAGTGAAATATTTAGCAAACCATTTTTAGCAAGGGAAAGCTTGTTCCTCTTCTATTTATTATAAGCTTTGGAAGCGAGGAGCTGCCTGCTTGCAGAGGGCTGAATACCTGCAGTAAAGCCTTGCTTTCTATTTGCACATTTCCTTGCATTAAGGCAAGGAAGATGATAAAACGCTTTTGATCAAAAGCACTTAAATAGCAGAAGTCTCCTGTACAAGCGTGTTTTCCTGCTCTGATGTACTCAGGAGCGTGTCTCAGCCAGGGCTCGGTGGCCGTGGTGACGCGTGGCCCACGGCGGTGGTGGCACCTCGCGCTGGCAGGCCTGGGACGGCCCCTCCTCGGGCGCGGGAGGTAATGCAGGTTTCGTGTCAGCCTCGTCCCGGCTCCCCCGAGCCAACGCGGCCGCTGCGCTGCAGCGCCGTTCGGTTGTTCTGGGATGGATATTTGCTCTCGGCTGCACGTCTTTTACAGGGGCACAAATGTAATGTCAAAAGAAACCACTTTGGTAATGTACTCAAAAGTTAAATATTTTATACAGTACTATAGTAATGTGATGTACTGCCTTCTTGACATACTTTGCTTTTTGTCCAAGGTCTGGGGTTTGGGGCCGTTTGCGGGGCTGGATTCCTGCGTCCTCTCCTCTCCGGGGCCTCGTGTGCCTTTTTGACAAGGCGTTGAATTTCTTTCTGTCTCTGCAAAATGGTAAGAGCAACTCAATCGCAATTCCTGGAAAACTGTGAATTCTGATTATACGCTGGTTATTGTTTTAAGCGCTCAGGATCAATAGCGCTATATTAAAGCAAGGTACCTGGTCCTTCTCAAGGTGCAATGTGAAAGGAGATTCATGACAATAAATGTACGGCAGCCTGCGCGCTGGGTGCCAGGGACCTCAGCTGGGGAACAGCTAGAAGGCACAGGCCAGTGAGTCTTCACATAAATGTATACAGCTAATATATATGTCTAATATATGTCTAATTTGCACTTACTGATACCCCAGCTGTAGTAACCGGGTGATGACTGCCTTAGCAACTTCATCATAGGCATTTGCAAGACAGCGTGCGCTCTGGAAAGCTCAGGCTGTAAACCAAGGTGTCTACAAGATCTAAAATGTATCCGACAGCTTTAAGCAATCAGCAAAGTGTTTGCCTTCAACCAACCCAAAGCACTTGCACAGCACCAACATCACCGTCTCACCGGCACAAGACATTGTCAGCGGTGCCTGGCACTGGTTTTTATCCCACCTTGTACGTCCACCTGGGGAAAGCTGTGTGGGGTATGGCAGGACACCTCACCCCGCCTTGCCCGTGCCACGACGCCTGGCGATGGGCTGTTAAACCCCTGATGAAAGGAGCTGGGTATCGGGCGTGGAGCAACGAGCGCTCAAAGAGCGTTTTTGCGGAGGGCTACAAATGCTCCTCGCATTACCTGGCGATTACGTTCCAATCAATATGGTTTTCACAGGCCAGGATTAGTTATGTCACCTTTTGTACTCCAAGGGAACGCAGAGTACTTCATAAAGTAATGAGTTTAGCTATAGATAGCACAGGTTAATGGCGCGGCCATTATGTACTCAGTGATAAAGCTTCCATGCAGCCTCGGATATTATAAATCTGGTTTATTAAGAATGGAAATATTGACAGAGACCCGATTCTGCCTTATTCCTTCTGCAGCCTCCCAGGGATTTTTGACAATCCACTTCTGGCAGCTTCCAGCACAGATAGCGAGAGACCAATCTCTCAGAGGAGAACTGCTATTTTGGGGTAAGCGCTAACTCATTGATTTATATTTGCAAACATTTGCAAATGTTTGGAGGCTTAAATGGAGGCAGGATAAGCATAAACCGGGGGGGCTGTGCTAATTCTCCGAACCAAGGTAGGTTTGAACTACTTTTTGCAATGACGCTGGCCGGACACAGCCAGCCCGGCTCTTACCCTTCCCATCTCACCTCCCAGCCTGAGCAGCGCGTGGGGCTGCCCGACTGGGTTTAAATTGCTGCTGAGCGTTAGATGATGATTCTTCTGTAGCTTTATTGCCAGATCTGAAGGTAGATTTTTAAAGGTGTACATGACAAGCAAGCATCCAGCACCAGGGAAATGCACAGCATCGGATCTTGCTCACCAAGGAAAACGTACCGGGAGCACCCTACACAGAGCGATTTAACGACTAAAAATGCCCCTAATGGCAGCTGCTGCTCTAAATGAAATTCCGGCAGGAGGTGCAGGTTCTGCCCGGTGAACAGGCTTTCAGCAGGCAGCCCCGTCCCCCGAGCGGGAGGAGGAGAGGTTGCTCAGGAGGATGCGGGAGCGCTCGCAGCCTCAGCCAGCGCCGGGGGCTGCGGGAGCCGGGGGCTGCGGGAGCCGGGGGCTGCGGGAGCGGCTTGGGCAGCTCCCCCGTTCCCCTGCCCGGACAGGGGCTCTCCCCATGCTGACGGTTCCTGCCGTTATTCATCTTATCGCCTTCAGAGAAAAAGAACTCCCGGGGGTAGATCCGACACCCGCTCCCCGGTGTCCATCGCGCGGTGCCGGAGCCGGCCGGGCAGCACCCGCAGCCAGCGCCTGAGCCTGCACTGGCACGAAAAAACCTGATTAGGCCTTACCAATCCTTTTTTTGCCTTTCCCCCTATGAACCGCGTGTATAAAGCTCCCCCAGTTTTACCCTCGGCTCCAGGGCAGGGCCGGTGCGTGGTTTGGGGTTCACGGCCCCTGGGCCGTGACTCCCCGATGAGCCGGGGAGGGCGAGTTCCCCTGCCGCTGCCGGTGGAAACGACCCTTCCTCAAGCCAAGAGGTGGCTAATTAACGCAAACCCATGGCGTTACTTAAAGCAACTTAAGTTGCTTCCCCTTCCAACCCTGTCAGCGCAGCGCAGCTCACCAAAACCTTCAGGCGGTTCAGAAAAGGTTTGGGGTCATTTGGGTTAGGCCGGCTTAAAAAACCGCCTTCCCGAGGAGGCGGATGAAAGGCGCCGACTGAGGCGGCCCTCGTCCCGCTCCTCTCATCTCCGTCAAGAGGGGGCTGGGTGGTGGGCAACAGCGGGGAGGGCAAACCTGCCAGCAAGCCACGACCTTTCAGAAAAAACCCAGGAGTAGCCAGGAGGTTGCATTAAGTTTTTATTTTTCAGCCCTGGCCGTTGCAGGAGGCCCTTGTCACCACGCTGGAGCTGCGGGCTGGTCCTCGTGTGCCCATCGCGGGGAGACTCTGCCATTACTCACAGCCACCCCCCCCGCCGCTGCCTCCCCGCGCGCAGAAAAGCATTGGCAGCAAAAAAATAAAAAATATTTTCTCATTAAAAAAAGAAGGTGGGGAGGGGGAGGACGAGGCAACGAGCAGGGGAGATGGATTGTGCTGTGGCGCTGAGATGAGTGCGGAGAAGCTATACATTAATCATCGGGGGGGGGAATCCTACAGCTCTATCAGGAGAAAGCGTTTGCTGTTGTGAAACGATGCTGCTGCAAAGGTCCCGGCGCACTCGCTCCGGGCTCGCTCCCTGCTCGGGAGCTGGTCCATCCTGCTGCTGGGTGGGGAATCCCAGCTCCCGACTCCGGGGTTCAGGCTGGGAGCGCCCGACCCCAACCCCCTCGGCATCCAGTGCCCTCCCTGCTTTGCACCGATGTACAAATCTTTAATGGCTCGTTAACTCTGTCCCCCCACGCAGGATCTGCCCTGAGTGGGAAAGGAGGACATTGTCATTAATAACCCGAGCGTCGCTGCTGCCGCCCGAGCAGAGGGCAGCGGCCGAGCGAGTACCGCCGCAGCCCGGCCCCTCGGGGTACCCTCGCTTGCCCTTAGAGCCTTTCAGTTTACAGCGGGATTAAGAGGGATGCTGCTGCGCTGGCTAACGAGTGTGCGGGGTGCGGTGCTGCCGTGGCTGGAGGAAGCGGCAGGACTATTTTCCAGGTAACTGGTCAAAGGAGCTGCTCAGCTGGGCACGCGGTTCCCACAGGTGTCCCTATGTCCCCGGTCTGTCCCACAGACATCTTGGTCCTTTGCAGCACTTCCAACCCTGCTTGGAAGAGGGAGACGGATTGCTGTGCCACAGAGCTGATCACGGGGTCTTCTTCGCAACAAATTTGCATAACAATAATAATAATAATCATCATCATCATCATCATCATCATCCAGGAAAAGAAGCCAAAGCTCCGTCTCAGGGCTCCTGTTAGCACCAGTACATGCTAACGCTGGGCAGAAGGGATGCGCACGCCGAGGGATGTGAAGGTAGAAGTGCTCAGCTCCAGCTCACTCGCCGTGTCATTAGTTATAGCCGAGCAAATTTTTCTGCATACATGGAAGGAATTTAAACAAAAAAAAAAAAGACTTTGGATTCTTTTATGTTTTTTTTTTAATTTCTTGAGACAAGGAGACAGCTTGGCCAGTGGTAGTAAAAGCATCGAATCTTCCCGATGCTTCCTCCACCCAGCCGGGCACTGTTTCAACAGTAGTGTAATATTGCATATAGAGTTTTGGGTTGTTTTTTTTTTTTTTGGTCACCTAAAACTGCTTACTGTGTCTGTTAGGTTTTTGTTAAAAGACTGCTCTCTATTTAGAAAGATTTGCGGGAGAAAAGGTCTTGGTAACGCAAAGGTGTTAGTCTGGAAAACAAAGAGAAGTTCAGTTATTTCATTTATTGAAAAAAAAAAATTCCTGCGTGCTTCGGTTTGATATGAACCAAGTTCTATTGCAAATTCTGGTGTCTGCCTTTGACTTGGGAGAAAAAACCCCAACCCAAGAGCCTGTAATAGTAACTGTAATAATAATTGTTATTATTTTTAATTTTGGTACAAAAGTCCATGGATTTAGGGCAGGCCAACTGTTTCCATCAGCTTAGTAAAACTATTCACATGGTCGAAGTTAAGCATGCAGCTAAATCATTTGAGGAACAAGACTTTCTGCAGGCAGATAAGAGCCTAATACCATGATGGTGAGAGCCCAGACTTCCACAGATAGCAGAAACTAATATTTGTGATGCAACAGCCTTGCATTATTCAGTAGTTAAAGATAATTTTAAGAAACAGAACAGCTTGAGAATTAGCAAAACTAGCAATAAAATATTCTTAGCTGACTCCAGGGGGAAGTAAATTGCCATGTACAGAATTTGCATTCATCTTAATGTTTATTAAAAATGAGACAGCGCTGCTTTCCGCACGCTCGGCTGGAAGAGCTCCTCAGCTCGCTGGAACCGCGCGTCCTTCCCGGCCCTCGCTCGGCCCCGGGCGCCTGCGGGACCTGCTGAGGCCTCTCGCTAACTCATGGCATATGTGGGTTGATGTTGGGTTGAGGGTTGATGGAAACCCTACGATCCGCTCAGGCCCTGCAGAAGTCCCCGGATGACGCGAGCGTTTGCTGCCAGCGTTAATTGCTAATTGCGTGCCAGGCAGCTGCGGCTCAGCCTCGCAGCAGGGTGTTCGTGCCCCCTCCTCGGGCTCCCGGTGAACCACCAAGGGAAGAGCAGCCTAAGAAAAGCAAGAAGGTGACGGCCCTGAAGGAGGTGCACGCAGAGAAGTGCTGCTGTACCCAGTAATACCAACGTGAAGGCGTTCGCACGCTCTCTTCGCTACACGCGCAGCTGTGTCTGCAATCATGGCTTTGCTCCTGCATGTGCAGAGAAGGTGGAGAAATACAACTGGGAGCAGCAAGCTCAGGCTTCCTCCGCTGGGCATCACCTGGTCCAGGGTGCTCAGTCATTCCCTAAACTTTTTTGAACCATTCCTGCTCCCTGGCAGTAGAAGGGCTGGCTGCTCTTCTGTGTTTTGCAGCTCACGTGCACGAGCTGCGGGGCAGCGGGCAGGCGAAGGGGCCGGACGTCCTGATGCAGCAGCCGTGGCGGTTACCAACGTGCTAGCAAGTCAAGATCCCTGAACGGGCTAAAGCACGAAGATCTTGTGCCACAGGAGCGAAATCGCCCCCCGAGTGATTTGCACCAAGGTTAGTGTGGCACTAATGCGTCTGCATCGGGCTGCGGGAGGAACCTGCACCACCACCACCACCTCCTCGCTGCTCGAAACAACTACGTGGGCTGAGGGCGAGCCCCGCTTCTTGCTTTAATGCAAATTTCCCACCCCTAGGTAAGTGCAGAAGCACCCGGGTCTCCGAAAACCCCACTGATGTCTGTGTACCTGGAGCCACAACTGCAACCAGGGCAGCCTTTACTGGCTCACCGCAAGGGTAAAAGTCTGCCGTTGGCAGCGAATGAGCTGGGGTGTGCATGTGGGGAAGGAAGACGAAATAAAAAACCAAAAATTAAAAAAAAAAAGCAAGTGAGACTATTCAAAAGGGGGACTTTATTTTTATTACACTGGAGCCAGGCGTCGGTGCGCCAGTTCAGCTTTGATACACAATAAATCAGCAAAGCTGTTACTCAGTTTGGAAACCAAGATTGCAGTGGCACTAAAAACACATTGAAAACATTTACTTTCTTCCCTTTTTTTTTTTCCCTCTTTTGTTTTTGGTACAAAAATGGTACAAACAACAATACAAAATATTTGTGCTGTTGACGGTTACAAAAAAAGGTTTTTGAACTGGGTTAACGGACGCAAACTGCTTTTGCGCTTCAGCGTGAATACAGCAGAACAGCAGAAGTCTTCCTTGAGAACAACCACAGTCATGCGGGCTGCTACACAGCTTCTCCATCGTAAAAGGAAACATGCAAAATCATAATTAAAATAAAAAAAAAAAACCAAAAGAGAAAGTGCTCCAATTATACATCTATATGTTGTTTTTCCCCTATTTGATTTGTAGCTTCAAGCACTAACTACATTATGTACACATTGTGTGAGCAATTGTATATGGGGTTGGTGTGTACTGGAGAGAACTTTTATTTTCCCCATGAAACTGAGTTAACTTTGCGTGGGAGACACCTACGTTGTCTAGCTGCTGTTTTAAACATACGCATTCATCGTTATACAGCATTCCCCCCCCCAATGTTTTTTTTCACACTTACAATGAAGAGCTCCAAAAGACATCACAAATAAAAGTCCCGTATTTTACCTTTAATATGTTTTTTTGAGACTAAACAAAGTTGCAATCTTGGCATATTGTGTTGCACAGACCCTGCACTGACCATTACCATTCTCCAATGCCCAAACGTCTACCCTATGCGAAGCAGTTGCAGGCGATACAGCCACCTCCTAAGTCCCACTTACTCCTGGAGGCTGAATTCAGACCCGACTATCCCTAAAAACCCCTTGAAAGAGGCCCAAAGGGGCTCAGCCGCAGGGGAGCGAACTCCCCACCACCGCCTTACAACCGCCAACGGCATCGCCTGGTCCAACAAAAAGGAAAAAAAAAAAAAAGGAAAAGAAAACGCAAACCCAGAAGCAAAACTATGACTAGCACATAGGACACCTAGAAAAGATTTGCCTATTGACTGTCAGTAGTTGCCTGCTGAATCTCCTCGTTGCCTTGCAAAGCCTTTCCATGACTGATGCTTCTCCCTATTTACAGGCTACACAATAAATAGACCGGGCGGGGGCTGCACCGAGGCCGCGGGACCCCACTTTGCCGGAGGTGGCCGTGGGTACAGCAGCGACGTTGGACCTGCACGGTCCCTGGCTCGGGGATGTGCAATCTTCATGCCTAGGAGGTAGGGAGGCCACAGGAGGTGTCCGGCGTGCCCCGACGCCCTGGGAGCTCATTGTCCCCGTCCCTTAGACAGCGTGGAGAGCTGTGGGGGTGTCCCCGGGCAGTGCTGCGGGGTATGGGGGTATCGGGGTGTGACACTGGTATTTCGGGGACAGGGTCCCCTCCACCTGCCTGAAAGCAAATCCTTCCCCACCGCCTCGTGGCGTGCAAAGAGTGAGGTCTCTGATGTGTGGGCACCACTTCTTTAATTAGTTTAAGTTTAATGCTTTAGTTTAGATCAGTCAGAGAACAAGGATTCTGGTCTCAATGCATTAACCACTTCTGTGGCCTGCAAGAAAAAACGGCGACTGTACATTCAACCAAAGTTGCTGTTTCCCCACCCCGGCTCCTTGTAAGCCACCGCCACCTCCAGCTGCGAATGGCAATGCCACATCACATCCACGAGGATCAGAGTCACCTTTTCAATGGGACCCCTTAGATTAATGTAAGTTTTCTTAGCTGGGTTACAAACCGTAAGTAATATTAACAAGCAAAAAGGTTTGCAAAAAGTGATCTATTTTCATTGCTCGATGTGCTCCTCACGTACCTTCTGCCGGTCCCACTGCGAGGAAAGGGGCCTGACGCTGCTGCTACTTGTGGGGCCGTAAAGCTCAGTGGAGGATGCAGGGAGGAAGAGGAGGAGGAGGAAGAGGAGGAGGAGGAGGAAGAGGAGGAGAAGGAGGTCCTGCAGAGGGAGACTGAGCAGAACTGGGTCAAAAGACAATAAACTAGTTGGTTTGATTTATAGGCTTGTGGGGTTGGAATGGCTGGATTGCAAATGCTGCAGAAAAAATATCCGCTGATTTTAAAAAAAAGTCGCCAATGGAAACAGGTTGGATTATTTTTAATCACTCAAACACTTTTGTTTGACTTAGGTTGCATAAATGTTCTTAAAAACCTGAACTGTTTAGACAAGCCGAAGTCTGACAGCATCTCCTTCACGGCCAAGCGGCTCCTTTCACCGCACGTCCCGTCCCCCCGGGTGACAGCGGGGCGATGCACGCCGCCGACCGGCCCCTACGGCCTCCGGCCCCGCAGCAGCCGTCCCACACCGCTGCCACCCCCTTCCCTACCTGAAATCCATCCCCCCCCCACCTGAAATCCATCCCCCCAGCCAAAGCCGCCGCAGACACCAAGCACCAAGCGCTCTGCAGCAGGGACTTAGCTGCTGCTCTCGGGTAAGCGGTGCCAGGTAGATTGCACGGCTCGGCTTACAGCGGAGACCCAGCCGGCATCGCGGGATCCGCACGAGCATCCCAGGAGCCACGTGGAGCCAGCAGGCAGCGGCAGCAACCCAACGGGTGGAGAACCATCGGCATCGCCCTGGCCCTCGAGCCGAGTCCTTCTCCTGAGTCGGTGACGAGGTTATGGTGACGGACACAAAACACTGACGGGTAGTCATCAGCGAGAAACACCAAGTGCAATTTTATTATTCACTACTGCTGTGACCAGGCAGCTTCTGCGGAGGTGCACAGCCCAGATGGTGAAATACTCCAGCCCGTGGCTTTTCTGAAAGAAAAGGGGAAGAATCAAGACCGCCCGTGGGTAAAGAGCAGTGGCTGCAGGGCAACACAGCCCACCTGCGCCCGGCGGCTGGAGGACAGGGGCTGCGAGGTTTGCCGAGGGCGGCCAGGAGGAGGGGGACACACATGGCAGAAGCAAACGAAGACTTCCGAGTTCCCAACTACGGAACAGGAATTTGGAAGGCGTCAGGTGCCGGCAGTTTGCCAGGCACCGCGCTTCATCCCAACCGAGGCACGTGCTGCCGGCCCGCGCCCGGGGAGCAACGTCCTCGCCTTGCTGCTGCCGCCGGAGCCGTCCCTCTCCCGAGGTCTGAGCCATCGCCTCCTCATTTCCTCAAGAACCTTGGGTGAGCGTGTGTTCGCTCTCCGAGCCGTGAAAGGACAAACTGACCCATCGACTGACTGACCGACCGACCGACTGAGACAAAAAAGAAAAATCGCTTCCTTGGCAGTTAATAACATACCGGTAACGTTGGAGTCCCCTCGGGCAGACTTTTACCACATTCCACTTCATACAAGACACATTTCAAATGCTCATTAATTTACAGAAATTGCATTTTATAGAAAATATGATACAATGAAATATAAAATGCACTAGGAGCATTTCAAAAATCTATAGAGACGATCTTGCAGCCTAGTATACCCTCTGAAACGACGACCACTCATCTCCGCAAGCTCTCGTCCTCTCATTCTCCCGCTCTCGCGTGCACGCGCTCGCTCCCCCCGCCCCCCCCTTTAACTCTTAGCGTTCAACTTGAGAATTAATCGAGATATCAAAAAAAGCGCGATTATCCCCTGGATAATCACCTTCCAATACTGTGCACATTCTTGGATTTAAATGAAAATATATCTAAGCACTTTTACAAGTTTTAGCGAACCCACTGCAAAATCGTCTGCAGAATATAAAACACAGGTAATCCAAGATTTCATAGCACATTAATTAAGTGGCTCATAATCCATTAAATGTGGTTTATATTACACATCCATGCAGTCTAAATCATTTTACAAACATTAGACATAAACCCACTAGTCCAAATCAGTAAAGGAAAAATGTAATAAAAAAACCTAATAACTATTCGTTATTGGTTAAACTGACCCTACATATAAACTAGGTAGTATGCTACCATTTATAATACTGATGTTGAGTTACGCCTGGATGCTGCAAAACCTCTTGCTTGCTTGGCAATGCTTGAGCATATTAACCACAAGATACTTAATAGGCCCTCGTTGCACTTCTCCAAAAAAAAACATTTACTACAGATAGCAGCGCCTACCCATCAAAGAGAAAGGACACACATTAGCTGAGTTACACGATGTTGTTGAGCTTTGGCTACTAATGCTCCAAGGCATTAACGCTGTACTAGACTAACCTCATACTTACGGATGGCAAAAGTGCTGACAAACTCTTCCTGCCCTCAGCACTGCCCCGGCCTCGAGCGGAGCCGCCGCACAAAGCCCTGCCCTGCGCGAGGAGAGCAGCATCGGTCCCGTGCCAGCAGGCACCCTCGGCGACGCGGGACACCGCCGCCTAACCCAGCCCATATTTACATCACTCAACACGCCGATAGCATAAAAACAAATGGGCCTTTGGTCATTCCACGATTTACTTTGTAGGGTTTAGGCGAGGGCTGTCGGAGATTTCTGTTGCAATAACCAAAGGCTGTGTCAATGCTATAGTTCTATGCAGCTACATTGAGTGTGACCAGGTGACGGCAGAGCCCCCAGTCGATATTTTGCATCTGATAACACTGAATTATATACAACATGATGACTAGTTCACCACCTGCTGAGGCTTAAAGATGGCTGTTAAGATTTCGACTCAAAACATCTCCCCCCCCCATCCTCTTCCACCCCAGAATGAGTCACCCCCTTAAAAAAACAAAAAAGGCAAAAAAGAAACAATCTCCACAGTTCCTTTTTGTTAACTCCTTCCCAGCTAGAACTGGCTTAGGGTCACAGGGAGTGCTGCCCAGGATGGTTGTATGTTTGTTTTCATCACTCCTGAGATTGAAGGGAATCTGATACATGCACCAAAAGGCACTTTCAAATATATATATATATATATTTTTTAAAAACAGTGCTTCTGTTCTAAGAAATTCAAGTTAAGACAGAGTGCCTTTCACTCTCTTTAGTCATAAAGCAGATAAACGAGCAATATCCCAGCTGACATTAAAAAAAACCAAAACAACAAAAAAAAACCTGCAGCAGAGACAAGTGTTCATGCGAGACAGCTCAATATTCTAAAAAAAAAAATTGGAAAGGAAAAAAAAGGAGAAAAAAAAAAGAAACTTCCTATATCACCACTAAAAATAACAATACAGTCAGCAGGGGATATTAATTAAAAAAGCTGCCACATCTGTACAGTCCTTGCTTCTGCATCGGCTCTTTTTGTTAATGTTGTCATCTGTGGGTTTGTTTTTTTTTTAAACTGTTTTTTTTCCTTCCTCTTCTTCTTTTTTTTTTTTTTTAATTTTAAATAACGTGAGGTCAGTTTAATCTTCCTCGCCTCCCCCGTACATGTCCGCCAGTTTCTTGAACCTGGGCCCCCAGTCGTTAAGGTAGTCGTAGTCCTGGTCCCCGGAGCTGGAGGAGTTGAGGGAGCTGACGGAGCCGGCGGTGGAGCCGCTGCCCTCGTAGTCGAAGACCAGCAGGGAATCGTAGGGGGGGGCCGTGGGGTCGTTGTCCGCCGCACGCAGGCCCTTGGGGGGGCAAACACACGGCGTTAATACCCGCCATGGGGTTTTACGGTGATGGTGCTAAGGAAGGGTGTTCGGGAAGGGGCTGGGCTGGTGGGATGCTTGGGATCCCTGCAGCAAAGCTGAAAGAGGATGGTGAGAAGCTAAACGAGGATGGGGACAAAATGAGGGGCCTGGGGCTTCCCCGTGCCCGGCTGCCCCCCCGGGTGGAGCCCCCCCAGCTGCCCCCAGCAGAGAATTCACTGACTCCCAGCGCCTCTGTAAGGGCCGGCTGGGGAGGGAGGGGAGTTACTGCCAGGGATCCAGCTCCGGGTCTGGAAAGCTCTCCGTTCTGGAGAACGTGTCTTTTCTGGGGATGCCTGTTAAGATTTCCAGCTTGGCCAACGAAAGAACGGACAGCACCTTTCCTCTCCTACCAATAGCCATTATTTTAATTTTGATGATTCTGATTCCTTTAGAGGAAAAAAAAAATCATTCCTAGCAAAATTCTGCAATTAGGAGAGACTTGGGGTGGGCAATCCTGGGCAGAGGGTTGGGAAGCATTGCTGTGCCTATTCCTGTGCGTTGTGGGCAGCAGTGTAGGCAGGCCACGCAATGGCCTCGGGATACGGAGAAAAAGAATTGCTTTGCTGCAGCCCAGCGACAGGCAAAGCCTAGCGAGATAGACCTGTGACAAAGCAAAACGTTCTGCATTCACACCTTCAGAAAGCCCAGTCTCAGCGTGGAGAGATGGAGCAGGTTCTACCGCAGTGAGCAGCAGCCCGAGCGCGCGTAAGAGCGAGTCTTCATGTGCATGGATGTGTGTAAATGTGTGCGTGAAGGATGGGCAGGAACAAAGGAAGAAGGAATTATAATGATGAAAATCAGAAAAAGCACTGCAGGAAATGGATATAATAATAGAATTAAATGGCTATAACATTTATTTTTCTACTTAGGAAATGGATGGTGTGTTTTGTCTCGGAGGAAATAATGCATCGATTGGTTTGTAATCACTCAATCACTTAAAACTAAAAATGAGATAAGAAATACTAAATGGATAGGTATTCGTACAAGCAGATAAAGGAGCGGTAATCTAACATAACATAAAGAAACCCTCTCTGATCTGAGATGAATCTCTCTGTTCCGCAAACTCTTTGAGGTTTTAGACCAAATAGAGCTTACTAGCGAAGACACAGACCGGTGAAATAATTACAAGTCCAGGAGCTGCAAATGGCACCCCTGGCTTTAAGCAAACCACGCAGCTGCCTTGCCACCGCCCCCCCACCAGGACGACACTCCTTCGTCCACGTCCAGTCAACGTTTGTACTGACAGCAACTGCGATATTCATAGCAATCCAAGAGAGAGCGGGATCAGGTTGTACTGCCCAGATGCTGAAAAGCATGCGTGTTTGTCATATCCACGAGTCAGAAATCTTAGGCTTTTTGTTTGCACTTTGGCTTTTTACAGGCTCGGTGCCTTTATTGGGCCAAGTTCTGCGTCCTTTGCTCATGCCTATCGTTCCCCTGGCTTTGATCAGATGCCTCATGTGAGTAATGGCACCGCTTGGTCCATGCAGCCAGGAGAACGCTGCCCAGCTGACGTTAGCTGGCTGCTCAAGCTTTTAAGATGTGACACGGGACACCCTACAGAACATACCTCATTAATAAAGTCACCAATATCCCCTGGATGTGGGATTACTGGTCTTATAGGATACTGTGGTTCAGCACCAATAGGTCTTTCATCCACCCTTCTGACTCCAGGTGTCTTGTTCAGCACGTGATCCATGGTCTCTGGCTGCTGGAGCTGGCTTAAATCGTAATCCTGTGTGACAAATGGAAAGGCACAGAGTGAAACCAAGAGCTTTTCATTCAGATCATCTACTCACCCAGTGTACAAACAAGTCGAGGGTCTAATCCTATTTCAGCTGAAGTTCGATGGCAAATCTCATCCCCGGGTATGTAGCACTATCTAAATTACAGATGAACCTGACCTCCGAGTAGCTCATACAATTGACCTCCTAAGAGTGTATTTTAAAACAGAAGTTAAATCAAATATTTAAATACTTTCTGAATATTTTACACAGTGCCTAAATCTTTGGGATAAAAAATTGGCTTCAGTTTGCGTGTGCCTAGGTATATGCATAACTTTTTGATGAAATACATAATATAATGTAAAGGCACAGTGTCGGTAGACATATTATTGCAATTACATTTGTACAGAAATAAAAACATTAAAATGTGTATTGCATTTATGCATGTAGGCCTTTCAAAGTAATTATGTTCTTTCTGCTTGTGAAAAATCCCAACAGAATAGGTTTCTATCAAGGAATGAGAACCAGGTAATATTTCATTAAAAATGTATTCATGTAGATAATGGTGTTTTGCTGCTCTTCCTTTGCTGTTATTTTTAACGAATCCTTTCTAAAATATTTAAGCCTACAGTGTAGTTGCCTGAAACCAGACACTGCAGCTAGTTTGAATGCTTATAACAGTACTTTGTTCTACCGGTAAAACTATTCTTGTGCTCAGACGGGGATGATTGAATCTCCAGGAGCAATATTTATAAATAACTTGTCAGTGACAAGAAAAAAGAAATGCTAATTGCAAGGATTTTTCCGTTGAATAAGAACTTCACAAGTTTTGGGCAAACTCCCTGCCTCAGCTCCCCCGCGGTGCCCCTCGCCAGGCTCACCCACTCGCCTTCGGGTGCCACCGGGAGCCCACGGCAGGACGTGCTGCAGGGCTTTGCCTACTCCTTAAGCACCAGCCCCAGCCGCTGACCCGAGGACTCGCTGGCACCAACCATGCACACAGCAGCCTCCGCTCAGACCCATGAACAACGCAGTCCATTTAAGCAAGCAAGAATAAAGCCATTATATGATGCAGAGTCACATAATTTGCGTGGACATCATATTTGAGGGTGTCACGGGCTCTTTACTTGTGTTAGGAATAAAAAACCAGTGACTTAAACATGAGAGACAAAACTGCTATTTTAGCTGAGGAAATACATCCGTAGCAGAGGGACAGCACATCCCAGGAGCGCAGGCCAGGGAAGTTTTCATGCAACATCAGCACCGATGTCTGTAAGAAGAAGCCACCGCAGAAAAGCTGCCGCGTTCAGGCAGACTGTGGCTTAGGGCTCTGTCACCCAGCAAAGCTTTGCCACTGTACGCTTCGCGGTGAAAAAGAAAATCCCCAAATGTATTTAGACATTTCTCACAAACGACATCCAGAAATTAAAAGAAATTAAAAGCACATTAGAGACGATTAAGTAAATGCAGGGAAAGCCCACAGAAGCCCACAGAAGCCCTAGGCTCAAGCAAGCCAAGGCAAGTGCCTGCAGCCACAGGTCTGGGGGAGGGCGGTAGCTGCTAGCTGGTTTTGATCTCTGATGGGGAATGGGAAAATACACAATTTTAATGACCAAAATAGCAGAAATATTGTTTGAACCTGAGTGTCAGCAGATCGATTTACAGTCCTTCCCCAGGAAGCTGGCCTAGGGGTAGCAAAATCCATGTAGCACTGGCCTCCCCGCACGGTCCTGTTTGCACAGCAGAGTGTCCCAGTGACACGCTGGACTTAAGCTGGCTCTCGCCGACGCCCGTGCCACACCGGTGAAGCCAATAAAGCTCCCTGGGCATAAACAAGGGCGAACGCAACCCTTTGCAAGTACTTTAGTGAAAATAATGTGGTTTCTGCCTTTTTGCGAGTACAGATTGCACAGCTGCTCTTTGGCCACGACCTGCGGGCTCTTCTCACCTGGTCTTCCTCTCCACCTCCCTCTTCGTCGTACTTCAGAATATTGTCCCTGACGTCGTCCTCGGGGTCGATCAGGAGCTGCTTGGTATGGCGCTCCTTCTCCCGGCGTTTCATCCACACCACGAACAGCAGAACCATGGCTGTAAGGGAGAAGAAGTGGGGTGAGCCGGGATCTCGCACGGTGCGAGGGCGAGTCGTGTGCGTCAGAGCGCGGTGGCGTGTCCTAATGCCTCACCTGCCCTCTTCCACTATGGAGAACCTCACTGGCTGCTAGTAAGAGGAATAAAATTTTATCCTATTGCATGATCTAATTTATAAGGGAGAGATCAGTGAGAGCTGTAAGTACTGTGACAGGCCTCCACTACAAACATTTCTTTAAGATCCATCACGAATGCTGATTGAGCTGATGTTTATCAGAAGTCAAACACACAATCAAAGGAAAAGAAAGTGTGAAAAGTGATGTTTTCTGAAAATATTTGATCTAAATCCTGAATTTTCAGGATTATTTCCACCTTTATTTTATTTAGGGGCATAAAATAAAGGTGGAGGAAAGAGAGCTGCAGAGGTGCTGAGAAGCAAACCGGTACAGATGACCAGCACCTTTGCACAAGCGGCTGTTCCACCAGCGTGACACGGCGATGCCCGTTCAGGTCGCGAGCCCTGGCCACGGGCAGTCATTTTGTTGTTGTCTGCAGTATGCCACGGGAGACTGGTTTGGGGACGGTGGGTAATACAGGGTTGTGTAATCTGATTTGGGCTCACTCACACTGTTTTGGTGAGTGAGGGAGGCTTTCTAGACTTCCAAGATCACATTAGCCAGGATATTAGCATACACATTTGGCCATCGACTTGCAAAGCAGATCTAAGATCATTTGAAATCCTTTCAGAGAGCAGGGCTAGCTTTGCAGAACAGGGGAGAGCAAATCTGGTAGCACACAGCCAACCTCCGCAGGCATCAGCATTTCCATGCCAGGCCCTGGCTAATCTCTCTCAGTACGATAACGGAGAGAGAGGAACAGTTCTTGAATCATGAGAAATTTCCCCCCACTTACCAACTTTACCCAAAGGGAACGCTGGCTCCCTGCTCCACAACCTCCTTCAAAGGGCCACCCGCGTCCCAGAGGCTGTGCGCTCCCTGTGACTTACTGCATGGAAGTCGCTCTGGGAACTTACATCTCCACTAACATAAGGCAACCAGATCTTGTCTTCTTCAAGAACCTGTTAACACGTTAGTTTTCATTCTCATTCTCATTAGCTGCAAATAATGCCATCAAAAATGAAATTAAGCCTGGGCAGCTGATGCAGCTACACCTCCCCATGTCTACTTTCCCTCCGTTCTCCATGCGAGCCACACACGAAGCTGTGATGGTGGCAATCTGCAGAAGGGAGAGGTGGATGGACAGTGGAGGTGGAACATGTGGCCCAGGTTCATTTCACTTAGGTCAACCCTTGATGTGCCAAAACAATGCAGCCAACACAACCGAACCCAGGCAGGACGTAAGATCCCAAACTCTCTTTGTGTTTTTTTGGCTGCATAAGGAGAACAAGCAACTGCTGCTCCCCACTGTCTCAACTTTGCAGGGTTTTCTTTCCCTTTGCCTCTTCATGGAGCCTTGGTGTCACTTCACCAAGGGCAAGGATGGAGAAGAGACCAGACCCTGGGGACACGGGTGGGCGGCCCAGCCTGCAGCCCCACTGCGTGGGGAGGTGGTTAGGAGGATCTGAGTTTTTCCTCCCAGCACCAAAGTGTTTACACCCAACAGGAATTCAGTGAAGTGAGCAGAAGAGGACCGGACAGCTAATTACTGCCATTTTGTGCCAAATGGCTGCCATCCCTGCCTGCCAGCTAACAGAATTGTTTTCAGATAGTTCAGCATTTCTTTAATGCTTATCCTAGATCTATTCAAGAGAGAAAAAAGAAAAGGAAAGAAAATGTAACTCTTATCTGCAATATAAAACCTCAGCTATTTAGCAGACTATTGAAGTCCTTTTCTCGTTGTTCCTTTTCAAGTCTCTCACAACAAGATACCTGCCTAGTCCACAAAGACAATATTATAATGGTTACCAGGGTTTATCTTTTTCTTTCCTTTTTTTTTTAAAATGCTACTTTTTCATGCACTTGTGGAAAAAACTGTGCCATTAACGCCCTTACAGCTACCTTGAAAAAAAAAAAGACCTTCAAAGTGTCAATAGCAGATGTAGTGCGCTCTCCTTCCTTTTATTCACTCTGCAGAATGGGAAGTGCTATTACTGCTGTTAGACCCATTTTCACTCTGCATGTAGTTTTCCTTGAAATCTATTGTCTTCACCCTTCACAATTTTTTATTGCATGCTCTTCTAAATGTGTTATTTGTGCAGCTAATACATCAGGTATCAGGACGAAGAAAAAACCTTTGAGCGAAGGTAAAGCCAGAAACTTCCTTCACTTGAGCAATCTCAGATCTGTCCCCTTGCTGCTTCTTCCTTTTAAAGCCATCAAACTTTGACCCACTGACTCTAAAATGGACAGATAGCACAAAAATTCCCACATCTGCCTTTTTCCAGGCTATTGTTCAGAGGTCACGATATAAAACAGATAGAAAGGACGCAAAACGCTGGAAGGATGTAACTGGAAAACTGCTCATTGCAAATTACATTTTTCATCACTGATACAGTGCTTTGCAGCTCTTGGAGACAAAAAAAAGTCAATTAGAATTACAATGAATGTAAAAATAAGCTTTTGTAATAAAAACCGTAATTTAAAATGGGATAATGTATCTGAAAATGAAAAGAGGAATCTCTTAAATCAAATGTCCTTCAGCTGAAGTTAATTTCAGTCAATAGGATTTTCAACTGTTTAAATCATATTTTAGCACTGGATTTATACTAGAGCAGCAAAAAAGAAGTCCCGTGTTTTATCACCTCTGCGGCTTCCAGTGCAAACTTTTAGCCCACCGGCAGCAGCAGCAGCGTACCAAACGTGGAGGGACTGACGAACACCACATCTTCTTCTGGGTGTGCAACAAATGCCCTTGCTGAAGGGAGCAGCCTAAACCATTTTGCTCCTGGGACCCCACACCCAATGAAGGACAGAAACTGTGCATCGTGGCTATGCATGGGGATGCTTCCACCGGCTCAGATGGGCTGGATGAGGAGCGGGGATTGCAGGGCCACAAACGCCCGGTTTTCTTGCTCGCTCTCCAGACTGACACGGTAGATCAATTACACAACAATATATTCCCATCACTGGCCCAGGAGGGTGGATGTTTGCCCAGAGACGACCCGTTCTCTTAATGTACCATATCACATCCACATTAGGTGACAGTTGTAGCATACGTCGCTCTGTCTGCTCTCTGTTTAAACACATTGGGGGTAAATATTAAATGTGATTTAGCACCATAACTCCCATTAGCTTTAATGGGAGTCCCATGGTTTCATCCTGTGTTTCTTGATGAATATTTACCTCATTGTTCATTTCAGCGCTCGTTTTTATCTATTCCTACTGTGCCAACTCCTGCTTGAAGTTATAATGACATCATTTTTATTTTTAAGTGTGTGCACACATGGTTTTTGGTAATGCTCATGAAAGCCCGGGACTAACAGCATTGCTGGGCAAAAGGGATGGCTTTGCCTCAAGCAAAGGGATGGCCGGCCCTTCTCTGTGATGCACCCCCAGCCCTCCAGTGCCCCTGACAAACTGGGGATCCTTCCTCTAAAAACACTCACAAGCCACCACGATTCTCCAATCTGTTGTCATTTACAAGCAATGGGAATAACTACCATTCTTCTTTTCCTGTGAACAACCAGAAAACTACAGCTATGCACTGGCTCTCATAACCAGTGCATCTGGTACTGGGAACCAGTATATCCACAGCCAGCCAGGGACCTGAGAGCTATGGGGGTATCTGCCACAGGATTTTGCACAAATCCTTCAATTTTTTCCCGCAAAACGTGGAGAATCACATCGCACTCGTTGCCTACAAGACATCGTCGGGTGTAATGATGTTTGTAAAGCTACTGGAAGTCTTAGAGAGAGAAGCCCAACGCACGCAGAGAGTGCTCTAGCTCGTTTTGCTGACAGGGCCGTGAAGGAGGTTTGAATGCAGATGTGTGAACCACCCCGCAGCCCAAAGCTCACGGCTCTGTCCTTGCACGGAGCTTGCACGGCTCTTGGAAAACACCACGTATAGAAATGGGACAATGGGGAACAGGACGGGAAACACGACATCTCCCAGCAGTGTCACCCCCTGCGGTACTTACTTAGCAAAATAATGATGCAGATCAAGATGGCGATGATGGCACCCGTGCCCAGCCCCACGGCAGCCACCGCCCCGATGGTGGTGCAGTCGCCGTTCTCGTCGCACGGGCACACCTTCACTTTGATGACGCATGTGTTGTACAAGGGGGGGTTTCCTGAGTCCGTCACGATTATCGGCACATCATACACACCCGCTTCCAGGTACATGATTCGTAAACTAAGCTGGGCGTAATCGCCTGGAGAGACCAAGACAGACAGAGAGATGACAGACACTCTGGGAGAGCCTGGCAGCCACACTTGTACAGGCAGGGCTCCTCTGCCAGAGCAGCCTTCGGAGTCCTGAAGAAGAGGCTATCGACAACACACCTGGGCAGGACAGCTTCAGACTTCTGCCCTAACAGTTTGGTCGACAATCAGCCTGTGTTTTGCAAAATACTGTGTGTTTTCACTGCTGCACTAACCTACCTTGATGCCATTTGCAAATCCAGCTGCATGCATTTAAAATGGCCCGAAATGCAAATAGTGAAGCATGGAAGATGCTCCCTGGGTCTCAGCTGCCCCAGGCCACTGCGCAGGCTCTCTGCTCGCCCACCCTCCCACTTTGGGATTTTTGGGAAGCCCATTGCCCGCCGATGACATGCTCAGCCAGGTAATCCTTCTCGTGTTCCCTCCCATTGCGATACAAGAGCTGTGGGACTGAGCCCCGAGCTGCGAGGACACAAGCCGCTGCCCCTGGCAGAGGGTGCCAGACCTCAGCGAGAGGGACCAGCTTTGAAGCCAAAATCAGCCCATGGCTCCATGATATTTTCCATCTTCTGCTGAAACTACCAATAAGAGGAGCAATTAGGGCCATTTGCGGTTGCATGCTGCAATATAAAAATCCTTCACATACTGGTAATCTTCACACTTACCTAGCCCTCCTGGTTCCATGGTAAGTTAAAAGGCTGCCTTTATGCAATTATGGTCAGAGAAATGAACATTGATCCTGATTGTGGCTTATGACAATTACACTGGAACATAAGGAAGACTGATAATAGCTTTTTTCCCCTTGGCCATTATGGATGATTTATACTCCGTTCACTACTGATAACTATTCATAATTATGAACTGCATTAAAAAAAGCCAAGTGCCAAAGCTCTTAGAGTTATGCTGCAGGTCTGATACAAATCATTTCCGATTAACTATCTTGTCTATAATGTCAGCCATAATGTGCTTTAAAAAATAAAAATCAGATAAAAAAGTAGGGAAGTTTGGAAGTTTGAAACCGCACGTGGCCTCATTAGTGAATCAGAGTCCAAATGTCCTCAGGATTGCCTGCCCCATTTACCATTCAGCCGTGTTATGGTCCAGTTCTTCCTCACTGCAGATGGCACACTTGGCAGCTCGAAGACAAAGGGCCCAATGTTTGGATCGATGTCAGCATCCGCGGCTGTTATGTTGATGACATTCAGGTTTGGCTTTTCACAGATCTGTGCCTCCTTTGGCAGGAGCTCAGGAGCATTATCGTTGATGTCGATTAGGTAGATCTGCAGAGTGCCAGTGCCGCTTGCAGGGGGTATACCTGAACGGGAGAGGCAGAGCCGAACATGGACTGATGACCATCATTTGAGAAGCAATGGGAATGACAACACCGTGGACCAGCCCCCTCTCTGCCTTCCAATTTCAATAAACCAGGATTTTCACCCTCCCTCCTTGGACCTTATTAGGGACATGCTGCGCTTTCATGGTCCCTTGCTTTAAGAGGTATTATTAAAACTTCCGCAAGCCTCCTAATGTTGCTGTTTTTCACTCCTGCAGAACATGGAGGTTGAGTTCTGCAGATTTGTAGCCTACAGCAATGTCCTTGGTCAAACTCTAAAAATATAAGGAGGTGATGCCAAGCTGCTAGTGCAAATTTTCGTAATGGCTGTTTTGAAGAGGGAAAACCATTAGAAAGATAGCTAACAAGAGGAAGAAGAGGGCTTGGAGGGCAAAAACCCCCTAAGTAGTGTGATCTGTTGGTCAGCATTTACTGTAGCACTTGCTAGCCAGTTTTCGGATTTGCAGACTATTACACTGCTTCGAAGAAAGCCCAACTCTCCAGCCCATCCCACAGTCAGCCCTAGCTTTAGTGGTGAAAGGTCCTTGGTCAAAGCTTACGGTATGAGCTAACCATCACCAAACACGCTGGGTGATGCTACTAACCCACGGCAGCAGCAGTATGTCCCAATGTACAGTTCTTCATCCGCTCTGCATTTGTCCCAACCAGCTGGGATGCCGCAGCACAGCAGTCTTGGTCCTCCAGCCCCTTACTGATGAAGAGCCACATTTGTCTGACTAATGACCACTTACACAAAGTAATACCTGCCCTGGCAAGAGAGAGCAGCCTTCCCAGAAATGGTGCAGTATTTTTAGTTTCTCTCCCCACACACACATCTGGCTGCTCCGTGTTGGCCTGCCCACCGCCTCCCTTCTCAGGCAGCGCTGCTTCAGCAATTCTTTTTTAAGTTTGTGTTTTCAGTCCCGGCTCTTCCTCCCAGTGCTGGATATAAAGCTACACAAACCACTTCCCCACTAGGCTTTCAAACATTGCTTCTGCTTCCACAGACTTTCCTTCCTACTTTGCTTTCTAATTTCTGCTCCATTTTTCAAGGGAGCCTTGAAAACTCTGAAGGAGCCCTGAAAATCCTTCTTTCACGGTTCCTACATAAGCTCTTCAATCATTGATCTCATCCTTTCATCTAGTAAGCACGGGTAGGTCTCCCTCTAAAACAATGTCTTTGATCAGCCTTGAAAGTTTCTGGAGAGACAGACAGCCCATCAGGGTACTAGGGCTGCACATGAAAACTGACTTTCGGGACCAAGCAAAGTGATTTCACTGCTTTCACGTTACCCAGAATATCTTCTGGGATGAATGCAAGGCCCACACTCTAACCTCTGAGATAGACTGAACGCAAACTAGCAGTCCTGAGAGGCACTAACTGGCTGAAATAACCTGCAATTGCCGCACATACAAATGCAGTTTTGTAGGGCTGTTGGGTATTGTTGGGCTCTGGTTCCTGGCATTTTTGGTTCTTTGTACTCCTGAGTGCAGTTCTGGGGCAGTCTCAGGAGAAACGAAAAGTAAACAATTTTTTAAGTGTCCAAGTACTACAAACCATGGAACATTTCAAATTATTTCAGCTGTCTTATGTGGAGAGCAAGGACGTGGATAGAGCAGGCACTGATGTACTACAACGGATCCTTAGACTTTATGCTCAAGAGATGAGGACTACCATACCACCACTGACTCCAGTGGAGAAGTTGGTCCACTCCCTGAAATTAAGATTGAAATACTAATGACAATATTTCAAAAGAAAGAGGAATATACAACTGCTACATCTACATTTAACTGTTGTGCTCCCCATCATTGCCTTTTTCACAGTGCCAGCGTCAGCACTCCCGGAGCACGGTACAAGCCAACTGGCTTTCGTGTCCAGCTGCAAGCAGGAGTCATTCCCACCCTGCTTGTGCAAAAATTTCTCAGGAACTTGGGCCACCGTCCTGACAAATCGTGGCAGAAATGAAGTAAACTCTGCCTGTGGCTAACCAGCATCTTCTTGTCATTGTGTGCCTGCAGAAATGCAGGGTCACTAATGCAGCCCGGTTCCCTACAGGAGTGGCCCCCAAAGGTGAGTTCCCATGGGGTGCTCTGATACTGAGGAAGGGGTGGGACCCTGCTTCCTCCAGTTACAGAGTCTCCTTCCCCTACTCAGCTCCCTGTTTTATGAAACCTGTTGGAACATGATATATTTGAGCTCTCAGCTTCCCTGTGAGATTGGTGGAAACTGGCTGAAGGGTTCAAACACTACCAGACTCCACACTTGCATAGACACAGAGTAATCCAAGAGCCTCTCCCTCCTGGGAAACCAGGCTAAAAATATGCTGTTGATTAGGATTCCCCTTTTTCTCCCCTTACATTGCAGCCAAGACTTTTCTTAAAGTGAGTATCTCTGCACTGTAGCCCAGGGAGAGAAAGAGAGCATGTCCAAGGAGTATTTGGCTAAGCTTCTTTCTCATATACTGAAAATAACAAAAAGAACTTCAAGGAAACAAGATGCTGCTGCTTCTTCAAGAAAGAAAGAAAAATCCCCACCAAAACCCCCAACCCAAAGCCTTTCTTTGATAAGTACGTGATGCCGGAGAACGTGGAACTTGGGAGAAATATGGAAAGAGTCTATTAGCCTAGATGAAACTTTAGCTGTTATCCCAGGCACTCTAGACAGAATTTTAAATAAGGTGTTGCTTTATGTGCATTTTAATGGCTGGAATATACCAGTGATAGATTAATTTTTCAGAATAAAGAGATTTATCTAGGTCCTCACTTTCTGAGCTGCTGAATGATGGATGTGGAGGCGCTGATGCACTGCAGAATCAGCACCGAAGCCAAGGAAAGGGGTTAACTCCAAATCACGTTGTACTAAGTGCCCGGGATTTGCAAGGTCAGACGGTGAGGCTTAGTTTGATGGGTTCAAGCTCTACCACTGCTTTTGTGAACAGCCTGGGCCAACTCATCTGACCTGTTTTGCCCTGCAGCTCTTGCAGATGAACGCTGCTAGAACCCCTTGGGAATATTTTGGATTTCACTGCCCTGGCTGCCTTCACAGAGGGGAAGATTAGGACAGGGCTGTGGGACCACACCAGTCCTACCATTGATGGCACAAAAAAGGGGCAAAATTTGCTTCTTGGTACTGTTACTCTGCGTGGAAACTCTTCCATGAGTTTGCCTTGCCCTTGTGAGCCAGGATGCAATGACTGAAGGGAAGCCTGAAACCCCAGAGGAAGCAAGTTTTCATTAGCCCTGCAAGCACCACTGTATCTGCTCATAATGGACATGGCACCCTTCAGCCTGAGGGATGACAAGAGCTAACACAAACACTGTCCTGAAAGCACCTACAGAGTATGAGCAATATCCTTAGGTGCTCACAGCCACGCCTAGACTTCATTTTGATGCTGAAGCTTGGCTCTGGTTTGATGTGAGCGCTCAGCAGCCTGCAGGGGGAAGGCGAGGGTGGCAGAGGGGGAGGAAGACCCTCTCCTTGCCCAGGGAAGCTACTGCGCCCTCCACAGAGCCTTTTCCATCTGGAAGAACCGATGAATGAAGTAACAGCGTGGCCACATCCAGGTATGGTTAGCCAAAAAGTCATCAACTCCTCCTAATCAGAATTAGGAAGAGAAATCCAGGGCAGCAGCAATGGACCGCTTGCCCTTGAGTGAGGCCAGCGCTGAGGTTCACCGTGCTAATTTGACCAATAGTGCTGTGTGATCTTTAATGAGCAGAGAAGAGCAAGCCCTAACAGGTCTTCTCTGTGAGAAGATCTGTACTGGCCTCAGTGACTTTGATAATAAAGTACACCAGCATCCTGACGCTCTGATGATGGCTGGCCATTTCAGAAACGGTAGACAGAGAGCGATTAGCTCCGATGACAGACAGACAGACACCCTTCATGAAAGCCACAGCAGTTCAATGGACTGGTTTATTTTTAATACCCTCCTGCTATCCCCTACAATTATTTCTGGTTTCCTGATGAAAGGCGTCCTGAACGCTCTGATCAGCGCCTTTGGGACGATTACCAGGACTGGTGTGTTCGGCAGCCCTTGGAGAGCACATCCCTTTGATATTTTTTTAAGTTCAGGCTACACCACTACACTGAACTCCCCAAATCGATTTTCCATTTGCCCTCCCTTTCCCTTAATAACACTCTCCGTATACTGCGCACATTTAATTTACTCCAGCAATTTCCCGTCCCACTTTCACATTTTTGACCATAAAAACCTGGGAAAAAGATAACTTATACTGACAACTCTGTCAGGGCATCATTTCTCTTAATGCATCACATTAGAGTCTTATTGAAGCATGAACAATGTGAAGCCTGGGCTCACCGTTGTCAGCCGCCAAGAATGTGGCCTCGTAGACATTATTCTTAATGTAGTCTGACTCTCGATCAAGGACAGCAGCAGTAGTGATCTGACCATTTGTGGCATTAATGTTCAGCCAGTTTGCAGGATCTGACAGCTTAGAGTATCTACAGAGAAAGGAAATAAATACATGGCAGTCTTTTCACTGACATATCCTTAATATTGCTTGAAATAAGGTTTTTCTGGACTCCTGACCCATGATTCAAAGGACCTTTGGATGGATAACTGGTTTTGTTGACAAACAAAACACTAATTGAGTATCTGGTTTTTGACCTCTACAATTATTCAATTTTTCTATTTCTTTCGTTTTAAAGGTTTTTCTTTCCACTAAGTGCCACTTACATGCCAGCTTCCTGCTGCTGGGAGCGGACACAGCCTGAGGTCTCTGCAGCCGAGGAGAAATGGGGTCTGCAATGACCACTGCATTCGTACGCTTGAATTAGAGGATGGATTCCTGCGCTCTCCTTCTCCTAGTGTTGCCCTTCCTAAAATAGCTCTTGATGTCAAGCCATGGATATTCCTGTTTTCTGCCCATCACTAATAAACAACAGTTTGGGAAATACCACACTGGAAGAATGGCCGTTTTCAGGCCACTCTCTTGTACCAGAATCGTATCTTCAGCAGCGATTGCCTTGGGGACACTACAATGGGAACTCACAGCTGTATTAAGGCATGGACCCAAGGGTGAAGCAGTTTCAGGTCTGCTCTCCTGAAACATTTCTATATGTTACTGAAATAGCAGGTAAAACGATCCAATGCATATGGGAGGTTCGAAGAGAGCAGCGACAAGGGGGTGCCCTTGGCAGTCCCCCGCGTGCCCTGGGCTGGAAGGACCCAACGGCAGACTCGCCTCCCAACTGCTCAGTCTGCTCATGTGCTACGCAGCCAGCTATGAGCATGGTTTGGTTTGGGCAAACTTCTTCCAAAGCTGTTTACCTTTCTCACTTGCTTGTTTTCTTGGTTTTATTTTATTCGTTGCTTTTGATTTCTACCTCTCAGTTTTGTACAGTTTGAGTTGAGATGGACCCTTATGACCTAAACTAGAAGCTAATAAATGGCCAAACTATAAATTCCTGAAATAAGCAAACAAAAGCTGTGCTTATTTCACGAGTAACTCAGACCTGCTGATAGTTTTATGTAAATTTTTTGTAGTCAGATACGCAGGCAGGAGAACTTCTGGCTTCTGGTGAATATCCCTTTCCAGAAATGGGCTGTTTGAAGCTGAAACTTAAAGTGAAACTTGAGCTGCGTCAATCCATGTGAGCAGGAAAGCAACACACAGCTGCACAAGCCCCTGCCAAAGGAAAGAATTACATTTCATGGAGCTAGACTCTTTGGGATGTTTTCATTTCTTTTTAATATCCCTGCTGTGAGTCTCCTGCCCTTTCTCTGTTAAATGACCAGGGATCCAGTTTCAAAGCTGGCTTTGCAAATGCGTCTGTGGCTAATGAGGATAACTTGAGGTGTGACATTGGCCATGCCAAGCTGCGCCTTGCTGAAGATGCTCCTGCTTCCTTATCTTCTATTTGTCAAAACTCTATTTCATCAAAGACTATTTAGAGAGAGACCGACAACTGTAGGCAAGGCTCTAGCAGCTGGATCAGCTCTCTGCGAAGTGCTTATCATGGATCTGTAGGCTTAGCTTTTCGGGTATCTTTTTTCCTAACTCAGCAATGCCAACTGTGAAGAAAAAA
Organism: Calonectris borealis; assembly: GCF_964195595.1. Classification (NCBI taxonomy): domain Eukaryota; kingdom Metazoa; phylum Chordata; class Aves; order Procellariiformes; family Procellariidae; genus Calonectris; species Calonectris borealis. The sequence continues at coordinate 14,005,444 of NC_134328.1, read as the reverse complement.
CAAAATATCCTTTGCACAGCTCACAAAGACAGGACCCCACAACACCCACTGCTTCTTGCAAAGCCTTGGCATTGGGCTGTCCTGATGAAAAGCGGGTAAGAGAGATTGTACTTGGGTTTGGAAATGAAGTGCTGGTGGATACACAAAATGTGTGTCCTGGAAGCCCTAGGAAAAAAACAACTCAAGTAATTGGCTGTTCATAGTCACAGAAAGTCTTCACGACCCTGCACACGCACTGTGCGCTGACAGAAATGGCTCAGCAGAGCCGGTCCTTCTCCCAGAAATGGAGATGCTCGTTTGGATTACAGATCATCCACCTCCGGGTTAGAGGGAGTATTCAATCAGAAATGAGCTGTTCTCTCCTCTAAAAACCAGCCCTGGTACAGATGTCAGGGAAATAAAGACCCTTCAAAGGCCAATATTTCAAAAAGAATATAAGAAAAACTGGCTTGTTAGTTAGGACGGTCTCTCGCCTCAAAAGTCGCAATACCTGTCTAAAGACAACAAGATGAGGCAGTGAATAAACTATCATTTTCTAGACCAGACAGCTCTGTGCCAGGTGAAATATTTCAAACTCTTCCTGACACGAGATGTCACAACCGATGTAAGTTTAAGTGGCCTTGGCTGTGGTCACGTCGTATACTCAGGTTTTGCCAAAAACACTGCGGTTCTTACAGACTGGGAGTAAAAAAGAAACAAACTTCTGTGGATGTAGAAGTATCCAAGACCAGGAAACACATTTCCCATTTGCACAGATGGAGGCTGAAATACTTGTGAAAGGTGTCACAAGGACTCTCATTTTCACACATGCTTTTCTGCCAATATATTTCCCGGTGGTCCCAGTCGGGGTCCGGGACCGTGGATTCAATCCCCAGTCTGCCCAGGTGGGACAAAACACAGCGAGTGACACCCGGTCGCAGCGTGGACTAAATCCAAACTTAAACTGCTTAGATCAAACATCTGATTTTTAGAAGGCCACAATTTTGCCAGCTGAATCTCGTTCATAGGGAAAGCAGCTAACGGGGAGGTTAGGTTTAGCAGTTGGTCTGAATGGAAAGGGAAGGTCAGAACAAACCTGGCTGACTACAGAGCAGGCAAGGGCTGCTGGGAGCTTTACATGGACTGGCATTAGTCAGATAAAGACCAAATGCCAACGGCATGTTGTGCTGGTTTTGACTGGGATAAAGTTAATTTTTTCCATATTAGCTTGTACGGGGCTATGTTTTAGGTTTGTGCTGAAAACAGTGTTGATAACACAGGGATGTTTTCGCTGTTGCTGAGCAGTGCTTACACACAGTCAAGGCCTTTTCTGCTCCTCACCCCACCCCACCCGCAAGGAGGCTGGGGGTGCACAAGGAGTTGGGAGGGGACACGGCCGGAACAGCTGACCCCAACTGACCAAAGGGACATGCCATACCATATGGCGTCATGCTCAGCATATAAAGCTGGGGGAAGAAGAAGGGGGGACGTTCGGAGTGATGGCGTTTGTCTTCCCAAGTAGCCGTTACGCGTGATGGAGCCCTGCTGGCCTGGCGATGGCTGAACAGCTGCCTGCCGGTGGGAAGTGGTGAGTGAATTCTTTGTTTTCCTTTGCTTGCGTGTGCGGCTTTTGCTTTACCTGTTAAACTGTCTTTATCTCAGCCCACGGGTTTTCTCACTTTTACCCTTCCGATTCTCTCCCCCTTCCCACCGGGGCAGTGAGCGAGTGGCTGTGTGGGGCTGAGTTGCTGGCTGGGGTTAAACCACGACACGTGTACACGGGTGTTTGACTGCTCGGGCAATTTTTAACTGTACGACATCTTAAAAGCCTGTTCAGCAGCTGTTTGTAACCAAGCGAGCCTTGCTCTGAACGGGCTGACAGCTCCTCTCGCACTGTGCTTTTTAAATCAGGCTGAACCTAAATCCTCTGGAAGCAACACAAGACATGATTAAAAATCCCAGTCATTCTCTTTGGAAATCTAGCCATAGCCCTTTTATGCCTCAGTTTCCCCTCTGTAAAACAGAAATAACAAAGCCGCCTTTTTCTAAACCTCTGTGTTTATGAAGTGCATGAACAACATAGGTCAAAGCATCCTTGACGAGGCAGAGACAAAAAACTTAGCACAATGCAGCCCTGACCTCTGTCTCTGTAACAACACAGGGACCCCTTGCTACCGACTGCTTGCATTTGAAGCTGCAAACTGCCCCTCTGCAAGCCAGTAACACGGGATCCAACTCTGCCTGCCCTCCCGGACCCGCTGCTCAGCGCCTGGCTTACCTGGAGGGGGGAGGATTGCGAGTTTACACGCTTGCAGGACACTCTGCAAGCACTCGGCTGAGGGTGCCAGTCCCTGCCAAGCATTATACTCGTATCACGTCAGTTAGTTCGTGAATTAGCTTTCAGGTGCTTTGCTCCCCAAACTTCTGCAGCTGAAACGCCCCTCCTGTACCCGAGCTCACTCGGCTGGTCTCCCACCTTACTGCCTGCTGCATGAAGCGATCAGGATCCACCGCTGAAAACGTTGTCAGGACTGTCCCCGTAGGCACCCCTTCCTCCAGCCTGATTAACTTGTGGTTCGTTGGGAAATATGGTGCTTCGTTGACGTCTGTGACTGAAATGGTGACTCCTGCTGTCGACTGGAAGGACATCTGGATACCACTGGCCAGGGGAGCTTGGTTTGATACCATCACTGTCAGCATGAAAGCTCTGTTCATCTCGTAATCGACTGCCTAAAACAAACAAACAAGCAAGTATAGAGCCAAGCAGAGAATAAATTCTACCTTCTGGCTGAAAGCTGCAAGATTTAGAAGGCAGATGATATCAAAGTCATTGCCTCATCTCGTTTCCTCCTGAGCTCAGTTCTTTTGAAGGTGTAAATCCAGACCAGCTTCAATCCAGTGGAGGATTTGGCCTTCCAGTATTTGGAGGGTCAAATAGTTAAAAACCCCCACAAAATAAAAATTGCAAACAGCAGGGAGGATTTGCCCTGTGTTTTGTTCCAACGCTAAGTGGTTTCCAAAAAAGAACCTGCCTGTGTTAGCTGAGCATTGAATGAGCAAATCCACCAAGGGCTGCTCTAAATGCAACAGACGGAGCCTGTTAAGAGGGACTGGACAGGTACTTAACAGTGCTATTAGCATTTAAAGCTGCTGACTAAGTAACTAGGACAGTCTATGCGGACTCATGAGCCTGAAGTGCTCTTCGTTTTTCCTCTTAAGTGAGTTTATAAGCAAAGGTGGAGCTGCAAGGAACAACGCCTGGTCTGGTTAATCAGGCGGTCCTTCCAGTGGGACCTCCTGTCCTCTTGCAAGACGCCTTGTGATCTCCCGAGGGTGCCTGCCCACTCCCACAGATGCATTGTGCTGTTGGGTGGCCACAGATCTCTTTTCAACGGTGTGTCTTAGGAGCCAGGAGCAGTGAAAAGCCTTTGCTGGCACAACCGACTGAACCGCAATATAATAATAATTTCTAAACCATCCCACTAATTATTATGAGGGAAGTCACTAATGATCTGCCAGGGAGGCTTGAGTTATGCAGGATCACACCTCTGCTTGTTAAAAAATGCTTTGCTGTAATTTATGAATTTAGAAGCGTAACCATTCCCCCTAATACCTTCTCCAGCGCTGAGTCTGCAAAGCGTACTCTACGGTGTAAAATGCCGCGGTTACATTGACTTCGGTAGAGCTGTACTGATTTACATCAGCAAGATCTGGCTTCCATGTTCTGTTTAAAACCCAGTATTGTCAGGAGAGAAATCAAATCATAGGAGGCTACACGAGAGAAGCAAATTTCAGGGGCAAAAGGTAAAACAGTGGAATCTCTATTCCACTGAAGTGCGAATGTTCCTATTGCTAAATGGCTTCCTGACAGGCAGGGCCAACATTTAATAAATACAAGGAAGCATAAAGATTCCCAGTACACCCACCAGCACTGACTCACGGACTTGTACCGCATTCAAAAAAGACGCATGGTAAAAGTTCCAATTTAAACACTACTCAAGGCCTTGAAACAATTTGACTAATGCATTTCCTCAATTTCTTTTCACGCCCCTCTAATTTATATTCCTCCAGTCTTCGGTTTTTTTTTTGGGCTGCCCTGTTTGTTAACCTTGCCCACAGCTCCCTCCCCGCAGGGGCTCCGACGGAGCCGGGGGGTGATTTGAGCAGCTCCAGGGGGACTGATGTGGGAAACCTTTGGGCTCCCTGCCCGACGACGCACAGGACCCTGACCACACACGTACCTGCTAGGATGTGGCCTGATGCAAGGGAATGGTTTTTTTCCCCCAAAAATGTAGAGCTGCTCACTCAGCTTCTTTCCCTCTCTTCTGGGAGCAACAAAACCAGGGCTGCAGAAAAGCAGTGCAGGGAGCGGGGCTGGACCGGGACCACCCAGTAACTCCCACCCCACAGACTGTCCTGGAGGCATCAGTGCCACGTGCTGGCACATGGTGGCAGCGTGTCTACTGCACTTCAGTCTACACGAGAGAGCCAATCTGCCTCCTGCTCTTCTGTGCTCATCTGAGATCCATTGCACATGTTTTGTTGGAAAAAAAAAAAAAGGTAAAATCTGGGAGGTTCCTGGAATGTGTTGATGATAATTTAATTCTCCAAGTGGTAGAGGAGCCAACAAGGAGAGGTGCTATGCTGGACCTCATTCTCACAATGAGGAGGGCCTGGTGGGGAACGTGAAGCTCAAGGGTAGCCTTGGCTGCAGCGACCATGAAATGGTGGAGTTCAAGATCCTTAGAGCATCGAGGAGGGTGCACAGCAAACTCACTACTCTGGACTTCAGGAGAGCAGACTTTGGCCTCTTCAGGGACCTGCTTGGTAGAGCACCATGGGATAAAGCCCTGGAGGGAAGAAGGGCCCAAAAAAGCTGGTTGATATTCAAGGATCACCTCCTCCAAGCTCAGGAGCAATGCAGCCCAACGAAGAAGAAGCTGGGCAAAAACACCAGGAGGCCTGCATGGATGAACAAGGAGCTCCTGGACAAACTCAAACACAAAAAGAAGCCTACAGAGGGTGGAAGCAAGGACAGGTAGCCTGGGAGGAATACAGAGAAATTGTCTGAGCAGCCAGGGATCCCGTTAGGAATGCTAAAGCCCTGATAGAATTAAATCTGGCCAGGGACGTCAAAGGCAACAAAAAAGCTTTTATAGGTACGTCAGTGATAAAAGGAAGACTAGGGAAAATGTGTGCCCTCTCTGGAAGGAAACGGGATACCTGGTTACCCGGGATATGGAGAAGGCAGAGGTACTCAATGACTTTTTTGCCTCAGTCTTCACCGGCAAGTGCTCAAGCCTCACCGCCCAAGTCGCAGAAGGGAAAGGCAGGGACTGGGAGAACGAAGAATCGCCCACTGTAGGAGAAGATCAGGTTCGAGACCATCTAAGGAACCTGAAGGTGCACAAGTCCATGGGACCTGATGAGATCCATCCGCGGGTCCTGAAGGAACTTGCGGATGAAGGTGCTAAGCCACTCTCCATCATATTTGAGAAGTCGTGGCAGTCTGGTGAAGTTCCCACTGACTGGAAAAGGGAAAACAGAACCCCCGTTTTTAAAAAGGGAAAAAAAGGAAGACCTGGGGAACTACAGGCCAGTCAGTCTCACCTCTGAAATTAAAAGCTGCAGATAGGGTTTTGTTGAGAGTGGCTGCAAAATGGCCCCCATAAGCATCATCTGAACTCCCAAAGGGCTTCTTGGTTTGGAAGCATTTCTGGCCCTCCATTTCTGGCCCCCACACTGGTGGGGGGGTGGGATTCTTCACAGAATGCCCTTCTCTGGGCTGTTTCTGTGACTGCCGTAGCCCACGTGCAAACCCCTTTGCTTGCAGCAGTGGGGAGTTACGTATAAATGGCTTCAAAGAGCCACATGAAAACCCAGCCGTGTACGGTCTGTAAATAAAAGGTTCATTACTTGACTTAATTTTTTACCTGTGTTTTCAACCTACACCAGGGATCAAACCAGCAAGAGACTGCTCCCACACCACGATGAACAAGCTCTGACTGCCCGCCCAGTTTGACATGCATATATTCCCCAAACCTTTAAGCGTATTCACTTATTAACAGAGAACAAAATATTTCAAAGAAGGTGGTGGAATCCTAAGAGTCTTCCCTTCTTCACCATGAAAATTTAATCACAAGCAATTTTACTCATTCTCCTTGCTGAAAATGCACCAAAAAGCCTCCCGGCTTGATAAGGGTAAGAAACTCTGGGCGCCCAGGCGGATCAGGTGAGGTTATATAGTAAAGACATTCAATGCAATTTCAAGCTTTGAGCTCAGCTTGACAAGATAGGATTTTCATGTGGTTCTTTGCATTGCGATCACTGCGGGTTACATAAGAGTGGAAAGTCAACACCAGCATCAATGGTGTCTTGACAAATCTGCCCTGCTCTTTGCCTGCAAGTTCTGAATACGGGATGGTTCATTATGCAGAAGCCCTTGAGTAGCAGTCATGATCATGTAAATCCCCTGTTGTTCACTTTGATGTGTCTTTAAACTACAGTTGTGACACTTTACTAGATTAAGAATAAGGGGTCCTCCCCTGCTCACAGTGAAAACGTTGGCATTTCCATTTCAGACTGGCTGTTGATGCCAACGGATGTTAAATTGTTGCATTTTACTTTGTTGAATGTTTTCTGTTTAAGCAGAAAATATATACATATGGATATGTGTATACTTACATACATATATGCATTCATATACACGTGTCTAGAACTACTGCTAAGCTTGAAGAGGTTTTGTATCATTGCACCAGATAAGGCTGTCAACCGTCATTACAGAGCAATAAATAAAAGGACCCTGCTGAAATACCATCTAGCAGGTAAGATGATGTCTCTCTTAAAGTTTCAGCAAAGTGGCATCTGCAGACACACGCACATAGCCTAAGGGTCAGAGAACAGGACAAGCTCCCAAGCTCACACGTTCCTACCAGCGTAACCTTGTTGGCATTTCACTGATGTCATTTTTCCTAATATCCAAACTGTAAGTATTAAGAATGACTGCAACTTATTAGCTACAAGTCAGTGGGGCTCTTTTTTTCAACACAGAGCTATTCTCAAATCACGTTGCTCTTTAAACATCAGTGTTTCATCCTAAGTTGTCGATTAAAACTTTTTGTTAGAGAAGGACAGACTTATCAAAAGACGCAGGCTTTGTCCATCACAGCACGTATTATCCTCTTCAGGTGCAGTGCACAGTGCCTGTCGTGCAAACCACAGATCACAGGAGCCTATTCGTGACGCCTTCACTTTTTTGGTAGTCAGAGGGAGCATCCACAGGCATCTTATCTGGGAAGAGATTCTGTGAATGCTGAATGGATCCCGTTATGTTCTGACTGTGTGTAATGCTGCAGAAGCATTCACTGCCTGGGCTGCTGGCCTCAGTAACTGAATGGGAAGCGAACGCTCAGACGAAAATGAAGTCATGTTCTTTGGAGGCAAGGAGGGAAACAGAATTTGCTACTTGCTGCAGATACCTTGAGGGTTCCAGCTCTTCTAATGCTGAAGGCAACAGATGGAGGAAAGAAGGGACGGTGGATATTTACAGTCTTATTTCTCAGAGTCTTTGGACAAGATCCTCTGCTTATCTAACCTGGGGAGTGGCTTCCACTTGAATGGAGCTATCCTGAGCTGAGGATCTGGCCCACACTGTGTGTTTATTGCTTGATATTACGAAAAGGAAAATTTCTCCAACTTTTTTCTGCCAAGCAACACAAAACCTCTCCTCTCCTTCTGCTACCAGGAAATTCACTCCTCCTGAAATCTCTCCTGCACTCCCTGCTTTCACAGAGGATCACTTGACTGATCCCCTGCAGTGAAACGCTCCCCCTGATTCACAGCTATCGGGGAGTTTTCCGGCTCAAAAAGGAGAAGGTGCCACAGCCCAGGCGCCATTCCCTCTTCCAGAGCTCAAGAAGCTGAGGAGGAGCGGGACGCGGAGGTCAGGCTCGGGCACTGGGAAGAGCCTTCAGCAGGTAAGAGTTTATGAAAGCTTACGGTGGGCTAGGCTGAGTTGGGAAACCCAGAACCAGTGGCATATGCTTGAAGCACTCGCATTCCCAGGTAGAGAAGGCAAGAAATAACTGCAGGCTTCTGGCAAAACTTGTGGCCTTAGCAAACTGAAAGGGTGAAAAAATGGATTTGTTTTGGCTTCCCCCTTACCTTCACGACGGTTACCATGCCTTCGTTGGTGATGGGGTCTGTCCGGATGGTGAAATGGCCAGAGGGGTCCCCGCTGATAATGCGGTAGATGGCATTCCAGTTGGGGGAGTGAGGCTGGTCCCGGTCCATCACCGTCAGATTTGCCACCACAACCTCCACTCTGTTCTCAGGGACTTCTCCTGAATACTGCAAATAAAAGACAGGAGCGGTCATGGTGGGAGCTTTCTGTCGGTCCTCAGGGCTACCTCCCCTCTCCCCTACATCAGCAGACTGACTGGGGAATCAGTCCCATGACGAGGACCACGAGGCTATATGTTATGAGCAACACAGCCCTTTCTCACTTCTGGTTTTCATATTTTTTTCTTTGAATGTTTTTCCAAACCTTTCCAAGTCTAGTCTCGCCTCTCAGCCCAAAGGAGAACAAACCCGCTAGCACCCAGCCACTGCCCAAGTTTCAGAAAATGCTTGAAGTAAACGAACAAAAAACGTTCCTGATATTCTCGTTCAGTTACAGCAATCAGAGAGATAATCGCCACACCAGGTAAAAATGGCAGACTAAAATGTGCAGTTTTTAGGATGACAATGTCCCTTTAACCTGAGGTATTTTGCCTCTCTCCGATTTCAGTGATGGCATTTTATTGCTTCTTCAGTGACTTTCCTTCTTTTTCTTTCTGCCTTGCCCTTGATTTGATTTTGTCTCATTATTTAAAGTATTGTGATTTTGCCACAGCCTTTCCTGGTGCTTAATTCTCTCATTTAGCACTGATTTTCATGGAGCACGTCCAGTTCAGGCATATTAGCTGCATTCTTTTCTGCTTCCCAGACCTTGATTTATCACACGGCTGATCAGAGATCCTGGCCTGTGAATACTTCCAGTGTTTGGGGCTCAAAAGCTGCCAGTAAGACACATTCCCAAATTTTCAACTGTCCTCATCTCTCAGCATCGCCTATTAGCAGCACTTGCAAATCAACACTCTGATTGACATATGGCAAATTAAACACTGGGGAAACGATGGGAGCGCCTGGCTCTGAGTCTGCAACTGAAATCCTGGCCCCAAACTGCAGGAGCAGAGCACTTCCGAAAATCTGGCCTTTGGTGTGCAGAAATGCAAGGTTATGTAAACGATAATAAATCATTCCTTTGTTAGCACAAGGGTCCCTTTCCACTCCTAACCCATACCCATCAATTGGAGTCTTTCAGTTACGTGCGCTTATATTTAGTATATATTATTCCACCACTGGCAGCAAAAATATTCAATATCTGCCTTATGTTAATATAAATTTAAATTTGCCCTTTAGCGGTATCCTGAATGGCATTTTGCCCTCTTTTCTGTTATGCACCTGTCCTAAACAAGTTTTCATTAGTGAATGCAGATGGCATCTCTTTCCAGCCATGCTGAGTGGTGGGGAAGAACAGTGGGAAGCTGTGGGATAATTCTATTTCCAGTACATGCTACAGCTCTTCTTTTCTCTTTATTTCCCATGATTTTACTCATTTTTACCCATTCTCTTGCCCAATTTGGAATCTCTGCAGCACACAGCTTAAGCAGGGGAAATATCATATGGAAATTTATCAAAAGCCTCTTGAAAAATCCATTAGATTATGTCATGTGTACACTCCTATTACCAACCTTGTCTGAAACCTGCTCAAAAGAACTCAAGGAGATTAGTTAAGCAGGATCATCTCTTACTAAATCCACACTAGTTATTGCCCATTACATTAAATTAATGTTGTATGGCATGCCAGCAGTGACAAGTTGATGAGCCCCCAGTCTCTTTTAGGAGATGGCTGCACTGCTGACATCAAGGTATCGCATTGTAATTTCAAAGCAGTTAAGCACTTTGTGCAACCATCTCAAATCTTTGACCTAGGACCACAGTTTTTCGTCCGTTACTACCAGGCTTATGCCTCGCAGAACCGAACAGAATTAACTCATCAAAAGCAAGCCGTCAGTTGTTTTTAAGACATTTAAGAGGGCCGGTCCTACAGGCTGCTGAACACCTCTAGTAGATCATAACCCAGCTGCTGCCAATGAGTTTGGGTTACATGGAAAAATCCCACACAATCGCCAACAGATTTTACAGCATCTTCTGTAAAACCCACCACAACATCCATTTTTGGCCCGTAGTGATAAAGTTTACTACAAGACATATTTTAAAAATACGAGGTATATTAAAAATTATAAATACACAAGCACATCTCAATATAAAGCCTGAAGGAAGACCGTAACAGTCTATAAAGCTTTTCCATTAGGGTAAAACCCACAGTGCTCTGCATACACTGAGCCATCCAGGAGTTCGTCCAGTCGTTGTTGATACCTATTAGGTACAGTTAGGGAATATCAGTCCCATGCAGCACGGAGGGTGGCTACTGCCTGTTACGCTTATAAAGCCAAATAGTTTTCTGATGAGAACAGAGTACAAACACAGGAATCAAAGGAGCCATCCAAAGCTGTTCAGGTTAAGAAGAAAATCTTGGAGAGACGCACCACGAAGAACAGAACAACCTACATCAGCTACAGATCGGCAGGTACTGGGAATCCAAACCGGAGCCTGTCTTTCCTCCTTCTAAGACTCCCCCACTATCATTATTATAAGTAAATGCTGTAACATGTATTGTCCACAATTGTCTTTACCTTTAATAAAATTAAGTAATGACATTAAATTACATCTGCTAAAGGAAGGATGGCAGCTCAAAGCTACCCACACTTCTTTAATGTCATTCACTCCCTACCCTGGAGTAATTTAGGATAATGAACAATGCCATCTTTCAGTGTGCTGCTTTCCAGCATTTCCCATGCTGTAAGTTTTCTTTCATAAGATTACAACTGATTTTCAAATAAAGAGAAGCGTATCTATTCAAACAAAGTAAAACAATGGGCCACGGAGGAGCTGCTGGAGTAAACATAAGATTGATAAAGCAATGCTTGACCTATACTTGTAGCATTTACTCGTATTTCCCTGTAATTCATTTAGCTTCACTTTCAATTGTTGCATTTGAAGTCCTTAATTTCCAGAGTGTTTTTTTAAAGACCATTCACAAGGATTTCTATGGCTGATTGTCACACACTCTGCTTTCCCTCTGAGATAAGGATTTGTTCTGAACCTGGCATGTTCTTAAATCCTTAAATTCTGAAGGGTCTTTTTGCTTCCCCTCCCATAAAAGCCTGTGCTGGCAAAAGTCCTTCCCTCTGGAGCTGGCCTGTCTGAAGTCGTGTCTTGCTGAAAAGGCAAGCATTCGTTTGATTTTCAGGCTGCATCAGATTATAGTAAAATTGGTTAATCCCAGAGTTTGTCTTTCGTCTCACTCGGTACCTGACAGCATATGAACACGCAGACATATATCACTCAGGATGAGAAAGGGATTGATGTGGGGGGACAAATAACGAATTCACACAATGACTTGACTTTGTGCAATAAATCTGCAGCCTGGGCGGTGAAGCCACGCACAGCAGAATAAAACCAATTAGCTCACTGCAGCCACTCCTAGGGAGGTGTGGAATTGAGATGGATGAATACAAAGATAATTATTCAGGCTTCCTGCTAAAGGGAGTTCCTTTTTTCCAATGTTCTTACTTTTTTTTCTATCTGGGTTTGTTAAAAAGCTGTGAAAGCAAAGACTTGTTCAAATGAATGTCTGCAGGAAAGATTTTTGTGTTGTCTCCAAGATTTGCTAATGATGACGCAACATTTGTTGCAGGCCAAAGTAGTTTATGAAGGCTGAATTGCCTAGAGAAATAGTGTTTTATGACCTGTAACTATGGATTAACGCAGAAGAATAGGGCGTCTCAGTCCTCTTATTAGACTCTGAGCCCTTCCCCTGACAGCTATGGCTGCTGCAAAGTGCTGCATCTTCTCTCTAGGTCCCCTAGGTCCAGAGAAACCGAAGTGAGAGTGAGCGAAGCGCACGTGGCGTGGGGTGTCCCATCTCTCACCGCCTTCTGCTGGCAGGCCACCCCGTTACGCAGCAGGCTCTGGATACGACGCGACGTGCAGCCGGGGAACCCAGCACACCGAGGGCTGTGCTCGCCGACGCAAACCGTGTGAGCAGGCACCCAGCCTGAACCCCAACCCCAGCTCCCCCACGCTTAAGGCCATGCTCCCAGCCAAGCGCTGGCACGCGAGCCAACTGTTTACCTTTTCCACACGGTATTTAACAAAGACGCTTGAATTGCAGGCAAATTAATAAACAACTGCGGTCTGGTTGCAGCAATCTGTGTAAAATGGAAAAAAAAGACTAAAATCTCCTAATAAATCATTAATTGTGATGTGCTTGCCCAGCTGCAGCGCGGAAACAAGCAAATGCCATCCTAATTGATTGCTTCTTATTCCATCTTTATAGGCCTGCATTTTTTATTGTGAGGGTTGAATAAGCCCAGAGGTGTAAAAAACCTCTAGATTGTACTCTGTGTATCTGCCAACTTGATATTTAGATCAATAATCCTGTTTTTTTTTCCCCCTACTCCTACTACCGGTAATTTAGCTTTTCTTCCTAGCAGCCTAATTGCTGTTCTCTTAAGCCTTACTATCAATTCTCTGACCTTTAATTTCCAATATCATTTGCTGTACGGATGACTGTACTACGGCTGCGAGTTGTTCCACCCCCTCTACGCTGTATGGGTCAGACTTGGGTATCGGCTCCTGTGACAGTCAGTGACCTCCAGGTTCTCGCTCCACCGTTGCCGTTGTGCAGCAGAGACCACAAGCTCACTCGAATCTCCACAAAATCTCCATAAAGTCAACCATATTTTACGTGCAAATCAGATTTTGAGATGCTCATTTCTTAATCACATTTTATGAAAGAGCTGCTCACTCTGGTGTGGTCTCGAATGATGATCAGCCTCTAAGTACCGATGTCCTCGCTTTTTTCTGAGGCAGCCCACGGCACCCTGCCCTCATTACACCAGCCAGCAACCCCTACATGAGCCTCTTGGCTGTTGGTTTTTCAAGCTGGTGCCCACAACATCCCCTGCACTGCAGCGTCTCTGCTTCAACTTCACGTTCACTTGGATCTGCTCCAGAGTCAATCCGCATAAGCGCATCATACTTCAGAGTAGCTATATGCCATGTGGCAAATGCTTCCCAAAACGTTTTCTATAAAGCCCAACGCACTCTTGCCAGCTCGCAGTTTTGCTCCGCTGGTACGAGGCCCAGCTGTCACGGTGCTCATTCAGAAATGAATTGCTCGGGCTGCAGGCACTGGCTCGTCGCGGTCGGGCAGGAGTCAGCCTTGCCCAGCCGAGCGGAGGGAAGTGCATGACAATTAGCTCACCAACTTTTAAAGGATGCTTTGGAAGTTCTGCCTTTATCTTCAGTGGTTTGTGCCATCTCTTCTCCCTGGTATCCAGTGATAGGACACGTGGGAATGGTTCAAAGCTGCGCCATGGGAGGTTTAGACTGGACATTAGGAAGCGTTTCTTTACTGAGAAGGTGGTCAAACACTGGAACAGGCTTCCTGTAGAGGTGGTCGCTGCCCCAAGCCTGTCAGTGTTTAAAAGGCATTTGGACAATGCCCTTAATAACATGCTTTAATTTGGTCAGCCCTGAAGGGGTCAAGTAGTTGGACTAGATGATCATTGTAGGTCCCTTCCAATGAAATAGTCTAGTCTGTTCCGTTCCGTTCCGTTCCGTTCCGTTCTATTCTATTCTATTCTATTCTATTCTATTCTATTCTATTCTATTCTATTCTATTCTAAAATGCCTCACCTGCCTGCAAAGGAGCTCTCACAGCTCTATGCATGGTGTGGTGGAGGCAGACCACCCACTTGTTTATTGGGAGATTCTACAAGGAACGATGAGCGATGTTCAGTGCGGTCCCAACGTGCTGGTTTAATTTCTGCCAGATGAGTTTGAAAAACAACAGCAAGCCCTAAATTTTTGCACTTCTAAAGCTGGTCTTATGATGGGGTGCAGACAACATCCATCGTGTTTCTGCAGCTGATGGCAGCCACTGGCTTTATACTTTGTCTTTACTGGTGTTATTTTTTCAAAATCTCAAGTAATGACTAGTTTTGGATTAAATTACAAGATTTACTCTTTGAATATGAAGACAAAGCAGAACAGAGGAGAAGAAAGCAATACCCTTTCTTTCAGAAGCAGCAGAAGAAAACCATCTCATTTCAGACTCTCTGGTGTGAGGAAGGAATGTGCGGGTTTCACCTTGATTCAAAGACTCTTAGAGTACTTGCCAAGAGTTCAGAGACAAGAGCACGTAATAGTAAAAGGATATTAAAAAAAAAAAAAGAAGTTTGCATGTCTGACAATGAGCACTAATTTTTTTTTTCCTTATCAGATGTTACATTCTTGTGACAGTATGAAAAGATGCCACAGAAATGATGACACAAGACACTATTCTGCTGCAAGATAACCATTTCCAGATAAATATATTGTATGAAATGAGGTTCGAAGTTTGCATAGAAATTTAGATATTTTATAAAAATGCATTAGAACACAAAGGAGCTTTTTACAACGTTCATATGAAAGGTTTAAAAAGAGATTAAAATTATGTCCTTGGAAAGGCATATAGCCTTTCAAGGAAAAAAAAATTCTACATTAACCCCGTGTAGGGAAGTTGTACTTTATCTGTATTTCAAAGGCTATAAAGAACTACTTTAATCAACCTACTTGACTTTGGGGACTTGCATGTCTCACTGAAACTCATGAAACCTGGCATAGTGTGGTTTCCAGAACACAAAAGCCTTTAATCTGTAACCCGGCACTCTTGTACATTCAAATCCTGATACTATCTCCTTGTTAGGAAGAAAAATTGTGAATTTATCCAAAATGGGATCGCATCGCGTCTAAATGATGTAGCCTTTGCAACAGTGACCTTTAACAATGGCTATACTCAACAATAAAAGATTTTATCTCGGGAGCCAGTGGAAATAGTATATGTTAAAATTCTGATCTGATAGTACAGCCTTTTATTTTCCAGTTTTAGAGAAGAATCCTTTGAACATTTCATTTGCTCTCTTGTCTAACATACCTTTGTTTCTTGCCTACAGAATGAACAGCAGGAAAAGGTAGCTGATACCTTTCTGCAGACGATTTGATTGTCAGGTGTAATTAGTAATGCTATCTTTTAAATAGAGGCATAGATTTTAAAACAGCTGGAACTGCCTATAAAGTCTCATTCTTAAAAAAAAAAATTATATACACACATTTATATAATAAAACATTCTTGCACAGATACGTCATTGCTTTACAATGGCTGACAGCCCTATGCTTCCCTTCAGCCGCAGAACTAAAGGCTAAGTGACTTGCCCATGACTCCCAAGGCACCTGTAGAACTGGTGCTGGAGCCATGTCCTGCCCTCCGCTGCCTGCGTTGGGGCAGGATCCCGAGAACATCATTAATTCGTGTGTTACTTGATAAATCCATTCGGTCAGCCTCAACCAGTCTGTCGATCTCCCCGGTGCATTGCCACGTAGCCCTGGGATCCCTGCTGAGCTGGATCACCAGCACGGCTCTTCCCCAGGCTCTGCACCGCCTTGGCTTCAACTGAGGAACCTGAAGAGGTTTGTACAGCTGGGGAAAAACAGGCCAGAAGAACAAGCGGTTGTAAAGGTCCGCTGTCTCGAAGGCCAACAGCGGTTCAATACATTGACCCTCCTGAACCGCCCAAGCAGCGGGTGTCCTGCGCCTCACCCAGCACGGCAGGCGGAGAGCTTCCCAACGCGCACTGTGTCGCTCGCCCTTACTCTCTAGAATAACCATCTTCCTTAGAAGAGGGTGAAATTAATTCATTTGTGGGAACGTCAAGCCTCAAATTTCTTTCTCTTTCTTCACAGTGCAAAGTAGCAAATAACCGCACTGTTTTGAACAAAACTTGGAAAACATATCTTTCCTCATTTACATGTAAACCAGACTAACAAAAATTGTGTGACAGAGTTCAGCTCCTAAGTGAGAAGAACCTACTCCACAGGTCTGACTCTGTATTTCTTGGTGAGATGTGTATAGAAGAGGATGTCTCAATCCAGGCACCCGCAATAAAGTTTCATAAAGAAGGGCCTTAAGCTGATAAATCTGGTTTAGGATTTTCTTATTAACTGCCCACTTCTCATAATGAGTTTTTAATTTAATATTTTCAGATTTTAAGGCACGTAAAAGCTGCTCATGTGCCTTTGGGATCTGAAGACGGATATTTGGGAAAGGGAGAATTTTAAGAGTACTGAAACTGAACTTTTTATGTACACTATAATGCCGGTATTGAGATTTTTAACAAGTTTCTTTCCCGTGTAGCACAGCTCAGCCGGTCCGCATGCTGACTCCAGCTCAAACCTCCTCTGCACTGCAATTGAAATCTCTGTTGCTCCCAGATTAGTCTCAGAATTAGCACACAGGGGGATTTTTTTTTTTTTTTTATGACTAGGTTTGAACACCACAATCAGGTGCTGGAAAACCCACAAGGTCTGGTCATAAACAGGGCTCTGACTGGACCGAGCATCCTTGTAGGAGAAAGGCACTGAAAAGTCTTTTATTGTAAAAGTGCTGCTATTGTGGTTTAAAGACATGATTTTCTGAGCCGGTGCCACGATGGCCAATTTTTTTATGTCCTTACTGCTGCGTAAAATGTAACAGCAATGCCTGTCGGTGAGAGCTTCCACCCACGGGGAGATTTGCGTGCCCCCCACCGGCTCCCCCGTGCTGTGGTTGCTATGGGAAGGGAATCAGGAGCGGGGGACACGTCTCCTGGTTGCAGGGGCTGCTGAAGAGCCCCTCCAGTTTGCAGACAAACCCAGACGGTTCAGCTGCAGCACTGCCCCGAAGCGAGCAGAGGAAACCTGCCCTTCCGAGCTCACCTTCCAACGGAGTCCCTAAAATCACAGAATGGTTTGGGTTGGAAGGACCTTTAAAGGTCATCTAGTCCAAACCCCCTGCAATGAGCAGGGACATCTTCAACTAGATCAAAATCTGGCATTACAGAAAAATGCATGCCCGCCTGCTTAAAGTAATTCAGAGCATAGAATGAAGACTAAATTAAATGCTGTGTAATTCATCAGACTTGCCATGAGAAAGAGGCTTCCAGCTGAAATTCTGTTTACAACTGGGAAGTCAAAGCACGTGGAGCAGAGAAGAGAAATGCAGTGAGAAATGGGAGGATATTGGGTCAAAGAAAAGAGGGAGTCACTATATACTTGCAAATTTAGGAAGGAAAATGTTTTTTTTTATTCTCTGTTATTTTCTGGCAATTAAACCATGTTATTGCACGTATAAGCTGAACAGTTTGAAAAACTTTACTGTGCTCAAAAAAACTATATGAAACCTTTTAACTGTCCTCTCTGATTTTAACTCTGGCGGTTCTCTGTGTTCTGACCCTTTCTTCTACAATTGGGAAGTGTGAAGACGTCCTGGAGAGTTAGAAATATTTGATAAGAGAAAACTCACAGCACTACCAAATCCTTTGCTAAATCTCCTTTTTCTTCCCCCAGTATGTCACTAAAGATTTCATAAGTGAAATGTGCTTAATGAAATTCCAGATATACATCCTCTTAAAATGACATCCCTTGGAAGCAACTGTTTTTAAGGCAACAGAATATTGAAGAACTGCCGACCCAAGGAAGTTTGCCAACTTCAGAAGGGGATTTATTTCAGTGCCTTGCAATAATGGAGTTACAAAATGTATTTAAATTTCTCAGCCTTGCATCAGTGCCTGAGATGCTGTGTACTTTTAAGATAATGAAATAATCCACTACAAATGGGTATTTGCCTGGGACATCTGGCAGACGGGGAGATGTACCTGCCAGGGCTGTGTGGACACCCTGCCTAACCAGGGACCCCCTGGATGGTGCTGGGTGAACTGTGCCCTCCAAGGCCAGGTCTGGGCTCAGGTGGAGAACTGGGTATTTAATATGTATCCAAAAGCAGAAAGAGGCACATAATCTAGAAAAAATCATTCAAATTTGAGAGAAACGCTACAGACAGATAGATTTTAGAAAGAAATGCTGGCGTGGGTAGGTATGTGAGATATGGGAGCATTAACGTCTGATTTCTCCTTGAATTTTTCGCTTGACTGACACACCAGAGATTATGGGAATGGTGTCTAATCCACACACGTGTATCAGGTGGTGGAGACCAAGGTGATTTCCATTACAGCACATCACACAGTAGGAAGGTTATTTCTCTATAGATGTTTCCTTTGACCATGGAGATTTTTGACCTGGCTGTGCCACATCTCGTTGCACGCTCGGAGCTCACACGTGTTCTAGCAACTCCTTCTCCCTGGACAATTCCTCCACGCCACTACAGAAGGCATAGTGTGGGGATGGGGTCTACAGCTGCTCCCCCCAGACCCCACTCACATTAAACAGGGAAGGAGAAGGAGGAGGGAAGTCCCTGCTAAACGAGACATCGCACCAGGAGATGCAGCACTGCCAGATGTTGCAAATGAAACGGCTCATGACAAATGGGTTATGGCAAGCGATAGCTGATAGGTGCTGTCATACCGCCTGGGTCGGGGGTGGTCTTGCCAGTGTACAGGTATCATCTATGTTTTGATAACATTAACCCGACTGCACAAACCAGTAAAACAGCAGGCTAGAAAATCAAATGTCAGAACGAATTATTACCTATCACTAAGATGCTGATGATGGACACGCACGTGCCGCTCAACCCCATTAAGGACAGCTACCTACGAGCACTGTAAAGAAAGGAGAGCACTGTGCTGTACATTACAGGTGGGCATATATGCATGAGGTACAGAGGTTGTGCTGTAACTCCTGGACTTCAACCACGTATGCGGTGAGATGCAGGGCAGGAGCAGCATCGTGGGCTCTACCTCCCGTGCGGTGCTGTGGCTCTAATTGGCAGAGATTGCACTCTCTAGCATCAAGAGAGGAGGTTATATTGCTCTTGATTTTACACCAAGCAGTACATGTGTCCAATTTGAGAGGGACCAATAGAGTATTTTTTTATATTCCTTTTTTTTTTTTTGGTGACAGAAAATTGGAATCTGTAATGAAACTATCGTTCCCATTTTTTAAATCACTGGTCTTCGGCAATTTTAAACTCCGAGGTCTGAAAAATTCATTACTACTAACTTCCATCAAGGGTGTTCCTGAACCTGAAACCAAAATTACTTAATCAACTCAATTTAGCTGCTTGTGTAGACCTAATTCAGAAAAACTTTATCTTCTTGAATTGTTATTGCAATTAATTTCCCCCCTTCTTTTTCTGCAGCAGACGACATTTCAGTAATTAGATATTTTATAAAAATGAGTTATTCATTCAGGGTAGCTTCACTTTTATATTTGATTAATCATATTACCACTGAGGTCTGGGTTTTGTCTCCAAGGAAAGTTTAATGACCTCATTTTAATCCTTCTTTTAACCACCAGGCAGGTATCAATGAAGAGAAATAAAATTATCTTTTTTTTTTCTCTTTTTCTCTCCTTTTTTTTTTTTTTTTTGCAATCTCAAGATTACATTTGATGTTTTTTTTGTGTGACTGACCCATTTACAAGGAGGAATCTAGCTGATTCCAATTAGGTTCAGGACAGAATCAGGCTACGCAGAGCCTTGAACTGCACCTTAATAACTAATGCTCAGTGTAATGGAGAAGAACCAGAACTGTTTCACCAAACAGCAGTTGGTTTAAAGCACTGCACATGATTAATTTGGTGATAATTTGAAAATGAATGTAGTGAAAGGAAATAAACAAAACAAAAGCCACTGTAAATTTAGTTTTTGATTAATGGGGTCTATTAGTAAGAGACTTCTATCAAGGAGACCACATTTTTTTATATCAATGCATGTATACCCACACAATGTAATGGAATAATTCACATAAACCACAATTTATTTGGGAGTAGAGACTTGGAGATTATTGATGACTGACTGCCTTATATCAGTATCTATCTATGCTTTCAATCTAGCTATATGTGTACCTATATTTGTGTATTTGTACATATACATCTCTATAGCTATCCATCTCGCAGACTACACTAAGTAGTCTTGAAGGTATTTCATCCTTTCTGTCATATGCTACACTGGTCTAAAGACTTAACAGGAATCACAGAAGGGGCTGATGCTCTTTTCATTAAGACACGGGGAATTATTGTTTTCTCATAAACTGAGAAATATCTTTCATTTTAGATGAAAGAGGCAATAAAATAAAGAGCAAAAGTTGAGTATCCACAAGAGAGTATGAAGCGTGTCTTGTTTTCCATAGCACTGCATTGAAAGGGCCTCCAGGCACTTAGGGATGCCGTGCCTGGGAAGAGCCGTACTGCTCACCAAGAATCCGCACCCGAGTTGGGGACCTCGCGCATTCCTTATCGCAGTCAAAACTGTGTAGGCATCACATCTCCTAAGCTCTGTCGGACAGGCTTTGCATTTGGGTCGGGATCCATATCCAAAGGTGAGTTTGATTCAAAGAGCAGGTCAAGATGCAAATAGTTCCTATGAAGACACAAATACTTTCCTAACCACGGCTAACTTGCACGTCTGTGGCAGCAAAGCCCCTGGCATTAGTCTGGCGAGTCCTGGCAAGGCTGAGACAGGATGGGAAGAAAGAATATTGTTTCTGCTTGTTCTCTCTCCGTTTGTTACCACCGCCCCTTGACCTAACATCCTTAATCTACTTCACTGCTCATGACAAAGGTTTTCATCAGGACCTGCAACATAATGAGAGGCAGAAAGCCCATTTCAATTTATAAACACTGAATTCTTATTTAGGAAAACTAAACTGAGTTGTAGTTTTTAGATTTCACCAACTATGTGTTTAATTGAAACATACACAGAATTAGGTTGATGCTCATGTACCCAAATGCTACCGATTCACTTGAATATAATAATTTATTTCAGTTAGGCGATGACAGCTCTATAGCAGCCCGAGCTTTACTGCGTAGTTCGGCTGAGCTTCGTTTTGATTGGAAAACTGCAAGCGAATACAGTCACCTGGGATTTTCCATGAAAGCACAATTGATTTTTAATGATAAATCCTGTCTGCAGGACTGTACAGAACTCCTGGGTTTGTTTTCAGCTGTAAAACAACACAGTCCTGTAAATTTTCTCACCGTGGTATTAGGTCTTTCCCCTTGCCGGCTCTGACCTGCGCTGTTCACCTTGATTTCTGCCTCTTGTGACAACTGCCTCTAAATTATGCCACGGGCATAATTTTGATGATTTTAAAACACTGTAGCATCCAGGCTAATCTATATTCCAATGTCATTGTAGATTTTCTGAATGGCACAGGCGTAATGATGGGGACCCTGAGATCTGAATGGGCAACTACATACGCAGCTTTAGTCTATATGCTGGGAAAGAAGGTACACGGTGCTCAGGATTTAAGCCCTTGATCTTTTCCAGATCTGGACGCTTCCCAGGTCCTGGGAGACAGCTAGCTACCCACTTCCACTGGTTTTCCCTGGATCAGTTGTGGTAAGACCTCTTTTTAGGACAGCCCTTGGTAGGCATCCTGGTCCATTCTTCTGTCTGTGGGAAATCCCACTGAAATCCCGTTCCTGCTGGGTTCTCCCTTCACAGCTTAAGATGTAATTTGTAAAACATGAGCATGCATGTAAAAGGGATTTCTCATAATGCTCACATGTTCTGAATGCTTCCGGATACATCTGGCTAAAAATGTGCTTAGGAAACCCCAAACCGCTGGCAGGCTGACTTGGTTTCCGATTTTGGTTTCCTACCACCATTCAAGATCACTTCTCCAATCTAGACCTATTTACATCTGTGCATCGCAGTCATTTGGAGGTCAGTATCTTTAGCCTGAAGGAAAAGCCGAGGGGTTTCTTTGCTACTTTGCTATTTCTGAACTCACTGTTAAAAACGGAGCTCAGCAGGATTCAACTCGGGGGGCTGGCGACCAGGTGAAGAATTCACCCCAAGCTTTGCCACTTGCAAAAAAGTCACATTTTTACAGCTCACATCAGCTATTTCTGCAACTCTGGACAGTGTTGCTCTTGCATTGGTTGATGCACAGCTATATTTTGTCCTCAAACAGCATTAACATGAGAACAAATGCACACAGAACAAGGAATACAATTTTGGGTTATGCTTGTTTGCTTTTCCAGAATTTTGGCAAGTTCACAGAGCAGGAGGACTAAGGGAGCGTGACGCCGTGGCTGTGAGAAAGGCAAATTTGATCCTATGAAATATTGGTGCTCTTGTTCAAGACACTGAAAAATCTCATCTGGATTACTTGATACAAATTGGGTCAAGAGAAAGAAACCTGAGAACCCTGGTGCAGAGCAGGGTTAGCAAGACAACCAGGGGAACGGCACGCTGTAACCTAAAAAGGGGTTGGAGGAGCCTGGCTTGTTTAGCTTCACAAAATGATGGGCACTAGTATATCAGGGTGGAGATGGGAGAGAAAACGGGAAGGAAACATCAAAATGGGAGAAAGAAGAACTATTTATGGTAAAGGACAATGCTAGCATGGCAGTGACGCACTGAGAGTCTGCTTCACGTTCCAATATCAAAGCATTTTTCAGAGTGGGCTCATTAGCATTTCCCACAGTACTCGGAGGAGCCAGATACCTGCACAGACAAAGGTCAGACATTTTTGGCAGCGCAGTGCCAAAACCAAAAAGCCCTTTTAACTTGGGTCTCTCTCCATGTCATTTTGCTCATGAAGCGCCGAGCTCTTCACTCTGCAGATCTCATTGCTGACTGATTCAGCCCGGTACGAGCCAGGTTACTAACTCAGCACTACTGTAGCAGCCAGAGATGGGTCTGATCTGACACTATTAATTAAATAGCCCTGTTAAAAACTGGCAAGAACTGCTTTTTCTTGCAACAAGTACTTGCTCCTCCACTGAACAGCCAAATCCACTTTGTAACTAGATTAACCTTACCCAGCAACACATCTGCTAGCATATGAGCATCTCTCTATGCACGGTGTTCTTCTGTACCAGCTATTCTGCTCCGAGTTCACAGCCAGCCTTTGGCCAGACTGCCTTCCCCAGGCTAGCAAGAGTCACCAGTGCTCGGGCGCTGTGAGCTGGGAAGCGCCCACCCGTGCCCGACAGTCTGGTCCTAAACCTTTAGAGCTGTTCCTAATGGGAGTCAGTGCCGAGATGAGCCAGCAAGGCAGCGCGGCGGGGAAGGGGATGCGGTCCTAGAGCTGCCTCTTTAAAACATGCTCCACTGGATTCAGCCTCGGAAGAGGAGATTCTCAAAGCAGTGCCAAAGGGCAAATTTTAAAGTAGCTTTAAATAAGACCTCCTAAGGCTCAGGAGCTTAAAGAACTTGAATAGCCCAGTTTCTTTTTTCCCTTTTTTTTTTTTTTTAAAGGAGAGGTTGATTGCCAGGCAGGTTTTCCCAAGAATCCACAAGCTCAACTAATCATGAGCACTTCAGCCCTGTGAAATAATATTTCCCTTACATGGGCTACTATAAAAACAAGTTCTGCACAGTAGGCAAATTTAAAATAACTTTTAATTAACATTTAAGACACAGAAGTCTGATCATGCAAATTCATCTGCGTCTCCTCTCTGCGCCTGATTGTTCCTGATTGAATACGATAAAAATAGACTTTGTATGAGTCAAGTGTAGGCACGGATTTCTTTAACTTCTCCTCCCCTCTGATTATGCATTTCCTTAGATAAAGTGGAAACCCTTGGATGGCTGTTAACGGTATCATGGGTCAGACTGGAAAGGGCATCCTGCTTGATAGGAGTGTTAACGATTTCACTGGAATTAAAGACATTCCTTCTGTGAGCAAAAAAGATGCCTCCACCTTGCATAAAATCTCACCTGAGACTATCCAACGTTGTTCTGTCTCAGATGACTTTTAATCTCCGAAATACCGACACTAATTTCATTGCACCCCCCCGTATCTATCTGAGGTGAGCATCTGGCCAGAGGCTCATCACGAATCTATATTAATATGGAAAAAATGCAACTCGCCTGCACACAAGAGATAAATATTTGAAGGGAGGCAGAGGAATTTCCACATAATTAAGACAGTCAGAGGGCATGACCCTGTTACAAGTAACAGGGACTCTGGATAACGGAGGGCACACTGATACCAGTACCTTTATCTTGTAACAGTTACGGAGCCAGTTTCCCAGCCAAGCTTACTACAAAGCCTTTGTCACACAGTCCAGTTAAAATTTCACTATTTTACACCAGCTACCAAAAAATGCCATGAGAACGAACTAGCACAGCTAATCACACCCTAAGGACCATGGAAAACTTGGTTATGGGGGATTAAACTACCCTTGCCTAAGGCATCCGACCCAGAGCCTGTGGGCACGGGCTGGTCGGGCACGCTGCGGAGGCAGCGTTACCTCTGCTCGCCCAGAATTTGTACCTCTGCTCTTCGGCAGAGGCAAGAATTCCCTCTTTCCATTTATTTTTGCAAGCAACAATGTCACATGAAGAACACAACGCAGAGAGTGGGCCGAAGTCCCTTAGCTAGCCAGCAGAGCTTTCCCTGGGTCATGGTCCTGCACTAAATCATTAAAATTGCCCAAAAGAGCTGCCTATGATGTTTATGGCGTTTCACAGGATGCTCCGCTCTTCTGGCGCAGATCTGATTGCTTCCCACTCCGGGGCAGTCTCTCACGAGACATTTGCTCACTGTTAGCTGCTCTCTGATGCTTCTCAGCACGGCCAGATAGCATCGCAGATCCAGAAAACATTCACCATCACAGAAAAACAGAGCTGGAAAAACTAGAGAGGTCACCTCGTCCTTGCTGTGCCCCAGCGCCTCGCAGTTTGATGCAGGCAGTCGTGACTGTCAGGACTGGTCATGACTCTTGCTGATTGAGACTGGACTTAGAGTTAACAGCAGACTTCAGTTTCAAATTGTTTCGTCCAGAGACTGTGATTTGCCTCCTCCATGTAATTTCAGAATCCTTTGTATGAGAAGGTGGGGCTTCTTCCCTTGCTATTGTGCAAGATCTCCCCCCGGCCTTTCAGGTGATGTACTAAAGGGTACGAAAACCCGCTTCCATGTAAGCAAGCAATCATTTTGGAGTTTTATCAGAGTATCTTCAATTTGTACATTTAAGGATCTGGGTGGTTTTTATTGCTCTTTTTCCACTTCTCATCTAGCACTACATTTTGATCACAGCCCATCTGTTATCTTGGATGTTCGTTAACCACCATACCTCGGCAGGTCATCCACTCCTCTGGATGAGTGATTTTGGCTGCTGTACGCCCGTGTCTGAACTTTCACATGGTCCGTGCACGCAGTCTCTTCACCCCGCTGCGCGGCGTGCCCGACTACGGACGTGATCTGACTTTCTTGACCATCGCAGTGGCTGTTTTCTTCTCTCCCGTCCGTTGTTAAGTTTTACACAGTAACATTAATTCCTGCTGCTGAATACATGAGCTGTGACACCAGCATGGTGCAGTGTCCTCCTGAGCTACGTTCTTATCCAGAAACGATTAAGTCTAAAACCACCCTGGCTGAATGACAGGTAATTTAGGAGCACTATAGGGTGGGCCTTTGTATGTGTCTATGCTGAACACAGTTGCTTGAGTTCCTTTCGCCTGGCAGCTTTCCAAGAGCAAAACCCAATTTCAGTTATTCAGCCTATTTTGTTTTTACAACAGCATCTCAATACAGAAGTATTTAAAATAAAAATATACTGTATCTCTCCAAACAGTCCCCAGTCTTAAAAGAGACCATGGGCTTTCTTACCCTCTGAGGAGCTGTAGATTTCCTGGAAAGAGATTTTTGCTATTTTTTAGAGGTGTTAAAATGCAGATCAGACTATTTGAGGACAGCAAGGAGATTCAGCTCAGGTTTAAAGAGACTGATCAGCCTGATGCTGTTCTCTTTGTCAGTCAGGGAAAAAACATATTATACTTTGAAACTCACGTGAAATTCATTCTGGCTGTACCTGGGAGTATATCAAAGATATTTGTTTCCATAGAATCAGAAAATATTATTGTAAAACACCCTTGCTTTTCTAATCTTTATAAAGTCCCATGTGCTACTGTGTAAAGCCCTTTGGCCCTTGCAAAACTCTTTCTTCAGTGATTGAAATTAGAGAAATAATGGTACACATCAACCCCACTTAGAGGAAGAGTAGCATTTTCTAATCCATTTAACACAATCCTATGGGTAATTCTCTTGATGGCTTTTATTCCTTCTAGGTCTAACACACGCCGAGACATTAAATACTCAGAATTCACCTGAAAGCAAATTTCCATTATCTCACCTTCCATCAGATTCAGCTTTGGGAAGTGTTTTGGAAAGACATTAAAATATACCACATCTGGAGGGATGCCGCCCTCCGGACGGCACTGATGTGCACGTGTGACTAACCCTGACACGGCTCATCCCGCTACCCGCAACCTCACCCCCTAACCTGCCCTTGGAGCCAAGGACCAGCCAACCTGGGTCATCTGGAACAACCTGTGCTTAAACGACGTGGCCACTAGATGTCATTCCTTTTTCACTCACAAGGAGGTTAAAGAAGAATTTACCTGGCAGAATAAGGCCCCCCCAAACACTAGCAAGCTGGGGCACACGGGCTGCTGTGGTGAGAAGTCCCCTGGCCTGAGAGACACAAAACTCTAAGACTGGCCGCTATAAAATTTTCAAGAGAGAACAACCCCATGCTAGCAGGAGAAATGACCACATGGCCCAAGACTTGTATCAGATTTTTATGGCTCTTCACAACTGTATGTATCATACTTAAGGAGATATTTAATGACAGCTTTACAACACAAAGCTCAGTGTATTCAGTACGGATACGAAGCACATGTGCTGCTGTTAAACCCACCCTACACTCGGAGCAGCAACGCAGGCTGCAGATTGACACCCAGATCTGAAAACGTGTTGGGTGCCCATTTTTCCCTGATTCAGGAGGAATTTAGTGCCTGCCTTTGTCTGAGAATCTAGGTCCAAGTCACTTTGTCAGAAAATGCTGGCACTGCTCGGGAGCTGAGCACATCACATCCATGAGCCCGGGTCCTGCTGGTGGTGGGAAGAGGAGGAAGGACCCAGACTCCATAGCTGGCATGGAGCTGATCTGGGTCCATGGTGGCATAAATTGGGCTCTGCATGACTTCCTTGAGTTCCGCTACATATTTGTAGTTTGTAAGGGTTTAACTAAGGGGAAACTTTGGTACTACACGACTAAATATTTGTGTATCTTTTAAGATGGAATGAAAATTCAGAATAATATAAATAGTAAAAACATTCCTCAAAGGATGTTCAGTGACTTGAGCACAATGCAGTTTGACTTTCTATATTTTTAAAGATTTGGTATCAGTTTAAGATACATCATTTACTGCTCCTTGTTGACCCTCATATGAATATAAATAGTGGATACACAACGATTTCTCATTTATTAGCGTGTAGACCTCTGTACTGCCCTGTGGTTTCTAAAATTACCACATTTTGGATGCTCTATGTCTATGGATTATGAAGGCTGGAAAGAACCAGACCGCATTATTTCACCTTCCAATTCTTCATTTTCACCTTAACCAGCTCTAATAATTTGTCATTTGCAATCTCTTTATTTTTTTCCCTCTTCTCCCAGTAATAGTGACTTGGAGCACATGAGAACAGAACAGAGAAAAACTGTACTAATATAAGAAAGAGCTTTAACTGATTAAAACCAGATGTACTAAGGTATTTCTACACGTTTACTGCCGGCGCACACAAATACATCTGTTAGAGCTATCAGTGAATCACAAATTTTACTGGATACCTGTTACCATTTAGAGTATTTACCGCTTCCTTGAAATTGTATCCGAGCTACTAAACGCAAAATATCTCTTACTGCTCAGGATTCCACTCATAAGTAATAACAACTCTGATATGTCTACAGCCAATTGCTACGAAACAACTGTATCCTCTTTGGTGCAATCAGACATAGTCTGTTTGCCACATTATTTCAGCTCCTTTAGTACCTCAGCAAAATTGGTCGCCAAATAGTTTTGCTAGTTCATGAATCATTCTTCTTTTCCTTTCTCCTTTTTTCCCCCTGAAAGTCTTTGTTTCACGGTTATCTATCAAGTTCCTCCTATCTGCCAAACCAGCTAAGAGAGACGACGGGTATAAACATCCATGAATTACAAACACGTTGTGTGTCCATGCATCACTGTGCTGATGTATTGATACTTACGGTGCTGGTAGTGAATTCGGGTGGGTTGTCATTCACATCTGTCACCGTAATGATCGCTGTTGCCGTGTTTGAGAGACCATAGTTAAGATTTCCTTCCATATCTGTGGCTTGAACAATGACTATATACTGCTGAACTTTCTGGAAAAAAAAAAAAGAAAAGAAAAGATGAGAAACAAAAATGCATCCTTTGCATGGTTTATTTTCTCTATGCAAGTGCAATCTTAAGGCAGACTAAGAAGGTAACTGGATTAAAAATGTTAGTAAAAAAGACAGATAAAATTTTCTATCATGTTTTTGAAGGGATTTTTGCATAGGTCGGTGGATATCACATGTTTTATGGGAAAATAAAAATCTTATGGCAAAAATCCTTGGTTGAAACAGACATTTTTGTTCATTTTTAAGCATTTTCAGCAACATTAGTTTCTGTCTTCTGAAAACCAGTAAAAATTTTGCTAATGTGTCTTCATTGAAAACATCACCAAGAACATTATACCCCCAAAATTGACAGCAATGTTGCCTGGCGGCCCTCCAGCTCGTTCTGCTCACACAGTTTGATGGCCACAAAGCAGTGTGATACTTAAAATACCCTCCATGTTTCAATCCTTAACACAATTTTGGTAAACAAGGAGAATTTAGGTCCAGTACGAAAAAAACCCATTCACTGCAATAAACAAAATTCAGCAGAACTGATTTAAATTCCTGAGCACCCCAAACAGCACGGCTCCCAAAGAAAAAGTCTTACAGAGCCAGCCATAAAAATCACACATTAGAGTTCTTCTAAAAGACACTGGATGTCAGCGCAACTGGAAAATAAACCTGAATAAAATAGGAGAGGGCGTCTGATCTTGCCTGTGTGTACATCTCCCTGGGATGTCTCTTTACTTATTAATATCTGCCTGCACTGAGAAAAGCCTCCTAATCTTTAAAACTGGCCTCAACACTAAATTTTCATTTGGATCTGCAGAATTTACTATTGATGTCTACACGTGTCATGCTCAGGGTACACGGAGCACTTTACAGGCAGATATGAAAGCAAAGCTTCTCTCCCGAAACATGGGCAAAGTGAGAGCCGAGAACCAGGGAGGGATCCAGCCAAAATCCCTGTGACCCAGGGCAAAGCTAAACATTGCTCCCCGTTCCTTAAGGTTTGAGGTGTAATTACAGACGTGAGCGGGGACGCGAGGGCCAAGCGGCTCCGACAGCACATCGGAGAGCCCAAAGGGTGTGAAAACCCAGCGGAGGCACAATGTCAGGCAGGAAAAGCCAAGTGGAGGGAGTTCACTGGGAGGAGAGACCTGCCGCTTGCTGGACCGCTCCCGCGCTCGGAACACAGCTTAGATACTCGAGGGCTGCTCCGTCCGTGTGCTGATGTTACGAGCGTGTGTAAAACGTCAAATGTCCTTTGAAACTTCAAAGGGGAAGAATTAGGTCAATCAGGCCTCTCCACTCCTAGATAAACGTTTTTGAAGTGCTGTAACTGGCTTAATTCTTTAATTCTTCTGAGCTGCTAGAATAAGAGAGATCTGAATTTTAGCTTTATCTTGATTCCGGGACTTTTAATTGACAGATATTAACCTGCTAAATTGACAAGATATCACACACAGGGATCCATCAGCACCTTGCAACTGGAATATATTATGGAAATGCACTTTCATTATCTCTTGCTACCTTGTATAATAAAACATGAGGGAGAAACTATTGTTAGCCCTTGTTTTTCCTCATGCAAAAAGTTGCCATTCGTTACTCTATTTGTAAAGCACTGGGTAATCGTAAGGCTGAAACGTCCTTATTAGTGAATGTAATTTCTATTTCATATTTAGCTTTTCCTTCCTTATCCTCTCTTACAGACAACTCAGGAGGCTGACAGAAGTATTCCCTAACAGGCCAAATACTTGTGAGCCAAATTAGGTTTAAATCATAGAAGCGGGGGGAAGATATTTTAAAAAATAGCGGCCATCAGATTCCACATAAATTAGAAAAACAGGTCGGAGGCCCACATGAGAGACTCCATTTCAATCGTGCATTTAAACGGGAAAGCCACCTCTGATGCTCCTCACTGCAGTGAGGCAGAGGCACATAATTCACAGCGTTTCCCATTTGATGGCGTGGATGTCGCACGTCATTGTAAAAGCTTCAGTGCCTCGGCAGCGACTGGAGGAAAACAAATGTTCCCTCCTTTCCGTCAGCCGAGAGGGCGATGAAGCCGCCTCCATCGGCAGAGGTGCTTCTTTCTTAAGTTGGCGTTCTTCTCTTTTACCGTGTTTGCAGCCCGACCTCTTCCCAGCCGCCGGGTCCCCGGTCACCCTCCCCGGTGTGCCCACCGGAGCAAGCCGGGACGGTCTGCAGCGTGCCCCAGCCAGGGCAGGGCAAGCGCAGCTCCCCGTCTGTGTCAAAAGCAATTCTGAAACTCCTGACACCGTTACGCAAACTTTAACCTGAACTCTGAGAACAAACTTCAGACCTTGGGTAAGGTCACACTCTGTCTGCACAGCACCTACTCATGCCGGGACCCAGCCTGCAAACCTCCCACCGCCTTCAGCTCCTTTCTAGCTTGCTTTATTCACTTCTTAACCAGAGCTTCCCCTGGAAGAATGAGTCCTCTCATACAAGAGGGGGTACGGGACTAGAAAGCCTCATTTAAAAGTTTTGTTAACTTCACCACTGCTTATTAAATTATACATACTCTGATGACACAGGCATGCGTGTGTGCGTACTCACAGACCCTGTCTTATTAATCTCAGGTTTGCAATAAAGTTTTTTTATTTAACAAAGCGCCTTTCACTGAGCATCGTAGCACAGTGTTAATAAAAAACCCCACACAAATTCAGAACACTAAATTAAAGAAATTCAAGAGAAAGATTATATCAATCAGATAATACAATGCCAAAAATGAAAAAGCCCAGAATTTAGTAATGTACAAATGTGCCAGCCACAAAGAGCTGGTGCACAAGGACGGGAAGAGGGGAAGGATGCAAAGGAGCGCCGCACGTGTGCGAGCAAGTGCAGGGAGTCCAAGCCTAGTGAGAAAATGCGAGGAATTATAGCAGCTCTCAGATGGATGGGGCGGTCAGGTAGGATCGTTACGGGAACGCACACGTTTGAGACGGGCGCTGTATCTCAGGAGAGCGGAGGCAGCCGCAGCAATCAGGGACACGCGAGAGGTGAGCTGCTGGTGGAAACTTAGAGACATCACCAAAGTTGCACCCATTTCCATCAGCTGAAGACATAATTATTGCGTTTAGAGCAAAAGTGCAATCTGACATGGAGAACGGCCTTGGTTTGTACATGAAGTTGTATAAAACGCAGAGACATGTAAATCACAGAATAGAATCATAGAAACGTTTAGGTTGGAAAAGACCTTGAAGACCATCGAGTCCAACCATAATCCCAACACTGCCAAGTCCACCAAATGGAATTAGTCTGAGATTTGCCAAACCTTTAGGCACTTGATTACCATCCACGTCCATCTGAAAGGCTCCAATGTGGGCATATAAGGGTGGTGCTTTCAAGTACCTAGATTTAGTTTATAACTAATTCAATCTTCAGCGAGATTGGCCCCAGCAGATAACAAATTACTGATTTTTTGTTTTTCTGTAGCTAACCTTTTTGCTTTTGTGCATTAAGCTGATTTTATTGAACTATTCAATCAATTTCAGTATGTCCTTCCAATTTGTCACAACACCTCCAGGGGATCTTAGTTTGTCATCCTAATATTATTATTATTCTTACGACTATTAACAAAAAAAAAAAGGTAGCCCCATGCCCCCAAGCACAGGAGACATTTTCTTGACGGCATTTTGATCATACAGAACAATTCTCATATTCTCATTCTTTACAAAAATGACATTTTAAATAGCACAGGGCAGAAACTACAGCATAAATGTAACACAAAATGGTCCTAACCCAGAGAAATGAAGCAGTTACTGTACGTTTGCTCTGATGGTGATGCTGTGGAACTGAAGAAATAAGCCTCTGCCCCGAGGGGGTCTAGACTAAAAACCCAGCTCCAGTGAAGTCCCTGGGAGGTCCAGCAGCCAGTATTTTTAATAAATCTTACAAATCTTCAGGCTAGAGGAAAGTAAATGTGCTGCTTCTACTTAAGTCAAAGAAAAACCTCATCTTGATAAGTGTAGAGCTTTTAGTCTGACCTAAAAAGTAAGAAGGGCTTTTGAAGGAAAAAATTATGAAGGAAAGAATAATTAAAAGAACTGTGGCAGATCTAATCTGTCTGCTTTTCTGTCAATCATCTGATACAGTGGCACAAAGAAATACATCAGATGAATTCCAGAAGATGGGAATTAGTTGAAGAAATTGGTTAAGCTGGTTAATGAGAAGTTGATCAAGGGCTTGGTTAAAAAGATAGCGGTGCCTTGTACAGGAAGAAGTAACAGCTTGGAAGAAGGGTAACCTGACAATTAAATAACAGAAACAAGATGTGATTTAATAGTACAAAATACAAGATAATGCAGCAAGGGACCAATAACAAAACTTTTCTGGAAGCTGGTTTATTGGACACGAGCAAGGAGGACTGGCACTACGTCCCACCAGCTCCCTGCCGCTGAGCAAGACACTAACGCCATTGGCAAACGCATCGTGTGCAGTATTAGCATTGCAGATATGGCAATATTAATTCCTTGTGCCAAGCACCGAGGGCTCATCGGGATGCTGTGCACAATCCAGGTCCCTTGTATTCACTGCTGAGCAACCCAGATCCGACCAGGTGCCGGCAGTGAAGAGCCCATCACCGGAGAAGAGCCTAGAAGAGCATGGCTTGTTTAGTCTAGCAAAATGAAGGCTGATAGCAGATATGATTGCTGTCTATAAATACACCAGGAGGATAAACACTAGAAAGGCAAAGGAGCAATTTAAACTAAAGGACAATGTTGACACAAGAACAAATGGGTACAAACTGGCCATGAATAAATTTAGGCTGGAAATTAGTAGGTCCTTCACCACTAAAGGAGTGAGATGCTGGCGCAATCTAATACAGGGTCTGGGGAGCAAAAATGTTCAACAAAATCGATTAAATCAGGGATGAAATCCTTTTGGTTTAGGTAGAAATTATGACAAATTGAGCTAAAGCAGAGGTCAGATCTCTCAGCATTCTCTGTGTACAAACAACTTTTTAGGAAAAAAAAGACTAAGACCCCTTTCAGTCCAAATACCACAATATGTTTGTGTGAAAATGGTTTAAGACTTAACACTGATTGATATCACTGAACCAGCCCGTTCCATCGGCACACACAAAGGAATAGGTGCCCCAAACAAAATTACAGTTATTGCAAGTGGCTCTCCCCATCAGGATACAGGCTGGCACGAAAGACAGCGTCTCAAATCCCTGGCTGAGCTGCACACAGTCCTGCCGAGAGGTTATAAGTAAAACTAGATCATATTCAGAGAGAAAGTCTAAAAGAACAACGTATTTTAAAATGAAATCGTAGTAATGAAGTGCTATCTGTGATCCCGATTTTCAAATGTGCATGTACAATATTTTTAGGAATATGGCTATTCCTGGTTTACACGTGCAATTATTATAAATCACACACAAGCTGGGTAACTGTGTATGCCAAAGTCCAGAAATGCGGTAATTATGTGATTAAATTAATCTGCATTATGGACAAAGGGTTTGCAAAATTGGGACCTACATTTTCAAAGCTCTGTACAAATATTGTCCAATTAATTACCACTTCCTGAGAAATGTATGACTAGCTAATTTTAATATCATGTCTGGTAAAGCAAATAAGGTTACCAGGATGTTGCTGTAGGATGTACTGAGTAGGAATCTATTGCTGAAGGAGCTAGAAAATCTAAATCCTATTTCCTTCTATGGCTATCCTCACACATTCTTTATATTTAGGTGTTTTTTCATCTCCCCTTATTTTTGCAATACCAATGAGAAGAATGTGGGATGTTCCTCTTTTTTTTTCTAAATAATTTCTTTACATGCTAGTGAAGTTTTGATGTTCACTTTTTTTGATCTAAGATAGTTGATGGTGAACACACTAGTAATAAATATTGTACCGGAGCCAGGAAAGCCGATTTGAAAACACATAAACAAACTCCCCCTAAACATTCACTTGACTCTAGCAGAAATACTTTTTCCAAAAAGATCTAACTAGCCATCATTTAAACAAAGCTCACAGGCAGACCTTTTAAAGCATTTATCCCTTAATACTCCCTACTTCGCCGTGGTTAAATACGAACATAGATTTCCAGAAGAAAGCCCTATTCTGGGAGCGCAGTGAAGAAGGCAGCTTTCACAGAACAACCAGAACAACCAGAGCACCCGACACCTTTCGCAGTTCCCCCCAGGGATGGTGGTGGTGGTGAGCGAGCTTCAGCCGTGTGCCGGAGTGGAGCAGAGTCTTTGCTATAACTTGACCTTTTCATTTCTTACATATAGCGCAGCATCATGTCATGTATGCGGCATCCTCGGCAGACATCAGACCCTGGGCCCATGGATCTAACGCACAGGCTGCTGCTGCCTGAGCTAAGAAGATGCAGTTTTGCTCCATCTCAACTTCGCTATACAGGTCCAGCTACTACCAGAGGTGTTTCAGGCTCCTGCTAGGACAGGGCTATAACAAGGGAGGGGACCCCACTTTTAAAACAAACTGGGCTACTTAGTGCTGCACAACAGCAAACAGACCGGTTTATTTTCTCCATTTGGCTGGGGTTATATTGGCTTTTCTTCCAGCATGGCACAGTGTTCCCCATCCGCAAGCATCTGGGCATATTTGATTTTATGAGCTACTTGAGCAGGGGCAGCGCCTTGGTCTAACTCTACCCAGCAATGTGCAGTTTACTCTCCTGGAAACAGCGGTGTGTTAATTAAGTTGGCTTTCTTCCTTAACAAAGGTGTCGATGTGGAACATCCTGGCCTCTGACATGCAGGTCAGACCCCGTGAATTCCTGTTACCATCTGACCAAACCTGCCTGTCATCCAGATATTGATAACACCTCCGGCTCAGGAAAAGCCTCGGTCCCACCATCCACAGCTCTCGGAACCGCACGCTCCCCCTTCTCCCGTGCTATTAAAACCAAGGCTGCAGCGCTGTCCTGCTGCTCACGCCACCGCGTTTCAGCCTGGGGGTATGGCACGGCGAGCTGGAGGGTGGGAAAGCCGGCACACCCCAAGCAAACCCCCGAGGGAGATTTTCCACTGCTATTCTCAAAGGGTGAAGCACCCCCCGTGCTAAGGGTCATCCCCGGCTCAGACACCGCTCCGCTCCCACGCACGTTGTACTGAACCGGAGTGTACAGAGGAGGCAGGGAGAGGACGACTTCTCGTGCTAACCCTCCCCACGGCGGAGGATTTCTGCCAGCAGCACTGAACGTGCATGACTCAGAAAGAAGGAAAATATTTATTCAGGAGCCGTTCTGATGAGCACTTCTAGTATTTGCTCTGACTCACCGGCTGAAGCGCCCACACCACCAGCCTGAAAGAGCTGTTCCACAAATCTTCAGAAATCAGCCTAACACATGCCAATTTTTTCTGAGACAAATAAAGGTCCAGAGGCCACAAGCCAACCTCAGGATTTTCAGCGGGCACTGCACCTATCTTGACAATCGGCCTTTAATAGCTTTCACCTGGCAGCCTGATTAACAACCAGCAATTAAACTTTTTCTTAACACACTCCCTCTCAGCACCTGGGACCTGTAACCCGTGGGATCTCGCACCTTATACTACTCATCGTTTTCCCTCTTAAGCTACTGCACTTTAAGATAGTATTTTAATGTGTTACTATTTACACATTTTAACCCATTCAGAACCAGCAGACACAATCAGCTCTTCCAGCTTCTCCCAGGCTGGGTGTTGAATCTCCCATAGCTGTAAATGGGACCTGCTCCAGCTTAGCAGCTATTTTCTCTTTTGTGTGGCAACTTCTGAAAGAAAAACAGCTTCTGGTGGTGGGTACAACACCCAGCAATAGTGAACTGAGCTTTTGTATGAAAGCATAAGAAAGTGCTTTAAAAGTTACCTGAAAGAAAGCGAATATGATCTTTTTATCACAGAGAGGTTATAAAATCAAAGAACGCCAGAAAGCCTTTCAGGAGTCTACTCTGTTTGCCCTTTTAGAAGTGTGAGACCAAATAGTTCAGTGGCTGTTGCTCCTGGCTGCCTTTTTTTGTGTTATTCAGACAGCGAAAGTGGTGAAAGCGGAAACCTTTCCAAAGGTACAGAGAAGACCCTAGCAGTCATACCGAAAGCCTTCCAGCATCTTGGCTGTATCTCCCCGTAGCCTCCAGGACAGAAGATACCTGCACCAATCTGAATTGCTCATCCCCCTAATTTCATTGTGAGGGCCAGGATTTTGCTGAACAGCCAGCTCCGGGAGCGGTGTTATTGACTGAGAATCTCATCTCAGAAAGCGATCAGCTACTTGTCAGGGCTAGAAAGGGAAGCTTAGAAGTATAAACTCCAAACACTAAAGAGCCCCGAAACAAAACCAGGAAAAAACCCAGCAGACAAATAACTGAAAATGGTAACACAGACCAGGGATACCGGTGGATCATTTTCATTATTTGCTTAATGCCTGGTGCTAGCAATACTGTGCATAGGAAGGGGTGTATTAAACAGGAACAGAGATGCTTTTGAGTGCGATACGCTGCAGCCACATTCATCTGATTTTTTTTTTTTTTTTTTTGAGTGAGTTTTATTCCTGAGGGATCAGACACTGAGCCTGGCCTACCATGGTTTTGAAAAAAACACCCAAGCTGAAACCCCACTGCGGTGGAACACATCAGGAATACCAATGCAGCAACTTCTGCCCAAGGAAAGGGAACTGCTGGAAAATACATCCACCAAAACAGTCAACTGACCCAAACGCACCTTGCAGAGGGCTTTGCCATGCTCTGACCCCAGCTGGCCACCACTTACGGAAACAGCATGTTTTGAAGTATGCTGTGTACAAGGTTAATAGCCAAGTAGGGTCCGTTTAACCTGATACTTGTTCTAGACTTCGAGTTGCAAAGGATGGAGATTAGAGGTCACAAAATTTTTTATCTGATATTTGAGCACAGAGAGTTGTCAAAACTTGAATGTAGTTGCTTGAAAAACTTTTAAGCCCAAAGAATTTTTTTCATATCTGAAATAGTGCTTTAAAATTGTCCTCATTCTTTGAAGTTCACCCAAAACGTAAATAGTACCTCTATATTTAAGACTGTCACAGTATTTTCCAGTTTCGGGAAGTTTTATAACATGAATGTAACATTTGTTTGGATTTTTTGGGTTTTTTTTTGACCAAGCCTTGGCAAATAAGACTCCAAGTCTGGAACAAACAGAAAATAAGGACTGAGCTGTTTTCAGAAGATATTTATGAAAAGAACACCACCACCAAAAAGAGGCCGATGTTCCGTAGCTTTCTTTTCTAGTCTTAAAATGTTTTACATACTGATGCTGCCACTGAGGGACCTAATAGATTTCCATGCCTCAAGGAGTCCCAAAAAGGCACTTGGGTTGTGCAGAGTCTATTGAAACTATTCAGACGCGATGGACTGACTTCAAAATTATCATCAGCATTATTATCAAAATTGTTATCAGAAACTCCATTGTAACAGTATCTCTGTCCTTGGATAGTATTGACTTTCCTGTTTAGGAGGACTGTCGGTTAATGAGCTTCTCATACGGTTCTCTCATTTAATGCCAAAATTAGAATCACAGAATCATTAGAAATGGGTTACAGCTCTCTCTTCAGTGATCCAAACTACAGATCAGACATAAGCCCACAAGAAAGCAGGAGAGAAATAAGGAAAATGAATGACATGCTTCTGACCATCACTACCGATAGTCATGCAAGGGGGTGGCAGTGAGCTGGTATGAGCTACAAATAAATTTCATTAAAAAAAAGAGATATGACGAATATCTTGGATAATGTATTTTGATTCTGACTACAGCCACTGAGTCGGTGCCAGAACTGAGTAGGTTGTGATTAAGGCTGCAGGCTGCAGCTTGGAAGACCTGGATTTCTTTTGCATTTTCCCAGACACTCCCCAAGTGACCTTTAGTAGGTCATTTAATTTTTCTGTACCTCAAAGAAATTGAAAATAACACTTCAAAATGAAATGAAAACACTTTCTTATCTCACAGTGATATTGTGAGAATAAAAATCCATTAGTTTGCTGAAGCACTCAGCCACTCCGATGAGGAGGGCTGCAGAAGTACCCATCTCCAGCACCCTTCCCACTGGTGGCAACTGCACTGGGTACCGGCGCAGAAGTTGGCATCTTCTGCATCTTGGCAGAAACAAGCAGCAACTCAGACCCAGCAGACGCTGCTTTCAATTCCCATCAATATTTTGCAGGCTTTATGCCCCAGTGATGCCAGGTCATCTTGCAAAGCACTTAAAAGGAGACCTGAGGAATAAGCCTTCTAACTTTTGGCTGAGGCAATTTTTGTAAAACCATGGAATTACATCTGGCTTTCCTTGGATAGGAAGAGACGAGCAATAGTTCAATGTCTAGGTGGTCACACAGCAACCGTCGCTGCTGAGAGGTGCCCTTTGGTAAATATGCCAGCATTAAATTGATGATGCTTCCAGTTTGTGTCTGCCACTTTCTGACAAAAGGAGTGAGTGTTGAGAGATGGAAAGAACGCAAAAACCCCAGGCAGACCAAGAGAACAGAAAGTAAACAACAATCTGAGAAACATTTTTGAAAATAAAAAATGACCTTCTTCGGACTTGTGCAAACCAAATTCTTCCTATAGTGTGTAACTTCTTGGTGATTACCCAAAGGCCAGGCTTTGGGAAAAAAAAATATCCTAGTTATGTCCATTGCACTCTTATAATCCACAAAACCTTTGCTGTCAAATGCTGCCAGAGCAATTTAATAAACAGGGAGAATGCTTTAATGTATTCTGAAACCTGAAAACCACCCATCATTAGCCCCACATGCTGTTTTCCTACTTTCTCTGCTTTAAGCCATTTAGCTGCTACAGCTGTTTTTCTTGTAAGTCTGACTTCTGGTTTTATCAGCCTGATTTGTTTTCTGGTATATCTCGCTTGATTAAAAAGAAGAAGAAAAACATTTCACAATTCAGGTAAAACTGCTTTCTTCTTTAAGCTCTGTCGACCTGGAAGCTTGAAAAAGATCGTCAAGAAGATCAGTGTAGGTGAACAAATATTCATAATATTGCTCATAATTTATACTTGGTCTCATTTTTGCAGATAGGCTTGAAATTCCACGCTTGTGACACCGCTGCTATAGTCAGACCTTTTTATTCTTAGGAGCATGAGGTTTTCTAAATCCTATCGACACAGCAATTAAAAGAAAAAGTCAATGTAATATAGTCAACATAGTATATTCAAACCACTTTGTCTAATCCTATATGTATACACATGGTGTGTACAACACAAGGATCCTGGATTTTAAAATTAATGGCAGTCAGGAGCATAACACAAGTCTTGGGACTTGTACTGTGTTGACTCCGTACGGTCTGGATAAAATAAACTAATTTGGTGTCATTTGTTATTCATTGCTGAGAATTACTTTAAGAAAATATCTTGGCTAAGTCCTTGCTAGCTGTGTATCAAATACGCCCTCACCGTTCCGAATTGAAGGGAACATCCAAACAGTGAAGGAACAGGTTATAGTCAGAAAAGCAGCTGATTTAATTAAATTTGGCAGAATGAAAGGTTAGTGGAAAACAGTCAAATAACTGAGAAGAGATTAATGCGAGATGCTCCCTATTGTATTTCCCTTAAGAGCTGTTTCACCCAGTATGGGAAGGGTCATGTTGCGTCGATTTGCTGAGAGAGTGTGTGATTGACAGAATTACTGGAAAAGAAACTCGGTTTGGTCGTGAAGTCGGAAATACTAATGGGGGCTTCTGTCAAAACCCGCTCTGCCTGCAAATGGCTTTGTTTCCCTGGCTTTTAAGAGGGCTACGCTCTTCCAGGTGCTGTAGATAAATCCTCCAGACATGATCGACGGGGCTGGTTAAGTCAGTGTAGACTCAGCTGGAAGACCCCTGCGTAAAAGCCATAGTGGGTCCTACGCCTTGTGTGCACCACTAATGTTCGGTCTCCTGGATCAGCGCCGGCGATCGAGCAACATGGGACATACAGCAAAAAGCCCTGCCTGCCTCCTCCTCTGCAAACGTTGACCCCAAAGCCGTGGAAGAGCGCCAGCCGTTTTGTCACAGCCGCAACTGTGGAGTTGCTTTGTACGGCATCGACCCAGCCCCTGCTCTGCCTGCCGCGGAGATGATACCTGAGCTCACCCGCAAGCCCTGTTGATTACCGAAAAGTCAATTTTTATGTGAAAACAAATGCAAAGGAAAAGATCTTCAACACTGTGCCAAAGTAACCAATGCTGTGAGTGAAGGATTTCGAGCTGGCTGGAAATTCTGACCCACTACATGAAACAAAGACATTTGAACAACAAGGAGATTTGACCTTGTCCATTTTATTAATAATATATTAATAACGCTAAAGATGTAAGATGCAAGACATAAAAATATGCAGTTGCTTCAACACTTGATTGTTGTCCTATGTCTTGGTGTAGAAGAAGGAGGGATATAATTCAGACTGAATCTGATCGAAAAAACATGCAAGTCCAGAGCAAAATATGGTTATAAAGTTTATGGTAACAAATGCAACACAGCTACAATCACTTAGATGGTACAAATCACTCACTGAACGAGATCTAGGATTAACGGAGGATAAAATGCTATACTTTCTGGACGAGGCATCTCAGCTGTTTTTTAGAAGCTAATGATCCTAATGTTTTATGTAGATGTATTAGATAAATATAAAAGAAAGATTTTTTTTTATTAAACATTGTATTAATGGATTTGAGTGAAGTCATGAATGGATTATGTGTACTCTTACAAAAGGAAGGCCACCAAAATAAAGAAATTTTCGCAGAGAGCAGTCTTAATAGCGCAGAGCTTCCCGTGGAGCTTGCTGATGTTCTCAGCACTCACCGCTCTCTGGGGTACAACATTTGGGAAATGAGAAACAGAGAAAATATTGATTGCTATATTGAGCAATCATAGGTTTGCAATAGAAAGTGGCTGCAAGGCATTTGGGCAAACTTAGTTTTGGTGATGATGTCTGCATCTTTTGGGTTCTATTGTGCCCAAAGACTCGGCAGAGAAACACTGCAGTGAGGTCTGAAACCCAACCTCTTGACCCAGACGCTCTGCAGACACCTTTTGAAGGATGCCACCCCAGCGCTGCGGCAGCCCAGCTTCAGCGGGACTTCACCACCCTCCAGGGAATGTGTTTTCTGCTTTGCGGAGTGAAGACCTGTACAACTCAATATACTGCCTGCTCAGAAGGTTTCAGAAGAAATAAAATGGGGGAAGCGAGGAACAGGAACGAACGGCTTCATGATAAACTGCAAAGCTGCTGATAAACTAAATGACTGAGAAGCTGGGCTGGCAGAGTGCCACTGCGAGAATTCCCGGCGATGAGCAGGGACGTTTTCCTTTCCATAGTGGGCCTGTCAGCCTTAATCAGATCTCCGTTAGCAGAGTCACTGCATGTCCAGGTGAGACTGCAAAAAGAGCAATCATCATCATCCAGGAAACCGCTCAATGTCAACGGCAGGAGGTCTGGTCAGAATAGCTTTTTAGAAAGTACTCCAAAAGAAGCGTATTGATACACAATGTGTGAAACTTAAAGGCCGTGTTTATTAATTTGAAAGAGAAAGGAGTGGACCAAGAAGGATTTTCGATAATCCTAAAATGTCCCAGCTGTACAGGGAGACCTTTGGCAGGGTAACTTGGGTCCTTTCTTGTGACCATATGTAAAATGAGGATGGAGCAGCAGCCACAAGCCATTTCAATAATTGAAGGCAGAATTTAATTTTCTCAGATCAGGGCCTTAATCAAGCAGCATTTAATTTCTATGGTTTTTGTCATCTAAGGGATGCACGGGATCTTTGCAAGTGTCAAAGGCCTTTAAGTGGCCAGGAGCAGGTTCCATCTTTGCAGGGGAAATTTTATACAGGAATCAGCACTGTAGAGACCTCCTTGACAATGTCCCAGGTTCTTGTAATAGGGAATTAACTTCACATTGCCACAAGGTATGAAAGAGGAACTTGCCAACCATCTTTATGTGATGAAATGTAATTCTTCCCGTTATAAAATTGGAGGAATGTAGCTGTTTCTTGGCTACTAGCTGCAAGAGGGAGTTTCAGCATTTCAGTTCTCTCCAATTCTGGCTACATTTCCTCTTAAAAAACATTTACGTATGGAAGAGCTGAATTTCATAGGAGAAGCAAAATGACCCAGAGTCTAGTAGCCTATATTATAAAATACTCAAAAGTAACAGACTGAAATGAAAAATTGCAAAGCATAATTCTGCCAAGATAATTAATCCTCGTTAACCCATGACCTGATCATATATGATGCTGCTCTGACGAGCTTACTGAAATGCTATAAATAATGCCGGCATATTTTATTTTCTTTGTAGGCACAAATATTGACAAATTCATACTCATTAAACTTCTGTGAGCTGGGAATTATCCCCATTTCTCAAATGGGAACAGGCAGAGGAATTAAGACTATTTTTTCCGAGGCATTCGTCAGTTTGGAGAGTCCAGTTTGAGATGCCGAATACAGTTTTAAGCCTTCTTTATGCACAGAAGTAAAGCTATATTGATCAAATCCATACTGGCAATGTTGCCTCCTTTCCCCCCACCCTCAGCTGAGACCTGTTTCT
Source organism: Calonectris borealis (assembly GCF_964195595.1). Lineage (NCBI taxonomy): Eukaryota > Metazoa > Chordata > Aves > Procellariiformes > Procellariidae > Calonectris > Calonectris borealis. Next base: position 13,962,581 of record NC_134328.1, on the reverse strand, counting down.
CTCCTTTTCCTGAGACGCACCAGTTTCCTGAGCAGAATTACTTACAGCAGAGGGAAACTTTTTGCCACTGTAACTACATTGCCTGTAAGTTTTGGGCAGCAATTCATCGTTTTATACTCAGTGACAGAACTAGCCCCACAAAACGTAACTGCAGGCTAAGGATATAGGTACATAAAAAAATTATTCTGAGACAATCTGGGGTACGGTAAATCTGCATTTACAGCGCCTTAGCCCCTCCACAGGATCTGCCTCCTTGCTGCCCTTCACCCGCAGTGAGCCTGGGGTATCTCATCCCACCTCAGGCTACCGTGCGCTAGCTGCAGTTTGTTCAGGCTGGGTTAGCTGCAAACAATAGTCCTTATTCTAGCACTGATACTTTCTGACAATTAGAAAGGAAAGGGGATATTGTGGTATGAAGAATCCCTCAGAACTAAGTATTTTTGCTTTGGTTGTGATGTGGAATTCAGATGCAACCATCTCAGCTGTCTGTCGCCCCATGCTCTGTAATCCAAGCTCCCTGTACGACACAGGGGGAACATGCCCAAAACTTCACCAGCATTTTCTTCAGAGTTTAGTTTAACGCCTTACCCCTGTAGCAGATTTAGAAGGGGCTGATAAGATTCTAAGTTTAATGCTCTCCTAAATACCGGTGAGACTTGTACTTTTGTAAAAGAAAATAAGGCTTTATCCTACTCCTACAGCAGTATATAATGTTAAACTCCTATGGAGCTTCTCTCAGGTTCTGGAGGTTGTGTACAAACTTACACTAAGTAAATGTTATATGTGTGTTGCTTTATATCCTCCACTTCTCAGAGAAAACTGCTGTGAAAGTAGAAGAACTACAAGCTGATGTACTCCATTGCTAGCAAGAAGCAAGGCTGTAAGACCAGGCTCCGTGTGGACCTGGTGGGACCATCCTCTTCAGGCAGGATGCGAAGGGATTTAGGACTCTGGTCCTTGGTCTCTCCTAAGAAGAAGCTGGAGGCTATGATAAATACGTGTCAAGATTTTTGTGGGATGGATTAACTCCCTGTGGGGAATAAGGTGAGATCATGAAAGGTATTTAATTTTATCATAAGTTGCATTCACATTTGTGTCCCAGAGGTGAAAAGGTTTTATCTCATCCCACCAACTGCAGTGTTTACCTCACTCTTGGTTAATGGGAGCTGTATGGATTTTTTATCTCTCTTTTCTCATAGCAAATGTCAGAACAGTCCAGGTTTAGAAACGTATTATCTGAGAGCAGAAACAAAGTGCTAACTCAAACCAGCTGTAACAGGCCCGTCCTTTGAGTCTTTCAGGTCTCTAACTAAACCATTAGCCCACGGAGTCACTGTTTTAGAGGACAGACCTTGCCCCACATAAAGCCAGCCCTGTCACTTTGAAGGGGCAGAAGTGGAAAACACAATGCACATCCCAGAGATCCCATTTTCACTGCTCCATTGGAACCAGAACAGACCGTCCTGGGCTGGCGCCTTCCCCCGCTCTAAACGCTGGAAGGCGCGCACCCGAGGAGGGGGGTATCCAGGTATTACTGCACCGCCTGCGGAGAGACCACGTGAGCCCGCGCCGGGGTCTGGCGTGCTGAGAGCAGGCTGGAGCGGGCACGAAGGCGGCGATGGATGCAGGAGCATCTCCTCAGGCAGTTTGCTCATTTGCTTTATTGCGTACATAAAACGGAGCCCGCTGTCCTCAGCTGCGTGGGGGCCCGGTTTAGCACAGCGGATGAACGGGGAATACCTGTTGTAAGAAATCTTCCTCTCCATCCTGGAAAGCCGTGGTGGCTGATCAGGCCCCCGGCTACGCGCCAGGGGCACACGGCAGGTGCGGATTCAGGGATTTATGGCTTTGCTTCTGGAGCGGCAGGTGGGGTTTGGGAGGGTCTGTACATTTGCCTGATGTTATTTTTCAGATTCTTTTTCAAGTGGAAGGGGACGCTGAACCCCAGGCGCCTGGTGCTGCTCCCTGGGGCTGTGTGTGCAGCACGTGGCAGAATTGGGCCTCGGTATTTTTATAAAAGGGAAAAAAGCAAACAAACAGAATCAACAGATGGAAATCCTCAGATGGAAGGGGACATACTGGTTATTTATTTAAAGAGCTGCTAAGGTTTAATGGAAATTTTCAAGAAGCATTCTATTTAGAACTAGCAGAGGTTTATTTAGCCCATATTTTCTGTTTGTTTTCAATCATTTTTCATAGCAAGGAACATTTGCTACCAGTGCTCATTCCTAGCATCTTCAATTGCGTATTCCCCAGCACTACCCGGGTTGCTACGGAGACAACTGAGATGCCACAAACAACAGCAAAGCTCTTCTGGTGCGGAAGCCAAGCACCAAGGAGAGAAATACCCTTCGGAAACACGAGATCTTCCAGCCCTTCTACACGGGCGTGGAAAATGGGTGAAACCTATAGGACATATAATTTGCTGGACCTCGCGTCTAAACAAAGTGTTTCCCCAGAGCTGCTCCCCTCTTGCCAGCTGCTTTTCCAGCAGCACAAAAGCCACAAACCATATTACTCTAGACTTGATGCTAAAGAACATTTTCTACCTGGATTTGAATAATGTGAATATATTAATTAAAGTTGATAATGGCTGATAATGATTTCCATCAGCAGTAGAATGATGCTATATTTATCATTATCTATGAGATTCTCGTACCTAACTGTAATTTATACAGAGAAGACTTGAAGTAACGTGACTTGCCATCTTAACAACTTTTCTGATAACACCTTTAAAGTCACAGAACATTGTTTTCTCAGACAACAGAGTCCATTTCTCAGTATGTGAAGGAAAGCAAAGACAGGAGATCAAGACCCCCAGGTTTTGCTTTGAGCAGCTTACCCTTGAAAAGGAGTTGATTTTGAGACCGGCCACAGCATCGACAAAAATTTGAGAATTTAGCATTTGTATTCATTATGGGCACTGCTTTGCAGAACTCCGACACGGTTTGCAGACACCAGTAGGGCTTAAAGTAAAGGGAGATGGGGAGAGAGAGAACAGAAACTCTGCACCTTGGTCCTTTCTAAAAAACAGGAGATACCTCTGAGGCTGGGGGAACTGCACCCCAGCTTCCCTGGCCTGAGCAGCACTGCGCAGGCACTGATCCCCTGCACGCCAGTGGTTTGGGGCTGGCAGTCCTCACAGCTTCCCCTTGGAGTCCAGGGAAAGAGCATCTCTCCTTAGGCTGTGCTCAGGGGACCTTCGAAACGGGGGCTTTGGCAGCGAGATGCAAGAAATGTCTTGCAAAAGCCAGAGAGGATGCAGCAGGAAGACGGCTGGAAGATGTCTTCTGAGACCCAGCTCTCGGACTGGAAGGGTGGGCAAGGATTGGACCTTCCCTCAAGGGGGAAAAGGGGGGGATGATTAGATCCCATCAGGGATCTAATCCCATCCATCCAAATCCTCACTCAGTGGTGGATCATGAAGGCCTACAACCCAGTGGGGTAAAATTCATGGGATTGCCCTGGTACTATCTCATTCTGGATGTGGGCACTGAACACCAGCCCATAACTATGCTTTCATGGCACTATAACTTAAAACCAGCTAAACTATATCTGACTTGAAAGATTCTTTTTTATACCAGGTCACTGGATATAGACATGCAGCTGAAAATTCTAGAAAAAAACCCAAAATAAGCATTTCCTATAAAATAGGTCTTAGTGATATAAAATTCATAAAATACGAATTCATGAAAAATGCACAACAGATTCACTTTTAGCTAGTATGGACAAAACTCAGAAACATCAATAACTGACAAACAGAGGTCAAAACAGTTTGCAAAATAAAATAGGAAAAAACCATCCTGAAACCTCCAAATCTCTGAAAGCTGATGACATAACTGCTCTTGGTTTCAGCAGACCTAGACTCAAAGAGAGAACAACAGGAATCTTCTTAAATATTTGTTGTTAAGGCAAATCTAAAATGATTGTCTAGCACAATGTTAATTACATTGCACAGCAATCAAAACAGAGACACTGAGTCTAATGAATCCCTACTCTCACCTTTGGAACAGAACTGGAGTGTCTTGTTCACCTCCTTATTAGCCCATAAATATTCTAATTAGGAAGCAACTCCAGATGAATAGGATTAGCAATAAGGACATTTTAGACTAGGTACACAAGAGATACTCAAAACTCTCATGTCTTATCTAAGGCTCTCCTGACATTTATAATCATGTAGAAACGCTAAATTTACATAGCTCTGCCTAATTAGACATGGTTGCAATTATGTTTGTGGGCTTCCTTTTCTTCCTGCCCAAGTATAACTCACACCGTCAAAACAGGAAGCAGGAACTGAATAGAAGCTCAGCAAGAAAGAAAAGTATTTTCTGCTATTTATTCTTTTGCTGGTTTTAATTTGAATTCATATTTTAAAGCCATTTTTTTAGATCCCAGGCAAGAACTGGCTAGTATGGATCCAAGTCCAGATCACGGCTGCTTTAGATGTAAAAATGTGCTTTTTTTTAGATGAACAGCATCTCAAGAGCAGGCACTAAACCAGGCCAAATTCTGCAAAAGGTGATACATGCTCTGCCTGTAGTCAGCGCATCGCTCCTGTTCTTCATGAGAGCAGGACACAAAGAAACTCATTTCCTTTGAGGACTGCAAGCTCCCTGAAATTCTCACCCTGCCTATGCATTTTGCTGACCGCCCTGTGGTTTTTGGATTCAGTCCCTCTCCCCAGCCTGAAAGAGCCGCAGCCTGACATTTCCGAAGTAATTCTGTGTTTGCCTGCCTTGGCCTTCAGAAAGATGGTGAGAAGCAGGTAATCCATCAAGCTGTATTTTCTGTGAAGCAAATGCTGGCATTATTGGGCAGGGATTTGATAAACGATGTGTACATTATAATAACTGAATTTCAATATATTGTCTTTGATGTCTATAATCACAGACAGAGTTCTTTCACCTTAGCTCAAACATAAATCACAGTAAGTGATACGCACTCAATTCAACATGCTTACAAATTTCTGTTTTAGAACTAAGCCATAATCATGAAAACTCATCTGTGTCAGCAGACTTCACCTGCAAGAAGCTCAATCTGCAGTCAAGGTAGGTGGAGATGGCCATACATATGTATAAACTCTCAGGACCAGGGTATTAGGAAATTTCCAAGGCAAAGAGCCACAAATCCATTTTATTGACTGCTTAAGGTCTAATTCTCTCTACTCCTAAATACTTTGTTTATTAGAAAACCAGCATCTTATTTGACTCCCCTGTCACGTTTCAAGCTCCATGCAAATGATGCCGGCAGAGTTACAGAGCCCTTGGAAGGCAGGCGTCCTGGTGGCAAAGGTCAGTGGCCCTAAGCACAGCCGCAGTAAAGAATACCTTCTTAATAGAGACTCACGAGGAATGAGAGAACAACTGAAGAATGGTATTGAAAATCTCCTGTTTACAGCTTCACATGGGAGAGGTGGGGAAACAACAGTTCTGCTCGTGCAGGTTTCTAAAAGCCAAAATTAAGCAATTAAGAAACCAAATAACTTCCTTCTAACAAACTGAAGAAAAGCGGATCATGCAGCGAACTGACTCACGTGAGCAGTCTCAGACCGTTTAATGCACAGCTCAGATCAGTAACATCCACCAAGTCTAGGGTCCACCCAAAACCAGCTGAAACCCAAAGCTGAAGCCCAACTGCAGCCTTCCAACCAATTTTACACTCAGGCTCCACTGAGATATAAAGAGCTGGCATGTTTCTGAATATCTGCCTGAAATAAGTGCAACAGTCTGCTTCTAAAAGGACGTAACCGGCATGTTTTCTTTGGCTAGGACATCAGCCTCATGCCTGCTTTCTTATCAAGCTTTCTGATCAGGAGTTGTATCAGTCAAGACCGTTGGATCTGAAAGTGTATGATGACAGCCCAAGGAGTTGAAACAAAATCAATAACCATACAAACACCACTCCCATCCTCTGCTCTGCTATATTTAAGATCAATCAATATGCATAAACGACTAGCGCCAGGCACATCTGCACTAGTCTAGCACATAATCAACTTTGTCTTGTCTCAGCTTAATATAATTTTCCACCATATTAGCAGTCTTTATGATATCCTGTCTTTTCAAATAGACATAATTCAGAATCACTACATAGTTCAATTGGATTATTTGAGTCGCACACAGACCCGCACTCACACGCACCCCGCTCTTCAGTGACAGCCTCTCTTCACTCCACTGCGGCTGGGATTACAGCCGTGTTTAAAGCGTTTGCAAGGAGGTGACATTCGAGGCCATAGCCAGCTTCTACCGATACCCCTGGCAGAAAAATTTATGTGTGTGTGTATATACGTATACTTAACAGTCTGGGAAAGAAATGAACAAACTTATCAAATGCCATGCTGAAGCATCCATTAAAAATTGCACACACTTTTAATGACTTGGGTGAGGGTTGCTGTTGCATAAATTTATTTAACGTTAATGTCCCTTGTTTGCTGTAAATTTCACACTGTGAAATTACCAGGGCAATTCTAATGGAGCTGAAGCCTCCAGCTGCACTCTATGATAAAGGAGGAAATAATTATGAATTCCTCTGGGAAGCCAAAGAAAGTCAAAGATCTCCTTCCAAACTGCTCCCAGATGAGCTGCTCATCAGCAAGCTCAGGAGGTGCAGAACCGCTCTCCAGAGCCGGGGGAAGCAGAATGAGCAGGACGCTCGTGCTGACGACGACTCCGCCATCAACTGACATTTAATTTGGAAGGATTGAAAGCTGGTGTCTGCAACAGCTTCTGCCAAGAAATGTATGAACAGTCAAGACAGAGCATGGAAGTGGTTTTATGTTCCAAGTTAGGATGATATTGTGTAATTTTACATCTAATCACCTAGCGCGAGACACAACCACCAAACACACAGCTCCAAGAGCTCACGCCTGAAGCTCTGACAGATGCCCGGATCATGAGGGGATGCTGAACTATGTGGGTTGTCCCATCTAGAATGGCATTTTCTATATCCCTTTGAATTCAGAGCTTAAAGCCTTTGTCAGAGTTCACATGAAGAACGGAAAACGGGCAAAAAATAGTAACTGCAGAAACTCTTCTCATGATGCAGAGAAGACAGAGAGCTTCAAGCTCTTCCTTCAGCTGCAACGTCCCAGCTATGCTTCATCGTTACTTGACTTCCCTCCAAACAGTCGCGAGTGTTCACACTTTTCATGGGATGTCTGTTTTCTTCCTTCAACATAAGACATCCTACACCAGCACCATTGATTTATTAACCAGATTCAATCATTTTCAAGGCTGCTCATGTCCAATCACCAGAGCGAGTAAGCGCTAGGCTAGTTTTGGCAAGCAGATGCTCCTAAGCCTGATTAGGCTCTGCTACCAAGCCCTTCATGCCAACCTTCTTAAACTTCCATCCCTGCAAATGTCTCCTCCTCTTCTTTCTGTTTTATCTCCACCCTTGTCCCCCCTTGTATCCCCCCCTTCCTGGAGAGGCAGAAGGGTGCAGGACAGATGTTCCTCCATTCTTCCCCCTTCCTCTACATCATTCTGGGATGGCCTGGCCAGCGATGCTCTCCCCGCAGCGGGAGAGCCCACCTTGGCAGTGAGCAGATCAGGGCAGAGCTGGAGGCCCCAGCCCCTGCCTGCTCCCCACCACCACGCTCCCTGCCCGGCAGTCAGCATCCTCCCTTCGGTCAGCTTGGAATTCAGACCCGGTAACGAGTGGCCTGATAGTTGGTCAGACTGCACCTCTGAAATGATAAAACAACTCATTCCTGGTAAGGAAAGCAGAGAAACGTAAGAAACAAAATCACCTAATGGAACAGGCAGGCAGTATTTATTCAGTCGCTCCCTGTGCGTTGCTCACAATAACGTGTTGCAGTGTACTTCAGGCTTGTTTCCCAAGAACAAATATAATTCTTATTTATAATGCAACAAAGGATAAAGCAGGTTTCCTGATTCTGGTAAGTGACTCTGTGATTATTTCTTCCACAAAAACCATCATGTCTTTCAGATTATTCTTTCACGTTTCATTCTGATTTGGAACAGAGAAGTCACAGATGAGCATCTCTGTGCCTTGAGTCACTTCGTTTATTTTCTCATTTATAAAACCTGGGGACCCGCTAAAGAACACTTCAATGGTACTTAAGGACTTTTGAACACTGGATTGAACTTTGCAGACTGGACGTGCAGTGGTGTATAACCAACGCAGGGCTACGGAGAGCGTCACCATTTATCAGGTAATTGCATCCTGTGAGATGATAACGCACTGGCGGCGGGCTTGCAGCGTTATCACCGCAGATCATGACATAGCGCTCTCCTTGAATAGCAATCATCCGGCTTTCCGAATAAGCAGCGAACCAATACGCTGCTGGGAAGGCTGTCAGCAAAACGCCTGTTCAGTGCATCAGCATGCTGCAGATGTTGGCTTGCTGTACCCAAAGGGGGTGAAAAATGTTAAATGAAATGTAATCACCCGCTTGGACTTTCTGCTTACATTCAAATTTCTCCAGCAAAAAATGTACCGTATTGTTTACTGTGTCTTCTTTTAAGGTAGCTGTCGCCACACGATTTAGAAACACCAAACATACTAAGAATGGGATTTTCTGTGTCAAAGTGTCCCACTGAAAGTCAGACACCTCCTTCTCACAGTCTGTGCAATGCTGCGAAGCAAACAGGGCCTGGACCTCATTGGAAGAAATCCCCAAACAAATTCTGTGTTTATGTAATGATGTATTTATTTAGGGCCACTCCAAACAGATACAGCTGGTTAGACTCGAAAATAACTGCATGTGAAAACGCAAACAATAATTTATGTAACTTTAAATGAGTTTTTGCAAGATGTTTTGATGCGTTTTCCCTGAACGCTTCCCTGCACATCTGGTTATTAAGTATGTAATTTAGCCTACCTTATTTTTCCTGTGGACCTTGTAAGAAAAGCACCGTGCCTGTGCTCCTCTCTAAACCTGCCCTGGTACAGCATCGGGGGTCAGCACAAGAATGCAAAATCCCTTTCTCAAATCTGTCAGTCAGCCTTTGAAGATGCTGAACACTGCAGGCAATGGTCACTCTGAGTTACATTAATAGGCTCTTACTGCGAACAGTGGAATTAGCTCCCAGAAGAACATCCCTAAATACCCATTTTGATATGGTCGGATGACAGGAGTGGCAGAGACCATATAGAGAGCTGAAGGGGCCTGAGGATGAAAGCTGGTGGAGAATATGACAGAGTGGTTTTTCATCAGAAGACGCTAAGAGTGAAACTTCTCCCAAGGAAGGGCATTCGAAACCTCTCCCTCACTTGGAATTTCCCTGTTAAAATGGTTTTAATGGTTTGAGATAACTTTGACAAAAATTGATCTTTTAAAATGTCGAACATCATTTTAGAAGAAAAATATCAATGTGACATTTTTGCAGCTATTAAAATAAAAATGTTGATTCTCTCCAGATTTTTTTCTGATTGGTAGTTACGATTTTAAAAATTCATTTTTTTGTCCTAATCGGGGGTGGGAAACTCTTATGGGGCATTTCCTGCCTAATCAGGATCATCTACATAAATGATTGCTGATGCTTCAATTTTTACTCACAGATATAAGCTGAGAGATTCTCCGGCTCTCTCGTTTGTGGGTTCACAGCAATGTTGCCACGGCCAAAGGAGCTGCAGGCGGGCCACCCACCCAAAGATCCATCCAACGTCCTGCAGATTTCCCTGGTCTTCCAAGTTATGTTACTAGCACTAGTGAAGCTTGCTCGTGGAAAGTCAATTTAGAGATGTCTATATGCACCACGCTCCGGGCAGCCACTGCTTTGTAAACAGTTGGTATGTGGAAGTCGCGCAGTCATTCACTGCCTCCCCAGCACTCGCTGATGGAAGCTGCCTCCGCTTCTCATCCGCGGGGCAGATTTTCTGATAGTGAGGAGCACTGGTAACCCTTTCAGATTTTCTCTTTATGCTCAGATATGCATTCATTCAAACCACATCTAGCTGCTGATTTACAAGCAAATACTGTTCATTACCTTTTCTGTCAAACATCATGTCTTCTGATATCAAACATCAAGGGGGGGGGGGAAATGCACATAATTTACAAATCCGCTAACGCATTTCCCATCGCACTCCTCTGCATTGCCATGGCCACAAAAAGATGGAATCAGCCAAGATGAAAGCATATTCAGGGCTGAAATTTAATGGCTAAAATAATTGCAGAAACATACATATCTCCAAAACAAACCACTTCCAGAATGAATAATGCGTAGAGTATCCTCTCATCTACCACTTCACTTCATCTCAGTGAAGCTCTCCTGTGAGCAAAACACACACAAGATGTTGGAGGATATTTCAAACACTGCAGATCTCTACGGCTGGGCCAGCTCCACTCTGCTGCAAGCAAACCGCAGGGCTTGCACAGAGTTAAAGAGAGAAGGACGCTGCTCTTATCTCTCTGAAATTCACCTTCAGAAGGTGAAAACAACACTTCCTAAGTAGGCATTTTATTTGGCATATGCTTGCTTGGGTGGTATCAAACCCTCCCGTTAGAAAAGCAGATATCTACCAGAAAAGCTTTACCAATTCTACAAGAGTCACTCTTACAAACCCTGCTTCCCATCCTCAGGCAACAGAAATCAGCCTGGCCAGTCTACCCCTCTTGGAGCATCTACCCAAACCTTTAACGATTAAAACAAGATTCTTCCTTATAAACTGAGATGAATTCCACGTTGGTATGAATGTGAAACTGCAATCTATTTATTTTTCAGAGAATTGCATAAATTAAGACTGGAAAGGCCAACTTACTGAATGTCTGGATAGTATGAGTCACCGCATTTTTATCCAATTAGTTCCCCTTCTAAATTTTAGCCATCAGATTTGAGGTCACTCAGTATGTGACCTGTTTACTTTAACTGAAAACTACATTTATTTTTCTAGAAAGGCATTTGGAACAGAAAGCATTTTAAATGCAAAATATGAATAGCTTGAATACATCATCATTGTACTGACACATAACTCTACTTAATGAGGATTTCTTACACTAAATTCCCACAATTTTTGAAAATGGGAATTACAGAACAACAATGAAAGGAAAATATTTAGCCTAAAAATTAGGAGAAAAAATGGTGAGGTTACCATGACAAAGGAACAAACCGCCTCACTGCTTTGCTACTACAAGCTCCTAGATGCTTTAATGTGCAGTTCTGGGAAAAGTAACACACAACTCCTGCCTGCCTGCACATGACACCTTGCTGCCTTGGCCAAGAAACGCTCTCGCAACCTGTAGTGAATGGAGAATATCCCAAACCTCGGCACCTGACGTGATTATTTATAGCCAGCTTGCAAGTGTCTAACACGAACAGTTCTCACCTTCAAAAAGCCACCTTCTGACACCTTTTGGGATACTAATTAGTGCAGAACTCAAGGAATTAGACAGTATTTGTGGTGCAGAATAGCAAACTCCCACATTTTTGTCCCTGTGCACACATTTCTGTCTTTTTGGAAGTACTACATCCCCAGCAACTCCATACTCCGTGATCCTGACACGGTTCCAAAGCTCTGATGAGATGCACTGTAACACGCGAGATATATCACCATTTTAATTATATTTTACAAAGCACATAATGGTCTCTCCATTGTTTACACTGATGACTTTCCATTTTAAGAATACAAGAGACTATATCTGGTCTTCTGACAGTGACATTCCTTTGCATTTAAGCTGCCTTTTTCTCATGCTCTGTTAAGAAAAGTAGTTGCTGCAGACTGAAACATCCTGTACACTCATTCACGCTCTCGCAAACGTGTCGATGATAATATTTTAGTAAGAAATGTAGCCAAAGATGCTTATAGGAATGGTTGTGTTATTAAAAACACACTACTACATCTAGGAAGAAAGAGTTAACAAAGTCTCTCTTTAAAATGCTAATAACAGACAATGGTCTGTGGATAAGTTAATTAGTGGAGCCAGCTTGTGTTTAATTATTTCACTTGACCTGGTGCAGATTTAGACAATAATCCCTTCAGAGAGGGGAAGGGGCTGTTGGAAAGTATGTGATGTACCAGAAGAAAAACTTTAAATCTGCCTGAGCTGAGCAGGTAGTCTTCTATCTAAAATTGGAATGATACACTATTCTCCACTGTAAGACAAGCTCAAATGGAAAAAGAAATGCAGGTCTGAACCAGAGAGATTATGCTAAGGACCTGATGAGCTTTCCACTCCGATACTTAACTTCCCCGCCCCCCCCCCCCCCCAATTCAGCTGGGATTTTGCTATTGAATAATGTATAAGCCAACACACTGTAGTCAGGTGGGATTTCACGAGCAACTTGAAACAAGTGCAACCAGACTGTACCAGAGTCTCTGAACATACTAAAATGTGTGTGAAGAAAGAAAAGGTCTATAGACTATTAGTATATGTGGAATTTTCTTATAGGAGAGGCTCTGAAGATTTCCACATTTAAAAAAAGAGAACTAATCAGTCCTATTCTTGCTCAGACTCTATAATCGGATCCAATTAAACTCAAAGGTTTGTTTTATCTGAATAGGTCAACCCCAAATCATGTAGCTTTTCAATTTGGTAACATCTCTTCAATAACTTGCCCAAATATGAATAAGAAGTCATTACATTTTAACATGTGAATCAGTACAATCTCCTCCAGAGGCTATAGCTTCTGAACGCTAGCAATACTTAAAGGAAACCAGGTATATAAAAGAGAGTCTAAGCCAAATGGAAAAAAAGAATTAAAAAAAAAACTGGGGAGCTACTCTGGCAGGCAGTAAATAGCTCCATATGCACTGTCTGAGTGGGAGGAAACTCTTCGTTTCAGCCAAAGGGAATCAGCTCCACAGGAGATGTAAACTGGCTGTAGGTTTACTTTTATATACTGGTTCTCCCTGTTCTGTGGTTAGAGCATCCTTCTGCGCACGTCTTCAGAAGGGACACACAACGCATAGGGATTCGAAATGAAAAACTTCACAGAACAACTAGACCGATAAAAGCAGCACCATTGCTCTATTTGATCCTCTTTATTAAAAACATAATTTGATGGGGAATGAAATGTCCTCGGACAGGAGCAGGGCCAAGACAAATGCAAGCCATGTGCAGCAGATCACCTTGACAGATATTTATTGCAGAGAAGCGTGGTGGTGCCGAGGCGGCTCCCCATCAGCTCCTCTAACAGCTACGTTTCACTGGAGCCCAGGGATTGTCAGCCTCATCAGGAAAAATGAAATCTCCTCAGCAACTGGTCTGCAAATGTGAAGCCAACTTCTCATGAGGATCAGCATGGCCACAAGATCATGGGTCCTTCCTCATCCCTCACAAACAGCTCTGACGCTCTCCTCCTTCAAAGCGCAAGAGGAGCGGCAAAGAAGTTGGAGCATGTCCCAGTCGTGAATAAGGCATCTCGGCAATGCCAACAGCAAGGCAAAGAATTATTGAAGACAAGTTCAAAATTAGCATTAAAAAAATTGGTAGGACTGCTTACCCTGGCGACAGGTTGACCATGATTTTCTGAATCCCAAAGAGTTTGTGTTGCATAGACTGAAATAATGGGAAAAGCGTGATAAGGCTTCATGGAAACTATCCGACTGAGCAGCTTGCTTAACCAAACAGGCTCTGCTCTGCCATGTTTTTCCAGAGCATGCAAAGTGCTCCTTCCCCAAAAGCAGAGACGTCAAGGATTAAATGTCACACATCTATCGGTCAAGGATTAGCAATACAGGCGGCCATAAAGTGTGCTCTGCCTGTCCAGGCAGTATGATTAAATACGTTTGTTGTGCTGTCTTACTTCCTTCATTACTGTTTATCTTTGCTTGTCAATGTTATTAACTTCCTAAACCCCCCAATGATGACAGGGCAATTAGTGTCTAAGCACAGGGAGGATAATGAGTGAATATGTGCGGATGAAACCTCAGCTAGGCTGAGCTTACACAAATTCATATTCAAACAGTGCCAACAGATCATCACAATTTGTACAACCAGTTGGTCTCCAGCCCATTACATTTGCGTCCTGATCATCTTACTGGTGAATTTTTTTGGGAGGTAAACACCATGGCTGTTTTCCTATCTACTCATTGGACTCCCACAGTTTCCTAGCTATTTATCAGCCTCTTTTTTAAGAAAGCTCTTTTGTTCTTCAAAAGTTTTTCCTATCATCTCCAAACACTTTTTTTTTAGTGAAACACATACTCATGCTATTGCCTTCCAAGGCCCATGGCTCAGAGCCCTTCCTCTATCAGTATAATAATATAACTAGCTATCAGGTTTTTATTTAGGAAGAAAAGATCAAAAAATCCTTTCCATACACAAGAGCTCCAAAACCTGATTGACCGCATTGTATTTAGAGAGCTGCAGCAATCACCAAGACCAAAAGGTACAGACGACTCTGGAAACACCCACCAGAAAGACACACACCACTGGTATTCGAGAAACGCAAACAGGGAGATATATTCTTTCCAGGTGCTGTAACAAGGCTTCAGAACCACTGACATAATTCCCTTCTTAATTAAGACAAACCTCTATAACGAGGCTTCACTCCCATCTTTCCCATCCTACAACAAGGACTACCCAGGAATCCATTAAGCAATGCTGGACCAACAGCACTCAGAGCAGATTCAAGCCCCCCCCATCAAATTACTACAAGTGGCCCTCCATTGGGTGCACGACGCATTTCCAAAGGCACTAAATGGGGTTAATAAAATGAACCTTTTTCACTGATGAGTGGTAGTGCTCCTCACCATAATTTGCTGAAAAAGGTCATTCTTGTCTGTGATGAGAAAATGAAATGCATGCTGGAATGATGGAGCAAGCTCAAATCAGTCCTACGTACAATGTAGAAGCATAAACCAGAATCAAGCATAAATCTACTGGCTAAATTCAGCTTATGGCTAATCAGCTCTTCCTTTGACAGGATACGCTGCTGTGGAAAAGGGATAATTTTATAACTGAATAATTTAACCAGTTTTATCTTTAAGTAATGATTTCAGGCATATTAATATATAAAGCTTCAGTATTTACATTTTTGTTACATGGACCTGAAAAATTACGAGGTATCAGGAATAACACAGTATTCAGTGATATACAGGGTGGCTTTCATCCCCCAGCCTGACTTTGTGCTCCACAACTCCCTGGGATGGTGTGCGGCAGCCGGGCAGACAGCGAGGGCAGAGCCCGCTGTGCGACAGGGCTGGGGAGAGCTCCTTCTCCATAGCAAAGGGAAACTCTTTTGGAAACATTAAGGGCAAAGCTAGAAGGGACGAGTCAAACACAGAGTCTGACCTGCTGTACGGGGGATGCTACAGTATTTTACCTGCTTACCTCTGTTAAGACTCCAGTAGTTTATGTCTGGCTTGAAGACACGTTCCACAAAGACTTCCAATCATTATTTGAATGCTGTGAGAAGTGGAAAAGCCACTTACCCTGGGAAGTCTGTTACAGTCCATCATCTCAGTCATTGGAAAATACTTTGGGGGCCTGCAAGTCCAGGAGCTAAATACAGGGTCTTGTGGTCCAAATTCATAGAAATGGATGTGCCTCACTGACAAAATAATTGCTAATGTCTCGCTCTCCTCCTGTGAGTTCAGCTGTGGATGCATTTTTCTGCACATGTTTTAATGCAGTGATACGGGAACTTCATCTTTAAAAGCAAGATACTTGTGGCTCAGCAGAATCAAACTACCTTGTTTTAGTTCTTTTTCGGAAAAAATAATGGAGAGAACATGAGAACAAGAATCCCTCTTGCTTTAAAGAACTCCTGTAATAGATACAAATAGCAAATACGGTGCATGCTAGATTGTGCCTGTCAGAAGGTGACATCCTCTTCCCAATTTTGCATTAGTCCTCACTGCTCCTTGGAGATGGCTAATTTGAGTGAGGAAAATGGGAAACAGAAACTCTTAGGATGCAGTCAAGCCATTTAGGTGTCACTTTCCCTCATTCTTTGTATTTTGTCAGTACACATACATAATCTGCACAGATTCACTCATATATCACTCGTATCGTGTTGAGATCCTTCAGCCTCACGCTGCAGCAGATGTTCCTCCAGCCCTGCTCAGAGGAGGAGGCGCAGCTTTGCAGAACATCACATTGATATGCAGTGAGGGGAAATAATTAACACAGGCGCCTATAATTTAGAACAGAAAAAAATCCTTTTGTTATTCCAGGGGCAGAAAAAGAATTGAAAGCTGCTGGACTCTCCTGTCGGAGCAAAATTTCCTGGTACAGAAAGCAAGGCTCAGCCTGCGTTACCTGTTGGTTACACTTAGAGTGTTGGCTGGCTGGAAGAGCCAAGCCCAGATTAAAAACACTGTATTTGGGTAATCTTGAATTAGTAGATTGCTGACTATGGGACTATGTCACAAAAGATGAAATATGGCAGTCCCAATGGATAAACTAATTCCTATCACTACTGCAATGCCTTGTTTACTTCCAGCTAACATTTGAAATGAAGTAACAAGGAGGTTTTGAAAAGCTACTGCAATGACCTGGAGATAAATGTACCCAAAATAGTTACTACAGATGGTAAAAACCAATCCCCGCTCAGTTTCTGGAGGAGTAGAATACTGCTTTTTAACAAAACATTTCAAAATTCTGCTCTATCAGAAATGTCTAGTTGCACCAAAACCAGAGTGTTGGAAAAGAAATCAACTGTCTCTGCCAATAAGGAGAACTTTTCCTCTTCCCCATAAAAATCCTGCCATTTCATTCATAAATAAAATAAGCCAGTAACTCAGTTGTCGGCAGGCTCTCCCTTTTATCTTTCACTCATTTGAGAAAGACTAGCAACATCACGTTTTTGGAAAGCCAAGTGTAGTAATCATAGAATCGGATTTCATGTATTTTTAAAAGCATTTGCAGCAGCAGAGCTCCAACCACTTTTAAAAGAAACACAAACATACAGAAATTCAGGAGAAGCAACTCAGAGCTCCTGACTTACTTAATTTCTTCAATACGAGATGAATGTGCCAGGAAGGGACTCCTTTCTAAAGGAGATCTCAAAAAGTTAGCAACCTTACACTACAAGCACCGCAGAGCTGAAATACTTATTATCTCAAATAAGCCTGGATGACATTTGAGATGTCTCGACATTTATTGGCCTGCCAGCAGAGTGTGGGATCAACCAGCTCCTCTTCTCTCACTTCTTTTTTTTTTCCCCTTGCTTGCTCAAAGTCCGTGTTCATAAAATATTTAGCAGAAGCTCTTCAGAGGATGATATTGCCTATAGTGTAGCCCCAGTGCAGGTTTACTGTGCTACTGAGACAGATATTCTGCCACCAGAGAAATCAAAAGAGCTGATGGAGTTGAATTACTGTACCAGGAGCTCACCATCAGACTGACAGTCCGGGCTCGATCCCCGCCTGGGACACCAGCATGAGTGGCAGTGGACAAAATGAGCAAACACGCAGAACAGATCTGGTCCCTTTTGCACGGTTATAAGGAGAAATGTTACTTTTCAGAATGGAAAACAGAAATACGAACGTTCTGCCTGTTTCCGAGCCCCAGCTGGGGACAGCTGACCCTTTTTTACCTCCTGTTATTTTCTTCCCAGTGGAAAAAAAAAAAACAAACCATGAAATCTGGAATTCAAATGCACTGCTAAATTAAGCTATCAGTTGGGCAGTACCACCCATTTCTGCAGCAGCCTGCCATAAATTAAATAAGCTAGCATGGCCCCCTCCTGCCCCCTGAACTTTGTTACAACCTGTCCATCTCACGCGTTCATAGCCTTCCCTATTAATCCACACATTTTGTGCACCCACCACTATTTGATCTTTCCCTCCTAGTTTCATTAAATCAGCTACAGATTTCCTACGTTTCTCTCATGTTTTCCTGTATTAGAGCAAGTATCTGCTTTTAACCTTTTCATCTAAGCCTGGCTGGCTGAACGTACCTTTGAACCTCTGGCGCACTCTAAATCCCTATCATTTTCCCTATTAATTCAAGGGATAGATGTTCCTTTGTTCCACCTTTGGCATTTCTTACCCTTAGGCATCCGAGAGCTTAAATCAGGCTGTTGCTAAACTGTCCTCCTTTAATAATTTTTATGAAGTGCAGTCCAATTATCTTTATCTTCCTTGGGGATCCATTCAATTAAGCGCAGTCGTAATGAGGGAAATGGACACAGAGCATTGTAACCGTATTTACATCCACATTACTGCGAAGCAGGTAAGATAACTTTAAAGCCATCAATATTTTAATACCTTGGCTTTTCATTTTGCTATCTTCAGTGTCAGACGCATTTAGAGAGACCAGCACAATTTGAGAGGCTGAGTTTTTAATTTCCTCCTTGGTTTGTGGAAATGAGGGTTTAGCAACAGCAGCAAACCACATGAATTTGTCTTAAAATAGGTTTCTTGCAGGTTAACCAAAACACTTCTCATGACACAAAACAAACTGCCACGCTTCGCCCAGTTTCTTGGGTCATTTAATGAATTGAAGGTAATGTAAGACACCAGTAAAGAACTGGTATTTACGTGGAGATGCTGAGAGCATTGGGAAGTCTCATTTAATGAGCGTGCAACAGAAATGCTGAGCTAGAAACACCAGTTCTGAAGTGACTTTTCTCCCCTCTGAAAGACAAATGCTGGATCTGAACATGGACCTGTCTCTCAGATATGGAGTTTTGACAGTTATTTTTGTGCCTGCTTTGAGGCGGCTTTGCATTGCAGGAGCAAGGTGGAAGGGTCCAACAGAGATTAAAAACCCGGTTCTGTTGCAACACAGCTTAACATAATAGTGTCATAGGCACTGATAAATGTGTCAATAAGCATTTGGAGAAATAACTGGTATCCAGGGAATTTATCTTGGTTGCAGTAGTTTCAGCTGAATAGGTCAGATTTGTTAACATTTTAATTTACACAAATCTGCATTCCAAATACTGCTCTTCGGCTCCTTTTCCTAACAACAAGAAAATGTCAGCAGCAAAACCAAATTTTCTCCTCTAATAGCTTACTCAAGATTTCAGGAAAAACAAACAAAAACAAAAAACCAATCTGTGGTACAGTTATGGGAGCGCTTAAATACATTTTTCAATTTAGACCTAATACAATTTTATGTTAATAAAACAGAAACTTTTGCCAGTTCCAGATGTAATCCTGAAACACAGCAGAGAGCGCTGGGAATAAGCGTGTCCCGTACCTTGAGGGCAGCCCCAGGATTGTGCCCAGAGCTGGTTGTTCTGCCTCGATCCGAGTGTCCCTTGCCCAACTGGTACTCAGCGAGGGACACTCAACACCGTATTTCCATAGACAACGTGCCAGCTTGCCTTGATTTCCCAGACCCAGTGCAATAGGGGAACTAACGTGAAGCATATGGTTCCACTGCAAGTTTTTAGAATACTTCAGGCGCAATGAGATAAATCTGAAAAAAGATGACTCTTCTGCCTTACCCTTTCCCCCTAATTACCACCTGACTCTTTTTTCAGCTGATTTGCTGAGGTTAAAACCTCTCTCCCACCAAGCTATCCCAATCTATGTCTCTGAAATTAATATAAACTGACGACCTTTCTCTACCCGTAAAGCCCTACATTAAAATGCTGGCCCCCACTGATGTCAAGGGGGCAATAATAGTTCTGTCATTTCCATAAAATCAGCATTTTCCTGCCAGAATTCCGATCCCTCCTCCGAGTACTCTGCCGCTGTCCCCCTGAGGGCTGCCGGCAATCTCTGCAGCACTTGTTTCTCCTCTTCGACTGCAAGCACGCCGAAGGCTGCAGCATTGCCTAGGATAATCTACCTGCTTAAGATTCAGCTAACTTTCCGGTTCTCTAAATAAAAAGAGCAGGGAAAGGTCAAATCTGCCCTAGGTTGTGCTTGCAAAGTCTGCCACGTCAGGTGGGAAGGAGCAGGCTGTGGTGCTCCTCCTGCTCCCCCAGCTCTGCTTCTTGTCTTCACATCTGGAAAGCTCTCCACTCACCCGACCTTCTCCTTGGAAAGCTGTTTCACACAGCGTCTCCCCCCGGCTCGGCTCGCCCTGAAACTGTGCCTTGGGCAAGCCCCAAATCTGTGCCATTCCCAGCCAGCAGCCCGGGTCCCTGTGCTGGTCCCGCTGGCTGCCCCAGGGCACTCCGCTTGCTGCTGAGCTGCTGCCGGTGCTTTTATCCGTGGCCGTGTTCGGGATTCCTCCCAAAGCCGCTGTGCAGCTCTGAAGCAAAAGAGCGGCCCCAGGCGCACGAATGAAATGGGCACAAACCCCGGCAGAGCAGTGCCTGTCGGCCGGCGCCTGGCAGAGCGCTCTGCAGCGGGGCCAGAACTGCTGCTGGGGCTGATGCGGAAGGGAAAAAAAGTCTCTGAGGTGCTGGAGGTTTTCACCCCTCCGGGTTTGTGTCCTAGGCAGGAAACCCATGCAGCTCGCACGCGGGGCCTCCCACTTGCTCGGTCCCTGCCCTTGGTCACGGGGGAAGAAAGGAGAGAAAGGAAGAACAGAACCCGTTTCTGGTGCCTTCTCTCCGAAATGCAGCACGTTGGGCTCTCTTGACACGGATTTCACTGGACTTGTTATCTCCGGGGACTGCCTGAACTTAAACATCTGAGCCTAAGACTATGTAAGTCCGTACTTTCATATTTGCTGCATAGCCATACTATCTGTGGCTGGCTGCTGAATGAACAAATGATCCTTCCCATCACTTAGTTGATCAAGATCTTGTAATTGCATAGGACAGGCGACACTCCACGAACCACACAGTCCAACGGGAAAAATCCCAGAACTTAAGTTCCCCCTCTCCCTTCACCCCCATCCTCTCCTTCCCAGATTACTCCAACCCACCACTGATGCTACATTGATTTTTGTTTAACGCGTGAGGTATAAATGCTTTCTCTTTGAGCTATATTCACAACTAGGGAAGGCAGAGCTCTGAGAACCACACTACATGGCGTACACTAGTAGAGTATGCTTCTGCATTTGGAAAAGCTGCACATTGTAAAATGAAAGAAGAGGTACAAAAGGCAAAGCCTCACACAAAACCAAAATCACTGGAAGACATTCTCCGAGTTTGGAAACAACACAAGGATGCCATCACGAAACATGCAAAGTCTGTTGAGTGTAGGCTGTGTAACTGCTTCCAAAGACGACATGCAAAGAACTAAGCAAGACAGGTCTAGAAAGGGCTATAGATGTACGGCATTTATTTGTCCCCTGACAGAAGGGTGATAAACGCCACTTTATTCATCCCCCTGGTCCTTCTGGAGTATTTGCTACACCTTTGAGTTGTACAAATTTATTCAAGGAAAATATCAGCTTCACGAGTTTGAAGATTCTCCCAGGGTTTCATCGACTGATATGGATCAAGACAAAAATATCACATCAAAGCACGATGCCCCACAGCTGCTGCAGAAGCAAAGACCATGATCTCCACGCTGCAACTCAAACTTTTAGAGGCTTTGTATTCGAGACAGGATTTGGACTTTGCAAGTCAGCAACCCTCAACAACGGGAAAGCTGGTATGATGGCTTTAAACTCACCTCTCTGTCAAGTCCAGCAGCCACAGTGACAATGTCTCCTGTCTCGCTGTTAATAGTAAACATATTTTGCGATGGGCTCTGTGGGGTCTGAGTCACGATTCGATATCTCACCATCCCGTTCGCTGTAGTACTATCATCTGCATCATTTGCCGTCACTGTCATCACATAGGTACCTTGGAACAAGAGAAGACAAAATATCAGGACTATCTCATTGCAGAGCAGATTGCAGTCTCATTGACTTGGGGTCATGCATTTTACTCAGAAATGCTGCGGGGTAGACATCCCATTTCAATCCATCCAGCTAGGCAAGGCAAGGATTATGAAAATAGCAACGCTGCTGAGACTAGATGATCTGTAAGGACACCGATTACACATAACCGGTATATAGCGAGAAGTCATATGAGGATACCTACGATTAACTTCTAATTCTTTCAGTGATTGTAAGTTTTAGGGCAGCATTTTTTGTCCTGCAATTTCATATAGATTCTCACAGGAGATTTTTTCCCATCCAATCACTGCATTCACATGCATTCAGAAGTAGAGTTTAATAGTGGAAAGCCCATCAGACTTCTCAGCGGCTTCAGAAGGACCCCATCCACATGCCCATGCCCAGTGCAGGAAGCAACTGCCTGCTGCCTCCAGTTCTTGGAGAAACGTCCACCTTTCCGGCCCCTTCTGGAGAAAAAAAAACATTTCTGCAGAGCAAATGGAACAGCTGCTGCCCAGCAGGACAGAAAATCAATGATTTGGTATGTGCGGCCAGCGATGTATTGAATCATTGGTTTGTTTCTTGCTAATCATCAGTGTCTTCATTTGCCTTGCAAAAAACAATCCCTACTTTCTAGATACTGTTGGGAGTGCACTGATGCACTGACAGGCTCATTATCACTGGAGTTTGGCAGCAGGGTGTTCTGCTAAAGTGGGAAATTATCATTATGAGGGTAAAAGATGTTACTTGATTGGATGGACTCCTGCAGCTGCATGGTCCTGTGACCCCCCAGAGCTCATAGGGCCCAGCTTTACGCTTGTTATATTGGTAGGAGGGAATGACTAAAAGGGCAGACACATACTGCTTACAAAAAGCAATCTGCAACAGTGGATGAATCTAATGATACGAGACCTGAAAGGAGGATTGGGAGGCAAAGAGAGACACTGAAACCAGACATAATCTCCTTTAGTGAACATCAAAACCCAACAGCATCAATGGAAAGATGGAAGGTACTGCTTGAACACTGCTCATTCGGGAACTCTGAACAGGATGAACCAACTTATGAGCCTGCCATGCTGGAGGAAATGCAAAGTGGTCCCAACAAGAACCTGAGCTGATTCAAGACGGAGCCACATGTTGCTCTACAAAAAGAGCTGAGCTCATTCTGCCCACTTGGTTAGATGTGAGCCACTGGCAAACTCAAGGACATGTGGCTACATCAGCATTGCATTGTGTCTCATCTAATAAGCTCAGATCCCCAGCTTGATCACAAAGCTACCAAGCTTCCAGTTCAGCGAAAGTACGGAGCTGGAAAGATTGCATCTGTTTGCAAGAGAGTTTAAAAACATACCCCATGCTCTAAATGGGCAGATCTACCAATGGCTGCAGCATGCCCAAATTTTGTACCATAGCCAAGTGTCTTTAAGCCACTCGACACATAGGCAATCCCCCCAGTATCTTCCCCAACTTTGGGAAAACAACGTTTCCCCGTATTAGCAAGAAGTGGCCTCATAAGTTTGTATTTTTGCACTGTGGAAAGTGCTTTGCTGATCTCCTTCCATCTGGTTCAATCAGGCTCTTTTTGTTCTTTGTGGTGATACATATCCCTGTGAGTTTTCTTAGTTCAATAAGAATTATAGATTAAAAAATAAATGAATGTGTAAAGCAAATTCTAATGATGAATACATTCCTATCTTTCTGCAATAATCCTGATTCACATTTGTGAAATGAAAACAAACTATTCAACAACTTTAACATTTTCCCGATCAATAAACTTCAGGAGAGGGAAGGAACACTGAATTGAAAAAAGGCTGTGCAAGCAATGAATTTTCCCCTTTCTCTTCAGGCATTCTTTTTTCGCTCTTTTACAAAACCAGTTATGATGAGACAACGATACAAAAAAAGAAGCCAACCCTTAGGTAAGTGCAGGGGAAACATACAGGAGAAATTTAAGTAGTAAATATGCTGAATGAGATGTTTGATTTGGAATTTATGTTATCTTAATGCATTCTATACTGAAAATATCTCTGAACAGAATGTCAAAACCTGGGGCTAATGAAAACAGAAGTGGAAAAGGAAAACAGAATCTATTTTAGGACGGGCGCACTCTTAGGACATACTCCAAAAAACAGGTGGTATTTCATGATTCACTTCTAGTGCAAGAAACAACTCAGAAAGGAAAGTTATTGGGGCTACTCAGTTCAGACGAGAGCACTCCGCAGTTGTGGTCCCTCCTTATCCGGGATCTCTCAGACTGCGCTGTAGCTTCCAAAATAAATCGGGACCTCTGGGAGATGGTGGGTTCCAAACTTGGCAGGGGAACCCAACAGGCTACAGCTGTGGTGGGCATGGGGTGAGCTGACAGCAGCTATATTGTGGATGGAGCGTATAGTAGGGTCTCCTTCACTCCTTCCCTGACCTTTTTGCTTCTTTCCTGCAGTGTAGCATTGTACTGAGCACATCTGCTCTTGAAAAAAGGACTATTTCAACAGCGTTTGACCTACATCCCCATAAAGGGAGATGGGACTGGACAAATGTCTCTGAAGTCATGAACTGAGCATGAGGGAGCTGTATTTCAAGAGTTAATCTGCTCCCCATCTCATATCTTTAATTTCGATTACGAAACCCAACCACAGAGAAAATAAAGAGAGGAACTTGGCATTAATTACTAACTTGTAACGTAATAAAGCGTCCTCTGCAAAGGGCCCTGTGTGGCTGCAGCACTCTGCAGCGCATGATGGAATTGCAGCAGCCGCTTCCTTCCTCGGCTCTCCGCTGCTCCCTGGGGCTGCTCGTCTGACCACAGTCTGCTGTAAACCGGCTGCAAATTACCTCTTCCTCTCTGCAGTCTGGATGGTGGCTGATATGTCCGTTCCCGTTCCTATGTGCACACGTCCCCCCCCCAGCAATGTTGACCCAAGAATAAGAGCATGAGGGCGTCTCCGCTTACCCACGCTGAGGGTACCGCTCCCGAGCAGCGCTCCCAGGGGATCTGCTGGTGTAACCTACACTCACCATCTACATTCCACTCAGTTTTCTGTACATTTAGTCTGTCTTTAAGCAAGATGTATCCTCCAGATACCCGTGTGCTGCAGTGAATGACATAAACATATATCTGTGCACAAGAATATTCCATAGAGCAATGTGGATATATACTGCTACAGTGTCTAACATCTTCTGGGTGCTATATAAAGTCTTCCACTATACTAAGATGGTTCATGATAATTTACCTGCTATAAAAGCAAATAATGTCATGTTTCTATGTCCTATGCATGGGGATATATTTTCATATACTTTATATTAAAATAAAGGAAATACATCTCCATATCCAGCCCCTACTACCACACAAATTAGGCGAATACACAGTGGAGACCGCACGCTTGAGGATTGAGGCTGGTATTGTTAGGGTTTAAGTGAAAAAGTACAGACTGCCCAATCTGGCCTGCAGGACGCGTGTATGCGTTTTGTGGAAATCGAAGTATTAACCAGACCAAGCAAAGACTGGCGGCAGTTACTACAGACCAGAAACACTGGGAAAACTCCTCCAAGTCACACTCAAAACCCCCACGCTGTGCTCTCCCATTTTTGGGTCAGACCCTGCCAGCAGTGATGGAGCTACAAGAGAGGTCTATAAACGGGGCAAGAGGGACTTTATGCTTTCAGTGTGTGAGAGAAGCGTTAGCTTTATTTTTCAGCTCTGAAGGGCTTGCTCTCAAGCCCGCTGACAACATTAAATGAATGCATGAAGTGCCGAAACTCGGGAATTTGCCCCAGTCTGTGCAGTGTATCACATAACGAATACCCAGTCCAGACGGTGTTTGATATAACTGTATTAAACGACATACCTGGCCTACTAACTCAGGTAGATAACCTGTTGAAAGAAAAACATTTTGCATCAAATCAGGCACACGGTATGTTAAATAAAATACCTAACCTAGTACATCATGTCAATATTAAATCAAATTTGTTGCATGTTGAACAGCTCTTCCGAGAAGCAGATTGAATTATCATGCACAGCTAGTGATGACAAGATTACTGTGCATTACCTTTCATTAACTAATGTGCCAAGTTCATATATCACCTGAATTAAAATTAATGTATAGCATGACAAAGGAGATCTATCAGTAAAAGGCAAGATCCCAAGAATCTGCAACTTCACAATGCATTCTCTTTTATTTCCCAGGGACCACAATCTCCTAGACGTTATTTTGTCAAATGAGGTATTTTTGTTTCAGTCTAACAATGGATAAGACACATGAGAGAGAGGCTTGAAAGCATCCCTTATGGAAAATATTCCCATTAGATTAATTAAGCTTTCTACACGATAGGCAAAATAAAACCTTACAAAATCTGGGGGGATGGAAGCAAAGGGAGATAATTTTAACCTGTATATTCAGTTTTGTTGATCAATTTTAAAATTAATTGCATCTGCTTGTAAAAGACTGCAAAAAGATTTTGTTAGGTTCACTATATCTCATTCGATCTGTACATGTTAAGTAAAAAAAGAAGCAAAACAAGAAAGATAGCTGCCCTGTGTATGTATAAGCAGATAAGCACACAGTCGTAAACAAATGTCTCCCCCAAATCACACTGGAATCTGAGAATCAGCTCAATTCTTTCTAGCTCAGACGGTCCCAAAGCATGCCAAGGACTGCTAATTCACATCACGTTGTCTGCAATCTCTGCTCTCCCATCTATGCAACTTCATTTCTCCGTGAGGACTGAGTTTTCACGGTTTTAAGGCGTACAACAATATCTTAGCACAGTTGTGCTCTCAAAGTCTTTGTTACGATTGCTTTATAATTACCATTTTTCTAAGCTGGTTTGATATCCATCAGTTAGATTTAACGCATGTTAAAAGAAAGAGCTAATGGGCACTTACCAGGAATCCAAATAAAAAAAGATAAAAAAACCTTTTGCTTTGCCCTTTATACCACATATCACTATAAAAATATACAATCCCCTCTGTTTATTCGTGTGATATAAAGAGAAAAAGCTAAAACTTCATCCAGTTTTTACTGATAACGCTGATTCTCTATTCAGCTTTATCTTACAGTTTATGTTTTTTAATGGCTGGTAAATGGTTGCAGAATCATTAAAGGTTGGTTAACCTTCTCAGTCTAATTTTGACCTACAAGATACTTAATTTAATCATTCCCCCATAGAAAAGGATTGAATCATTATGTGCAGACATGTGGTGATGGCCGTATTACATTAGATCTTCATTAACCCAAGTTAATAATGGCTTTGTACTAATGGAAACCTCCCCTTCCTCCTATTTTTTTTTTCCAAATTGGAAAGCTCCCTCAGTGAATACTCTGCATCTGACGCTAGATAGAAGAAGACAGTAATGTTGATGGAAAGATTAAATTCTGAAAAGCCGTGTAAAATTTACAACATTTCCTAAAAATAAAATTTGCAATTCAGAAGAGTTTCCTGATCTAGTTTTCTTCCCCACAGAGAATGGGAATCTCATGCCCCTACTCACAATAGGAACACTTCATCCTTTAAGTGATTTCATTCATTGCAACAAGGTCTCAGGAACGGAAAGCATGCTAGAAAAGCAAAGATTTCAAAATCAAGTTACAATTTAACTGCATCTCACATGCTCTAGATAGAAAACTAAATAGAAACAGCACTTTCCTTCTGAATGATATTCTTTCAGTCATAACTGATAGCTACTGTCATTCTCTTTTATCATTATTTTTGTAATCATTGGCAAATTTTGACCTTTCAAGCAGCTAACCTAATTCATATAGGATGCCACTTCCTAATTAGCGGAGACATCAGATTCTCAGCCTCAACCAAGGCAAGAGCCAACCTAATGAGAATGGAGCAAGTGGGTCTGGAGAGATGACTGAGCAAGTCGAAGAGGCTGCTGTCACCTGGAATGGAAATAATACCTTTTTATTGTTAAAAATGAAATAAATATCTCCAGAGAGAAAATGAATGGATGCACCGAATGCAGCATACACATGGGCATGGCCAGATTTGAAGATAACTCCTGTACAGCAGCCTGCAGCCTACTGAGACCCCGTGTACCACAGAGAAATAACAGAAGTAAAACTTCAAGATGGGCAAAAGCACATTCAGCCTCTGAGCAAATACTTTTGACTGCATAAATCGATGAGCCTCAGCTTGGCTGAGCTCCTGCAGATGAATCCTCTCGATTCCCAGAGGCAAATTAAAAAAATGGAGAAAGTGTGTCTTAGGACAAGATATCCTGAACGCCATCTCCAAACTGTGCTTAAAAGTATGGCTCGGTTTCATGCTTAACTGAAGGCATATGCAACTAGTGAAATCCTGCAGACCCGGCTGCACAAAACCTGAAACTTAACACAGCTTCCGCAAGGCTTGAATCCAATCCTTGAATTTTGACAATATAATATAAAGTAATATAATAGATATACATACTAATATATTATAATGTAATACAATATAATGCAATGTAATATCATATAATATAAAATAAATACTATAATAATATATCATATAGTATACTATATATATTATAATATATATACACACTATAATAATATAATACTATTTTATTTCTAACTGCTGGTTAAAAGGAGGCAGAGAAAGGACTATTGCGGTGTTGTAACTCCCTTCTAGACTGGTCTCAGAACATGTTTTCCACATTTTTTTTCTTTATATCAACTTGGCCATTTTTTCTGGAGGGAAAAACCATCAGTTTGGGGATTTGCATTTTTTCTCACCTACAGTCCTATAATTCACTCCCTTGCTCTCGGGACTGCATGCTTCTGAAAAGGAAATTAAGAGCACAGATTTCATAACCACTCACCTCGAAACAACATGGAAAGCACTACAACATGGAAAGCACTACCACATGTGTCTGCAGAAAAACAATTTCTTATCTTAAAATTGTGCTCGGCTGAGCAAAAGAACTTAAAAAAGAATATTTGTATCCTAAGTCTGTGAGTAATGTGTGAGAGAATAGAGTCAGGCTGGACAAAGCCATTTTTAATAACATGTGAAGTGCAAGGATAAGAGCAGCACCTACCCAAGCTGCAGAAGATGGCACTGCATTGATGCATGCATTTAGGCTTGTGATGAACCCAGAAGTAATGCACCCAACCTGTGAAGAGCTCTGGGACGACTGCAAGAATCTGTTGAGACCCACTCTGGCTCTTAAGATTCTACCTTTACATGATCTCTCTGAAACACATGGCATTTGCATCAGTTCTAGCTTCTAGTGCTCTCAGAGGAACGGGCACCTGGCCCACACCCCGGCCTCCCTGTGCCACGTCACTGCCAGCAGCCGAGTCAGCCCAGGTCCATGAACCTGTTCAGGTGCTCTGTTGAATTAGGACCTTCCTAAATAAAGAGAACTAAAATCAATCTACCTCCAAAGCTGGTAAAAGAATATTGAACATTTTAATTATAAGCAGCACTACGGCGTTTTTGGAATGGTTCGTAATGGAAAAAAGGGTTTTCACTCGGTGTCCTATTCATTTTAAAAAATGAAGCATCTTCTCTGCAGATCTCAGGTGTTGCTGCTTTCGTTTCCTCCCCTGCCGGCAACTCCCACCCTGTTCCTCCACTGAAAGAGCAACCTGCAGGACACGAGGCATCTCTTTATGAACCGTACTGTCAGGTTGGAGAAAAGGAACAAGTCAGAAACGCAGAATCCAAATTCTCCACATGAATATATATATATATGTATATAAATATACAAATGCAACTATATGCCTTAAAAGATTAATTTCACAAGCCTTAAATTGCAGTTTAATTTGAAAACTAATTCAGCCTCATAATTGGCTTTCTGTTCAAATCACTGAGGCTAAAGATTTAAATTCTTAATATTCAGATGACTTTCAAGTTTCTGGCCCCATCTGTGCATTAGTCCATGGTGTTAATCTCTGAGGGAATCTCTGCTGGCGTAGAAATAAAATAAACAAACTGGGACACTAGTAGAATAATCGGCTTTAAAAATCCTTGGGTTTTTTATATACTGCTTATTTTGATGAGATTTCTTTAACTCAATTTGCCACATATAGATTTGGCTCCCAGCTATTTCATTTTTCACGTGGCACGCTATCAACAATTATTGTATCAGAGTTCCATGAAATCAGGAGGAGATGGGGAAATTTTAAATTACAACATTTCTCATCTAAGAAATGCTAATATTCCTTTATTTTGGAGGACTGTCCATACTTAGCACTCTCTCACACCACTTGCAGGGAGGGTGGCAGGAGTAAACTATCCTACACAACACCACGAGAAAGAAGGAGCTGGATGAAACCCTAGTTTAAAAGAAAGCACTTGGACTTCTGCTATTGACTTGAAAGGGACCAAGATGTATCCAGAGAGTTAGTGAACTGGAAAGGATGAATGGGAATGGAAAAGGCCATTCTGACAGGAACAAATTGTTTTGGAGAGATGTGTTAATTTTTGACAATCTTTCTGTTAAAACAAAATAGATACTACCCAGAGCAAAGCACTCGAGTCACTACGGAGCATTTCACATTGACCTTTTCAGAACTGAACGCTTCAGTTAAGTAAGACATCCACATCCTACCGTAAGCTACCTTTTGTGGTCGTTATATCAAAACCAAGCTTCTGCAGTGACGAAAATAATCTTTCTCCATCACATTTTCGTTTTGTGATTAAATTCCCTTTCTTCTTTTACATTTAAGCAATTTCATTCTATCTTATTGAGCAATTTTTTTTTTGGAAACTGTAGAATTTCTTTTGAAACAGCACTCCCCAAGAACACCCCTGGGATGCTGCAAGCCCAGCAGTACAAGTGCAGGGGCTGGGCTCACGGCAGGCAGGAACTGGTGTTGTGCAGAGGGACCCCCCCCCCCCCTCCAAACCCCAGCTCCTTTCTGCCAAAAGGCGGTGGAGCTTGCGTGGTGCGGCTCAGGGACGTGGGCTTTGAAAGGGCAGCAGAATCCTCGCAGGGCAGGCAGCGCTGGGCAGTGAAGCTGTGCAACCCGTCCCGCTTTATCAGCGCTTGAAAAGCAACTTCTGCAGCGCCGGGAGAACTTTGCTGATTAAGGCTGCCAGAGGGACCAGGGGAATTTCAGCTCGAGCTTGCAGCTGCATTTTTAAAACTTGGCTGTGTTCTTCATATAGAGGCAAAGTTCAAAGAGGCAGAACATTATTCAATATGAGTAAAACATGGTCTTTTAAGATACATTTTCAAACAGTGGTGCTTTAAATCAAAACAACTCGTGGAGGGGGAGAGTAAGGAAGAAAGATGGTCCTGTGGAAAAGAAAATCCTGCATCACTATTCCTGTTCTGCATTTTTGGAGAGGCCTGCATTTACACATTTAAATTGTCCAGCTGCATGACCTTAGGCTAGATAAGCTAGAAATGCATTAAAATGTTTTCCAGAGAGTATCAGAAAAGGAAAAAGAAATGCAATTTGGTTTAAGAGCCAGCACACATTTGAGGATGTAAAGAGGTCAGGCTGTGACACACATGTTCACACTACAGAGAACTTTAATCCACAAGAATGAGCTCCTGATTTCAAGAACACGATGTTACGGTGTAAGACACTATTTCAATTAAGTTATTATAATCTTAACCAGCAACAACAACCTATTATAATTAATAATACTCGATGATTTCTTTTCTATTCCTGTCAAGGGTTGCTTCAAGGTGACTTGCACACTGCAGACAGCACGCTCCTTGGAAACCCAGCCAGTCTGAGTGCTCCGCAGTCTGGGAAGCCCCTGCACTTAAACCCCATCAGCCTGTCTCTAATGAGTCTCTTCACATTGCTGCCAATTCTTCCAGCTCTTGGACAATCCACTTTGAAGTATATTTGTATTTTAGGCTAAAGCAAACTTGTTCTTCTGTGGGAGGCTAAGTGCCCAGCAGTACCACACGGTGCTGCAGGCTGGAGTACACATCCTTCCTGCATTCCCCTTTTCTTGGTTCATTCTACCTCCTTTTGGCTTATTCACTGCAGAGTCAGAAGATCACATCTTGGCCTCCATCCCCTGCCACGGTCAGGCACAATTTACAGCTGTCCTACAGGGTCAGAGATGAGGCACGGTGCTCTCTTCCAGCTCACTGCATCCCGGCTACGAGGAGGGGACCACGCTGCACGTCGTGGCGCAGCATCCTCCGGAGGCACAGCCCTGCCTGCAGCGCCTGCCCACCGGCTGCCTGCGCTCTGCCCCGCACCCCGGGCTGCGCTGCGACAGCACCGCAGAGCCCTTTCCTCTTCACTTGGAATGGGATCTGCTCTACTGATCCTGCTAAAGCCTTACAGGGACTTTCCCTGCAGCTCAAGGTCACCGCGCCCTGCTTAGTCTGTGCTCAACGGCATATTTTTGACGGTCTTGCTCTGTAAAATTTCCATGGGTAGAACTTGAGCTCCATATGTCCCTTTTTTCTTTTTTTTAGATCTGGGCAAAATTCCTACTGACTTCAAACAGTCACTGGCTGCTCACACTAGCTGCCCTCAGAGCCAGCATTTACTTGGGATACTCTAATACTCCAGCTACTTTTCTCATAAGAGGTGTGCAGAATTATTAAGAACACTGCAGATACTGTGGTAATCGAGTAATACTGCATTTTTAATCACAGCCATTATAAATGGGCATATGGAAGATGTGAGAAATAACAATTGTATAGGATATCCAGGGAAGCATTTTCAGTCCTCAGGCATAGTTCAATAGCAATGAACAGTGGAAAATGAATGCTGAACTCCTGTAACATATAACAAGATTTTTTAGTTTGCTTGAAGCAAATCTGTACTTTATACATGGATATACACACATATGCATCTACATGTTTATAGATGCATATACATATATAACTTACTGTTGAATCAATACTGAACACATTTTGCTGTTACCTCTAAAAATACGCAATGTCTTTCATTTGTCGACCACTGCCGCAAATGATCATGAATTCTGCCCACATATTTTTCCTCTTGCAAAGGCTGGTGTGGTACCTCCTTAGTTATTATAATAGTCTGAAGCATCTTGAACTATAAAAAAGTTTCCAAATCTCTGCAAGATCTACACTTAGCTAAATACATTGTCTAGACTTGTCTCTACACGAAACAGGGATACATTACTTGGGGGCAAAGGAGGAGCACACAGACATCCACGGTAACTCTATGACCTCTCTATCCCTTTCTCAAAGACACAACATCAGGTTTATTGCCAAGTACCTGGAATGAGGGCCTCAGATACCCACATTCCCAGGAGGTTCTACAAAAGCAAAGAACAGAAATTCAAGGCTAATATAAACCTTTAAAAGAATACAGATTAAACAGGAAAGAGGGAAAAAAAAACCCCAAAACATCAAAGACAAATGTAATTGCTTTTGAATAAAACCAGATTACTTTCTACCTACCTGCCTTAAAGGCAAGCACTCCAGCCTGGGATACAGAATACCAAAAATCACTGGTAGAAGCAGAGGCACAAGTATTTTGTAGGCAAAGTTATCCTATTCTGATTTAATAGCTCAAAGGCTTATCTGGATTTCAGACAAGAAAAGGATGCAATTTACTGCTTCCTTCACAGAAATGAGCAGAGCTAGTTAAAACATTTGGGAACACTTTGAATATTGATCTGTCCTAGAATAAGACGTAAGACATTTGATTTGCTATGGAAATGTTGTATCAATCTTCAAACCTTGATATGCCCCAAAGGGGCCTTCAAATGAAAGCCCGAAAATCCTCTGGGAAGATGCCATTAGAGCCATCAGCTCAGGGACTTCTTGTGTCCCCTCTGCCGAGCAGGACGGGGATCAGCACTTTGAAGCCGGTACCACCCAAAGCATATCAGGAAGGGAGCTGTACCTATTCTTTCCTCAAAAATAATGTCACGTTCTGTCCCCACTACGTGTCACCACAGCAGCCCATTCCTCACAATGCTGAAAAGACCATCAATCATGACTGCGAATCACCTTGTTAAAAATAGTGGCCACCAGAGACTTTCCTGTGACACCTCAGGCAGCGGAGAAGCCATGATATGTGTTTGCTGGCACAAAAGAGAGTCACGCAGTATTTAACCCCTCAGCTGCAAACAACCGAGGATAAAATTTGTCTTGTAAAAATCTCCCTCCAATTTCAGTAGATTTACAAATGTACTGGTGACAGTTTTCACAGTGTAATTTCTGTTTAAAGAACGAATACACTCGTCTTGGTTATGCTCAGCAATAAGCTAAAACAACCTTGGTACCACATTGGAAACCACAGGGTTACACTGTACTTAAACAACAAATCAACAATATAGTTGAAAAGAAAATATTAAAGACCCTTATAACTGTATTTTTCCAAGCATATAAACACGTTCACATAAAAATCATCACTTGTATTCTGTGTACAGGTTACACCCTCACTAATTTTCACCCATAAATTTTCTGAAATTCTACTTGCAGTTTTTCCCCATTTCACCCTCTGTAAGAAAAGTCCATGGGGACGGAGGATGAGCCAGCAATTTCAGTGGGAATATTCCCACTTCAATGGGTTTGCATCAGGCCCCAAAGAAGAAAGTATTTTCTTCACACTTTGGGACACAGACCTATTTGGAGTCTGACTGGGTGCCAGATACTGAGTTTGCAAATGACTTGATTACATATCAAGGAGGCAGATATTCAGCATTTCAGGCACAGGGTCAGTGAAAGGCCGCTGCTGGGTTTGCTTCCAGTACTCTGTAGTTAGAATGACAGCCCTGTACATGTGTAACGAGCATATGAGAATGGCGATACAGAGAATTACTCTACAAAACTGCTGCTTTTGCAAATTCCATGTCTAGGAAGGGACCACCAGGATCCAGGATCCCTCTAACCCAAGTCTCCACTTTCCCTGCATCCAGAGAAAGAGATACCAGCTAGATTGTTCTCACCCCCATCTGTCTTCAACAAAGAGCCAGCAACAGCAAATCTCTCCTACATTCCCTCTATTTCCAGAGGAGGCAAAGCCACCATGCCAGATTAATGTTTGAAAGCCTGTGATAACTTTAAGACTTTTTTTCAACTGTACCTGGTTTAGAGCCTTCATCAACAGATCCATTATAGACTTGGTTTATAAACTCCGGTCTGTTGTCATTCATATCAATCACATAGATGTAAAGGTCAATAGGATTCTCCACCTTGTTTCCATTCATATCCACCGCATGAGCCCGGAGCTGGGAATAAGCACAATGAAAGCATAATATCAGCAATTGGATTTGTTGCAGAATGCGAGACCATGTTTTGTAGGAATTGACTTCACCTCATAAATACTTCCTCAAAATTGAACTGAGCGGGTATCTAATTCCAGCAGAAAGAAGCAACGTGGTTTCCATCTAGACTCTACACACAGACAGTTTTTCAAGACTTAACATAATATTGAAATCATATTTTAAAATAGCAATTGTCAGTGGAAACACTTCAACTCTGGTGTAGTGATGCTATCTCCTTCAGCGCTAATAGACCACTATATTTTAATTTTTAAGACGTGGTGAACCCTGTCTGACAATCTGAAAAGCAAATTTTGCTTAGTTCCAAACACAGCAAGGAAATGAGTTTGACTTGAGAGGTTTCTTATGGGAACCTGCAGCTTTCATACCCACAATAACAGGGATTAATAAGTGAAGACATTTCAGAATGGCATTAGCATTGTTTATTCTTTGGTTAATCACGGTCTCTAGGAACAGCAACAGCTACCGACCCCATTGCTTTATGCACCAAAAGACATAAAAAAAGTCCCTTTCCTTCAAATGATGAGAGCCCCTGCGGCACTAAGAATGAAATATTTTTCTCAGCCTTAACTAAAATAGCCAGTGATGAAGCATTACAATAACCAGAGCCACAGTGTTAAGTCCTCAGTTAAAGTGGAACTGCGGCTTTATCTTATTAGCAATAACCATCAGTAATAATGCTCGAAAACAAGAGCATCTGTTTTCTGAACAAAAGGGACAGATACAGCATGTCAAAATGAGTAATTAATAAAACAAAGCAATCAACAATAGTCTGGAACAATCAGTAATCAGGTGAAAAAAATGGATAGCTCTCTCATTAAAGGGAACAGATGGCTACTCTAAACGGTGTGTGCACTGAACCAAGCTGCCGATGTCGGCTTCAGAAAAAAAAAAAAGACAAGCGAGGAAAGGGCTGCGCAGCCCTGACGATGGCTGGGCAGCGGAGGGGCATCGCCTGGGTGCGAGCGCTGCGGATTTCGTTTGTCACCCCTCTTCATTTCAGCACCAGTGAGCGCTGCTGAACCTCCACACCGCCACGAACATCGGGGCTGGCGCTCAGGACGGCGGTGTGACATCCCGCGAGGCTGGCGGGATGAGGAATGAAGGCTGCAGAGGACATGAGCTTGGTGCAAGGGCTGGATGGAAGAGCGGGGCTGAGGGACAGGGGACCTGCCCACCGCCCCACGGTGAGCACTTTGTATGACACAAGCCCTGCGAGCGTGCCGACGCACACCAGCTCGTGCCTTCAGAGGGAAGGAGGCCTCTCTGGTGCCTCCCAGCAGCTCCCCGGGCCATTGGGATGCTGCTGAGAGTCAGAGCTCCTGCGCCAAGGAGGTCTCTAGCTCCTCTGATGCAGGACAAATAAATGTGCTAATTGCATTAGCACTGGTTTCCGTCTTTCGCTCTCGCTGTGCTGTGATTGATGCAACTTTCTCCTTCATGTATGGCGTTCAGAAGTCCAGAGCTTAACAAAAGAAAATGCATGCTATTAGGATGGGCTGGATTAACACTTAATCAAGCAAAGAGAACAAACTGCCATGTGAAATGAGTTGGGAGAAAAACATTTTTTTTAAAGGAGGTTAAGCAGCACTTTTTCTTTAAAGACTGAAGAAGTCTGGCTTCGTTTTCAATACAGGATGCACCGTTTGTATTTCATGACTTGTAATGCTCTTAATATCTGCATTTCTTGCCTGCATACAAACTGCTTTGACTCCCACCTGTTGAGCTATCCTTCATCACGTCAGGTGTAGCAATTCAATAACTTCACCAATCAGAGGTCAGGCTGCCTTTGAAAAAAAGTAATTCGGAGCTAAAATTAAAGTTATTATCTTCAAACTGCGGCAGCACCGGGCTCTCTCATGCTGCATTTCCAGCAGCGGAAATGGTTCCATTCAGAGATAAAGCAGAGAGCAAAGCTGGTATCTTCCTCCTCAGATCTGACTCTCCCCCCGCAAATTTTTAATTACATTTGATAGCTTTTGTTTGAAATCTCCAGGAGTAAGGGATTTCTCAGCAATGCGCGTCTATCTGCTTGTTGCACTCACTAAGCACTGTACCCACAAACGCGTTACTGCCTGCACTCGGGGGAAAAAAGATTCAATAAGACTGCAGGAATCTCATCAAACCTGCGGTGACATGCGCAAGTGTCACCCCTGCCCCGAGCCCAGCACCAGCCCCCGGGCTGAGTTATGGGAGGGGGGACAGCGCCTGGGACACGGGCACTGGTGCCCTGACTAATGGCTTTTGGGCACCCGCTCCCCACGCCCAGCGCAGCAGACCCTGCGCCTTTGTGTCCTGGATTGTGCTGGTGTCTGGGTGTCCATAGCTGCTCTTCTTCTGCCCTCCAATGCAGTTGTTACTGCTGCCCTTTCTGCACACCCCTCTTCTCTCTTCTGCTACTTTTTTGCCTGACTTCAACGAACTTTTCCTCTTTTTTCCTCTTGTGCTTGCTTGCACATATTCATATTCTTTTAACATTTCGCTAACGCCTCCGTATCCTTCCACAACACGTTGCTCCCCTGTGGTCAGGGCCAACCACAGCAGAGGGAGAAGAGAGGCTTGAGCCAGAGGGCTGAATCTAAACTCAGCTCAATGGGAGCTCTTCCTCGTTAGAGACCATTCCTCGTTAGAGACCATTCCCAGTGGAGGGAGCAAAGGGAGGAGGGACTCCAGTGGGGCAATCTGTCTGCTGGGAAACTAGCTGTATCTCCAAGGCAGATCAGATACTACATTTCCCTTCCTTAATTAATCTTCTCCTGCCCTACTCTTCGTATTAATGAGGCAACCTCAAGCCGGACGACACGCTTTGTTCTGGAGTCATTCTTCAGATGCCGAGAGAGGACTCGTTTGTGTGAAGCAGTTTGAGTCTAACGTGGTGCTCCGCAGCTCAGGCTGCCACCTGTGACCAAGCGGGTGTTTTGGTGGTAGAGTGATGGATAGGATGAAAAGCAGATGCATGCGGGTGCTTTGTAGCGCTGGGCAGGGCACAAAATGTGATGGCTGTGCTCCGTCAGACACGCACGTCCTTTAGAGCTGGAAAAGCCACCACTGAAAGGCCAGTGAGCGCAACCTGGGCCACGGGACACGTGCCAGACACAGGTCATGTGAGAGTATTCAAATGGAAGCTGGTGGCTAGCTGGAGACACAGTTAAGAAACATTTATAAAGTTGGTTTGAAATATTTACATTGTCCCCAAGAGGGAGAATGTGACAGGAGTAGAGAAGGAATAAATAATATCAAATGAAATACCTTGCAAAGGATTCTGAAAAATTAATACAGGTGGCCAGCTAATCTCTAGCTGATGTATCGCTCTGCTCTACACCAGCCAAGGAGCTGGCTCGATATTCTTTAACAAATATTGTTTAAAAGTATGACAATCATTGCTATCGTATTCAGCAGCAGCTACCACAGGTCTCTGAGGTTTTTCTACTGACAGTTTCCAGTGTAAATGTAGCTGTTGGCATACAAATGATTCAGTATCATGATTATTGATTACACTGGAGGCTGGTGGTATCTGAAGGTAGTTAGTCAAAGTCAACACAGTGAATTGTGTTAAATATGAATATTACTTATGCACTAATACTACTAATACAAATACACATTATCAATCAGTGACAGAGCCTTTAAGCAATAAGCATACAATGTCATGCCTAATTTGTGTGCTCTTAATTGTGATTAAAAGTTCAAATTAGAGTATTGTGACACAAATGGCTGGCATTACTCACTAGAACTTGGTTCAAAATACTGGAATTAGCTCTTGTATCCCTTAATTTCTAGTAAACTTTTTTGTCTCCTTGCACTTCAGACAACTCCTTCTCAGACTATAACCCACCTGTTCTACTGCAGCCATGTCTGAGACAGTATTTTATCAGTCTGATGCTGAAGGCATACAAATATGTCTGGGACTGGATTAGGACTTGCTTCAAAGTTTCCCCATAATGCACATTACTTGAGTATCAAAAGCAACGACTAGCTACTCACACATTTATGTTGATGTCTTTTGAAAACAGTGCTTGAAAAACTAACCTGCCAATTTACTATCCCTTGTACTTGCCAGGCCTAACTGCAGCTTGATGTGAAACTGGTGACTGGATCAGGAAAGACATCCAGAGTCACTAATTTTGTCAGCAGTACGAACGGGACTTTGGGAACGCAGTTAAATAAGGCCAAGAGAACTCATGCATATTAAATATTACTACCTGCTGAAACTTATTTGGCATGCAATAAACATTAAGGGCTGACTACAAGGGGAGATGCAACAACACATGCCTGCCGCAGTGAGACGGCAGCAAGCCGGGGGGGATGAGCTCGTGCTTGTGCTGGGAGCGTGCCCCAAGGCTGCGTCCCCAGACACGGGCACGAAAGACGCTGGAGCAGCTCCCACAGCATCACTCAGTGCAACACGTGCAGTTCTGCACCACAATGTGGTGTTGGTTAAGTGGCTGCAAAGCCCTTCTCATTTTTCTCTGCTCATACTTGCAGCTGACTCTGCGTCTGGGATGTCTGCAAGGTCCCTGGAGAGTTTGTACTCTGGTTTGTAGCGCAGACGAGAAAACAGATGAGGCCAAAATTCAGCTTACCTTGCGATCACTACCACTGCCAGTTGTGCTGGGAGGTTAACGCAGGAATGCTAGCACACACTGCACTGGGCAGACACTGAGTCCCAGAGGCATATACATCTCTGCATACATCAAACTTGGAATGATCCTCCCTAAAAGTTCAAGAACCATCTTGAAAATGTATGGGCAAGTTCTGCTACAGAACTCCTGATCTAATTAGAAAAAATCCGTCTCACCTTAGGGAAAAAGGTAGGCTTCATCAGACAAATGGCTGGCTAAATGCGGGGAGAGTTAAAACACTAGTATTTTAAAAATGGTAGTCCTGAAGCAATACAGATAATTATGCGTAAGAAAATATGTGTTGAAAATGTGGGAGTTAATGAAACGGAACTCTTCATATGTAGCCTCACAAACACTTGCAAATATTTTTTTTTTTATAATTAGCTTTTAGATTACCTGGGAATGAAAACAGCAAGGACAACACTCAACAGTGACAGAGATGCTGAAAAGACTTCATTCTGTTAGGACTGCAGAAAACCTGAAGCTGTATAAATGCACCCATCTTCAGCCAGAGCAGCAAGCCCGTATCGGACAAGAAGCCCATGTCCTACTGGGTAACAGGGACCAGGGATGCTGCCTTGCAGCTCCACTGACATCCTTTTCCCCAGCTGAAGAGCTAAGCTACTAACCCAAGCTAAAGAAAACTCTACCGCAGATGTCAAACCACTTTAAAGATGGCCAAGCTCTACAGTTCAGATCCAAGCCTACACCTCAGTCACTGCTCCTCCAGTACTCGCTGTAGGCCTGGCTCCAAGTCTGCCTTTCCTTTCAATTAGAGACTCAGCTATATGAAGTGGCATAAATTCATTGACTTCTCCAAAACTTGCAACAGCCAAGGCTTTGGACTGTATCTTCTTTCTGGAAGCTGGCCTAATTTTTTCCAGTCTCTAGGATTGTCCATTCCTACTCTAAGTTTCTGCACTAGTGCTTGGGTCATTGCTTTGTGCATGGTGTATTTATAAATGCTTTGTAAAAGGTTATTAAATGAACAATTGATGGTTCAATAAATCACCAATCCATTGCTACTGAGGCTGAAGGATCTAAAGGTTGTTTACAGCCATGACTTAAAATATTCTCCATCACCTTCTACTGTTCTGCTAACAAAGATTTTCTATCACTTACTATTGCTGTCTTTAAGGTCTTGTAACATACTTATCAGTTATTCACTCTCTATAAACTACATCTTCCTGTAACCTTCAGAGTGTGAATATGCTGATTTACATATGGATGTCACTAGTTCAAGGTTTCTGAAAGGAACAGAAAAGGCTGGAAATCCTGCGGTGCGTACGCGGCAGACTTATCCAGTCACCTTAACCAGTAGGCTAAGTTCGTTATTAGGGGGCACACAATTTGTTATTATGGAGGACAAAATCTTTTTCATCTTATGTTTTTGATTGAGAGTGTCTGATAGTAGACATCACAGTGGCTCCATCAAAAGTGGTAGCTTGTGTATTGTATTATTGACTACACTGTTATAATAACCTGGCACTGCTGAAACAATATCAACAACGCTGAGATGACACATGCCGTATTTCAAATATTCCTTTTTCAAAACAACCTCTCTTCATATTTTCCTAGGCACAACAAACAAAATAATTGTTCTTGTTCACTGAGGATAAAATAATTTTCGTTCAGATCTTCTTTTACCCAGGGGAAATCTCTTTTTCCACCCAACTAAAGAGGTAATCTAT
The DNA here is from genome assembly GCF_964195595.1 of Calonectris borealis. NCBI lineage: Eukaryota > Metazoa > Chordata > Aves > Procellariiformes > Procellariidae > Calonectris > Calonectris borealis. The sequence goes on along the minus strand of NC_134328.1, from coordinate 13,921,512 downwards.
TTTCTTTATCCTTCCACCCCAGTCCAGAAGCTGTGTCAACATGGTTAACTGGATACCTGATAAAGCTGACAGAATGTGCATCTCTGACGGCGCAGTTAGGAATATGGTGTCAGCAGAAGTGACCCGTACTGTTTCACTGACATTACAGCATCCCTGGGAACGGCTATTACGATGCCGATAGATGTGGCTAATGCTGATACAAAGCCATCCATGAAACAACCTTTCACAACCACTCCAGGAGAGAACTAAAGCGCAGATGCAGAAAGTGTTTGAAATTTTGCAGGGCTATCATGCAAGGTGCAACACATTTTTTTAGCAATTTGTGGGACTGTATCTGCTGTGCAATTACGCTGGGCAATATAGGGGCTAGGATTTATATCAAAACATAATGGCCAATTAGACTCTAAGTATTCTGCAGGTAGAGCATTTTATGAACTAGGATAGCGTGAGGCATCACTTTTGAGTATAATTAATCTTAATTAATTTCCTCATATTTAATATCAGTCTATCTGCATGTTTAAAAACCTATCTGACACACCCCCATCATACTGCCTGAACATCTCCTAGTGATTTAAAATGAAAAATGACTATACCAATTATTGCATGTTTAGCTGCAGTAATGATTCTCAAATTAGTAATTTCCCAAGACATGCTAATGCAGCGTTTGGTTTCTCATGGGTTTGGGGGTTCAGTCCACACATAAATTTGCATGGATTTAATAAGCAGCGTGAAGTTGCACCACTTTAAACAAATGACTCCGACTTTGTGTCCAAAAAGGACATCAGTTTAATGCCGCTTTACATCGGTTTGGCTGATTTAGCAAGGACTAAAGGAATTTTACACTAAAGGAAAGTAGAAACAAAGCCAGCATCTCCATACACACACACACAATTGCTCCGGCAGAGTGAGACTGAGACTTGTGCTCTTAGCTAAGCCCGAGCACCTCTGTGAAGCCAGCTCCTCAGGTCTCTGCTGACGCAGGGAGCCAGTCCGAACTGTGAACTGGGCTCTGATTGTGAACAAAGATCCCGGTCTTCTCAAAGCTGCATGTCCCTTCTTGAACCCAACAATTCTGGTAGAGTTTTGCTTTGAGCTTGTGAACCTAGATAAAACTCAGGACGTTTCATGCTTACGTGGTAGGAAGCTCTTTCTTCTCTGTCCATCGGGCGAGTCACATACATCCTGCCAGACACAGGGTCAATGCTGAAGACCTCCATCGGCGGCTGGTCGGCTCCCACTCCAGTGATGCTGTATCTGATATGGATCTCTTTGTCCTTATCGGAACGAATCTGGATGAAATAACAAAGACAGCAGTCGATAAGCTTTGGACAAAAGCCATATGGATGTTTAAACAACTTCAAAGATCTGAGCCTGAAAGCTGCATAAATGTAATACCGCTGTCAATTTTGACAAGGGAGCTGTATGCCAAAGGTTTGGGGAAAAGCCAGGAAAAGTGTATTCCACATATTTTCAGCTATTTTTCTCCTCTTTTATTCATGACGATTCTCTAGGAATCATTGAAATTCTGACTTTTTGCCTTAGATGTGGAAGAACCTACAACACAAAAAAGTGCTGTTTACATGTTATTGAAATCCTAGTCTCCTTAAAGTGTCCAAATTGTTCAGCCATACCCAGAGTCTCCCAGCCATTAATCACTTCTGAAAACGCTGTCTGCAAGCTCCCACATCATGTTCTCAGTCCCTGTGACTGTGCACACAAATACTCCCATGCAATTCAAAGAACAGGGCTGTTTGCTCCCTCTTTGTCCAACCCTGCTGGCTTGACAAGGCAAGGCTGGGAATGCCCGGTGGGATGTTACCATCTCATTTGACTATTTGTTGAGGAAAAGTGTGTTTGGCACGTTGCTTTTGAAACCCCTTCCCTCCCATACCTTGAGAACAACACCACAAACTGAATGCAGCATGTCGAATTACATGAACCTTGGATACAGAGCTGAGAGAATAAAAAAGGGAGGTTAATATGTTGTCCTAGCAACCCCAACTACCTCTTTAAACCCAAATTTAATTTTCTGATCAAATGCTGAAAGAAGTTCTTGCAACAGCATGACTATTCCTGAAAGAAAGTGCAAGGTACAAATAAACCACCGCCCCCCGCACCATCACAAATTGTCTTGGCAGCGTAAAAGCGACGTGCATAAATTTTTCCCTAACAGGTCTATGCATACAACGAAGTAGTAGGAAGATAATAGAAATCTCGTAGCTGAGTGCATGTTAGCATCTCTGCTATGGCAGCTGCACGCTCAGAGGAGCCTGAGTGGGCTCAACAGGATGCAGGAGGCCCCTGCGCCCCCCAAGCAGCCCCAATCTGGGGAGCAAAAGTCGCTTCCCAAGGGAAGAGGAGGCTTCGTCTGACAGGCAAAGGAATTGGGACGGGGCTGCGGGCTGCTCTCGCACGCCTCCTGCATGTGACCTACCGCTATTTCTTTCTCTCCTGACGCGGGAGGCTGACAAGACGCTGAACGTGTCGGTGCAGAATAATATCAGATCCCCTGGCTCTGAGAATCTCCTTTGATGCCTTCGTCCAGATCATTACCAAGTTTGTACACTGTTTTCTTTGTGCTACCTCCACCAAATAGCCTGCTCCCGTTAACGGCTAATAATGTCAGTTATTACTAGACACTGCCAGGATTGATTCGTGCTGCACCTACACTTCTGGAGCTGAAGGTCAGGGAATAGAGACAGTTTCATCTGACTTTTCTCTGCAGGATTCACTGCTTTTTTAGGCTATTAATACCAAGGAAAACTGATTGGACTTACACCGGTATAATCACTTAAAAGAGGTACTGGGGACACTGTGAAAATGCCCTCATGCTGCACACAATGGTTTACAGAGGTTTTTGTGTGCCCAGTGGGTATTTGTAATAGGGACCCAATTAGACTGGTATGAATCCAATTTTCATTAGCAAATCTGTGGGTGAAAAAGAGTGTATTAAAATCAAGCTTTGCTTCTACAACTCTGGTTTTAATGATGGCAACCAACTCAACAACGGTTCAATAACCGAAGTCCACAGTCCTCATTTTTAGAAAGTCAGCTTCCACCCTGCCAGGCGGAAAGGGCTGAAAATTGAATTTATGTGAATGTCTGTGCAAATGTATAGCTCAAGTCAGGGAGTCCAAGCTCTAACCCACCACCTACACGTTTGCAGCTAGGCTCAAGGTAAGTGAAAACGTAGGAAGCCGCCGCTGGACCTCCAGCTTTGAGACAGTGTGGGGTTCCCATCTTAGAAATTAAGAAGAAAGGGAAAAAACTGGTAACTTGGGACACACAGTTGTACGTCTGTCTCTATCAATGTGTCTGCACAGCTCCAAAGGACCTGTAACGTGTCAGGATAAAACCAGTCCTTCACCCTTAACAAAGTTTTTCCTTAACAAAGGTGGAAAGAAAAAACCAAACCCAAAGTATCTGCGCTTCTGCTGCCCTTTTGCTTTCCGGGAGCCGAGAGGGTGTCCCCAGCCCCAGCCCGGCTCAACTATGGCCGTGACTTGAGCACAAGCAAGAACCAGCAAACCAGTCTCCCTCCAAGGAACTAAAATGGAAGCAATTTTAACCTGAATCACGGAAAGGGAGAGTCTGTTAGTTCTTCGTGGACATTTTTCTGCTCTATTTCCTGCTGCGTATAGTACCCAGATCCCATTGTGATAGAAGCATTAGAAATGCATAGAGAGAGACAGAAACAGGGAAAAGGAGGCTGGATTTAAATATTCAGTGCTAAAGGCACTATATTTTATTTTCAGGAAACACAGATAAACAGAAGCTCTCTAAGAAAGCTATGTACATTTTAATAAAGTGTATGCTATAGGATGTCCTTGCAGCACTTTTATTAGCATTAATAGGGTCTAAGCTGTCTGTATGTAAATCATTGCAGATTTAGGAGATGAAATATATCATAAGACCCACATGACTTACCCAATTACACTAAGAAAAATCCATGAGATAATTACACTGCATTGAGCAACACAAAGATGGAGGAAATGCTGCAAATATTCAGCAATGACTCGTTATTTATTGTTAATTGCCATCATACTACAATGGTTTGCCTGTTACCTGTACTTGATTCCATTTCCAGGAAGAGTACAAGGATGTGAAGTGTTCAGAAAAATCACGTAAGAAGTAGCACTTGTCACAGAACGTGCAAAGACCGTTGACAATGAAGCATAGTAATATTACTACCAGGGAGATATTAATCGCACAAAGGCACATGCTTTTTATATTGGAACATGTAATTTTAGCACTCTTAATGAGATTTAAAAAAAAAAGAATTTTTTTTACAATAATCCTGTAACATTTTGACCAAAGGTTTCATTTGCATAATTCCCAGGGTGCAATTTAGTAAATCTTGTTGAGAAGTTAAGAACATTATCTGAATACAATGTAAGGTTTACTTCTTTTGTTGAAACCATTCCTGAAGCAGTTTACCATAATAATAATAATAATAATAATAACAATAATAATAATAATGAAAAAATCTCTACTCCCAAGGAGCTCACTAGATCAGGAGAAAAAATTACTGGTTGGGGGAATTTACTGGCTCAGGAGAGAGTTGCTTTTTCACTCATTTATGCCTGAGAAATGAGAAGATGGTAACATATCCGTGTGATAATCTTCTGACTGGAGAACATACACATGAATTATTTTTCATTTATCTTTCCTTTTATAATGCAGTCAAGAGTTATGCAGGGTTCTGGGTTACAGAACAGATGGCAGAAGGATAGTTTTCCTTAGCTGCATTTATACATTTTTTTACTCGGAGAACCCTTGGAGCTTTGAGCTTCTCCAGCACCAGGCATGGTACAACCCTGCGTACGATGAGGTGAGCAAGATGAATGATGATGGCTGATGACTGTCATAAGAGGAATTTGCTTGTAAAGCAGATTTTACTCTCTAAAAAACCCCTTGGGAATGGAGCTTAGATTGGATTGTTAAACTGGTGAAGGAAAATGCCCCAGACAGAAAGGCAATTTACGGTGGAAGATGTAATCCCCTGATCCTATCCTCTCTCATGAATACAGGTGAATTTTTCCACGCAGGAACCCTGGGATGCTGACAGATACAAATGGACCATCTGGGAACTCCGGGACCAGCCACCAAATCCACAGAGGGCACATGCAGTGGAGCCAGCACCGAACCTGCATCGCCAGACCTCCGCTGGGCTGCGGCAGGCAAGGACACAGCAGCCTCACAGTCCAACGGCAAAGCGGGGGGCTGCGGGGGGGTCCGAGCTCGAAGCAGTGATGCACCATCCCAACCAGAGCACAAGGGCTGCAGTCAACATTCGCAACTCAGAACCAGAACACCAAGAGCTTGGTGCAGCTCTCATTTCTACAGAGTAATCCCAGGACCAGAAGAAATCGGTGTGATTTCACAGATAGATATTTTCCACTGCAGGTTCTGATATAATAACTAAACTGTGTGAAAATTAACATTGCAACTCTTGAGATAATACAGGGCTAAGCCCTTCAGAGCTGGCTTTCTCCTCTGTAGCAATCTCACATTTAGATGGGCTTCAAAAGCAGCCTGTGGTTGTGACCGCTTTTACAGATAAAAATCTTCAGGTTCATGCATCTCCAGCAGGAGTAACTGGGTAGCTAAATTGCTCCCGCAAGTTTTACTGATAAGCAAAATTTCAACTGATGAGCTCCTCTGAGGTACCAGATTTTATCACTCTGTTTTGCTCCTGTTGATCCATATCCTTCTGCTCTTAGCACTTCCATTTCTCGCTGTGGGATTTTGAATTTACAAGCCCTCTCATCCCAGCAGATGACGAGAAGAACCACAGATCCCCGTAACTCTCCTGCGCCAGGAGCAGAGGCAATGCGGACTACGGAAAGCCGGCTGGTCAGCAGATTGGAGGACACCTGTGAGTCCATAAATTTCACAGTTTTTGGAGCACGACATTGCCAGAAAAAAGTGGCCCAATGGAGATTGTTTAGATATCAGTAAAGGAAATGCCTGGAAGCCTAGGAAACCGGGTGTGTAGGGAAAGGCTGAACAAACAAGGGGAACTGAGCCTACAGAAGAGAAGACGGGACTGTAACATCAGTATTCCTGTACCTAACAAACGCTATTTAGAGGATTTCACTGAGCCGTACATGGTCTGGCTCTGCCCATCACCGTGTGATGGTATATGTAAGTGCCTGGGAATGTATCTAGAGAAAGCAAAGCAGGTCATTTATACTCTGTTGCATTTTTTATCCACAGAGCAAACTAGAAAATAAATTTCCTTTGAAGTTCTCCAACTTACTCTATAACGTATGGAGCTAAGAATGCCCTTCAAAAAATACTTGGTTTCCCAAACCTCCCATAGAATACTACACAACATTTGCAATAACATGACCTGGGGAGACTTAGAGTTGATTTTTTTGTTTTATAAAACCCATTATAATTATTAATGAACACATAAAATAATGTAAATGATAAGCAGTAAGTGTCTTTTATTATTAAGCTCTTAGCTATTTTGCCCATTAAGAAAACCAAATTAAAATAATTGAAGACTATAATCTGTCATGCATTCAAAATGCTCCATAGAAATTCAGACAGGCAAACATATTCAAAGTCTTTAAATGAGCACACTTAAGAGTCAGTCTAAGCATTCCAGGATTGGCTCATTAATTTTAGTGGAAATATTTTAATTCAGCTACTCTTACAGCTTATTGAAATACTTGCTAAAGACTTACTTATTTATTTTTAACTGAATCTGCAATATGTTTAAGATTCATTTGTATAAAAGTTCTTAACTCTTATTTCACAGTTGTTTTAGAAGCCAGTAAAGAGACACATCTCTAGCTCTGTATTTCCAAACAAATTACTGCATGCTGCTTAAAGAATCACATATGGTTTCAATAAATAGATGCAAAAGTCAAACGGACAGAGAAAAATTAAGACAGATTTGGAGACCCAACCAGGTTAAGGTGATATTTATTAACTTCTGTCCCCTTTTATCACACTTGCCAATGATCGATCTCAAGCTACTTCCCAGAAAGGAAGGAAAATAGAAAACAGAAGATTCTCTACACTTCAGCTGTCTTCAGAGAAAACGATCTATTCTGTGCCTTGCAAAGAAGATGCTTTGACATGGCAAGGGCAGCTATCATGTTTGAATAAAAGGTATGTTTCCACTAACTACAACACGGGGCTTAATAGTAGCCTGCAAGTCTTCATCCACTACTGGACAAAACGACTATCAATTGAGCTAAGTTTCCCATGGCCGCAGTATTTGCACACAGGGTTAAGTAGGAAAAGATCTCTTTTGGCAAAGAAAGGAAGGATGGAAACGCACATTTGTAATTTCCTTCTTCCCTCAAGTGGAACTGGTTTCATCTCATACACAACTTTCTAAAAACTTTTTATCTGGTCTGAGATAGCCAGATAAACAGAAGACAAGCAAGCCTTCCCAGACTGAAATCCATCCTCCTGTCTTGAACGCTTAGGTACACATCAAATTTCCTGGAAGAAGTGGTTTTCTCTTTCCACATATTGTAGAGAGAGAACCAAGGACTACACTTAGAAGAGATGCCTAATTTTTACATGGTTGAGATTCACTGTGATGAACGCCACTCTTCCTGCAGTTCCAAACAGCATTTTGCTACTATCATTATTACTATGCAAGAGCTCAAGTTTCCTCCTCTTCTTTAAAATACAAATCCAAAGCCAAACTGTAAAAATGTTCCCTTTGTCCCAATGGCTGGATGTCTCTCACGACAGGTTAAATCTTCCTCTGTTCCAGTTGAAATCTGTGCAGAGTGATTTATAATGTATTTATACATTTTTTATATATATCTATATTAAAAAAACCCATATACATAATGATAAAACAGAGTAAAACTAGTATGTCGGAGAGATTAAAGCTGTCATTTAAGTTATTGATGTAACTGATGATGCAGCCTGCATTAGAGAAAGAAACAGAACTATAAAATGTTTGAACGCAAAAGAGAAGAACCTCTCACGCATGCCCGGCTCGTGCTCTGCAGCCTGCAGAGGAACCCGTTCCCCGGCCAGCTCGCCTGCTTCTTACCAGGAGGAGTTTGCTTCCTCTGCACTGACCCTGCGAGCGCTTGGCTGAGGCGTTTCACCAAATGTTCAGCTGCTGAAAGCTTCCAGCATTTCACAGGTCCTTTGGCTTTCACACGGCTCCCTCTGTCCAAGGGCTGTTCTCCAGCGCAGCAGCTCCCTTCAGGCCAATTACGTCCACGTGAATACATTTCTCCGGAGCTTTCTCCATGCCCATCGGTAGCTTTGATAGTCTTCACTCCCTCTCTCCCTTCCAGGTTTTTTTGAATGGTTTACAGGGTTTTTCTCCTCCACCTCTAGGAAAATGTAACATCGAGCAGATGGAGAACAGGAGAATATAAATCAGGCTCAATAAGGAGACTGCAACGCAGGGAGAGAAGAACTTCTGCCTGCGATTCTGGCCAATAACCGTGTGTGACCCCATGCATAAGCACGGGATGAAAATGAACTTGTCAAACTCATGGTCCAGTTCAAAACTACCATTATTCTGCTTGGGATAAAAGCAAAATAACAATCCCTTTGCCTAGGAAACTGAATTTCGTACATGATCAGATGAGACGCTACAAGCACAGAATACCTCGTGCGCAGCGGTGCAACCAGGCTCAGGATCTCCTGCATTTTAACTTTGCTTTCCTACCTGCTGAAACAGCAAAGAATTTATGTTTTAGCATGAGTTGTCTGGACACAAGCAGACAGAGGTCTGCAGGATTTGTGGGGCCAGTTTGCTCTCTGCCTAACTCTCCAGTTGGGCCAAAGTTTCCGAGTGGTGACTTGGGATTGACAGCAGCTAAGATGATGCCAGCCCTGCCAGCTCTCGGTCTTTACCAGTGAAAACTCAGTAAATTGCAATTTGTTGTGTGGTCTTCATGATTAAATAATTAAGCAATTTTCATTACTCGCCATTATGAAGGTCAAGAAGCTAATGTGCCTGTATCAGGAACTGGCCAATGCTAATGGATCTTCCACATCTAATGGTAATTGATACGGCAGAGGAATTTCTAAAGCATTTCTAAATTTCTTCAGGCCTTTTGCAGCCGGTTCAGTTTTTAAGTACTCCACTGTGGAAATGCTTCAGACTGTAGCAAGGTGAGTGAGAGGGAGGAGAGCGGCTCTGATGGAAAGAGAAGATTATTATGGATCAGCAGAACACCGCCACGTGACCAACGTCTTATCACTGCCAGAACGTTGACAGCACAAGCAACAAAACTCGTTCTTACTAGTCTTTCTCTTATCTCTCGTACAAGAGAGCAGATTCTTCAGCGTAGTGACTGAAGGCATCCCAGTGGAGTTGCACGTGCTGCTATCAGGTGGATTTTGGCCCTGAAGAACTGAGGCTGGTTCACACTGTGCAAGATGCAAATGGCTGATATTAAGTAACTGGGATTTGAACCAGACGCACAAGCCCTCCTCTGCTGTAGAGGATGCTCCATCACAAAAGGTCAAAGAAAATACCTCTGAGAGTTCAAAACACGCTGTTCTTATTCCTGTGCTGGCGGAGTCGTGACAGGCAAGAGAAGATCATCCTTCATAATCTCTTTATGAAGGGCTACTGTCATCCTTGAGTAGATCCCCATCCTGCAGTGCCTTCTTGCAGCTGACCCTACCACTGTCTGCTATGGCTTTGTCTAAATGAACATGAGGTGAAGAAAAATAAATCATGGTAGTGGGACTTTGTCCTCATTTGTTTTTGAAGTGTGTTTGTCCTGAAGCCTTACGTCGTGTCCGCCACGAGCCAGGCAAAGAGGATCCAGCACCCTTCTGGGTAAAACTGAGCAGGAAACCCGAGCGCTCAGTGCAGAAGAAAAAGAAGGGTAGCGAATACTGACCTACGCAGGAGTAACCTGATCACTGTAACTAATGATCGAAGCCCTCGGCTAGTATAAATCAGTGTAGACTCACTGGCTTCAAACAGAGGCATGCTAATTTATTTCAGCTGAAAATCCAGTCCATGGCATTTAAAAATTAAGCTGCACTGCAGAAGAACAGGGGAAGAACAATCTTTGTACAACGACATGCAGCAATTTAACACAAGCAGCATTCCTCTCGGTGGGACACAGGGAAAAAATATTCATTGGAGAACAAACACACTTATGTCTTCATGAAGGGAGTTTTTCCCAGACTCAGGGGATATAATTGGTCTTAATATAACCTTTGCTTTTGTAATGAGCTCTGGCTTTCCTGATCATGTATAGCCATGCATTGAATTAACATTTTGCATGATACCTACAAATATTACTGATCATGGAGAAGTGGTGCTGTGGCATGATTGCAAATGCTAGTCTCAGCATAAAATTAAGCTTTTGGACCTGTCTGCAAATAGCTAACAATAGGAAACAACAATAAAACCCTCTGGCGTATACATTTTGGAGAATAAAATCTGCTGAGGCTCATGTTTGAGACACTACTTTGGGATGCTTGCAGAGCAGGATTTAAAGCTCTGCAGTTCTCAAAGTCTCTCTAATAAGTTTAATTATAGGAAAAGCAAACCCATTTGTTTGTTCTGTAGGGTAGATTACATGGCACAGTGTATATAGAAGTTATTTCAATGGTCAGTAAAGGGAACCACCAACTGTGAAGAGGCAGAAAATGAAGTTCTCCCCATACGCTACAGGAGCAACGCTAATGGGCATCAGTGCAGGTTTAGACTCGACGAGCCTTATGGGTCCCTTCCAACTCGAGATATTCTATGATTCTATGATTTATTGTCCACTGAACAAAGCCAGTGAGATGACTTTGGTCCTACGACCCATCCTCATATCTTACGCAGATGAAATACTGGATCCTCTATAACTTTTCCTGATGGTCAAATTCTGCCTATGGATGGATATGTACGCTTCCTTCTGCTACAGGTAACAGCAGCTAAGCAGGACATCTGAGAGCTGCAATCTTCCTCCAAGCAACTGCTGAACAAGACTCTGCAAGAACTCTACGGTCATGAAAATCCAGCATGGTAACAGCAAACAGGCAGAAGTCAGGCACGTGCACCCCAGCCCACACCGCCCGACCCAGCACCATACCCACACGTACACATTTGGCGTGCACGTGTACGGCTACAGACACGGTGCACCAGCTACCCGTGCAAAAATGCTAAAGACTGGCTACATGCACACACTACTGCCTGCATTCCCCATCACCCACAAGCGTCGAGCCTCCCGCGCGCCCTCTCCCAGGCAGCTCTCCTCCGCCCCGGCTGCCCCATCTCACCTTCCTGCAGCTCAGCGGCTTCGCTAAGGGTCCCCCCGGCAGCTGCAGCTCCTGCACTCCGGCCCCTCTTTCCAAAGGTACGTTTCCCTCTGGCGTGGGTGCCCTCAGACTCAAACACCCATCATTTCTGCAAATCTGCTTCGTGCGTTAGGGAGGGGAGATTGCCTTCTAGGAAATTTCAAGCCTAGCTGAACTCTGCTCATTTGGAACGAATTCACAGGGCTGAATTTTTGGCAAGTTTTTCTCTTTCATTAACTGTATTCTGTGCAGGTTAGATCTGAGACCCCTGCTTACTGTGACTTGAATTCACATTAGACTTAATTCATATAACTTATTGATGTGCTTCCTGCCCACACGCTTTTAACACAAGAGGCAGACACAGGCCTGTTTTGGGACATGGTACCATATATTTAAAAAAAAAAAAAAAAAAGGCAATCACTTCTGACATGTTTTAGTGCCTTTTTACATCTCACTTCCACTTACGGCACATTCTGTTTTTGAATTTAACCCCCCAAAGCCAGTAACAGCCCTCAAAAGTCACAAGCACAGACGCAACCACAAGCCTCCCACCCCCCAAAAACCCCAATAACAACGACCGCGTTCACATAGGTAGTTCTATTTGCAGAAGGCGCAAAGCACAGACGCCTGAACAAGCGGCTGAGCTGCCACGCTACTGAATGGGTATCTGCAGACGTACTCGTGCAGGTACACCCAAATACCGCACAGGCGGTTAGAGGGGCTGTGCTCGCATGCGCCGGCATGCGCAGCTCCGGTGCACTGCAGGTGAAATGCATTGCAAGGTAGCCTGGAGCTTGATTAACACTCCAAGGACCAGGTACTTTCTAGGATCTTAAGAGGCTCACAATGAGAAGTCTTCCATTACTAACAATTTACAGGGGGGACATGTTAATTGGCTGATGCCATTTGCCTTTCTCAGCACCTCCACGAACAGTACGAGGTGCAAACCTCTCGCTCAGAATTTCTGTGCAAACCTGCAGGTTGGTGGACTTGGCTAACAAGGGTGGTGGAGCCCAGTCTGATCTGGGATGCTGATGCTCGACTGCCTTTTTAGTTGCAGATTCTCTGACAGACATACTGAATTTCTTGTTTAATTTTTTTTGCAGTATTATTAATTGATAATTTAATTTCCGATCTGGTGAATTACATGCAATTCCTTCACCATCAGTTAAATGACAAGTTTAGAGCAGAATAGTTTAGGTAAGCAGATTGTCAGTGCTTATGGCTGTAAGACATAATTATGTACAGCCAACTGTGTAACGCGCTTGAAAAAATTATAAGCCTAGGCACAGAAATTAAAATTATTTCAAGATGAAGTTGTACAAATACAGCTGCAAAAAGCTGCAAAATCCTATTAATTTATTCCAACTGTAGTGGGTAGTGCAGTGGGGTTCCAGCCCCCGCCGCCCTGCCGAAGAACTATAACATACAACGAATCAAAGGCTGGGTGTTTAAATCTAAACATGGCTCCAGAAAACTATTTCAGCTATTATTTATGTACTCATAAACTTCCGGGCATCAGCTGGTAACTTGGCATGATGACTCCTCAGCACGTCAGGGCAAACATTAAACGCTAAATTACCATATGTCAGTTTAGGGTAGTTAATAATTCTACCACATCTTGGACAACTTGAAGGCTTTTCTGAAACTGCTGTCAAATCGAATCTTTTCTTCGATCAATAAAGCAGCACAATGAAATATGCTATTTGTGGTGTCTGAAAGAACAGATTAGCAAAATACTGTAAATGCAACTGGCAGGGTCTAACTCCATTTCTTAACCGGAGATCCCCAATATGCATTATCAATACTTCCAGCGAGGCGACGCACACGAGGAAATGGCACGTGTCTGTACCTCACCTATCTATTTCTCTGTTACATGCACTTCTGGTTTGCCACCAAACCCCCCCGCAGTCCCAGAGCCGCGTGTCACCTGCAGATCTAACAGGCAGCAGTTAATTACGGGAGCAATGTTTGTTCCACACCGCCGGGTCTATCAATCGCAGCTGGAGGAGTAAAATAGAGAAAGACTGCAAGCACAGAGAACCCGTCCGACCTTCCGCTTGTTTTCCAAGCTGTGTAATAGAGATATCTCTGGCAATACTGAGAATAAGGACCAGCAGCAATCTCTGGGAACAGCCAAACAAGGTAGGAAATGCAGAAATCTGTACGCTGAGCTTTATTTAAAGGGGTACTACCAACCCCAAATCGCACTTCTGCTGCCACTTTTACTCTCAGTCAAGGACAGCTACAACTAACACACGCTACTACTCAAATAAAACGGAATGGAAGGAAATGTTATTTCCTCTGTGCATTTGACAGCATCAATGACACATTTCAAGATATTCAACACCGGCAAATCGGGGCCAGATCATCAGTACAATTGTGTTACTGCCAAAGCACCTGAAATGTAAGTCAAATTATTTCTAGGGCTTGCTGCACATATCACTATGAAAATGCAGAAAATCTGGCCCTGGTTTCCCATAGTGCGGCCAGAGGTCATTTGTAGCCTCTGTACGAGCCCTGGAAGGCATTTTTACTTAACACAAACTGAAAGCAACGGTGTTGCACTGCAGACTTCACTGCGCAGCACCCAGCCTGGTCCTCCCTCCCGCGAGCAGCCCTCCAGGAACAGAGCTGGGAAACCCTGCTCTGGTTTCTTTGAAGCACAAACGAAATCTGAGCTCTTACAGCATTCCTGTGTTTTCTCGTGCTCTTTGGTCTGTTCACTATACCCACTGTCGTGTTGGATTTTACAGTTCAATTGTAAGTCAGAAATAGGCCCTCCAGTTCTTACAGATCCACCCCATCCAGTACACGCGTCTTCTTAAAGCCTTGTTGGAGACTGGTGACAGCAGGAGTGGACCTGAAACATGCTGGTCCTCAACAACCTTTAAAACCATCAGCAGTGAGTAAAGGAAAACCATTTCTTATAGAACATTTTTGAGCATTTTGGTTTTTGTAATTCAGGTCACTCCATCCGATCCTCCGTCGCCGATAGGTTTAGTCGTAGCGGTTGTGCTCAGGCTGCAGGGCCTGAGAAAGTGATGTGAAAGTCGCTGGTGGCAGGAAATTGCCTTCGTAATACTTCCAATTTGAAAAAGTTGATAATGACACAGGGAATAGGTCCTGTGGGAACCGGGAGGGTTGAAAATAATCCACCAGTGAAAGAATTGTGAACTGCTGACTTTCGGCATTTAATTGGGACAGAATTACAGGTCATCTTCCTCTATCAATCCCATACATACTCAAAAGGTGATACCATAAAGGAACAGATTATTATTATTTCATACAGTATCTTTTTCTATCAGAGGAAATTAAAAGAAAACAGTCTGTCACATACCAAAATCACGCCGCTGCTTTATAAGCCATGCCTTGCTCTCCAAGCTAGTGTAAATCAGCATGGCTTCTTTTAGTTCAGTGGCTTTACACCGATTTCCACTGGCTGACAAGCTGACCCAGTATTTTTGTGGTGATTAGAGTGGGATATCACTTCATGTTTATCTCTAGGAAAGCTCAAAGTTGGCTCTTGTGCCTTTGAGAAGCTGGATGTATGTGAGGGAATGATGTTTCTTCAAACTCTAAATCTTCAGGGCTTTTTTTCTCTTTTTTTCTTTTTAATAAGAAGCAGGAGGAAGATTTCCTGACCCTCTGAACTATCCCTGGTTTTGAATAGGCTACATGGCATGCCTGTAAACAGAGGAAGAAAGCTCTTATGTGAAACTTCTTAAACTGCAGAGGATGACGGACAGCAAATGGGATGCAAGCCAAGGAACACGACAATTAGCACAGAGAAAGTTTTCAGGGTTTATTCCATCAGTCAGCACTTAAGGAGGCTTTGAAGGGGAAAAAGCATCCTTTTATATATTAATCCACCACTTCTGCACTTTCCCCCTATTCCATGGATTTAGTGCTTAGCTGCTAAATATCTATATGCAGAGCTTTATTAAGAGTTGGTTTACTTTTTCAAAGATTCCACATCCATTAGTTCATAGAGAGAAAAAAGGCAAAATCATTTTGCCTGCTGCAATATCCAGAGTTTAAATGACGATTTACTCTTCCCCAGCTTTTAGTACTTAAAGCTGGGGATGAGAGAAGAGCTAGCATTTCTTGCAATGTTATGTCTGGTCATCACCTTACTGAAGAGTTGGGTTGTGCTACAGATGATAAAGGAACTCAGGGAAAGTAAAGGGAAAATCCCCCACATTTCACCCCCTTCCTCTTCTGTCTTGATAGACTTCATATCTGAAAAGGCACCTTACTGTTCCAAGATAAAATATTTTTTCTTTTCTTTAAAAAGAAAAAGTTCTCTCAAGCAAGAAGTTGGGCAACAGCAGGGAACAATGCCATGCCAGTATTAATTAGCAAATTCCAAGTGAATCATAGTTTGTGCTTAGCGGGGTATGCTTGAAAAGCACGTGAACTTTTAAAATGCTGTGTTGAGCATAATAGTTGCAGCTTATTTTTATGTAATTTTTAATAGGACCAAGAAAGAAAGAGTTACTTTGGAAGGGCATCTTATTCATTCCCTCCATGGCCCTGCTCCCAGGCATTTGTGCTCTTGCCCATCTCTTTATTTGGAGGATGACACCCGCCTTAGCTCATCCCTTTTGGTTCGAGGCCACTACTGGGGGACAGGATTTTTCCTCTAATTACGAGGTGGCATGTGCGATTGTCCACACTGCGCCCTGAATCACCTAGCAGGGGGTGCACTGTGACATGCCACACTTGTCATTTCCATGGCTCTTTGACCCCGAATCTCCAGGACTCCAAAATTTGCCTTCCCCACAGAGGAGCGGTGCTCCTGCCGCCTGCTGCCAGGCTGCCTCTGTGTGCCAGGGCTCCCACCGCTCCGCGGGTCGGTGCCTTCATCTCCCAACTCCCTGCCTCAGCATGGGAGGCAGAACAGAGTAGTGGCTACATATGGCAGCAACTGCAGCGACAGACTCTGATCTTAATTTCAGGATTATTTAGGTTGTGATTGAGCCGGGGCACCTGCCTGTGCAAGGCTCATCAATTCTCTTTGATTTGGAAGACTCTGTGCATTTGTGTCAGACTGTGAACTTCAATTTCAATGCAGAGCTTCGTTGCTGTTTTTCCTCTCTTTCACTTCTATATTGAGTTTAAAAGACACAGGAGTTGAGAAAAGAAATTGGTGCACCAGTACAGGGTAAGCAGTAATGGGAGATTGTGAGCATTCATTCAGGTAGCATGCAAGGAGAAAAAGATGCCCTTGGCGATCTAAGAAACGCCAGCATTTCAGCTCCGAACTTCAGGGTGCTGGTGAATAACAACAGATCAGACCGAGAGCGTCTTTGACCACCTGATCTGCGCTCCCTCAAAGGCTCGGGAAGTCGGCATAGAAAGGTTTCACTGGCTACACTTGAGCGGGCGGCAGAAAGACCGCACAGATAGCCAGGATGTGGCCAGACCAAGCCACAGCCGACTGGGACACGGTGCTGGCGATTCGGCTTCAGAGGGGAGGATGGATGGAACACCCCAGGTCTCCTTTCTGCCACAGGAGAGCAACGCCACCTTCCAGGGGAGAAGCTCTTTCAAGGTGAGTAAGGGCAAGGGAAGACACTGCAATTTTTCAAGGATTATGGTCTAATCACAAAGAATGTTCCAGAGCAGTAAGAAAACTCATACAAGGAAACATTATGATTTTTTTCTAGGCCTGTGTACTTCTTGATCTAGCTGAAGGAAGAGCACTTGCAGGAACCGCTACTAACCCTGTGCGCCTGTTGGCTGGGAGGAGGAAGAAAAAAGGGAAAAAGCAAACACAACCCCCTCCCCATTCTGTACCAGGATAACCCTGCTGCTTGCAGAATGCAGGCTGGGGAAGGATTCAGCCACTCAAATGCACACCGCACAGCGTGGGTTTAACTTAACTCAAACCTGTCCACCATGATTTAGCAAGAACGGCGATTAATTGTGAGATTCACATGTCTCCTTATGCTCTCCCTTACCCTGGCAAACAGA
This sequence comes from Calonectris borealis, assembly GCF_964195595.1. Classification (NCBI taxonomy): domain Eukaryota; kingdom Metazoa; phylum Chordata; class Aves; order Procellariiformes; family Procellariidae; genus Calonectris; species Calonectris borealis. Next base: position 13,904,283 of record NC_134328.1, on the reverse strand, counting down.
ATTGACCGCTCACAGAAAAGCTGGGGGCTACTGCAACCTAAAGAACAACTGCAATGTCCACTGGGCTCCAGAACATTCAGAGCTATTTTAATCAAATTACTATCGATTAGGGACAAACTAGAGTCTATGGAAGTTAATGGACAGATTTCCATCGACTTCAAAGGGCTCTGGAACAGCCTGTAACACAGAAAACAGGCAAGTATCACAATGAGAAAATGCATTTTCGTCTAATCCTAATTGAATGAGATGACAGAACTGTTTCAGCCTAAACTTTTTGAAACAATTTTGCCTGAGACAAACATCAAACATCTCAAACAGTCGAAATCCAGCAAAGTTACCAGTGAATAAGGAAAGAGTCCGACAACAGCAAGTGTGGCCAGCTATGGGTACCAGAGACCTATAAACAGATCTATTAGCTCTACCGACACCCATAGAAGACCTTTACTAGCTTAAGTAGGAAAAAAAACTTGGCAATTTTGTGCATGTATAGATATATACACTAATTTAGTTTTGCTTTCCACTCAAATTTATTTTCTCTAAGAAAGAAGAGATTTTTTTTTCTTTTTCCCTAGAAAAATGTTAGTCTTTAATTCCTCGCTGCAAACATATCATTTGTCCTTTTGTCTTCACAGGACCTAATCATCTTCTCAGAGGCATGAATATGAAATCATGACATAAGCAACTTCTTTAAACTAGCCTCTCTTTTACTGCCTAGAGCATTTCGTTTTCTTTAAAGCAATATATTTATGTGACAGCCAGACATCCATTAAAACCCACAAATCTTAAGGCCTAAGAGGTATAAAAGGGATTTCTTCTTTTATATTTTATAAGGGAAAAATCAGGCCTGAATACTGGGGAGTCACGACTTTACTGACCTTCACAATATCAGGTTCTTCCCAGAGTTGGTGTAATTGAGTCTGTAGAAGAAGTAAGTTTCTTTCCTATTAAAGAAGCTAAACTGAGAGAGTACTTTAAATAGCCTGTAGGAACCAGCAGCACCATATTGTTCTCAACTCCAGTATTACATTTCTCGAGCTTTCATTCATTCAAGAGGTTTAGCAGGTAAACAGATAAATCCCACTTGAAGTCACTTGTGCTGTGCTCGAACGGCAGCGGAGGCTATACTGGTTTTTTTGATCCCACAATAGTTGAGAAAATTTGAGGCAGTAATTAAAGGAAGAAAGATTTGGGGTTTAAATGCTCCATCCTGTCTAGTTCTTTCTTCCATCAACATTCAATGGGACGTTTTGCTCAAATTGTATCGGAATAAGTACCAGAATCCGGCCATATATTTTTTTTTGTTGATAGACAGATGAAGATCCCAACACCACCATTACCGACAGGAGAAGAATGCAAACATCCAACACACATCTAGCTACCAGAGCCCTGACCAGCAGGTCTTTCGGTACAAAAGGTACCAGAACATTGTCCACCAAAGGCTCCCAGCCCAAAGCTTTCCAGACGAACCCTTCCTTCATAAAAACCCTTTGAGAAATACAAATGCAAAGCACAGCAGTAGTTGCTGGGAGCTCTTTCTCCAGCTATGTTGCCATTTTAAACTGCAATGTTCAACCAGGGGAGATGTTGTTTATCACTTTTCTTCGCATTGCTCCCAGCTAAGTGTCACCTCAGTGGTCATCTCGGGGTGTGCAACTGGAGCACTGGCCAAAGTACCTCCACGCTGCTTCAGATAACCACGACTGGGATCGGAAGATATGGTTCAAGCATCTCTTAATGTCCTATTATCTGTGGATCACTGACAGGGTTGATTATAACAGTTTGACATGACCCCAAAGGAGCTGTTACGGTCTATTGTATCAATAGGTACCTAGGGAGCCTTTAATCCGCAGATGCATGTGTAATAACAGCATACTAAAAACACAGTATTTTTTTTTCTTAAAAGTTGCTACTGCTAAAGCAGTAAAAAGAAGCAAAAGTAATGTTCACTGTAAAAATAAAAGCCCTGTCATTTTTCACATGACGAGCACAAAAAAGTCTGAAACCCAAGATTTTTCCACTTTCAGTTGTAATATAAAAATGATCCAAAATGTTTATGCCAGGAGACAATTTGGAATGACTTGTTTTCCTGCTGAGCTATAATCTTGGTCAGCAGGAATGCTACTGATGTGACTCAAACTGTACTGCTGCTGTAGTGTGAAGGAAAGAAGGGGTGAACTGTCATAATTCTTAAATTAGCAGAAATGTTTTTTGTGTGTATGATGTGTGAAAGTATGAAAATGAGCGTGGGGGAAAACTGTTTGTTTCCCTTGGAAACTGGTAGATGGATTTGATTAAGAAAAGTCTACTTCCACGTTAGGTTCTCATGAGGTTCCTGGATACTGCAGAGACAGGCGTGGTGTGAAGGCACACATACAATGATACTGTTTTAGCAACAGAATTGAAATGAAACATAGAATATACAATTATCACTTATGAAGTCATAGGCTCTTGTTTTTTTCAGAGCAGATTCTTTCAAAACACTTATTTGTGCAGTGAGGTCTGTGAGATGCCGTATACCCAGAGCACAGAGGCATTAAAATTTGTTTTCCCGGAAAATGCTGTTAAAAAATGATTTGCTTAAAAAGAATCCTGTTTACAGGAAAGGAGTTAGAAGATGCTTTGGAAACATTTGATTGCTCATTCTTGAAGCAGTATCTTTTTGCAGATACAAGATAGTTTTGAAAAAAGGGTATAAGGTACACAAACACCCAGGATCTCTGATGAGAAGAACGCCGACTGTTCAATCCTATTCCCCTTTAGTCCTGACATAGAAACACATCCACAAGAAGTTTTGCAAGAGAATAAACATCCATTATGCTAGCAATTAAATCCTTACTTGTACCAGGGTCTTAATGTTTCCACTGACAGTCGTGACAGAAGAGTACCACTATCTCCTGAGAATTTTAATGAAAAATTCTTGAATGTAGAACTGCACTTGTGTGACTTGGCACGCTTCAGTCCCCAGGTCTTCAGGGGAAAAAAAAAGGCTGGGTTACAAACCCCATACGATAAACAAACATTTGACAGTATGTTTCAAAACATTATTTAAATAGAGACTTCTGTTCAAGTTATTAATGCCTTTAATATGGATTCTCATCTCCTCTTCTCTTTTTATTACTTTGTGTGTCTTTCTGGTTATTTAAAGAGTTGTGAAAAGAGCTGGTCAGCACTTCAGAGCTCCCACTGCTCATCAGCGACAGATGCCGACCATAAAGTTAAAGCCAACACAAAAAAAAACCCAACCCAGAATCCTTTTTTCTTCTCTCAGGCAAACACATCCATACCTCCCTGTCCTGCTCCTCCCAGCTTCCTACCGGAGAGCAACACCAAGCCAGCACTGGCTTGTTTTAACTCAGAATATGGGAGCACCAGCTCTTTCCAACTATTAAGCACTGTATTACCTGGACCAAATCTGCTGTCCCATCAGCTCCCGGGGGAGCATTGGAGAAGCCCATAGAACATCCTGCATCCTCAGAAGATGAATCTGCAGGTGCTTGAGCAGCGTGTGCCCCCTCCCTCACACTGCGCTGCCCTTTCCTCGGGGTAACAGCTGGCTTTGACAGCCTGTGTTTGATGCCGTGGATATCACACACATGGGAAAAGGGTCACGGTTTCCAAATCATCTGGTGGAGTAATGGGAGGAGACAGCTGCCCAGCAGCGAGAGCCAGAACATCTCTGGGCTCTGACATCGTGTCAGGACTCTGGGACAGTCAAAAGAAAACCAGAGCTCTCCCGTGCCCTGAAACATCTGGTCATCTACATCAGACCAGTGGTGGTGTCAGATCGTGCCAAATGCATCTGGGCTTCCTTCTCGTTTGCTTCATCTTCCGCACCTTCGGCCTGAACTAATTCAAAGCACGGATCAGCTGGTGAATTTTTAGTGATCATGAAAGCTGGGACCATTAAACACAGGCAGAACGGGACAGATACAGTCCAAAGGTAAAAAACTTCAGTCCTATCTTCTAATATACCTACTGTCCCAGGCCCTCTTGGTAACTTAAGAAACTTCTTATCCTGACATGCTGAATGTTTACGTAACATTTTTCACATTAACAACACAGCAAGGAAATAAAGAGCCAGACAGTTCATGTTCATGAGTAAACTATGTATACAAGGAGAGCGAGAGACCTAATCCATCTGGAGTCTGAAATCAGATCTCGGGGATGCTTTAGATTATTGCCCTACAGGATGCCTAGAGTTTTTATCTAACTTAATGGTTTTCCTAATACCAAAATGCTACTAATGAATAATATGGCTGGATGAAAGAACTTTTATAAAGTCACTTGCAACCGGATTAAGCGTATCAAGATGTTTTCTTTGATATTGCCTTGTCAGTTCATATCAAGTGACTCTTCCATGCTTTCATGTCAGGTAATTCCCAAGAAATTCATGGCTACAATCTAAAATAAATGTGTGACTTTCAAATCAGCGAGAGCTGAATGATAGGAATTTTAAATTGCTGGGATAAAACTGCTAGCTACTTCATAACACTCATGCTGCTTCCAGATTTAATACCTGCCTTTTCAAACACTATCAATTCACTTAATATGTCAGTGGGGAATAACATTACTTTATTTTATTTTCCTTTACAAGGATCATGAACCATTTTCTCTTACAGAAATGTACCAATTACCCACATGCCAATTGTCCCAGACATGCTCTGATCTTACAGCGTGGACATTCAGTTCAGACGCACACAAAGCTTTCTGATGCTACAAAAGAACCACCATGGGCTAAATTCAGGACTGATGAAAGCAGGCAAATTTCTGCTGACATCAATGGAACCGCACTCCCCAACGCAGGTTCTGAGTTTTGCCCTCTGCCCCAAGAATCTGACAAATGCCGATGGAAGTCAGAAAGAAACCCTTCATGTGAAAAATACCCAATTTAAGGAATTAGTGGAGCACAGCCATAAAAAAAGGGGCTAGAAATAAGAGACTATATTGTTCCGCTTATGCTGGGATAGGCAAGTTATGTCTTACTCCGCCAGCTGGGACACTCGAGGACGGGGAATTACCGCTGGGGCAAGGCAAGCGGTGTTTGTCCTGCTCCCTGCCCTCGCGGGATCGCTTGGCACGAGGAGCGCAATGGGAAAAAGGGAGCCAGTCTCCAGGAAAGGCCGTGTTCAAGGAAACATCGAGGGGTCAGGTAGGCGCGGTGGCACAGCTTGGCCACTCAGCGTGTAGCGCTGGATGCAATGTCTACAGGGCACAGCGAGTTAGCGCCAGAACTGGAAGCCGTGTATCTAAGCCTGCCCTCGCTAATTGGTCCTGCTGAGAATTTGGGTACATTAGCCAGGGCAGAGTGCCACACTAATGAAGCTGTACTGCTTCTGGGACCGGGACTGGTAGCTCAGTAGGACACTGCCCTGTGCTAGGCAGGCTGTCCAGGCTGCTCACGGCCACCGCGGCTGCCGCCCCGCGCTGTGTTGACATACCCTGCGACCGTGCCACCGGGAGCTCTGCCTCCTGCAAGCGCCGATGGTAAAACAAGCTCTGACCGGATAAAGGAGCTGCGTTAATCTGAAGCTGCGTTCACTGACCACATGCCAGAGCTACCAGCTTGCTTTACCTTTTGCAGGCTCCTGTGGAAGAGACGGGGCACTGCACTTTGATCTTCCCAAAGCTGGCAATGCTGGGAACTCTGCAGCAGGTCCCTGCCAATTTATTCCTGGTAATGAATTGTCCCACTGTTTCAGCACTGTTTACAGTGATTTATTCAGAGTATATCTGCATATACATTATATATGCAGCTCTCACCAATGCTTGGTAGCCTTATTCTGCATTGATTGGGATGTGCTGGGAGATATGCCAAACATAGTTAGCAGAGTGTATCACATTTACTTCGACGCATTTACCTTGAACTTACCAATGCCTTTCAGCAAGGAATACTCACCTGTCTTGCTCTTTTGAGAGCTATTAATAAAGCTCCAGTTTAGGACTTTCCTGCTATACCATTGATGCTAACGCAGGTTACAGACACAAATACCATTCTCGATGGACTGATGAGCTAACTGTGATATCCTAAGCATTGGGGGATATCAGCTCAAAGAAATAAACAGTGTTTTTTAGATTTCAAATGTTTTTGAGATCTAGGTGACACATTAAGAACTGAACTGTAGAAGCCAGCATTGCAAAACCAAAAGTGCTTTGCTCCTGGGGACTGTGCATTGCACGATATTCCTCAAGGGTAAGACATGATGGGATCCTCAGACTGAAGCCATCACAGAGCTATGGTCAAAGCTTTGGGCTCACATGGTGCTCTTTACCCCAGCAAGGTGTCCTGCATCTGGCAGCCCAGTTTTCTGATATCCGCAAGAACAAATGTTACTCTTCTGTAAAATTTGCTTCAAAAACTGAAAGGTTAAAAACAATTGGGCAGACTTCCTCAAGAAACAGGGCTAAAACCAAATCACACTAAAATGATTCCTCTGATTTCCACATGTTCAGATGCCTCACACTGACCAGCCTGACTGAGCTGACCGTAAGCTTGTGAGCACCTCTCCAAAACCCCACGTTACCAATCGTGCTGGAACAGCTCTCGCCGAGTTGATCTGACCCCCATTTGTAAGGCTGGTATAACGTTCAGATGGTTCATGGAGCAAAACCATAATGTGAGCCCAATACTGAACCAGACTATACATTTGTGTGATACAAATGGCAGGGAAAAATTAGGAAGAAAAGATGGGAAAGAAATCAGTCACAGCTGCATGATAAAGAGAAAGATCTCACTGTACCTGCAGACTGTAGTGTAAAACTTCTACAAGCCAGTAGGAAAGATACTCATGAGCATCAGACACATCTAATAGGAGGTATCAAAAGCAGATACCAAACAGGATGCAAATAATGAAAGAGAGAAAAATGTGCAGTAAGAGAATAACGATACTAAAAATGGTGTTTTGTATCTCTTGGACCACAAGGAACAATTTAATTTGCACTGACCTTCAAGAAGCAGTCACAAATTTGATTTTAAATAAGCAGGCTGCGGTGTTAGTGCTCATTCACAGAGCAGAATCCTGCTCGTCTCTTCTTAGCGGCGGTTGAAGATGAGGGATCGAGGGGCAACCCCCTCCTGAATTTTTCAGCTGTTCCTGGCAGACCCAGGGCCAAGTGATAAACCCCACAGCACTGCAGGAGCCAGGGACGTGTCACGGCTGACTTGTTCTCCTACAACCCAGTTGTTTCATGGCATATTCCTTTTTTTAACAGGTTGCTCTAGTATTGATTCAAATCAGTGAGAGCTGTGTTGCTCCCCCAAAGGGTTTGAGTGTTACATAGGAAGAACATTTCAAAAGACCTGATCCTCCTTATTTTTCACACTTATTCCCAAAGACGCAACCTGAGAGAGCTTGAGGCTTCCTCCGTATTCCTCCCTTTTACTGCTATACCTTAAAAATATTTCAAAAAGTTATCCTCGGTTGGCAGTAGCATATTGGGCAGCCGAATTTCTCCATGTAAAATCAGCTGGCAACCTCTCAGCATGGGCTTCCTCGGACGAGTGCCCTCCACGCAGGCTGGCAGCCCCCACGGCCGCCAGCCAACCTCCCAGGGCTTCTGCTTGGACGGGGCCCTTCTTTGTTTTATTGGTTTTCATTTCGTTTTCATTTTAATGTGACGGTAAAAATTTTATCTGATAATCTAAACAAGGTAATAATTTTGCGCTATAAAAGTGCCTGTCTTCCGTTGATACTGCCACCATCATATATTGGAGAGTAATATTTGCAACATTATACAAAATTGTTATTCTATTAAAATGATAAAATGGCAGTGGTTTTATTACATGAGTGATTTTCCAGGCACTGAGATGGCCTTTACTGCAGACAAGAATAATAAACACATTATTCACCAACACATTAGGGAACAATCCTGTGATTTTGGAAAACAGTTGTAACAAACAAGTAAGTTATTATAGCGACATGCTCAGGAAACGTAGCCCCAAATCTTATCTACTGTAACTAAACACTGCTAACAGCCAGGGACTCTGCCTCCTTTGCACTTCACCAGTTTGTTCCCAAGAAGTTGGCAAATAGCAAGACAGACACTGAGAATTGTTCACGCACTTTTTGCAATCCCATCTAACCCAGGCCTTGGGATTTTAACCCTTTAGTCCTACTGAAGTCTTAAGGATTTACCATCTGCCGCTGCAGAATCCACGAGGATGAAGAAGGGGAGAGGATTAAATTAATTAACAAATTCTAATCCTAAAACAGTGTTGGCCATGTTAGGGCTCTTTGAATTCTAATGAGGATTTAAAGTAACGCTGACTACTTCCCCATTAAAAAGGAGGCAAATAATGTCACATTATCACATCCCCAGCCTCTGCCCACCCTGCACAGCACTCGCTGAGCGTTTTATCTGACGGGGGCTATTACAGGGATCTTTGGTTATCCACGGCACCTTCCCAGCCATGTCTGCAACCAGGAGCACAAACCCATCTGCACAGGTCAGAGCTATGTCAGGCTGTGGCTTGAAAACATTATCAAGGTTATATATATTACTGTACATCCTCTAAGTGTTTTACAAGGTAATCCTAAATCAGGCAATACAACCTGATATATCTGACGGGCAAACAGACCTCGGATTTTATTCCCTCCTCTTCACTAACTCAAATGGACTTGCATCCATTGCCACCCAGAACTGGCCGACAGGTAATGTGCGTCTTCAGGTAATGGATGGGAAGGTCAAAACAACATAAATACGCATGTTTGAGATGTCTCAGGTCACCAGTGACTCCAGTTTAATACCAGAACACAGCGAACACAACATGGGAAGGCAAAGCAAAGCAGGGAGAGCTTCAGCAGGGAAAACACAGCATTCACCTCATAACATGTTTTGTTCTTGTCATAAAAATCAAGCATGGGATGAAAATCAGACCATCGCTTGCACGTAAAATGATGTCTACCTACATGCAATGCAGTGATGTACAGCATGCCCTCTCTGCAGCATGCGACGTTACCATGTGGAATAGAACAACAGTTCACAGACCCACACGCCACTAAAAGTTCTCGACTTCTTGGGGGAAAGTGCAAATTTAAGCCATGTTGGGAAGGGAATTTCACCGGGGACCCGGGCCCTTTGCGCTGGGAAGCAACTTTGAATTTTCTGACATTGTTGTGAATTTGGAAAGGAAACATATGGAAACCAGATGATATATTTCACAAACTGCCAAGCAGATTTTGCGTGGTTTTAGAGAACATGTACTCCAGGGAGTGTCCACAGCAACTTGATGGTCTTGATGGCTAACATTTGTTTTGCATCTTTATGCAGAAGAACCGAGACATGATCATTCATCTGTCTCGTGTTTCCATACAGGTGCACGCTTCCCAGCCATGCTAGAAGGACAGATGTTGCTAGCAAATGCCTTTTAAAGCAAGGAAAATTACAGGAGGGAGGGGAGAGACTACTCAAGCGGATCAGAGGTTTGGACTGCTCTCTCTCCCGGAGAGCCCCTGTGGGCAATGCAGATGCGCTGGCTGCAGCAATCGCTCCTTGGAGCACGGGGTCTTTATGGAAACCGTACACTACACTGCAAATGAAATCAGTTTTCTTATTAGTCTCCATAGTGGAATAACAAACTACAGAATTCATAATATCTAGGGACCAGTGGCTACATTTTGATTTTCAAGCTTTTGCAACCTCTGTGCGCAAACAAACTCTTCAAAACAAATGCAAATTTGGCAGTTTATGCAACAGTGAAAGCCACTTGGGGGGATTAAATGCTGATGTACTATCAGCTGAGAAAATGAGTAACCCTGAAACACAGAACTAGAGCTCCAACATTTGTATATTGATCTCTATAAACTATTGCTGCAAGTAGATTCTGAAGGACACCAATTCCCTAGTTTTTAAGCCTTTTTTTTTTTTTTAGGTAGGAAGAAGCTGACGAGATTTGACTGTTTACATGTCATGAATCCCATTTTCACAAGCTGACCCTGAGTTTTAGAAGCACAGCCAGTAGCATACAACTCCAGATTACGTTATTAATATGTACCGATACCAAATCTACCAAAGCCAATGGGAACCTTTGAGGCCCTGTCAAAAATTAAGCCTGTAGTATTTTATTCACATTTTGGTGCTTGCTTTAGAGGACTGATTCACTGCACAATGTGATACATTTGCAGATATTCCTCCATCTCTGCAACCCGAAAGAGGTAACGGGTGATGAAGTTGTCTGAATCTGGACCAAACAGAGTATTTGTTCTTTTCTAAGGATGGCTCACCTGCTCATCAGGATGAGAACACGCAGCTGCCAGCGGGCTTAAACACATCATTTCAGAAACTACAGAAAAACTTAAGCAACAGAAACCTGAATCCCATTCAAATGAGCCTGTCTCCTTTGAGACATACTGCTAGCCTAGCAAGAATAAAAAACAACTTTCCCTTCTGTACATTGTGCTTCAGAATACTGTTATCTTTAAGACATTTTGTTCACTTCTTGAGAAGGCCTTATCAGGGAGGCACAGTATGTTATAAAGACTAAGTAACCATGCACCCAAAGTGTGTGTGTATGTGTGTGGGTACATATCCACTGGCAGAACTAAAACAGATTTAAAAATACTTCCACATAGCCAAACAAAGCTGGAAGACAGGCTGGTAATAATATGTGCATTCCAAGTAGACTACACACGGTGGGGGGTTTAAAGCATTCATATAAATTATACCAATCAGCACAGAAAGGAGGAAAAGAAACACTGAGGACATCAAATATGACACTTCTCTATAACTGATACACGCAAGTACTAAATCATGGCAAAACAATGCCGTAGAAAACAGGGACTAAAATGTCATCCTAAAATGAGTTCCATCTTCAGCTTTGCTGCCTCTGTAAATGCATATGATCATCTTAATGATGTATTTTGAGGAGACATGATAAATCACAGAGTTAAAGGACCCCATGGAATGTGAATACATGTGGAGATTTTCTTCTGGAGGAAAAAACATATTGCAAATGAACTGGAGTACTGCATATTGCAGAGATTTTTTTAATTGTGTGATTAAACATGGACGTTCAACAGCTTGTGGGGTGTGATAAGAAAACGGGTTTGTTAAACTCTATGCAACCTGCGCATGGGATAAGGTGGTTCTGGAGTGCCTGACCTACATGCCAGGGAAGCCGGCACGACAATGTTTTGTTAGGAAATCTCCAGTCATGGTGCCTTGGGACAAGGGAATTAGAAAAAGAATTAGGATAATCTTTCCAGGCAGAAGATTTAAAGTCTGCTACAGTTATTCTCGATCGATCCCCAAAAGATTGCCAAGAAGTGTGTATCTTAAAACTGCTGCTAATTAGGAGGTTTTAAGACACTTATAAAATACCTTCTGCTTGGCTTCTAAGGGAAAGCATTTAGACTAGTAGTATAAAGAACAAAACAGTCATAAAATGTTATTTGTAGCTTCTATTATATTACCATTACACTATATTATCACCAGCACAGTTACATACCTAACATAAAGCCATTTAATGAAATGTTTGAACTTTCAGGAGACCTACTGGTAACCTTCTTATTTTTAGCAATGGGGATGACATTTGTTGTTTGCTGCAATACAAACAATAATAATTACACATTGAGATGCTAATGGGGATGAAAACTAATATTTAGTGCTGCTGTCTGTTCATGACCATGCACACAAATATACAGAATCCAGGATTAGTAATGTAAGAGATTTTTCGGTTGTGTTTTTCTTGGTGGTTTTTTTTTTTTTTTTTTTTTTTTTCCCCCCTGTATTGGATGCTTTTTAAGTTTACATTAGAGGCAGCGACAGACAAGCAAGCAGGCTGCTTAAATTGAACGCACACGGGCAGACTCAATTCTGCAAACTGGAGAACTCAATGTTCTTTTCATTCCTGTAAGAATGGTACAACTTTTAAAAAGTTTTCACGATCCATTTGCACTCTATGCATTATGGCTGTTTTAAAACATGTATTTGGAATACGTTGCATCTAAATGCAAGCTGTGATGTTGTCTGAACATCGATTTTTTTAGCCTGTAAAGACGGCTAATCTTGCCTGGCCAAATTACATGATCTTTAACTATTCCTTAAAGAAAAGCTAACGAAAGCCCATCCCAGACAATTACTTGAGATGTTAATATGAAAGGTGAAAAAATAATAAAAATGTTCCCTAATTTTTTCATGCTTTTGCTCCCCCTTTGTGTTATTTGCACTTTCCTCCTTGCTGCTTGCTGGTCTGGGTTTCATTAGTCAGCCATAGGCTTCTGCTTTTCAACTTTGGCATCAAAACTTGAGTTCTGTGGGATGGTTATAGTCTTTGGTATTCATGCTACGTGAAATACCACTCACAACAACCAGATGTGAGAAAACATTCAGAAATAATATAGGTTGCCCCAAGAATTGATTTGTGTGGGGTTTTTGTAGATGATTTATTATATTTTCTGTTTGTTTTCTGCAATGGTTCACAGAAATAGCTTTCTTAAGACTTCTGTAAATGGAAAAGAAGACTTGCAGCTTTAGGTAAACAGAATTACACCTGATCACAACGCTATTACAATGTCCCATTTCTAGCAAGCGAAGAGGGTGCAGACAGCAGGTCTGACTTGACTTTCCATTGGAAAGCTCAGCTACTCTGACGTCTTTACGTCTCTTTTTAACATGTTTTCTCATGATAATTTAGGATTAGCAGCTTTGAGAATCAAAACTGAGAACAAAGTTTCTTGAGCTTAAATTTAATTCTGCCTTGAATCTGATCCAATGCCTTCGTACATTCACCAACCGTGCCATAAAACATCACTGAGTGGAGGATCACTGAGTGATCTTTAAGTTTTGCAGGTTTTTTTCTTGTTAAAAAATGAGAAAGATTAAGAATTATGTGGCCTCAGCACATTTCAAAATATTTGACTAAGGGTTTAATATTACAGGATTTATCCCTTCTCAGATCCACTAAAGCGATTGTGCTTTAATACTGAATCACTGAAATCACCTGGTATATGAGAGGGACTGGGTCAACTCTTGGTCATGAAAAAGCAGTAAGATTGACAAGCATTATTATAGCGTGCCAGTGACTTACAGGTGTGCTGCTGGCTTTGTTTTAGAGACCACTAGAGTACAAAAAGAAAAGAAAAGGCCCATCAAACACTAAAAAAAATAGCACACACATGTACGAGATATCAGTCAACTCACATGTAACAATTTACTGATCACCTGGACTGTAGCCATAAATTCTGGGGCAAACCTCTCCTCCACCTTCATCCAGAACACCCGTGTGTCCCAACTCCCTCCTTCCCTCCCTCCCGCTTTGTGGCTATTTCCCGCTATCTCTCCCAGGGGTGACATTAGCATTAGAAATGTCACTGTGGGCTCAGCTTATTCCACTTGCACAGTGAAATACTCCTTATAGAGTGTCTGTGTGCAAATAATGAGAGTGCAGTAAATTCCCACTCTATCTTACCGCACACTCCCATTTGATCTGTGTTAAGCTTTTAGCCACAATATAGGAAGTAAATCTCAGAACAGCCATCCCCTCCCCTTGGAGAAATGACCAACCCGCTACAAGACATGGAGGAAGCTGCTCCCTCTGCAGCCTCCCTAGATGTTTAGCTCTGTGCACCCCAGGAGCACCACTCTGCCTCTAAGCAGATGGGAGCCCTGCGGTGCTAGGCGTGAGCTGGGGATGGGTTATGACAAATACGTGACAACTTGATCCCGAGGCAGCTGGGGACAGGAGGGAGATTCAAGCAGGAGCTGGGAGTCTATCTGGAGGAACCTATTTCAAGTTGGATCAAGGCTGACCCCATTCCCAGTGGTCATGCACTGAAGACTGTAGTACAGAAGAAGGGAAAAAAGCAGAATGCTGGATCTGCTAGCAGGAGACATTGCTATGTATTAGGGGGAAGCCATAGGAGAGAAAGGGTGAAATTCAGAGGGAACACTAGCTTTCTGTGAAAAGGATTAATGCAAGAAAGCCATGGGTTTAAAATAGCCTAATTGACCCAAGCATAATGTAGTTCACAGTCACATGGTGAAAGTCAGGCAGTATTTGAATGCCTCCTCATCATTTAATATAACATTTCTGGTAATAGAATATTTAAATCCTATTTTATCAAAATCTCATCACTCAAGTGTAGGAGCCTTTTCCATTGCTGGAGCATACAGTGTTATAAATTCATGAAGGTCGTAATTATGAGCAGCTTCAACACTGCAAATGTGTTTGGCAAAGATATTATGCCCTTTCTAAACAAGATTTGAGCGACTACAGCACACATTCAGAGTTACAGGGGTTTTGCTTTTCATGTCCCTTGCAAGCAGCAGACTGGTCGCTTTTCCCTGAGATTCCCGCTCAGACAGAAATGTCCCGTAGCCAACCCCAAAACCACCACTGCCAACCTCAACAAGCAGACACAGAGGAACACTCCTCCTTTCTCATGAAACCAGAGAAGTAGCGTGTTCAAATCCTTATTTAATTCAGCCATTTCACATCTGAATAATTAGTCAGGCAAGAGATCATTTCCCAGGATACAAGGACTGATTACCTGTAAGTGCGACTCGAGCTTCCCCAGACCAGTGCTGCAGGGGACTTGGCGGCCGCAGCACAGCCGCGGCAAGCTTTCCTCTCTCTCAGGAGAGAACACTTTTTTTCCCCTCCACTTTTCTTTTTTTGATAGGGAAACTGCTTCTCTGCCCAGATCTAAAACGAGGATGTCCCTCCAGAGCCACCGCTGAGCTCAGTGTTTTCAGGCAGCGCTCAGATCTGAGCCGACCTCGGGGCTCCCGGGTCCCTTCCCGGCAGTGACTATTTAGCTCAGCCCTTCCTTGTGGTGCCGGGATCGTGCAACGCTCTGCTCAAAGTTGGACATCTGAGCACTGCCTGAAATACTGCAAAACGCAACGCTTGTTACAGATCCCACCGCGACCAGGTTTGCTCGCACACTGGAACTGACGGAAATATCAAGTGCGCATAATGGGCCATGGCTGTCACTCTGTAACACCTGGGCGGTCTAAAAAAGATTCAGTTTGGGCAGTTGAGCTGCTCTGCATTTATGTTATAAGAAAGGAGATGAAACTCCGGCGACAGTTTTATACAGGGCTGGCTCTGAGCAGAAGGCTGCTGCGTTGGGAAGCCGGTTTGTGAGGCTGTGACAAAAACAACTCTGCTCCCTCTGGCCTCATTTAGCTATTTCTAAACCTTGGAAAACCAGTCTGGCTACTGTCACTGTTACCACAAAAGAGGAAAAAAACCATAAATTGTGAAATGGTAGTGCCAAAGCCCAGGACAAGCATTTCCATGCTCATCCATCTTTCCCTGCAGGAAGATGGCTCAGCACCTCCCGGGCTCTCCGTCCTCTTCCCAGCTCCGTCCCCTCTCTTGCGGCAGGAGCAACCAGACACTTCAATTCACCCACAGCGTTGGGAAGCCCTGAGCTGGCTCTAGTTTAGTAACCTCCTTAAAGGAGGCGGCAGGTTTGTTTGGGAAGAAAAGTTAAAAAATGCTTGAGAGTTGTATTCTTTAGCCAAAGCTAAAATTATTTTCAAATAGGATGAGTTGTTCTTTCGTAGGGAAAACTGACCAAGAAGTTGAAGTCATCTGCATAAAATTCTAAGGCAAATCAGTGGTGGAGTCAAGATTACATTCACAGAGATTAAGATTATACCTCTTTTACAGTCCTGTGCTTTGTGCACTCGAACCTGTGCATGAATAAAAAGTGGCCACGCATTCTTCCATGCTCCCCAGTCGTTCTTTGTGACCCAGGCCAGGCAAGCCAGCCAGCGGCTCTTTCACCAAGTATTCCCTTGGGGAACGTCACTTGGGAGCCTCTCGGAGCTGCCCTCTGACACACTCCACTGCAAACAGTAAATCCTTCCATTTCATCCCGCAAGTAAAGCTCTCACTCTCCGCATGCTGTTTTCTGCTGAGCAGTTTGCATACTATGGCACACCTTGGTACCCAGATCTCATCAAATCAAAATGTGCTCGGCCCCATCGACTGTACCGGTGCCTATCACAAACAACAACACTTCAGTTCATGCTCAGGCAACCGAGTTCATCCACCAGTCACACACTTGAAACAGCCCCTGTATCTGGGTTTACACAGGAAAAGAAAAATGTAAGTCCACATGTTAGCTGAGAAGTTAATGTCTACTATTTGGCATTACACAGCACGGTAAATTAGATGCATCTTCATAACCTATTTATTTTACCAAATGTTCCCTTATGTTCAATAAAAACATAATTTTTATACAATCCTAATGGCAAATTCCAACAATTTCCAATTCTACAACTGCTCTAAGACTACTGAAATCAGTGGCAATTCTCAAATGAGCAAACCACAGTTGGACTGGATCCTAACTGGATATTTATTTAATATCATTTGTCTCGTGGTTATCAGAAAGAACTGTTTTTATTTGAAAAGGTTCATTGCTAAATAAACCAGATACGGTAGGATTTGACTGATTTCCCTGCTAACGTACCTAGTAAGCTTGATACGGTACAGTGTCAGAAGTGACCACCCTTTCCATTCAGATCTTAACTTTTGCACACAAGTGTCAGGTATATAACTTTTCTATTTCTACCATCAATGATAAAATCTGTCATGAAACACAATGAGAAATCATGTTTAAGATAAGAAGATCTGCAGAGGTAAAAGGCAGCATACATAAAAGCTACCGTACTTGGTTTTTTTCTTCGTGGTCATGACTTCTAGGTTGCTTTCCAGCAGGATACATCCTTAAAAGCCTTTTGTTCACATTCTTTATTCTCTTACTCGCAAACATTTAACAAGAATCAAAGCCAACCAGCCATACAAAGAACATAGCCAAAATGCTCAGATGCAAATAAAGGTTTGAGATATGTATTTTTTAATAATCAAAGCAAGCTTCTCAGGTCTGAAGTACAAAATTCTAGAAGAAAAAAACCCAAACCTTTGGTATCTAGCTATAAATGTTGGGCAAGTAAACAAGCCTGGGACACAGGCTGAGCAGTAAATATTGAATTATACAGAGCCCTTGATTAATATTTATGTTCACGCTCTAGATAATTTAATATAATCAATCAGATCTGCACTTTTAAGACAAAATTATGAACATGCTTTTCACAACTGGTCTCTCTGCTGAAAGAGGTTTTGTGAAATGAAAATATTCCACAGTTAGAGCATTTTGCTTATATAAAAGTGTCCACAGTATCGAACTCTTCTCATCAGAGATGGAAGAAAATTCAATCTAGCAAAAAAAAACCCCAAACAACATGACCTGTTTGATTAAAAAAAGGAATACTTCCATCCAACTTGCCTTCCCCAAAATAAAGATGTCTGAAGCATTTTATTTTCTTCCCATTACAAAAGAAATGCAAACCCAGAAACTTGGGAAACTCTCGCTGTGGTGGAATCAAGGATGCAGAGATGCAATAACACGCTATGAGGAACCTGTTCCCGGGGAAAGGCTGCTGCACCGTGAACTGGTGCAGTACACGGGGAACTGGTTTAGCATTCAGAAGGGGCCATGCGCACAGACCATGGCACGTCCCTTGGTGATTTCTGAACAATTTGTGCTAGGATTGGGTGTGCATTTCGGACAGGCATTCTCCCAAAGATGGATGGAAAATTGTGTGGTGGGATGAAATGATTCAGGAGGGACTAGGAAAGGCGGAGAAGGTCTCCATTTAACCCTTTCTTTGTAAACCACTACCTCCAGCCTGCACTAAGCACAACCACTGCAATTTTATTAAAGTGGCTTTTTAGAAGGCTTTTGTATCTATAAACTTAGCAGAAGAAAATTCCAAAGAAGGAAGAGCAAGTTGTTATACTAACAAGACAAAAACCAACATAACCCACTGAGCTTTAGAAGCTGAAATCAATCGAAGCCTTTCCATTGACTTCAGTGAGAGCTGGATCAGGATTTAAAGAGATTACAATTCTGAAGTTCATCTCTGTTGCAGTTCAGAATTTTTCTTTTGTTTCACATCACATTAAAGATTCAGCATTTCTTTTCCTAATGCTCTGAAATATAGCATGATCTATAAGAGAACAGAAAACAGAACTAAAGGGGAAAAAAACCCTCCTACACCTCATTAAGATCTAAAGTTTGTCCTTAATGTGCCTATGAACTCAAAAATGAGTGTCTAAATGGAGACATTTTTTTCTGCTACAGGGTAAAGTGATTATAAATGTCTCTTTGTGCAAAAGCTTAGTGGTATTTTATGCAGCTGGCACTGCAGAGTTTGAAACAAATCCAAGAAAACAGATTGTATCTTTAAGGTTAGAAATCAAACTTTCCATTGCTGGAGTGCACATTTCCTGGTAACAGGCTAAGCCCTGACACCAGAAGCTATGCAAACGGGATCTCTGCTGCTACGTTAAGTGAAGTGTATTGCTGTCTTTATTCCCTATGGCCTTTTTATCTATTCATTCAACTCCCAAACCATCATTAAGTGGACATTATAAAGTAATTTTTTGTAGTTTTCTGTTTTGTGTATTTCTTACCATTTTTTCCTAATGCCCATTCAGAAACCTGCTAGACATCTTTTCCTTAAGCTTTTTAGCCTACATTTTCCTATAGACCTGCAAACACCATAGGTGCCTTTGTCAATCAGCAAAAGCAGTAGCTTCAATTTACAGGTAGAAATATCCCATAGTGCTAAATCTTAGCTACAGTAAACCTCACACAAGAATAGAGAAATCCCACATCCACATACCGCGATTCTTCTCAGGCTTCGGAGGCATTTCAATGCCAAGCTCATATTTTGTGTACGTTCTTTCTGACTGATTGAATTGACTCTCAAAAGCTTAAGAAACCCCGTATAACCATATAATGAAATCCCACCTTGCCTTCACTTCCAAATCCTGCTCTCGCCCAGGGCTTGTGAGACAGGACTGGCCTGCAGGACTGCTGGGAGGTCACTGCTGCTGGGCACGGCGGGAGCAGGCAGGCGGACTCCTGGGATGGAGCAGCCCCAGGAGCAAGGAGCTTACTCTCCACCCCTCAAGCAATCCGCGCTCAAGCCATTTGGTGATGTGTAGGTTAAAAGCAGCCTCTCAAAGTTCATTTGACTCCCACACAGACCACGAAGTGGTCTGCTCTCCGCCTGATGAACAACGACTGGCAGCTGTGTTCTAATTTGAGCTCCCGACTAGTCCTAATGAATAACCACATGTACAGCATGGGCCACAGAGAAAGGATTGGTCTCCTATTCCTAGCTAGAGGCAGATGAGGAAAAATCCTATTTTTGGCTACAATTGCCGTTTGATCTTCCACAAGCAGCCCTGCTTCTAATAAAACTCCACACTCAATTGCGCTCAGTGGGGACACCGCAGTGAAGAGCGGAGGGCATGGAAGATGCAGGCTTGGAGAATGGTAAATGAGTCTGTGAACCAGCTGGATTTATGACCCACAGTTTGATCCAAAGTGGTTTGTGGCCAGTAATTCCTGCCGGTACTGTACAGTACCAGCTTTTAGCTCGCTCCGTGCTACTCCTGCAGATGAGGGGAATCTATTCTTTCCAAGATCTGCGATTGCTGAGGAGAAACTTTGTCTGTGCTGTCATCTCACCTCTAGATCTTGATCAGGTGCATCCAGCACGGGTACAAAGCATATCCTCCGCCTAGGCACACATAGCAGGGAGAGATTATACTCTTGCAGCGCGCTGCTATTAGTATTCCTTACATATTTGTAAACGTCTGGGTTCAGAGAGTGTGTCAGGTTAATACATAGCTCTGTGACTAATATCACTGGAGTCGACGGGAGCAGCTCCATGATTACAGTCTGACTCAGTACAGGTAGCAGAGCCGGCTGCACAGCCCCAGCCTGAACTTGCGGGATGCCCTCGCGGGAGCATCCGTGCAGGGTACTGATCTCAGCACATCATATCCCCTAACTTAAAACCAGCTCCATAAATTCAAGTTTCCCTGGAAAGCACTGAGGGGAAAAACAAGCAGATTACATTGCAGGTTTACCCACTTGGCTTACGACACGGGAAAAGCGAGTGCAAATATACTGTATCTCCCTGTTGGCATAATTCAGAACCGCAATCTCTTATCACGGATACCTGCTCAAACACGACCTTGACTCAGTCCCCAGCAGCCGTGTGCCACTAATAACTGATAGACAAACAGGCATATTTACTTTATGTTTACCTTTCTCTTTACCTCCGTTGCACAGGCTAATGCCGCAGAACTAGGCTCCCCGATTAGTTCTGCTGACTGCAGTAACCCTGTGGCCCTCATTAAAGGAAAGCATTTCAAGAAACTGTAGCCATTCCATTTTCTATCATCAGTCCTTTGTGAAAGTTGGCTTGAAAACACCTTGGTGGTAAATCTACCTCTCTCAGAGGTAAAATGCAAAGAGCAGAGAATGATGCTCACCAGCGGAGAGAGGAAGTGATTAAAGGACAGAGAGAGAGAACAGAAGATGAAATAGTGCCTTTAAGAAGAGATGCTGGGGATAAATATTGAAATTCTTCATTTTCAAAGAGGTGCCTTTGTTTTGTTTTCTGCTTCAAGGAAATCAACAGCACTAGTCCCAAAAGCCATGGCATGAATTAGCCTGTTATCATGCGGCAATCAGAGACAGTACCCTACTTACTGATAGTGGGAACTTCACTGATCCTACCAATACATTTCAAATATCTGGATCTTCCTGTCATATTTACTATTTGCATAAACTGATATTCTCCTTTTTTAAAAAAAGAAAAAAAAAAGAGAGTTCTGGGGGGTAGCAAAGATTAAAGGCAGACTGTCAGTCTGACTCTGCCTGGTTTGTATTTTCACTCCAATGAGTGGAGTGTGTATAAATAATGCCTTTGACTGCTTCAAAGATGGGGCTGGTGTCACCATGGCATTTGAATCACGGCACTTTCTCTTTATATCGCTTCTGTCAGTCAGGAACAATATAGAACTTTTTTGTTAAAGCAGCCTTTAATTTCACATAGTAATTACCTATTTGATCAGACAAAAGGTGCTGTGAATGAAAGTCATTTACTTGTTTGATGTGACTGAGACTGAGTGTCACTACAGCTGCGAGACTGTCAGAGAAAACACTAGTGGCTGATTAGATAAGCAGTCCTGCGCGGAAAAAAAAGGGTGAAAATGGAATGGGGAGAAAAAAGTCAAGTTCTACCTGATCTAAATACAAGGAAAATGAGAAATCCCTCAGAATATAATTAATGTAATTATCACAAGATGCAACTCCTACACAGCTTCACTGAGGTCAACTTTCCAGCCACCAGGTTAAATGCCCTCCTCTCTCCCTCCACTTCGTCAGAAAGGCCGATTTACAAAGCAACTAATGATCTGCTTGAAACTTGCTGAACACCTGCTGCTGTGTCACACGCTTTCACACAGCAATAGAAATCACGCTACAAGGACACAAAGAAGTATCATCTGCTGAAGCCCATCTACTACTATTCAGATAAAAGTTCTGTGTGTGAAACAAGGATGTTGTCTCCTTGCCAAGAAGAGCCTTTTGGTACCTTCTGGGTCACAGCGATAATTCCAGGACACAGTGGGGATGACTTCAGCTTGTGGAGTCCTGCTGGCCTCCCCCAGTGAATGATATAAAAACCTGTGAGGCTCAGCTGGACTTTCGACTCACCCAGACCTAAGCCCTGAGAACCTCCCTCCCAGTTTCAGCACAGACCCAGCCGCAGATGGGAGAAAGACTCAGATCTTGCCTTCAGATCTGATGCCCTACCCCAAACAGACTCCTTTGCCTCCCAGTATCCAGGCTGGGCCCATCTCTAATCTCTCTGCACAATGATCAGGATTTTAGGGAGGGAAGGACCATCTTCTGGATGGGAAACTGCTGAACTAGAACCTGCAGGATGAATTCACTCTTCTGCTCATCCTGACTCCCTGCCAACAAAACCTCTACTCCACAGCAGCAGCATCATCTCTCTCCCTTTTGTACACAGGAGCATGCACGAAGTACGGGGCTGGTGGATTCAGCTCCCAAAAAGCTTTCCTCTCCCTCCGCTTTCCTCTCCCCATCTCCCATGAAAGCAGCGAACAAGGGGACTGCTATTTCCAGCGGTTCATCACTGGCCAGTGAGAAGCAGGAGCAGCTTGGGATGCAGGCTGTCTCTTCCGTGCTAGCTGTTGGCCTCTCCGCACTAGCTGCTTAGTGCTGCACATGTTTAAAATATTAACTGGAAATATTTTATTCTGTTGGATAATGTATCAAACACAGCAATGAAACTTTCAAGGGCTTAGAAACTGTGCCTGGAGGTACTCGAGAGGTCTTGTGGACTCCTTCGGCAGCACTGCCGGAGCGCTGCAGCGCAGCCCAAGAAAGCCCAGGATCGGGTTTTTTCCCCGTGTCTTTGAAGTGACTCAACACGAGTGACGCACGGAGCACAGAGGCTGAATGCCTTGACGTCTCTTTCCACACACTCTCAAACAAGGCAGAAGGTAGAAGACAAAAGGAAAGCCCTCAGCTAGCCGACAATTCAGTTCTGTTTGGTGCATCCCAAATGTGGAAGGCTAGTGGTGTGACGTATGTAGTGCTGTGGGAAGGCTGGAGCCCCTATGGAAGAGTCCTCGCAGCCTCAGCCAGCAGGTAGCAGGAGGGCACGTCCTCAGCTCCGCTCATGCGAGGAGGGGAATCTGTGCCCGCTCCTGTCCTGCCTCCGGCCGGCATTGCTCAAAGCACCCATCTGTCTTACGTGACCTGAGGTGTCCCCATTGCCTTGTCCCCACAGCTTGCTCTTCGGGTGGTGGCTCTGCTGAACGAAGGGGCCCCTGCACTGATGAGTGTCTCCTCAGACCACGTGTTTGCTCTCCCTAACCTCAGCTGGGACTTGCTTTTGAGGAGCTGCTGCCACACCATCTCCCACAGAACCGCTCTAGAGCTACAGACGCTCTCACAAAGGCAAAGCCAACACCACAGCAGCAACAGTTCTCTAAAAAAAGCAAACAGACCCCTTATTTCTTTTTAAAGCCTGCTCTCAAAATCTAATTTCACAGCATGATCAGTTACTGTGTTGGAATTACTTGCTTTCTCATTTGAATAGCATAAAAATGAACATATTAACAAATAATACTCATAAAATTCACTGGACAACGCAATGGAAAAAATTACACTGCATGAAGAACTAGGTTACAGAAGTTACATCACCACTTGAATCAGATGTAATATGCATCAACCCCGAGAGCCTGTATATAGAATTAAAGAAATCATTTAATTTTAAAGTAATATTTTATTCAATGCATCCCTCAGTGCATGTAACTGCTAAATGAAATGCACTGCATGCTCTACAAACACATCATCACCTTGTAAATGAAATACCCACGATATTAAAATGGATACAACATTCATTAAAACTATTATGCAAAGAACAACTTTGGATACTTGAATTGCTGAAGGCAAGGGATAGTTCTGGCCTCTCAGATGCGCACGCGCCAAGCAGCTTGTGGCTCTGAAACAACACAAGAAGTCTTTTCTAAAGATGAGAGTTCATTCAGCTGGAAAATCCGCCTCTCCTTCCCCGAGACGAGTGAGGATACGTGCTGGACCATCAGGCGGAGCCGTGCGGGAGGAGAGGTGCCGCGGGCTCTGACGAGGAGCCTTACTGCCCCGGTGCAGGGCACCAAGGTGTCTGCTTTGCTCCACATGAGGTCACTGTAAGAGCACGATAAATCCTCCACAAAGCCGAGCCATTTGGTTTGATGTTGTTTCTTCCCTCTAGACTAACAGTAAAGTTTAATGGTAACATGTTTCAGGATCAGAGCATGACCTGTTTTCTCAGGAAGGCAGGGGCTGGAGTACAGAGAGGATTTGGTCTCTCTCCCTTACAGATCTGCTGTGATAGCCAAGGGATATTACAACCCCCAGACCGAAAGAAAGTAAAGGAATCATTTATTTGAGAGTCCCAAAGTGGATAAGGAAGGGCTGAGCAGAGGCTGCGTGCCGGAAGGAACACCGTGCTGAACCCAAAAGGGTGATGCCACCTTCTCCTGAGCAGGTACGCAGCCGAGGGACCTGCGTGGCCCCGGACCATCCTTCTGCTTCCTCGCAGAGCATTCTTGCTGGTTATTCTCTCTGTGTATTTTCAAGACATTTGGCAAGTTTTTCAATGCAGCCACCTTTACCATCTTCTCCTTTTCAAAATCAAGCATTGTACTACTAATTAATCTGTAGGGGATAGGTCTGACGGCTTTAAAAGCACAGCTCTATTGTGAATGCTCGGAGCATATTTTTAAAGGCAAATCTGAGAATTTTACTTTATACTATTACTTCATTCTAGCCTATGACATTTTTAGCTTTGCACAAAGGATGCCTCTCTGCAGAACGCTATCAGTTCAGCCGAGTTACGTATTATAAAACCCTTCTATTTGTCACTGCCTTCAAGCCTCTTCAAAACGAATTCTGGTTAGGATATGTGAATGTAAAGTGCTCTTGTATCCTAACGAAGCGCTTTGAAATGCACTGTAGGAGAAGCTTGATTTTACCCTTCCACAGACACAAAGATGAGTTCTTGCCTTTAAATGTTCTATCCTGAAAGATGAATTCACACAAACCACATAGAGCTCAGGCTGCTAAAAAGGGAAATACAAACTCCCTTCCCCATCCCTTTCAACAAATCTCAGTCTAGAACAGAAAGAAATGAAGCATACATTCAGCAAAAAGGGATTAAAGGAAAGACAAGGGGAAAACCCTTTTAAATACTAATATCCACTGAAATTAATCTCCAATCACATCACAACGGAGACAGGTCCTTGACAAAAACAAAAAAACCCACGCACCTAAATATACTCCATGCTGCTGGCCCTAAACCTTTCTCCAACCAATGTTACAGAAACGTGTACATACCTACACCAACTTATCACCACAACCCCAGCGCAAGCTGTGCTTTCAGTACGTAGGCACCGTACACTGTGCTCCGCTCAGCTAGCAGAAAAAGCTAAGCAGATGCAAGCCCCATTGTGGTCACTCTTAAAACCAAGGTAAACCTGGCATCTCCATATTTATTATAAACTGGTTAGGGACCTAATGAGGCTAAACAGTTTGGAGAGACTTCACACTGGGATTTGCACCAGTTTACGTACACAACTGGCAGCGGCTGAAGTGGAAAGGTATATGTACGTCCTGTAATGAAGCTTGCTTGCTGTGCAGCTCCCGTCTGAAAAATGTCCGTGCTTGTGTTTGAACTGTCCGTCTGGCATGCTATCATACACTGGATCTTCTGCACTATTCTGGCAGGGAGCTGCCAAAATTTTACAAATGTTGGTGCCAACTTCATATCAACTTTGTACAACCCCGCACAGGACTGGTCCCCCAGCACTGGCATGCTGCGGCGAGGTAGGACAGCCCAACGCCTGACACCGCTCATTCCCAACCACTCTGACTTGTAATCAAATGGCTGTTTTCTAATTCTAAGCAAAACTGAGCAACTGAACTAAAACATCTTATTTGAGAACACAAGTTTAAATTTAAACATTGCACGCATAAAAGTATGGATTTTTTTTGACTTTCAAATATTTGAGCATTGGGAAATTAGCCTGTAGACAATGTGCCTGGACTGACTTTTCCAATAGCACCATCATTAGCTGCTCACTTTCATGAGTTACCCGCAATGTCCTGAAATGCTGGGGACTTTCTGGTCAGACATTTCTAATCTGATCAAGAGAACACCCTGACATTTCATACGGCAACACGCTGATAAAAGCTCTCCCACACTTCATTATGTAAACAGGTATAGCTGCTAATTAATGAATTAAAGTGGAGAAAGAAACTGTTGGCAAGACTGGAAACTTGGCCCAAAATCTCCCCTGAGGAATGTTCAATCAAGTGAACTAAGCCCTATTAGCTGGCAGGTGCAGCTTTAGCACCCGCCGAAGAAAGCAGATTTTTTGCAATATTCACATTTTTTTTCTTCCTGTTTTCCAGTTACTAGGAATTTTTAAAGTAATTTTGCTTTACTACCACGCAGCTGATATCGTTACATATGTACAACAGCACTCCACATCAGGCATGAAAACAAGGAGTTAAGGGTCAAACAGCACCTCTCCGGAGAGGGCATGTATCCGAGCGGTGCCATCTTCTCCTAACCTCCTGCCATCCAAACATGGCAACATGTTCAAAACATAGCAAAGCCGTGAATGCAGCAAGCTGTTCAAATACGGCTTGGCTGCAGATAAGTCTTAAGGAAATTAAAAACTGTTTGGATTCAAGTAGATTTTTCACTGTTTCCATGCAGGAGGGAGTGGGACAAAGTTATGAGACTGTACGGCAGTCTTTGGACGGTGGTGGGAATACATGCTTCTACGCAAGCGGTAAGGTGTTAAAAAACAAAGTATGAAAACTGAAACCATGCTGGTTGGAATAAGGAAAAATTACTCTCTCTTAATCATACTCCAGGTTGTCTAGTTTTTATGCGAGGATATTCCTGTTTAGTTTAGCGGCACTATTTTACACACGATGAGGATTTCAGAAGTGCAATTAAAGCTTTATCATCAACATCAAAACCAGCACAGTTCGCCCAGTAGTAGACTTAAAAAAATAGTAAGTACTATACTCTCACCAAGAGGAAAGTAGTTACATTTTCAGTACATACAGTTTCGAAACCTGAGGTCGAATGAATTTGAGAATTACCAACTAATATTTCAGGAGCACAACCCAACTGTAGGCTAAAGAAAAGCTATTCAGGAAGTGGGCTTTTTCTTTATCTGCAGAAAATTAATGAAAAACAAAACCTACATAAAAATTAGAATCTTAATAATTTCAGCCAAAATACAGTCACCTTTTGAACACTGGAGCCTTCGTTCGTTATGAAAAGTATAACGCTGCTGATAATATGGAATGTGAACACTCAAAATAAGTTTCAGTTTGGCTGAATTTTATTTTTAAAACTAGATTTCATAGAAATATCTATCAGCTCTGCTTTCAGGTTACCACCAGCAACATCTTAACAACTCCAGAGCAAATGCAAAAAAGGGAAGGTGGGAGGATTACACTGGGGGATTTGGGAGACTCTGTTCCGTTCTCAAATATACCCTGGATTTCCTTTCTGACTTTTGCCAAGTCATTTAGCCTCTCTCAGCATCAACAGCATCTGTGCCTGCAATTCAGTTGTGAATTGAAGTCCGAGACCATGTACTACTAAATATCCGAGAACAAAAGCCAGGTAGCTAAAGCTATAGATTCAGCCGCAATTCAATTTGCAAGTGAGAGAGAACTGGAGCCACAGGAAGAGAGGCTGGACCTCAACCGTGTTGGATGATTTACTGCCTAATTTCTATCAGTTCCTCATTTTAGATTTTACCAGGTGTCAGCCATAATTCAGCTGCAATTGGTTTTGTGTACTTGTATTATGAATATGTTATGCACCGTTTACTACTCAAGAGCAGTAACAGCAACTTGGATTTATACAACATTTTAGCATATCTAGCGCTTCAAAGAGCTTAACAAAAGGAGATAACTCACCAGGATGGCAAGCCAACCTATCCATTACAAAATAAATAAATCAGTTTTAAGTTCAGACTTCAAAAGGGAAACGGTAGATGCCCCATGAAAATCTCTGCAGGCAGGGGCTTCCACAGAGCAAGAGCTGAGCGGCTGCCGCAGCAGCATCCTTGGGTGACACATCATGGTCCTTGCCCAGCGTAGATTAATGAACAGCGGGAATGGAAATGCTAATAATTAAGAAAAGGTTAAAATGTTCACACTGTGTGAGAATGATGCATAAAAGGATACAACTGCTAAAAATCACTGCAGCAATGCAGAATTTTTTCAGAAACTACATTCCAACTGGGAATATATTAAGAACAAGAAGAAAGGAATCCTCAGAGTAGGAAATCAATGCAAAACAGCTAGTGAAAACCAGTCAGCTCTGTGGCATGGAGGCACTATATACATTATAAACTAAAGCTCTATTCTGAGCCAAAAGCCATTTGAAAAACAAATTCAGAGAAACATCCATACCCGACAAATCCTGAAGTTACTGTCTGAAAATTATTTTAAAAAATCAGACATTTTTCCATATGAACAGTTTGTGTTCAAAGTAGCATTTGTCCCTTAAAACTCTCCTAATATAGCTCTAATTTAGACTAAGAAACAGGGCCAAATTTTCAAAGCACACATATAGTACAACTAGTTATTCCAGCGTCACAAATAAACACTGAAGTGATCAGCTCTGCATCAATCTAACCAGTCATTTGCATGTTCACTGGTTGTGTTTCCCTACTTGTCACGCAGCCTTTGTGCAAAGTTCACACCCAAGTTTTCACAAGAGTTTGCATGCAAAAATTGGAAAATCTGGTCCCAGTCATCTTTATTCTTTTTAAACCCCTTGCCCTCCACCCCCCCCCCCAAAAAAAAAAAAAAGAAAAGGGCATTTATTATTTATTAACTGCATGTTGAGGAAACTAAAACACGCCAAGAATTATTTCCAGGAGTCTGCAAGGGTATTAATACATGGGAGGTTTCTCTTGCATAGGTTAAGGGTGGCCCAGCTCCTGCAGGGATGGGATGTGCTGGCCAAGGCCTCTCTGCTGTAGCACCTCCATTAAGGCAGGCTCCAGGAAGCCACGGCTACAGAGGTCCATAGATCTGGGCTCCAGCAGCAACCTTCCGTGCAAACACCTGCAGATAAAGTCAGTTCTAGCTGCCAGCCCACACCTTGGAGGAATATCAGTCCTGCTGACTACAGGACAGACCTTCCTTCCTTAGCCGCTGGCACAGAGACCAAAATCTTGGTGAATGTGTGAAAAATTCTCCTTTACACTCCAAGGGTCACGAGACCTTTCTGTTGCTTCAGAGCAAGCACTTTAAGAGCAACAGCAATAGCCCTGGGCTCATCTGTCTTGAGCCAGTGCCTGACACACAACCTCAAGGATCTCTGCTCTGGACAGGCTGGGAAATAATTTTTCTGTCCATTTTAAAGTACATTTAAAAACAGAGAGAGGATAAAACTACTCAATACTGATATCCTCTAAGCTGCTGGGTCAAAGCCCCAGCTTCGATCTCTCTCAGCAGGTCAAGACCTTTCAGCTACAAGAAAGAGAATAAAGTCACGGATCCTCAGACAGCCCGTGTGCCACCCCTCCACCTCCCAGCAATTCCTCCTGGGACCAGTCCCACCCCCTCTGGACTCACCAGGACTGACAGTTACAGCTCACGATGGTCTTGCACAGCCACGTGCCAACATGGTCTTCTCCACTCACCATGGCTGTCTCTAAACGTATGATTTACACAAATGATTGTTTCAAATCCATCCTAGTTGATGCATATATTTAGAAGTGGGCTTTGCTGTATCTACAGAATTCACTACAAACTGACTGTTAACACCCTAAGAGAGATCACTACCTGCGAATTGTACCAGACTTCCCATCTTCACATTATTTCATCCTCCAAAACTCGGCAGTCACATTCTGCTACCCCATTTTAGCAACACAATGCAAGGAAGGAACTTCCTATAACTAGTAGAAAAGTAACATAAGGAATAGTGATAGCCCTTCTTCAGACAAGTACATTGAGATGCTATTATTATCTTTTGCTGACTATTACTTTCATATACTTGTCTGAGATTACATGCTTATCCTAAAATTTTAATTTTACACACACACAGAGTTAATTTCCACTCGCATAACAATTATTATTTGCAAACTACTAGTCTTCAACATAGAAACCAGCATATAAAGATTTTTCGTCAAAGGTAATACTAGCATTGTACCAGAGAACACCTAAAAGGAGAGCAGGGCCTGTAGAATATGGGTTGTCCCCACGCGTCCAAGGATTCTGTCAGTGACTGGTTTCCTAATCACCACAAATTCATTTTCCATTTGCTTACTGCAATTATGCTATTGAAACCTGCAGGTCTGTTTTTTTTTTCCCTTCCCTTACTCTAAACGGAATTAATTTTTAATGTCTACTGCAGAAGGCCAATATAATACAAAAACCCCAAACATTTCACTACTCATGCACTCTTATTCATAATATCACATCAAATTGCTGAAGTAGTACCATATGGTGCTTGAGCACCAAGCCAGAACAAGTTGTTCAGCTTGTCATAATCTCAAAAGCTGCATGAAACTTAAATAATTTCTCTATGAAGTGGAAGATCTTTGGGTTTAATATAACTCATCAGAAATGGATTCTGCATTTTCCTCCTATTATTTCCCATGTTTTCTCTGATTCACATTCCATTTTCCAGTGCGAGCTATCAGCATAAGTGGCTACAACTACGGGGCTGAAAGGCTCTAAAAGCATCCTGTCCGTACTTTCTCCTTGATCATTCATCATCAAATTGAATGGATAAACATCTTTCTCAATCAGATAGATATATAATTATAAATAAAAAAAACTCAACCAGAAAGACTGAATGAAGAAGATTAATGAAATCTCCCACACTTTGATTCAACCCTTGAAGCAATACCCTCAGCTGTAGAATGTCCACACCTCCACCCACGCAGTCCCGTAAGAAAACACAGCAGCCTTTCAAGAAAACTGGAGTGGTGACATTTAACTGATACATAAGTCCAAGGAGAGACAACGGTGGGAATGCTCAATGTTTCATCACAGATTGCGCTGTATTTACATTCTCAATTCTTGGAGTCACTGCAAGTCTACCTGATTTTTTAGTTTATTTTTTAAGTATTTCTTACTCTCATGCCTTAGAAGAAAGGTTTGGAGTGGCGTAGGATTGGAGACTGAAGGTGCAGGAACTAGAGACAGATGAGACTTCAGCAGACCTAGAGTTTTCAGGGATTGTGACCAACTCCTGATTTAGAAAGTGAGCAGCAGCGTGGGTACCATCCGATGGAGAAAGCACTCGGAGAGATTTTCCCGGGAACACACAACAGCAAAAATTAAAATGTGAAGGCAGAAGTAGGTAAGACCTGAAATGGAGGGACAGGAGACGAGTCTAAGGGGAGCGCTGGGAATGTCAAGACATGAGGAAGGCAGGTATGTCGGCTACAGTATTGCTCTGGAGGGGGGAGAAGGGCATTACAAAACTCCTCAAAGGGAAGGCTTATTTTAACAGCAGCTTAATCAATTGAAGAATAAAAAGGACAGCACCAAATCAAGCAGAATTTCCTATTCCTTCTTAGCATATATGTTCAAGTCTGGTTCACATATGGGATTAGGACAGGCAAGAACTGGTGCTGAGAGCTGTAGGCGGGCACAGGCAGTACAGAGACAACTACTACACAGCCTTTTGCTTAAAAATAAAATAGAACTGGGACATGTCTTCTGGAGCTAGCATGTATTGGGAGTTTCCAGAAAAACATTTCTATAATGGTTACATATGTGATTGTTCTTTTTTTCTTAGCTATATGGAGAAAAAGTGACTTGTCACCAGTCCAAAGGGAAAAGCACTTGGCTGCATGGGGGAAGACAGGACTTGTTACATCTGTGGTTTCACAGAAGGAAAGGAATAGCTCTTCGAAAACAGCAAGAAGTGCAGAGAATATCTAGGATAAATAAGTGAAAGGAATTAGTCCTCCTTCCCTGATGAAAAGATGATGTCAAAATACCAAAACTCTGCTGCAGCGGCTGCACACGCGGTAACAGCTAACAACGGGCGGCAGCAGCTTGGTGTCCCCGCCACGGAGCTGTGAAAGCCAGCGCAAAGTCTGCTGAAGTCAGACCGGCGAGAAGACGGGACCCGGTGCTCCTGGGGTAGAGAGCACCGACAGCACTCGCTCCCTTGCGCCGCTCCTCTTTGCACACCCGCGCGGGCTGGTTTGGCCACTTCCACCGGCTTTGCCGAGTGATTTTCTTCTTTTGATCAGGCCTGAGCAGGTTTGAGGACCAGCGGGGGGGGTTATCCCTGCCCACATGTGCCGTTACTACTCAGAGGTCTGTGTCTGAGCCCACTGTCTCCCTTATTCTGTTACTGGGAGTAACTGGGAGGGCACTGGAATGGCTCCGCAGTCCCAGACCAAGGTTCACTCCTGCCCTGCTGACGTTCCCACGCTGCTACACTCTTTCTTTCAGATCTGAAACAGCGTAAAGGGTCAAGGAGGACCATTCCCACTTTCTATTTTTCTTTATCCTAAGGGCCTACCCTCCTGACACAGCAGAGGAGAAACGGAAAACGGTCCTAAGCTATAAAGATCCACACTTTAAAGGCATCCGGGCATGAGGCAGGATTTGCCAAGGCACCCAGGTATCTAACTCCCATCGGCCCATAAGGGAATCTAAATCAACAAGGACAATTCTTCACTGTGCCCAGTCCTCCCCTGCACACCGCCTGAGGTAGAGATGTAGCTTCCATCACCGCGCTGCTCCCGACACAAAGAAATACAGAAATGTGTTTGTCTTCCCAGATCCCCTCAAGGCACGGCAGCGCTCACCCTCACCTTCAGACAGGCAATTTGGGCATCGCAGGCGAGTGCTGGGACTGCAGTCGGGCAGGCTGAGTCTAGGTGGCCTTTGCAGGCAGCGGCAAGCTCTGCCTCTGCGCGGGGCGGCTGGATCTTGAGCCCTGCCACGGGTCAGGGTTTTGATGGGAGAGGGAAAGAAAACAAATTACGGGAAGGCTGCAGCAGAAGGGGACTGGAGAGCAGGGCCATGCACACCCCCACTATGTGCAGCCTTCCCCTACCCCTGGCCCCAGCAGATCCCGTTTGTGGCTCTTAATAAATACAGCACCTCCAAGAATTAAGAACTTTTAAAATATGAACAGGGTAAAAAGAAGAAAGCAGCATGAAATATTTAACACGGGCTGCTTTGACATGCCTTGGTGTAGGTCTTCTATCAGCACAGCCTCGAGGGAATATTACAAGCAGTCCATAGAAATATGGAGCCAGCCTCGATGGCTCGCTTACGGGAGGCTTACTGGCAATAAGAGCTCGGACAAAACAACATTTTAGATAATTTAAAATGATGTGTTGAAAGTACCTTATCCCAGAGAAGAAAAAAGGAAATGAAAAAGCTGTTGTGTGTAATTAGCAGCTCCCTTTGATGAAACCTTTCCAATGCTACCACCTTTTTGTGAATACTTTGCTTCTTGAGGAGTGATTTTGATGGAGCCAACACGGGCAGAACAGGATTGCAAGAGAGACGATGAATTGTGAGTGACAGCACCCATTAACCCGGGCCAGAAAACTCTCCCCAGTCTGCATTAACTCCTGAAATGCCTGATGCATAATTATAGTAAAGACCAATGCAAAGGGAAACTCAAGTTTCCCTTACTTTAAGATCATAACCTTCAGCATTTATTCTCTTCTTTCAACAATATACACACTCAGTGCTCAGTACTTATGAATACCCTCTATCCAATTAATACCCCATTAAGCCGCACGCCTGCAGTGACTTTATCCTCAGACCACTGTATGGTAGCTTTTAACTCCATAATACCCTGGCATTATTACCATATTAGACTACAAGGGATTGATCCAAAGCTCACGGAGGTTAATGAGGGCTCATTAAACTTTGAATTAGGCCCTAACTGCTCAGCAAACATGAAGTGAAGTGAAACAGTACGTGTCAGATAAGATGACAGAGGGGGTAGTAAACTTTAAGGCAAAATATTGAATGCTGATCCTGACAAAGGCAGGCAATAACAGGGCATGTGTGCAGAAAGCAGCCGTGGGAGAGAATTATGATTATGTTACACCCAATATCAAGCAGGACAGATTAGTGCCTATATAAATAGATATTGCCTGGTCTGACTCGGATGTGATTTTGTCATCATATGGTTAGACATAGCATAATATTGACATTATGGCTTTCCTTTAGATTTTAGTTTTGAATTTCAGCTGGAGAGTATGATACTAGGGACTTGAAATCAGTATGACTCCTTCCCTAATTACTGATTAATCAAGAGCTAAGGTTGCTTACATAAAGAATCATGGGGAGAAGGAGGAAGTCTCATTAGGAACAAGAGGTTAAAAAAAAAAGGAGGAGGGAGACATTTAACAACTGCATGGATACAGAAAGAGAAGAAAAAGAACTGATTTCCTAATAGCATGTTATACCTGAATGTTAAGTTTTGTATTCATGTCTAATTAAAAAATTACAAGAAAACGTTTTAATACTTGCAGATACCACGGGTTATGGCTCAAAAGGAATAATAAGTTTTTTTCTTTTAATGACTTCAGAAATACAGATATGTGGTGTCATTCTGTCCCTCAGGTGCTCAAAAGACACAGCAGCTGTTTCATAAATTTTGAATTGCCTTTTCCTTTAGCATACAGAAATCTGCGCCATAAACATAACACTGTCTGAAAAATATTCGGTAAACCGAGACAGTTGTTGGAAATGCTTCCTCCGATATTTAAATTCCTCTCTTAACAGGAGTTTCCCTGCAAAAACAGATGCTAACGAATAGTGGTTTTGCCATCAAGCTGAATGTGAATGCTTTGGTGCAGCATTTTCTTTTTTCCATGGAGACATTAGAGGGTGCATTTCCCATCACTGAAAGAAAATTGCCACCTTGCTTCTCAATTCTTTGCTTTCAAATAATAAATAACTGCTATAATCTTCCATAAAAGATTTATGCTCTGATGATATCTGATTCTTCTTCTCTAATTTCTTTTTGTTAGATGCAGTTGAATACCATTTACTGGTAAGTAAATTGTGTCATCATTTTGCTGCAAAGCACACCATTGAAAATGTAAGCTGGCCAAACATTTATTTTTGTTTTCCAACTCGCAGAAATCCCTTCAGAGGGCTGTGGATTAACTAGCAACACTTTTTAGTGCAGATCCTTAATCTTAATTTCTTCCCCTCTCTCTACTAATATGCTCCCTTCCAGTGATGTAACTTCAGAAATAACTCTGAATAGGTTACAGTGCAGTCAGAAACACTGCCTTTTAGCTGCCACGCTTTCACAGTGACTTGGAAATACAGCAAATTGGCTGTTTCCACTGCATTTTTCATAGTCCCGTAGTAACACGGGCACCGCAGCTCTACGTCTTTCCCCAGAGGAGTTTCATTAGCAGAGGGGGCTGCTGGAGGACCATCGATTGCCATTTCCTCTAAAAGGGCAAATCACATCCAATCTTTTCACAATACAATGTGTGCCTTTCATTTTTTGGACAGAAACAATAAGCCCGCACACCCTTTCTCCTTCCTTAAACTGCCCCACTTTTTACGACAATAAAATTAGCTTATTTGCTTGAATAAATGTTATAGTTCACAAAGTCTTGAAGCACAAATAAGTAAGTCAACTGCAAAACAGCCTGAAAGGACTGTAAGCCCAAGTACAGATGCAAATACCTCCTCAGGTCATGTAATGTTTTGATTACAACGAGCAGAGATCATGAGTGAAAAAAAGGAGTCAGGAAGGTGAACTGTCCCAGTGACACCTGCCAGCAGTACGGCATTTAAGGGTCTGTTAATATTTCCACTAGAAGCTTTTGATTTTAGGGGTTTATAGCTTGAGTCGTAGAGACTTAGTCCTAGTCTCCAAAACCTGATCCCCAAAGTAGAATTACTCAGGTAAAGCTTTGCAGGGGGAGGGCACGCTCAGGCAGTTCGTTATGACAAGGCTGAATACTCTGCAGGACTTTTCTCCCAGCTCTATCGCATATATGTGCATATATACGTACACATAAACACATCCCAGAAACCATGCACAGATCTGAGGCAGGGAAGAGACCCCTTATACACATTAGGTGAAAGTTTTCTAAAACATCATCTGACTGGAATAACAGCCCATGCTGCCTCCTCATCCCCCAGCTGCTATCTCCCCACTTGCCTGTCGACATCCAAAAATAAATCAGTGATGGAAGCACAACCCTGTGCAGCGCAGGGCCTCGCCAGGGCCATGCGAGGCTGGGTGCACACTCAGCAGCCCTACATCAATATGAAATGACACCACAAACCACACCAAATTCTCATTTTCACTCTTTTGCTAGCTTACTCTCTTTCACACAAGACGCTTCAGCTTTGGGCAGAGCAGCTGCCTTTGCTTTCCCCTCCAGCCGCTTCTAGCTGAGCCCTGCGCCGCACTCTGAAAAGTCACTCACCTTGAAGTTCTTCGCCAGCACGACTACCTCATCCTTAATGACGCATCAACAGCCCCTGCTCTTCCTAGAGGCTTCTTCCACAGAGTACCCGCAGTCAGGGTCGGCTGCAGCCAAACACACCTCACTTCTCCAGGGAGAGCAAGACAAAACCTCCTGCACCTGTGGCCAAACCCCCATCCCTCTTAAAGGGTGAGCTCACCCTGCCCAGCTGCTGCAGGGGCTTTTAGGGGATGCGTGAGGTTCTGTTGGTTCATGGAGGGAAAAAAATTCAGCTCTTTTACCTAGTGCCAAAAATATGAAACCAAGGTCTACTAGCTGGCTTTCAGGGCAGGCTTCTGCCTTGGTGTCTGTTAGGAAAAAAAGGAATACGATTGCACGGCATATGCAAAGGCTTGGATGTGTGTGTACATCTGGAAGTGTGGTCTCTGTACGCTTGCAATACATGCAGAGAAATGTAAATAAAATTGGGAATCTAAGAAAAATTACAAGCATGGCCAAAGAAGTTGGTACTGCATAATGCTGAATGCTTGGTCTTAATCCAGTACAGCACTATTCGCATCCTTAGCTTCCAGTCACTAAATAGACTTAGAAGAGCCACTGGAGCTACTTAAAGGCTCAAATTTAGGCACGTACTTAAAATCTCTGCTGAACAAGGGCCAAAATGTTCAGTACCATCTGCAGATACCCAAACTGCCTTGGGCAAAATGTTTCCCATAATATAATCCAAGGTTTTGTTTGTTTGTTTTTAAGTGTCTAACTGTTGGGATAGGAGGAAAATGTCCTTTAAATTAAGGAAATTAGCAACAAATATGAATGTTATTAAAAATATGGTAATTATTAAAAATATGGTAAGAGCTATGGGAAAGAACAAATTGCAAAGAAATGGGGCCTTTAATGAAACTGTGGCAAACTGCTGCACATCCACTCTTTGCTGCCCCATCATCTAACCATGGCTTACACCTCTCATCAGTCTGCATTACAGACAGCTGAGAAAGGATTTAGATGGTGACACCTTCATCACTGAAAATCTCAGCAGTTATAAATAAAACAATTAACTGCAGCAGTGAAAGCTTAAAATTAGCCTAAGAGTAAATTCTCTAAAAACTTAAAAGCTGAAATTCCAGGGTGCTGAATTTAATTCTTCTGTGATGCAGACTAGCAAGAACTTATGCAATAGTAAGGAAAGAAAAAGCATGGATGGGTTTTTTGCTTCCTATCTCATTCCAGCCTGATACAGTGAATTTCAGCAACAGCCCAGCTGTCAAGGTTATATCTGCACCATCATTCTGCAAATCCAAACTCACCCCCCCAGAGTGCCACTATGTCTTCGGGACTCCATTTCAACTCATCAAGGAAGCCAAGTCCCACAGTAACCTATGACTAATGTGGGTGATGAGTGTTAAATAATGAACTACTGCAGCAAAGAGGCAGATTGCAAGTTCTTTGTCTCTGTTCGTGTCTCAGCTTTTTTCATTATTGCTATTTTTCTTTGGAAAAGGCATGAGCAAGACCAAAGCTTTTTTCTTAGCAAATTAACCCACTGTTTTTGTGTACACTCTGACTTTACAGATTTTCAATAGCTTTCACGAGCTGTGTACATTAGCTCTGACTATGCCTTCCTGTCTTTGCCTCTGCACATAATGACAGCCATACTGAGCAGCTATTACAGTTATCTCACTTTCTGGAGAGGATGGGATGTAATGATATGTTGCAATATGTGCAATGGGGTATTGCAGCTAAATACTCTTTGGAGTGATTGATGAACTATTTTGTAGTATGCCTGGTATGACAGTTCAAGGCAAGGGGTACTTATCCTTCTGTGCTTCCTACATTTCCTGCTCCCGAGGTGAACTTGGAGCAGGAGCTAAAAGATAAGGGCTGGATGGGGGGGGTGGTGGCGGAATCGACTGAGACCCAGCAGAGAAGGGGAGCTGCTGCTTAGTCCCTGGATCGTGGCGGACAAGCACCTTTGAATTGCTGTAAAAACAAGGCTGTGCATTAGCAGACCCAATGCACAGATGTAGCAGCTGAACTCAGACATGAAATGAAGTGACTGAATATAACCATCGACAAAAGATTTCCTAATACTCGATAAAACCTGAGTCCATTATGGGATTCTTCAAATAGCCCAAGGACAGGCCCAGATGCTGATAACCGGGGAGTGCTGCTCATGGCCATGGCAACAGCTCTGTGGTCTTGAACAAAGCCACTCACCTTTTCTGCCTTGGTTTCTTATTTGTGAAAGAAAGACAATCCTCACTTATGCAAACAGGTTGAAAAGATCAGATCTTGTACGGAAAAATACCTCAGCAAAGACTGTAGGATCTAACTTACAATTTTTATTTAACACGCAGCAGTTGGTGGTGGGGTCACAAATACCTGCTAGTATATCCCACCCCACTGCCTCACGGGGATGCTGAACGACTGCAAAACCAAAAAAAAAAAC
Source organism: Calonectris borealis (assembly GCF_964195595.1). Classification (NCBI taxonomy): domain Eukaryota; kingdom Metazoa; phylum Chordata; class Aves; order Procellariiformes; family Procellariidae; genus Calonectris; species Calonectris borealis. Next base: position 13,865,980 of record NC_134328.1, on the reverse strand, counting down.
ATCGTACATGAGGTCAGACTAAAGGTCTGTTATCCCAGTACCCTCTCGGTTTGACTCATTGCACCCCAGATTTTCACTGTCCTCCACTCTTCCTAACTTCTCCTTTTTTTCATGCTTGCAAAATCGGTAGCTACATGATGGCTTTCCTTTGTAGGAATGTATTAGCAAAATCTGACCAGGATTTGTACCAACAGTGGGTAATTATCCACGTACATGGATATAAGTTTTAAGACACGCCAAGCACAAACACTGCTCCCGTAATGATGGCACCTGGACCCCGACCTGACTTTAACCCATACTATAAACAATCAACCAAAAAAGTAACAACCTGAGATTCTGCTTAAACCTGAAGAAAATCAGAAATATTATCAATGAATTTTGAGACTTCTGAAATTTCATGCTGATACTTCCCGATCAAAGTGGGAGCAGTCTCATTGCTGCCAATGGCTTCTGAAAATCTCAGTTTTTATGTTGTGTGGAAAATTAAAAATTGGTTCCATTTCTTTCATGAAACTGGGACTATATTTGATGGAAATTTATCACTTCCAAATCACATGGCATTTTATGATTTAGTGTTGTTTTATTATTTAGTGGGGCTTTTTTCCAGTCATGCTACTATTCCCAAAGCATCCTGGAAAATGGCAAAATCTCAAGCTGAGATTTCTTAGCTGAACTGGGCAATGGGAGCCCTTGATATTTGTCTGCAAAGTGTCAATCACCTTAAAATCCCAACCTCACTTACGATGGTTCTCCTTGAGTAAGTACCAAGGCCAGGCTGGCAAAATGAAATTCTTCAGTAATGCACTGACAAACTCAGAACCACAAAGCACCAAATTCCCCCTCAGTCTGGATTTGAATGCATAAATAAATAAGGCTTTTGCATTTATTTTTGCTAGAAGATTGTATTATTCCATTCTGCAATTATGGAAAAATGCAGAGCACAGGCAAGATTTAGCGTGTGAATTTTTGCTGCAAGACTTATGTCAGTAGAAAGGCATTTGTGCTCTTGGGAATCAAAGTGAGATTCACCCATTTGTGGCAGGTGTTTTAAGCACTCAGCCTAACAATCTACCCACGCATGGCACTACAGCAATTCAACGACTAAATTAAATCTCTGAATATTAAATTAATGATGGAAATCTAAAATATTAATATATTCTAATTGAATATTCTCCGATAAATTATCTAGGCATTCTCAGCAATTTGATTTTACTTTCATTTCTTAAGGAACTTTCAGCTGCATAAATACAGCTATTAAAGCAATTCAAAAAGGGAACATTTTCTGCTCAGACAAGAGAACTCTAAACACAAAGAATCTAAAAATTTCTTTCATATGATTGATTAAATCATAGAGCCCAAGACAGCTGAATCATTAAATGACTGCTTTCCTTCAGTCCCTCTGGCTTTAGCAAGGACAATATAAATTCCCCATGGGTCTGAATACAAGGAAATACAATATGTATAATTACAGTATAGGCTTGAATGCTGTTGTAAGAGAATTTCAAATGGAGCATTTATGCTGTGGCTGCACTTCTCAATCTATAATGCTGTGTGTGCGGGTGCATGTAAAGCCCATAAAGCACTGGGCATCTGCTTTCTTCGACCTAGATTCCCGAGCGGTATACGCTGGTGTAGCCCCACCAGCTTTGGCAGCATGAATTTACATCAGGATCTGGCCTTCTACTTCTGTGAAATGCTGGAGATTAAGAATGGTTAATGAATCATTTTCCTACTAATCTTTCTCTCTTTGGTGTCAGGTTGGTTTGTGGCGTGAAATCACAGTCAAGAGTCAAGCGCTGTGCAATCTACACCCTTTAACCAGCTTTCAAGGAAAGGCTGTGCCTCTACAGAGCAACACAACGTGCACAATGTCCCATTTCCTCTCCGCCGACTGGGCTCGCTCCTTCTTATCTCTGACTGTCACAATAAGGACCAAATCACCTAATTTCTGAATTTCAGCTGGTGATGCTCCCAGGGGTACCAAAGATGAGATATACTGAAAGCCAGAACTAGCAATTTTTTTTTTGTTTTTGTGGTCGGTAAGGCAAAAGAAACACCTGTTCCCGTGAAGAACAAGGAAGATCTGGGCCTATTTGTAATCAAGGCTGTCCGCGTCTCTCTCAGGAAAAGTAAGGTCTGATGTCCTTTGGGAAGCATTTGCAAGGCCTTTCCTCAACAAACCTTCTCGCACCACAGACAGATGCCATCTGTCTTGCAGCTGGGAATTAGCGGATTCCGAACTGCCAATTTCACAGCAGTAAGCACCGTGGTTGATAGAGGAGGCATGAGGGATTTCCTACAATAAAACTATTTAAAACAGTGCAAAGGTGCATGCTGAAATAGCCATGATGAGCTAAGGAAATGGCAATATTGAGGGCTGATGGTCCAAGCCAACGGGGATTTGGCAGCTCAGTATACCTCATGTGTATCTCCAACACCGGGATTTCAGACTTTTGGACTCGTGTATCTCCAACACCGGGATTTCAGACTCTCTCACTGCGCCAGGATGGGCTACGGCACACAAATAGGCTGTGGAACTCTTGAGTGTGCTATCAACTTTTTTCAAATTAAGTATCCAATTTCACCGTATAGCTTAACATGTGCTAAACCCACCCATGAGTCCACCGCGGGGTTTTCTAGTGCGCTAAGAAGAGCTCTCTGCTCCATTAACATGCACCATGCCGCACGAAACCCAACCAATCAACGACACCTCTGCTAAGAAGCAACGCAAGCGTCTTCAGGTATATTATATTCCGCCAACTTTCCAAACCACTTCAGTACTTTCTGATTAAATTTACATAAAATGCATCCTTCCCTCTTATTCCCTGTTACACACATTAGATTATTTCTAGTATTCTTGTGTCTGAGATTACCAGCGCTCGGATATGAGAGAGCATGCTGTGCCTGTAGCACGCAATCAAGGCAAGTTTGTAAGAGCATCAAGATCCTGTCTCAGTCATCCTCAGTGGATTTTCATGCCGGTGTAATGAGAATGAACAAGTTGTTTATCGTAAGATCTAATGGGCAAACACCACATTTTTCAGTTCCAATTTTAATAAAGGCAAGCTGGAAAAATTAAGGTCTATGCAGATCAAGTTAGAGACAGGTGGCTCATAAGAGTTCTAGAAAGGTCCTGGAGATAAAGTTGGAAGTTTGGAGCATTCATAAAAGTGAATACGGTTGCAGTGGTTGATAGAGGAGCCCATTATCTAAGTACGCCATGACCAGAGGTCGGTCCTGCACAAGACTGTTGGTCTTTTAAATGATGATTTTCATGCAGCCCAGTGAGATGGGCCAAGACTTCAGCCTTGAAAACTGACTCAAGATTCTCGTTAGAAGCAGCTAGACACTTGCATGTGGATCCAAAATTGAGATACTTTTTGAAATTCAAAAGAGGATGAAACACAAGATTAGCTAATAGATCATTAGATAATAGATAATTAAGAATTAGCTACACATGTAGCTAAAAAGGATGAGTCAGTGAGAAAATAGATGGTACTCAGCAAGGGCGCAACTATTTAATATATTATCTTAGTTGATCAGTGTGTCTGCATGAGTCATTTGCTTGGAGAAGGAGGGGGATTTCATATTGTTTTTGTATTTTTAATAGGCATTTTTATGGACCTCATAGTTATAATAATGAGAGTACCTGACAATTAGTAATGAAATTATCCTCACTACAGTAAAGTATTTCACAGCATGTAAAATATTATTCCTAATACAAAGGTGGAAGTGAAGCACAAGGAAATTAAACCCAAGATTTTCATAAATGTTTGCAAAATAAATAAGCATATATCAATAAAATTTGATAACTGTTTTCTCAGCTCAAAGACAAAACCAAGATTTGCAAAACATTTTTATACCAATAAAAATTATTTTTAGCTTATACGTGTCAGATGTTTATTTAAACTCTTTGAAGAATAAGTAAATCTTTCCAGCAGCCAAAACTAATCAGAAATTCCTATAATTATTTTTTACATATTATTTTTCTGAAATATATTTCCTAGTTACTGTGGTTGATGCATATGAACAGGCACGGAGTTCCTTTGAAAGAGAAAACCCTGTAATTAACAGAGGTTTTTTTTGGCAGGGATAATGTTGTGATGTCTTCCTTTTTTCTTTTTTTCTAAAAACTTTTTCATTTAATGTATTTTATCAGAATGAAATGGTTTAATGAGCAGAGAATTATAGTTGATCCCAGCTGAACCAGATAGGGCTGCATTTCGAGCTATGTGGCTCCCATCAAGCTACATTCACCTTTGCTATGATTTAAACTTCATTCAGGCACAGCCGTGCTAAAAATACTGACAAGTAACTAATCAACTTCCATAAAATGGAATTTTTACCTTCACAATAGGAAGCAGGAGTAGGAGGGAACCCGAAAGATTTGCCTGTGCATTTCAAATTAGTCTGACCTATAAAAACGCAAACAGCAAGTGGTACTATGAAAATGTACTTCTGGTGGGGCTTTTTGTTTTTTTTAATATTCAGATTTTTCATGCCATCCCTTCCTCTCCTTGGAGGTGACCAGAACCAAAGATAGCATAATGGAGGGACCGGTTTCCATTAGTTATACCTATAAAATGTAAGCTCAAGCAGGGGTTTCTGGACCAAAAAAAGTTCGGTGTCCAGGAACTCGCGTTACGTTTGAATGCTTTATATAAAGTAGCAGATAAAACTATGACACAGTTCCTTCTGTACAAATGGGATCTGAGCTGTAACTTCATATGTGCACTTCTAGCTCTGGTTTGTGAGCAGATGGACACAAAAATATTCAGCGCCCAGTGAGCAAAAGCATGGAAATCAGATCAAAACTGTTACCTAGATCTAGGAGACAGCAGAATGCTCCAGGGCAATCTGAAGATTATGTGGATGGAAATAATCAGATAGCGCTGGTCTTTGAAGATGTTGATTTGTCCTATTCGGGATAATTAAAGAGCAAAGTCTAACAGGGGAAGCTGTAACTCCTGCTAGGAATCACCCAAGCTTCACATTCAGGGGCCAGCAAACGGGCCAGATGCTGCAGATGAGCAGAAACTCAACCCAAGCCTGAAACATCAGGGGTCTCACGCTTAATCAATTTGCACTCTTTGTACGATCTTCCTTGTCATTAAGATACTCTCTGTATGTTAGGTGAAAAGGAAAGCAGCCCTTTGTAAGCCATTTCTCTCCTTCCCACCCCAGCTTTTACTTCATCTTCAGTGTTTTCTCTAGTATCTGTTTTTAAAAACTGCAATGGAATATATCGCTGAAAATCTGGGAGCTCTGCGTTTCCATCAGCTAGGTTATCTTTCCAAGGTTACTGGTAGTTTAAGTGATGAATATAAATTCTTCTGTACCTATATAAAATTTATTATTTGTCACTTCCATTAATACTGGAGTTTTTTATTCTTGAGTCCTTCTGTTTCATCTCCAGACTGTAGGGGAAAGAAGTGCCACAGAGATTTCAGTCCTTATAAATCAACAAATTCGCCATGGTAAGCTGGTGCCAAGTTGTCCTCTTGCTGTCTAGTCAAAGCTCAAAAGAAAGCAGCAGGGAGTGGGGCAGGGCGTAAGTTCATTTTGCAAGTACTCCACTTATTTTTCACAGTAATTCAGGAATTAATCTGAATTATTAATCCGATTTAGGAAGTTTTTTTGACACATCAGGTTATTCTCCTCTTCAGACATTTCTTCAACTTAGTAGGATAACACATTAATGGGACAGTGTTGGCTTCCCTCCCTCTTTTTCCAGGACAGACATAACATTTGTCACCTGCTACTTTTTTATTCTTTGTCATACTTCCCCTAATTGCACAAAGAAACGACACCAACAATTCAAGTTTACCCAATACGTAGTGAATTGGGAACATGCACCTTCAGTCATTGCGTGAGTCATTGCAAAGTTCACCCGAACTTCTAAAGGACTCAGCAAGCTCCTTCCTTCCTCCTGGACATGGGTTGTGCAGAAGAGTATCAGCTAATCAGTGTGAAAGGGGTAATGATGACAACTCATTTGAATCCAGGCACTGTTTCAAGATGACTAGGTGAACTTCCTGAGAAGGTCTGCCAATGACACACCATTGTTGCTCAAAATAAGTTCTGAATTTTTATAATTGTTGCCATTTTCTTCCAAGGGAGGAGTTGACAAAGTCTGCCAGGGAATTATTTTTTTACAGCTAATCTTTCTACTCCAAAAACTGAAATCAGCACCCGCAAGAGGAACAGCAACATGTATTCGTATTTTGCTAACACTTATCAACAGCAATAATCCATCAACCAAATGTGGCTGTCAAAAGGCCCCTTTTCCTTTCTTTTTCCTTTCCTGTTATCCAATAATCATCACAGAAAACCACACGGGTAAACTTGATCTCGGAGATCATCCTTGTAAAGAAGGAAACTAGCAACACACAGAGGATGAGGGATCCATCTGCAGCGGCGGCAGGCAGCCAACCTCCTCAAGCCCCGCCACGCATCTGTACTCCGGCTCTGCGAAGGAAGGGAAGGATGCAGCACCCCCTCGTCGCTGGGTGTCACCAGGCCCAGCTTTACACCTGCAGCCGTTTTCTGGAGGAGAGCGTGGGCAAAGTGCCATCTTGGCAGCAACGCCAGCGTCTCTTGAGGCACTGGCTGGAAGGAGGCGATTAGGCTGCCGTTCAGCTGGAGGAGGGAAAACTAGGGCAAGTCGCTTTGGAAAAGAAGCGTTTCAGCAGCGTGTAAAAGGCAACTTTTCTTGCACGAGAAAGGAAGAGCAGAGAGCCTGTGCTTCGAGCCAGACTTCCCATGCCAGGAACTTGGACCACGCCTACTACTTCACTAGACCCAATGCAAGATTACCATTATTATATTATTACTTCTGTCTCTTTTTTTTAACTTACCCGAACCAGCTGCTGCGGAAAGGGTCCTCTGGAGTTTTCTGGCACGTTGATCGGTGGGATGACCCAGTCTCGCTTTTGCCGCCGCAGGCCGTTAGCGCTCTGATGCTGGCGCCACGGGAGCAGAGTGTCACTTTGCTGCTGCGCCAGTTCTCCGGGCACGGTCTTCCTTCCTTTTGGCTGTTTTGGAAACAAGAAAGCATAACCAGTTAGCTTCTTCCTCGCTTCTTAGGACTTCTCCCAACAGCAGCGCTTCCCTGTGTGCAAACGGTCACATGTAACTGTGAAAATTATTGTTATTAAGTGATATATTTCTGCGCCACAAAGACACAATATGCTTTACTGGCAACTCTGCTGCCACTTCATTTTCACAAATATATGGAGCTGTCACTCTCAAATCAAGATGCCTCCCAGAATATATCGTCTTCATTACACCAGCTGCAGGGAGCTTTAGCGGCACATTGGGGTAAAGAAGTTCCTGCAAATTGCTAATAAATGCAACCTACCAGAACCCAAAAAAAGGAAGAGAATTCCTTTACAGCCTATGTCATGGGCCCCGTTTTACAGTATGCAGTTACCCTGCTCCTTGGCATTAACAGGGCTACAGTGACCTGCAGTCTGTGGTTCTGCAGACGTACTGCACCAAACCAACCCAACCACAACCGGGGAGAGAGTCAGCTCCACGGCTGCAGAGGTGAGTTAGTCCAGCTTCTTAGGGCTTCATGAGGAATGACCTTTCTGTAAGAGCTGGGTTTTGAACACATATCCCGAACATACATCTCCCCACGCAGCCTGGGAAGCGTAACACATCTCAGTTAGAAAACAATGTTCATTATTTGGGGTGCTTCTGAGTCCTTTGTGACTTTTTTTTAGACTATGGATTCTGCCCACGGCATACTTTGGTGTTGGATGCATTAAAATGCTGTGGCATAAAAAAGGAAATGGTGAGACCATGGTTTGGACTTAAAGAGTCTGGTTCATTATTAGAAAATTTCTGCCTTACAGAATGATAAATCAATGAAATGTAGATTTGGAGAAGCTCTTCGGAGGTTTCCCAATCCCAATACTTAAATACTTTGTGGCCTTCTAGGACTGCAGGCATTACTTCTGGAAAGTCTGCAGAAAAGATAACTAACAAAGACAAGCTTTTTTTACCATATGGTGACCTGCACTCCTACCAGATAATGTTTAAACTTCCATAAATCAGAAGCCACATTCTCTTCATTTGAGGTAAGATCCAGTGGGAACACTATTTTCTGCATTTTACAATTTTCAGCTATTTTTCTCAAAAAAACCCTACCCAAAAAAACAACACCCCAAAACCCAAGAACACCATAGGGAAAACCAGCAAAGTATTTTTTGAGGCTCCTGCAATTTTAAGCCACACTCACTTTTAGTCTTCCTCAAAATGTACAAACTCAAACATCCTACAAACATTTGCAAGCAGTTATCTGTAGGCACCGATTGCAGTGGGAATCATTGCTTCGGGGTTTATAGTTTGATGTAAATCCATACACTTCAATTCTTGATCTGGAAGTGCAATGAAGCAGGCAGTCGCCTAAAAACTAAACGGTATATGAAATCTAATCAGTATATGGAACTGAGTCGTGGTTCCACAGCTGTGTGGACCTTCTGGATGCCAAAAGTTGGCCATCGCAGCAAGGAGGCCACCCGTACAGCCTGATCATGGCTCCGATCAGTGTTACCTGTGGAGGGCAGACAGCCACTGGCTGCAATGGTTGGAAGCATTTGTGCAAAAATGCAGCTATTTTTACTGCAAGCCTTAAAAATGAGTTAGTTCCAGTGCTAAATTTTCACAGGACAGACAAATGCGGTCTTTTTCAGTCACACACAACACCACATTTCTCAAATCCTCTCACGCTAACTCATGCCACCAAGGTGACTGCTGTTTTGTGTTCGCCTGAATGCTGTTTTATATACCTTCAACAAGCATCGTCACTAAGCTGCTGCAAGATCACTACACCACTGTTCGATATTTAGATGTTGTTCTAAAAATACACACTTAAGTGTGTAATGAACAAAGAAACAGCATAATGATGTGGCAGTGGGAGACTTTCTTGGGCTATTCAGGATATTGTTGAGCTCATCCTTCCTATGGGATGCAATATGCTATATCCGATAGAGTTTTCATCTAAAAAGGGTTTTATCACCAGAAAGGTATCTTTTCTGAACACCGATGAAAACAATGTTATCTAAAGAAGATAGCCAGAAATGAATGTCAACATGAAATAGGACTACCAGACATGAGCTACGGAAAAGTGGATATCCCCTCTTTTTTTTTTTTAATTGGCTTGTGATTCCCAAATGGGGATCCTTTGAGAGCAGGTATTTGGATCAGTTTATATAATTGGCAAGTGAGCGTGGGGACAGATTATGAAAGGATGGTCAAATAATTTGTGCTCTGCTGAGTTTACACAGTGGAATGCGTCTGAACTAAAGACAGACTTGAGAATTAACACGAATCCCAAAGCTCCATGTATACTGAAATAATTAGTGTCAGCTCAGCAAGGCAGTACCAGCCTTTTTAGTCTTTATGAAATATTTGCTGGCAGGTAACTAGACAGTGACTGGCTTGCTTGTCATTCTTGATGATGTTTTCCTATATTAGAATACATCATCAACATGACTCTGAATTTGGTATGTAGAATTTCAAAAGCGTCTTGCAACAACAATTTTTTTTTTTTAAAACAACAGTTCTTTTTTATCTTCATTTGTTGACGATGTATTCTCATGACCTTAATTTCTCTGGTGTTGTTTAAATACGTTGTACATGTTTTCTGCTGTTTGAAAGCTGTGAGACAAATGCAGTAACAAAGTCTGGTGAGTACAAATGCCAGAACTATTCAGACCTCTGACTGAAACATCCAAGAACATCTCTGGAATAACAGCAACGACTAACCGCAAGCCCCAGAAAACTCTACTGTACTTTTGAGTTTGCAAAGATCTAAAGTTCAACTCAAAAGCAGAATGTGACACCAAATTAAATTCATTATAAAATACAGCTTCCAATTCTGTTTTTGCTGAATAACAGTTTTCACTGAGATAACAACTGCTCCTTTTCTCATGGCCTTACTGGCCATATGCTTTCCAGAATCTCAGGCAGAGATTTTCAAAAGATAAAATATACCTCTACCTTTTGTAGTGTCATCAGAACACAATCTGTACATAGGCCTTCTCACAATCAAATCGAGCACCTCTAGTGCTACTGCTTTAGGGTGGCTTCCCTCCCGTTGCTTTTGTGAGGTGCCATCACCCTCTTACACACGGCGAAAGGATGACGGGCGTTTGCAGCAAAACAGAGAAGCCAGGCCATGAAACATGCCCAGTGGAAAATTAAATCCACTCTCCATTCTGAAAATGACATGGTGACATTTCTAATTTGTTACAACAGGATCAAACACCAAGCATGGAACGTGTGAGCATGGTCTTTGACAACAGACAGACAATTAAACGAGGATATAAAATAGTCAGCTAATTTCGTAATTATGCTTGTCTATTACTTTAGGACATTGATAAGCTAGAGAAATACAGCTGAACCAAAACTGATGAAAACTTTCAAGTTCAAGGAGAAAAAGTGATTACAAAGTGTGGGATGAAGAAAAACAACAGAGGAAAAGACCATGCTGGGATGTAAATCTGTTATGAATTTGGATTCAGTAGGATCTAATACCTTTGTATTCATATTAGGGCAGAATTTTTTAGAGCTTGCTAATGAAGCGATGTAAAGCGTGCCGTGCTAGCTGTATTATTGAAAGTCTACATTCTGCAAATCTGGGATCAACACTTTGCTCTGAGTTGTCCAGTGTCTCTTCCAATGGGCTTGTGGCCCATAACTGCAACATATGTATGCACAATGCCAATGTGGTCAAATCGTAATGCAGCTATTGTGTCTTCTGCTAATAAAATGCTTCTTTCTCTGAAAAGTGCAACTACAATATTCGCTATGAGCAGTTGTAGGACCAGTGAAGAGTCTCTCGGAGACCATCCTTGCTGAGTTTGAGCAGGAAGTCACACTGATGAGCTGAGGAGTAACGGCAGTACAGTCTGGCAGAATCTACCCTACAATTCCCCTTGCCACTCTTTTGGGGTTTTTTGGGCTATCAGTTAAAGTTAATTAAGAACATACTGAAGTCAACTGGAGACCTTTCACTGAGATGACAGGTCGAGCTCTCAGAAAGCAATGCAAGGTTGAAGGAGGCACAGTCTTATCTGTAAGGATTGTGCAAAGATCTTTCTTCTCAAAGGTTGCTACACAGAAGGTGTGGGGCTTTCCTGAAGTCCATGTCAGTGACTTCAATGGCATCTTACAGGAGTAATTTCCAATCCCTTTTCAGTCCATTTAATGATGGTGAACACAACCTGCTGCATTCAGAAGAGGACACGTAGCTAAACCCTGAGGGATTGTCAAACTTTAAACCCAAAGAGATTTAGGAAACCTTACTCCAAACTGGTCCTCTGACTAACTCCATTTACACCATGGAGTGTAAGAGAGCTCAGGGAGATTCCTTGTCTGCATTTAGCTCTGGCAATAGAAGATAAGTCAGAACAGCCATCTAGCTAGTGGCTGTCTATGAGCTCCTGCCACTGTTAGTCCGTGGCTTGTCAGGGAGAGACTCGGGCTAAACTCAACCCCTACTCACGGAAGAAGTCAAAAAATAATTCACTGAAAGAACCGGACACGTGGGATACCTATAGCCCCGCAAGCCCCATCTCTGCTCATGAAAAGAAGGCTGCGAGCCACTGAGTTTTCACTAGTCCACAAATAAAACCAGTGAGTGTGAAGAAATACCAGCTTTCACCTTCCGCTACACTTAGCAGTAGCCAGTCTCGCCAGCTGGCACGTCTCCCCTCCCAGCCAACCTGCCTTTGATATCCGTCAGCCTCTGGCTACAGAGACATCTGGAAGTTATTATCCAGCAGAGCGTATCACAAACCCATTTACATAATATAACATCATATTTTGTGTTCCTGCTTAGCTGAACATTTTGGATCACTCTAATGTTTGGGTAAATAAGCCACCATTCTCTGCATATAAATAACAGTGTGTCTTAGGGTACGTTTGTTGGAGATTATTAATTTTATAGGCCTCAACCCACAAAACGAAATGCTCTAGATTCAGCACTAAAATATATTATTCTTGCACTTGGAACAAAAAGTACCTGCAATCGGAGGAGAGGTAATAAGGCTTTTATTTCCCAAGTATCAAAATTATTTACGATTTAACCGGTGTTTTATTTATATGCCAGTCTTATTATTTTTACAGGACTTTTAACACTTCACACTAGACATTTTTCAGAAAAGAAGTAATACTTGGCTTGCTTTGTTTCCGGTGTCACTCCTAGGGTTTAACTGAGGCTACGTGTTTTTAATATATTTTTATCAATAGAAGGGGATACAAAGCCACCTTGAATCCATTGCTCAAACATACTCCCCTTCATCTCCAACATCAATACGTATTTTGAAAACTGGTACCAATTTCTATCAAGGAAAAAAATCTATTTAAAAATATTTAATCTAAAGCATTTTTGCTTGTTTCCATGGTAGCTGCGGAAAAGACAGGAGAAAACGATATTTACCAAACAGAAAATAAGACAATGAAAATATAGCTTAGTTCTTTAACAAAGGGAACATGAGAGCGCTGCAAAATAAACTTTTGCATGAATTCTGTTCTAAGACAACAACATTTTGCTGACATCAGGGAAGGCAGTGGAGGACAACTGAGCCCTTTTTTTCCCAAAATGCACCGTTTCCCCAGTTTTTGATCTTTTAGCAGAGAGAGGTATTTCACTTTCTGTTCTCATACAGTATAATGAAAGGGTTGCAGAACAAAAGGCAAATTTATTTATTTTAGGGTAATTGATTCTTTGCTATTTAGGTCATTGCTGAATTCGACAAAGTTGGAGACAGGAAAAAAATCGTTTTAGGAAGATCAGACTTTTTTATTTTAGACTTTCTTTTATTACAGTCAATCTATATGAAGGTATTCTTTAGGAACCGCACAGGTAAGGAATCCATAATCTGTTTTTCTCCTTATCCACCTTCCAGAAATCTGTTATGACTATCTATATTAGCTCTATTTACTAATAGTTGTAAGCTGTGGTAAATTTAATCAAAGATAGCTTCATGTCACGTCCCATTACCATCATGGCATAAATTGCTATTCGTGAATGATTTGTGTCAAAGTGCTCTGAAAACTAGTGTTTTAGCAGCAAGATGTTCCAATGTGCACAGTTCTTCAGCAGGGGCATTAAATTAATGTGTTTGCAGAGAAGCCACTAATTGACAATGAAATGTGATTTTGGCAGTAGACTTCCACTTTAAAGATAATGAACAGTGCTCAGATACAGAGAAGAACCCCCTCTGCTCCTAAAACTATACTAATAATTTCTGGTATAAACAGGAATAGAGGGAACTAATCCTGACAGGATATTTCAAGTGCCAAATCAAGCTGTTTGATCATCATGACTTACAAAAGCAAACAGTGGAATCTCAGCGTTTGTGACCTTTATCAAATCTGGCTACGTACAGTCAGGAATGTTATGTTTGGTTAGGAACTCATTAAACAAAATTACCTCTCCATTTATAGAAACCATACAATTACAGTATAAAACATTTTAATTAAATCAGCTAGTTAAGCAAAAATTCATTACTTTTTTTTTTATCAGCTAGCAGTGGGGCTGCATAGAGCCGTTCACATTAGAGTCAATTAGTAAGAAAAATTGTCAGATTTGGCAAGTGCATGAGCTTCCAGAACACATCAGCTGACAGGGAAGAAAAAGTTTGACTAAAATCTAGCAGAGTTACTGCCCCCAGAGGAGGAGAATGAGCCACGTAAAACGCACACACATGCACTGGCCGTGCCAAATGCCCCTCTCTCCCAAGCAGTCTGTGTCAAAGCTGAGCAGCCACCTGTATGTGCACTGTTCCTTGATAGCTGAAAAATGAGGCGTGCATGCAAATTTAAGGTTGTTAGGTATCTGGCTGGCTTTGCAGACTTTGGAAAATTTTATCCGATATAACTAATAAAACGCGACCAGTGTGACTGAGGAATCAAAACATTCCTTAGCGTTGTAGGGCTGCAAAGCAAGAAAAAAGCTGAAGAAGAAAAACAGGTAAAAGTAGGAAATTTTTAAATAGGGAGAACGCAACACTCTGGTTTGTAAGTCAGGGAGGAGAAGATCCTTTCTTTACAAAAGGTGCAGCAGGGCCTTTAATGGGCAACTGTAATTAAATGCAAGGTTAAGTCTGGACTCCAGAGAAAAAAGACACTCACTAGCTCTCGGCAAAACCCACAAGGTTGCTACAGAAGACTCTTACTTAAAGAAACAAATACAGGTTATTCTCTTTGATCAGAAAACCTAACAAGGTTAGTGGCCCAGATAAGGACCTTGTCAACACAGACTGCAGCTAACATGCAAGCTTGTGCCTTGAGCCAGAACATGGCTTTTCAGGTGGCTGCTGACCAGGTGATCCCTGCTGGGACAGAAGATGTTGATTTCCCAGTACAATTTAATTGAAATTCAGAAATCACCTGAACTCACCCACACCTGTTTGCCTAAACATTTGGTAAATTATCACCGTTTTAAGTTGAAATCTGGTAAGTCACCAGAGCACTTCAATATGCTTTGCTTTGGTACTAGCAGAATAAGGACACCCGCAGGCAACGCACGCTCACGTTCATTACTGAGCATACATGAAATGCAAAAGGTATCTCTAAGGCAAGGGACGTTTCGGCTGGGGTGGAGAGGCAGAGCTGTGCTGAAACTTATTCTGTGGTACCACACCGCACTGATGATTAGACGTATCTCCTGGACTGCGCACTGCTTTCAAGATTTCAAATGATGTTCTTTGTCTTCCATTCTCTGGAAGAATCACATACCAAAGCAGGTACTAAGAAATTCATCTGCCTTTGGTGGAATCTTTTATGGTTCCCACAGGTTTCAAGCACCTGTGATACTCTTCTTGTCATTGTCAGGCTCTGAATATTACAAGAGCCTTCAATGAACAGAAGAAGATGACATCATCCACAAAGCACAGCTCTCGATGTACTTTTCTTTCTCATTTTAAGGCTTGAACATCTTATCCCAACATGAAAAGTTCTGATGAGGCTGTTTCCTTGTAAAGTTCCCCACATCAACTTGACCTTTTCACATCCCCTTTGTAAGATCTCATCTCACAGTGCTTCTTAGGTAGGATTGTTTAAGAAACATCTAAATTACTGTTGTACTCTAGCTTCTAGTGTTTACAAAAAGACACTTCTACCTTCAAGTTAATGTCATTCTCATAATTGGAAGAAGCCATACACAATGGCTTCAGAACTACAAGTACTTCTCAAGGGCATGGCTATTAAATTACAGAATACTACATACTTGTTACCTGTTCAGATACCTACAGGACAGGAATAAAGGTGGTAGATCTTGTCATATACTATAAAGTAAAAACCGCTACTGCAACTTGATATTAGCTCTTACATTCTGCACATATCGTGTCAAGAAAAATGTATGAAATATCTGGGTTAGTAAGCTGAGTTCTTCTACCCAGATAAAACTTTTAACAAATAACTTGAAAAACTGTTCCAAAACACATTTCTTTTGCTTCTAGAACTCAGCCTACTACAATTGTTCTTCATCCCAGAAAGAAGCAAGAGCAAATGTACCCCGTAACAAGCCTGTGAAAAATTTTAATCTCATTTTATTTTTCTAAAGCCATGAGGTTCACAAGATACATGAATTAAAATTATCATAATGAATTAAATGTAACAATATTCCTTCTCTTCATAATGTTTGCAAGTAAAAAGATCACAAGAGATCTAAGAGATCACAAGCACCACTGCTATTTTAGCACAAAGGAAAGTAATTCATTCTGGTACGTCTCCCCAGTGCTAGCGTGCGAGTTTGCCCTTTCAAGTTATCCTTTGGTTATTTCAAGAGGCACTTGAGAAACGGCTGTTCCTTCTTTTACTCCCCAATTCTGGAGTGCACCTAAGCAAGTGCTTAAATTTGAACATGTGAACACATTCAATTTATCTCCATTTGCATGATGAAATTTAAGTGTGTGTTTAAATGCTTTGCTGGATGGAGACAGCGTTTGAAATCCCACTCCTCACTGGTGGCAATGACAGCCCGCTCAGCCCACCCTGCCACGCTGGACACCCGCACCAGGCTGGTCCCCCTCGCTCCTCTGGCCAGCAGTGCCGAGGGGGCAGAACGTGACGCGGCTGCGCTCCCACAACCACGTCCAGCGAGCAAGGACCTGGGCTCCAGAGGTCCGGAGGAACCGAAGCCCTTCTTCACCCTGAGCTTGTAACTACCAGGTTCACTGGGCTGAATAAAAGATAGGTGGACACTCGCAGTTCCTAAAAAAAGGTTTCTTTTAATGGATGTGCCTGCATGAAGCAATTTTTGTCTTTACTCTAACTCATGTTTACATGCAACTGTCAACTGATTACCACAGCTATGAAGGTTTTTTTAGGAGATTGAGTCCAAAATATTTTTTGGAAGTGCCAGTCAGACTTCAGCAGTTAACCACAAAGAAAGTGAAACCAGAGGTCAAAGACTTTGGTCTTGCAAGGGCAAGGCACACATCACAGGCAGGCAGTACGCAGCAGTCCAAGGGTTTTGTTTTATCAGAAAAAACTTATTTCCGCGCAGGCAGTTCAATCCTTAGGACTTCTTTTTGTTTGAAGGAAGACAGTTCTGCAGTGAATTTCACTGACAGATGATCTTTCTAGTACAGCTTTGAGCCTGACCCTCGGTAAGATGCTGACTATTTAAGAACTAAATGCAGCAAGTGCAGCACTCGGAAACTTCCCATAGTGGGCTGATTTTCCAAGGCAATGAGCACCTGTATGTCATAGCTTATCTTGGTCTCAGTGCAAGGCAATGTGATTCAACACACCTGAAAATCAGGCCAAGTAATGTTTTCACAAACAGCACTTTCATCTCACGCGATGATTAAATGTTAGATGTTCAAATTCACTTAAGCATGAGGTCAGACAAGGTCACCTGATGCATCTTCATTAGACTTCCACAATTAACCAGTGAGCAGTCTCACTGGTAACAATTATATGATATTAATTTATCAGTCATCTGCTTTCTGATCTTTTCCACTGATCTGAGCTGTTAAAATCCCTAACAACATCTCACAAGTTACCTAAAGAAAACAGAAATCTCTGTATCTAGCCTGACTGACTGGGATCAGTCAAGTACTTGTTTCACTGATGAGGATATAGAAATAAAAATGATGCCGGCTGCCGTTTCACTGGACTTAGTTTCTACCTTGGATCTCCCCCAGAGGCAGTCAAACAGGACAGCCCCAGCATAACAATCCAGTATTTAATGTCCATAAATATGTCCAGAAAAAGGCAGGCTGACAAATACAGTCTCATTTCTTCAGCCCCTCTCTAGGGATAACACAGTTTGATGGGGCAAACTCCATTACCCTGATGCCATATATAGTAACTCATCCCAATGCAGGGGAAGGAAGGAAAGGGAACAAATGCGGCGGCTCTTTTTCCCCATTTCTTCCAAGCACACCCACTTGAGAGCATCAGGAAGACCAGGAGCGCTGGAAGCACAGCTCCCACTTAAGCTGTCATTTTCTTCCATCAAGGGCAGGCTACATCTTCATCGCTCCCAGGCCCCGCGCAGAGCATCCTGGCTAGCACAATAACCGAGGTCATAAACAAGATCAGTGCTGAATAAGCCTTTCCTTGCCCTGTATTTGTGATCAGCAATAAAAGGCTGTACTGGAACTTAAAATCTCAGCCAGGTAAAATGCCAGAGATGATTATTTAAAGGCTTTAAATAAAAAACCCCCCTGGCTGTAAGAATCAGCTTTTCACATTCATGTACGGCTGTGGACTCACAGGGTACGGCTGGGTTATGAAAGAAGCCCAGAATAAGATGAGACATAATAAAACACAAGCTGGGCTTAAGCGAGGATTGATTTTTGATAGCAGTTCTCAATGTTTTAAACACTAGCTGCATAACCATGTATTTGCAATATTTTAATTGCACAATTCCCAGTGATTTAACATTGCAAAAATTTATATACTTCCATGCTCAGAATTTGAAAAGCTAAGACAATGAGAAACTTTGGTTGACATAAACAGGATTCAAAGAAAACAATTTTTTTTTTTTCTAAAATAAGCCACGGCAGCAGATGACTGGCATCCTACATATACTGAATATATCCTGTATCTCCAAGCTCTTTTGCTGTGAATTCCTTTCTATGCTGTATTTCTATGATCCTGATTTTAACTCATGAGGTGAGAACTACAGAAAAATACATAAACTAATAAAGAAGAAAATTTGCCAGACATGCCTTAACATGCTTAGACACATATAAGCACTGAAAAATAAAGAAAAGATCAATATGAAAGAGTGGGCAGAACTTCAGATGGGAGAAGCCAACACGGGTAGTGGAGGATGCCGATTAGCAAGGAGTGACAAGGAAGAGCTTGGACTGTACGGACACAGAGGGTAGTGTGGGAAGTGAAGGACAAATGGTACGCACCCATCCGTGCACTTAGGAAGACTTGAGTTTCTGCAACTAAGAAACAGAGGACAGTCTGAAGACTGAAGTCTTCAGCAACGTAACTGTTCACAAACATAATCTTCATTTTTAGACTTTTGGTTGAATCAATATCCAATTGTTAGAAAGAATAGCATGCACTCTTAGAAAAGAAGACATTGCACTGCTAATGCCAGGTAAGTAAAGTCTGGCTTTACTTTGTTTTCTTCTGGAGCATTATCCCATTCAAGTTTATCTTTCATAAATGCTGACAGAAGCTACAAGGACTTTATATTATTTCATAAAAAACTTTTTTTCTTTTATTTTCTTTCTTTCTCTTCTTCTTTCCAAATTAACCCCACAGGTCCGATTGATACTTTCAATTGCAGTAATAGGCAGCCAGACAAGAACAGTACAAGAAACTTTATCTTAAGTATTTATTGTTATGCTAGAATATCACTCAGTTTCCTCTGGGGTAATTCAGCACTCCTGTGGGAAATATGTGACCTCATTTGCATTTTCTAATTGAATTGCTATCAGGTTTCCTGCAAGACTGAACAAAAAACGTTCCTAGAGTTACTAACATCACTTGTATTAACCAGAAAAAAGTTTACATTCAAGTGTTTGCTGGGGAGGAGGGGAAAATGTATGCTTCATGTATCCTAAAATAGATTTTAAAAATATTTACCTTATTTGCTATCATTTCATCCTACTAGCATTAAACTTTAATGTAGTAGTTAGAATTCTTTCATTACAGTGGTTACCAGTGAAAATTTGCAGATTTGCCCAGGTTATTCAGTCATCGAAAGCAATTAGCACATTTATAAGGCCAACACTATGAAGGAGGGGAACCTGTCATTGTATTGGGTCACTCACCATTAAAATGTCAGCTTGCTCCGAGAGTAACGGCACAGCTGTGGGATGTGAGGCACAGGTACGGACACCAAAACCTCTGATTTTGCAATGAAAGCACACAAGGGGACGACTATCCCGACAGGAGCCATCCTGAACTAATCTGTCACCCTGAAAACATGCTGGCCACCACCAAAGCTCTCCCAGCCCATTACGCAGATTTCCAGTCTTATATAGTAAGATCCTTAATAGTAAAGGATCACAAATCCAAAGGATCATGTATTGAGGGGTTTATCCTCTGTGCCCCCTGTCCATTTTGCAGGCAGGCTATAGGAGACTGGGTTTGCTCCCCCGAAATGCACCAGGAATTTGCAGCAGAGCAGAGACCTCACTTCTGGTCCCCCACGATCTCAGCCAGTATCCCAACAACGTCGACTTCTCCTATAACATTTATTCTGTATTAACCTCTGTAATAAACCAAATGTCTAACAATGGCCACTCCAGAAGGGTTAATCGTGTTTTCATGAAGCTTTAATCCATGGATAATTGTGAACCAAATTCTGATTTATCCTTCCAGAGGTGATTCAGAGGGGCAGCAAGCTTCCCGTCACGCAGTGGGGCTGCCCCAGAGGAGGGCCACCAGTCATGGAGAAGCCTACAGAAACACAGAGGATGGGTGAGCAAGGCAGAAAGACTTTTTTGTGCTGTAGGTGCCAGCAAACAGAGATCAGTAGGTGCGGTAAGGCAAATTTCATGCCAATTATTTTTAATGTCTGGGAACTGTTCAGCATTTTCACAAAATCAGTCACAAATTTACAAAGTAAAATGGAAATGGATGTATGTGCCAGAACAGCGAGCTGGTCTCTCTCCCGCTCTCACGTCACCTCCTCCTTTCTCTCCCATATTTGCCGTCTCCATATCGTGAATATAACACAACAGTCTGAAAGGTCTTTAAAAAAATTATGTAGTTCTGCTTGAGTCATATTATACTATACAAAACCAAATGTGAAATCTGTTTCTAGTAAAAGCCATGAAATGTAGTATATTAGGGTCATGGCCTGAAACACATTGAACTGGATATTGTTAGATTTTGGGGTTTTTTTAGCATAAACACTATTATTTTTTAAAATAATCTCATAATCGTATCTATTTCTTTAGTAAACAAAGGATTATTTTGCTTGCAAACAGCACAGGCGCAAGTCGGATGCCTACTATAGGGACCCACAATAAAACTGCTTATGACCTTGTCATTAGTCTTGTTTTCCGTATTTTTCCAGCCTCAAACTACACACTAATAAGGCTTTTAGAAAGAAAGGATATGAATTTTAAAAAGCTTAGCGCTCTCTGTTTTGAACCAGAGTTCAGCTTACATTAACATTAGATGAATTTCCAACCAAATATTTTTACTAAAACAGAAATGTGTGCTTATTCAGTTTTCTTTCTACTACACTGAGAAGAAATTTAAAGCAGTACATAAGATACCTTACTTTGTTCCTTCAATATTTACTTTTAGAAGGAAGCAGTATTTTTTTGGTTAGAAAATGGCAAATACAGTTGACAGAACATACAGGGCTGTGCTGGTTTTGGCTGGGGTAGAGTTAATTTTCTTCATAGTAGCTCGTATGGGCTGTGTTTTGGATTTGTGCTGAAAAGAGTGTTGATAACACAGGGATGTTTTCGCTGTTGCTGAGCAGTGCTTACACACAGTCAAGGCCTTTTCTGCTTCTCACCTCACCCCACCCGCGAGGAGGCTGGGGGTGCACAAGGAGTTGGGAGGGGACACGGCCGGGACAGCTGACCCCAACTGACCAAAGGGACATGCCACACCATATGGCGTCATGCTCAGCATATAAAGCTGGGGGAAGAAGAAGGAAGGGGGGACGTTCGGAGTGATGGCGTTTGTCTTCCCAAGTAACCGTTATGCGTGATGGAGCCCTGCTGTCCTGGAGATGGCTGAACAGCTGCCTGCAGATGGGAAGTGGTCAATTAATTCCTTGTTTTGCTTTGCTTGCGTGTGCAGCTTTTGCTTTCCCTATTAAACTGTCTTTATCTCAGCCCACAAGTTTTCTCACTTCTACCCTTCCGATTCTCTCCCGAGCCCACCGGAGGGGAGCGAGCGAGTGGCTGTGTGGGGCTTAGCTGCTGGCTGGGGTTAAACCACGACACGGGCTTAATTAAGTCTAGTACAAGCCAGAGACTTACTGAAGAGCAGTAGAAGTGTATTTATACAACTCTAAGCCATGCAAAACCTCAGGGGTCAGCCCATTGGGCAACTGCTAGATTTCAGTCTATCCAAGTCTTTTCCTGTTGTCTCACAGGTGGCAAAAATTCTCCCAAATGGCACAGGCTCACATGGCGACATTCTGATAATACGGCACAGAAAGTCTCTCCCTCTTTCCCCCTCCTTCTCTGCCCTGCCCCCTCTGTCCAAGCTCTGCAGAAAAGAGGAAAGGAGAGGCCAGTCTTGCTATTTTGACAATTACTGTGGTGCATTAATCCAAAGTACAGCCACAGCCAAGTGACCTTGCCTGTCCCTGAACTAGCCATGACTGTTCCCCAGGACACACACCTTCATCCTTGCTCTGCAGGTCTTCAAGATCCAGCAATAAATCAGGCTTTTCAGCCAATTTCCTGCCAAATCCTGCTTAAATGTAACCATCCAACCATCACAGAATTGTTTTTTTTGAGTAGGTGCCAGACAATGGTGCGTTTACTCAGTGTATTACAGGATCTTCAGCCCAGACTAACACTGAAAAGGAAGGAGGAGAAAATGAAAAGGTGGAGAACTGCTGCTGCCAAAGATGATGTGGAAGAGGTGGGACAGAGACAGCTACTTAAGGAGTAGACCAGAAGAAATGTGTTTTCATGAAGCAGTCCACAATTACAATGGCACTGTGCAGCCCACCGCTGTATTTAACTGAAGCAATACTGCTCTCAGACTGCTGGGCAGGGACAGATCCTTCCTGCTTTTCAACTATGTGTATGAAACTAAAAAAGAAAGCATCTGTAACCTTCTATCTGAAATACTGAACGGTGCTGGCTTTTCACTCTTCAGCTGTGGGGAAGGGAAGACGCTGGCATGGAGCGGAGGGGATGTTTGCCACGGCGATGCCATGCTGTGCTTTGCTGCCCTGCTGGCCTGTGCTGCCTGTGAGCATATGTCCCTTATCAGGCAGCAGCAATGCTCCCCGTCCTTGCTGTGTCGGAAGGGAACAAGCCCAAATCTCCCCTCTGGAAGCCCCCCATGGAGCTGCAGGGCCATGCAGATGGCTTGCGGAGAGAAAGGAATCACTGCGAGAACAGGGAGATGCCTTAGCAGCACGGCAGCAGCAGCCAGTGCACAACTCCAGGTCTACGCTGTCGCAAAAGAAATCTGAATTTAACCTCGTATTTCTCAAGAAGATGGTTGACTTAGACTCTGGAGAGAGGGAGGCACCTTTCATTTGCAGGTTTTATTTCAAGTCAAGAGAGAGTATTAGCAGTGAGATGCAAACACAAGGTATATAACCTGCAGCATATAACAGAGCCAAGCGGTCACTTAAAAATACAAAAGTATGAACTTAGAGAACACTTCCCTCACTGGTGACCTTAAATCATTTCTGTCAGAGATGATCAAGGATCACTTGAAAGAAATTTGCTGCTGCTTGTGGTGTTTTCTACCCAGACACTTCCTCTGACAACACAAACAATCCGACGCTGCATGTAACTTTTAAAGGTTTGAGGAACACAGGCAAAGGAAGAATGAAATAAGAAAAAGAGCTTTGAAAACTTCTTACCTTGTGTCCATTGTGTTGCAACTTCTCTGCCACCAGAAACCTGACAATCGCCTCCCATCTGCCCAGGGTCTGGGGATCCCACGCAGTCACCATCAGGATCAGCTGCTTGGAGGGCATTTGCACCTGGTGGGCAGCATACAGGGTCCCATCCACCCTCACCTTGAAGTCCAGGCTGTTGGTTTCATACTGAACTCCCTTGTTACCGGCACAGTTATTAAATTTTACTAGAACAGAGAGCAAGAGATGGAAGAAACGTGTGAGATTGGCGTGATAAGGAAAGCAATCAAATACAAGTTTCAGACATTTAATTTTCACTGATGTCTTCTATATCTCTAATAACCATCAAGGAAATGATTTAACTGTTTCTTCGACCTTTCAGGAGTGCTCTTGTGCTTTATCTCCGTTCCCCAGGGAAGAAGTTGTAAGCCATTTTTAAAGTATTTGATACAGTTTCATTAGATCTCAAACACAGCTGTTCCCCATTTCTACAAGTGGATTTCTCCCTTGTCGCCATTATCTTTTAAATTCGACTGGAGTCTATTACCCACACTGTGGGTATTTTTTTGCACGAAATGTTCCCCATTTCCCTAACCCTTCAATAACCTACCTACCAGATAGGCTATTCGCACATTCTTAACTGAAATTCAAAAGCCCATAACAATTCCGTTATAGAAATACAAACCCAAAAAACTGAAACAAAGAAGAAAAATTAAAACCATTCTGCAGATCGCATCCACTGCTGGAACTGGACCCCCCGAGCCAGAGCTGCAATCCCACCCTGGCCGACCCCTCCAAACG
This sequence comes from Calonectris borealis, assembly GCF_964195595.1. NCBI lineage: Eukaryota > Metazoa > Chordata > Aves > Procellariiformes > Procellariidae > Calonectris > Calonectris borealis. The sequence continues at coordinate 13,842,165 of NC_134328.1, read as the reverse complement.
TTACAGCTACTGCAAAGAAGAATTGTAAAACTTCGCTTCGCAAACCACAACTTGTCATTTAAAACCCGACACTGTTAGATCAAAGCTCCCCAGTTGCTGATGTTTTTATTTTTGGCTTTTTTTCCAGTCAAATTCTTTTACAGTCTAGTTTGAAAACTACTTTTATTGGCATTATGAAACATGTCATATACATTATGGAAAAAACCCAAACTATTATACAACAAAAGTGACAAATCTGATAGAAATGGAACCTGCAGCTAATCACATAGGAAACAAAACACTTTCTGCCATTCGAGTAATCCACGGGGCGGGACACACATGTGGTGAAGGAAAACATATTGTCCCCGTAAAAACATCTCAAGTGAGTGAGAATGGATATACAGCTTTCTACTAGGATCGTTACAGGGGTTCTCATGCTGCGGCTTCCGAGTGCTTCGCAGCGATGCTCCACCCTGCCACGAGATAAGGAAAACCTGCTAGTCCAAGTCTCATGCAGGCACTTAATTTTTGCCCAAGAAAAGCTAGGTCAGATGAATCTTACCTAGACTGGCTGTGGTGGGAGGAGAAGGGATACAATGGCAATCCAGGCAAGAGGAGCTCCTGGGCCAGTTTTACCCCAACCATCCCCTTCCCCCAACACCACAGCTGACTGCTTCTGCAGTGCTGCTTTGAGCTGAATCAGGGACTAATCTGGATTTAAATAAAAATATCTGAGGCATGGCACAGGCGAAAGAAAAAAGCAGCCAGGAAACTGCTCAACCAGTCCTGCTGCCAAAGCCCCTGGTACCGTCACAGGATGGGGAAATGAGGAGCAGGCTGTAGTGGAGGAAGGGAAAATCCATCCCCTCCTTCACCAAACTGCACCTCTCAATAACTGCGGTGCTGTGATCATGTCGTAACCATACATCTCACAAAGGCTTTCCATGCTACATATTTATTTAGACCACATTCGTACCTTTTTATGTGTGTGTGGTGGGAACTGTTACCTAATGCTGCAGTAATTATTGGGCACAAACAGCAAATGCCACACACTGATTTACAAAAAAGATGATGGATAAAGTTATCTAGTATATAAAAAACCTGTGGGTAATATTTTAAGCAATTTCAGTGTCATAGACTACATCATTAAAATAGTTTAATCTGGAATCCAGGGAAAACAAAAGTCCCTCCGTTTTGTTTCAGAAAGCGGGGGTTTGCCCATCTTTACTTTTCACTGTAACTCAGACTGCAGCCAATAACCTCCATGCCCCCCTCATCTGAAATGCTTTAGGCGAGACATTTGACCAGTGATCTCTGCTTTCTATCTCCAGAAGCATAACAGACGTTTTTCAATGTAACAGGAAGTAGCATCTTCTGCATTACTCAAAGTTTAAATGAAACTTTGGTCACAATTTTTTAAGGGACAGGCTATTATTTAATTGCTACTTTGACCACAGTTTGAAGCTCTTGGCACCCTTGCTTTCAGTCACCGAGAGTCAGAGCACAAGGCAAATATTCAGCGGTCTGGAGGAGGGGATCTCTGTCTTACGAAGGTGAGACTTCCATCCAGTTAAGTAAAGAAGAAAGCCTACAGGATTGAGTCTTCCGTAGCTTCCAGAAAAGCTAGGAATTATCTCAAACTTCAAAGCTCAGGTGTACAAGTTGGAAGCCAAACTTAAAAAAAATACATGATTCTGTTGAGGCTTCGAACTCCAGCATCGTCAGAGCTGGAGCTCGGGCCCTTCTCGAGGTGCCATGTAGCGCACGGGCCATCCCACCCAAACCCAGCCCGTGCTGAGGGCTACCAGTCCATGCTAGCAAGCCAATACTTTGGCCTTGAGGTCAACTGGCACACAATAGTTTGTCTCCTGAAGGCCAAAATTTCTTATTCCCCAAAAAGAGGTTTCACTTCTAAATGGCCTGCTGGGGACAACGCGTGGTCAACATTAACTCCAAAACTCTGCGGTGCCACCATCAATCTGACCATATGGGCAATCCCAGGTCAGTTCTCAGACCCGTGCCAGGCCCTGCTCGCTTTAACAGTAAAGACACAGTTTTTAGATTAGTCTGAAAAATAAAAATTCACGAAAGCACTGAATGAGGTTAAACTCACACACAGTTTGGTGGCACCTACAAGAACCAACGCTGCAGACTCAGAGAAACTGGGATGGCCTCAGAGACCCGCGAGGCGGCTGGTGCTGCCAGGGGAGATCCCCCGCACCCCTGGGGACCACCCTGCTCTGCTGCGAGATCTCCTTCATCTCTCAGGAATTTCTGCAAATCTCCCCCGCGTTCACAGCTATAATAAATATGTGTGAACACACCGAGTGCTTCACTGCTAATGTGTTATTTATTTTCAGCTCCATGCCATCAGCGTTGTTAGAAACGAGGTACATCAGTTGGTGTATTATTGCACCCTTCTGCTATATAATAGCAAGGCAAAAAGTGAGTTCCATCTATACCTCCTGAAGTACCCACATATCATATACAAAAAGACATATGAAGAAGAGAGAAAGGAGTGATAATGACTGCACATTAAAAACAATTCAGAGCTTACTTTGATTTTATTGAGATTAAATGAAAGCCCTACAGTGTACTAGTAGTCTGAGAGAAAAAAAAAAAATCCCTTCCTATACGTGTATGTAGTGATTTCAGTATTCAAAGTACTTAAACATCTGCTTAAGACACAGCGCATGGCTCCAATATGCTGCTCTGGTGTCATATGTCACTGTGTCGACTTTTATGCTCCATTATCTAAAAATGGCTACCTCTTAGACAAAGTCCCTCTGTGACTCGCTAATTACTTCCATTAGTTTAAAACAAACTTGACTAGAGACAGAAAATCCTGAGAGAAATTAAGTCTAATTTTTTAAACAAGCAACGTCTCTGCTCCACATCGCTCTTCTCAGGTAGCACAGGTAGATGAATGCTCAGCAATGAATTAACACAGCCAGCTCCTCTCCAAAGAGTCCTTAGGAGCTGCTAACACAAAAAGGCCTCCAGGACGTATGGATTCCATAACGTTCAGTCACTACGAGGGACTGCACCTTGCACACCTGCCCGAACAGCAGCAAAGAGGCCATGGCTCATGCGAGTGGCTTTGCAGAAGATTTCAGCCACACAGGGGAGACAATTCAGAAACTCATCAGAGCCCGAATATCAGGGATCACCATGTTCAGCTGCTGTCAGGCATCGCTGTTGCGATTGCTCTAGGCACCGTTTGTACACAGCGTAGAAAACACATCTGCAACACAGTATAGACAAGCTGCTCGCATTTTCACCACAAGGACTCTCATTAGAAATCCTGTGCTCACCCTCCTTGTTGCCCTGTGAAAATGATGCCTTGGGATGTTACATGACTACTGAGATGCACTGTTTTATATATAAATATATACATGCACATGCACATGTATAGGTTTGGAAAAAAAATCAAACTATTGTTCTATAATAAATACCACAGCTCAGGAAAGGAGATCTTGTCCGTATTTTCAAATTCCAACTCTTACCTCTACTCTTTGCTCTCATGGAAACAGAAATTAAAATTTCATCCAATGGCAGAAAACTTGTGCTTTTTTTTTCTTTTTCTTTTTCTCCTTTAGAAAGCTCTAAGTCTATGTAATTTGCAGTTGATGCAACTCTTGACTTTAAAATAATTTAATAAATAAACAAACAAACATTGGCTCTGTTTCCTAGACTCAGATCTCTCTGTGGACACAAATCCATCTTTCTTTGACCAGTTTGAAGTCTAAAGAACACTGAATGAATTTAACATTCAAAAGCTGCAGCATCAGTAATTAGGATTTCAGATAAACAGCAGAGCCACACATCTATCATTTTTACAGGATGGTAAAAAAAGAAAACTTTTTTTAATATACTCTGGAAAAATGTTCAGTGATGCTTATCGAAAGCTTATGCTGAAAACAGCATCAAATGCCTGATGAAAAGAAAACCAAGAAGGCACCCTCATTAGCAGGCTTTTAGGTTTAACCCTTTACCCTCATCATTTTTAATTGCTTCTCTATGAAAGGAGGAACTACGACAATTTGATATGCTGAAATAGGTATTGAGTGATGGGCAGAGAAGCTGCAGGAGTCTGCAGCAAACCGCTGGGCATCTGAGAAAAAAAAATAGTATCTTTCTTCAGAAAAAGACACAGGGTGAAAAAAAATTCAACAAGTTTTGCATTGTTCCCTTTTATTATTTAGCTTGTTAAGCTAGCTGGACAGAGTCAAATGATCAAGCGAGGATCTTGAAAGATGTACGAATACACTGAACTTCCTTGCCCCCCAAATGTCTGAGAAATATATTGAATTTAATAGGACTATAAATGGTATAAACCAAAGAATCCACTTTAAGCCTTATCTTTCTGGATTCTCCTTTAACTTCTCCTAGTCTGTTAAAAAGTGCTCTCTCTGGCACGCTGCACAGGGCTGGAAGAGCAGGAGGGATAATATTTATTAGGACATACTCCCTGGTGGGACAGCATCCCACAGTTCAGGATGTGGGTCCCTTCAGGACTGTTTTTCACCATGGTTTTGAGGATTATCGCTGCGAAGATGTTTCTTTCCCGATGAACTTCAAAGCAGCAAAGACACACCACTATTTACAGCAGGATCCTGTCTGCTTTTCAAGTTGGGCCTCGTGAACAGCTCTCTTTCCACCTGGCGCGACTGTAATAAATCTAAGCCGCCGAATCCACCCCTCGCACCACTTCTGCGAACACCGTTAAGATGAGGATGGCTTAACTGTAACCTTTGGAAATTTCAGATGTTCAGGTAACCTGCAGAGTCCTGAGCATGTACAGAAATGTCCCTTTTGTGTGATCTTTGGCAAATCACTTGTATTCCTGCCCTGGCACTTCTAGCCCAATGCTCCCATATGTCTGCACTCATCCACCTTCTCGGGCTTCTGCAGGGCGGGCGGCAGTCCTGGCCAGCATTCCCCTGCATGTCACCACACCTGAGATTAAAAAAAAACCCAGCTTCCTAGTGGATAGGAACCTGTTGTCTAAGAACAGGCATGAAACCATTCAGTTAACCAAAAAAATGTACGTATTCCCGGGCACCCTGCGAGTCCATTACATTCTCGCAAACTGATTTCTCCATTAAGTGCTAGTGTGAAACAGAGCGCGCTGTGCCTCATTGGAAAGCTTCATTTATTTGAGAAAGTAAGTACGTAGTATAAACTTTTACGTGGCCACATTTTCGAGGCATCTTTCTTTACGTTCACGCAATACTGTGAGAAAACTGTTTTACAGCAGTGGGAACAAACTGCAGTCAAGAGAATTCCCCACGGCCACAGTGGAAATCCCCAGCAAAGCTGGGAACTGAATCCTGAAATTCAGGCTCCCTGCTTCTCATCGAACTGCCGGATCACACTGCCTCCATCACCCACATACAGGTTAACCAAATACAAGATAAAAATTTTAAATGGGAAAACGGACTTTTACAGGCACTTCAAAAAGCAAATAGGGGCAGATTCTCAGTCCTACAAACCACTGGCGTATTTCCAAATGAGCACTGGGTTAAAAAATTAAGAAATGTCACGCAACTTATTATTGCAATTATTTTGTAAAATGGAGTCCTATGAACAAATGTAAATACGCGGTGGAGTTCTGGGACTAAAATATCTTGTCTACAAAAGGCTAACGCTGAAAGGAAGGCAAGAGGATTTTGTTTCTCTTGTACTAAAAGGATGAACGTACAACAGGCTTTTCGACCACTCTGGCAGAACCCGGAGATGTTGCTGTTTCAGTGTTTCGTGGAAACGAAAAACGACTTGAGGCATTCCACTTACACACAATGCTACATATAAGTCCAGAGTCCTATTTCTGTCCCATTCCTGAATCCCATACTATCATACGATATACAACCAGATTTGCTTCTCGCAGTTAGCAAAATACTCAGAGCCTTCCTCCTTCTGTACAAGAAAAACAAAGCATAAATAGGAAAAAATCATGGCTGTAAAACCTGATAGAAACAATGTACAATTTTCATCCTCCTATTACTAATTTTATAGGTTACATTTTCAACCATGTCCCCATAAAAAATATTACGCTAATAAATTCTTAGTGTCTTTATTTAATATTTATAGCACTGTGGGAGAACCAAACTCTACTGGTAAAAGGTAAAAACAGCAATTCAAACAGCTACTTCAGAGTCTAATAAACATATCCCTAGTGACCAAGTTTAAGAGTATACTTAAGAGTTTAAGAAAATGCTTTGATACTGTTGGAGATGTATGTTCGTTGGTATATGAATGTATATAAAAATGTGCATGCCCACACCCTCAGCTTCACAAAGCCTTGATTATTCATTAAGTGCTCTCAGAGTAAAAAACAAAAATAATGAATGAGTTAGGAGAATTAATGAACTGCCCCACAGTCTATCATCTGCTGAAAATATTTAGCATGATTTAGCATGTTCTTAATGTTATTTTCTTGCAATTAATGGTACAGAAATCTGCTACAATTTTACCCATTTTCCATATCTCAGGTCAATGTGAAACATTAGATCCAATTTTCCAGTGCATTATTTATGATCTCTGAGCTATGACTGCTAATATTTGCCTTACTAGAATAATAATAAATTACCATAACAATTTACCATATGTAATTATGTTAAACAAAATCCTTCTTTATTTATCTTCTTGTAATCTTCAGTTACAGTGAACCCTCCTATATGGCATATGCAATAATGCAACATTCACGATATTCCCAACCTATTATATGCTTGTTAGAAATGACTCCATGTGCGAGTCAACTGGTGACACCTCTGAATCAGCAAAAGAGTTGCAGTCTATCTCCAGGAGCAAGTACGATAGATTTCAAATGGCACATGAAAGTATTTTACATTTAAAAGTACATTTTGAATTTCCCCACTTTAAATTCCAAAGCTCAACCCTCTCCGTGATCAAATTATCCACGCAAGTTTTGGGCACACGCTATTAAACTCCTAACTACCTCATGTTCATTTGCAGGCTGGTTTGCTTTCACAAAGCCAGGAGTGCCTCCAGTAGGTTTTATGGGGAAAACTGCAAGCCTTGTTCACGCACAAGTCATTTATTAAAAAATACGAAATATTTCTGTGGGCAGAACTACATGGAAAACTCATCTTTTCATTTCCAGAGCCACCTAAATGCTTTCAACACCTTTTCCAGCTTTATATTCACTTTTAACAGCTCTTGCTTACGCAGGGTTTCTGTTTCCATGACCAGATGAAAAGAAAAGGAACAATACATTTCAACACACTGAAATCGGGAACCTTTAGAAACTCATTCTGCCACCTGTACAGTCAGCCAGTAGCAATGAGGAGTTGAGTACATTAAAAAAAGATCTAAATCCCATTCAAACAAAACAAAACCAGCCCTACAGTAAACAAAACCCAATTCCCAGATACTGCCTGCCTCCTTCATATTCCCACCAGTGCTATTTTTCATTTATTGGAAGCCAATCCAACTAAAATACATGTTTTTAAGGAAGACAAAAAAAAAGAAGTATATTTCACTTTTGGTATTGGAATTGGAGGGGAGTACAGACCCCTGGAGAGAAGGACTGTAGAACATGATAGAAAAGATGAATCACTCTGGCAGCAGCCAGCCAGCCATTAATTTTCAGCAAGCCAGGAGTTGGTCCAATTAAACCAGGCTCCTTTCTCTACATTAACATGCTTTACTCAGTTTTTTTCCGAAGCTAAAACATCAGCTCAAGACCCCAAAGGCTTTTCTATTTAGGATCAATCAATCTACCTTGCTGCACTGTAAAACATACACTGTCAGCTCTGAGGCTAGCTCAAAAAAGAGCAACAGTGGAAAAATTTGATAAATTGACATGTTCTGGCAGTTAGTAGAGGGATTCTTCCTACACTGTCACTTATTTTTATCTGATTAGAAACAAGCATTAGTAAAGGGAATATTCCCCTCTATTCTCTTCCCGGTATTTAACACTGGGCTAAAGGAGGAGTCTTTTCATCACCAATTTTCTAAATCCAAGCCAGAAGCTTCCTACCACAAAGGCAGAGAGATACTATCCATATTTCAAAGGGCAGTGAGTTTGAATCGGATTTGCATGATGTGGAACTCACATTCAAGCCTCTTCTAACACAGGAACATGAACCTGCATCTATTAGCGCCCCATGATAAAGACGTTATTCACTGCTTTCCACATTTTTATGCTCAGGGCTTTACCGTGGGTGTGCAACCTCACCTCTGGGTTTCCAGCACCTGCTTTGGCAATGATTTCTTTATTCGGGATTTCATTGCCCGTTGGAGATCCTGTCACTCTCCCTCTACCCTACTGAGACATTTCAGAAATTATTAACTAATAAATGAGCCAGGGACGGATGCCAGAGACTGGTAAGAAGGACACTTACATGGTCTGAAGTCCCCTACAAAGCAGCACCCTGAGCTGGGACAACTCAGAGGATTACCTCTTCCTTCAGTGAATGCCATAGTAACTATGCTGTTGGCCTCCGTTCTTGTTCTCAATAGACATCTTTATCCTTGGATAAAAAATCTATCACAGTAGTTTCATTATGACAGTCCTCCTCTGTTCTTAACAGTAAGGTGGACTGAAAGCCACTGGAATGTGCAGCTGATGTTTCAGCTTCGGATTAAAAGGCTAATAAAGAGAAGCCTGGTTTGGGTAATCTTGCAAATACCAACTGCACCAGACTTCTTGGCAAATGCTGAGTTTTTACAGGCATTTGCTCTTCTTTAAATTCCATGCATCTGTAGGATAGTACTGAGATTCACTATGGCACTAATGAGATCATTTTGCAATTAAAGGCTAAGTAGAAACAAACCTCTCACCACTCTACAGGAGAGTTTGGGTTCTGTGATTAAGCAGCAGTAAATAAACCTGTTTCACTCTTGGTCCTGGTGCACAGGCTTTCTATGATTAACTCTCCAAACAAGATGGACTGATTGACCCCATGGATTAATCAATGAGTTTCTCAGCTTCAGAGCAAAGTGCAAGTTGTGGGAGTTACCTGCAGTAGGATGTGTTTTAATTATTATTACTACAGCACACAGTAAATAAATCCCAGGGCACTTTATCTGGAGGTTTTACCCTTAGTGCTAATGATTTTCACAACGCTCTCATGTTTGTCAAACTACCTACATGGGAAAAGATTTTAAACATCACTGCGCATTTCTTGAGGAAAAACTACAGATTTTATGGTAGTTTAATGTGATAATTATAAAGGGAGGAGCCTATATAATTGTAGAGCAAGCTCTACGTTACAACAGTGGCTCGCCCATCTTATCTGTTGGCAGGAGCATCCCTGGGAGATGCTATAGGGTGGCTGGGGCTGTATTTGAGAGAAACCCCAGGTTTGCTGCACTGAGCACCTTCTCCCCAGAACTCCTGGGCAGAGCGGAGAGCCCAGCCCTGCTGGTACCAGGAACGTCCCTTCATTCGGAGCAGTGGTGGGAAGCAGGCAAGCACACACAACTCCTGCACAACCGCAGCCATCCCTGCCACCTCCCACCCGCCTCGGCGACCCGGCGGCCCTGGGGGTTTTTCCTCTCTGTCACAGATCTCTTTTCAACTTGCCAGATCTGTACTGGAAAGACATGGGGAGCTGCAGGAAGACTTTAGGGAGAAAAAGCCATGTGAACACAGGCCATTTGCAGCCTAGGAAAAGAAGTTGAAAGTGATGCTCCAACCATAGCTGTGTCAGATAGCCTCAGGCTCCTCTCTCCTCACACTCTTCAAAACAAACAAACTCTCAACACCTAGAAACAGAGGCTGCACATGTCAGGGGAAAAAACCAATCAGACACACCAGTAAAGACACTGAACTCCTCATGGACTTGACTTGCGTGTAAACATTGACAACTTTGGGCTTGACTGCTCTCGTCTTCCTTAGCCTGGCTCAGGATGAAACATGCACTGATCCAGGGAGTCAAACCAAAATGCAGTAAATGAATAGATGTTTCAGGCAAGAATATTAGAAATGGAAAATTTTGTTATGTGTAAGAATCAAGGCAGGGTAGCTATATTAAACCTGCAGCTGCTGTGCACCTCTGCTCGTCTGCCTGCACAAAAAGCAGCTGCAGTCCTTACCTTCAGCTGTAGCCTACAAAAGTCTTCAGGTTTCAAGAGAAATTAATATTATGTGGAATAAAAAACTGTTTGGTACCTGGTGGGCTCAACTGCTTTGACATTTGGACAAATTCAGAGAGCTTTATTTACAGATGGAGGCTCTGGCACTTGGTCAGAGAGAGCAGGAGAAGAAAAAGTGGCCTCGATGCCAAAGCTGCACTTGAGCAGGTAATAAATATTGGGCAAGTTGAGAGATGGCAGGGCTGCATTGCTGCAGAGAGCCATAGCGTCCTGCCCCAGGGCCGGACACCAGTGTACACTGAATTCATGGGAAATTCACCCATGGAGCAAGCAATTAATTGGAAAAGCAAAACCACAACAAAACACAGCTCCACGCTCTCTGGTGTTGGTCATCACTGAATAAAAATGAACCTCCTGGCCTCTGCAGCCACCCTTGAACAGGCCATGTCCTGACAACTGCATCCCTGCAGCCGTGGTGCTCGGCTGCTGATGCGTCCAGTGGAGACACAGGAATGAGGTTTATTGTAATTTTCCTCTTCCTCCTTCACGTTTACCCCCTCGGCCCCTTCTTACTACAGTGGTCTCCAACAGAAAGGTAGCACTCCCCTTGCCTGAAGAATGACCTCAGGATTCAACTAGCAACCTTAAATTTAACAGAATGCTTTTGGCAGGGCTCAGTACCATCAATTAAAACAGAGAAAGACTAAAGCCAGTAAATTAGAGAACGTGACAAATGCAGCACAAAGCACTGACGATCCCAGAAGGTATCAAATTTAGTGTTAAAGTAAAGAAACAATAGGGAAGTCCAAGACATTTCAGAGTGTAGTGAATCAAATTAAATTGCCTGAAATTCCACATGGAATACATTTGACAAATTTCTTTCCCCCTCTTCAGCTTTCTGTTTGAGATGAACTGTCGTCTGGCAGCTTCAAACGTCTGGCACAGCTTCAGCTTCAGTTTGCTGGGGCTGAATCCAAACACGAACCTGAACTTTACCAGTTCTGCTCTTTTTGTAAACATACTTGCTGTGGCTGCCAAATGCTTTCCAAAAGCACACAAAACCCAGAATCCAAAAGGAAAATATTGTCTTGCTGCAATAAAATTTGCATTTTACCACCTATGGGTAGCATCCCGCGTGCAGAGCTGTCGGTCAGTCAGAGCCCACCTTGCCCTCTCTTTCCCCACACACTTTGAGAGGGGACTGGAGAGCAGGGAGGTCCCACGGGAGGGACGCGTCTCCCACGCACCCGGTACGAGTCCATCCCACGGCGCTGCAGCCCCGGCAGTGCCGGTGCCACTTCTTCCCCCAGGGCTGCGTGGGCAGCTAATAATACAACAATTAGCAGTAGGATTCCTCAGACGTGCTGGATAAGACAAGCAGTAAAATGTCATTATACACGTGTCACCGACAGCAAAGACCAGTTTAGATTACCCCAGTGAGTAGTCTCAGGAACAAATTCATTTTAAGGTAGGGAACTTCAGGCAGAGGAAGAGACAGGTATAAAGAGGGTTATGATCAAATTGCTCCTGAGCGCAGACAGCATCAGCCTTGATATATCAGATTTTTTTTCACTTTGCTTTTCAAACAGACCTGTTTTTGCAAAACGCTTACAACAGTGGCACGTTTCTTTGAAGCAGGATGCGATTCTTCACCAGCAGCATCCCACTACCTGTGCGGATTCTCTCTTACAGAAAACAAATTCTTTCTTCCTCCATTTTAAAGCTTTTTAAAACTACCAAGCTCCATAAACTATCCAGCTGCAGAAGGCTAAAACGAGGCCACCTTTAGGCTGAAGAGCAGCAAATGACAGAGGTGCGTGAATTCTGGCACAAGACACACAGGCAAGCAGATGCTGTTAGAAAAGCGTATTTTATTGTCCACAAAGCATCGGCGTCATCTCTGAGAGCCACATGGAGTTCCACCACTGCCCAAAATAGACAACATCGGGTTCATATAAAGTCTGATTTATTGCATGTCTTCTCTCCCCTTGGATTTTAATTATGAGTAGATCTTGTAACTATTGTATTTGTATTTGTTTTATCCATCTAGATGTTTTTCTACGCTATTAACTACAAACTGAAAGCTCTTTCTAAATATAGTACAAAAATATACTTAAAAATATGCATATGGCCTTTATTAAGGAAAACCCTATACAGAATTTTTAGATGAAGTAAAAGTACTACTGAAACCACTGATTAGCAAGCAAGCCCTTACCTAATTTCCGGAATAGGATGAGACTGAAGAAATTGCTTTTTATTACAATAAAACCCCAAAGAAAACAGAGTACAAAACTGACAACTGCTCCTAATGTTAACCAGCATGGTAATGAATAAAAATCACTCATTATTGCACCGCCCTGACCGCTCCCGGGCGCCATTTGGGGGGTGTTGAGCCAGTGTCAATGGTCAGGTGTCAACATTTTGAAGAACCTCTCTAACGTGGCACTTTCTCAGCAGAAGAGACAGATCAGACTGCGCCTGAAGAATAAAAAAATTCTTTCTCCCCTGGGAAAGAGTAATACAATCAGGAATGCAATAGTTTGAAGCCTTCATATTGAGAGGTTTTTGTCTAAGTTCCCCCTCCGCCCCCCGCCCCAATGAAACTCTTGATCTTTCTGGGGATACGTTGATTTAGAAGTGACTTTTTAATTTGTATGGTTGAGTAACTACCACCATAAAGGAACATACAGTGCAATAAATAAATACCGCTTGCAAACTTCAGAACTTTCTGCCACCGCTTCATCCATCAAAACTAATTCTGTAAAAAACAAAGGATATGACAAACCCAACCAACCTTTTCCCCCATCTTACAAAAAGACTGAAATCTATTTCTGGAAATGTTTCTATTAAATGATCGAGTCCTCTGGAAATGTTTAGCAGTCCTACACAAACACCCTCCATGAGGACCAGTGGCCCTGTCTCTGCAAGCCCAACACACTGGCTGGGCAGCTCAGGTCCAAGCACTTATGCAGAAATCCTGTCCTACTCATGGCACAGAATTTCTGGGAATATGATGGAAAATAGAAATTGCCACAGATGTCTGAATTGCTGAAATTCAAAAGCAAAAAGGGCCGATAGCTGAGTTTCCCTCACCCCAGTGTCAGCACACAGCGTGACCCGCATGCTGAACCCTCCTCTGCACACCAATAAACCCTCGAGGTGGAATAACATGAATGTAAGAAATATCTTGGCTGTGTATCTGTTTTTTAATTTAAAAGTTTTGCATGTAAACAGATACCTTCTTTTCTTCCAAATCCAGACTGACATCCACTACTTATCATTCTGAGGTGATCGCTAGAGGAAACATGATTAAAAAACATCATATTCCATGAAGTTTTCTTAGCACTGCCCATCATCGTGCTGTCTGGTCCCCTTTCACTTCAGCTCAATTGTGAGAGTTTTAAGCTGACGTCAAAAAGTCAGGCCATTGGAAGACCTAAAAGTCAGCTATGAGTTTGTCATTTTATTCTTTCTTTCTTTCTTTATTGATTGGTTGAAAAAGAAACATCGACGGGCTGATATATTTTAAAGGTTAAACGAGCATGATGAATGGTATCAAAGAAAGCCCTATTAAACCTTGATTCCCACTTCTTTTACAAACTACACAGACATCAACAGCCTGAAGATACAGCGATCCCAATTTACCCGATGGGTACCACAGAGTGCTGAAGACACTTGAGCTGGAGACTCATCCTCTCCTTACAGATGTGAAGGGAGCAGCTGGCACCGACCCGAGGAGGACGCTGCGCTGGCTCTTACGTCCTGTTACCAACGCGGGTAGCAGCACTTCAACACTTTCAAGTCACACGTTTGCAGTTTTTGCAAAACCAGGCCTCAGTAAGGGCTGTCAGCTACCACTGTCAGTAATGTCTAGCTCAATGTAAACACTTCGTTAGTAATGAAATTACACCTTCAGGTTTATTCTAACTACTAAAATAAATCTTTTCACAGAACACGTATGCATTCATTTATACCGCGCTGCTATGACCACAAGTTTTAATTTTTACTATTTAATTATTCATCGTGGATCAGGTCTCAATTTAAGCTAATATGCAAAGATGAGGAAGAATGGGCACTTGTTTATGTCAGTTTTTTCCAATTAATTCAAGTTATTCATTAATCACATTACTTTTCTACTATGTGATAAGAAAGGAAAAAAAAAACAACTCAGCAACCATCCAAACAACAAAAAGAGACTCCCTTTATAGAAAAAGCAGGATATTCTTCAAAATTTACTTGCATGAATAGACTCCATTAAAACAATTAAAATATTCATGTATAGGGATGGCTCATATTATTGACTCAGCCTACAAGGGAAATTTTTCTTCTTTTTTGCCTTTAATGTCTACAATATTATGAGTGAATTGACCTAGTAACATATTATATGATGGAGACTGGCACAGATTTCATGAAGAATTTTGTCTGGAAATATGAAATTGTCCTAAATTTCCCTCCTGTTCCATACCTGCAGTGACAATAAATGGTACATCAACCAGCAATTTCATGTCTATTACCAGATGCTATACCTGAATTAATCAAAAACAAAACTTCCAAACCCCTAAAATGTCTACTAAAAGTAACCCTCCTCTACCATTTTTTAAATAAAAAACTTGGGAAAAGCTGAAATAAGAAACAAGAAAAATATTATTCAGTCCATAATTCATACAGTTTTAATGACATTTCTGACCTTTAAAACAGAAAGTATGAACAGCTCACACAGACCATTGGGCAAATAGAAAAAGTAACAAGAAAAACCAGCACAGAAAAGAGGAACTAACCATGAGGAATCCTCTGTGGCTCCAATATAACAACATTTCTAGTCTGTAAAAATAAAACGCCATCAAAACTTCACCAGCCACTGTCCTGACTTTGTCTGAAGAGACTTCCTATAGCTCACCCAGTTGTTCCTTTGATTAGTCTTATGTCCAAAAGTTTCTGAGTAGTCTTGTACTAAGGACATACCACTATTTGAAATGTGGTTGCCAAAACAGAATATTATTTTCCTGTTCTTGCATGTAAATACTAGCAAAAGCCCACACTCTGTCATCTGAATTACTTACTGAAAATTGTCCAAAAGTGAATACGAACTTCAACGAGCCCTTCTGATTCATGCTCATTTGTACATTAACAACTTTATCTTGTCTGTATGAAACATCAGGGTCCTGGGCTTTTAAAGATATCCTATAGTTCACTACCGAAATATGTGGCCTTGATTATTTTTGTGCTCAGGCATAGGTGCTGCTTGATGCTCAGTCACTACGCTTATATGCACAAGTCAGTTAATTATGCTGCAAATTATTCTACTCAGCCATTTGCCATCACTCTTGTCTGACTCGAGCGTACGGTTGGCATGGTGAACCCATCTCACAACCAGGTCATTACACAGAGGATGGGGCAGACATCGAGCTCCACTGAACCCCAACCAGCCACACCACCAGCCCTGAATGAGATGATTCAGATCTATATGGTTAACCTTAATGTTCTTCTGAATGTTTATAAAAAATCAAATGAAAATGAGCAAATTTTTTTGTTGAACCTGGCTGCCACAGGCAACTCCTTCTTTGCAGGACTCTCCCCTGTAAATGCACCTCCCAAAACGCCCTGGCCTGGGTCCTCATGTGGTGAAAATGAGGTCACGGAGCTGCACTAGGAGCCCCCACCACCGCACACGGATGGGAAGGTGGGATGTGCAACAGGGCAGGCAATGCTGAAGTGCTCTCCCCTGTGTGCCGGCGGCCAGGACACCTGCATGGCACCTATCCGCAGCACGCTTGGCTTGATAGCTGCTTATTTTCTTGAGCACCAAAGGGATTGAAGCTGAAAAGTGAAAAGGTAGTGGGGAGGAATGTAACCACTGGGGAACATCCCCCCAACCAGCAGTTTAAGAAAGAAAAATACAGGCTGTCTTGTTTAAAACCACTGTCATATGTTTACGCAGCCCTCCTCCTTGGGTATTTGCGCTACACAACGCCCCCATGGAGGGTGATATTATATGTTAGCTCTCCACCCTGTTATTTCTGGCTGCTTAAGCAGCAAAGGACCAATATCCCGTTCAGCTACGCTCAGTTGGTGCAAGACGAATCAGTGAGATACCGCTCTGCAGCTCACTTCACACACCTCTCGCCCTTGTGTGGCACTGCTTGTTTTTGACAATGATTGACGACTTGTACCAAGCCCCTGCATTCGCTATTACTAGGAACCAAATGGATATTGCTTCATGAGCTAACCCTTATCTCACAAACTCTATGAGCTTTAAGGGTAGAAAGCTTATCCTCTGGAACAGTCTTTCTCTTCTAAAACACCTCCTCCTTTCTCCTGTGATTTACTGTTCATTTATCTTTACTGGAAAGCTGATATTTCTGAGTTACAAAGTAGAGACATCTCAATCTCTAGTTTATGGAAAAGCCAGCCATGGAAACCTGTGAAATGAAAAGCCAACACTCCCACCAGCATATTAGCTTGTTTTAGACCACAGGTAGTGAGTTGTCAATCATACACAACTTTACATTAAATTTCATTTACATTTAAGCTGCAGTGGACTGAGCAGTGGTGTACAAATGCATCAACCAGTTTCCAGTGACCATCAATAATTAATAAGCTCTGTTCATGCTATAATCTTGTTTCCCAAGTCCAGACTGACACCTACCAGGCAGACTGGCTCTCAAGATAGTATTTCCCCAAAAAGTAATTCACACCTGAAACACAGAGCAGACACACGGCCATTCTTTTACTGATGGTTTACTTCCTTTCCAAAATTCACCTCTCTATTTCTCGGTACAGGAAAAGCACTCGGGTCAGCCAAATATCTGACAAGGTGGAAAATCAACTAAGGGATTACTCAACATCCCACAGAAGAGCCACAGAAGGTGTTTGTGCCTTCTCCAACCTCTCACCCCAATGCTTGATGATGACAGTCTTGAAAATCTTGGCTCCATTTGACATTATATGCCGTTGTCTGATAGCTAAAGGGAAGACTGAAGGATGAAGGTCCTTGCCTTCATAAGTATGGCCAAACCATACTCATTTTGACAAGTTACATCACTTGACAAACACCACCACTTCACCTTTTGAAACTCTACCTGGGCTACCAGGGAACAAAGAAGAGCCAACTGAGACCTAGCAGGTTTAGGGCCACTCTAAATAACAAGCATCCAAAGAACTGGTAGATAACTACGTTGCAACCTCCTGGGCAGGGTTTTTCTCCATCAGTTGTGAATTTAGGCAGTTTTATGACACTGTTTTGAGTGGCAAATGAGGGCCAAAAGATGATCAAGTCTGCAAAGAATACACTAGCATAAGGAAAGGAGAAAGCAGTAACTCATATTCTATTGTTATATCCTGCTAGCTCCAAGCCTTAAAACTTAAGCTAAACAGTATTAAGTGATTTATTCGGCTTAACTCTAGATAGATAGAATACTAAAATATTCTCTTCTGTCTTAGCAGCAAGGCAGGGTGTGGGGACACGAGGTGAAATCATGTCTGTTTACGCCACCTTTTAATTTAGCTGATTTGGGCTGAAAGGATTGCATTAGAGATGAATTACTCCTTAAGAGGTTTCTTTAAAGCAAGGAATTTTAAAAAATTCTGAAAAGCTTAAGGCCTCCTAATACATGTGACTATTTTGCTGTGTTTCAGCCCTGGAAAAAAAAGTAATTATTGAAGCAACAAAACTCTGTTTCTTCTAGTAATGAACAGCAAAAGCTTGTCTGGGGGGAAAAAATAGTGATTAGATTGTGACTGTGTGTTACTTCCAAATGTAAAGCCATTTTGCTTGAGACAATATTAAGATGCTAGGATGCAAGGTTTGATCATTAATTTTGGCTAACACTACACATTAATGTTGCTGCAGTCTTAGATTTTTTCTTCTCCCCTGGTTTTAGACAGCCTTAATCATGCTTACAGCCGATTCTAATTGCTGAATCGTATCACTCTCCACCTTCTCTAAAATGCTTGGGGCAAAAGAAATAGTGAAGATTAATGACAGACGTGTAATTAGAAGAAAATGTAAAGATCTTGTGTTAATCATTCAGAAACAATTTGATAAATATGAAATTCTGAAGAGCTCTCAGAGTAAAAGATGATAAAATGAGTACTGTAGCACAAAGCTAAGCAAATTTATATGTACCACACTCCTTGCAACTGGAAAAAAGAGAGCTCACGCGAGCACGCGCAAGCGTGTGGGTATGCAAGGGAGGCTTTATTAACATAATGGAATTCAGCATGGAAGACCATCTGTTTTAATTGAGCAAGCTTATTCGTACAATGCTTTGCTCCACTAATCTTGTTTAGATTAATGTTAATGTTCTATTAAAAGGTAGTTTATCATCCCACAATACTGAGTTAAAGTGATCACACCCATAGTAATATTCTCAGGTCTTATGGAGGCAGAGAGCTCAGACATTACCAGGCTATTGATCATCTTACAGCACAACTGTTAAGGCTGGGAACCTTGGTTAAAAGTAAGCAGAGGTCTTTTTTCCAGTAAGGGTAAAGACACAGATAAAGAACTTTTATTTAATTAATTTAAAATACAAAAGAACACAGTCTGCAAAATGATTCTCAATTATGCCTTTAGATAACTACAGGAACGATGTTTTAGCTAATAATACCTTTCAGGTTGTAACAGAGAGAATAAGTATCAAACTGGGATGGGTTTCTCTGGATTGCTATTTTTTCTTTTCTTCCTGTGACACATCTTCTCACCGTAACACTTGATCTGTCCTTAGCCTTTGCTTTTAATGAGAAAGCAGGAAGTTGAGTGCTAGCTGGAAGCACGCCTATCATTAAAAACACAGATGCAAGGCAAGTCAAAAAAGTGTAGCAAAGCACATTTTGTATATGGACCTAAAATCCCCAAATTGTAGAAGGCATCAGTATATCCTGAAGGTTTGTTGTTTTTTTTTTTCAAATATGGCAGAATCTGAAAATGAACTCTTGCATCCTACATGGCTGGAGAACATTGTACCTAAATGTTCTGGTTCTTATTTGTAGGTGGTTATATTTTTATTAAAAAATTATGTGCCAGCCAAGAAATGAATCATTCCATTATTTGTTTTGCAAAGTGGTGTTGGATTAGCAAAATGGACTACAACCAACTATATTTACAACAAAAATAGGACTATAGTCAGAAAAATAAATTCTACACCTATCTGAGCTGGGTCATAGTCAGTGACAGAGTGGGTTTTCTTCCTTCAAATACCTGACGCTGCTTGTAGAGCTTCATCTCTGCTTCCCTCCTCTCATCTTCATAAATACCATCTTGATCTGCTCGAGCCCAGCTTCAAGCCCCCAGTGAGGATCACACCTCCTGGCTGTCCCTTCCACCATGCCATTTCGTTGCACATCCCTGGGTCCCCTTTCTCCATTGTAGTAAGCAGCAGCTCAGTGTCTGACCCCTCAAACAGTTCTCCCCCCTCTCCCATGCCACCAGAGCCTTGGCATTTGCTCCTCTTGTTCTCAACCAAGCAGCTTTGCCCTTTCTCCCTTTGGAAGAACTCCGGGTGAGCCAGCAGCAATGCTACCTTCACATTTCCCTCCTTAAAACATCTCCTTTGCCAGAGCAGATAAAAAAATCTTGACAGTGGCTAGGCAGCTGGCGTGCTGGACGACTGCCTCTTGTGCGGAAATTGTTGTCTCTTTGTTTCTGAGGACTCACCCCATCTGTCCATCTCAATTCATCAAACATGTCCTATCTTACACTGAAACGGCAAACCCACCAGGGCAAGGATCAAGTTTTCTTGTGTTTATTTTGTGCAACTCCTAGTACAATGGTGTCTACAACTGCAGCTGCTAAATACCACTGTGGTACAAATAAAGTAACAAAAGAAGCAACAAAAGTAGCCCCCCCTCCTCCCCAAATTTCAAGCATGGCTTGAAGAAGTCCACTTAGAATTTTTATTTCCCAAGGGAACAATTTATAATTACCTTTTGGACATATGAACAAGGAAGATGAAGGATACCAAGAGAAGATGAAATATATGTGAAGAAATTCTTCACGTGCCGTACTAAAAACAATAATCTCACAAAGCAATAACTCAAGTGAGACTTCTTCCCCAAATACCAAAACATGCCAGTCATTAATTAAAATTCAGAAAAGCTTCTTTGTGATACAAAAGCAACACATTCCCCCTCTGCAAAATCAGGAATGTGAGAAGGAGAAAAGTTAAATGGTTTATCCAAGAAAACCCAGCTGACAGTTGCCAAACTGCACAATGCTCCAAGCAACAGCAGACACTTGTTCTCACACTGGTTATGGGGCTGTCGAAAGCTCCCCATTTTAGCCTGGGGTAAGTTTTAAGTTTCTGAATAAAACTAAACCTGAGAGTAGCCCATGCACTGAGCTTTCGAAAATCCCATCTGAGCTGACTCCAAAATACACTAATTATGTGGATTATGTAGGACACAAAGGCATTTTCTCATTAAAGAACCACACTCCGAGATGAAATCCTCTCTCAAATTGGTGTACTCCAGTGAAAACGAGACTGGCTGAGGACGCATGTGTATGAGCCACAATTTTTCATGGGAATGTTGGAAGAGACTTAAATGAACCCCTTAATTTGCAGAGTGGAATTGTTAATGCTTCCCTCGGAAAGACAAGATGCATTTCTACCTCTAACGAGCAATATACATCTATAGCTAACAAGCCACACAACCTCTGAGCGAATGTTGACAACTTCACAAGGGAGACGCACAAGCCAGAGATTACAGTGGAAAAGTTGATAGTGATCAGGGTTACAAATCACTGATTTCCTGAGTATTTGTCAAGCTTTGTTCAACACTCCAGGCTGTGTCCAACACGCTGAAATTACAAGTGACAAAATAAAATTAAAATACACAGGCATCTCTGCCCCCATCTGTTTTCACAGTTTATTGTCCTTTCCGAACAACTTCCCGTGCTGAGCACTACCTCCCTCGCCTGGCTGTCCACGCCTGACCCATCCCTTTAGCAGAACAACTCTGGACCGGGGACACAAGGGGCTTGCCTCACTGGCTGCTCGTTTTGTGGGGCATTTGCCACACTTTGGGGACAGTCACCTTGGCATAGAACGGAGAGCAGCTGGGATCTGGATTGCACAAGGTCCTGCATGAAGTTATAAGGTTGCCTGCCTGCAAGCACTTTGCTTCTTTGTGCTGAACCCAAGAGAAGAGAAGTGGGAGAGGCAGCTGGGGAGTGAGAAAATGCTGGGGCAGCGTGAAATTGCATGGGAAGTGTGAAAGGACAGGGACAACACTCTTAAGGAATCACAGTTAGCAATTACCTTCCACACACTTTTACTCCATCATCAGTTGTATTCAACATGTTCCAACCACTTTTCTCTTTAGGCTGAAGTTATGCTGTGCAGCACGTTTTCAGCAAGGTGTGCACGTACCTGCCTGTACTTCTGCTGGGCTCATTATGGGAGAGGAGAAATCACATAATCCATGATGTAAAACTACCTTTGCACCTTCCCTTACATTTCCAGGCTATTCCTACATTTCCCCATACGGAGGGGAGAGAAGGCTGCTCCTCCGGAGCCAGCATCCTTTGGGGTCGTTCCTCTCCAGTGACAATACTGAACGAGGTGCCGGCAGGCGGACCAGGTGAATGCGTGTACCTACATAAAAGGCACAAGCCTGAACACCTTGTTCGGTCAATACTACAATGCAGAATGTGACTGGCATTTTTTTCCCCTCAAGACAGATAAGAAATGCGTTCAGGAACCTGTGACTAAGCTGCATGGGCTGTTAGCCAATGCACTGTATCTACACATGAAAAATTATGCATTCATCCATTGTTTGAAAGTTTTGAATTCACTGTTGGTGGTAAACTTTTTACTAGAACACACAGATGGTCCTGCCTGATCTTGTTAATGAAAAACTCTCACACAGCTACAAAAACAGACGTGATCATCTGTTTTTCAACATTCTGAAAAAAATCTACAGAGGTGTAAGGTGCTATACAAATGAGAATAATTAGCTTGTGCCATCTGTGGACATTAAAAAAACAGAGTATCTGTATTCCTATGTTTTATAATGATAAGCATTATGTCTTCAGCAAAGTATGCACTTAATAACTTTTCAATTTATTGTGACCTTCTGCTCCAATTTACTTAAGGAACTATAATACTAGCTGTGCCTCACACCTTTTTCGCCTTATAATTAGCAACTAATAAAAAATGCTATTAAAAAGTAATAAGTCTGAAGCTCTCTGACAATTCACTGATTAATTCTGAAGATTTTAAAGCACATTGGAACATACTTGGCTAAAACATCAATTTTATCCAGTTCTCAGTACTGCTAACAATTGTTGGTGCATGATCAAGTCCCACAGCTCACCTACACGTAATGGCACCCTGCAATGTTACATGGCTTGATGACAGGATAACAATTCCCAGGTCTTTCCAATCCATGTTTAGTCGTGAGCCGTATTCTGTCCTTGCACATACAGTGCTGCATGCCTGGGGTCTTCAGGCAGGAAGGGCACAACACTGCAGCAGTTTGGGAATGGATGCCCTTAGCATCTGATGAGGAATAGTTAATATCGATGAGTGCCTTAGAGGGAAAACAGTAAAAATGATCTGCATCCAGGACTGGATTTCCCCTGATTCTGTATAACATCCCCTGGAGACGTTTAAACACACTGGGGGTGCAGAACTCTCATTCCTCAGCCTGCAAAAAACGGGGAGTGACCAGGAAGGCTGGTCTTGCAGGCTGTACCAGCTTGGTTCTCGCTAGCACTTCTATAGCACGAGAGGAGAGATTATCGCTGCAAAAGGAGTCAGGTCATTTGCACGAAAAATGAAGAGCATTTAAAATAGCACTGTACAAGCTCACACTGGCTGCCTCCAAGCTGGAGACCTGGATAAGAAAGAGGAAACCCGGTGAGGAGCGCTGAGAGCGAAGCCTGCATTACACAGACATTTTCTGAATACCAGCACCAGGAACACTTGGAGAAGCTGCTCCCCAGCCCACCCCTACCCTCCCTCACAGCAGGCACTGGTGTGAAATACATCCCTCCATGTACCATTCAGCTCCTCTCTCGGAAGCGTGTACTGAAACGCTATCATATTAATGGTTTTCATTTCATATTAAGTGAAAACAAATAATGTGCACTGGACAAATGCCAATTCCATGCAATGCTGAGAGCTGGAACGCTGTTGCCTTAAAGGCAAGCAGAGTACGCACTGCTGCCATTGCCATCCCTAGCGCTCTTCCACTCATGAACTGCTCTTATATTATTCACACAGAGAAAAAGGCAAACAGCTTTCAGCCTCCAAACCGCTATGGAAACCCAGTACTTTTCTCAACAGCATTTTCTACACAGAGCTCCAAAATGGACCTTAAGCCCTGAGCACTGGGTCAACGAATGCTACGTTTTATTTATTATTTCATGGTTTATCACTATTTTGTTAAATGCTGGTAGCAGACCCCTGGTGTACAATGCAAGATCCAGACTGTAATCGCTACGCCCCAAACCTCCTGTCACCTAGAGAAGATTAAAATATGTAACACGTCTTGTGCTCACCTTGTAATCCTAGCATGAACACCCATAGCTGCAAATATAAAGATACACAGTCCTTACTCTCTTATCTGTTGCATGTTTTAATACCAGCAAAGGTCTATCTCTATTCATATTTGACTTGAAGCCAGGACAACTGCGTGAGGAAACAGGCAGAAGACAGTGGAAGCATTTCTTAATTGCGTAGTGCCCACTCCCGACACAATTTTGTGGTCTCACTCATTTAAAAACCATCCTGTACTTTCTGGTCTTCTTGATTTGTACTTTCTGATTTGAGCTACTGTTATACTGACTCATTGGCTGCCTTTAGAAAACATTCATAGATTTACCTATTACAGATGGTTAAGATTAAAAGTGTGAATAGGTCAGGCCCAATTTATAACAGCAACTCTTCCTTCTCCATTTTCTACCTTTCTTAGGGACACAGGTTAGTCAGTCTTTGCTGTCAGTCCAAGGACTTGGTATTGTTTCACCTTATAAACCTTGTTTTCTTCAACTATCCCATTTTCATTTCTATTCCTGAAATACTTCCTATTTTCCCTCCTCTGATTGCATTTATTTGTGAGATGCAAATGCATGGCCCTGTTTGTTGAAGGTTTGAGAGTACCTGCCTTTATTATTACTGCTGCGCTCATTTAAGCTGCAGCATCTCCTAATTAATTTATTTTAAAATGTTTTTTTCCAGACTCCCACTGGATAGAAAGTAGCATAACTTTACTCTGAGATGAATTTGAAAAGTCTGCATGCATTGCTATCTCCTAAGTGCACTCTGAAGTCAAATCAATTCAAAACGTCATGTTCATAAAATGGGAAATGATAAGAAAAGAATGAGTTCTGTTATACAAATTACCAGCAATTCAGTGTGGTGCTTTAATGTCATTCCTGTTCTTCAAGGATGTCACTGAATGCACCAGGCAAGTAAAATGCCCATATGAAATTAAGACACTAAAAGTAAATGTTTGCTCCTGTATTGTGAAGAACCTCATAAACGTCAGAGGTGTTTATTCCGTGCACCACAGCTTGTAGAGACACCAGGAAACATTTGGTTCTAATGGGAAACTGATGTTCATTTCAGCACCGTGCTGCCCATTCGTACCCGCCTGAGCAACGTTCTCCTGCAAGTCTGAGCAGCCAGACACACCAGCCGACCAGGACAGTACAGAAACACAGTTTAGTTTCCATGTTGTTTTAAGTGCCAAAGAGATGAGCGATTCACGTTCTACTCAAAAACACCATGTGGAAAGTCTTGTGTCCCTCAACACAGGCAAGCATAGGAAATTGTCATTTTAATTAATTGGTAGCTCAAAAGTTTTGCCCTGCCCCCCTTTTCTACCCTTCTGTGTTTGACAGCTCACCTCTGGAGCGTGCTTGCACAGATTAAAGGTGACAAGTTTGTACTGGGTGGGCAGGAGGCATGGAAGATTTAAGGAAACATGCTCTGGGTGCTCCTGCACTTTACCACTTTTTGCGATCTCTTGTCTGCCGACATTACTGGGCACAAGAGCGGCTGATGTTGTCACTGCACTGGTCAGAAAAAACCTACTCGCTGTATTACCACATATAACATATATATAAATCCCCCGCCTTCTCTCCTTCGCTTCCACATACTTCATTTCATTCCCATTTACTCAACAAAGGTGTAAGTTTGAAGGCATAAACAGACAGGAGGCAAGGAGAGCTGGGGAGACATCTGCTTGGGGAAAACCAAAGATCTGCACCTATGATAGGGTAAAGCGGGTGACTGCAAGTGGAGAAAATGGTGCTGGTGATTCAGCTCGTTACGCCTTTGCTGCTGTGACCTTACATTACATACATTTCCACTCATTTCTAACATTTTGGCGTGTATGAGTATTTTGAGGTGTACCAACTGCATGAAGATGAGCTTGGCTGAACACTATTACCCTGCATTATGATTCAAGCCGGATACTCCTACCATAACAAGGGATCTATGTATCATGTTTATCACGTTTTTTCAGTATCTTCTAATATCAAGCAATGCTGTAAAAGCCCAGTGCAAACACACAAGGCCAGAGAGACCAGCATCCCAGCAGCTTCTGCTGAAACACAGGTAACAAATAACTAAGGGCATCGTTTCAGAGATGCCCCATTCTCATTACAACACATTACAACAGATGGTCAGCCCCCGGTGACTCAAACCTTGCTGTAAACCTCGTAACTTCGTCAGGTGATTCAAAGAAGGCTCCCTCCTTAAAAATCTGGTTTCAGCTATGAGAAGGGAACATCTGAGCATCTGACCCCAGCCTCCTTTAGAAATGGAGGTTGAACCCTTCTCACAATCCAGGTTATTATCCTGGGGAGGAAAGGAAGGAGGAAACGTTCAGGCAGGAGTTCAGCCTCCTCAGAGGCAGACTCCCCTTTTGAAGAGGAAAATACACACTCAGGTGATATGTTTTTCAGTCTTGGAAATGCTAACAAGATTTTTGTGTTTGATTTTTGGCTTTAAATGAGTCAAATCAAAATTAAGGGATTTCCACGTGTGATACTGAACACACACATACACTTTTGCATAAGGGATTTGTGTTTTGTAAATTATACCCTTTAGCCATATCACTAGTCATTAACCTAATTTAAATTTCAATAAGGAGATTCTCTGTTTTTATCATTAAAATTAACTAGCTCCTCACTGCGAAGATACAATCAGGAGGGTGAGGTGAAAGGATATCACCAAGTAAGTCTGATTAAATCCACTTTTTATTCAGCAGCTCCTTGTACTCCCCTGCAGTGATACAAAAGCAACTCCCAAGCGACTTCCCCTCACTGACGGATAACGTGTCAAAGTATCCCTTTTGCAGTGTCTCAAAGGCCACTCACTGCCTGCTGTTCCTGCTAAATGCTGTCTGTCATGTACTGCTAAGATTTATAAAGACACTGCTGGGATCATCTCGCAAGTGCCTTTCTACAATGTGTTCAAACGCAGAAGGTCATTCCAGGAATTACCTGTGCAAGTAGCAAAGGTAAACCTCGGGAACAAACCTGTTCGGTCTCCGTGCCAGCCAGTCGGACCTCTGTAGTCGCGAAGTTATGTGATCATCAGAAGTTTGCAATCAGAGCATGCAATGACCCCCTCAACTGCTCACTGCTCCCCTGGGTGCTGGGGGATGCAGCTGAAGTCAGGCAAAGGAGAAGGGATAAGCTTTATCTGCCAGGAGCCAACGGGACAGGTTTTTTGTAAAAAAATCAGAAAAGAGATGCTGCCAGATCCAGAAACAATCTGGAACAGGAAATCCGCATGTGTGGGGAGGCAGGGTTTGGATGGAAGAGGTGTCCTCAGGGCTCGGCGGTACCCGGCTGAAGCAAAGAGCCCTCCAGCTCCAAGCAGCAGCACGGGCCCATGGGGACGTGCTGTAATTTAGGAAGAAATTAGCAGACAGGCGCTGCCAGGGTGCTAAGCAGCAACTGCGCTCCTCTAGCCGAAAGCAGGAATATCGGGCAATGAAATCCCAGCCGTGCTGTTTAACAAGATTTCAAATATTCATTTGGGAGAATGCTGCAAGTTCTGATGTGAAATGAGCAGGTAAAGTGCAAGCACCCAGATTTAATACGTCTTTTTTTTTTTTTTTTTAAAGTTACTGGGGTACTTTATCTAGCTAAATTCTAGCAAAAGAGGCACCATGAGTATAATAAATCAAGACAGAGAGAAGTACCACTGCTCTATCGACTCGTGTCCTGCATTTCTAGACCAGTAGGGGAGAAGCCACAGGACTTTCAAGACCGATTTGCCTTGAAACATATTCTTCTACAATTTTTCCCTTCTAGAAGTAGCTTTAGAGCCAGGGGTCAGCAACAACAGCTAGCAAAGACAAACAAAGTGAGTGGTTAGAGCAAATACAAAGATAAGGCTTTTCTAGGGCTTCATCTAGAAAAAACTTCTCCATAAAAGGACATCCCAGAACTAACTGAAGTGCCTCAGATTTTATGGGTCCTAACGATGCAGTAGAAAATTAACAGGATTGTATATTTCACAGAAAACAGGTAAAAAAGGACGTTGAAAAGAAATGTTATTTTAATTGGATTTCTTTGTTCTCTTGTTATCTTCAGCACCTCAACAACGCCTGCAGTACTCAAAACCTTCCGGGACTTAAGAAAGCTCCATTTCTTTGATTCCATTCTCATTTGAAACTTATATGAGAAATATTATTGGTACGTAACAAAAACCATATGTACAAGAGTATGCAAAGGACACACCATGCTAACTGTTGTAGAGTAAACCTGCTCCACACAACCAACAACAGATGTAACCCAAGAATTCTAAATTCCAATCAAATGAATCTGAAGATTAATTGCAAACTCCATCAAAGTACTTTGGGGAAAACTGTACATAGACATTCAGGGACTTTTGCAAATTCCCGTAGCCTATAATTAGATTTACTGAATGCTACCAAATCCGAGACTCCAGTGCAAACATAGACAGTTTTTGTTGTTTTAAGATGCGTACACAGATACATGAAATGTGTCTAATTACCAACAGTTGTTTTGTTTCCCTGTTTAATTTCAACAGCACAAATCCACTCAGCGCAAGAGTTTCATCTACACTGGAATAATTAACTGCAAAATCTGAATGTCTAAAAAGTCAAAAAGTAAAATAAAAAAATGGAAAATAGTCGTAAGCACTTGATGAAGCCATTTTGCCAGCAAACTCAGGGTAGGGATGGTGGTGTCTACACCTCTTGTACAATTTATATCCAGATTCATTAAATTCTCATCTTTACTTTTCTCATTACAGAGAAATATAAACAAAAGCCCTTAATCCTGCAATTTCATTCAGGTGAAGAGAACAGTTTGCATGAAGCCCTTACGGGTTTACCTAGACTCTGCGCCTGCAACAGCTCTCTGAAGCCTGCAGAACCAAAATAGGTCATTTCTAGTCACAGGACGTTTGGAAAGTGTCACCTATTTCCCCAAAATCCCCAACGCTCTTTTCTGGGGAGGAGATTTAAAGATGATTTTGGAAAGCAAATTCCCTTTCCCATATGCACCCACATGACACATACAGGTTGCCTACATGACAAGGAGACAACAGTGATGTTGCAGTGCCCATCATACCCTGTGCTCGACTATGTGCTTTCCTATCAGAGAGGAATTTAACTCGTCAGCGTTTTTCCCTGCAAAACAGATGCTGAATCTACATCCAGAGCTAAAACGATGCAAGACTTTCTGTCTGTCATACACAGTCCACGTCTGCATCCATGTGTTGGAATAAATACTTAGTATTTTTAGTAAATGCACAATTACATATCAATTTAAGACTAAAGTCACAGGATGTTTAAATACACACACACCCAACAGACACTTTAGAAACAAAATTATAGATGACATTCTTTGGTCTTAACTGTTCTATGCAAAGTATTTCCCAAACTTGAAGAAAGAAGACACTAATCTGTTCGCTAGCTGAAGTAATTTTAGAATTAACCAGAACACACTTTATTATTGTTGGTACTTGCATGTTTAATTTTAGAAGTGTAAATCATATAATTAAAGCTTTGACATAAGAAGTGATTATGTTCAAAAGCAGCTCTCCATGCTATGAGAAAATACGAAGGGATGATTTCAGATTTCTGTATTTAAAAAAAAATCCACGCATTTTAGAAACACACTACAGAATACGGTATTAAACTTTTTTTTCTTGAAATGCACTGGAATAAACTCATGGCCATCATCTTCATACAGCTGGTTGAGCATTTTGGCTTTCAGTGAGGCTTTCATCAGGTTAACAAGTGAAAAATCAGGCAAACTAAATCTTACCTAACCTCTTTGGTGACTGCTGCACACATGAAATGCATACGTATTCACTAAGGAATGCATACGTATTCACTAAGGCCTGTGGGTTTTGGAGCACATCAGCACACGCAGCAGCGGACCTGTGCGTGTGCAACGCTCAGGGCATGAGAGGGCTGCGGCACACGGACAGATCGCTTGTAACGTGCCAACGTTGGTTCCAATGCAGCCACCTTGGGCATGCTGCCTGGCTGCCCCCAACCAATGTGTGTGACACGAGGCAATGCGAGAGCACACCGGCAGCAAAAGAAGCTGTGCTCGGTGGAAACCAGTCCAACAGCCTCCCTGGCTTCACTGTGGTCTCAGCTAATCCAGATTACTCTGCCTATGCCATGAGGTGAGAATGCAGAAATAGATAGCGATCAGAGATCAGCTGGCACATTATAATTTGTTACTCCATTGTATCATGCATCTGGTTTCTGAGACTCCAAACTCAGCAGAGGTGCTTTAAAGAAATTTTACACTCTACATGTTACTTGATGACATTGTCTGGGATTCAGAAAACAACATATGGATTACAATAATTGAATGGTATCAAGGACAAGATTTTTGCCCCCACTCCGTTCCTCTGGCGCAGCAGTAAGGACAGTATTTTTCTAAAATCCTAGTTCCAGCACCAGCAGGACTTTCCTGGTGCAAGCACTGGAGGAGACAGTTCCCAAACATGCACCTGAGGTCTCCCCTACAGAGGCCACACTCTGTGGGCAAGGCACTGGCACTGGAACCAGACAGGGCTGTAGGACTGGGTATGGACAGCTGCAGAAATTCAGGGTAGCACAGACCCTGACACGACAAAGAGGCCCCAGGGACATACAACGTAGGCTGAGGGGCTCTCCAGCCCCCAGAAAAACCCAGGACTATGAAAAACTACAAATTGCTTTTAGCCATTAAAGCCATAACAAACAACTTCTGTATGAGATCTGTCTTCCAAAGGAGTATGACAAAAATCTCCTCTCTACTCCCAAACAGGTTTAACTGCCAGACAATTTCTACTGCTTTCTCTCGCTTGTCTTTTCCTCTTATTGAAAAGAATCAGCATTGCCGAGTTGAAGTAAACCGATAGCTACACAAGATAGTGTGTAGTTTTTTATAAAACACTTACAATTTCCTATTGCATTAATAGGCTTAACATAATCTTAGACTTTGTTGGAAATTAGACCCTAAGGGAATTAGAAGCCTAACTCACCTTGACTTTCCATTGTATTTTGAGTGTAATTGGCTTAGCATCTTTTGAAAATTCCAGCTCTAATTATTTGTTACATTAGTTCTTAAAGTTACAGCTGAGTAAGAAAAGTGAATAAAAAGCTGCTTATCCCACTTTCTAGGCAGGGTAACAAACTTGCAAGCGCATCAGCTGAATCTCTTTTAGAGAAGCGCTTTGGCCTCTCCAGTTTCCAGGTTCCAGGAAGCCAATGCCTGGAGCATCCTGAAATCCAACAAGTCAAAGAGCAGAAGCAGTGAAGTTAACCTGTACTCTACGAGCTCAGTTTGAACAACTGGCAAGTTGGGGTATCCACTAACCTCTGTAACACGCAGATGATTCTGTAAGTAACCTGTTTAATAAGCAAAACTAATTCTGTAATCAGACTACAATAATAAGCCCCCCCAGCTCTACTTCTCTAGAAATATAATATTATTCACAGCCTATATGGACCCAAGACAAAGAATGATTCTGTACTTTGTAAAATAACTTAATTTTGTGGTCCATTATTATTCCATTTTCCTAGACTCTGGGTGTCTTTCCAAGAAATCTTCATGTTCAGATTGTGCTTTGCATGGAACAGGAGCTACCTGTCAGCAGAACTGGTATCCAAATCACAGAATCTGTGCATGCAGAAAGGCCATGACTCAATACCGCAAGAAGAAAACAAGCAGGACAATGCAATCAGCTGGCATCCATACATGAATTAATGGTCTGTAATTTTTGAATTACATACATTAATGCCTACAGTACTATGAACACTATGGCCAACAGTAATCACTTCCTGGGCTTTTCTCAGAACTGCTTACTAACCTCCTTCATGGTCTTTTTGCTGTTTGTGTAGTTCCTTTGACACTGAAAAGATTCATTTTTTAAAAAGAACGAAAACAGTACGTGCCACTAACTTCTTGCTGCTGTACACTGGCAAATGCACAAACTGCAAAAATCAATGAGCTGCATGATTCTCTTTGCTTATGGTGCTTTTACATCTCACACAGCTTCCGTCATGGCTCAGCATCCAGCCTGCCTAAAGGTCATAATATTAAGATACTTGGAGGAACAGAGAGGAAGAAAGGGCAGTCTGTAATCGTTGCATGTCTCTCAGAGATCTACAGCCCCCTCCAGTGCCAGTGGGGATAGAAAAGAAAGCTTTCCAGCCAGGCCTCTCTTCCACTGTCACTAAAATACTTCTGTTAAATCTGCACTGGATTTATACTTGCATCTAGATTTAAAGGGGAATATCCCATGACTAGGAGAATGAAAATAATCAGCTGCTATTCCACAGACATCTGAAGAAGTTTAACAGGTTCCCATCTACCCTACTGCCTACTATAACTTCGCTATACACATGGGATTTCAGATTTGACCACCACCACCCACTTTTCTTACGCACAAAAGACTGGCGTTTATTTATCACTATTAGCAGGACACCGGGACCGGGCTTTAATTCAGTGTAACCAATATTGTTTTTCTACTGCTTCTTCTGACAGCAATTTCAAAGAGAGTCAAAATGAGACTGGATCCCAGAGTGGTAGGTGAGGTCTAGGCACATCATAAAAAGCTTTGTGAGAAACATATGGGGTTGCCTCCAATTTTTTTCACAAACAAATGATGGCAAAGCTATACGTTAAACCATTTCTAAACAGATGGGATGTAGGGTGAAAGACAGGAAGGTTTGTATCGTAGATGAGAACGGGACATAGGATGTTACATGATTTACACCTTCTTCCTCTGCATTCCTGATTTGTTAAACTAAACATTAGGATAGGGATCAGGTTGCAAAAATTGATACTGGGATAAAATATTTTCCTACTTCATCCACCCAGTGAGAGCCAGCGGGGACTGAAAGCTGGTGCTGGATTAGTCCCCTTTGATGGTGGTTGCCAATGTGGAATTACAGTTGGCTCTGACGGGCGGGCTTCCGAGCTCAGCTGGAACTAACTGGCAACTTTGCAGGCAGTTTCATTTGCTCATAAAGTGATAAGTAGAGAAATAATATGAATCAACTACACATAACTGAGGTGGTTTGTAACCAAAAAGGAGAAATAAAAAGAATACCCTCAAAGGTGTCTGCTCCTCTGGGTTATTACAGCAAATAGCCAGGGCACATATCCATAAATGCAGCTGGAGTCTAATTTCAGTCTTGTCTTAAATAGTAGCACATTCACGGATTCCACTGGCATTATTCACAACTTACATTCCAGTAAATTGTACCATCTCCATTCCCTGCCTCCCTCCAGAGCAGAGTTCCCACAGGTTCAGGGCTCCAGAAATCCCCACGGAGGCTACATTTCTTGGTCAGTCCTGTCTCTACACCTGGGAAAATGGATGCTTGCCTTAAGCACAGGCTATGATCCATATGTATCACGGCCCCAGGGCAGAGCTACTTTTACAGAGGGGAGGAGAGAAAAGAACGTATTTGTCCCTAAAGCTGGCAATTTAAAGCAGTCTCTCTGTTGATAGATGGTCTATCTTTTTGTACAAGCAGTGCTACAAGACCAAGGTGAAACGAATTTGTGGAATGCTTTAGAATTATCCGTGTTAGAAAGCACCTCTCTATATAAATTATTGCTATTATTACTAGCCTCTAAAGTAGGTTTCATCCTGCAGAGATGCTACCTTCATAAATCTGAAGATGATTTTAAAATGTAAACAGTTTGTTGGAATACTCAACATTCAAACTCTCCCTCCGATTGCTGGAAAGGTGTGAGTCCAGGAGAAAAGCAGAATAAATCTTAAAGCTATAATGAAAGCAAGTTAACTCCACACCTCTTCCCAGTCCTATTGCTGTCCATGTCACAACTATTAACTTGGGGGGGGTAGATTTGTTTCCACTACCATAGGTATTACTGCATGGGGACATCAGACTTGGAATGCTCTCTACGTTTTCTGAATCACGGCAACAGGGTGCCCTGCGCTGAGCTTAACAGTATTCTCTTATTTGTTTGGCTGGCCCACGTGCTTCTGTTTGCAGCCTGGGTAACCTTTATGGAAGCATGGAACGGTCAGCTGGTTAACATATAAAATACCGAGAAGGTCAAAGTGTGTCCCAGATGACCACATTTCACATTAAAATTCAAATGTATCACTGCTATCACGTATTGTAATGAGAACATGCAACAGCACAGAACAGTGTTTTTGTGACAAAGGTATAATCATTTTCCAATATTCTGTGAAATGTGAAATCTTCTAGCCATACTTTCAGGATATGACATTTTAAATAGCAATCATTTTCCAATATTCTGTGAAATGTGAAATCTTCTAGCCATACTTTCAGAATATGACATTTTAAATAGCAATCCTACTTCCAGAGGCATGTGATTTCCACACTCACCAAAATGAGGCCTTTTACATTTGCATTTTCTATTGGGAATATTCCCACTGGGTGCTTCTGTCACCAACTCACAGGTGAAAAGGGAATGTTACATATTTAACTTGTTCTGGGTAACATTTTAGGGAGTTAAAATAAATACTTGAAAATGCGTGTCAGAGAATTTTCCTTAAATTACATGCCAGAAACAAACAATATCTTTTGTACCACTATCACCCCCCATACCACTGGGTAAGGGGAGCTGTTTTCTGGGGGACAGCACAAAGGAAGAGCAAAAAGTCTGTCCTGTCCTACTGAATACAAAATTAAGAGAACAGACTGCAGATGGGCAGGGAGAGATGGATAAGGGAGGAGGCTTGAAGAAGGGGACATATTTGATCAGTATGATTGTTTTTTTTCTTAATTCTTATAAAAGCACAATATAAAAGTGCTTCTTCATTCTTAAATTCCACATTTTCATGTTCTCTATATTATCATCACATATTTATGTACTGGTTTCCATGTCTGCATGGTTACTTGGCCTGTAAACTCACAATAGCTCAGATCTCCTGAGAGAATAAATATCATTGATTCTAATATATACAGTTACGAATATAGTTTTTAGCGATATTGGCATCAGAGAACATCTGTTTACTTTCAGTTAATCAAGATTAATATTTTATCTTCTGTCTGGCTAAAACACCCACCTATATAAAGCATTTTGCTTCAGTTGTAAAGATGAAATCTTTAAGCAACGTAACATTGAGCACACACCAAATTTTTGACAGGGTTGTAGCAGGATAATACATGATTAAGGCTGACTGTTTTGCTTCATAGTCAATCGCATCTCAACATCCTGAAATAACTCAGGAGTATATGATACAAGTACACATAGCCATATAGTGGTATGCTTATACAGACAGATCAGCGTGGCATCATGGACACCTTCTGGTGATGTAGAGAAAAGTTGAGTCATATTTGGAACTTTCCTCCAACTCTTTATTTTAACAATAACTATGGCACAAGGCAATTGAAGGCAGACAGGAAACTCCTGTGGCCTCACGGACCTATTTTCTCTCAAACGGTCATTGCTGGGCTTATGGAGAATTCTATTAATTCCTCCAAGGAGGTACCCATCATTAATACGGGCAATCTGGATGTACGATTTCAAAGACTTAAATTCCTGCTCTCGGAAAACACGTCTGTTTTGATCTTTCTATGCAGCCAACCAGTAAAAATGTTGCACATATTTTCTGCACCTATCCAAAGAAATTTATCTTTCACACCCTACTTCATGCCATATGTTGGAAGCTGAAAGAATGAAGGATTTAGCTGTCAGTCTCTGAAGGCAGCACAGGCCCTCTTCCAACTGCACACAGCGTCAGATCTGAAAGTATGACATTTCACTTTAGCTTCTGTCAGCACTATCTGCAGTGTATCACTGGTGCACTGTTGAAAATATTCTTGATAGGCAGCTCATATGCGCTGGATAAAGTGCTCATTAATCTTGCCTTTAAAGTACTGAGAAGTTGGGCGGTAAAATTCTTAAGTGAATGCGCTCAGCTCCAGCATGGAATGGATATTCCCACTGTATTTCCCAGCCAACAAAGGGAGTCTTCAAAAAGCCGCCTGTGAAGTTACTTCAGCTGTTTGTTTGCTTTAGGCATGCCATTTTTCCTTATAGAAAATCTCCTTCCTCCCAGTCGGTTTTGTGCTGGCAGCGGGGCACAGCCACTGCAGCGACATGCGTGACACTGCAAAGCAAAAGCCCCGCTCGGGTACCAGCTGGGGAGGGGTTTTACCGCTCCCGCATCCCTCTGCAGCACGCCCGCGGCTGGTCACGGGCCTTAGGATACAGCCCTGGCTTGCAACAAACAGAATTAATCCTCTCACCGACAGAGTGGAGGTAAATTTTGAAAGAACACTTTTGAACCGCCCCAGAAAATAAATGCATGGGGTGATTTTTACAACTGCTCTTCCCCCCATGCTCAAATATTTTGGTATTTAACAGGAATAGTGCAGTCTGCAAGAACCTGGTTCTCTGACAAATATTTTAAAAATGTTTCCACAAAACAAGGACACTTCATGAAACATTTAATGAAAATATGGATTTTTGCTTGGTTTTAATCCCTTCCCTATTAATAAAAGATTGTTTTTTTTAAAGATTCACTATTTATTTTTCTCCCTCTGCAACTTAATACAGTAGAAACAGACAGTAGGTTAGGCATTTGCCAACAGCAACAAGAAAACAATAAAATGAAACATAGTAATATTTTTTAGCTCCCCCTCCCCCGCACCTAAACTCCCTGGGCAGAAGATGTATGATATGAAATTCATTTTGACAAAGGACTATCAATCACTTCTGGTGATGATCCTCCAAGTTGTTATTACTGTTAAAACTATTTTATGCTTATATCAGCGTTCATATAGGACAATCTGGCTTCATAACAGAACACACTAAATACTCCACTAATAACTGAAATGCTGATTTCAGAATAAAGTCAAACCCACGTTTTGGATGGAGTCTTCCAACAAAATTCTATGAGGAATAAAAAGCCAAAGAAGAAAACAAAATCTCAAAGAGACCAACCACGCTCTTTCAAGACAGATTTATACTGTAAACGATACCCATAATAAAATAATTGAATGCCATTTATTTTAGCTTTATTAATCTTTGTAGTCTGCAAATATTCCTACAGTAGGTAGATGTGCTGGTTAAATCCTGACATCCCACTTACCAAGCACCACATTAACCTGCAATGATCAGCTACAGTAGAGCCTGCTGAAGCCTCAAAACCTCTTAATTTCAAACCAAGCTGGTAGGAAAATGGCTGCACCAACTCCATTTCTACATGAGGGCCTGCAGGAGAGATGCAGAAAGATGTTCTTTGATTCATTCACATGAAAGTATGAATGAATCAAAGACCTTACCCAGAAATGTTCCTCAGACTCCATTCATGCTTGTGAAACAGAAGCACAGGCTCAGCATCCCACTCTTACTAATGCCCATGCCTTATTTTCCCAACGTAAAGCAAGTTTTGGTCTACAATCTGACTCTCCACATTTATTAACATGTAAAAATGGCTGCACCATGATTTCATATGCATGTAAAATCCTAAAACATGTACACTTTACTAGAGGACCTCTCTCAGTAACAACATTCAGCCACAAACTCCAACAGCTTAGTGTTAACTACCGTGTGCCAATATCTTAACATATACATCCTTCACAACCCATCTGCTTTGGAAAAATCTGGCAGAGGAGAAGTTCTGGCAGCACCTACCAGCTATGCCCTATGGCACAAGGAGGATACGGGGAATAAACCGTGACAGCAGGTTCTCCAACAAAAATGTCCTGTCCCCCTGTGCAAGCTGACTGACAGCTCAAGCCTTGTAGCTGTGCTGTGGCTGTACCAGGAGAAAAATCTCCAAGTCTTTGCTGAAAATCACCCTGTCTTCATTCCTATCTTCCCTTAACAATTTCCGGGTCCGAAGACCAGAATGGCAAGAATAATCAGTGGGCTACTGATGGTGTCGAAAGTGCATTAGTAAAAGGGGAAGCATGCATGCCAGAAACACGCCTCCCTCGAGAATCCCACTGCAGGAAATCTGGAAATGAGCCATAGAGACCCGAATCTGTTGCTCACCACTAGCTTGAGAAAGGCGGCACACAAGGTCTGAAGACGACCACCTGCTCAGTGAAACTCCTCAGGATGGAGCTTTGCCTACTTATCAGCTGGCTGGGATCACAGGGAAGGAAGCATGGCATTTCAGGAATATCAACCAGACAGGACCACACTGGTTAGAAAGAACACTTTAAGCGACAGAAAACATCTGCTAAGTCAATGTCTAATTATCACCCAAATGACAATACTTAAATTTTCTGCCATGCCCCAGGATGCAAGAGGCTCAGACCTGTGCATGGTACATGGGAAGCAAAGAGCGAGACCTCACAATACATCTGCCTCCTGACTTATTAAGTGCATAGACTGTCTGGAATTGGAGTTTTGAACAAATAAGGCTCGACTTAGCCCTAGAGAAAGTAGTAAGAAACTTGAACAAAATGCCTTTTAAGTAAAACCTGTTGAAGCTTCAGACCTCCGTATTAAGTCTTCAAACACTCCATCTTACAAAGGTCAAGCATCCAAACAAGAATTTGACTGATGTACAAATTTACTGACAGATGCTCGCGTACACTCAGTGTGTGCGTGCCAGAACGATTGTTCTGTGCATCAAACCGTCATTCGCACAAAGAGATTCCCTGAAATTATCACAGCCTATAGATGCATAGCTGTGCAGGGATTTCTACCTGCAAATTTGCACACATAGCTTATAAAAACGCAGAGCTTAAATAAATGTGCTCAGCAGATAATGCTTTGCCCATGGCATCTAGTTGTGGTTCTACCCAAGTAGAAGGCTAAATAGAGAGGGGGGTAACAAGACAGATCTTAGCCTGAAAGGACAAAACAGCAGGATATCATTGAGGAGTTCTTTAGAAAGGCACCTATATGGTACATGCATACCTGGTGGGTCTAACTTGCCTGAGACAATTTAATTATACCACACAAAATAAACAGCTCGCTCTGCCATGTGAAAGCATGTAGCTTCACTTGTCAGCACCTAAGCCATTTTCGGTGAAGCAGAACTGAAGTGTTTATGTGAAAGCTGCTTATGTGGCCAGCCACTTGAGAGTTCTCACTTTAAAGTACCATGAAACAGGCACACTATTATGGGAATTAGGGACATTTCTCAACAGAGGGCCAGCTGGCAATCACAGGGAGACCCGGCTTCATCCTGAATGTGATTTTGCACATCTCGCCCTGACCCACCGCACATCTGGATAAACCCAGAGCATATTGAAGGTTTACCTCCAGAGATAAACTCTCCTTTGTAAAGACCGTAAGAGACTCCTGGCAGTGCCTTCAAAAGGGAGAGCCCCGCAGGCAGGGATGTCAGACCCATATTGGGATCCTGGGGAATGTTTCATGAAGCTGTACTTGATACCGTTTTACGTTTTTGATTCACTACCATTTTACTTAGTAGACACATTTGGAAGTGTTAGAGTTTCCTCTGTGGAATTTAACTCACAGAGAAGGCTCTCTTCTGACACATTACAAATTTCAATCAAAAAGTTATAACTTGCTGGAAGTGCCACTTACAGTTTCCTATTAACCTTCCAGTGGTTACCATCACGATATGTTATATAGGAGATTCAGTTACATTT
Source organism: Calonectris borealis (assembly GCF_964195595.1). Lineage (NCBI taxonomy): Eukaryota > Metazoa > Chordata > Aves > Procellariiformes > Procellariidae > Calonectris > Calonectris borealis. The sequence goes on along the minus strand of NC_134328.1, from coordinate 13,803,093 downwards.
ATTTCCCTGAAGCAGTATTCATACTACCACAATAGGTAAAGCTGGCTTGAAAAATTCTGGAAGAACCTGAAGTATAAATGTCCCATGATAAAGTTGCCATGAAGCATTTTGACTTCACTGAAACAAAACCTTACAGAAGGAATATTTAAATATTTCCAGTTGAAATTTTTCAGACACACAATCGCATGAGAAATTTCCATTCCTTTTTGGGGATGAAATCCCAAAATTTCTCCCACAATGGATATTTCTAATTTTACTGTGCTCCTCTGTGAGGCGCAGTCTGCCCTCAGTTCAGTGGGAATACTGAAATCCACTACAGTCATATTAATAAATCTGTATATATGTTAGAAAATGTGTATTAGCAATGGCAATTTCCACCTCGGTACACACCTACTGATAGTTTCCCAGTTCCTTCCAGTCACCTGGCTACACAGCCAGTGAGTAAATAAGGAAAAATCTCTCAGTATCTTGGAGAAGGCAAAAACTCTCCTAAGTTACTCAGTATTTGCACCCTCCCCACGCTGCACAGAGGCAGCTGGACCTGGCACATTGGGCACTGAGCAAGGGCCATCTTTCCAGCTCTGCCAGCGACCTGCCCCATGGCACCAGGTGGACCACTAAGGATATCGATGCTTTCCTTACCAAATGTTAGGAGATCTGGGGTTGAGGGGTGATCCCATCTACACTCCAGGCATTCCTGTGATTGTGAGACAGTTTAAAACATCCTGATAACATCTCCACTAGCCCATCCCAGCAGCCGTAAGAGTTTAGCCAGCGGCAGCGTGGACATTCAGCACAGGCGGCTTGGGTATTTATCCCTCTCTAAACTCTGTCGTACTCCAGCTAGACCAGCTACTATCTTGTTTTCCAATATGACTAACCACAAATCTAGCAGTGAATACAGTATAGACCCATATTTAGAACGTTTGGCATTATTTGTCATTTCTGTTGTGTTTCATATGAATTTCTTTGCAGAATGTGGTGGATATATTAATGATGGGGAAAGCTGCTGTTTTAACAGCAATACAGTATCCCAATAACGCTTTTGTTTCCAAGTATTTTAATCTCAAGACTACAATTTCAGGCAATTAAACATTTCACCATCCCTGGGAAACAAGTAATTATTGTCACTTCCATCTAACAGACCGAGGATCTGGCAAACACCAGTTGCTGACTAAAACAGAAACTGGAAATGGGATGCGAGGAGTTGCTGCACAGGATCAAATCTGGGAGCCGTCTCTCCCAGCACGCTGCACCCCACCCGGGCCAGAGCAAGATAAGGGGGAAGACAGTGGGAAAACTGGGTAATTTATCCTGACCCCAAGAACTGCAGATCAGCTCAGTTCCAATCAGTTTCAAGCTGTCTTTCATTTATCAAGTATGGTATTTCGAAGCTGTGAATGCTTCTCAGCCATTTAAATGCCATATTTCCCGTGGAAGATCCTCAGTAAATTCTTAGTGTCAGTGACATCTTGTGGCAATGAACTCTTTGCTACAGCATATGGTAAACACCGGCATGAGAGGGACAGGCAGAAAGCTCAGGGACAGGCTGAAATCCTGCCTGCCGGCCCCTCATGTACCTGTTTGGCTCAGTGCAAAGCTAAATCCCGAGCAGTCAGAGTTTATAACTCTTTTCAGGCTATAACCCTTTATACAAAGGGCTATCCAAGTGAAGATATATAGGATTATACCAAGCCCAGACACTATACATGATTTTTCAAATTTATTGTCCTTTGTTGCTTGAATGCTTGGGCTTCTGAAGTTCATATGAATCATCCCAAGAGCTTCCCAGCTCAGTATGCAAATTTGGCATAAAATACATTTAAACAAATTGTTTGAGTTCATAAGGACTCAAATAATTTTGTTTTCTCTTTTCCTCATTCTTTCTTTTGTAGAATAAAAAGGGATTAGTGCATGTCCAGCTATCTAAACTGAGCCCTTTTAGGAAAAAATGTTGACAAAGGAGAATGTATATTTTTATAGCTCTGAAATCCATGCAGAAAATAAGTATTTCTAAGATAAATACCGCAACTTCATAGCTTCAAAAAATATTTGATGAAACAAAATCAATTTTCTTTAGCTGCATTTCATTTCCTTCTGTTCTAATACTTTCTTTTTAAACTTTCTTCGTGTTGTTGGTCTAGTGAGTATTAAAAAAAAAACACCAAAAATTCTATGGCTTGATACACAGTCTGCTTAAGCAAGTGGGAATCTTCTTTACTCTCAGCAAATCTGAGGTCAAGCCCCTCGATAGCCTTAAACAGAAAAGTATTTTTGCATTATGGTTGTTTCTCAAACACTCGCAATGTTCAGCTTATTTACACATCTTTGCACATACCAGCACTTGCTGTCAGTGAGAATTCTGTATCTCAGTACTGTTATTAACCTAACTTCCATACAGGTTACTTGCATGGGATTTTAAAAGTTCGAGGAAAGAAGGATCCTGGAAGGAGAGAAGCAAGGGAAGCACAGCAAACTAGAACTAGGTAATCAGGTACATTCAGATTGCTAAAAGGTCACAATAAATGACACATATCTGAAATATGTAGGTGTTTTAATCTTACTGAATGCAGTCTTGCGTTGTGAAGTACAAAAGGCAGACAACAACCAGCCTTTTATGGCCTGAGAGGAAAACTCAGGAATTTTAACAGGCAAATGGCAAGGCATTAGATAATTCCAAGTACCTCTCAGTCTCTTTCATTTGGAAAATTGTCTGAATGGTCTGCTCAGTGTCTAACACAGATTTCAGGCACTGGAAATCTCACTATTATATGCTACAGCAAGACATTTAAAGATGTTCATTTCTCACTGCAGTCATGTCTCAAAGCAAACAGGGAATGCTCTGGAAAAAACACTGGACAAAACCAAAATTTTTGTCAATTGCTATTTAAACATTTGTTCAGATTCCTGCCTACTCTCCCGGTAATTGTTTCCCATTTAGACAAGTAATTAAAAAGCAATTGTGCTATTTTACACGTTCCCATCAATTTACTTTTCCGCTGCATATCTGAAAAAATGCAAAATGAAAGCACTTGAGCCTGGATTTAGACAGTCTAAATTCCACTTGAGTTCCTGCACCTAATGTTTCCAATTAGCGAGGTGTCTCTGCAGACCCAGCAACCAGGAATCAGGAGCTGAAAAGCCCGAAGCCATCTGAATCCGGGCCTCCGTACAAGCACCTTGTTGCAAAAACTCACCCTTATCTGTGAGGGCTTGAATCAGCAGAAGGGTTTCTGAGCTGGGGCATTGCTTCCACACACGGTTTCAGTCAAGGTTACTTTGCTGACTGGATTTAAAGACAGGTTATTGATGATTTATGTCATAAACAGCGGTAGCAACATTTTTAGAAATCTCTCTCTCTCTCTCCATAACCTGATCCAGAACTTCCCTGTGGTATTCACGTAACTCTCAGTCCTTCAACTGACTCAAAGAAGTCTACACTAAACAATTGTAAAATATGGCTTTAGTAAGGACTCTTGTTGAAGAAAACCTTAAGAATGGAACTTTTCCTATGAGGAACAGATATCTGAACTAGATAAGGAAGGGTTTCTGAGTACGAGGGAAGTGTCTGATCTGTACTTATTAGCTAACTTGAAGGAATGCAATCTCTCCCCTGATGGGTTCCTAGTTCATAATAGGCTGAAGATGAAACGTTGGTAACAGAAATCTGAAGTCCCATGCCTTCAGAAAGCCAAAACTCTATAGACGTTTGTCACTAAGAACTGAGTTTGTTTCCATGCCTAATTATGTCCGTTTTGCATGTGCTCATTCTTAAATAATATGGCACCAATTGTAAAAACCACATACCTCCACAGCTGCATGACAGCCCTCTGTATTTGTACGAACCAGGGTTACTAAAAAATAATGAGCTGTTGACATCTGTAGCCTTTGGAAATGTATTTTGTAACATCAGCACGGACAGAACGTAAACAAGAAGTTACGCTGCCTGCAAACAGCATGAACCAGAGCAATTCCAGGAATGTGCTAGAGCAAAGAACCTGTGCATGCACTGGCTGCTGGGAGAATACTATGAATGCGTTAACTCTTCTTTTCTTACTCATTTTAATCAAGAGGAACACAGCAAGGACGGCATTTCGTTTCCTCACTGACAATAGTCAAGATTTGACCAGTGCATCAACGTCAAAGACAAACATGAAGCACATGCAATGGAGAAAAAAGCAGTGTCATCTCCTGAAGATTGTTGAATCCCATGAAGTCACCTGCGAAACCTTCCAAGAAGAACTCAGACTCCACAGTCAGTGCAAGTGTATTGGATTGGCTCAGTCATCCTCAAGAAGGCAAATCACTGTAATTCCCTTTCAAGGCAAAACAATTTCAAACTCACTTTCTGAAAGTTAGGCACCTAAGCACAAGTGGCCTTATTTCCAACAGTAGCAAGCACTGAGGCTCTCAAAAAGATGAATAGAAGCTGTGATTGCTCACCACTGCTGACAATCAGGTGGCTTGCAGTTAAGTGTCTACATCTGCAAAAGAAAAAAGCTGGCTCAAAGGCTTCATTTTTACTGCAAGCGCAAGCTGGGGTATTTGAGTGCAGCCAACAGTCTGAACGCCTTCCTTGCAAAGTCTTGCAACCTCCAGCAAAAAATACTAAAAGCATTGCATGGGTAATGCTCCTATTCGTAATTTGCACTTGTACCTTCCTAAATATTTTAAAGGTTTGACATCAGTTGTAGGCATAGGTACCCAAGAAACGTGTGCCTTCCGCACTGCAGGTTCCCATGGGATCCCAGCATCAGGCAACTCAGTGCTTACATTGAAGGGAATACTGCTGACTGAAGCCCATTTGCTGTGAAGGATGGACAAGAAACTAAAGATTTCTTTAAATAAATTCTTTTAAGTTGGATCCATTAGGCTGGAGCTCACTTAGGCTGTATGTTCTTGCTATAATTGGGGTGGGGCTGGGATGGTGTCAGATGTGCTTAATAAATCGTGCCCCCATTTAGTCCATTTATTTTAAGAATCAGCTGCTCAGTCAAATACAGAGAAGGATCACTTCTCACCAGGAAAACAGAATCAGCATTCCTTGCTCCGAGATCCTGTCCTTCATGCATAGAAAAGAGTGCCCATAAATCTAGAATGGTGGATCTGAAAAGCTGAAACAGGATTTATTTGGATGCCTTCCACACACTGCAGCTATATTTCATAACCACTTACAGTACTCACTAAATTTTGATATGGCTGTTCTTGAAAACACACACTTTTCATCGGGGGGGATAATTAACCGTACACCTTCTACCCACTCAAGAAATATCAGACTGAGTACACTACAAGCAAGATCTGAAATCTCTTGTTACTGCACTGTAACTCTTCTTGAAAAGGTGTTTAAAGTTCTAAGCATGACGACAATTCAGACATACTTAAAACCACAACCTAGACCCCTTCTTTGCATTCTCGCCAGGATCTCAGTTACCACGTTATCTCTTGTTCACTGACAAATTTTCTGCTTCTACACAATTAAAATGAGGAAGCATTACTCTGCGCATAGGGAATGTCCTGACATCTAAATCAAGTAAAAGAAGAGGGAAACAAAAATTTCTCTTTTAAAAATCTTTTTTTTGGGGAAAAAAAAATAAAGAAAATAATTTCATCACCTACAGCACAATACAATGGTTCAAAGCCTGACCTCAAGGAAAGCAAGAAAGAAGAAAGTGAATATTGAGAAGGGTGTCAGCTACTATACCTAGGAGAGAAGGAATTAAATTAATGAAGAGAAACTAAGGCTGAATACTAAGATAGGGGAGGAATTCGTCATAGAGAGGCTTCTTTCTCTTAATGCAGCACAACACTTCAATACATGCTTTTTGCCTTATGGAAAGATTTACAATCTCTGAATGTGTGTACTAGGTGCTTGACTTCCCATGGCTTTCAAAAAGAATTAGATGCCCTAACTGTCCTCTATGCCTTTGGAAGTTTTCTCCTCAGACCCTAACTAATCCTTATTCATTTCACTTGGTCCACTTCCAGGCTGAAAATTAAGCACTCAAGTGCTTTGCATAAGATTATGGGACGATGTTGCAGAAACAAGGCTGAAGTACCACCATGTGGAACATTTCAAAGGACCAGCGCCCTGGCAAATGCACAAGAGTGGCCAACCGATCTTGCTCTGCAGGGTAGGCTGGAAACAGCAATTCCACACCTCTTTTCCGTTTCTGTCTCTTTTAACCAGAAATCCGGTTATGTAACGACAAACCTGTAGTTTCAAAACAGAGTTGCAGCTTTTGTGCAACCTGAAGTTTTTCCTAGAGGAAGTCTTTTTATGCTCGAAGCACAATAGATACTCATGTAACCATGAACCACCATTTTAATTTTTCTTTTTGCCTCATCAAGTACTTACTGAGCAGTAGGTACTACCTGTGATAAATGCTACCTGTCAAGACTTTACTTTGATCATACTTCAAGAAGGAAGGATTTCCAAATCATTTGCTTGGAAATTTTTAATTCTTAAGTGGGTTGTTTGTTTGCCTCAAAGGAAGCACTAACCTATTTTACATTGTCAAAAATCTATTTTTAAACAAAGTTTTCCTTTGTACTTTAAACATTCCCTAAAAATACTTCTTAGGCTCATTTTGTAAAATTAAAATGAAGTAGATGTTTAAACTACCATCTGATTCAGCAGCTCTGTCATTGTGCTTACCCACTGCCTATGGAAGGATCAAATCTGGCCAATGGCTCTGTTCACCTGAATTAGGGTGTTAATACTGTCATTTGTCATGGCACCGAAGTTCCTCTAACCATGACAAATCAGAAACAGGAGAGATTCCTAGCTTTGCTTAAAATTCTTTTAAAAGTCACAAGCGGAGCACAAGTATTACAGCCCTCTCACTAGCCCTTCCTATGGTTTATATTTAGTGTCAAAAATAAAAGTAGGAGGCTTGGTGTGGGAGGTGGTTTAAAAGGTCACCTCTATAGCTTATAGAAAGGATTTGTCTTGCTTCACTAAGCCCCAGACACTGTACTTCAATTTTACCAGTTAAATTTGACTTTGCAGGACTGGGCGGGAGGGGTGCAATTTATACAGTGTGGTCAGCAGAATCCACAGTGCAATGCATCACAGCCGAGCAACTGCAGGAGCCTCCCTGGGCTTGGCTCTGCACGAGAGAACTTTGCAGGAGAAAAACCAAAGCAGCCTGTTTTTCTTGTAAAAGGGAAGATTTGGAAATACATTGATATTCTGAGCTGTCATGCTCTAAGTGACTGTTACCTTTTTATGGAAGAAGACAAAAAAATAGCCAGGATGCTACTATAATCTAAATATCACCTGTTAACAGAGGGATCCTAGCACCAATATTACCTATTTTAATCAACAGTAAAAGCAGTAGCAGGAGAATGATTCTCCTGGTAATGGAGACTTTGCTTTCTGCATTTGGAGGATGCTCTTTTCCACTCCTTCATGTCTTGCCTGAGGGAATTATTCACAGGAAACACAGGAGCTAGACCCCTTTGTTTTGCACTTGCTGTTCTTAGACTCAAGAATTTCATTAAAATCCTTTCACGTTAAAAAAAGGAAAATCTTGGAGGAAGGGAAAAATAAAGCTTTTTCCCCCATTTTATTTACAGACACTGCTAAGCCTCCTTAAGCTACTTTTGACTCGCTGTCTCATACCCCGACAAAGCAGATGTGAAGAAGGCAGATATATAACAGTACAGCACGCACAGCAGGGCTGCCAACTGTCAATAAATTTATGAACAGTTTGTAGATCTACAGGAGTTTTGTGAAAATTCTTATTCTTTCAGTAAAAACTGGCAAGCTGTCCTGCATCTTGGCAAAAAAAAATATAAAATTACAATTTGAGAACATACTGGTCTACTTCCACCTGGAAAAAAAACCCACAAAACATAACCCTGCTGCTGCTGGATCAGATCATTTCTGCATGGAGCTCTCTTTCAAATTCCTCTGATGTTGGAATGGATAAGAGAGTTGCTGATGTTTAAAAGTAATTGGCAAATGAATTCTGCAGGATACCGAATATCGTGCAACAGAACGTGAACGCAGTTTAGTTAACCACTAAAATAGAAATACTTTGTTTCAAAAATAACTTACTGACATTGGAGTTTTAAAAATAACCACCTAGAATTACTTTTATGACTAATCACATGGGATATTTCCCTTTCTGCCCCAAAACTGGGTAGGTTGTATTCAAATGCTAATCTGCACAAACAGCTATGAGCTTTATTTTAACTGATCAATTTGAATATGCAAAATCTGTGCTTCCAAATGTAAAGGCTATACTGAAACTGTTTTGCATAACTGGCTTAATATGCGTGAAATTATAGGGGCATCCTACAAATCAGTCATTGCGTGCTTTGTACTTGCACCTGTTTCAGTATCTATAACCTGCCATTTGCCTGTATGGGTCCAGCAGGCAAAACCACACACCTGGATACCCAACATATATAAACCGCAGCGTACAACCTGGTGCAGGTATAATTACAGAGGTCAGCTCGCTATCCAAAGCTATTTAAAGTATCAGGCCCCAAACTCCCTTGCTCTACAGCTAAATCTTACATTCAGTTTTTGCCTCTCTCCAATTTTATGGATTGCCAAGGTTTGATTTAGAGAAGTGCAGCAGGAACACTATTGGAGAGAAGCCTTGCCTAGGAATTTTTATTGTAACAGAGTTGAATTTATTCCAGCTGGCTTTCTGCAAATGCAAATAGGGCAGCCAAAGATTCTACATTCAAGATTAAGCAGAACTTTAAAGGCAGGAAGCACGTCTGCCTGCAACAGCATCTCATGAGGTTCCACATCTCTTAGTGTGGTTGAAAAAACTAGGAAGAAGCTACAAAATGTCCATTCTTCTCAGTAGCCTTCCTGGTCCTATAGCTAGAAGTAAAAGATTTTTAGGGCTCATGCTATCTGTCAGGCTTCACAATCATTTTGAACACTCACTTCAACCACTAACCATGTTATCCCTGCTATGTTTCTATGAGCTACTTTTACTTTATTGTTCAAGGTCAGGTTGGATGGGGCTTTGAACAACCTGATCTAGTGAAAGATATCCCTGCCCATGGCAGGGGGGTGGACTAGATGATCTTTAAAAGTCCATTCTAACCCAAACCATTCTATGATTCTATCAGGGACTTAATAAAATAAAATTAAGGAACTGAGACCGTGTCTTCACCTTCTTCCTTTTTCCTTCCTTCTTCCTACCTTCCTTGGGTAATGATAAACATGATAAACTTTCATAATAGTCTATTTGTATCATTTTTTAAAGTTATTTTAAATGCATAAATTTGAATAGTACAAGTGAAATCAACTGTAATGTTTCTTAGCCTCCCAAACGTCAGAAATGGTGTGCGCGCATACAGAAATGCCCCACCCGAGAGAGAGCAAGAGCACGCATACATTCCCAGACAATCATTCTGTTGGGAAGAAAAAAAAAATTGCCTTATATCAAACTGAGACTAAGCAAATTTCTGCCACTGCTGAATGACTTGGGAACTCTATTCACTTTAATGTACTATGAGCTGTTATTCCCATCTTTATACAAAAACCCTGAGTTTCTCAAGAGCAGCTTGAAAAAGTATTCAACATTTCTGTACTTTCTGTATGTATTTTCTCCCATTAAAACGATACTGCTGCATGTTAGCAGGAATAACACAGACCTCTTGCCTCCCCCGGTTTTCTGTTTGTATATATTATTTATGGGGAGAGCTGGCTCCAACCCCTGCATTTAGGCTACCTAACACTTGCTATTATAAAATATTACTGTGACCTTTTTTGAGTTCTTAACACTGTCATTGATGCAGCTAGCCTTAGAAATTCAGAAAAAGCCCTAAAGGCTTTTCCTTGGTCCACGAAATTCGTTTCAGATTTGACGGGTAACGATTCAAAAATCTCCGTTTTGTTCTCTCCCTTTGTCAGCAACGTTTTGGTAGTCTCCAGATAACATCTGGACACATGGAAGTGCCGCACCCAAGGCAGCAGCATCACGTGCAGGGGCAGCAGCACATTTAACTAACCTGCAAGAGCTGAGTTTTGAACTCCACTCCTGCCCTGCCAGGGATACAGTTTGTGAACCTGTGCGCTGTGACACTGGTTTTAGCCCATCCAAAATGAGTTCTTCAACACGGCTACTGGTCACACGGCTACACAATGCCTTGGGACTGCTGACCTTGGTCTTTAGATACGCTCCTTTGAACTCTTGACTCTCCAATGCCATGTCTGTGCCTCACATATGACTTCATGTAACATACATTAACAGAGGTCCCAGCAGCCCAGCATTAACCTTTCGCCCATTTGGGCAACAGAACATTAACAGCAATTTAGCTGTATGTGCTCGTGAGTCCCCAAATCCATGTCCTACCACCAGGATAGCAGACCCAGCTCTTGCTCTTGGTGGATCCAAGATCGAGTCAAGACCAAGCTGCAGCTACGAGCACATCAGCCATTTACAGGAGGCAGCCCGAGGGGAAGCAGCAGCATTGAAAGCTGTTTTGCAGCCAGTGTGTACCTACAACAAGAACACTTTCAGCTCCAGTAATTCTTTTATACTGCAGTAGGGACAAGATGACAAATCTGATTATATTAAAGTCCATTCTTTCACCCAGCTTTCCAAAATTTACGAGTTCACCATATGCTTTAATGGAAGAATAACCTGCCTCTTTTTAAGATAACTATTGTTTCAGTTTTAAGGGATTCAATCATTTCATGCGTGTATTACCATGTATACTGAGAAGTCAGCTCCTGTATATTCATGGGCAAACAATCCTTTTGCCAAGACCCCGTGCTGTATGCCTGATATCTGACAGCACTTAAGTAATGTTTGCAAATGGGTATTCTCCATTTAGGGGCATTTGTACCCAAATTTTAAAAGATACTCAGGTGTCTATTTACTAATTATGTCAAATTAACATTAGAAGCATATATATAAAAATTCAGGGAGGGAGGGAGGAAGAAAGATAGATAAATTGTCTAATGTATTTTGCCACCTCACAATTTAACTGTGTTCTACTGCATCAGATTTTTTTTTTATTATTTTAAATTTCAGAGAAGACACATTGTTCAGTTTGTCAGTTGAGAGAAAATTCATACTAGGTACTGCAAAGAGCTACTTACTGGCACCGTATACAATTTGTAGGTAATTCACATTAAATTGTATCTCCCATTCCACTGTGTATTACAGAACAAAAGATATGCCTGCAAGAATGACAATGTTACATCTGCATAGAGAGTCTGTGATTATTATACATTCTTCCCACATACAACTTGTGGAAATGTGGATGCCCTAAATCAAGGGCCACATTTTGATACCACTTATGTCAGTGGGACACTGCCACCAAATAGGACAAACGGTAAATTTCTCTCCCAATTACACGGAACATAAAACCACAAAATACACTGGAAAGAAGGGTGGTGAAGGGTTTTTTTTTCCTTTCTTTCCTTTTTTTTTTGTTTTAGGAGGGTAAAATTACAGATCTAGTCTAATGGTTTTTTTTTCTCTTGGTATGTGGGTGTCAGGATGTCACAGGTTCTTCTTCACCTCATGAAATATGATTTTGCTAATGTTTCCCTCACACTATAACAAAAAGCCAAGTAGGCGGTATGTGCTGGCTTCCAGAAGTGCAAAGTCCCATTACATTTTGTAATAAATTCAAATGTGGTCTGCAGAAAATGGAAGAGTTTATTCTGGAGAAGGGATGGATTTTTACTCTTCAGCATCAGCATGCACACACCTGCACCTGTGTTCACACATGTACTGACACCGACCTATGGAGGAATCCCAAAATAAGCATAAACAGCAGCAGAAACTGTGTGTTGTACCAATCAGGAGAAAATTCTGGGGCATGTAGGTGTGAGGCTATTTAAGGGATTTCAAAAAATGTCAAAATGTTAGCAGATTTTTTTTTTTTTTGCACCTACAAAGTGAAGGTTTGCAAATATGCAGTTTTCAGCACATGTGGAGGCAGTGTTGAGGCATAGGTAAACATTTTGAGCCTGGGTCAACACTGACTTTTTTTTTTCCCTTCTTATATAAAGAAGGAAAAAGCAGAATGGCAGCTTATCAGACAGATTTTCTAGAAACCCAAAGCATGGAAGACAGAAGTAAAAATCCAGAGCAATCTCTTGCATTTAGTAGAGCAGCCCTTCCTAGTGTTAAAAGCAAAACCGAAAGTCATTTCAGCGAATTTTCTCCTAGGAATATTCAGTCTACAAAAGCAAAAGAGAGACATTCACCCCCAGGGGGGTGGCACCCGCCCCATCAGATAGATGTTAGGGACTCCGTTGCAAAGAAATTACTGCTTCTTCCTTTCTCCCTGGTGAGAAAGAGGAAGAAACAAGAATCCCACTGGGAACGTGCTGTCGGCCCCATTGCACACACTTGCCGAAGTGGGTCTGCATGCCTGTAAGATCTCACGAATGGCCATCGCTACCCCCAGCTGAGCGGGAGTTTCAGAAAAGCCCTGTAAGCACCGTCAGAGAAGCAATCATAGAAGTGCAATATTTTTTGAGATGACTCTTTTCCTCACACTGCTTTCATCAAATATATAAAAGATCAAATAAAAAAACATAATTACAGTATGTGTATACACGCTAGCTCACACATAACTCTAATCCCTATACTAATGAGTGCAGTATTTTAACATCTGAATACTAAGGAATCAAGTCTTTGGAGAGCTTTTTGAAAACACCAAGCAGTTGGGGTGCCTGATGTTCTTCCTCCTGAGATTTTGTCACTTAGAAGATAAAAAATATAAAACATATAAAAATGCTCCTTTCCAAAGCAAGGCCCCAAATGAAATTTTTGCCCCAAATGCCATTCTTCATAGTTTGCATGTAGTTAAACATTTTCCATTTTCTGTCAATTTTAACATTATTTACAGTACGATGATGCCTAGTTTTAATTGCATATTTAAATAAATGCTTTCTAATATATGAATGCTTAGTGTTTGCAATAGGAAGAGGCAACCTTGCTATAGATAATTATGTCCTACTTTGGTCTGGAGTTTATTTCAATCATAAAATAACCAAAGGAATGGGAACACAATTTCAGCTAGAATTGTGTGTTTATTCATATATAATTAATAAGGTCCGTATCTAATGTGCATTCCAAACTCCTCAAATAAATCTGTTTAGGCAGGAAACAACATGTCTAATTGGTCTAAATGGACAAGTTGCATCCTGTCAAAAAACCTTCCCTTTGTCAGATGAAGCCCCTCTAGCCTACTGCACCGCATGTGTAACTTTTCCCAGGACACGTGGGAAGGGGGTCTTTTGGACAGAAAAAAGGTCAGTTCCTATAAGGCAAACAAATAAGAGGAATAAACTCCCTTATGCTTGCATATTAATCGCTTATATGTGAATAATAAGCATGCCCCATGAGTCTAAATGATCCACTCATGTTTGTAAATGAGCTATCCACAGAGATTATTCCCACATAAACTTCTGAAGACCCAATCTTGCTGCTGCTGAAGTCAACAGTAACATTTCTATAAACTTCATTACGCTTTGAATTTGCCAGAACCATAATAAAATATTACAGTCTTATCATTACAGGATAGCATTTCTCAAACTTCAAACCCACTGTCAGTTTCTCTAAGCTATGGATACCCACATCCATCCTTCCAGAAACAACAATTTCATGAATTCCTTTCAAAATACGCACACATATGCATGTTATTCAAACCAACTGATTTTGGGAGCTGCTGTATCCAAGCTAATACCCACTGCATACAACACTAATCCATATGGATACATTTTCAGAACAGCTACCACTGCATAGAAGAATTTCCAAATTAATTACATGTAGTAAAATTCACAAAGGTGCTGTCTTACTTAAAACACTGTTGCTACCAAATGCGTAACACTTAAAACTTAAATGGTGCCATATATTACCAAGTTCACCACCGCTCCACGTGGTGGAGTTGTGCAGATAATTAAAAGCCACTCTAAGTGACGTAAGAAGATTACTCTTTTGGGAAGCAGTGCTTTAAAGGCTTCAGTGTTGCTTCCACAGCACTTAGCTATTTGTTTTGTTTCTTAGGAATGTTTTATTTTAATAAGTTTTATATGGGTTCTACTGCTTTCATGTAAAACATATGAATATGAACGTGCAGTATTACAGGAGACCTCCCCCCTGCATTCTGCTCTATTTTGTCATATTTTCTGCATATTTTTATTTTCCCTTTAGTGGTGAGGGAATTTGCCCACGTTATTTGCTCCGTAGGCATCTGCATAACACATTCTGAATTTATTTCATGATGTCTCTTGAAAGCACTGTGAATCCAAGACATGCCGAATCAAACTAATGAAGTAACCGCTGCACTAACAAACCCTCCCTGTCTCAACTCTGTTAGAAGCAGAAAAGACGTAAGACTGATAGACAAATATTAAAGATATAATTCTTTTGGACTTGGTCCACATGTTCACAAGATAATGAGACCCTAACAAAGACATAGATACACATATGAAATATTAGATCTGACATTTCATTTGAGGTGAAAATTGCCAGTCCTCCTAATGACATCTTTTCTTACTGGGTACAAGAAAAAAAATGACAGAACTGTAAAAACTTGCTTTTTTCACTGATTTTGATCTTACTATGCCAATTTTCATTGAAAAACTTTAAAATGAACACAGTGAAAAGCTGGCAAGGAAAAAAAAAAGCAAGCTGCTGGTTACTCACCAAGAGTTCCTTTAATTTTAAGAGATCAATGCCATGACACAATCTTGCTGATATCACCATTATTCCCTAACTTGTGGCTGGCTCAGGCCCCTAAGATTTAAACTGCTCTACAGGAAGCAGAGAGACTGAATATAAAGTGAGAATGTGCCTCCCCTAAGTTAACGCTATTTATCTTGAAATACTGAGGGGGTTAAAACCAGTTTACATCAACCTAGACATTTTCATTCCTCAAGTTGCATCTTCAGCTCGGTTTGTGACCTTACAATGCAATGTGTCAAAAAGAAGAGGCATCTGAATCTTTTATTCCAGCTGCAGTATTGCGTCCTGCATACATTTATACATTTTGTTTATGCTCCGATGTCACATCCCATTCCACATTGGTCACTCAAACACAGCTGCCAAAAGTTATTTTCATTAAAGCCTTTCAATGTGTTGGTAGGGGAAGGAGGTCAGGGCTGAGAGACCTTCTTTTTTGTTTGGTTGCGTTTTGCTGTTTTTTTTAGAAGATAAGAGAAAATACCAAGAATACAGAAGAAAGGAAAAGCTTCCCAGACAATACCACAGAACAAACACCATGGCAGATATTCACTCCAGGAAGATAAAACAGACACTCAAGCAAAAAGTTCCATTTCACATATTTAGTCTTTGAGAGATGACAAGTGTTGTAAAGCAGTAATTGTAACTTCACTAACTCCGTGGCTTTATCCTAGCAAAAACAAGGGTACCCTACTGTAAATGCTGTAGAAAAAGGTGGTGAGATATCCTCACAATTGGATCTTTTCCTAATCTATAGCCAGACTGCAGCAATTATCCCTTAGGGTCTCTGTAGAGCTCCAGTATCATTCCTGAGCCTTGATCTCCAAATCACTGTACACAATGGTCCCATCCAGATGGGATGCTAACAATGTGCTTAATTTTAGTAATTTAGCTAATATAACTGCAATTATTGGCCATGTTCCTTTCTTCTCCTCCTCACCCTTTCAGGAAAATTTTGAAACATGGGCAGGCTCATCCCTATACAAGACTACATTTGTGCCAGCCCTTATCTCCAGGATCAGGCTGTCAGTAGGACTTGATCATACCAAAACATTTCCAAGCTTTCCGGAATTAAAATCCCTGTGTCAAAAGTTATGCAGAGTGTCCTGCAGATCCCTGCATTTTCCAAAGCCATGTCATTGAGCAAAAAGAACAACGCAACATGAACTAAAACTCCTTGCTGAAACCACTGTAGCACACCTCAAGAAAGCAATTTTCAAGGTTGCAACTCCATTACACCTATTTGGGGGGTTAAAGTCACTTTCCTAACGACCACAACCTTAATAGGATTGCTTAGAGCAATCGTTCCTCATCAGGTTGCCCCTCTGTCAATGTTAGCTTTTCCATTCAAAAATAAAGCTTATTGTAAACTAATGTAATCTTGGAGGATTCAGAGGGAGGGGGGAAAAAAAAAAAGACGGTGAAGGGGAAAAGAGAAAAAATGACACATGACAGCAGACTGTGCCAGTTAAAAATGTAATCTTTGCACATAGTAGCAGCATGGCCTTAACATTATACACTCAAAGGTCTTGGACATGTTTGATGTTAAATGACCCCAGTGAATGACAAAGCAACCTTGCCCTCCTTGGCTACACATGCTTCATGAAAGATGAATAAACATAAGCTGGTCTGCTGTCATGTATGTGTGCTCAGAGTAATCTTGAGGTATTATTGTGAATCCTTCCAGACTGTCTAAGCCCCTACGAAGGGCATGTTATAAAAGGCATTCATCATCTGCTAAGAAGCTACATCTGGGACATTCCATCTCCTAGGTAGTCACTAAAATCATTTAACAGGGAAAAATGGCAATCAGCAAAATAATCAACTTGTACCACCCAAGAGAGAAATCACCCAATCCCTCTTTTGAACATTCATGTCTTCTTAAGGAGATTAAAATCTGGAGTTGATTTTTAAGTAAAGCTACTGACAAAAGAGGGATAAAAATATTTTTTAATTCTTCCAGAATATTAAAACACAATCTGGAATGATCAATATCAATAAGAACCCAAAGCAGATTTATTGGTTATGAAAAACTGGACTGTTAAATGCTAAATTGGAAAGGCTAAAAAACCCAAAATCAATGCTTATTTATAGCATCATTCCCTTGATAGCTGTAAATAGCATCATTTTCACGGTTATAAAATGCATTGGCATGTGCTCTGATTCATTCAGCACAGGTCACTAGTTAGATCCAGGACAGCAGATAAGCACGTGCTTAAAGAAAGGGTGTATCTAGGTCCCAAAAGGTGGCCACTATAAACAGTAACACTGCTAATACACCTTGGTATTTGAACAGTATCCTCTACTTGAGAAGAGAATTTCTTCTGCCCAGATATAACTATAAATATACAGTTCTCAACAACTGATGGTGATTCTTAATTATTTTCGTTGCTGTTAACATGCTGGACATATTCCACTGAATTTCATAGCCTATAATGGAAGAATTCTTTATCCTAAATTATAAATTTTTGTTGTGAACAGAAATATCGATCTACCAGCACACAGCAATTTTATTTACTCAATATCCATAAGAACAGGCTCACAGAAGTAATTTTAATTATTAAGTCTATGTTCACCAATTATGTTATGTACAAATTCCATTTCTTTTGTTAATTTTAATAAAAAGTCCATTCCATGCCTGCTGTGTTCCTCTTCTACAAAGGCATTTAAAAGATTAGTCTTAATTATAGGTTTCAATATACAATGTGAGAAGAAAAAACCCAACAAAACCACCAACAATGATGGATGGACTGCATGGCTTTCTGCTAATTTCTCAGCAGGCACAAACCCTGTAGCATTAAAAATACAGAAGGAAAATGACTTCTGAAGTTACTGAGGGAAAAATATCATCAAAAAGCACACTCATGCAGTATCTGTGTCATGCAGTGCATATAGCACAGGCTAAATCTTTGAAATTTCCTATGTGCAATTAAGTCATATTTTAGACGATTTTTGGGGGTCAGATTTTCAAAGAGCATGCTGGCCCAAAGATTCAGCCCAGTGCCTTGTAATGAGTGAATTATGTACCTGATCAAACTCATTTCACCAGGTGTTAGGAAGCACCTGGTTTTGGCATTTTGCAAATCCCACCAGGCACCTACCCGTATCCTTGGGGAACTGAATCCCTTTAGACAGCCGGATGAACGCTAAATGTGTCCACACATCTGCGTAACTACAGACAGGGAGGAAGGAGGAACATACATGCATGCATACTGTAGAGACAAGCGTGCCTGCATGAAACACAGCACCTTTCCGGGTCTTACACATTTAAGCACATCAGCAATCAACATCAATGGATCTTTTCCCTGATCTGCATTCATATAACATTCCTCGATGCATTCTGAGGGAGGAGTAGTTAGAAACAAACATTAATGAAAGAGATATTATGATGCTGGAACTACATGAACATTATCTGGTTTGAAAGATTTTGCTGCTGCTACTATGTCCTTATCGCAGATGAGCACCTGGAAGCTGATGAACCTGCAAACACACCAGTATCTTGGTGACAGCTCAGGAAAGCAGCTCTCAGTTTTCCATTTCCACTGCTCCCGTCCCCCCCAGCCCAGCTCATTTATGGGGCCCAGATGGACTTTGCTCACTGAGAGATGTTGCGTTATTCTCTCTTCATGCCAAGTCCCTTGGAGCTCAGCAGCCATGCTGCCTGCTTGAATTGAACGATTCATCAGCCCCTCTCTATTTGTCCAGGATCTCAATGTGCTCATTCTTTTCTCCTCCTCTCTGCCCTTTTTCTCCAGTTCAGTTCAGTCTGAATTTCATTACAGCCTTTCTTCCCAGTGTCTCAGTACATCCACATTCATCCACATTAACTCTGAATGGCAAAGTCTCACTATCTGTTGGGAATGCTGACAACAGATTGTTTCATAATTAATTGAAAGGCAAAACCTGGACATTCTCAATCAATGCTGATGGGAATTACTTTGTCCAGCTTCAGTAAATCAGCAGTGCATGGCACACCTAATACTAATTATTTCACTGTGAGCTAAACATACAATTTAAAATTTGTGCTTATTTTAAGAAACCTTTTAAAAGCACTGCTTCAATAGTGAGTAACGTAGACATTTGGGGGTAGATTATATCTGGTTAAATTAGCTAATATTTACCTTCAAGAAAAGATTACATAATATTATAGCTTCCACTTTCAAAGTCAATGTGGATGTGCAACAGGGATCAGACATCCATGGTATACAACTATCCTAGCAGAAACATGGAAAAAGGGCTTTTTACAGCACCTGTAAAAATTTAGTGCACTTTTAATCATTTCGGTGCCCAATGGCTGTAACATACCTGTGACACAAAGGATATGGTGTACAGTATTTTGCACACGTTGATACACATCAGGTATGGACTAGATTCTGGTTTTGATAACGCTGAAATAACTCTGTATGAGGCTATTCTATAGTAATGTTAATGCAGTTTATATTTGAGTGCATTATGTGAACTGTAAGATAGAAATTGCCATTTGAGATGAGGCCAACGGTCTAGAACCTCCTCCCCAGCTGCAGTCCATCCCTGCACTGCAAAGCCCATCTAACAACCTCCCAGCAGTCAGCTACGGAAGATATCAGCTCAAGGATGTTGCTCATTATTCCCTTAATTACAGCCTGCTCCAAAGAATGAAGGTTTATAGTCTTTACTAACCCAACTCTGGCCATCTTTCTTACCTAGGTAATCAGGGCTTTCACAAATCTTATCAAGCTTTATGTCCCGTAAGATATAATACACTGGATCAGATCGAAGGTCCTGCTATGAGTTGCATCTTATTTTTGCCAATGGCCAGTACTAGATACTTTAGACATATAATACAAAGGTACATAATAAACATACACATATATATTTATATATATACATACGTGTGTGTGCCAATGCATACAACTAGAATGCATATCATGCATGTATATAAACAAACTTTCTAATAATGAACAATGTGAAATCCTTCACTAATCCAACATGCACGACAAAGCAGCAATCACACGTGTGCACGCGACAAGTGAAAGCAAAAGTTGAGCAACCGAACACTGGAGTTTTGCAGGCTGTGAATAGCTCCTCTGTCAGCCCAAGTCTCACAGTAGCAAGGTATACAACATGCTCTTTCTACCCTGTTTTTGAACGGCCCCCCGTGCTCCGGGGCCGCATTTGCCGAGTGGCAGCGAGCAAATGACTGCCAGGGTTTAAAACAGATGGAAGGAAAGGCCGTGCCCTTTTTTTTTTAAAGGAAGAAATTGGGAAGAAGGGATATGTTACACAAAGAAATTCAGCACATTTTATTCTGAGAAGCTGACAGAGGAGCTATGTTTTCAAAAGGAATCAACTTTTGTAAGGAATAGAGTACTGAAATATTTAACCATTTGAAAGGCCAAGGCTCCCTATCTCACAGTTTTGCTACTTATGCTCTCACTTGACTGAACCACAGAAACAGATGAAGGTGTATTCTTTTAACATTGGGTCAAACCAAACTAACAGAGATTTCAACTAATACTTCCAAAATGCACCCTTTATTCTGTTCAAGATACTTTATTAAAATACGAGTTAATCTCATACTATATATTAGAGTAGCGTACCTAGTGACAGTATAGTAAAGGATCTGTCAGGCTTGTCATTACAAAACCCTATTCTAAACCACAAAAAAAATCCCTCTGGGCTGAACTTGGCATACAAGAAACTTGAAAGAAATTCATTTTGTGGTTTTTGAATTCTAAGAGCGCAAAGAAAATTGATTTAAAATGTTTAAGAGACTATGTCGTGCTTATCTAACTCAAAAAATAAAATTCGTGTTTCTAAACAAAATTTTGCTGCTTTATTAGCCTCTACCATAAGCCAAGCAGTCTTGCTTTTAAAAAAAAGCACTCCCCCCCAAAATTAGAGATCTTCCACCCTTCCCAAACTATTTTCTATATATGAGAACTTGTACAAATGCTACATAATATCCCACCAGACTCAGATGGGCATCTTCCAGGAAATACCGTGGATACATCAAGAATGTGCTCAAATGTGGATAGACGTAAGTGATTCTAAAAAGACATGAAAGAAAAGATGAAAAAAAGCCCCTCTGCCAGGCACAGAGATGACATCTCTGAAGCAGAAGAGCCATAGCAGCCAGCTGCCCCACATGCAATTCACGGATACCAACCACCCCCACCGCAGGGATCCCACTCAGACAGGTAGCCTCCACCAATACATAAGAAACCATTGGGCTCCTGAATCCCTTTGAGGTTGCAGTGCTTAGTTTGGGTTATAGAAAAATGAAATGTTCTCAGCCCACTGGTCTCCAAACGTGGACCCATTTTTGCAGCTGGTGGTGCAGATCAGTGTGGTGAACGCTCCCCACCATGGCAAGGTACTCAACTCACCTTCCTGGTACCTTTTGCTCATGCCAACACAGGCACAACCCCCACGTAGCATTTTTCCTTCTATATGTTGGGATTTAATCCCACATGGCTAACCATCATGCCTGTAACTGCAGCAACTACTTTGCTGCTTTCCTCTGCTGATACACATGGGTTGCCCTGTGGCCCATAAAATTCCCTTTCTCCTCTAGGGACCAAATGTCCTCCCCATCCCTTCCTCTGCTTTGGCTCCTTTTCACTTTCTGCGGCTTGGAGCCAGCACAACCCCTGCCCCACGATCGAACTTGTCAGAGAAACTGTGGTTGTTTCTCCCCTGAAGTTCTGAAATCCTCGCTCGATGGGCAGATTAAAGGCAGCAGACATTGACTCTTGGCAGTGGACTGAGGGCTGGATCCTGACTCAGCCCTTGCACTGACATGCTCCTGCTGAACTCAATGGGAGTTAATCCGTAAAATGACTGGCTAGAAATTGAATCAGGATGTCAAAAGTCAGTTCTTTATCTTCACAATCCAAAATCTTTATTAAGTTCTCACTCAACCAAAACTTGGCAAAATCGATGGGGCAAATCTCAAAGTGCTTACTCGGTTTTTATAGTGTTAGGACTAAAGCAAATTTCTATTGACTCGAGTAGAGGCTTATTTGAGACAGGACTCAAAAAACAGAGTGAAAACCCTGTGAGATGCTCAAAAGTAGTTTGAGCTTTTTTCCCCAGTACCTTTTCATCTCTAGGATGAGGAAAATGGGATATTTACATACACAGAAAATCTTTAGAGATGCATTCTTGCCAAAAAGCTTTTGCAAAAACCGTAAGTTTTTTCTTTAGCGCCCTGTTTCCACCAGTGCTGTTGTTCACCCATATAACACCTTCTTTTCACCCCTTCCTACAGCATGAACAAATATTCTTCACATTCCCTATCAGATTTTAGGGTAGGAGCAGAAAGGCTGAGAAATTCCTTGTAAGGTAGTTCTGTAGCTGTGACTGGTGCTCTTGTTTCTTATTTCTGTGCCAGATTAGCAAACCGTGCTCTCCCTCTCGTTTACTCTTTCTGCCTCTGAATTTTACTGTGCAGCACAGTATCCTGAGGTTTCCGTTTAGTTTCATTCCCTGCTTCCTCTGCCTTCCTTCCCCTTTGCAGTCAGGTTAGTTTTTCTGTCTGTTGGCTACTGAGATTTTGGACTTTTTAACTTTCTCTTTTTTCAGGCTTATCAGTAAAAAGTGCTAAAGTTGCCAAACTAAATCCACTGGTACTAAAACTACTTCTAAACTGCATGGCAGAGCCATGGTGGAGTAGGGACACAAATGCACCTCTGGACCCTGCAAAGCTGTGATCTGGCTCCCACATTTTTAAGTACAGTCCCCAAGTCCTCCAGCACAGCATTTCTGCCTCACTATTTGTGAGAAGGTATGTAACAGGCTATGTCAAATTATGTACCTTTGATACTACACTGGCAAAGGTGCTGGTAGAAGTTCAGTTACAGATTCCCTTCTTGCTCAGTATGTTCGGTCAAAGGACAACATCGTCTCTCTTCATCTTACAGCTTTACTTTACTGCTCTGAACATGGTTGCAAGGTTTGGAGCCGCTGAAATGGAATCCATCCTAAATAATCACAAAATGCGCCCTTTGAGATTTAATAATCTTATACAATAGGAGTATTTGTGTACACCCACTGAAATAAAATGGGAGCACAATCATCCTCTGATATCATTACAGGGCTGATGGAAGTCATTCTTGAATTTAAAGGATATTTTATGTAGATAACTCTACTAAGTACATAAGGAATTTAGGCACATAATATCAACAGTTTTTTGAGACGAGAGTTCATTCTGAAATGAAGCAGCTCATTTATCTCTCTCAGTAGTGCTCTTTGCACTATCCACTTTAATTTTCCAACAGAAAGGTGAATAACAGAATTATTCAGATAATCCTCCCCAACCCCTCCCCCTGGTCCCAAAATCAATACAAACTTTGATTTGCCTTGAATTCTCTCCCCAACGTACAATGAACACATAATTCAAATACTCAGAGGTACGCACACTTCATACAATATGCAACATCAGTGCCTCGCATTGCCTTTGATTTGGCATTCTTTTAGTAACGTAGGAGCTGCCTGGATGCTCTTTCCAACACAGGCTAGACAACGGAAGTTCTTACACTACCAACCTTCATTTACAAGCTGATATTAAGAAACACTGAAAAGACAATCATTATTCTTTGTCTGGTTTCTAATTTATTCTGTCTTTGAAAGACTCATTCCAGCACAAAATTCTCCATCCAGTACGAATGCAAAGAATGACTTACAGGTTAAGCAAGAAGAAAATGTTTTAATCTATGGATTGCTTAGTATTTATATATTTGTGCTTTGACAGATAATTGCTTTCTTTGATTAAAAAAACAAAGGAGAAAATGAGCTGCACCATGGCACTATTCAGTTTATTAAAAAACAGGACTAGGCGAGGCAGTAAATTTCTCCGTGTCCCAAGTTCCAGGATCTTGTATCATGATACAGAGCTATTCTCCTGGCTCGCACTGTCAGCAAGACCAGATGGGTCTGATTAGTTCCAACCCAGAAATACAAATGGTTGATAGTCTGTACGAGACAACAGGGAACAGAGAATTCAGTGAAGTGAAATGCTAGAAACCTCCAACTGCACACAGATATTCGCTGCTCCTCAGCCTACAATAAAGGAAACGCCAGGAAACGAGTAAGTTTGGCCCTTTTTCAACAAGCATGCTGAGCTAAAAGTAGAATGGCAATCCAGTTACTGCATGATTTCCTTCGTCTAATACATCAGTTACTTCAATACAGTTTAAATGCTAAATCCTGATGCTACACAGACTGTAGCAACGGGAGGAGTCCCCTGATCAATGATATGGGCATAATTACATTCTCTGCTGTAGATGGAGCTGAAAGACCTTACGGTATAAGACAATTTTTTCATTTACTTATCTTAGTGATGAACAAAATCCGTAGAAATGTGCACCTCGCATTTACAGAATCAGATAGGTATCAGAGAAATAAGTCTGCTAAAACTGATATTAAGAGTGTGGCATCCTTCAAATTACTGCAATTCTGCAGAGCTGCTGAAATCATTCCCTATGATGGACAGAATTATGAAAGGTAAACGATAAACTCTTAATAATTGTGGAATACTTGTTTTGTTTCATAAGCTTAAATTACTTCTAGAGTGTGGCACAGGAGGAAAGGCCCGTCTGCCTCTGAATATAGCCACATGAATATTACCAGACAGCAATAACTGCAGTAGGCTGAATACTTGCTTAGGATTCAGGATATCAGAGTACGTCTCAATTCCCCACTCTTCCCCTCAGTCACTTCCTCCCTGTGCCATCTATATTCCTGAAGATGTACTGAAGAGCAGTACTCAGTATTAGAGATCACGTAAATACCTTAGAGAGAGAAATATAATCATCTTTAAAAAAAAAGAAAAATAAACTGCCTCAAGGACAGCCTGCGTAAGCTCTGTCTAGTTGATCTGGAAAACACTTTAAAGACTCTGATAAGCTCATTAGTACCGATGACTAGATATATGCATTCAAATCCCTATAAATACATCATGGATAAATATCTTCCTTTTTCTTTTTAATAGAGTTCCTATGGACCACAGATTACAGGACGTCTGGTTTCCTTTTGTGGTCACTTACTTCCTGACAGCGGTGCCTAAATGGACCAATTGTTGTTTCATTTACTCTTTCCTTGTAGAAATGGAAATCCAGTTAGTGGAATGCAAGGGTAACACCTTTCAAAATCCCTATCTTTTGCTAGGAATCTCAGTGTAATTTTCTACAACGAGGTTATCCTTCCTTCAGTAAAAATGAGGAAACCTGGCACAGAGTAGCTCAAGCTGAGACGCAGTTGGAAAGAGTTCAAGAGCCGCCACTCCAGCTACCAGATGCCTTTTCATAGGGACGCAAACGCCACATCACACTGTGCATTGCACGTTTGTAAATTCCCACTCAACCGGCATGTTAATTCCAATAATATTCATCCTCTCCACCTGAAAAAAAGTTTACATGGACAGGTTTGTCAGCTACAGAAACATAAAGAACTGTTGGAGATGTGGTTGCAACCTCCTCACTCAGTGCACCCAGACACCCAGATCGACACAACAGACAAGCAGGCGGATAGCCCGGGGCCTAGCAAAAGGCACACAAATACCACTGCGGCATGTAGAATGATAACCACTTTTTTTTTTTTTTTTAAATTTTTCCCAGAAATTTTAATCTCCAGCAATTGCACATGGTTTTAACGTAATTCTTTCATTAGTCTATGGCAAATCATGAAACCTGATATTTTTACCATGATTAGTCCCTGAAATTTGTCAACTCTACCCAGGAGACATGGGTGTTATACAAATCCTACCAAATTCTATAACAATATCTCTATCAACTTCAGGGCATAGGATACAGCCCCTGCCTGTAAATCTCGTGAAATTTTGTTAGCTTTTTGTGGGGCTCCAGCCTCAGGAAACATGTGACATCACTTCATCGCTCATTGAAAGCGAAGAGTTTTTTAGTATTCCTCACTGTCAAGAAAACCTGAAAAAGTAATTTCTGAAAGCTTTAAAACTAAGATACAAATATAAACAACATTAAATGTGTCAGGTCCCTTCACATCACTTTTGGTTTTGGAGGTCTGATGCTTGTTTTGCATCGGCAATACTGCAATATGTTATCTTCCATGCAAAACTGCATTAAAGTAATAACTACAATATTTACCTACTTCACAAGGGTGTTGTGGGAATGACTGCAAATGTTTCCACAGTGTTTTGAATATGTAAAGTACTATATGTTTTAAATATTATTCTTATTTGCATACGACAATGCAAATAAGCTGTATCCTGGATCTCAATCAAAAAAAAACCAAGGCAAATGAACCTAACTACCACAACTGTAAAGGAAGAAAGCCCCACTGACAATAGTAATGCTAATCTAACCTCAGTGCTGCATCATGCTTCAAATGGTCAAGTAAGGTCTTCAGAAAGAATAGATATGACTACCTGCATATTCTGCATAATTATTTAAATGAACACTTAAGTGTTTTCTGAAATTGCAGGGAATCTGTCACTCCAGCAATGCCAAACACCACACCCGAATACTTGTGCTTACACGTAAACATAGCAGAACTCTGCCATTTATCACTGAAAAGACAACAATGATTTGAAGATCAAAGGCTTGCATCTAGCACATCATTCACAGGAAAATATTGTAGAAAATCTTTTAAAATGCAGAAATGGTTCTTCTGGGTGACACTCTCCCTTCTTTAAATCATTAGGAATGATTTAAAATGGGCTGCACTTTATTGGCTGGCACTATTGTTATTCCATCGAATGGTATCAGAAGCTGTTTAATGCTGCCACTCCGGAGGAAGATGAGTTAGGTTCTGTTTTCAGAACAAATGAAAGGCAATGAAGCATCAGAGGTTAGATGACATTCATATACAAACAAAAGGCCCTACTCATGCTTTGGATGTGTGCTTCCTGAGGAACCACCTGTAGGTACTTAAAGCCAAAAGGTTTTCCAAATCCTGGTATGTGAATATCTGTGTACTCCAAAGGAAGCATTCCTGAGAGAGTTATTTTATATTTAAATCAGGATTTTTTTTTTTTAAATTTTTATTTTTTATCAGATATGCAGATAAAGGCCAGAGATAAACTAGAACCATGGCTGCAAACTTTTACACCTGGGTTGCCCTACATTTATGGGTGGCTTTTATCCAGAGCCCTGGTTTGGGTCCTGTCTTGAATTATTCAAGACAGAAGCACTGTATAAATCTAACAAAGCCGGGGGGATCTCTCAGCCATAACATTATTACTAACAGCACAAGAGATGGGGGTTTTGACTAGAATACAAAGATGCAGAAATGCCTGGAAGAAAACAGTAATTATTATAAAAGGTCCTAAAATCATCTGCAAGAGTGCTTGTGGCAAATGGCTGTAGTTGCACAAAACAAAATGCACTGCCATAACCTGCAGACCCTCTGATTGCAGGAGCCCTGCTGACTTCAAAGGAGCAGGGGAAATGCAGGAGGATGGTGCAGGAGGGAACAGCACAGGGACAGCCTGGACTCTGGGCTGGAGGCAGTGCACAACGGTGCTGAGCTGTCCAGTCCAGCCTGCAGAGCCTGGGAAGATAAATTACCTTCTCAAACATTTCTGATTCTTCTGTTTATGTTAGTAAGTTTTCATTTGTGTTTCATTACTCTTCCTTCCCGAAGCAAGGGAGAGAAATCACAGACCCGTGTCCTCACTCCTAGTAGCCTTTGCTCATGGGAAGACAATGCAGGAAAAAAAGGCAGCCGCATTTCACCCTGAAGTTGAAAAATCCTCCAGGCTACCAGACAGAGAACCTGCTTGGCACCTGCCTTTGCAATGCTCCCATAATGCTTAAACTCATTCATCCAACATAGCTCCTCCTGGCTGCTGGGATTTCCTGAAACATGCTCAGCCCATGTTTCTGCCCCAGGCACGTCTTCCCACAGCTGATGCAATGTAGGCTGTGGATGCTACCTCCAGGCTGCACATGGATTTCTGCACGCCAGACCCAACAGCACATTTTTCCTTGGTGCCGAGCAAGAGAGAAACAGAAGGGAGAAAGGAAACACTTGTTCCAAGAAGCTACTTATAAAATAACCATGGAACTGTGTGCTGAAGAGAAAAAACTGCCACCCACACCTATCTCCTGAAGCTTCATCCTGCGGAAGGAGGGCAGGAAGAGAAGAGAAGAGGCGGTTCAGGAAGAAGCATCCTGGTGAGCAGCAAAACTGCTGGGCTACACCTGCATTATCACTGGGGCTCCCTCACCCTTTGGGGAGCAGTTTCATGCCCACTAACCTGTGCCCATTAGCAACTGTCGTTCTGCAAGACTCGGATGGAAAACCCCACACCACAGTGAATACACAAAGAAAGTTGACTTGCCGGAGATTGACTTCTCTCAAATTACTGTTTCATCGGGGAAGGAGCAGAGTAGGTAAGCATAGTTTCTACTACTCAGGCTAAGGATTTTCTCTGCTAGGCAGTTTTTGCACATTTCCTTAACTGGAGAACAGCTTTCTTTTCCCCCTTAGGGTAAACTTATTTACACAGGAAACAACAAGCCAAAAAATCACCTTTGGAGAGAACGAATGTAACAGTCTCTATCCGGACCAATCTGAGTATTGCGTCCACACGTGCAGAAATATACCATGTATAGAAGAGGTTTATCTTTAACCCTGGCGCTAACCATGAGCTACCTTTGGTTGTGATACAAATTCAAATCCACACCTACAGGTAATCAGGAAAGACAGATTTTGTGGTTGACCTCAACACGATCATCCACAATCTAATACCTCTACTATGTGCACCTAGCTGCACTTAAGACTGCAAAAGAGAAAGATGGAATAATTAAATTTAATTCAGGAATCCAGAATGAGGAACAGAGGGATAAATCTTAATAGGAACATGGGATTAATATCTTAGCATAAATAATAGTCTCTGGAATCGCATTTTGATGATTCAACAGTTCTGCTATAAATAATTCACATCAATAAAAGAGAGATAACATCAAATTCAGTTGGAACATTGGTTAATTTGAGCATAAAGTGAAGGACTTCACTCAAACTAAAGGACAGCTCTAAGTAACCGCTCTACTGTATGGGAATCAGCACTGAGTATTTTCTGCACATTCACATGCGTTACAAATTGCTTTCCAAGGTTACAAAAGAGTAGATAAGGGGTGAAGAAGGATAAAAAAGCTGGCAGTGGATGGAGCTTAAATGCCTACACTCTGCAACAGAAATTCAACACAGAACAAACAAGTCTGCTGAGTGATCCCTTGTGTGCAACAGTGAAAAATACTTCATGGTTTCTAATTTAGAAAAACATCTACATCCGCCTGTAAAGGGTAATGACAAAAAGGGCAGTGACAAGAAGGGTAGCATAAACCTGAACCCACATATCAGGACTTTCTGGTTGCCCATTTCAGCCTGTCTTCATGGTTTCCATCTCAACAGCACAAACAGGGAACGGGCCACCCACACTAACAAAAAGCCCTTGGTCTGAAGAGCATAAAAATAAATCTTAAATAAGCCATGGACCAAGGAAGTCTAAGGGGTGGGTGAGACACAAAGGGATAAATGACTCGTCCAATCTGACAGAGAAGGTTGGGGTAGAGCTTGCTATCACGCCCAGGTTTCCTGAGTCCCGGGGTATAACAGACTGTAAGATTAATCTTCTCCTGTCCATGGTGATCAACAATGGGATCAATATTAATAATGTATTTGTAAGGCTTATTATTTTTCAACGGTGCTCTTCACCCCAGGGAGGTTTCCAAAGCACTTTAACAATTATTT
This sequence comes from Calonectris borealis, assembly GCF_964195595.1. Lineage (NCBI taxonomy): Eukaryota > Metazoa > Chordata > Aves > Procellariiformes > Procellariidae > Calonectris > Calonectris borealis. Next base: position 13,773,697 of record NC_134328.1, on the reverse strand, counting down.
CCCTACGACAGTCATTTCTCCCAAAGAAATGCAGCCATCCTTGTGATACAATGTGGCAGCTGTGCCCCGGTGCAAAGCAACAGTAAAACTAGCTGAGGCCAGAAACCAAGGAAAGAGACTGCACTGAGTAGAAGCTGCGGGAAGTATTTAGGTAACAGACTGCAAGATTTAATTACACAAGTTGGAGTCTGGCCAGCGGGCATGAAGAAATGTTTTCAGTGTGTTGTGTTTAAATATTTTAATTTACTTTTTTTATAAATGTTATTGCAAAAATAATGAAAAACGGAAAAGGATACTTGTTAGACAGTGCATTTCCAGAAAGTAAAAAAAGTTGATATTTTAATCTCCAAAAATGCTGTAAAATATGTAAGTTCAACTACTATTGAGATTTCCTTGAACAAAGGCATGTATGTTTTACTGTAAAACGCAGAGAACACCATCATCGGAAAAACAGGCACCCCTATCACTATCTGCGCTGATTAGCAATGATTTAATTTTCCTTTCTTTAAGCGTAATAAAAACCTCCAGATTACCTTGTCTTCATGGCTTAGACCATATGCCCTTAGTTCATTCAATAACCTAACTTACAAATCCTTTTTTTCTTCAAGTTCATCCAATGCCGTTTTGTTTTAATGAACTGATATTTAGTATGTCAGGATACAACCTATCTGTCCTGACCCCACCTGACTGTGTCCCTTCACACAACATCTGCAAGCAGAGCAAAGGTCACCAAGACCCACTTGAGATCTTAATTAGCACTGCAGGGCCCTCCAAGCTAACCAGCCAATGGTCTACTGTTCATCACATCCCTGAAATCACCCACTCATTATCAGGCTTATGAAGATCTGAAAGACTGAATGCAGGAAGCTACATGACGGACCATACATCAAAGGCACTCTACCATGCAAACCGACACCAACAAAACATCATAATGTATTACCTTGGAAATCTAGATTATATCCTCTTTGACTGAAAGTTGTTGTTTCCTGAGAGTGCTAGAATAGGATTAGCTTTCTGTGGATCAGTATTAGGGCAATGAGAGGTTACAGTGGAGATACGAGTAAGTTATACCTGCATGGAAAGTGGAAATATGCTACATTTGGTACGTTATGTCTTAATGACAGATGAGGCTGAGATCAAACGATGTGATACGCATGCAGAGAACCTTTATTACTAAGTATTGGGTCAATGCCATATAATTATGCACAAATAACATATGTTGTGGGTGATTGATAACACTCCAACCCACCTATAAAAGACATGCATTCTTCATGGTTGGGCCAAATCACATCCCATAAACGACTTAAATAATTTGTTTGCTATCAATTTTTCATCTCACACTTAGCAAATCACCTTGACACCTGTCTGTCACTTCAGTCTCAAAGACCTTCTTTAGGAAAAGCTTTTTTGTGGTGAACTTCATCAGACATCAATGGAATCGTATCTGTTTACTGTTTTGCACATCTTGGGAATGGGCTTGCAAAAATGCGGATGTCTAGATATACTGTTAACAATGCATGCCACAGGATAATTTGGTTTTGCTTGATATTGTATTATGTTACTATACTTTTTATTTTCTTGTCAAAATGCAAAGACAAAACTTCCATGAACATGATACCTAGTGAAAAACTAGCATTTGAAGGCTGGGTATTTTTTGACTTTTGCTTTTTTAAAAAAATATTTTCCCACAATTTATTTTATTATGGTCCATTTTGTCTTGCTGTTCAGTGCCAAAGCTGTACAGAACTTTGATTAACATAAAGAAGTTATTTTAGAAATCAGAAATAACAACCTACTTGTGTGAGAAGCAACATGAAACATTTTGTTGCTGGTTCCTCAGCAACAGTACATGTCACATTTTCCATGGATGTGATGCCCAACTAATATATGCCCATAATATCCCAAAGTTAGCAGTCCTTTCAAAAAAATCCACTGTTTTTGTATAATGTGGAGAGAATTTTGTCCTGCTTTCCTTGGTGCCACCTGGAAATCCCCGCCTGTTGAGTTGAGGCAGACCGTACTGCAGCCATTGATGCAATACTTTGTCCATTTGTAAGTCAGGACAGGAATCACGGCCAGGGTACTGTACCACAGGGCTCCCAGGCCTTGTCTCCGTTCAAGTTCTCCATTTAAGATTTGTATACAGCCCTCCTGCAAAAACACATTGCTGGGACCACTTCTCATCTCCCTTAAAGTGGTTGTTTATTTCTGCTAATTCAGACCTGAACTATGAATTATTAAGAAGATATTAGTTAGAATACAGAAAAGTCTCTGAAAATAGACCAGTCCTGTAGCCACAGCTTTCACTGTTCTTCATACATTAATCAATAGTTCATATTTAATTAATTAGCACCAAGTTCACTTGGTGATGAAAGTAGAATTTCCATTAATAGGAAAATAAATTAATGTGAAAATCCAGCTACGAGGCTCCTTCCCACTGACTTACACATGATAATGGATGTCCCTTCTTCATATTATTAGGCTTTTTGAGCTTTTTTTAATTTTGTTTTTTCAGAGGGAAAGAAAAGACAGCGTTTCTCCAGTTGGGCAAGAAATATCTTAAACTCTTACTGCAGAAAAGCCACCTGCCTGTAATGGCAACATCACGGGTTGACTTAGATGGTATCAGCAATCTATGTATCACCAAGCTACGTATCAGCACTGACTTAAGAGCACACTTAGGATGTATGCATCCTAACTTCAAGACAGCACTTGAGTCTAAAAGTACAGAACATTTACCAATTAGAAAGCCAACCCGAAGCATTTATTTACAACCAGAAATTTAATAAACTGCTTATATACTATAAAGTAAACACCTCTTCTGCTGCCGAGCAAAGTACGTTTAATATTCAGGATCTATCTGCAATGTTATCATGTCCTCTTCATTAGAGCATCAGTTTTGTTAATTACCATTTACTCATGTGAGTAGTCCCCTTGACTTTAATTGATCCATTTTCATGAATAAGTAGAATATAATTTTATAGTTAAAGAATTCAATTCCTAGTGAATGCAACCAGCCGCCATTCTCAAAGTTTAATTCTTAGCATAATAAGGAAATAAAAATGAGTACAACACTTTTCATCAGATAGAAGAGAAATGTGTGTAAGGCAACAGTAGAAACAAGAACGAGTCCAAGACAAGATACCTGGCTATCAAATCCATTTTGCTTGCTCCCTTAGGACAGCAAAAATGTGATGCTAAGAAATACAAAATACTTGGCTAGAGATAAGGTAGTATCTACTATAATGGCAACTCCTTCACTACCGGTGCTTGTGTTTTCTAAAGGGCCAAGAAGCATCTGCCCTTCAAATTCTGGGAGTTAACAGACCAAAAGATGATCTGCTGAGAACTGAGGTTTTAGAAGAAAGAGAAACAGTACAAGCTCCATCTGCTTCCCAGGGATTTGTTCTGAAGCTCTCACTTCTTGTATTGCTTTGTGCTTATAACTGAACCTCCTTGTTTATACTCTTTTTTTTATTTTTCAAACTAAAGGCTTCAAGATGGATTATGGAATTTTTTATGATGATATTTAACAGTACAATAGTTTAATAAAAGACTATGGTAGCTGAAATTTGGAAGCTTTCTTAAGGACAGTAATTTAAGATAGTAGCCAGTGTTTTTCTTTCAAGACTCCTTATCACATTTCAGGAATTTCAGCTTACAGATTTAAACAGAGATATGAGTATGGATCACTGTAAACTCCTCCAGGCTGACAGAGTGAGTGGGGGCACTAGATTACCTCCATTTGTAAAAACTGTTCACAGCCGTAGCTGGCAGTTGTCACATTTCATCATGGACTTTATGTCTTTAATTTTATCCTTAATTCAGAGTCTGAGGACACAGAGTGTAAGATCACCAATAAATCTTTAACTTTATAAACTAAAAAGAAGTCACTTTAAGTAATTCAGAAAGAATTAATATGTTTCAGGAAGGAAGCCAATTCACTAAGCTAATTGCTGTGTATATTTTTTTAGAGACTATCTTTGAAAAGGTGGCTTTAATCACCAGGTGCCTTTAGAGTTTTCTCATGTGACTGATTAGAGCCACACATCTAATGGGCTGCAAAACCACGAATGAGAAACGCTGGCCTTTCAGATGCACTGCTCCCTCTGATTACTTTGCGATCTTGCCATTCCCTAATTTTCATATATAAGGTAATATTCTTTTAACAATGTTCAGCAAATGTCCAAAGGGACAGAACTGAGTTTATGTGGAATTGAAAAATAAAGGCCTCTTCAGACAGCACCTGCACCTAATCTGGTTAACCCAATAAAGTATCACCCCTTTTTTTCCAGAAAGGCATTTGTTTCCAAAGAGACTGGCATTAGCTTTGGTAAAACAGCTGACCTAACAGCTGAAACAGTATAAAGATTATGGTCAGAATGTGAAACCTTTTCCAAACACAACAGGATCCTCATGCTTTAAAACTATTCCAGATCCCTACAAAAAGAAGAAAAGGAGAAAGGAGAAAGCAATCTAACATCTCTTTGAAAATTCACTACAAAGTTATTTCCTTTAGTTTGGTAAAGAGGTAAATAGCAGGTTAAACCAGGAAAACAGTTCCTTTCATGTGACACAGATGGATGACCTACCAATTCTGTTTCAGACCAGTTTATGCTTTCATACATTAACTGTAACATAATATTTATCAGCTAGTGCTATAAATTGCTTTGAAGATGAAAAGCCCGCAAAACCAGGTTTGGGTGGTTTTGAACACAATTAAAAAGATATATTTTTAAAACATTATTTTCTCAAATGAAATCTATTAAAAAAGCCTGGCAGGGTGGCAGGCAGAGGGGCTTTGGGGGGTGGAGGTGTAGGGGATGAAGGAAATCAGGTAGAGTTAGCAAACAACAATTGGCAAGAACTACTCCTTATCCACAGCAGGTTGGCAACAGCCTGCTATCAAGTTCATGGCAATTAGCAGACATGCTCCAATGATGCACATGCTCCACCATCTCTTTAGCTGGCAAAGTCCCATTAACCACTTCATGGAGAAAAACGCTATAGATGGGCACTTCTCCACTGCATGGGAGGCACAGCATCCCTTTGCCATGCAGGTATTTTGCAGGTTCTCAATCTGCAGCATAGGTAAGGTGGAAGACAGAGTACCTGGGTTTGCTCTGAGATCTCAGTAACTGCTTCATGTGTGAGACACAAATAGGATTATGATTTATTAGTAGATTTGTCATGATATGTTATGAAATAATATCCCATTCCTTGCCCTTCAAGACCTGAACACTTCAATTAACACATTCATTTTCTTTTACTATAGCACACTGGAAAGGCACAAAGTATTCACTAAGAGAGAAAGGAAAAAAAAAAACACACACAGCAAATTATATATACAGCCAATGAAGGAAGTCAATTAATTCGATGAGACATAAGACGTTAAATTACTATGCAAGTTGATGTAGCCAGTGGTTATTATCAATAGCCTGTTGAGTAATTGCCTTTGCTACTGCTAGAGTAGGATGTCACAGAATGCACATTATGTAATTTAGACACTTTACAGTCTGGATCATAAATGTATTGATTACGTCAGCTAGGGGTCAGGTAGACAGATAATAAATCATTGTTGATCTAGCATACTTAATTCATTGCTTTTGATGAACTCCATGAATGGTTTCCAAATCTCATAGACTGCAGTATTTTTACTTGGGTATGTGCTGCATGTACGTAATTTTTTTCAGACAGCAATATCCATTCTTGCTGGTTTCTTCTTTTTTTGCTTCACTATCAGTGGAGCCAGACTTGATGGTGTCATTGATGGGGAGGGGGAAGGAACGGGGGAGTGCAGATGCTGCAATCAACTTTACGCTGATGATGATTTCCTTATCAGAAAGTCTGAGAAACTGCTTTGGTAGGTAGTAAAGTGGATGACCAAAGACAGCGTGAAATTTGGATTACAACTGAATATACAAAAGGAAGCGACAGCTGCAGTAGGGAAAGTAGCATTTCAGTTAGCTGAAGAACAGGAGAGGGAAAAGTTGAGCTTGCAAAAGTGGTTCTCCTACTGGGATACTAAAGACATATCTAGGGGCAATGTGAAGACCTCCTAGAATATTCAACCCTTACAGAACAGAGCTTTGGGTTGCTGTTTTCTTCCCAATCTCAGGAGGGGATGTATTGTTTCAATGAAAGGAAGATGACGTTCTCTATCTGTAATGCCCAAGCACAAAAGCCATTCAGAAAAAGAAAAGCCGTCAATGATTGCAGAGGTACCTAGTAAGCCATGGTACTGAGAAGTCAGTAAGTATCATTACTGAGCATCCAAAGCTCATCTACAGCCCTCCAACGCTCACTGTTCCCTGAATCCATACTATTCTCCTTCTCTGGATGCTCTCTCTGACACTTGACTCCCTCCTAGAGCAACACAGCTTCTCTTCAGCTATTACTCTTTTTCTGTTGTGTTGAGCTGAGACTTCTAAGGATTGATGGAGCAGATAACTAACCACCAAAGTCATACCTTTTGACATTCCTGCTACTAAATACACACACATAACTGCACACTGTCGTCACAGCAGAAACCTCATGCCACTGTGTTGCTTTTAACCACCTACCAGGAGCAAGAGTCTGGCCAGAGCTATCTGGAGCTCAGTGTAGGATGGGTTCTCCCATGAGTTCAAAGGTAGTTTATGTATGTCCACTATTTTAAGAAATAGTTAATAAATGCCTGCCTTTTTTTTCTTTTTTAAAAAACAAAATCAGGAGGAGGATAGTCTTTAGATTTTCCTGCTTTCCTGTGGAAGATTTGATTCTGATGGAGAGGGGAAGAAAAGCAAGGAAAAGGAGCAAAAACTAGTCTGCTCGTATCTTTCCAGAGCATTTTCTGGGGAAACAAGATCTATTGCCCATGTCTCATTGTCTCAGCATCATTATTCACCATATTTCAGCCCACTTTGGTCCACAGTGAATGCCATTTTGTCTAGCCATGCATGCAGACACAATCTCTCCCCCCACAGCCCCAAATGAATGTCTGGCCCTTGCTGTTCTAGAGTTTTAACAATGATGGCGTGACTCAAGGAAGAAAATGTGTTCTGCGACCTTGGCAAAGTTTTCAGTTCCATTCACATTCTACTTTAGCTTCTCCAGGAACCATTTTATTAGTTGGAGAACTCATAATTTGAAGTAGAGGATAATCAGTTTAAAAGGAAGGGATACAGACAGATGCCAAACTATGCAGGGAGAATCTGAAATATCTATTAGACCTGGTAACCAAAAAATGAAATGCTGAAACATCCTATTTATATTGGAGTCAAGCTACCATAAGAATGGGGAAAACAGTAAGAAGAGTGGCAATTAATGCAACTCCTGCTGTATTAGAGACTAACATTAATCAGTAACAAGAAGAAACGATGGGTTTTTAAACACCCACTGCTATCTCACAGAATGGTAGTTAATATAGGAAATATACAGCAGGGTGATTTGTTTCTGCTTTTCTCCTTCACTACTTTCCACCATTTCCTTTTCCATTATAAGAAACATTTGCACGGAAAACATCTGCTTTTTGCCCCTAGGTAAGATAGTTATAGCAGCATTTTATGACATGATTCTGCTGGCAATTGGTATTAATTGAATAGTTTGGGTTTTTTTTCCTCCCTCGAATAATATTTTAATGGGCAGAATACATTACTGAATAAAAACAACTGATCAGTCATTTAATAATTTGGCAAGTTGTAGCACAGGTAACAGAAGGTAAGAGAAAAAACCTTCACTGATCCGAGTAGTCATAAAAGCCAAACTAAAAAGCTACTCACAAAATACATGGTCATGCTAGAAGCCTGCATGCTATATAGCTTCTTGCTCCTTGCAAAAGGCCCCAGTGATGTTGCAAGCAGCTATGATACCATCAATGGAGGTGCCAGAAGAAAGTCATAGAGAGGGGCTGATAGCACACAGTGAGGAAGATGCAACTTCAACAGCTGAACAGGTGAAAAAGGCAAAAATGACCACTTTCATTAAAAAAATAGAGAAACTAAAGATGAAGTTAACTTGATTGTGCTTCTGCATGTCCACATGAGCAAGCAGAAGTAAACACAGAAGTAAGTATATATGGGGTGTGAAATCCAATATTATACCTATACCAGTAACTGCTACAGGAGGTTCAGAAGGTTGTGGAGTACAGCAATCATGGACAAGCTCACAGATATACTGCATGAATTAAATAGGTTAGCTACTCTTCTGAGAATGGGCATTAAAAACAAACCAAACCTCCCTTTGGATTCCTACCCTGACAATATTAATACATTTATTAGCTTCAGCATCAGCTTCAGCATTTTTTCTCCAATTCCTGCATGAGAATTCCCTTTCCCATGCAAGGGGTTTTCATTTTTTCTCCTTCACATTTTCCTCACTTTTTGAATGTGTTCCTTAATCACTGCTGAAGAAAAACAAAATAGTGAAACAGAAATGAAAAGAAATGCATGTGAGAGAGAACATAGAAGAGGAAAGTTGTTATTGGACTCTCTTGTTTTGGTTTTGCTGGCATTCATGAAAGATAAAATGCTTTTAAAAAGAATCTCTCTCAAAATTACAAGGAGCGAACAGTTAAAAGAGCTCACAGAGTGCAGGGTTGGGCTGCATCCACAACCCTACCAGTGGGTTATTGAATGACCTTGCACACACCTTTCTGCCTCAGTTTCTCCGAGTGTAACATAACTGCAATGATATTGACTTCCTGAAATGCCTCATTGCCTCAGTATCTACTCATGAAAAAGACTATTAGAAGAGCTGAGCATAATTATTATCAGTTTCCGAGCTGTCTGCTGTAAGCTGGTGAGGTGAATCAGCTGACTCAGTAATGAAAAGTCAGTTTTCCTCCTCAAGGTGTTACATGAAATTGTTATCTGAAAGACTTAGGACTTGACCTTCAAAAGAATTCAGCTCCCTGGAGTTCCAATTTTTGGCACATTTTTAGACATTCAGAAACGACTGCATTTCCAGCGAGCCTCTCCCACAATGGATCCCATCATTTACAGAAAGGTTCTTCTAAAACTCATGTAGCTGTGCTTAGCTGCTGGAAACGGGGGCCCGGCTTCTCCCAAGAATGCCTCCATCCCTCCTTACCACCACGGGGCAGATTTCAGCATCTGAACCTGTGTATTTTCACATGGAAAAAAGACAGCACATGCCAAATTTCTCCACTCGCACTCTGGAAAAAAGCCTGACCATGTGACAAATGAGCATGGAGATTTTTTCTGTCCTCCTCCTACACCTGTTTTAACCTCACAGGCAACTCCGATTAGGGAAAGCAGTAACGACAAAAATTGATTCTCACAAAAAGACTCACCGAAGACCTTAGAGCAAAATAGCTTTTTTTACCCACAGTGTCTGCAGGGTCTTATTTCAGTAAGGACGTGGTTTTATCCTGGAAGGGGAATGTAGTTTGAGGAAGGAAACCAGCGTTTAGTCACTGTCTCGCTGTACAGGATGTGTGCGCGCCCAGGCAAGTGTGTAAATCTGATGCTGTCAGCAAAACTTGCTGTCTTCTGACAGACACCCTGTGCAGCCTTCAAAACTCCTACAGTCAATCCTCTCACCTGTCAGCCTGAAAGATAACCTGGACTGCTCTTCCCTTCTTCCTCTTCCTCCATGAAAATAATAGAAGAGGTACGGTTCTGTCATTTGGAAATATGAAGATTCTGGGATTCTCCGGCACAGTCTCTCTCTGAGGGCTTATTTTAAACATTTTTATCTTCCAGCTCACTTAAAACTGTAACAAATAAAACTAAATGATGGTGTTAATTTTGTCTGCTGCTCCGTGTATTGCTGCAGTCTTCAGTCTTCTGCTGCGGTCCACCCTCCAGTGGCACACGCAGCGGAGCTGTCGCAGTAGGCCTTAGCTGACTTTACACGATGCCTCAGCTAATAACAATCTGACGATTTATCTTCCTCCACTGTTCACTACTGCTTTCCACAGGGGGTAACAAAAAATGTTCCCAAAGCTTTTTTTTCCCCTGCATACGTATGTCTATATAATTATCAAAGCATCACTTAATGTTCACTAAGACAGATCGCGTCACTGAACAATTCATTTTCTACCACTACAGCCCGGTATGACTGGGCCTTTTGGCAGTAATTGAATCCAGTCTACTGCTGTCAAAACAGAGAATTTATGAATAATAAATTGATTGTAGCCAGCAAAGCTAAGTCTGAGAGATAGCAGGTTATGTCAAGGAATAAGAAGAAATTTAAAAACACAATAAAGATTAATTTAGAATCAAACCTGCAATGCTTCCACAGTGGACAATAAAATCAAATAAAACTGTCATTCTCATATGACATAATCTATATAGAGCCACAAAGTGCATGAGCTCACAGACAGATATAAGCGAAGCAAAAACATACGCATACCCAAAACGTTAGTGCAGATATAAGATGCAACATAAGAATTCCACACAATGGTGTGTTGTCATAGCCCTAATGGTTTTTAGGTTAGGTTATCACAGTTTATAGGAAGAGGTAACGTGTTTTATTAGACCAATTGATACACAGAATAAAAGCAGGCAAGCTTTCTGGCATGTATTTGTGAGATCTTCGGACTTACAACAATCACATTTGAAGGTTTCTGTTCAACCAAAGGGCGAAAATACAGATACAAAGGAACTCCACCCAACAAAGAAATAGTAAGAATTAATGGCCACAGACTGAAGGCAGAAAATAAGCTGTAGGGTGCGACTCTCTTTACAGTGAAGGCACTTACGAGATGGAACAAAGGGTCAAAAGGAGGGGCATGTTCCACATCTCACTGCTTTCAAATCGTGACTAGCTGCCTGTCTGGAAAGAACATTTTAACTGCATAGAAGTTACAGGAGCAATACAGTCACTGGGTAAAATCCTACAGCTTGTGATCTACAGAAAGTCACTCTGTGCCCTACCAGTGCCTCAGGGCCTCAGACTGCGTTAACCTCTGCATGTCCTGTGAGCCACCCAGGGCTTTGAAAGTCCAGACTCCATGCTGCAGTTCATCTGCTAAAAGGAGCTAGTTAAGACAGCACGGTTGGTTCAGAGAGGATGCTCTAGCAATTTCTAATATACCTCCTGTTATTCCTGTTGTCTGGGAAATTGTTTTCTCTTAGGCCTTCTCTAGTTCCTGGCTCTGATCATAGACTTAACAATCCCACTAAGCCTCCATAAATGGATGTTTCTGGATTCCTCGCAAATTCAGAACTGGTCTGACTTGATGATCTTCAGCATTGCTTCAACAGCTGTGGCTGAGCATTTACTAGGGCAAACAGCGCAAGCCCACGCCTGCCCAAACCTCCAGCTTTTGACACCTGCTTTGCACACGCTGGCCAAACTCCCTGCACGTCACCCACAGGTCAAACCACAGGAATGGCATGCATGGACTAATAGCAGCAGATGGTCTTTTAGCTTAATGGTTCCCAGGGAGCCGATGGACTCGATAAAGTAATCATTAGCAACACATTATGTTGGTTTCATGAGAAATTGTCCTCCAGGAATGTAAAGTTAACACAGGATCAAGACCTCTCTTCAAAAGTTGGCCATTAACAGCTGGTCAATTATTCTACTTTTAAATAAAACGAGTAATCATAACTGAACTCAATTTATACAAGCCACATAGAAAATTTCATAACTGCCTCCAATTCATCCTTCATTTAAAACAAAAAGTTCAAATAATCTAAACAAGAAAAAAAAGGTATGATCTGGAGCCACCCTCTTTCACACAGTAAATTGGAAGTAACCACTTCCAACTCAGTGGATTTATGAAGATGGGTGCTAGAAAAAGGAGAAAACACTGTTGGGATGAGGTCTTCTCTGGCCACAGTTTGACTTCAACATTACTTCCTTTTTAGCTAGGGCACGTCCTGATACCTAGCATCCATATCTCCTGCACCCGTATTTTCAGCCTGGCAGTGCAGTCACATCTGCAAAGCTTTGCAGAAACCCACCACACCTACAAAGCCCTACTGTGAAGCTGTACATTTTAAAAAAACCCCCATCTGCTAGTAAATGAAGCCATAGGTTTTATTGGCAAGATTTTCAATAAGGAAACGTTTCTCAGGACAAGATTGATTCCAATGACAAGATATGATAATTCGGGCAAACAAGGGTAAACTTCCAGAACTATACCACATTGACTACCTGCCTGAAAACATCTGTGGATTTGGAGATGCTCAGGTCAATTCTCAGGGCAAAAGTTACAATTTCAGGACAAAGAAAATAGTAGAGGCTTTCTGCAAACCTCTGTTGACTTTTCTAAGAACACAAACTCCAAAAAAAGGAGAGAGAGAAATCTATCTATACATTTGTATGGATGTCTGTATTCAGAAAAAAATTCTCCGTGCCCTGACCTCTTATCATAGCTGATCTTATTGTATTCTTTTTGGATGGTATTGAGTGGTTCTATCATTATTAATAAGTCATGTTGATATGACATTAGTAAGACAAGCTAAGTTCTTCCCCACAGCCTGACAGAAAACAGAGTAGCTGATAGGCTTATGTTCTTCCAAAATTGATGGACTTTTCTTATTGCCCAAGCCTTCGCCCTGCCAACTGCTCTCCCTCCTCATCTAAGAGGCCTGGAGAGAAGCGGGACAGTGTGGATGGGCAATGGAATCAAATGTTCCACAAATTTACCTTTACCCACCTTGTCCTCTCTTCCCTTCCACTCACTGCCAAACATCAGGATGAGGCAGTGACAAGGGACTCTGTGTCCCACAGAAGAGCTCTGTAACACTCTCCCCTTCAGCAGACTCTAACACACATATGTTTGACTTCACTGAAGAAGTTGCCAGGGAACCCAGCCATGATGGAAAAGTAAATGTATTCAGAAGGAGGAATGATGCTTTTTCAAGGAAGGACCAAAATAGTATTAATGCTGAGTACACTTCCACCATCTTTTAGAAGAGGATCTTAAAGTGCTTTGCAAATAAACAGCCTGCCACACCTCTCTTAGTTTGTTAAGTATTGTTAATTTGCAAGGTCAAGCCTCACACTGTTTCTCAGAGATTAAAAGCTACAAATGTACAAGAAACTCTCTCCCATGCAGAGGATTGTGATTTTTTTTTCTTTCTTTCTTCTTCTTTTTCTGATCCTGTCTTGGGATGAACCTCAGACATTTCACAGACTTTCATTAAAAAATGCATTGTGCTTCCAAAAGTCTAATAGTCCATGCTTACTTGTGAGGGATGGGACATACAGACTCATGGCCCTTCCCTGCTGCTCTCTCACATGCCTTGTGGATATCCAGCTACCTGTGTAGGTATGTGCAGAAATGCCCTGTAGCTTTTCAACAAAAAAGAAAAACATTTGAGAATTTTATTCGTGACAGCTTCCTCAAAAGTTATATAATCCTATGGAAAGTTTCAGTATTCATTATCTGGTACAATGTGACAAAACCCTTCTCCACCAAACAGCACTCCCCAACCTGCATGCCAGCTGGCTGTCATCCCATCGCGCAGCTAAAATAGACGGACAGAGGATAGGGTACTCGGCAAGTTGGCTGTGCAGCTGCGGGAAAGAGCTGCTTCCTCGCCTTGGTGGGGAGGAGGAGGAGGAGCAGGAGAGCAATGGGAAATGCTATCTTCTGTTTTCAGGGGGGAAAAAAAACCCAACAACAACCCAAAAAGAGGGTAGTCTTCCCTCTTCTTCAAACTCTGTCTCGCCTCTACTCACACGCTCCACATATTTACCATTACTGCAATTTGGCCTTGGTGTGCTGGCACTGTACCACCCTGTAACAAAGACCTTACAGTCTCTTGCGTCCTTCCAAAGTGGTTATATCATATAACAATATAGTTATATATTGAGTGAAATCTTGGTCCTCTTTAGGTGAAGCTTCTTCAGCCTTAAATGAAAGTCACATTTCATTCCCGTTTAACTGATCCCTATCCTGTCCTTGCTTACATGTATCCCAAATTCACATGCGCTTTTAAGACAGGTTATAAATTTTATCAGCTCTACCACATTCCTTCTGCACAGAATATGCCACGTACTTACTAAAAATGAACAAATACCTACACTAGCACTGCGTGAATCAGTCCCCCCTACCAAAAGACAGAGAAGATCTAATTCCACTTAAAACTCTTACTGCACATATGGCGGCGGCATATCACACATAAAGTCAAATCATCAATATTTAATTTAGGAATTTTACCACTTTACAGCCATAATTCAGTTTTCAGAGATCCTAAATTTTGTGACAGAATGCAGGCGTGCCCATAAACAAGGACTCATATACAAGACTCTCTTCTATTCAGCCGTTACGCAGTTCGCACAGGTACACATGTATTTATAGTCATCAACCATAAAAAGAGACATTTTCAAGGAAACATCTTAAGGAAGCTCTATTCTTCTTAGAACTAGTGAAAAGGTACAGATGAAAACCTATTTTTGGATACCGTAATGTTCATCACATCTCATCCCTTTTTAAGTTCTGCGGCTCTGGATGTTACCGGTCAAATTTTACCCTCTTTCACACTACAGTAAATCAGGCTAAATCCACTGATTTAGCTGGAATTACTCGAGTTTTGAGCTTGTTTCCTAGAGCATGAAAAATGTTATTTGTAGGAAAATGAAGTTATTGTATTTTTCTCTCCATTAACATTGATGTGTTTCATATAACAAATAGTGGATGTAGTCACTGTATGCACTACCAATGATGAAAGAAATGCAGTAGAAGATTGGAACCTAATTGTTAAATGATCTTTCTGATTGTCAGAAAATTAATGGCACACTGTGGGCCATGTAGTGCATGCCTTGGAAATCTCAATGCAAGTTCCCAACTCATTTAAATAATTTCAGTTTATACATTTAATTTGCTTTTAATGCAGACATTTAATTTGTTTTTGTTTTGTTTTTTAAAGAAAAGCACCACGTATTAGCAATCTTTATGCACACACATGTACATACACAATTTCAAAGAAAGTGCTATTTTCAAGCAAATTATATGAAATGTAAAATTAACAAAATGCAAATAATATAAACAATCTAAATTAAATATTAAAACAATGCTATATCTGAATGACTGAATTTTATTTTCGTAAGAAGCTAAACTATAAACCATTCTTACCAATCCAACACCCAGCTGTTTGGTGTTTAGCATTGGAATAACATTATTCTAGTGCAGCTGCTGTTATTGTTTGCTGTATTTCTGCCAACTCGTGGAAGCCAGAGATGTTCGTCTAGCAAAGAGGGACAGCTCTGATGAAAGCTCCAGTTTGACAGATGCTCCCATCAACAACTTTGTTACTCTGATTGACTACATGGTATTTTAGGCAAATTAACCTGTCCAAAAAAATTCTTTATTGCTATGCTTGTGGCACAGATGGAAATATGAACTTGACAATTCTGGGTACTAGCTTAGCAATTAACTGAGATGTTTCAATAGACTAATGAACTTTCATTCAAAGCATGCTCTCTTGTCAGGAGAAGAGACAGGCTGTTGTTTGAGAAAGTGTTATAGAATGTCAAATAGATCTCGACAGCGATGTTACTATGAAATCTGAAATACTAGAAAGACACAGAAAGTAAGTCATTTAACACCTTTATAATCTCAGGAAATCTGAGATGAATCTTTATTATCAAAGTCTGAAATTCTACCCCATTTTACAGTCCTTTTGCTGTAATTCACACCCTGGATAATAACAGTTCTCCAGTCACTCTGGCTGTTCAGTTTTGAATGGTCACTCTTTATCAGAAAGGGTGAAAAAAAATCAAGCTGTCATTCTTCTATTTCATGAAGATATTAATATCCAACTAAAAAATTATCGGAGCCAAAGAAACTATTACAGGAAAACCAAATTATCTAAAATAGTAAGGTAAAAAGAGAACTATGCATAATTAGTATACATAGATAAATACTGGAAGGATTAATTTGTTTGGGGAGAAATGAATGTAAGGTTCTAGGGTAGCCTGAAGAAAACATACAGAAATGACTTAAAAACATTCATTTGATAAACTGAATTGACCTTTCCGGGATCCAGCTTAAATTGTGCATCTAGCACTCCTAATGCAGTAACACTGGACAAATCACATCCTTGTTGGCCTGTTCCAACCACTGTAATAAACATCCTCTACAGTCAAGTTGCAGTCGTTTTACCACCTCAAACTGCACAAAATGGCCGTGATATCCAAATCACCAGCTGCAAGGATTTTCCAGGCATCAAAGAGCTTCTTGCCGGTGCCTGAATTCAGCCTACTCCTGCGCAGCAGCCTTCACCCCACTCCAGATTTATGCATGTTACCAGGAACAGGGACAAGCGGAGCAGGACAGCATTTTGCTGGATCAGAACTGAAAATCTGCCTGTTCTCCTGGGAATATTTTTCAATGCATTTTATTCAACATAGGCAATATATACTTTAATTTTTGACAGTCGCATTGTATTTCTTTTCTTGGGGAGGAGCTAAACCTGTCCCATTACAGTCGTGCACCTAACCTTGAGTGAAAATCTGCACTGTGATAAAATATAATCCATTTTTCCTACATACCTTGTAAACAGCTTGACTCTCATCATAAAATATTAAAGCCTAATATTGCAGTTGGTTCCTTCTATGTATCAAGACTTGGAGTAGCCCCAAGCATGTCAAACATGCATTGGAAATGCTACATTTTTAAAGTAAGGCAACGTGTTAACTGATATACTGTAATATTTAGTCTAAAAACCTTTGAACAAATTTTAAAAGTCTTTAAACCATTAACTACTTGATGACTTAATAGCTCTAAAATGACCATTAAAATTTAAAGTGGGCTTTTTAAGAATTAGACAATAAATAAAATAATATGAAAATACTGCATTGTTTCTATATTTAACCCTACAACGAGCAAATTGCTTCTCCTACTTAAACCAACTGCAATATTCCCACTGGTTTCAAAGTAATTCCACATATTAGCTTGTAACTTGGACAACTGCCATACCACAGCGGTTCTTTGAGCTGACAAATTAATAAACCAGGTAAGATGGGCAAACAGCCCTGACCTGTATCTCCATTTCACTTTCCAGGTATACCAAGGGCAAGGTTTGAACTCCTGCTGCCATGCACTCACTGCTCCAGCCCTGCGAGGGCAGAGCAAAGCCCAACGCCTTGTCAATATAAACCACGGGATAAAACATTTACCTTGATTCCTTTCTCAAACTGTTATATGCCGCTTACTTCTATTCCTGCTCATAGCCATAGGTAGCCTAATTAATTACGGAGACTATTATTGCACACGGCATACCTATTTCTTACATTAACCATCAGAGCAAGGTGTTTAGCAATGACAAATGGGAATACATTTCCAGTGTTCTACTTCTTGTTAAGGACAGAGTCACAGAAAACAGGCTATTTTTGTTGAGCAGAATCTTACAGGAATGTTTTCTATCCACCATCTCATGGCAGGTTCCTCCCAACATTCCCTGTTTCACAGAGTTTCCCAATATCAACTTATGAGTATTTCTTAACCTCTTGAGCTACCATACAAAACCCGAAGCAGCCAGAAGGCAAACATCCATTTATGCCTCTTTAGGCAGCTATACATGATATTCACCAACACATTCCTCACCTAAAACGCTTGCCCTGACGCCACTGGATCAAATGATGAACACATAGTTCGGAGCTAAGGGGGACAATTCAAAGCAAATAGGGTTTGGGAAAGAGACTATGTGAGGAATTACTCCAGCCAGAACGGTCAAAGTAGGTTGAGTCCCTTGAGAGAAACAGCAGTCTTGTTAGCGGCAAGTTGGAGGTCAACTGATAGCCTTGTGAGGAGACAAAAAATAATGGGGATCTCTTTGTTTAAAAGTGGTATTAGAGCACAAAGCTCTGAGGAGCACTGAAACAGGACCTCTGGCATACCGACGCATCATGCTGAGATCAGTATGGTATTTCTGTCTCAACGTATTTGTTTTATATTCTCTATTACACAGGCCTGGGAGCACGGTATTATGCTGAAGCTCACCAGAACCACTTTGTCTGCGAAGACTTTGCCATCAAACAGGGAGAAATGGGCAGACGACCTATTGACTACACAGATCAATTCCTTTTGTTATCCTGGCCCATGAAACTCTGCCAAATTTTAGCACCAGTAAAATAATCTGAAATTCCCTTTTAACTTGAGGATGAGGTTTCCAGCTCTTTAAAACGGCCTGCTCTGATAGCAGGTAATGGAAAGACACTGCTGAAAGAAACTCTGTAGTGAAAGGCCAAGAAAAGTCCTGTTTGCAGGAAAGCAGAGTTAAAAGATTTGCCTTGGTAACTGTAATCAAACAGACAGATTAAAGGCAGTGCTGGATTTCCTGAAGTCCACAGAAATTCTCAGGAAGGCCCCACTCACGCCCTGAGAAGACAATGAGTCAGCTGCTGCTTTTTCCGTTTAAAAAGCTTTCCTATTTCTCCCTCCATTTTATTCGTATCACACTGAAGATGAAAGACTTGGTGACTCTCACATGCCTGGTATTTCCTGCAGCACAGGGTGCATCAGAGTGTAGAGAAAATGAGCTCCATAACGTAGGAGGAAAATAAAGCTGGGAGGACTGGTGAGGTACTGCCAACATAACAGAGCAATGGTGGAGAATCGCAGCCCCATCTCAAGTAAGTAATGGGACTAACCTTGCGTGAGGACGAATTTTAGATGTATTTTATGATGCTTTGGTCTGATGGAAAGAGGAGGAGAAGGCGGCATTATTTGAATGAGGAACATATCTACAGATATATATACACAAACATATATACATCAAAATATTTACAGCTGTAAGCCTTCATAAATCACTGCACTGCCTTGAGTCTGCAAAACATTTCTGGCGATTTCAACAACTAATTAACTGGTATTTTTTCCCTCATTCTCCTCGTTCTTTATTCACTATAAAAATGACAGTTGTAACTCCTATAAAATGTTGATTCGATTCAAGACACTCAGTAGATCTACCACCAACACTTCCAAAGCAAGATTAAGGAACGCCCCACCAACCTGTTCCTGGTTTATAAATAAATTGTACTTCCTGACGCAGGAATTAAATGTGTTGTTTGGGTAAGGTGGTGAACTGCAGCCAGACTTACGTTTTATGTAAATCTATGACAAACAGGCTAATAAGCATTCTTTATTTTTCATTATGTGTTTTTGAAGATACCTCACCAATTTCACTTTTGCATTTGCTAATTCACTACATTTACCACATTCCATTTTTCTGTATGAACAATATACTGTGTAGAAGAATACTTTGAGCCTTCCTTTGCAGATAAATCTGATATACACACCCTTCTTTAACTACTGACTGATCAAAAAGAAATCAGCTAATTCTGAAAACCGAACCCTAAACAACCTTTCTCTTTCATTTTTCACAGCTGTTTTTTACTTCCTTGAGACATTAAACTGACAACTACAGTCCCATTTCAGCTGAATGGTAAATACTGCTTCAGTGCTTGCTGCTGTCCATGCACGCATAGTATGGGTGTAAACGTTTGCTCTTGTTTCAGAGCTTGTTGGAGGCTGCATAATATTTAATTACCACCATAAGGTCACCTACTCCTCCTGACTATTACAATGATGTATCATACCTCATACTACATTTGTAAATTTTTCATGTAGGCACCGTTTTCTTATTACGGTTTGCATTGTGCTTAGCACTGTAGGACTCTATCCCTATGTGGTAGCATAAAACAGTAAGCATAAAATACTAGTAGTAATTATCAGTAGAAAATAATTAGATGAACAAGACTGCGACCTCCCAGTGACAAATCACAATAAAACACTGGTACATAAAGCATTCAGGATTCTTAAAAGCATCAGCACCAGCAGAAGCCATGCTGGTGATAAAGACAAGGCAAGACGGCACAGATGGAAATACTGTTATGCACTCTGGGAGCATTTCCATCCGCTGTAGACGTCTGTCTGCGCTCCTCTGTAAAGCAGAAAGACAGGCTCACCTGGAAGTTGCTGAATCATCCACAGAAGGAGCATCTCTGTCTGCACCGACTACGCAGGACACCTGGGGAGAACAGGCTTCTGACTTAGTCACCTCATTTGGAGACCGACACTAAGGAATTTAAGCACTCCCCTCTGATAAACGGTAAATGGGGCATGGACTGCATGACAGGAGCTTCATTAAGAAAGGTGTGCTTTATGACACTAAACCTGTAATGTTTTGCTCTGAACTTACTTCTGTTAGATGATGAGATAACTCAGTATTATTAGAGAGGTTTCTTAGTGATTCAGAAGATGACACATCAGGAAGCAGTGCGAACGTTGCAGAGCACTTAATGCTAAAAGTCAGAGACGTTCAGAAACAGAAGCTTTTCAGAGAGTCAATGATAAGCCACAGCAGCCACCCAGAGTCCTGCCCAGATTCACTGGTGATGTCAATCAACACGGCTCCACTGATTACAATCACAATTAGACTTGAGCTGAGAATCCACCTCATGGTTTCTTTTGTTCAGAGGTCTCTATATACTTATTTCTCATTTTTCAGTCAGGCAACATGAAAACACTAATAGAAAAGAAGCATCCCCATGAAGGTGATAATGAGATGGTAAATCTAGCAATTCTCCTGGTGTTCCTGTAAGCAACAAAAAAGGAGCTGTTTAAAGTAGAGGTTTCCATCGGAAACACAGAGGGTAATCTTTTAAATACTGCATTTATTCAATAAAAATATTTTAGTGAAGTTGCATAGGCTACATTCTTGCAAGGGATCCTCTCAAATCCTTTGGGTAATGAGTCCCCAGTCACAGTTATAGCCGGGAACTCCAGGATCACACTGCATCTGTTCTACAGACAGAAGGTGCAGAGGTTTGACTCCAGCAGTTCACATCTCTGGGGCAGAGGGCATATGTGGCTGTGCCACTGCAAGACAGCTACCTCCATCTCCACTGCCCTGGCTATGTATTTAGCACTTTCTCCTTTCCCTGTAATACCTAGAAACGACCTATTTATTTGATGTGAACTCAGTACCTTAATAACTTTCCCTTTGCCATTATTGATGGAATTTGCATCCTTACTAATGCTTGGAATGGGGAATTATCAAAAATACCATTAAAAATATTAATGATTCCATCACTAAATGGCAGATTTTTAATGGCACCTACTGTATTAAACCAAGTATACTGTGAGCAAATGGACATTTATTGAAAAGTATGTTTAGTTTGCAAAGCTTGGGCGTTGTCCAGCACAACTGGCTGTGCGCATTAAGCAAATCCCTGTCCATAGATTACAACACAATTTCCCCCCATTAGTGTAAAGTGAGTGACATTTTGAACTTTTGTGGGAAGGCGTATTTCAAGAAATAAGAGAAGCTGGTGTCTGGAAGCTAACCGCTGGGTCATTACTGTGACAGTGCTGTGCGATAACTCAATAGCAGCTATGAAAACTGACTTACGAGAGCACCCAGGGGAACGGCTCCTTCCTGCTAGTTACACCACAACCTGAAAAATGTACTAGGTAACTTGGTAGACAGAAACTGTTAACCAGATACGCTCTCTCATGGTCATACCTTTCTATGCCATTGAAAACAGAGAAGGTAGTAATGAACCTCTCTCCAGAGGCAGAAAAAATATCTCCCTTTACCAACTCACCTCCTGATGATGGGGAAGAGATGGATTTGTAATAGCCTGAGACTGCCTAAGTCTGTGGGCTCTGCTTTTGGTAGCAGCAGCTGGCTCGCTCTCTTCCAGTGCCTCCGAGGCATCATTCCCTTCATCAGCTGGAAAGGGGGAAAGAGCTTTCTCTCCTTACTCCCTTCTTTGAAAAAATTCATACATACAGTGATATGTGGGAAGGATTGCTGGTACTCCACTGCTTCCCCAGAGCCCCTGAGCTGCTATAACTCAGCTGAGCACCATCTACTGAAACAATCGTTTGTTTATATTAAATCTTACTTCAAACATGATAATGGTATCATTTTATATTTATACAGTGCTATTCATCCCAGAGGATCCCAAAATGTTTCAGCTACTTATGGGCAGCAGCTGTTTAATAGTGGATAGTATGACTGCACAGAAGCGCAGGGCAGAAGCAGAGAAGAGCATCCAACAGAAACTACAGGGGGAATTTAGGCAGGTGAAACAGAATTACCCAAATTGCAATTTAGCCAAGACGCCTGGGGCTAACATCTCTCTGCTCACAAAATGTTGCCCTTAACAATTCAGAGGGCATTCATCTGTTGACAAATAGAGAGAAATGTCTTTGGATATTCATGCAGCTTGCTCAACTCAAAAGCAAATTGAAAATTATAATAAAACCTGTTAAACATTCTTCATTCATTAAAACTGTGTTTGTGCCACTTTATTTCTGGGCATACCAGCATCTGCTGGGAAGAGCTCATTAAATGACCATTAGCCTGGTCTCCTTTCCTTCCGAGACAGTGCAGAAGCTGAAAGTCTGTCCTTCCTTCATGGCACCGCACATGTAAATGGCAACAAGACAGAATTTCATTTTGGCAAGAAAGACGACAGAGAAAGTTTTCTGTTGGAAATAACTGTGAAATAGAAGGAAGCAAGTGCAGGAAAAAAGGTTGCTGAATAGCAAGCTTAGGAAGAAGTACTGCCACATCATTGAGGAATGACTGCTGTCACCCACAAAAAAAAAAAACAGGGACAACCTTGGCCACTGATCTATAGAGACATGCCTCACATTCGTGGAGATCGGGTCCCTCAACGAGTCAAAAGATAACTCACCGTATTGGAATGGCCCTTAGAGAAAGGGTGCTAGAAGAAACATTGTAGAGCCCCAGAGCTTTCCCAGACACTTCTGTAACCAGAACCACATCTGCAGCAAACTGGAAGCAGCTGTGGAACTGACAGGCAAAGCCTGCACTCCGCTACAGGAGGAGAAAAAGTTGTGGGAACAGTTAAGTTGAGGAGAGGATGAGAAAGAATCAAATTTGACATGGGAAGCACCAAAACCCAAAGCAATTCTCAAGTTCTCATGGTTTCCACACTACAGATCAGCTCTGAGACAACCTAAAGATGACACATTTACATTGCTTTTCTTCTCTTTTTAAAACAAATTACTTCTTACTCCTACCAACAGATCACAAAACATGAGAGCTGGAGTCAACAGTAACGGGAGAACTGAAAAAATAGGAAGAACCTTGCACTCCAAAAAGTAAATAAAACAAGTTGAGGGCTAAAAATTTTATTTGGGGATTTTTATTTTATGGAAGGCTTTTCTGGTAGAAAGGGTGCATCAGGACACTGGGTTTATGGCTTGTGTAAACATCATTGCCTCATGTCTTCTCCCTCTTGCTCTCTTACCCATTTTACTTTTCAATTTACCAGGAATATTTATTTATAAGGAGCAACAGAAATTGTCATTCAGGATCAGGGCACTACAGTCATCTCCCTTGTTATCATGTCTGTGTCATTCTTTCAAAACACCTAATTTGGATCAAAGTTCAAAATAATCGGTTGTTGGCAGTCATGGAATAATCTAGCAACTGCCCTCATGACCACTAAGTAAAATTCGCAGATTTACCAGACCAGGAGATTATGTCTTTCCCTGGAGGTATGACTATTTCGTGCTTTAGCCTCATTTATCAAGGAAACAATATTTAAGAATCTCTATGTCTATGTGCCACCCTTATTCACTCCCCTCCAGGTAACTTCAGAAGCTTTTAGCCCACTTCAGCTGAAAGTCACTTTTCAGGCAAAAAGACAGAGATCTCAAGAACTTCATTTTCCAACAAGTTCCAGAAAAAACAGGCAGTTGGGGAGAAACTGTATTAGTAACTCCACCAAGGAAAGCTGCAGTGCGAGCTCAGCTCCTACCACATTCCCAGCAATCCCCTTGGGAAAGAGTCCCCATGAACACTCAGCCACAGATAGCAAGAAAGCAGCTCCAAGAGATGCCCCAGCATGAAACCAGGCTTCAGCAATTCACCTGCTTATAACTATTTTCTAATCCTCCCTGTTGCAACTGCTCCGGCCAAACAGGTTTTGGAAACTTCCCAATGATATTATGTGTCAGTGAGCTCCACAGACTAATTAGACACTGCAGAAAACCTTTTCCTTCGGGGTGCCTTCAGTTTCACTGACTATCCCCTCCTTCCTTGCAACCCAGAAGGAATTATATAGTCTACATCTCAGACAGTAATTACTATCACCTTCTCCTCTTAATTGATCTGGCTCCAGTGAGCAATAAGAAATTAAAATAATTAGCAGATATGCCTAGCGTTCCTAAAGTCCCACCTACACTTTGTAGTCTATTTACTCTAGAATCAGCTGGGTTCATTGCTTTGATGGTAATGCTGCACCGTTCTGGCTCACCGAGCCGTTTGACTAGCCAAGTTTGAAGAAGTTTCCCAACTAACACACAAAGCGCAGCTGTAGCTGTTGCAATCAGCAAATACTCAATCACCAGCACTGGAGCCCTTCTTCCCGAAGCTCATTTGGAAAGAAACTGAGGCTCACTGCTCTCTGTCCCCTGGAGAGACAGAGGATTACGAGGAGGTCTTCACGCTGCCAACATTTATACATTTGCTCCACTTTCATTGGAGACAGAGAAACACATACGTGCAAATTGGGAAGAGAGGCTAAAGTCTTGGAATAAAAATAGCATATTTAGGGGATTAATTTCAGTTTTGTTCCTAGTGATTTCGGCATTGCATTAATTAATGTTCCATCTTGACTGCTGAGCATGGACAGATTTATTTTTTTTTAATAGGAGAAAGCTTTGAGCACCATGTGGTTTTTCCCAAGCACTTGCTCCTCCAGTACCTAAATGTGGAGATATCACTTAAAGCAAACTGTGCCCTCTCTCTGCCCTTAGCAAATAGTCAGTGATTTTTTTTTAATTTTTCCTTCTATGCACAAATAATCTGCATCTATTGCCCTCCTTTCAAGAAGCAGAGACATTCCAGACCCCAGCAAAGTTGAATCTTTCCCCCCCTGCACTCTATAAATTTAGTCAACAATATTAATCCACATCGAACAATTCTGCAGAGTACAACAACAAGCTGGTTACACAGACAGGGATGCATTTGGAATTTAAATGAGTTCCTGTTATTCTCTTGAAGCCTGCGCAGTGCTGAAGAAGCTTGTCTAATGTCTCTTAAACAGTGAAAAAAATCAATTTAAAATATTTTTAACTATTCTGCTAGTACTATTGTCTGTACTCCTGAAGGAGAGAGTGTTTCTTGATTCACACCCCAATTAAAGGCAGTCATCAAAGATACACATTACCCTGGTTGTCTTGACAATGCTTTATGATTAAAAGACTCAAATACCTTCAGCTTATCGTGCATTTAAAAATATAATGAAAACAAAGAACAATTTAGCATTCTGCAACTTTGTTGTTTTTCGTTCCTTTTACTTTAAAATTCTTTTATTAACATGATTTATTATTTCTATTGCAATACTACTAATGAGGCCAACTCATACACTCATTGTGCTAGGAGCTGTACGAACAACAAAATAATGATAGTGTATGCTACTTATTTAACCTGCATTCATACAATATATTCTCCCACCCTCAACTCAAAATATTGTCTAATGGTTGGGTTAATGCTTGTCAGGGAAATGGTGGATATTTGTGCATATTTCTTTAAGCTGAATCAGGTCATAGCCTGTTCTTCCTGCACAACGTTCACTGAATTAAAACACTTGTTTCCTTTTCTCCAACACATCAAGGGATTATTCAAAAAGAGAAAAGAAAATCTTGGCTACCTTTCAAAGTAGGCTCATTTGTCCATTTGTGTTCTCTTGAACAGCACCAGGTTGCATAAGTTCATGTGGACTGCACTCCTCTACTGCTGGCTTCAAAGCATCCCTTCCACCAAAGCGCTCATTAGGGAACTCTCCGACCAATCACCAATAATCTCTATCCCTTGCCCTCTTCTATTGCTGAATATAACCTAAAGTTCCAGCCTGCTGTCTTTAACATTCAGGAATGCCTTTTTATTGATCCATATGAACTGGACACATGGAACAAATATGTCATTGGACAAGCGCAGAAGTGCTCAGTGCCTGCAGATTCCCTTTAACTGGGTCAATAACAGAAATGAAAGCTAAGATTGAAATAAATGTTTGAATACTGACTTTATGAAATACAAACAGCTCTCAGGCTGAAGATAAATTCCATCATTAGAGTCCCTTGCCTTAGACAAAACTCCAATTAAACTCTAGCCCTACACCACTGTACCCCAAAACAAAAACCCTAACGTAACTTAGAGTGGACATTTTAACAGTAAAAGCTGAATGCTGTTTGTATGCTGAATTGACCATGACAAAGGAATGTGTGTGCTTTCCAAGGTCTAAATATTAAATAGTATTTTCTCTGAAATCTTTGCTTGAGAAAAAATCCCTTGCTCTCACTTGAGCTAAAAATTTTCTTGGTCTTTTCTCCTGGGCTCGTAGAGCTCCTTTACGCATTTTATTGTACAGAAAGAAGGAAGAATTATGGTAATTTAATGTTTATTCTTCTTTGCGAACCACTCTCAGCTCTTCTGTATAAATAACAAAATGCTCTTATTAGTCCAAACATACTGAGAAATACATTCTATTCAAGACTGTCTCAGTGTGAAAACTATGGAAAATCAACTTCTGTCTCTTGCCCTTATTTTTCCAACAAGAGTTTGATATTTGCCTTTAGTTTTTTCTTACCTGCTGTTCCAACAGCAGCACCCCTCCAGGTATCAAGAACAGGGAAGGACTGTGCTCTTACTGGGATAGCAGTTTTCTATTTTATGATCAGACCATCCTGCCCTTACATTTATTTCAACAGCGTGTGTCTATCAGCACTCAGAATCTGTTCTGCAGGCTCCCCCAGGCTGGGGTGGACACCAAGAGAACAACCAGCAGCGCCAGAAGCATTGATGCCGCTGTTCCCAGGGAGTACTGCTAGAGAAGTTCCCGGGACAAATCATCACGAATTGCAAAGACCTTGCCACAGCCCTGGGACGCTCACATCACATGGCCACACCTGTGCCAGTGGGGTAGCCAGGATGATGAGTATTGCACTAACACTGCACATTCCTCTTGTTTTAATTGAAATGAAAGATTGGATTTAATTGAAAGGAAAGATTGTAATTTCTGGGGAAAACTTCACATCTCCAAATTATCTGCGATAGTAAGTCAAACAGCATTTTTTCTCCTCAAGTCTGAAATTTCCATGCACTTCAGGCCAACACACTTTTAAAAGAGCAGAAGGACGTGCTTGTGAAGTCAAGGAAGAGAAAAATGGCAGTTCAGATTTTGAATGGATTGAACTGCCCGGTGGAAATATCTCTCACTTCTCACTAACAAGGTAGAAAGCTGAGAAGCAACCGTGCTCCTCACTCAAGTGAAAGAGAACATGAAAATTAAGTACAGCATCTGCTTCGGCATCGGCTCTAGAGAACTCAGCAAAGAGGAGCAGAGATCAAGCCAACCTGAATTTCAGCATCGGCTCTGAATGTGCCTTTTTTCCTTGGGGAAACTACAGCTCCTCTGCTGCCATTTTTTTGCCATCTGTAAAATGATGATGATGATATTAATCACCTACCTGAGACAGTTATGCTGAGGTATAGATTTTATCCCCACAGTATGGCACATTTCTGTAGAACTATAAAAGCAGAAATGTTTGAGTTTTTATAATCTTTGCCACACTACAGCTGTATTTGTAAGCATCAAGAGCTCAAATTGGCAAGTATTTGTTCTTTAGTGTCATATTGATTTCAATAGGACTTCTGAGCACAGAGTGTTTTCAGGAGCAGTTTACATGCATAGGTCTCGGAGTACCACATCATCAGTGAATAGAAATAAATACACGGTAAAAAATAACAGCTGCAAAACACAGGGGGATATTCTACGTCAGAAGCAAAAATCCACAGCCTCAAAAGAAGAAAACAGTTCAGAAAACCTTGGTTTTTTTCTAAGTATGGAGATTAGCAGACATTAAACACAAATACATAATATTATACATGTATCTCTAAAAACACATAATTTTCTGTCTTTCTAAAACCTTTCAAAATGGTAAGGAAGACTACACAAGTGACTTGTTGATTGCACTGTGAATCTAAGAACTCTCTAATTATTGCTGCCATCTACTCATAATTTCAGAAGCTAAGTTGTTTAAAAAAATAAAGTCAAATCCTGACACTAATAATTGGATCTTTCAAGTTATTTTTCCCCTCTCAGTACAGTAACTGCTTGTGTGTGTTAATATTCCTTTTCTATTTGCCTTTTAATAGTTTTCCAAACAAATGCAAATATTGATGATGTGAACTCTAAGAACAGAAATAATTTTTCAGCGAAGGACATGAACACCACGAAAAGAAAAGAGAAATGCTGGGCTCAGGTAGCACATGCTGAGACCTCAGTGCATTTTAAGAAACTTTCCGTGCATTTGAGGTGGGAACGTTGTGCAAAGACCCTCCCACTGAATGTTGAGGACAGCCAAGCACCATGCTGCTGCACGGCTGTGTCTAATCCTGGGCCAGTTGAATTTGGGAGCTGCTCAACTATGAGCTCTCTTGCCAGCACACCTATTTATGAGAGATCTCTCCTGGCTCAATGGTCTGGGCCAACAGAGCATGTAACACCGACTGTGGCCCACAGTTCTTCCAAGGCCAGCAGGCAGCATGGAGAAGTCTCCCTCATATGGGCTTCAGCCCCTTTGGCTTTGGAACATGCAGGCATTTTTGGCACTATTCAGCATTAGTGGGAATGCAGGGATAATGATGAATACTCACTGTTTGTCAGGCAAAGAGTTATTTAATATATGCCAGATGACAGCAGTAAGGAATATCCACCTTACTTCCTCACTCAATGAAAGATGTTCCTTTTCTTCCTTGCAAATCAGTTCTCAATAGGAAACTTGCACAAAGAAAGGTGGCAGCATTTTTCCTTCCCATGTTAAGGAGAATAAGCTCCGAAGTCTCCTTTTGCGTGGTATGTTCCTTTAGAGACACGACTGCAATAAAATTTTTTAAAGGCATATCATTCTGCATACTACAGAGAGGTTAATTTGTATGGATGTTTACAAGAAGGTGCTACATAAAAACTCCTACACCTGGGCTTCTGCCCAACAAAGTTAAACGCTCAATTCTTATAAAAAAGGCAGCTTCTCAAGAACGTCACTGAGGCTGGATCACAGAAAGGGTGAATGCCATGAACTCCTAGTCCTCATGCTGATCAAAATGCAACTTGTGCAGAAGGGGTTGGATGAACCTCAAGTGCACAGCTGCTTGTTTTACAGTTTTATTTTTTACATTCTGAAAGTTTATGTGATCTAATTAGCCATTTTATTTCACAAAAATACATTTTGGCACTGTTGGACTTGGAACGACTCAAATGCAAGGGGTTTGACTACAAGGGAGGCAGAGGAGCGCATAGAAAATAAGCATTATGCTTCCGTTTCAGAGACATTACGATGGGGAAGCAGAGCTAAGGTACACTTGGAGATTGCTTCACTGATTTGAAGTTTTTACATACTGTACATTTGTTTAAATCTAGCTAAGAGAAAACAGTGACCACGCCTAGCGGGAGTACCTAAATATTATTCAATCTTAATGAAAAGGCTAAGAAAGCAAGAGGCACGAAAAACACCATGTGTTCTCCCGTATACCCCCGGGTTATCTGCACTGCTGACCCCCCAGTCCCACTGCAACCGAGCAGCAGCACAGGCGACACCAGGGGACTTTATCACAGAGCCATCTTGCTCCCAGAAGCCCTCTAGTTTCTCATCACACACCGCCTGCCCTTTCCTGTAGTAGGTCCTCTGCCTCTGATTTCATCTGCTTACCCGAGAATGTGGATTATGTGACTACTCGTTTCCAAGCACCAGCACTGTTAAAAAGGTTATCCAAGGTGTGAGTTTTGCCAGAGAAAACATAGCAATTAGGTTCCTGTATCTGCAGTTATTCGGCAGCACAGACACCCCAGGGAAGACATCCTGGCCAAGAATATATCCAAGATATCTGGGTAAACAAAAACATATCATCTCCGGAGCCAAATGTCAACCAGCCACTTTTAAAAGCACTGAGATAAAATATCTACCTGTACTTAGAGAGCTAACAGGCCTACACACCACTTGACCCAAAACAGCACTTAAGCAGGACCTAAAATGCACGCTGCTCCCGCACAACTCTCTTCTGAGAAAAACTGTTTTCATGGCCAGTGGACAAAAATATGCCCTTCCTCTCCTGTCTCATACTTGTATCATGAAGGAAAATCACCCAAATTAAAATGCCTGAATTGAGACATTGTCAGGAGATTCAGAAAACAAGAAAGAGTCTCTTGTTAACATCCTACTCACTGTTTTCACACCACCATTTGTGATAAAAGCAAAGTATTAAAGCATAAATTAGTCACAGAACAGCCACACATTAAAACATACAGTCTACTTGAATTTAACTCCCAGGGTCCTTCCCTATAATCTGAAGTCCTAGATTCATCATGATGGGATAAAAGGTAACGGGGAAGGGGTGAATCTCCACAGCTGTCTTCATGCAAAACCGAATACCCTGACAACAAACAGGCCAGGTATCCTCTGGCTGTGAAACCCCACCAGGGACACAGAATAACTAGCGCTTACTGCTATCACTTCATTGTGTTAAAACTGTAATTTGAGTTACCTGAGGCAAATCATTACACTACAGAACATCTTGAAAATGTTAGAGCAATAAGCACTTTGTTTAAAGGATTTGTGAATGCAAACATGTCTAATCTACACAATAAGAAAACCTCAACCTCTTTGTGCTTGTCCTTGCTTTAATCCAACTCACAGCAAAAGTCATCTAGCTCCAATTGACAGTGATTGACAATATGGATAAAATACATTTTTACTTCACGTGCCATCTATCAATATTTAGAATATGAATGTACCTTGATGATGCATGAAGGTGCATTTGCTTCTCTTAAACTGTTGATGGATTAATTTCTTTTCATTAAAAGAATAAATCTTAATGTGTATCTTATTGTTAGCAGCAATATGATTGTAGCCCAACTTGGATCAGGCCCACTGTGTTTGACAGTGTACACGTATTTGATGAAAGACAGCCCTTACAAAACAGTTGGCTGATCATGGGGAAATAGCACCATTTTACAGTAAAAAAAATATGGCACAGATACTAAATGATGGAGCTGTCAGAAAAATAAAAACCTATGCACTTGACGAGGAAAGGGATCAGATCTTTTCTTATCATTTGACTAGCTTTTACAAGATGCTTGCCCAAAGTCACGACAGTGTGCTGGCTTCCTTGGAAAACACATCAAACGCACGTTCATTAAGCACATTCTTCTATGACCAAACATTAAATACACTTCTCATCATTAATTTACATATTAACCATTTATGCAGGAGTAACTCAAAAAAGCATAATAGCACATGAGTGCTGGTGTATAGTAGTGTACATGCAATACACATGGTCCCTCTGCATTTATTATGAGACGTGGTGATGTGCTAAAATGGTTTTCATACTATTATTTGCTCTGCTCTAAAACTTCTCTAGACCAAGGAGGTTCCAATTTTCCTGTGCCATTAAAACCCACAGATTTCTCATGCTTTACAAGGTTAACCGTCAATCCACATTTCCTTGCTCCCTCTTCTAGCTAATTTTTTTGACAAAACTTTCAGAAAGACAATGCAAACAAACATTTTTGAAGAGATCAAGGATACTTAAAGTATCGAATAAACAAAAATATTTTGAGTGAAGATCAGAAGGGTTACACAGGCCAGTGAAACTTTTGCTGAAATCATTACGTTCTTCAGATGGGCACTGTAAGTGGTGATGGGTTACCTCATACTCCTCGCATGACTGACTGCTGGAAAATAGCTGCAGAATGGGGCCAACTTCCCGGCAGAGACAGGACATTAAACATGCAATTAATTGCATGGGATCACGTGCCAGAAGTTCGGCAGTCAGTTCTGGCCTATACCAATTCCAGCTACTAGTTGGACTCTTGCCCCGTACTTGGTAAGGAAAATTTTCAACAGTGAGTCCCATACATACTCCTTATGCAGCAGTACGTATTTAAATTGAAGGACACAGCAATGCGTACTCAATCCCATAAACACATTACCAGCGACACTGCATGAAGATCTGCTCTGTTATAATTTAGGATAGATACTTAATCAATTGTCTTGATTTACTAAGCTTTACTGCTTTCTAAATGAGTAGCAATACATAACACAATTTTCAGCCCAGTTTTAGAAACCTTGATCATTTACCCCATTAAATCAGAAGGAGAAACACAGGCTGCTACTGGAAGCATGTTGTTTCTTATATGCAATTCTGTGACAGCAAAACACACCGTAAAAATGCATTTGCTGTTTCAGCTGACATATAACACAATATTCCAAAAGAAAATATTAGCCTTGCCACTGCTACAGCTAGTGATATGTCCCCTCGAATTTAGTACATGCAATAGGCTAGAGGATAAAAACATCCCTAAGATACCAGAAGAATTTATAAGTCAATGATCTGCTTATGAGGAATGGAGACTGCTGATGCAAGCTGCAGTCTTAGTGATAAAAAAATGGATTTCCCATAGCATTGCCGATAGCACTGGGAACTAATTGGCCTGAGTTTACTCCTGCTGACTATCCTGTGTTCATTTTGGCTTGTTCTGGAGCACCCAATCAATCACAAGCCCAAGCGGCAGCTGACCCGGAGGCCGCCACAATTAAAAGTCAGTTCCTACTTACTTAAAGGTAGAAAGTGAATTTAACCTGATCTAAGTAAGGGAGAGAGGGCTTGAAACGACTTGCAGTCCCTAAAATGTTATATGACTTTAGACAACCCTTTTCCTTTTAAGCAGTGCTTTTCGTTGCCCATAACCTTTAGGAAAGCTCACACACCATTTTCGCAGACGGTTCCTCTTCCAGATGCAGGGTAGATACAGCAGGATGCTACAGCAGCTCAGGATCCTGAGGATCAGGCCCACAGTTCTTAAGGAACTCACTGACTTGCTTTAATGAACGCTCTATCTAAAACTAATTACGTGCTTGCGCTCACAGCACTTTTCTGGGCATTTGACAATTTATTTGCCTATGTGCTACAGAAAAGCAATCCACAAGAAAAAAATCTGTTGGAATAAGCCATGGGTTGCAATACACTTAGAAGCATGTTGTGCACATCCTTGGAAATGTAGAAACAAGCACACTTAGACTGTGAATCTGTTTCTACCCAGGTGCTTCTTGGAGAGACAAGTTTTACAGAGCTTTATGAAGATGGGGATAGGGAGGTGGCAGAGGAAGAGGAGGCAATCCCAGCAACATGGATAGCACCTCATCCAGGACACAACAGGGGATACAAACTTCCAGCTATTGCAGAGCTTTCACATCTGTGCTTCCAAGTGCTTCTTCTGGGATGCAACGACTATGGCTGTATATCATGTCCTGCTACAGGGTGAGCCTATCCTAGTCTTGCATCTCATTCTCTTCCTGCTAAGAAACCGCCATTTGTTTATCTCACTAAGTTACAATCTGAAACTCACTCTCCTCATATGGTGCATTTTCACTTTTAGGAATTTACAGTAGGGTCGAATTTGGCTCAGTGGTTTCTAAATGTACAGTATGCGTATGAGACAGAAACTGAACTGCTTTAGTATCACTATTGCCTCTAGACAAAAGCTGTACTTAAAACTGCAGGTCATAGGGAAGTCAAAAGCAGTTACACAGAAAAGAATGCCATTAACAAATAAAAAAAACTCATAATGGCTTGTATTTACTAGCTCTGCATTTTCAGAGGCCTCGTTTAAAAAAAAAAAAAAAAATTATTTTCAATGGATGCTGAATTTCAAAACTTTGTCCACTATATACTCAGCCAGGTACCCCCAAAATCTCTTATCCGCTAATATATTTTTCAAACTGTGCACTTCTATCATTAAGAGAGTAGCACTGTTTTTCTCAAAAGGAATGAGTTAAGGGACAAGCAAGTCATATTTCAAGCTGGTCACATTTCTGGCCAACTTCAAATTTCTTTGTACATTCTTGTCTGAACCCTCTTCCCCACTTATAGCAAGAAACACACATCTGATCAGGTTAAAGAAAACAACCAAGCAGTCAAGAATAAATGGAAAAGTTCCTCTCTGAAACAGCAGGAATTAGTTTTGCATGTCTATGCTTAACACACTTCTTTGACTTAAACAACTGATCATGGAAAATGTTCAAACAGAATTTAGGGAAACAGAAATTGGTATTTCACAGTCAAACTACAAAGATGCTAAAACTCTGGATATACTGGCCTCTTCTCTAGCTAATAATATGCATTTTCTCAGCACTAAAGTCCCTTCTTCTTTGTAACTGTCTAGAAAAAGATTGTTTCCTGTAAACTGTAACAGCTTTTTTTTAGCATCATGTGCGTGCCTACTTTTTAGATCCGTTTTAGAAACATACAGTATTTCCTACTCACAAAGTTACATGAAGAAAGTAATTACCATTCAGATAAAACAGGACAGGAAGACAACAATTCAATTGTTGCCCAAATCATAAGTTTTTCAATTCAATCAAGCCTTCATTCTCTGGTTTTGATGACAGCTACTGTTGGGGAGAGAGCTGAGGTTAATTGGGCAACAAATACAAACCAAACACTCTTATTAAAAGCAGAATTCTTTTAGAGTCAATTTTCTGGGCTCCGTTACTTTCTCTGCAGAGTGAACATCTACACAGCGCAAACTCTGGAAAAAACACAAAACACCGAACGCTGAAAAAGACAAATAATTTCAATTTTTCAATGCTGTATTTCAATCATGATCTGGAACGCAGGGAGTAAACATCGTTTAGACTCTAGTTCCTTTGGGAAAAAAGAGAGAGCAAATACCTGAAAGACTGCTAAAACAGATTATATACAAGAAACTTTGCCTGTTATATACAGACCAACAGGCATACCTTGCCAGATGACACACTTTAACATGAGTTCTGCATAACACAGCATAGCTCTAAGCACTGTTCCTCCCCCTCTTCTTTTCTCTATGAACTTCTAGCTACCGAGTCCAACTGCATTATTAGGTTGTAGTCAGCCCTGTTCGGTAGCTCATTCACCAAAGATATTTAAAAGTAAGAAAATGCAGAAAAATTATGTGAAAAAATCATCACCAGAACCTGCCGTTTATGAGATTCCTGCACAGCAGTGGAGCAAACACGAGCGCTGAATTTCTAAGTAAAAACCTCCTGTCTTTGGACCAGGACCTGGCACTGCAGTCGCAGGCAGTAACAGTATATTCACTATTACACTGTGCTGCCCGATAGCAGATGTCTTGTTCTTACTTCCTGCTGCTTCTCCCCACTTGGTGCAGATAGGCCTGGTTTTATAATTGCTGGGCCCTTCAGGTCAGAGTCACCACCCTGCCATCAGGAGATGTGTGCGAGACTAGGGCAAACCTAACAGCTTATCAAAAACAATGCTCCATTCTTCCAGCCCTGTTGCCCTTTCCATTAATAGGATTCTGCTTTATTCCGCTGTTCTTTGTGCTTGAATCCCTTGGGCTCCTCAGGCGGTGACTGCTAAATTATAAAATGATTTTGAGAGGTTTGGCTAGATGTACCATCTTGTTACATGATATCTTTTTATAGGTATCATACGGGAAACGCCAGCCCCTGAGGGTGCCACTCTCCCGGTCCCTACCCTTGGCTCTTTCAGACCATAGGATTTTAAGCAGTACTTGCCCAGAAAAAATGGCTTTTTTTCTTCTTCTTCTTGTTTTAAGTTTATTAATACTGTCACATCAAATCTCAATGCAAAGTGATGCGAAATGTCATACACTAAAAATAATGTGTTGGAAATGGGTCAGTACTGAAATATTTGCACTGTCTACAAGCCAGTTTATTATTTCCTCCAGTTTCAAGCTCTTTTAACTGAATTCTCAAGTATATCAACACAATGGGGAGTTAAATTCTGATGAATTTTAGGAGAAATACAGACAGAACTGAGTATTTAGGTCACTGTTAGTGAAGTTATTTTGAGGGGATTTCGTCATTTTTATGTAATGATTGCTTTTGACTTCACCACTCCAATGCTTATGGTTCCATACAAGCTGCTAAGGTGCCCACTAGGTAGTCGCAGTGAGAAGAGAGGCTGGAAGAGCATGAGCGAAAGACCACTATCAAATAATTTAGGTTGGAAAGGACCTCGGGAGGTCATCCAGCCCAATCCTCCACCCAAACCAGGGAAAAAAGGGTGAAGAAAAAAGGAGGAAGATGGCTTGTAAGTTTTAACAAACTCGGAAGACATATAGAGAAAGGGAGATGGCAAAGATGGCTTAAGAGACAGAGGAAAATGGTTTCAAAGCTTTAACAGGTAAGTAATCAGCTGACAGAAAGGACACAAAGACAAGGAGGGATGTACCTTTACATGGAGAACAGACATATACAACAAATTGGCTGCGGGGGGATTATCAAACAAGCAGATACATTGTGGGAAGTTTACCTAGTTAATACAACCATGTACTTCTGCGATATGCTAAGATGCAGTAATGGGAAAGTACCTCTGCTATGAGAGACGTGTACAGCTTACCAAAATAAACACAACCACAGTCAACAACGTCCAAATAGCTGTCATCTTTTCAGTAAATAATTAACATGAAGCTGGAGTATTACTCTGGGAAGTAGCTGGCTTGGGTTGTGCTGGGTATTGAACAATGACACCCTCAGTCCTTCACAGCAAGGACAAATGCCCATTCCAAGTTATTTACTCCTTTACATTGCACACGCACATCCTTCGAGGAATGGCTCCGATCCACCTGGCACCCAGAAATGTAGGAAACAGTGTCATAACATTTTAGAGTTTAAAGTGCAGGCACAATGTGCCAAATTGAGGTAACAGATGGGGATCCAAACATTGCTAAGTGCTACCTAGCAATGCAACATATGCAGTGCCTGGAAATCGTGATATCATCTAATGAATGATAAAGTCTTGCACCAATATTCAAACTGCATACTTAATCAAGACAAAAACTGGAGACCAGCAAGGAACAACAGTACCAAAGGTAAGAAAGGTAACAGTGCCAGGAAGAGAAAAGATAGCCACCCTGGTATCTCTGAGTGACAGAAGAAGTGTGGATTCTTTGCAGTCCTCATCTTTTCCCCTTTCTGCTTCAACAGTTTTTGGCACGCAGATAGAGACAACCTGTGAGATAGTTTTGTGTTGAGAGTTTTGGAAGGTAGAATTTAAGATAAAAAGCCAAGGGGACTTGCAGAATACATCCATCTCCTGGAAGCTAAATACGTACTGTACAATTTGAGGGTCATCAGTTGGATTTTTTTTTAATTGTTAAGCATGTATCAATTTTATGCAGCCTTTTATTTATATTATTTCGGGGGGATTATGAAGAAGAAGAGAAAAATTGGTACAGAATGCTGAACACCCAGCTTGAAAATTCTGGCCTTCAGTAAGAAGATGAAAACACTTTTTACTGATTCAACTTTCATTCTAAACTCATGTAATTTAATCAGATATGTTCACAGCTAGAATTGCTGCACGCTGGAAATCCTTCCTGGCAATATAGAAGCTACCACTTTACCACTCCACAGATAATTTTCTCATTACATTATATACTACAGTTAGAAAAAGCTCAGTTAAATTTACAAGCGTACAGTACAACCAGTGATTGTAAAAATATGCATAATGCATAGCTAGCTTGCCCAAGTAATTAATGTGATTATGCATGCAAAGCAGGTAAGTGCAATAATTGGGTTGCTATGCAAGCTGTGCAAGTGCATGCACAATTCTGCACACCTAATGTTTCGGGAGGTTTGCCCACTCGGGGAGATTCTGAAGTTTTGTTTTGCAATCACAGCCTAGAAAATAAAAATAAGATTATTTCCTGTGCCATAAACTGACCTAAGCACCAATGCTATTTTCCCAATACAATTAAATGTTAAAAGCCTTTAATTAAACAATATAAATCAGAGTGAATCATTTCAGACCAAAGCAGGCTTACAATAGAGGATGCATTTGTTGCTGAAAGTCTGCATGAGAACAAAGCCATAAAAATGCCATTCACACCTTTTAATTGGTACATTTGAGTATTCCTTTTATTGCTCTGCCAAACCAGCAATGGTACCACTTCCCTTCTGAAAACATTTTCAGACCCTCTAAACTTCAATCCAAATGTTGACAACGACAAATGGTGGCCTCTGCTTCCCTGAAGTCCCACCCAGAACAAAGCCATGCTTTTTCCTGAAATGCCTGAAGCGTACCTGAGGTTTTAATTTAATTCTCTTCGATATTGTATTTCCTTCCATCTCAAGCTCTTAGATAGGGATTTTTATTTGTTTATGTATTTATTTTTGGGACAGAAAATATTATTGATTCCCTTGACATGGCTGTGTTATTACACGCTGAGATTACATGGCGAAGGAGCTGTCATGGATTGAAAACGGGAAACAGAGCTGCACTTCTGCCTGCTGAAGGGCAGAATAATCCCCCTGTCTCACCTTCCTTTTCCCCCTCTGTGCTCTGAACTGCTATTGTGTTCCCTGTCAGCAAAGTGGTGGGTATCCATACACTGTTGGCATAAGAATATATTTATGGATTGTCAACACAGAAAATTACAGTAGGGTAAATGCAATCATATTTACAGATAAACTCAAGGCCTCTGTAAATCTGGACTACAATAGAAATTACAGTGAGATAGTGGGGGGAAAAAGCTTTCTTGAATTTGAAAGCCAAGATTCAGATTCAGCTCAATGATATTTACAAAGCTTTTGTTACCACTTTCTACATTCAAGCCTTTGGGTTTTGTAGCTAACACTGAGGAATAAGACAGCAACAGATTTTGAGCTTGTAAATAATTTCCAACTGTGTATTCAATTCTAAATTTCAGTTTATACTGTGCTGGGTAATTGTGTAACAGTCAAATACAGAAAAGGAAACTAACGCACAGGATAATGTAAAAATCCAGTACCACAAAATTTGGCAATAATTGCAACCCAAAAAGAAAGCAAAACCCCAGAATGATGCATCAAAGACTTTTACAAACAATTTCAAATATGGAACCACGCTAAGGATTTCGTGGTCAAATCTTTAATAAAGAATTCCTCAAAGGAAAATACTTGAATTATTTACTCAGCCCTGATCAAGTGAATAGAGAATGACGTAGATGAAAATAAGTAATCAGAAATACTTCTTTTAAAGTTGTGTTCTAACAGTAGAATATTGCTAAATAACAGTAATTAATATCCTCATTAACTGTTAAGTATGCATAAACAAGCATGCCAGCTCTCCTTCCATCCCTGCAAGCACAATATGGGTTTACATCTGGTCTCAAGAAGCAACGGGCAGATCTCAAACAGTTTGGCTGTTCAGTTCAGATAAGCGCCCAGAAGCATGGGTTCTTATCCAAAGCTTACTCAACCTACCTGAACCTTTTGGGCCGGCAAAACGAAGCTGGCAGTCTAGTCAGAACAGGCGTTTGCCTAACATTTCTGGCACTTACTCCTTCCAGTTGGGCTAGAGATACTGCAGGAATAATCTTTCTCTTTTGACATTTCATATTGTCGTAGTGGCAGCAAGCTGGAAGTGTGGAGATGCACAACATGCAGAATGAAAGAGAAAAACATTTAAACAATCTGAAGCAGAGTTTGCAGGGAAAGCCTGGTAGCCAGGAGCTGCATTCTGCTCTTTGTCATCCATCTATGGCATTACAATCACATAACCAAATAATTTTTTTTTAGCCTTTTTAATCCTTAGGAAATTATCACATGAACAACTTGCTTCACAACGTGAAATCTGAGGGCCAAATGGTGCCTCTCTCACTCCAGTGTTTCAGGGATGCACCCCATCGTCCTCAAACAGCGCTGCCCGAGGCATTTGATACAAGCTAATCTAGCTTAGAGTTACAGTTCCCTGCTAGCTGAGAACTTGCAGAAAACACTGCTGGAGCAGTGTTGCAGAGGCTGCACGTAGACTTTCCTTTGCACACGGCAGCTGGTGCAGGGGTCCTACTTCCCCAGTCATCCACATCAACTATGTACTGAAACAGGGTGTGGATGCTGGCTGTGGGGAACCAGCAGGGTCTCTGTGCAAAGGAGGATGGAAGGGGTCTGCTACACTCTGGGGATTCACTGTGCTATGGAGAGATGTGGTATGATGGGGCTGGGGAAAGCATCATGCACCAGCTGATGGAGCCTCCGCTGGAATGGCAGAGGAGGAACGCATCTCGGGAGTGAGTCAGTAATCTAACTGGTGAAAAACGCAACTGCCTGTAACAGGAAGAGGTGACCCTTTCAGCACAAAGTATCTCTGAAAAATAACAGCTTCTTGTGTAAGACCAGTATGTGTGTCAGTATCTCCTATGATGATACCGATACACCACCCACCATTTGCAAAGCACCTGTTTACTGACCATAAGGTATATAAAAAGAACTGCTCCTCAGCTAGTCTGTGATTTCACATAATGGCATGATGCAGAGGTGGCTTTCAAATAGCATGTGAACACTGAAAGCTATTCCACACCTATAGACTTTCCAGCTAGTGCATAAATGATAAAGTATCCTTTATGATCAGCTAGGTGATCCTGGGAGGATTGGGGGAATCATCTGAGAAGCTGAAGTAACAGTTAAAACTAAATCAATAAATGAAAAAATCCCAACACATGCAATGATTTGATTGTGCTGAGAGGATGACAGATTTTCCCCTGGAGATGGGAGACAAGATTTTCTGGCTGGGAGAGCTCTGATGCAAGCAGCATGCATGACCAAACCGAACGGCTGGGCAGCACGGTCCAGCAAACTGCGGGAGCCACTGCGCGCCAAGAACTCACAAGCTCCAATCCGAGATCTGTCACCATTCACTGCACAGCCTTGGGCAAGTTACTTAACCTCCTTGTGTCTCCGTTTCACCATCTGTAGGACTGGGCTAACACTAACTTGGCTAGCAGATAGGGGTATTAATTAAGGCTTAATTAAGGATAGCTGGAGTGATTAAGTTCCAGCTGCTCAGTTTGTGGCTGCAGAGACTCATTGCCCAGCGTCAAGTCCCAGCTCTATGGCACTTGAGCCAGGCACAGTGCCCTCAGAGGAGGGCAGGGAAGGAAGGCACTGCTACAACACAATAGATGGGTCAGCATCTTCCAACTCCAGCAGCCAGCGTGCTGACTTGCATCGCCCTCCTCCGAGCCCTTGGCTGTTGCACAACAGAGAAATCCCGTCACTCCCAGCCCGTTGGAGCTGGGAACACAGCCAGGTCATGCCTCCAGGCGAAGCCCCAACGAGAAATGACTGGACTGCCCCTCTACACGTGGGAAACTGGAGCCAGGTACACCATGCTCTGACTGCGTGCTACAAGCAGCGATGGAAACACAAAGGCATGAGAGTTGTGCTCCATCTGCCCTTCTGAAGCACTGCCGACCGACATCCAAGCGCCCTTGGCCATAAGCCCAGGCAAGATCTGAACACAGTCTCAGCTCAGGCTGTCTGAGGCTTGCTAAGGGAGCTGCTTGCTCCCACCCAGGAGCTGAATCATGGACTGGGGCCACCAGACAGCACCAGAAATGAAAAAATGAGGGCTCTTGCATGAAAATCTTTACCAGCTCCAGTGTAGTTGTTGCTTATCACACGACATACTCCCTTTAGTCTTGAGCTCAGTGCCTGAACTCCCTCACAGAAGTCTCCCCAATTCCACTCACTGCATTTCTCATCATCATTTTGATTCTGTCAAACGCACCTCCCTCTTCCCATACATTCCCTCACTTTCCAGAGTTTACAGTAAATTTTTATTGGTCAAAGATCCAGAAAAATACAGTCCATCTTTCAGCTTTTCTCCTGAGACAGTCCATTTGAAAGAGGTGTTCATGTCCTTTTCAGTATTTATAGGACTATTTAGGTTAAAGAGGACCCATATATATAAAAATAGGTAATAAGTGCATCTTGGAATAAATGTCAAGGTACAAGTGATTGCACAAGTTGCAAGGACACTCTTTAGCAGAGAAGAGAAACTATTTCACATGCTATCAGTAATCACCACATCAACAAAGAATGAAAATAAGAAGACACAGTAAAATGACATGGTTGTAAGTCAATCCCTATAAATCCATAAACCAACTTCATTTCAAAGATCCATGCCTAGAATTAGATGACAGAAAAGAAATTCTTTTATCTATATATAATTTATTTTTTAAACCTTCTTTCCAGTGCTCCAATTCCTTCCTGTGACCTTTTTAGCATGACATGCATTTTCCAAAAATTGAACATGGACAGAAATGCACTCCTATCCAGGACTCATCTGTTAAGATACGAGTGCTTTGATTTAGGAAAGACTATAGAGCACTTGCCCACTCCTTGCAACACATTCAGCCTAGGAATACGCATCAGTATTTGAATCTTTCACATCACCAATATTAAAGTCTATTCCTGCACAGCCTTTGCCCACTGGGAAGAAAAACTCCCAGACATGGCACACTGAACAAAAGAAGCTCCTGCATGAAAATCTTTGTCACCTTGCTTTTTTTTTTTTTTTAAACACTTTAATATCCTATTAACCTGTCACATATGTTACCTGACTTCTACAGACAATGCAGAGCAGTGTCAGATCAACCCACACAGGGCAGCAGAGAGAGGGTCAGGAAGACCAGTCTCACAGGTACAGAAAACCATGATGTGTCGGTGCATGATCATTTTTGCGTTGGCTGGTATCATCATGATACTGCATTATGGGTGTCAAAAGATTGTCATCAACCCTTCCCACACGAGGCCAAATACTGTGTTGATGACTCTGAACCCCAGCAGGAGGCAACCAGAGTTTTACCAGAGCAAACACCAAGAGAGGATTGCAGTATTTGGCGCTGGTTTTCACAAACAATTTTATTTCTCTCTGTGTCCTGTGACTTAAGTAATGAAATAACATTTAAAACTCAATTAGGGCATCTAAAATACAGATCTCTGTTTTAACATGCAGTCATTTGTGGTGCTGCAGATTTAATATGGTAATGACTGAACAGATGTTTAGGAAATTGTGTACACTAGCTGATGCTGACTGACAAAGGATTCATATTTTAGGTGTTTGGCTTCCATGGGTTTATGCATGCCACAGCCAAAAAGTCTGTTTCCTGCTCGAAGATGAGTAACTATAAAAGCCTCTGTGCTCTGCCTCCACGGCAAAATAAAGAGTTAGACAAGTCAAAAGTAAATCTCTCCTCCATATACAATGATTTCCAATGACCCAATTTCTTTGCATATTTGCACCACAGTGGAACTACCACAATACCTTTCACTCTGAAGAAGTACCTCCAGACTTGCATAAAAACTCAGATCAGAGCCTAGTCCAAGTAAGGCAAGAAAACACACAAACTGTTTGTCAAACACCACATCCTGTAACTGCACTTTCTTATAGAGTGATGCATACCACTGGATACAGGAGACTATTCCCATCAGGAAGCACAACTCAATACAACAAAAGGTGGCAAAATTGAGCCCAGATTGATCAAGAAGATTTAACTTCAAATTGACAATATTGCTGAGCAGCGAGGCAGGGAGTGCAGGCATAATTTGGTTTCCTGCAGCACCACACTAAATGATGGCTATCACTATTCCAATCAGTGGCTGATTGTTTTATTTCCCCCGTGAGTTTCTCCAGGTCATCCCTGACAGTTAGAAAAGTGCTTAGTCGTTTGGGTTGCATTGAGCAGATGGTTACTGATCAGAGATTAGTACCGGAGCCTGGGGTCAGCGGGCTGCCAAACAAACTCATCCAAAGGCTGTCTATTACACTCACCTCTGGGACAGCAGTTTGCTGACCGCTATAGACAGGTGACTCGCTAGGCAATGTTACTGTACATGTTCAGGCCTCTCTATAGTATAGCCAGAGCTTGCCTGATATATAATTTATATCCTTGCGATCTCACTGCCTGGTGCTACAATATCAATTTTGGCTTTGGGTCACTCAGTATAGACTTTTGAAGGAAATGGAGGGCACGCAGAGGTGGTGGAAGAGATGATTAAAAACCAGACCATCCTAGCTCTGCAAGAGTGGAGTCCCCACAACCGCGTGTAAGCCAACTCACATTTTTCAAACCTCAGATCAGCATGACAACAGCCATCTCTTTTCATAGGTTTATTATTGTTCCAACAAAAACAGAAAAGAAAAGAAAAGAAAAGAAAAGAAAAGAAAAGAAAAGAAAAGAAAAGAAAAGAAAAGAAAAGAAAAGAAAAGAAAAGAAAAGAAAAGAAAAGAAAAGAAAAGAAAAAAGAAAAGAAAAGAGAGTGGCAAGATTAAAAACGTCAAAAAGCTGACGGGCTTGCAGAACACAAGCTGGTATTTCAGGACCAGGGTATTGTGGCTACTGCTATGCATGGTGCTACCTATCTTCTTTCTCCTGATGAGGTTCGAAGGTTTTTGCACTGACCTGACTATCATGGAATTTACATGCATATAAACCAGAAACGAGCCCCATCAGAGGGCTGGACTCTCTGAATGGTGCTTATTTTTACTAAAATACGAAGACTGAGTCTTTCTAAGCAATGTGTCTGTATTGTTTTTGACTTGAGGTTTTCCCAATTTCAGTAGGGTTTTGCTGCCATAGGAGGAAGACAACGATAATGTTACGCTATAAGATGCTAGGCCAAAACCACTTTTTACTGGTAAAGGTGATGAAGGAACGAAGCTGAACTTTCCTCTAGTACAACAGTCATTTTAAACACCATTTCTCATATATTGCTACAGTACAGCAAGAACTATTCTAAGGACAAGAGCCAAGCATACAGTACAAACCACAGGAAGCCGTGCCCTCCAAACCTGTGTCTATACAGAGCAGAGGAAAAGAAGAGGAAAAAAAAAAAGTAGATGGAAGTAAGTTGCTGAAGGTAACCTGGAAAGTCGCTAGCAGAGCGAGAACTACAGCCTCTTGACCCCTGCCTTACTGTCTTCAAAACCATCTGCACCATAATAGCAAGCAACTGTTCGCAGTCACCTTGTTTCAGGGAGTTAAAAAATGTATCAAGCCATTTTACACTTTCAAAGAAGAGAATCT
Source organism: Calonectris borealis (assembly GCF_964195595.1). NCBI lineage: Eukaryota > Metazoa > Chordata > Aves > Procellariiformes > Procellariidae > Calonectris > Calonectris borealis. The sequence goes on along the minus strand of NC_134328.1, from coordinate 13,728,877 downwards.
TACTTCCTCTGATTACAATATCCTATAAAGAACGGGTATATGTTGCTTAGATACGGTACTACATATATAAAAATAGGTTCCTAACTCTTATTCAATTAAGAATTACATAAAAGTATTAGTTTGGGGACACTTTAAAGTCTTGTTTACTTGATTCTATTTTAATGTATTTTCTCATATGTGCTTTAATTTGTATATGCATTTAACTATGCACTTCTGTGACACAGTATTAAGTCAGATCTCAACCCTGCAAACACTTACATGCATGGTTAACTTAATGTACGTATAGCCTCACTGCAAATTCATGTATGTCGAATTGGAATGATCAGGGTTTCATTGTTTCCTATTATAGTGATGTTTGTCTCATTCATTCCTATTATTCTTTGATATTATTTCATTGATTTATTTTGACATTCGTGCATTTATTTTCACACCAATACATCATTTGAATTTAAAAGACAAAACTCTTCAGGAATTTAATGCAATGAAGAATGAAAGATCCAGACTTCTAAAAGAGGAAAATCAGGAAGTTATCCTCATGTCAGAGAAGCACATTTGAAAAAAAATAAAAATCACATCTAACCTGCCTTGAGAACTATTTTATGGTCACAGCTTGAAATATGTTTGGAATTACCATGACGGCAACGTAGCTCCTCTCTTCGCAGCATTGTTTCTGCATGGCTAATACACCTCCAAGGCTCAGGTTCTGAACCTGGTCCTCTGAATCACCTAAGCATGGATACCCTTCATCACCTCCACTAAGTAAAAATATTCAGGAATGTTCAGAAAACTAGAAAAAAAGGTTATACATCATAGACAAACTATATTTTAATATTATAACCTACAATATTACCATAGTACTGGTTAGTTTGGATTCCGAGCCCATGATAAAACTCACTGCTTGAGTCCTGAACTAGCAAAATAGAGCACCTGCTGATAAACAGCTTCCCTGATGTCTAGCAACGTTTGTGCAAAATTCTTTTCCACTGCAAATAAACATCTCTAACCACATTTAGGACTCCAAATGTTTTCAAGTATTTGGTACTGTGGCTTCAAGCAATTGTACAGCGCAATCTACAGCAACTGGTCAGCAGGATTTCTTTGGAAAAATACCAATGAACTTTAATAGACAACATGCTTTAATAGCAGGGGAAGCACACATGTGGTTTGAAGTCTTGAGAACAAGCACAACTCCCAACTCTCAATTTAGGCTTTGTACAAATTTCTTCTTCCTTGCAATCTTGGTGATATTGGAAACCTTCCACATTTACTTTGGGCTTTCACTTCTTTTTGCGTCAGTTATTAAATAACCCTCATCCTCCTCAACACATGGGCAATGCCTCCTGCACAGCAATTCTGTTTCCGCCCACTGTTGGTATAGGTGACCCAGACCAGCTGCCACATTACGCGGCAATAGCTAATGTCATGCTTTATCCCAATAATTACCCAGAAACTTGCACTACCTCAGCAGCAACAACCAATGACCAAAAACCCAGATCTGGCCAGAGGATTGCTGTGCAGTAAAGGTGCTGTATTTCTGTGCAGGTTTTCCCAAAAATAAGTATGTACGCAAGCACTGCACAGGAAGCAACAGCCCTGCTACGCACGTTCAAATGAACTGTTTAACACACAAGCCCTAAGGATGATTCTTCCTATGATAAACTGATAAAGCATTGAAGAAGGCTGGATGGATTTCAGACGGTAGGCATGCTCACACCTATTGCGCAGGAACTCCTACCAAGTGCCAGACATATGGAAAATCTGGAAATGATTGAAAAAAAAAAAAAAAGAGAATCAAAAACCTTCTCAGACAAATACACTGAGGTAGTAAAAGAAGGTATGTGCACTGGAACTGACAGAAATGAAAGCCCTATTGTGGTGTGCTATTTGGAGTATCCCTGTGCTGCTTTCTCAAAGTTAGTAGAACATTAAAGGAATTATTTCTCTTTGTTTATCAGACAGCCAGCCCTAAGCAGTGACTTTTGTTTATAGGAGAAGCCCCAAACAGTGCCGTTCTATACACCCAGAAAACTTCTTGAAATAACCAGCATGACTAACTGCAAACTGGGTGGCCAAAAGCTACTCTTACCAGATTCTGCAGCTTTTCATAACATTACTGTGCTGCCTTTTCTTGCTGTGGCTTACTCGGCACTGACGGTTCAGTTCCATCATCAGGCTCCTGAACAAGAACCCACAGAACAGCAAGATACAAAGTATGCCTTTCCCAGAACTTTTACCTCCAGTTGGCTGCAGAAATGAAAAATGAATTGTTCCACATTTCAGGTAAGTTTTTCAAGCAAAAACACAGCATTATTTGTGTGTCGGGGGGGAGGTTTTTTAGTGCAGTTAATAAAAAACTAGATTCTGAAGCACAAGCTACAGCAAACAGAAAAAAGTGTATGTCCATGCACTACCAAATACCAACCAAAGCTGCCAATATATACTACTTGCCAGAATTACTACTTTGAGTATGTATCGTTTATACCTTGAACTATGTGTTGGTAACCTTCTGAAGTAGAATTTGCTTTTGTTCCCTAATCTACAAAAGAGATTTCAAAGCAATCAAATTCAACACTTGAGCATACAGTGTATTTTGCTTGAGTATTTACAAATGTTTTTCTTATTCATGAACCACCTTGTAAGCAGGAACTTGTTTGCACAAGTATTCCTGAAAAATGAAAAATAAGTTACAAATATGATTGTTCATTAATCCCTTTTCATATGCAATATTCAAAGAGTTCTTCTTTCAAAGGTGTTTTGAGAATGAATTCATTCATTTGTACAGTGCTGCAAAGGTGTAATACTGCTACCTAAGTGTTAGGCATTATTACACTACCAGGGTCTAAGCGTGCTTGTGGCCTCTCTTGGAAACATTCATGCTTGCACATCTGAAAGGAGAAAGCAAAAGCAGCTAGAGAAAAGACAGCTGAAAATCTGTGTAGCATATTTTTTCACCCAAATGTTGCTTTTAATATCTAATCAATCTTTATGGTTTGTTGCTGCAGGGAAGGTGTAATAGAATCAAGTTTTCATACAATTGCAAGTTGTATGAATCTTTCAAAAACAAGATTATAGCATTCTTCATTCCAAATCAATATCGATTATTCCTTAAATTACATATAAATTGCTTTTAGTCTCAGACATTTCATGTCATACGAATATACTTAATAATGGGAAATATCCCTTCTACCACACTAACAGTGCCATACTACTTGCTGGGCTCATTTAATGAGAAAGAGTATTCCCTTCCTTTTCTCATATATTATTTAAATATATTTTAGCCAACCTGTGTATCCTATTTTACTCCTGTTACAGGTGATCTGTGCAGAACTTTCCAAGAATAAAGTATTTTGTGACACACAACTTGCTGGTCCTGACCAAAAGGCCATTGCTTTTAATGCTAGTATTTTCCCACTTAAGAATTGAGCCCATTCTGAAGACACATTACTCAAACTCTCTCAGCAAGAAGCAGAATTCAAATTATTTATACCAAGGAAAGAGTCATGAATCATGCAGGAAACAAGTCAGAGGAGGCTGCCCAACACTGTAAGTGCTGCATGGGCGTTTGGCTGCTGATTTCTTCTAACGGCCCTGGAAATTCACACATGGGTTGAAAACACGAAGGTAAGTGAAATCTCTGTTCTGTTTCATCTTTCTGCTGTTTTCTCTCTACTTCCAAAATATACTTAAAATAAATAAATTAAAAAACCACAACAGTGAAATTTATGTTCTCAATAGATTGGAGATAAGACATAGGGCAAAGAGCATGAAAAGTAACAAGTCACTTGGATGAAAATTAGGAATTCAGCAGTTTCCTCCTTAGTTGGCTACTCAGCCAGACGCAGTTCTCTGCATCTAATCCGGTATTCTGCCACTGTAGCTTTGTATGTGGCCAACACAAGAGTCTGCTCGATCATTAGTTATTAGAGCGTATTTCTGCAAAAGGAAATACAAAGTTCCCTTTGCAATAAAATGTTTTCTATTATCTTTCATGGTTTTAAACCACAAAATACTCCTTATATTTTATCTCAGCATTTAATGCTTTTTAAGTTTACATTTGAGTTGTGATGATTAACTTTAAGAAACAAAAGTAAACTGCATGTGCTTTTTTAGCCCCTAAGGACAGTTATTGCTTAGAATATAACTGCAAAGATATTTTTACATTGTAGGAAACTGAGTATAATGTATATTACAGCTCATTTTCTAACACTGGATCGCATCATAAATATACTTTAAGCCGCCAGTGTTAAAATGATAGTGGAAAATTAAAACAAGCATAACCCACATTATTTAAGATGAATTTTATAGCCAAGTAAGAACCAATAAAATAAAAACACAGCATTTGTGTCCAAGAAAATTTGGTAGAAATAATATAAAAACCTGTTAAGGATAAAACCTACTTAGCAAAAAAAAGTAGATGAAAACATTTGCCATCTGTTGAGAACATGGAACTGGTTTCCCTATTACAAGCAGTAATCTTAAAGCCAGGGATTAATATCCGTAGTAGCGTCACCTCCTGCAAGTCCAAGCAGAAAGGCTCGGAGCTCTGTTCGCCTGCAGCAATCCTCAGCCCCCCACGGAGCCTGGCACACTGGCTCTGCACCAGAACAAGCCATTCTCCAGGAATTTGGCCTGGCCACAGATGTCTTTTCATGCTCTCACATGGGCTGGGGAGCAGAGCCTGCTAATCAGGACGTGGAGATTCAAATGTCAACAAGTCTCTCTAGCTGACCCGGGATTGAGAAAAGACAGAAATTGGCTGGAAATGGCTGGGTTTGGGAGTTTGTTCTGGTTTGCTTGCTTGTTTGTTTGTTTTCCCCTTAAAAGATAAGAACATTAATTCACCTCAAGCCTGAATTAGTTGTTGTGGCTGAAACTCCTATTAGACAATGTGGTGAATCATGAAGGCTGAGGAATATTTCTTTTAAAACATTGATGCATACCTGATCAACATTATATTCTTCTTTGCACATATACACAGATATACTAAAAAGATTTATAAAAATCTTTATACTAATTACTAGAATTAGAGATTCTTCTCAAGTTTAACAGTGCATAACATCAGACAACATAGCACTGCTTCGTGCCATTTTTGACCACAGGAGGGAACAGAACATTGTCATGCTGAAGTATACATAATTAAAATATATTGGTCTTGTCTTATATGCTGATGTTGGTACCAAAGATCAGAAAGATAACAAAGACTTTGAGTCTCTACACACTGAGTTTAAGAACACTGAGGACTAACTGTGTCCAGCAGGCTGATTTTACATCGATAAAGCTGACTGCTGCAGCAGCAAAATAGAAAAGCTATAGCTAGTTCATGACTTTTGGAAGAAAGATGGATTTCTGTTTTGACGTCAAACTAAATTTTTGTTATTTAATAACACATTATCAGTATTATTTTTTGCATTTTTCATCTACTTAATAGCCCAATATATATTTTGCTTTTTTCTATTCACTACCTCCAAAATATCTTTGAAAAACTACTAGAATTTGAAACGTTAGGTATAAATGGAATCAGATACTGGGATTTTACAACAGTGTGAAGCATTACAGAAGATCATCATCAATACAAAATATTTGAAGTGCACAGGGTCTTTCACTGATCACTGAAAGCATTTACCAGTGAAGAATCAAACTTCTAATACTCCCTTAAGCATGTGTTAGAGACCACTGCAAAAAAAAAGTTTTTGGGCTTGCTGAACTTTTCAGCTGAGTCAAGATAGCAGTTATTTTCTTTTGTAAAGTTCATAATAAATAAGATTCTCACCTTTTTAAATCAGAAACTTTAATTTGCAACACAGTCTTGCCATGACAGAATTTTTTTTTTTTTTACAGTACATTCTTTCAAAAAAATTTCTGTATGGATTTTGATTCCCGTTTTACAACTGTAAAGTTGTTTATTTTTTCTTCAGAAAGAAGATCAGTGCCTTTTATTCAATATGGTTAACAATGATTAACATCATAAGTTTATCATGTGTATGTCATAAAATCAATGGCTACTTTATAAAATGACCCTACTTGTGGTTTCATGAGGCATATATTTTCTTTCTTTAGTCAAATGCTATATTGTTCTAACAGTTAAAATTAATGCCATATCACTCATAATTAAACTTCTCATATTTAAAGTTAGTTCATCAAAGCTGAGCCTGATCTGGTATTCCTCAAGACTCATTCGGACATAATGTTCTTGAATAAACATACCTCCAAGTCTGTACCTTGCTTGCTATTAAACCGATAACAGTCGGACCTCATCTTGCTTCAGAAAACCAGCTCCATTTGTAAACTGAACACAAATCTTAACCACTGCTGATCTCTGGAGCATCTCAACTTCATATTTATATTTATTCATTATTATAAATATCAGCTTGCTTGGTGAACATGACCCCCAAAATATTTTTATTTTATAGTACTGTGCTTTACGGTCTTTAAAATACTTCCTAAGTTGATGTATGCTTGAGTGAATGCTCCATACATTTTCCATCTTAAAGTCTCTCACAATCTAGGTCATTTTGAAGGAAGTCACTGTATTTGTTAAGCCGCCTCTCACTTTTTTGTATTTAACTCAAAGACCCTAAGCAGAAAATACACAGGAAAAAGAGGAGTGAAAAACAACTTTACATTATAAATACAGAATATTTCATTAGTATTTCACTGGTTAGGGTAGACAGGGTGGAGAGGAGGAGGGATTCAACTTGAAAGAAGAAAACATTTCAAGGAGGGGAAGAGGGGTAAAGTAACCTTTCTCATACCAACTGGCATTACTTGATATACAGAAAACATGCACATCTCCAATTAAACCACCAAAATTGTGAGTATTTCTGATGCATAATAATAATTTCTTGCCTCCATCCTTATCCACTTCCTATAATATACTGGGTATGATCTTCAGATGCTGTAAATCAGGGTAGGTGCATCAAAGCCACTACACACCAACTTCCAGCTTTCTTAGCGTTTTCTGGCCATTTTGCTCTCCTCCCCTTACCGTTCCTTGTAAATGCAAGTAAATCAGTTTTATGAATGGCGGAGTTCAATAAGGACACCGTATACTACATACAATCAAGAAGGGGTCACCACCCTTTCCCATCACACCAACAGTTCAGATAAACCCCAGGCAAGTGGTGAACCCAGGAAAGCACACAGTATCCTTGTGGTCTCACTACCTTTAAAAAGTCCATCACTACAAGTAGGCACCCATTGGCGTGCTCAACAGGGTATGAAGGACCACGGGCTTCGGATAGCCTTTTCTTTCATAAAGGACAACGTTAGACTCCATTTAAGCAGATCCTCAGCTAACAGTCTTTATAATCACAGTGAAAGTAAACGCAAAAGTGGCATGTCATGCCAGTTTCTTGTCAAAGGTGCAAATGACCCAAGCAGAGGCATTAAAATAAGTAGCAAGACATTAACAATTAATTCAGAATTCACCATAACAATACTAATTATGGTGCATCATGTGGTATTATTGAGAACATAATATGTGCTTCTACAGGAAACTGATTGTAATTCACCGATTAATGTGGTGTTGTGAAATGTATTTTACCACTACCAGTGGTATTTAAAAGCCTGATTTAGATCTTCACCTTGGTGACACGTTTTCTGAAAGCAGAAAGAGTTTACACAGATTTGACGGCAATTTTATCTACACAAGACACAGGGCTGAGTTTCTCAGCTAAGTAGTCTACAGGGAGAGGGACCAGACTTTTGTTGGGTATTTCAGAGACCATATGCAATTTTTCTATAAGGCTTATCTCCCATCTCCTAGCTAGACCGAAGGATCTAAGAAATCCCTCTCATTCAAATCAAATATCAATCCAACTCAAATTGTTCATTTCCTTATCGGAGATGCTATCCCCCTTGATGAAGAAGGATGCATGGTGCTTCTTTAAGCACTTATCAATACTACACCGGCAGCAAACAGCAGGCTTGTTCAAGGCTATCCATCTCTGAGCAGCACAGACTGACAGAGGCTAGAAAGCCTGCATTTATGAAAAACAAAATATTACTGCAAGGCCATGGGTGGTTTTTAGTTACACTTTCAGTCCACAAAGTCAAACTCGGAGGCTTATCTGAGCAGAGTCTCATATCCCTGCCACACAAATGCATAAGAAGAGCGAATATCCTGTAGCAGGGCAGGAGATTTGATCAGATTGCAGGTGAGGAACAAAAACCTCTCAGGAAACATGAGTAAAACATTTCCACGCTCATTTACAACCCTCAATACTGTTGATGTTCACCAGGGTGTTTTGAGACCCTGATTCTCTGATGTCCCCTCTAGACAGCGTCTTCAGGGCACCACATGTCTGAGCAGTCCCCGACTGTCCCATGCGGTGAGGCAGGCAGAAGTCCTGTTTCCAGACAACTGCACGCGAATGGTATCGCCTTAAAAGGTGCAGACTCACAAGTTCATTATTCAATCATTCAGGGGAACATTAATACAAAATCACTTATGCCTGGAGGCCTATGCAGATAAGAAGTCAAAGAAAAAAACCTCTGAGAAGGGGAGTGGTGATTTCCCCGTGCGGTGTCTTCTCCCTCCGGCAGAAGAGGTGAAGAATTCAAGGGCACAAGTGAATTGCCCAGCGCACGAACAGAGACTGATCTGCGTCATCATACAGCGGAAGAACCCTAACTCACACATATCATCCTTTAAAAAATGCTTGATAGAATAACTTAATAAATTTGTGGCTTTATTAAGCCCACCCCTTCCTTCTAAAATCCCATCCCTAATTCTCTTTTCAACTGCTCATATGTCTGGATCAAAGAAAAGATGCTTTTTAGTGTATTTTTAAAAATGCTGAGCTTGGAAACCGTTCCTAAAAATTACTAATTGTGTCTAGCTAAAAAGCTGAATCATATTTTTATTTAAGTGGGGAAACAGCTCTCTTTCCCGCCCCTAAAAACAGCAGGAATGAGGAAACATTCCCATCTCCGAACTTTAACCAGAGCAACACCTACACGGCCAACAGCAAAGAGGTTGCTTTGTTTAATCGCTTCTTCACGTCCACAGATAGATTTGCCAAAATAGAATCGCAGCATTTTACCTCATACCGAATTCTGCCCAGCTCCCCGCTCCCTCTCTTCGGCAGGCATTCAGGAAGGGGCAAGCCTGACCCTCTACCTCCCGCCAAAACACTCCTGCCCGCCTCTGCTGACATTTCTGCCTTTTTTTTCAGGCCAACGGACCGTTTTCCCACTCTTACCTCACAGGAACAAGGTGGCCGCCTGCCCGAAGCGGGAACCTTGCAGGCCGACGCTGACAGGGGACGCTGCACCTCAGGAGGGACCCCAGGAGCCAGGAAAACGGACTTCTTTTCCTCAGCGATGCTGAGGGGAAAAACACCCCAAACCACGTCTTTCGACAAAGGAGTGTGAGAAAGCTTTTACAACAGGACCACCACAGGGTTTTTTCTTCCCCAGAGACTGATGAACCAAGTCATACAAGATGAACTAAATTGACCCTGTGGTCTAAGAACTGCGACAGAGGAGCCATATTTCAGGCTTTCCATGTTGACCCCCTAACAGGCCTCAGTTTCTTTCCCGTAAAACGAGTTTAAAAGCCCTTTCTCCCCGCACAGAGCTGTCACGTGAATAACGGTGTGCCCTGCTCTGCGGCAGTCAGAGGGGACGTTCAGCCCCGTGCAGCAGCCAGGGGTGCCGGGTCCCAGCAGCCGGGGCAGCTCCAACCGCGCCATCTCCACCTCGGGGAGAACGATACGGAGATGACAACGTTAGCTGCTTCCAAAAACAGCCTGTAGGCACAATACCCTGCCCTCGAGCCAGCCAAACTAACGTTCTTTTTTATTACCAAATTTTCCCAACACCCTCTGCTCACAGAAAAGTTGCCTCACCACCTTTTTTGGAGAATTTTCCTTTTTAGCTCCATCTTTCAGACAGGCACACTTATCATATTCAAGGCTAGCCCTGCAAGCAGGACGTAAATCACTTTACCAGCTCAGCTGCCACGTATTTAATAACTTATTCAGTTGCAGGAGGGAAAAAAGGTTAGATTATAGGGGTGGGGGGAGACAAATAGGAAATATAATTTCCAAGCGTTATACAGGACTTTCCATAAATACTTTAAGTATTATGGTGAAGGGAAGTCCCTTCATCACATTGCAGGGGCTAAACTTGGAGTCTGAGTTAAAATTATCTTGGTGGTGTTTGATGCCTCTTGTGCACGGGAGGGAATAGCTGCTCATAAGCAAGAGCGAGAGAAGGGAAAGTCAGTTTGCTGGGGGAAAAAAAAAAAAGAAAAAAGGTTTTGTTTGTCAGACAGAGCCGTACTGTTGTCTGCAAATGCCAAGGAGGGCAAAACTCTCCGAAGACATGTCAAGCCCCTGATCCAGCTGTCAATTGTTCTCGTAGGCAGAAAATGAAGGATGACATGTGAAATGAATTCATACAGTGCTCGCATGGTGGAAGCCCTTCTCGTCCTCCCCGGCCAGCCGCTCGGCAGCCAGGGGCCGGGAGGGGAAGGGAAGCGCTATGCAGATTTCCTATTAGCATGATTGACCTAATATTGGATGACTCTGTACCCAAGTGCTTATGCGAAATAATAAGCCTGGCTACTGAGCAATTATTAAATACAAGGAATTGTTAAATCCTTGCATTGTACACATTCTAAAGGAAATTAATCATTTTGAACTCTGGAGAATACAGTTTTATAAGAAGTGAAGAAATAGCAAATACGCAATAGGGTATTTAAATGCTAATACAGTCAAACAGTTTAAAGCATAGCATACATTTTAATATTGGTTTACTGAATACTAATTATGCTCTGCTAAGTAGCAGTAAGTAGCATTTACTATGATTTGTTGAAACTATCGATCCAGATAGTGACAAGTACAATTTCCCTTTCTGCATATACCCTTAAAAATACATATTATCAGATTACCAAGTCTTCTTAAAACATGTTTTCTTTTGAATATTTTGTTGAGACTATCACTGGCAGCTTGATACGTTATAGCCCAGAATTATTTCAGCTCAATGGTGTGAGGCAAGGAGAGATTGTTATCCGTGATCTAAAATTTATTCTCCTTTGCTACTGAAGGCTGAAAACTTTGCATCTTTTTTGCATCTGGTCACACACTAGACTACCTGAGATGGAGAAGAGTCTTAAATAGCCATTCCCTATGTTTCATCAGCAGAACTAACGCTATAAAAACAAATGGATCACCCTGCATCTGGAAGCGTTTGAAGTGGTGATCTCCACAACGGGCTGAACGCAGCGCTCAGTGATCTGCAGCACTGAAGATCCCCACGTGTGGGTAAGGCAGACAGGCAGGTATTCAGCCTAACGTGTGACCAACTCAGTGCACCTAAATTCCCTATATAATGACTATAGAGAAGCAAGCACTTCCATAGCCTAAAGAAACACCTCATGTCCATGCCCATTTTGAGAAGTACCAGCCTGTGAGAAGTCCATTGATTTTAATTAAAAGAAATTCTGCTAAACAACATAAAACGAGCAAAATTCAACCACACTGCTACTAAAATCAAAGAAAGTTGGTTGGGATAGAAACTAGCACAGAATTTGTCCCCTGGCCTGTACTATATGCCCTATATCAGGCAACAACTTCCACAAATAAAAAGCAATTCATTCCTAATAAATAATTTTTAACAGTAACCTTCAACTTGATTAACATACAATACCTCCTGCATTAAATGCAAGTTAAATATGCACTTCGGAAATTCAATTTAAAGCTTTTCTGTTTTCTTTCATCTGTTACACTAAAGATATCAAAAAAGTAGTGGCTTTATTTTTTTCATGTGCTTCAGAAATATAACATGAATAGAACTGACTTAACGGGAACGTGAATGCAAAAGTAGATTCAACTCTATTAACTTTTACAATTTTGCTGCAGAAATTGTTTCTCTTGATATTTTAATTTCAACTTTGCTGATCGCAGAAAGAAGCAAGGTCAAAACCTCTGCTGATGTTCCTCAAGCTGCACAGGATCACTTAGCATAATTCAAGCAGTTGTAAAAAATCAGTACTGCATGCCACGATAAATGGGTTTGTGTTTGTCTCTCTAATGTAACAGGATTAGGGTAAAAGAAAGTACCATTTCTGTAGTTCAGCTGAAATAAACATTACAAAAGGCCAATTTACACTTCCAAGATTACTTGTAATCACATAATGCTTAAGAAATTATTTCAATCTAGCATTATTCTGCCATATAGCTGTAAGTAGGCCATTCACTAAAATATCTTAGCTGTTTTTCTTAGCAGCAACAAATCACAGATGTTTTACAATTTATTTTTATCACTAGAATTAAAGAGAATAGTGCTGTGTTTACACTGTCATAAGAGTAACATATCATGGCTGTGAAAGTAACAAAAGAACCTGACACTGATAAAATTAGCATCATTTTCGCCTGTTAAAACTTACTGCTAGGAACTTTACAATCAGAAAAAAAATCCATTTTTATATCAGTCAACTTGATACTAAAAAAAAAAAACCCAAACAGATTATAAATAGTTCTCTAATAATTTGCTGATTCTGATGAGCAGATGAAAATTCGCTCTCCTCCCCCCTTTTTCTTTTTTCCCCTTGACAGGCTTTCAGTTTGAAACCACAACTTTTTAAACTGTGAAGGTATTCGGGTATATACAATTAACAAGTTACTTTGTGCACGCAAAATGGACAAATCCCCTTCCCACACTCCCACTTATACTTCCTTTTTGGAAGAGAAGTTCCTCATGGCAGGTGATGCACAGAGACAAAATGGCTTTCAAGAGACTGGCAAAAAGCTTTTAACTGAATATTCTGTTTGATTACGACTATGTGCAACTGGAAGTCAGTGTGGTAATGCCAAAGCCATTCAATTCCAGTACTACTGGAACACTGCCAAAGCAATTAAGGTTGCTGCCTTGGCCATGAAGCTGAGAATATATAAAATAATTTTACACCCCGTCATATCGTGGTAATGGGTACCTGCACCCACAGATGAAGGAGAAACAACTATACGGCATGGATCGGATTAAATTAACTGACAGAATACTTACCAAGAGCAAACGGCTTTCAAATGAGAGGTAAAGCCCCTGCCACCAGACCACTCCCAAAACTGGGAAGGCATTTGGGTCCTGTTGGACTCATCACTAATGGCACCTTATGGAAAAGAGACTCTCCTTCCACGGGCCTCCAGCGCAGGGCAGACACCTGCCTGACCCTGCTCTCCCCCGGCGCAGAGGCAGCGGTGGCTGCAGCTGGACCCCAGAAGTGAGACCAGCCCCAGTTTCTGAACAGGAGATGTGACGGAGAGCCTTGGCTGGAGTGCACTGCACATCACTTGTACCGTAAAATCTAGGGCACAGCTGTATTTTGGGTTTTTTTGTTTGGTTGGTTTTTGTTTCTTGTTTGTTTGTTTGGTTGGTTTTTTTTAAAATACCAGACAGACAATAATAAATGAAACATTGAGAGGTCTCAGATCCATGACACAAACACTCCTAGAAGTTGCAGTGAAAGACAAGCTCTTCTCTGATAGATGCCACACTTCTACGTACGGTCCAGTATTGATACATGCTGAGACATGCTACTGAGCAGATGCAACATCCTTAAGTCAGAGGGCTTGCTTTCTGGTCCAGAGCAGGATGGGTGGATGTTGGCTGGTTTGCCTTGTTTTCCTTTAATGTATTCAAATGGGAAGCCCCCAGAGGGGCCGGCACTAAGCTATGATGCTGAGGCATAGCTTACAAATCCGGTGATGCCGATGTAGAAACTTACACTCAGCTTAAACATCTCCCAGCCCAGCTCCACCTATTTGAACGTCATGTTCTCCCCCCAGCACTGTAAGATTCACCAGCCCAGCAGACAGAGAAGCAGCTAGCAGGGGTATGAAGGTACACGTCCAAGAACGCCTCCAAACGCAACACTCAGTCTTGGACCGAGCACAGAAGAGAAATGAGCAAGTGATGTGGCAACCTTTGGGAAAGGCTACAGGAACACAACCAAAGGCACACAATTATTGTAGTTTAATATTGCTTTGGGCTACATGATCAGCCAGTCCGTACTGTGATGAGAGGGCAGCACAACACACCTGCAAACACATGAAGGGATGTATTTTCAAAATGAAGGGTACAGGGTTTACCGCAGCTCCAGGACAGCAATACAGCTCTGCACCAGCTAGCAGCCTTTACATGCTGCTTAATATAATTATCAATATATGAAAAAAAGCAAATAAATGAGGAGTTGCCATAGCAACTGCTACCTCCTAGGAATACAAAAGATATGGGACCACCCTCACTGAGGGAATGTTTTATTTATTGTTTCGAATTTTGAATGTTCAGCAAAGTTATGCTGCTGGACACTGCTGTGCATGTTGGCAACCTTCACTTCGTAGCACTTGCATTTTGTTGGCTAGTTCTGCCTCAAGAGAGGACCCTAATTTCCAGTGCTGAGAAGCAAGACTAAAGGCAAACTCTCCGATCAGCATGGTAACATCTGCTCGTAATTCAAGTGCCTGCTGATGGTCAGCACTTCCCCTGCTAAATTACAACATGCTCCCAATTTATAAACCTTCTAAATAACAATTGAAAGTAGAAAGACAGAGGAATTAATTTCAAATCTTCGCAATGATAAGCATATAAGCACCCATGGGTTTTTTTGTTTGTGTTTTTTTAAACCTGCACTGCTTTTGCCCTAAACCACCTATTTCACTGATAGCTGAACTTTCATGCATTCAAAGCATTTTGAAGCATATGCCTAAAACCCATCGGTATTAATGGGACAAAAGCACATGTCAAAACATTTAGCTGTACAGGAATGGCGCTAAGTACGTGATTAAAATTAAGTATAAGCTTAAGCTTTGAGGAATTGCAGCCTTACACTGTCAAATTTAGGCACATGAGCATGTAACGTTGTTACTGCTGCACAGAGCTGAAAAATTTAGATTTGGGGCAAGGGGGACAACATTACTATCTCAAGATCCTGATCAGTTTCCAGGACACAGAAAGGCACACCACAAAGAAACAAACACATGGCTTATATACCAGCTTCATTAAGATCATAAAATACTGGAGGTCATCTTCAGAGAACATGACATTTTATAGATATTCTATTTTTATGAATGGACACCACAAGAGAAAGGAAGTGAAGTTGAGGGTAAAATGCAAGATTTAATAGTAGTAGGAGTAGTAATAATAAAACAAAATTAAAAAACCCAACCTAAATTCCATGTAGCTGCCTCTGTAAACATAGATTATGTTCATGAACTCAGAAAATGATTTAATTTCTCACCTTTGTTGAGGCTAAGCTTTGTCACTCTGACATCAGCAGACTAGTCTCTTCCTTCTCCATTTTTGACTGTATTTTATCTCCTGTTCAGCTTACGCATTTCCCTTTTTATTCCTGCTGTAATGTTCTTTAGAGACGTGCTGCTAATTCAGCTAGCAGAGACAACAGGACCTTCATTCCCACTACCTATCATTTCCTTGAATAACAATCTAAATAGTATTTCTAATCCACCGAGTAATATTACATTAGCGCAGTACAAATACACTTGTTTGTAATACGAAATATAAACTTCTCCTAAAAAAAAAAATCGTATTACCAGCTGGAAGTAGAAACAGGATGATAATGTTGAAATACAAAATAAAACTATAATTTAAAAGAAAAAAAAAAACCACACAACAGAAAAAAAAAACAGCCTCCACTCTCTTATGCATTTCTTTACCTGAAGCAGACTGGATTTAAATCAATCTAAGTCTATGCTGAGTTTTAAAAAAAAGCAAAAATTCAAGCTTACTCTGTCTTTTGGAAGCAAAGAAACAGAATTCAAATCATCCTTCTAAAAAATTCTCATTTTAAAAGTGTCATGTATTGAGCAGAGGTATCTGAACAGCTGACAGTGGCAGTGTAATATTCACTCGGTTGGGTTATGCCTTATGAAAGAAAGAAATTCACCCTGTTTTTCTTCCTTGAAAAATGGAGATCTTTTTCCTGCCCCGCGAGATGCCTGCTCAATAATGTAATAGAATGAGACAGAAATTATACATGTGTGGAAGGGCGCTAACAACACAGCCAAGACGGCAACGCTTTTGCCACCAACTATGTTCTTCTTGAAGAAAGAGGGAGAGACAAGAAGCAGAAGTGTGAGGTAAGGGGGTGGGAGCAAGAAAGAGGTTTTCTGCGAGGAGGATGCATTACAGGACAGTCATACAACACGCTCTTCCCTCTAGGCAAGACAGTCAGCAAGTAGCAATAACAGCTTTTACTGTGACAGCAGCTGTAGCAGTAGGAGCTGCAGCCTCAAAAAAGACACATCCCTGTTTTCTCTTTTCCTAGTATTTCCTTTCCTAACTTTCTAGCTTGCTTTGCTGCCAAGGCTAAAATAACATTGCTCTGTGCACCACATCATTTTAGAGAGAACTGTTAACTCCTGCACTCTCCTGCCAGACGGGAGATGTGAGCCCGAATATGTCGCTAGTACAACTCTCTGAAAATGCTTGAGCAAGTGGTAGATTTGCCCCCTAAACACGGCTGAATTCCTATCTCGTATTCAGTACAGAGTGGAACAGCTCCAAGAAGAGGTGTCAACCCACTGAGATGTGCCCAGATACAACACACCCAGCAGCTGGCACACCCCGACACCAGAGCCTCTTCAGGGAGTATTTGATGATTTCATCTAAGCAGAACAGCGGCAGCAGGAGAAGCTGTGAGCACCCTCTCCTCCTCCCAGATCCTCAGTGCTGTGGGAATCACGGTGATCTCCTAGGACATGGGATAGGTGTGCTCCAACCTTACAGGAGGAGAAGGAAAGATGAGTTGGCAACTTTCACATTTTGAACTCTGTGCTCGTAGGCGAGGACAGAGAGACCATTCAAGCGCAACATCCTTCCGCCGCTCTGCTCCTTGAGCTTGGGGTTTCAGCCCTTCTCCCACAAGTGTCTGAAATGAACTATCTTGTATCAGGTCAGGTGGAAGGGTTTGTCTGACATAAAACATTTTTTGCCCCTTTTTTGGGGGAGGGGGCTGGGGGCGAGAGTTGTTGGGTTTGGGTTTTTTGTTTGGTGGGTTTTTGTTGGGTTTTTTGGTTTGGGTTTTTTTTTTTTCATTTCAAACGAGGAGAAAAAGAGATGGGGGAAAAAAATCTTTAAAAGCATGTCACAATCCAAACAGAGATATATTTCTGCTTTGGTTGCCAACTTGGAAAAATCAATTATTCATGCAGCCAAATTTGCAGGCAGAAAAAGGATCGTCAGCTGAATTTCCTGATGGGACACCACAAATGCCGCATCGGCCCATAAACCCGTTAGCAAAGACTGCTGCACCACTTACGGAACCTCACTCTACGCTCCATCACAGATGACTCCTAGCCATGTCCAAGTCTGACATCTCTACAGATGGGCACTAGAAACTCTGCCCTGACGGACTCACACCTCTGAAGCGCTGCCATATGACACAAGCAGCCACAAAATCGCTCAGGAGGGGAACGGGGGCACATCCACTTCACCCTGCCTTTATTTCGGCATGGGGCAGAGCTCCAACTGACTGCAAGGCAAAACAACAACAGCAGCAGCAAGACTTTTCAGTGCTTCCACAGCCATGAGGTCTTTTTGATGTCAAGCACACACAGTGACTGATGATGGCAAAAGAGGGTGTGGGGAGAAGTTGTCAGGATTTGATCGTTTAAGTGAAAGACACTTCAAGAGAGAAGAAAATGTTCAAATTATAAAAAGGCCTATTTCACTCATGCACTTTAAAATTGCAGTAATCCATTTGATGCCAAAAAGAAGAAAGAAAAAAAAAGAATCAAAGAACAATAAGAAAGATGCTCTGACTTATAATTTCACTCTCTTCTCTACAAATTCTGTAGCTCTTTTTTCCTGTTCTATCCTGAACATTCCGCAGCTGTAAAAGCCCTCAAGCTACGGACAGGTTTCAGTCCAGTAAGACTGACTGTGGCTTTTTACAGCTGAAGATCCATGATGAAGGACTGACATATCCTCAAGTTTGCACACTTGAACAACACTAGAGATAAGAACAAACTTTAAAATCCTGGATAATCCTCACTTTACTAATAAGCAATTTTATCTAAATCCTCCTTTAAAAAAATCGTGCTTCCCTGAGTGATGCTACGGGAAGTAAGTTACCACATTCAATTTCCAGCTCTATTCAGCAAGTATTAACCTCAGCCCCTGCCAAGTCACGGGGCCTCTTTGGTCCTCCTCATCTCAGCTGCCAGGAGTTTCATCCTCATCCTCTCTCCTGACAATCTGAGGTTTAGCTCTCTCCAGGCTCCCTCCCGCACGGTGCTGGGTATCCGCTCCCACCGGCCACCCTAACGCTCACTCCTGTCTCACAGTACCAGTCTGCAGTATTACAAAACACTTATGCCCCCAACACCCTCGGGAGGTAAAGAAGTGCAATTACACTTTTACGGTTCCGAAGCTGCAGCAAAGGAAGGTGAAGAGCTGGATTTGCAAAGGCACTTATATTTTGGGGCCCTCAGCACTGACCAAACATCTTCCAGCTTTGGGTACCGAAAGCAGAACCCACAATATCCAGCGAAACCCCAAGTCTCCCTTGTAACTCATTCAAAGAGAAAGGCTTCCTTCTCACACAGGGTTTTGGGGCTAATACACTTGCTTCAGGTGAGAACTGACCAGAATTCTTGGAGGAAGCAAAGTTTCATCCAAAATATGACAATTAATTAATCAGCAGGTTCCAAACCTTTTGCTGAATGCAGCACACTTCCCAAAGGACCCTGCAGCAAGTATCGCCCCACCACAGGACACGCACACACAAAAGAAAGGCACTCTTTTTCTTTGTCTACACCCAAAGAAGTCTTCTGAGAGGCTTGCTCCACGACAAGATCCCCAGGAAACTACAGTGACTTGCATACATTCACACAAAACCTGTAACAGCCTATAATCAAACTCTGAGTCAAAGTGATACGTTTCTTCTAAGAGGAAGAGCCAGGGCTGGTCTCGAAGATGGAGCCTATGTCCAGAGTAGCAATTCAAATAACATAATGCACAAGTTATTAATCAAGAAATGAGCACAAGAAGCAGCTAACTAGAGATCTACATCTTATTGCTCTGAATTTGTACAGGTGTTCACAATGAGAGCGCAGTACAGCCACACTTGTACATTGAACATTAAATCTTAATAGCACCACAGGGAGCCACCCTTAGGAAAGCGGGGAAAAAAATGGGCACCGCACAGGTTATCTTTTACTGGAAAGCAAACAGTGGCCTTTTCTAAGGTGAGTCAGGAGAGCTATGAAATTATTATATTGACTTTACTCATGCTGTAGAGGCACGTATTGACCTGCAGTAGCCTTCATTGCGTAGCTGCAGTTGTAATGCAGTTGTTCAAACCTTAGTTGGAGTACAAACGCAGCTTGAAAACGTTTACGTTGTGGAAACTCTGCCTGGCTTCAGTTTTAATTTTGTGCCCTGTTTAGAAAATTAACTTTGAACCACAGTATTGTATTCCAGCTGGCTCTGCTCTGAAGAAGCCAATCCAACATCAATGTGGGACTCCTGATCTAACCAGGATCTCCTAGCAGCGTGCTGTACTTCTCCACGGCTTGCAGAGCCACGTCCCTAATTAGCACAACCACGTCAAAGCAGCGCACACGCAGGTCGAGTCATGGCATGTGCAAATGTGGCTGGCAGGTGTACTGCGTGGAGAACGGCACTGCAGCAAGAGGTACGTATGCAAACCCTTGCCCGGCTATCTTTGCTACCAGGTTTGGGCAACAGGAAAACAGTAAGCTGTAACGGTAATACATAGGATGAAAGACAATAATTTGTACTGAAAACAAATTGAGTGCAGTTAAACAATCTCCTTGCTGCAATCTTCAATTAAAAAAATGAAAGGAAATGAGTGAATAATTCCCTTCCTCCTTAGGGAATAAGGGAAAGCAGATCTTCAGAAATGGGGAGTATAAACAGCAAGGCAAGATCTATTCCCTAACAAATTCCTCTATAGAGCAAATACGTTAAAAGTTTTTCCCATTAAAACATATTTGTTTCTCAGCTTATGAACCCAACAGAGCAAATTGCACATACATTTGCAATTCTGCATTAAAAATGTGTACAAACATTTCCAATAATCAAGATGACTGTGAAATGTTTGTGCCAAGTATTTCAATAGCTCTTCTTCGTTTGAGGATGGTTCATATCCATCACATGGTATTGGTTCCAGGCCCAGTGTTTCAGCCTGAAGTACTCAAACATCATGAGTCAGATCCCCTCAAAATCGTTTCAGTGACTTAAAATGAGACACAATACATACATAACTCTTGGGTTCTTTTTAAACTGCCTTTTTTCTTATAGGTATCACTTATTTTCAGGCTGCTTTTTTCTAACACTAAGAAATTAAGAAATTTACTACAAAAATTAATACATTAAATATGAAAAAGGCAATTTTCTCACACATGTTGTTCAAGGAACTGGAGGGTTAAACCACCATTTATCACAAGGGAATCCTGAAGGTCAGCTTGCTGCTCCCTGACCGTGAAGGTGAGATGAAGCCTCCCTGAATCCCACGAGTACACTCAACTTATTTGATTGCAGGGGGAAAGCAGTGTCACTCCAGGATGACACTGGCAGTGGGACTGCATGGGACACTCTTCACCTTAAGTTATCGAGCTGTCGAATAAATAATGACCCTGGCAGGGGGAACAGATCCCTGGCATGTGGCATGTCAGGGTGCAAACGCACCTGGGAAAGCTCCTTTTTCTGCTTAATCTGGGTGACGCCTTTGTGCCGATTTCTCTTTTTAAGATTCTAACTTGTTACTTTTGTTTATGGCATTTTTCTCAGCAGCCATCACCACCCCATCTTGTGTCCAGCCTTGCCAGGCTGCGGCAACTCCAGATTGCCAGAGACAGCCATGCTGCCTAAACATGTCACACAGCAAAATTGTGAAATTTCAGCCTAAAAGGTTTCACAAGCTGAAAAAAACCCGCCAACAACCCACACCCAAAAAACAACACAAAACCCCACCAACCCTCCAAACGAAAAAAAAAAGAAAGTGCCAAGAGCTCATGATGCATATGAAGTAAGTGGATGCACAGTTCTGCACAGATTTTATTTATTTTTAAAGTCAAATGCTCCCTATTCTCCTTGATGGGCAGAACCTGTGCCTCTATCCTTCCAAATATCAGCATAAACAACATGAAAAGCTACCCAGATTTTTTTCTTAAGCTGAGCCTGAAGACAGTCTCATGTCAGTTTGGTTAGTTTAAAGCCAGAGAAGTTCAGGATCAAAATATTCCAGCAAAGCAACCATTCTGCAGCCTGTTGGACAGCAATATTAAAAAAAAAAAAAAAAGAGAAAAAAAAAGAAAAAAAGAAGGGAAAAAAATCCCACCCTTATACTCCCTGGTGTTTGTAGAGGAGCACTGCACAGAATTGTCACAATAAGTTAATATGACAGTATAAAAGCCAATACTCACCCTGGGATTATACAATAAATAGACTCCATTAAACTACTCTGTAAACTCTCCTGTGAGAAATTTCTCTTTGATCCAGAACTTAATAGGAATTATTTAATCATAATGAGATGGTAATAAAACAGCATCACCTGAATAAGCTATTTTATTACCTGTTTTATAATTAGCTCTTCTTCATTATAATGTAAAGGGCACATATAGAAGTATCTGGAGCAGACATGTATTTATATTTGTGCTAAGGAATCCTTTATACAGCATCCAATATATTTTGATATTTATAAAGTTTATGACTGCCCTCAAGGGGGGCTCCCTTAAGCATCTTGTCACACAGACGACAGAGAAAGGATGGCGTCCTCTCCATGTAGACCATGTAGCAGAGAGCAGGAAGGGTGAGCTATCTTTCTTCTTACCTAAATTTTGGCTTTACTGGAAGGGGCAGGCTCTGTCTCCTCTCTCTCTCTCTCCTCTAGTCCCTCATTCCCCTCTCCCGTCAGTGGGAACTAGGTACTCAGTTCAAATCTAACATGCTCTGGGTTTGGGGTTTTTTGCTAGGTTACTTTTCAATACCACAGCTACACAAGCATTTGTGTTGGCACCAAAGAAGTGCCAGCAAAATCAAAGAAAGGCAAGACCTGTCCTGTCTGGTGTTTACAACTGAATCCACAGCTTAACCCATCTCTACTGACCATGTTCACGCAAAATTTTTTTCCAAGACTAAGAAAATCTGGTTGTAACTTCTATAAGAAATAGTACATCCTTTGTCTTCTCCAACCTTGTGCCAAACGTCAAGTTCCTGCACCAGTGTCATGCAAGACGTTAAAACTGCAAATACGTGACATAAGCTAGAAAAAACAGGATGGCTTTTCACCAAAGCACACTGTTGAGTACGACCGGACAACCATTATTGAAGCTTTCCAAAAACTACCTGGCACGGGCGGGCAGGCAGCAGGCAAAATACTCACGTGAATGATTTATTTTCACCTGCCAAAATTACAGGCAACTGAAAAAAAGTCTTACAACAGAAAGCATTGAGAATCCTTAACTGAAAATAGGGGCATAGCATATGCATACACTGAGCCATTTAAAAAGTAATGTGACATAATTAGATTCTACATTTCTGGAAAGGGTTTTTGATCACACAGATGTAAAACCAGAAGCCCTTACAGAGCATCCTACAATTTTTAATGTTCATACACCCTGTGCAGCTGCACATCTCTTAAACAAGGCTGTAAAAAGCAATGTTTCACTCTTATTTTCCTCTACTCTAAAACTTTATTTAAAGATATGAAATCTTGCCACTGCTATGAATTTTCTGTATCTGGCCACACATCCCCCCTAAGTACTTTCAAACATATGCCACAAAAGTTAAGAGTATTAGAATAATTTTGTAACATTTTGGTATTGCTAATAATTTCCTTTAGTGCGATAGTAAGTCTATCAGACTCTTCTTGCTCTTAGGGCTCTCTTTGAGACCTCAAAAAAGTATTAACGGATAACTTGACAAGCCTTTAAACGCTGTTGAGCTCATAACAAAAAAGTCATGCCAGAAACCAAAGCCCTGGCTGTATACACGCGAAGTGTTAGGCAAGTTTCACTCTAGTAAGAATGTAATTGGATTAAAACACATCATTTGATAATTTTGCAGTTAGTCACTGAAATAAGCATGTAAGTAATTTCAATTTTGCAGAAAACTAGTCATCTTAGTGCAGTTGTACAATGTAGTAGAAAATTATTTTTAGGAAATTTTGAAAGACTGCACTATTTAAAACCATGTCAAAGATGAAACTGAAAAAAAAAAAAGTGGTACAAAATTCTGTCAATATCTCAATTTGTGAATTACCCAGCTCTTGATATTCAACTCTACTAGAGTGATTATGGGCTAGGGCCAAGAAGGGGCATGTGTGATAAATAACTCTCTTTTATGCCTACATAAAATGCTGTTATAACATGAATAAAAAAAGTAGATAAACAATCTGTGATGACAAATTAGCATTTAAAATTTCTAGACTATCTAACCTCCTCTGCACGTACTCTGAACAAACACTAATAAAGTGTTCAGCACTACAATGTAGCTGTTTTGGTAGCTAAATAGTAATGGAGCAGATGCTTAATATCAGCCTTTAAGCCTCAAAATGTACAAATACAATTAATTGCCAGCCCAGTTTTGGAGGCTGGGCTGTTGGAAAAAGAAGTGTCTTTGAAATTCTGACTGTAGGCAGAATTTTTCTTTCTGGGGAGAGCGGTGTGTTATTTTTAACATAATTAAAACCTTCTTTTTATTGCAAGTATCACCTTCACTAGTGTTCCTCCCACTCCCATCCATGGGTATTGAATTCTTCTTATTTATATTCTTGTTGTTACATGGAGAAAGTCAAAGTCTGAGCAACCCCTGATAGTCTTTTTTAAGTGGACAATTGCACTATTCAGCTCTTAACAATGTAAGCAATTTGAGGTTATCAGTCTGTTTGCATGTGTTTTCACTGTGCTCAGCACAATGAAACCCTAATCTTAATTACTGGCTATCATCATAAAAATACCACTATTACTACTACCAGCACTGAGTCAGAAGCATTGTTTTATACATGATTACTAGAAGGTGAACCTCTCCAGTCTCGCTTCCCTGATCAAGCCGAGTGAAGTAATGCTGAAAATAAAATAGCCTTTTAAAATAAAATCAGTTTTCATAGTCTAAAGTGCTGCTGGAAATAGGACAATATAAGCTATTCACTCCCGACACTGTTTCTGCGAGTACAATCTATGGTTTATAATTAACAGATATACAATACTTTTCCCTTGCTACTCCTTTTTTAAGCTCTCCTACATTTATGACTGTGCTAATTCCCAGTGGAAGTGCCTACACCGCAATGCTGCTGAAACTCCCCTTGTAGCAGAGTCCTGCTAATACAAGGCATTGATCCAGCAGCAATTACTAGCAGGGTAGTAGAAAAGTTACACTAATTCCCTGTCTTTATTTTTTTCCTCTGCTGCGGGGTACCTGTTTCTCAGGCGTGAGATGCGTGCAGCACGTGCTGCTAACACTGCAGTGCTCCCCATACATGAGGGCATGCCTCGCTGCCCGGGCAGGCCGGGCACTGCGCTCAGCTCTGCTCCGGCTCTGCCCGATCTTCCTCCCTGTGACCCAGACTTGGGGAAGAGGCCAGGTCTGCATCTAATCCAAGGCCGGGGGGCATTTCAGATGGGTCAACGGCCTTTGCTAACTAAGTGCATTAGTGATGCACATGGATCCTTACCAGTTTTTCCCTTTATGAAGCCCATTGATGAGGCGATGCCACCGACACTTCCAGAAGGTGAAGGGGGGCTACTGCACCCACACCCCTTCAGGAGTCTGCACGTAGAGAAACAGAATCAACCTGACCCTGCTGAAAAGGACTCTCTCTCCCCTGCCACACCACTTGGCGTTTGGCCCATGGGGAAGAAAAAAAAGAAAAAGAAAAAAAAAAATCAATGGAGTTTAGGGAGATCTGTTTCATATCACTGCCCAGTCACACCTCCCAAGAGAGAAGGGGGGGGAACCAACAAAACAGGAAGGGTTGAATTATGCTGTCTCATACATCACTCTGAACTCTATCAATGTCTTCTATTTCTTCTGTAAAACGAAGAGCAAAGTATACACCTTAATTTTGCTGACACTACCCCTGCTCAGTAAATAAGCTTTCTGTATCAATATTTACTTCCCTCTGCACAAGGCAATAAAGCATTGTTGGAATTCAGATCTTCCTCACTCCCTTTCAGAAGTCTCGGCTACCCTGGAAAAAAAATCAATCAGCTGTAGCAGTCACTCCTGAATGGTTTATAATAGCTTAGCTCAGGCACTGGGCAAACTTGAAGATTATCACCCAAAAGCTAGTTCCCTGTGAATGCAGCCCAGTACTACAAATTCTTCTTGAATTTATCACCAGCTATTTTGAACAGGCATCAGTTCCTATTCAGTGTGTTTAGCAAGGCTCAGGGAAACGCCTCGACACAAGCAGCTCCATCAAAGGCACCTCTATACACACAGCTCGGCGCTCGCATGGCCACGGCCCATGGGGAATGGCCAGAGCACCCTTCCAGATGGTAGCTCTTCAAGAGCCGTCTCAAAACACGCTCGAAGCGATGTCAATGTTTTGAGAGACAACACACAGCGGGTTAGGAGTTACCTGTTTTGCTACCTGGAGAGAAAGGGAGCGCTGAAGCAGATTATAGGAGCAGCAGTCACCCAGACAGTCAATTAAAGCAGCTACTGCGGACGTGGCAAGGAAAAAGGTGAAAGACGCAGAAAGCTCCTGGCTACCAGTGCTCTGGGTTTTTTGTTTGTTTATTTTTTTCCCCTCAGATACAATCTCCTGACAGAGGGAGGTGGGAACGCAATTCAATTAATAAAAACAGATTACCTTTTACCAAGTTAAATAAAAACTAATAAAAATGAAATACCAATGCACATGGCAGATTTATGCTAACCATCTCATTGCAAGATAGAGACACCTGGGCATGATATTAAAAAAATTAAACTTTAGCGACTGCAACAGCAGGTGACAGAGCAGTGCTTTGCTTTATATCATCTTTTGACTATAAAGTATATACTTTCATTCTGCCTGAATCAACTTTTCAACAAGTCCTTCTTGAGAAAACTAAATACCATTTCCTGCGCTTCACCATGTCCTTGCTCATATCTGTGGGGAAGGGGATGAGGCTGACACTAAAACCAGTTCCCAAACACAGGAACTATTTTTCAGAAGTACTTCTGACCGGATTCCAGAGCTACAGTTTCTAAATAATGGAAATACTTTGTTTTTTGCAAAGTACCATGCTGCTGCAGCTGAAGTTATGCTGTAATAATATGTATATAATAAAAACACAAAGCCATGTAAGGAGCCTTTTGTTTAGACACTATGAACAGTTTGACATCTTTCATCATAGCCAGCACAATGCCGGAATTCTTTTATTAGAAAAAGTCACAAAGATGTAGAAAACAGTAAGATCCCATATTATGTAAGTGCTAACTGAGGACAAACAGCTTAATGTCTAACAACAACAGCAGGCGCTGTAAATTTAGCTGCTCGGGGTGAAGGGTGTTTTGCTTATTACTTCTGCAAAGTCATTA
This sequence comes from Calonectris borealis, assembly GCF_964195595.1. Classification (NCBI taxonomy): domain Eukaryota; kingdom Metazoa; phylum Chordata; class Aves; order Procellariiformes; family Procellariidae; genus Calonectris; species Calonectris borealis. The sequence goes on along the minus strand of NC_134328.1, from coordinate 13,702,363 downwards.
TTACTTCAACCATATTTACACACGCACACACGACATACCCAGCTGAATGCATCCTATTCTTGAATGCTATTTCTGCATTCCCTGGCAATGAGATTTCCCACTCTGCACCACAACACGAGCACAGTCTTCACGGATAACATGGAGACAACCAACCAAAGGCTGCGGGTCTGGGACTCCAGAAAACCTATGGAGTGCAGACAACCAAATCCTGAGCATGGAAGTTGCCGGATTTTTAGCAACCTCTACTTTTAGAGTCACCATCAAAGGTACTGTGATATCAGCTCCTTCAGCGTGTGCCTGCACAGGCGCCCACTGACTTCCCTGAGTGTTTACTGCAAGAGTGGGGCCTTAGCATCAATGAAAGAACCACTTTCCCCCCCGCCTTGATTTTGCAAAATGTCTAAAATTCAATTAGTTATGCTTTCTCTCTTCTTCTACGGCCTATACAGTTGATTTCACACTGTGACAAATGCAGCTTGGCTTTGAATTTCAGCAGTAAAAATTGACTGCTCAAATGTGTTGCAGAAAGCAAAAAAGTGATGCAATCACGGCCAAGGTGAATTCATTTAAATTTTAAATGAACACTTGTTAAGCAGTTTTTTAACACCATTCACCTTGCTTTCCTCCCTCCAGAAAGAAGCATCACTTTAAATGATCAGAAAATCCTCAATTTCATGTTTATAGTTATGTATACAACACATTCTCTTTCATATCATCACATCATAGAGAATGTTGAAGATTTGAATTTAACAGGGAAATGAAGAAAAACACCCTTAAGTACATGTTTATCTTTAGGCACAGTAGTAGGACTGTTTAATTCCAAGGTAAGATGTCCAAGATGACAAGCTGAGGATGGACAGGTACTTCAACATGGCAAATGTTCAAATGACTTCATGAACAGTACATGGAAAATTGTCACCATTGCTACACTTGAGCAGGGAATTACATTAAAAAATGTGATTTTTTTGGTAAGAAAACTACACATATAAAACAGACAATAAGCAAGCAGAAAACAAGGTCTGTACACAAGTGTCACATAAAATCACGGCAATAGCTGCGTTCTCCATACAAGCCCTCATCTCACATCATGCTCCCGTGACACAAACCCCGTCTTCTCCAGACAGAAGAATTTTTTCCACCTGTAATTCTTACATGTTCTCCAGACCCCCATAATCTGCTCCCATGTTGGGATATAAAGCACACATGCTTCCATTCCGGCACACTTCACATTTCCCAAATGCAAGCATAATCTTCAAACTTTGAAACATATCCAGGCATAACTGCTTATTAGGAAAAAAAGAAGAAAAAAGTAAGGAAAAAAGCTTACTACTTGTCTTCCTTTCCAGAAGGAAAAAAAAAGTCAAATACAATTACAGTCCATTTATTTGTAACTGAAAATAATGATTTTTTTTTTTTTAATTGGTGACAGAAAAAAGAAATTCAGTGACCTGTAGCAGCCAGGCAGTCTTAGATGGCTCTGAAGCAGCCGAATTGTTATAGATGTCTCCATGAAATTTTAGTGCTAGTGACATCTCTACCTAAAGCACACAGCTCAATTATATCTGCATGACAAATATGTAAAGCTCAAGAAAATACTACCAACAATTGGCATTTGCAGACAAATGGGCTAGGAAGGCAGAAATTACAGCAATCGCTATTCATTGACACATGGTACGGTTGTTTAGGTTGGCGGGTTTCTGGCTGACAGAAAAACTGCAACTTGAGTTAACTGATCAGGACTTCAATTTCAAAAAACACCTTGAAGCTGAGAAAAAAACAGGATATACGGGTATTATTTACTGCCCAACACAAATCCTCCTGAACCGCTCCTCTTGGGTGGGCTAGCGACCGCTCACTGCTCTGCTGCCACGCCCACGTGGAAGAGATGCATCCAAAGCCACACCAGGAGAATAACGCATACGGTGCGTTTTCAGGAATCACCACTGAACAGATTTTTGTCCTATAGTATTCTCCCCCTTCATGACAAATTTGCTCTTGTAATCAAGACAGCCCTGTCAGGACACCAACCAAGCACGCCTCGGAGCAGCTGCGGGGGTGAGCAGCTTTCCTGCCCACCCAGGTAAGTAGGGGCACAGGGGAGTGATGTAGTTTGGGGCCAAACCGCGAGCAAAGCCAAGAATGCAGGTCCCAGCGCTGCTCCGACCTTTTGGAATTGTCCTGCTGCTCATGTAAACAACTACAAACAAGCACTTTTAGGCCACACTTACAAGCTTCGTGATACATTTCTCCATTTACCCTTTTATCTGAGACTCAGTATTAAAAAGGCTCTTTTGAAAATTACTTTTGTCTATTTAATTAATCTTCTTCCCATATAAAAATCTTAAAATGATTATGAACACATTCAATTTTACTTCCATTGATTTATCTCCATCTGATGGCCTATTTTATCTTTTATAAGGCTCACAATAGCAGAACTGGGTCATGTAAGTAATACAGTAGTAATGTACATTTTAGTGAACCCTGTTATTAAACCTCTCATTCCTCTCTGCTCTGTTCAGAACGAAGCCTATTACAGCAATTGGACTTGCACTGCTTGGATAAAGCTCGGTCAATTGAACTGACTCAACCTAATTTTTACAGTCTTAATCTTGACGTCCAGTGCACCAAAACCAATCCCACCACGGGAGCCCTCAGACAGCTCTTTTGCATGAAGGTAGACACTACCACGGTGGCCATAGTCGCATGATGGGAGGTTTTAGAAGAGGCATGGAGAAAATGAGAGAAAAAAAGGTAACCTGCAGTCACACTGGGGAATGGTCAGAATTCACTGTGAAATAATTTCAGAGCAAAACCTGCAGCGATGCAGGAGCACTAAGGCTGGACTTTGTTTTCAGCTGAAAGTCCAAGGAACTGATTCAACTACGCAACAGCCTTCACCACCGGTGACAAGCGCCCTTGCAAAGCTCCGTAGCAGAACAGTTTGGAATCATCTGACTTTGGACTGGAGATGAAGCCCAGGAAAGTCAGTGCCTGTGAAGGGCATCATTTGGTTTGCTCTAAGTTTCCGAGTCCCAGAAGTCAAGTGCTGCATTCTGAAATCAAGATAAAACAAGCTGTATCTACTTTGCTGCAGGCTGCTTATCAGCAGCATGGAGACATCCCAGAGACTCATTATATATAATATACATGAGAGATGTGGAAATAGTTCCTTCCAATTTATTGTAGTATCAATGTCCTTAGGTGATAGATTCTGTCTTTGTGAAGACTATTAAGAAAATCAGCACATGACTCTTCTGAAGACTTTTTTTCCAGGTGAGATCCACCTCAATTAACCCAGTGAGTACCGGGGAGATGAAGTATATGGGCTGTTATTAAGAAGTTGCTTGAATTTCATTTCAAATGGAAATTCAACACCATGGGTGAATTCACCCACTTTAGAGGGCTAATAAGAAAGCATTCACAGCACTTGGGCATCCTTGCACAGCAAGACCTTTAAGTGAAGCTGAAGTTTTGCATCCAACTTGATGCATCACTGGGAGACCGCTGTTCTCCAGCATCTTTCAGTGTGTATTTTTTGTACTTTTAAAATATTTATGAATGCATTCATCAGTTAGTAAGAATTTAAAGGGCAATATTTGAAAGTTAACTCTAGAATTAATATACTCTCCCAGTTTACATGAATTAAATGTTCAGTTGCTACTGCTGTACCAGTGCATCTGGTGTTTAACTTTACGCAGTGACGATAACGGATAATCATGGCATTGAAAATGGGATACCTTTCTTCTTCAGACTTTCTAGTTACAGCTCACTTTATGAGAAGGAAATACAGTATTTTTACAGTAATCACCCATCTGTCTCCTCTTACTTTACAGCCCAGAAACCCAAGGAAGTCCTGTTAAACACACATGTTCAGAAGTACAGTGTTCTCATCGCGTGGCCCCCACAGGCTGCAGTGCGAGTGCCCGCCTGCCTGGACAAGGCAGCACGTACAAAAGAACAGTGTGAGGTTCTGTGCGTGCGACCTTCCCCGCCTCTCCTCCTCCTTTCTGAAAACAGCACCAAACCCGGTTTTAATTCATCCTCCTCTGTCCCCACAACTTCTTGCTCTCAATCCTGTGGTTGCACCTCCAGGCCACCCCCAACACCCCTACCAGCGTGCAAAGACCTGCACAGCCTCCTCCCTGAGTCCAAGAACAACGTCTTTCTGCCGCTGCTTCTCAGGTCTATTGTATCACAGACAGACAGGGAAAAGTACTTATCCCTACTTGATTAAAATTCATGTTACCTCTGAACACCACACAGAGGTATTATTACTTAACCTAGTCTTCAAGGAAAGATAAAATCCCACCAGCTTTATTTTGTCAATCTTTGCAAAAGTCTGTAATTCTTATTAATACCTTCTGCCCATGGTACTTCTGGAAACTGTTAAAACTGGAACAGGTCCCCAAGTAGCATGGAATAGCCACAGTCACAGAAGATATTCTGAGTACACGGAAATACTGTATGTCCTCATTTTATCTCTAATTTATGAAATAGCTTCAAGAGCCGCTCTCTAGAACGCAGTGAAGTGAACAGGGGAAAAAAACTTCCATTCATTACGCAGAGAGATGTGTCTCAAGACTTAAAACACCAGACAGACTCAGCGAGAGGGTTTTTTGTTGTTTTTCTTATTTAGAATATATTTGGTTTATATATTCACTACTATATATACATTACTCTCTATATATGTGTATATTAGTACACAATATGTATATATTAGTATTTTTTATTTTTTTTTTTATATATATATAGTAGGTAGGCAAAAAGAATTCCAGCCCAGAACTTTAGCAATCCACTTTATCTGTATGAACCCATTTACAGGATAAAAATGCATAGCTTTCCTGTGGCAAAACAAAGATAACCATTCTCACCACAGCAATCACCAATTAACAAAATTACCTTTTTATAATGGCTTGCTGCCTCGTTTACCTTTCACATTCTTAGTAGTGTTGCATTCTCAGAATAATAAGAAAAATGAATGCTACAGGTGTTCCTTAAAAACTAGCGATAACGCATCACACAGACTGTGGAAGTTCACGAAATAATGATGCCACAAGGGTTTACAGTAGAGTATGAATCGCGTATGATCAATTCTAATCTACTACAGGTGTGACTGTCTCACTTATTTAATAAAAGCAAGACAGGATTGAGAAAGCAAGTATGTTTTCCATTGGGATGGGAAATAGAAACCGGCATTTTATGCTGGGCAGTGTTTTGAGGTAGAGACACAACGCTTCATTAGCTGGAACCTTCATGAAACCCAACCAATATTGTCATTCTGACAGCAAACATCATAGCCTTTTTCACAGACATAAGAAAGAAAAGACAACGATTATATTTAGTTTTTATACAAACTAATGTGTACTGAATATCTGCTGTCATCGTTAACTCACGTCAGGTTATCAGAGTGCTTTTCTGTGCAATATAAATCGTTAAAAGAAATGCTCTTATGATCCAAAGCTTTACTTCATGTCTCATGCATGTGGTACCTTTCAGATGTGTTACAACTTGACTAGGATTAAATCTTTCCTTTGTAAAATCCTATTTCTCAGCTGTTTTTAACCAAAGCACTAGAGGGCTGGCCAGGATGTGTCTTTCCAACTGCCTGCCCCAGGTTGAAAGCTCCAGCTGAAATAGGTCAGCTGGATTCAAGATGAGGGTGAATAAAATGTTCGTATGTATTAAAACAATCTGGCAATCTTTTATCTGAAAAGCCATAGTATCTGCATAGTTTTGAGTAACGACTGGGAATTTAACACAGGAGCCTTTCAACACGAGCTATGCCCTTTTTCTGGTCCTGTGAAAACCGGAATCTCAGTCCTTACGCAACGAGCAAAAAACTTATTTGTATTTAACTGTTCAATATTTCATACATAACAGATCAGGGCTCCAGGGGAAAACACAGGTGACTGGCATGAAAGATGAAATGGGTCAGGGCAAGGCAAGAAGTCAGGCAAAAAAAGGCTAAAGGGGTGTCAGGGGTGGGGAGGACAAGACTGCGATGACGGGCAGAGGCTGGAGAAGGGAAAGGATATGCACAGGGACGGGGGGAAGGCAGAAAGGACAAAACGTGCAGGGAGTTGGCGGTTAAAGATTCCAGAGTCCGATCAAATGGCCTCCAGCACATATCTAATTAAGAAGCTCCTGCCAATGTAGTGCTTCCTCACCTTCATCAGTGCCTGCCTGTTCGGAGGAACGCAATCTTTCCACTGCTGTCTATGATTTCATTATCTTAAGTGCAGGGGCTAAATATTCACAGCTGCAAATGGACTCAGTGGGAGCTGCAATTTGGTTGTGTAAAGTGCTGTACATTGCTAAGTAGGCTGAAAAAAAGGTCCAAGCCATCTCAGATTGGACACCTGAAATTAATGGGTAGTTTTGACCTTAATCTCTTGTTGGTCAATTCAATCCTACGACGTGGGGAAAAACTGGAACTCCCTTACCTCACAAGGAGTTTTAATTCAAGAAAAGAAACTCCCAAGTGCTTATGAACCAGTCAAACACTAAAATGATGGGCATTACAGAGGAGCCCAAAAGGAAATTAATAATTCTGTCTTCAGAACACGGTTTGAATTATGAGCAGAAATAAGGCATAGGGGACACATCGATTAATGAAAGGAAAACAAAATATTGAATAGCCTCTCATTAACTGAGCATCCTACTTTCTGTGTACTGAATGAGGCCAGGGTCCTGTGCAAAAATAGCATGAGACCATATAAAGGCTTTATTGTAATGCAGATGCACACAAGATGCAAATAAAGGTTGCACAGACAATCTTAATTTGAGGATTTCTTAAGGTTTGTGTGCCCTGTTTAGCAGCCTTTCTAATACCCTTGAATGCAGGTATTTTTGTGTGTAGCAATTTACTGAGAAACGTATTCTGTGAATGCTGAAAGGGCTGAGTATTTCCACCAGATAAACCAATTGCCTAACCTCACGAATACCAGTGTGACTGAAAAGTGTATTTGACACGTGATTTATAGAGATGCAATGCTTTAAATATCCAAGTACACTCCTAGTGCTTTCTGATCAGCTAATCCAAATAACTCCACCTATATAAAAGCTCCTTTGAATTGACACAAGCGTAAGGGCAATATTTTTACATGATATGGAAAACAACAGCATCTATTCAACTAGGGAGAGATGCATGTTTAAAGCACATTTTGCAAAATGTGACAGCATAGTGTTATATGTGCCATTAAAGACACTCGGCATCAATGACTTTTGAACGTGGTAATTTTCCTCTTAGTATGGTCATAGTATTATACTTTTAAAATGGAAATACATTTCAAAGGAATAGCCCATAGGTTATGGAATATATCACTAAGCTAATCACAGTAAAGTAATATCGTAGGCAATATTAAAACCCCAGTGATAATTGCCCCAGGTATTTAAAGTACAGCAGCATTTTCTTGTACTGCAATCAGAGCAAGACAGCCAGTGCTCTATCTGAAACCGAAATCAGCCTATGCATTTCTCCCCGATTTAAGGACTTTATACGGAAATATGCTGACCTCTCTTCATCTAACTTAATGTAATAAGTGAATATACATGCACCCGTTACCCTCCAATTGCTTTCACTTTCTTAATGGTATTTCCCGTAGCACGTGCTTTAACAGAGCAAAACCAGGACAACGGGTATCCGGCAGGATAAAGACCGAGGCAAGGCAGTGCCTGCAAAGTCTTTGACGAACTAAGTGCTGTGGTTACTCATGCAACAGTGGTCTGTCCACCTCAACCCGTACACCCCAAACCGATACTCATCAAGATGCACTGGGCCCACCTAGACGTAATTTTTCTTTCTGTCAAGGTGAGGGCCAGATGTATTTCATTGCACTTGTCTCTTCTGAGGTTCAGCCAGGACTGAAGAACATTTGGTTGTGGCTGATTTACGCTACTCTTAAGCCACCAATGTAGTTACGAGACCTTCTGCATCACACCAGCCTGCTGTCTTCCCTCACGGTCCACACGCAATGCTTGAACAGGGCATCTCAGGAACTACAAAAATGGGTCACTTGAGTCTGATCTGAAGAGACTCATTTCTATTTCTAGGGGCCGTAACACGTCGTATGTGGATCAGTCCAGAGAGAAACCCGTAGCGTTCACACAAGAGGGAGTTACAGAATTGATGCAGTCGAACCGCACTGAGCCAAGCCCTGGTGGTGCCTCAAATCACGAGCACCATTACCAGCAGGAGGGCCTGAAACAAAAACAAGCAGAGGCAAGGCACACAAATTTGGAACATTCCCAAACGTGCAAAAAAGGAGCAATCATGGCTTTGCGCAGTTCTGCCAGTACACTCAGAAAACCGCAGAAATCCCGAAGTGCTCCTCAACCTGTGGTTTACAAAACCACAGAAGCAGTGAGTAGTGCAGGACGTGCATCCCAGACAAACAGCAATGAAAGGTTTCGGGGAGTATCTGTGCCTGGAGAGCACGCAGACTCTGCTCCTCTGGACTAACACACACCCACAAAAGAGTCAGTAAACTGCCCAGCCCAATGTACCACCCAGCTTGCTAAAACCAAGGACGTCCATCTCTCTGGAGGTGAAGGGTCTGCCCAGGCTCCCTTCTCCTGACAGTCTGGTACCAACGACATCTGCCCCCGAACTAGCTGACACTTTCTAACAGCAGCAGCTGAAACCGAAAAGGAGAGTGGGTAGAATTTCTTTGTTATGGTCAAAAGCGTAAGCCACTTTCATTTGGCTTCTGCTAGGAACTGAAAATAAAGCAAATCTACTTACAAAACAACTATAAAGCACTAATGTAATGCTGCATTATCTGAAAGATGGTTATTATAATCAAGACAGCTCTGCTTTACTCTACAATCTCCTAATGAGAGACACTGGCAAATGCTATTCCAGATTTTGTGGGGGAAAAAAACCTTTCATTATTTTTTACTTCTTTATCTATAAACCAGATTACACAGAAACCTCAGGCAAACACCAGCTTTATTGGCTCTGCTTCTTAAAAGTCGAATGGGCACCCCTTGCAAAGGGGAGATCTTAAAAATATTTTATTATGATGCCATTACCGGTATTTTTCTTGTTGAGATTGAAAACTGTCTTGACTTACTGCTTCTTTGAGAGCAGTACACACAACTTTCTGTGTTTAGGCAGTCAGAGGCATTTGTCTCCTTAAACAAGACATTATAATCATTCCTTTTGTAGCCTACTAAAATCAAATTCCAGAAAAACTCCTCTCTAAGTAAGGATAAACAACACGGTGGCTTGATCACAGCACACTACCAGAACAATCACACTTATAATCTTAGCACTGACAGCATATTTAGCAATCTCAGTTACAATTACTTTGGTCTCATTTCACAATATCCTCAGGATGATGATTCTGAGAATGTTAGAGAGAAATCAGGAACCGTTTCCAGAGATACGACCACAACTCGGCAGCACAGACTGAGGAACAAAAGAAGTGAACAGAAGTAATTTTAAAGGAACAATATTCTTGAACGAAATCAACATTTTTTTAAAATGCTTATTTGCAAACATTTTTTCTTGATACCTACCTGGAAGAACATTAAGCAGAAGTTGGAGGGTTTTCTACAAAATTTGTGAAATGAAGCCACGAGGCTACATAAAAAGCAGTAATACCAATTGATTTTCCTAATGTTTAGTTCTTATTTTTATGACATATATATTTGCCACTAGTAAAAACTGCAGCGTCCGAGGTTCCCGCGTCTAATTTCTATTTTTCAAATAAAAGCTCTTTCCAGTCTGGTAACCTGATGGGAAGTTTGGACCACGATTTGTTAAATCAGATCAGCGCAATAGCTCTTACTTCAGTAATAGTCATTTCCGAGATCAATGAAAACAGACACACATTTTAAAATAATTTAAAAAGTGAAAATAGCCTGGCATCATATTTTTCTTAAGCAAAATATTAAAATATAAGCAATGAAGTCTGAGGAACGTAATGAAAAAGAAACACCTTCTTTTACATTAGAAATGCTCTGAACCGCTGTCTGTGTTGTTTCATCATTTTTTCCATTAAATCAGACACTTCTTCTAAATCAAGCCCTTGGGGAGTAAGAGACAAAAGTGATGAGAATGCAATGTGTGAATATAAAAGTGGAGCATGTGTTTTATAACTAACTCTGTTCAGAGATCAAGGGAAATGTCACTGTTTAAAGCCATCAGTAAAGAATCAATGTAATTATATTTGTAGTATCAATTCAGGTCATTATTCTAATACATACACTGCAAAGCCACAATTACAATTTACATCTGCATTGAACAAGTGCATTCACCTCTTAACCTTCAGTGAAAAACAAAAGAAATACCTCTTATTTCCCTTTTCCCCCCTACACACCCTCATTATTTGAATCTTGAAGCAAGATGTAGCTCAGCCACTCGAATTAAGTCAGAAAATAACCCAGCGCAACTGGATTTGCTCTGAAACCTCGGAGATCTGGGTTTAGGAGTGAAACCAGAGCACCAGGTCTTTAAGCCTTGGAGACCTGGATGTAGTAAAAACCTCCATCTCAGGGGAAAGAGAAGAATTCCCAGATTTGGAGCAATTCCCACTTCAAAAAAAGTAAGAGCGCTGCACCAGGATAATTTTTGCCCTTAGTAACCCAGCCACTGCTGGCTCATTACTTTTTGGAAGAGTTGAATTTCAGCGGAAGTGAGACGTGCTCTTCTGGTGCACCGTTCAAAAACCAGTCTCTGCCGCTATGAACACCAAAATAAAGTACTTTGCAAACCAGACTATATACAAGAAAAATAGCTTGACAGCTCTTAATCCTCCTTCTATGGCTCAAAAACTTGTGAAAGTTAAAATTATAGATATTTACACTATAATATTCGTGTGGCATTGTCAAGGATCCATTGCGATGAACAAGAACCGGATTGTTTCAGCCTGTCTGCACACTCACACACACTTTAACAGTTAATGTGACTTTGTAGTCATCTTCGCAACTGTATAAGCTAGTGTCTCAACTTAAAAAAAAAAGTATTAAAAACCCCACACATTGCAGCAGGGGACTCCCCGCTGGGAGGTGATTCTTACTTTTACTCCAATTAGTCTTTACCTATAGTCAGCCTCAAACTTGAATCTAAATTAAAAATTTATTTTGCAAGCGAGTCTAGCTCCTCCTTCAAGAGCCCAACACCCATTAGACGTGCACAAAACTTACAAGGAGATAAAAACGTTCTTGCAAACTTAGAAAGCACTGCAAATCTTTGGCAGATTTTATCAAAATTGAAGGGCAGAGGAGCTTTACTTGTTCAACAGGCGTCCAACTTTTCAGCATTCAGAGAACTTTCCTGCAGTTTCAGATCGGAGACACTTACCTAGAGAAAAATTATTTAAAAAAAAAAGACACATTAGGCAGAGGTAAAACTTCTGGGAAAGTTTTGCTTTTTAAATTAAGAACTTGCATTGGACAAACTTTCATTATAGATTATAATTACATATCATAAATAATTTATTATAGTAAGGTTTCATTGATAAACAGATATCAAGGTATTAATACACCATTAATGCATATTTTTCAGAATGGTTAACCAATTTTAAGAAGTTCAACAAAACTGGAAATTGCTGATGCTTATCACAACTTTCAGCAGTGATTTGTTAATAGTCCCAATTTAGGTTTAATCAACCCCTTGTTCACCAGCTGGTAAAGCAAGCCCCAAACCCAGACTTTTCCAAATCCATGTACACTAGGGCAAGTTGATATCAAAGTAAAACTCAGCATTAAGGTTCAAATTCAGGGCGCAACCCAATTCAGTCATTTGAAAACACCAGCTCCACCTCTGGAAGCCTTGTCCCAGCAATGACGATCAGCACGCTCAGAAACAGCACTCGGAGCAAAGGCTGAGCATAATGAGGTATAGCATAAAACATAAAAGAAAATTCACTGGAAAGAAGAATGGGGAAGAATCTCGTAGGCAGAAAATGTATGAAACAGTTTTAATTATCTGCCAAATCTGTTTATTTTTGCTATCGCCTGGAAAGAGCTTCCCTGTAACGTCAGTTAGCGTGGACATCTCATATGCCCAAAGTATCTTGTGATTAGAGCTGGCAGAAATCTGGGAGAGGAGCTCAGCCTTTGTGGCTTCCATTCATCAATCCTCCTATTCCAGACAGAATTTTAGCACAGACTTAAGTCCCAATGACTCAGCTGGACTTAAGTAGATACATAAAGTTGAACATCAGTTTAAGGGCTACCTGGAAGGGAAGCCTAATGGCTTGCATCACTCTCACGCATTTCTCCTCCAAACAAGCTAATATTTCTAAGTTTAAAAAAAAAAAAAAAAAAAGAGAAAGTCTGCAATACTATTTTTATCTATCTAAGCCTTCAGGACAAATACTTTACAGACCTTCTAGTCTTACAGAGTGCAATTTATAAAGATTAAAGATTAACATTTATAGAAAAATGCCTTTCCCTAATACTGTAGAGATGCCATAAAAAGTAATACTTTTCATTATAATACCACTTTATGGTACACGAGAGCTTTAGTCCCCCACAGGTCTTTTCCTTCTCAGTATCTGGAGGGGAAAGAACACAGATTGCAAAAACTAGATGCTTCTTTCTTTCTTTCTTTCTTTTTCCAGCTCAGCAAATATATATCATTACTTCAGTCCCTTCAAGGTGAGCTTTGTTGTGAAGAGAGATAAGGCCCAAAGCAGAGGCAAGGTTTGAACAAAATTAGTCATTGTATATGATTTTTTTATCCGTTTTGACAATGTAGAATTTTAATGAAGGAATGCTACAAGGATTCTGCTCTGAAACAAGCAGTTTAATTCTCTCTGTAATTCAGAAAGCAAGTTTAAGTAATGACTTTATAATTTTTAATTAGCATGGAAGAATCCTTTTTATGTTCTCTTTTTCTTTATTACTCCAGTATCTCCTATCAGAAATTTAATTTTCATTTTCAACTTAGGCAATAATATTTTTCATTATTTGGCAAATAATAAACATTAACAATGAACAAATTAAAGAGGGGCACATGCATGAAATGGCATCATCTAGAGAATATTTGTTTCAGTTTTCCATCCAAGCAACTTTTAAAATTTTGCAATGGTTGTAACAGGAGTATTTCAGCCTTTATTCTCTTAACATGACAGCTTTCCACTCGGTGCCAGTGACAACAGCCAGTACAGCCACCTCTAGACCCATCTACATATTCCCTGGTTTTCATGGTGCACTACCTGTGCGGATTCACGACCACTGCACCCACGCTGTCCCTCAATGAAAACAAAACAAAAAAAAAAAAGGGAATTCGGAGCATGCTGGGGACAGCAGGCTGGGCTGAGGAAGAGCGCAGAAGTGGCAGGATGGGTTTACAGCCGGGTCAGTGGGGTACGCACTTGCAAGAGCCTGTTCCCATTCTGGCTACAAGAGTTGTTGGATGTCCAGTACAATCTATCCTGATGCTGAAGGCAGTTGGAGTTGGGCAGATTTGCTTTCAAAAACTGGCTCAGATTTTCTCTGTTCTACATCTACCCTCTTTATAAATCCTGTGAACTCTGACAATTAGTTTGTACCCATTTGGGTGAAACTCCAGTAGACAATCTACAGTGAACATCTCTTATCTCTGTCCATGTAGAAGTTAGACAGAGTTTAGTACAATCAAAAAAAAAAAAAAAGAAACAAAAAAAATCTCAGGACTAATTATCTGCAACATGTATTCTTATTTTTATGTAATTTTGGCACTTGCCATCAAAATATCACACTCATAAAAAATAGATTTGTCTCCTATACAGATGATCTATTACCACCACAGCTCGTTTTATTTCCTCAGAACGAAATGAAAAGCTCCATTTGAAACTCACTTCGCAGCTGGTTATTCTGCATTTCATACAGAAAGCAACACCCGTAAAGGTGAAAATGAATAATGATACATTTGTGAAGAAGTCACAAAAATTCAAATGCAAGATTTATCCAGAGCTTTCATACTCCAATCCTCTTAGAGAGTTTATAAAATAATGCTCTGCACAGTGAGGAAAAAAAAAAAATCATTCCACCCACTATACGAAACCAAAGGAAATTCACCTTATAAAAGAAAAACAAATTAAACAGAAACCAGGAGGCCTAGCAGGCCTGTAATTCATTAGGAGCGCCCTGAGGTCCCTCGGGAACAGCCTCACACACTCCGCAGAGCTATGAAATGTGTAGTTAGAGGAAGCTGAGACTGGAATCAGCTGAAAATTTGCAAATCCAAAGAACGGTTCTCTTTAACACTTCGGTTGGCTTTGGTCGTTGTCTCCTCCCTCGTTCTGCACCCAGCAATTTGCCCTACTCCTGTCTCCTCACCGGACCAAGCCCCCTCTTGCTGCACAGTTTGTTTTTACCCCCAGGGCTGCCGCCCGCCAGCCCCCCCTCGCCTCCGCACCAGGCGCAGCCTCCTCCCGCACAGCCCAGCCTTGCCCACCGCCACACCGTCCCCGCGCAGGGAAACCCACCGCTATCTTTTATATCCTCAAAACCACGCTGACACCAGCACCTGAGCACCCTTGTAGAGCGAGGCCATGCCTCAATGCCATTCTGCTGGCGCCAAGGCGAGACGCGGCCATTAGGAGTCCTGCCCAGGCTGAGAACAGCGAGCCACGGAGGACAGCAGAAGGGCTCTCTGCTCCATCAGCCCTGCACTACGCGCCCAACCAACCCTGACCTGCGCTGGCACCCCCTGACACCAGGATCCAATTTTTCTGGACTCCTTCCCTGGCATTTCTGTGGTGCTTTGTGGTCCTACCAGACTACAGAGAATTAGCTCCAACATCTGCATCTCCCTAACACAGAAACTCAAAACACGCTACTCCGCATTACAATGAAAGAAAAAAAAAAGGCAGAGTGGACTTGGTCTTCTTTTCCCTCTGAATGGACTTCAAATCATTCACTGAAGGATGGCCAACATGGTCTTCAGTGATTTACTCCCTGCAAAAATGATCAGGATGTCAGAAGTGAGACAAGAGACCAGAGTAACGCTGAAAGGGTAACAGTGTCAAAAGCAAGTGCAAGCTGTTGTGTTTTATAAAAATTCTGTTCTTGGTAAATATTTTGCCCCATCTTTGCAGTTTTATAAAAAGGACTCAGGTGCTACGTTCAAGCTTTTTCTTCTTCAACAGAGCTTGACCACAGACTCAGAAGCGAAAAAACAAACACATCCTTGTCCAGCAGAGAAGCTGCTATGCGTGAAGTTTTATTGAGACAAAACCCATCAGAAAAGAAGTTGTGTGGAACACAGCGGACTTGGTCTGAAAACACCAGAGATAAACGTTTGAGCTGAGTTTACAGTCCAACAGCAATACAAACGGTGCTGAACATCTCCTGAAATACGCCTGGTCTAACTCAAGCTCGTCAGACTGAAAACTTGCATAAGGATTTGTATGCAGCATCCAAGATCACCCACGAGATGACAGGAGCGCTCACAGTTTGGGGTGGATTGCTAAAGCGGTAAGGCGAAGTTTAACAGGCAGGGATGGGAAAGCTTCTGGAGTCCGGACACACACAGCAGATCAGCTGCATATGAAAGACACGATCCCCTAGCAAAGGCTCATATTACTCCTTTATGTATGTACAATATGGAAAATACTAGTTGCATTTTAAATTTTTAATGCATCCCATGTTCACAGAATTTCTTGTTTTTGCTAAAAGGGAGCTTCTAGGCAATGTTGCTGCCTGGACACCTTGAAACACACAATCTCTTCTTTAACAACTGCAATGAATTGGATGATGTGTGTTAAGAAAGTCGGACTGCTTCTAGCAGCTGGGATACAACAGGTCAGGAGAATACAAGGAGACTAACTCCCACCCCCTGGAGTAACGTCTAAAACCACTGTTTGTGCCCCATGTTTTTCAAGCTGCCCTTCCGTTAAAGCATCCAGCTCAGACAAGAAGTACAGAACAGCACGTGATGCGGCTATAAAGGTGTTCTGGCATCTGAACTAGGTGATAAAAACACTAGGGGAAAACAAAGCTTTCAGGCACCTCACTCTCAGCCAAAAGGGAGTCATCCTCTGAAATGAAAGTAATTGATGGGGACAAACGTGGTCAGGTCAAGAGGAACGATCCATATTAACTGCTCCCATGTCTGAAATGTTGTGGAACACAATTCAAATGATGAGGACATGCAGAGATGTGCGGATTCTATTGAAAATATGTTCCTGCCAGGAAACAAAGCACAAACTAACCCATCCTCTGAACCTGCAGTGACTTGAGGGAAAACAAATAGATCTCAAACCAATCTTGTTCTAACTTCTTAAATTCCTGTTTTGTAATGGTAAAGGCTTAGTAACCATTAGGAAAAAAGTTCCTGGGATTTGTGTCTATCCTGAAAGATTTTCAGTCCCCAAAGCACAATCTGTACCAAGACAGGGTGAAGTCTAAAAAAGGGGCCCCATTCGAGCAGCAACGCACTTCTGTCTTCTGAGGAAGGTAATAAATGAGCTAAGGAGCATTTCACTACTTTATAAGAACTGACATTTCACACATAACGCCTGATTAATTTGTCCCTGAATCAGATAAAGACTTCTGGTCAGAAATGGGTCAGGTTGACCGGAATTAGTAGTTAGGAAGAGAAACAGGGATAGGAGGGATGAGTGGAAAACTGCAGCATCATTGGGTATCAGTGCCATACACTGCGTACTCCTCCAGAGAATAACAAACTACTTGACAGTTACAAGACCACAATTTTCTACCTAACCTACAAAAAAAAAATTTCCTTTTTGCCTAAAGAAATATTAATTTTTCAACATCCCAGTTAAAGAAAAAAAAAGCAAAAAGGGAAAAAAACCAGCTGTCAGTCACAAAACCCACAGCAGTCTTTACCACTACACCTCGGAAGACATCCTCCCAACAATGCACACAGGTAACAGATCCCTTTGTAACGCCACACTGACATTCTGCAATAGCTACTCCAACTGATCCCCCAGGGATAAATGCTACAAAAACGAGCCAAATTATAATGGGACTCTGTATAGCAGGGCAACATAACATACAATTACTGTAACCTTGCCCTGAGGCATTTCACAGGGAGATGAAAAAAAACAGCCTGCGTTTAAGTATTTAACAGTTTTTCTTAGGCGGAGAAAAAGAAGAGGCTCATTTTCCTGGTCCTTCCAAAGCCAGCAGCGTTGGGCTGCATTAATCAGATGGAGGGAGACTGAATGACGGATCCCCTTCGTGAAGGGCAGGTTTGCTGGGCAGTCGTTAGACATCGCACAGGACGAGGCCAGCGAGCGGCACGGCAGCGACGCACGGCGAGGGAAGAGCAAGGACGAGCCGTGCCATTCATTAGCTCGCTCACCACACGCTGGTTTCTCTCTCGTACGAGTGGAAAGATGTACAGTGCAGTATTGCGGCAGCTCATTAGTAAATGAGAGAGGCAGATAAAGAGCGGAGAGAAAGCAGTCGCTCCCTTAGGCCAGCCAGCGACCAGGCTCCGTTTTGGAGTAACTTCGCGCAGTCTGGCAGCTGCAGAAATTGGTTCCCTAAAGAGCGTTGTGAGGACCTTGAATTATCCCTGACACCATCCCCATGATGTCTGCCCCTTAATCACAGCCATGCTTTGCAACACATCCAGAAACGCCCCATGCCTGAGGCGTGACAAAACGGATGGCACTCAGCTATTTATGTCAGCTGGCGGAGACTCGACAGCCCGTTTCCCAACGTTAAGGGAAACCGCCGTCGCCCAGGTGGCTGGGAAGACCAGGCAGAGCTTCCAGAACTGGGTCTGGAAAGAATTAGTCTCTGCTACGATAGAAAATCTTGTAGGACATAAGTATTGACACAGATGAATCTCTTAATAAAAATCTAGTTTAGTTGTTTCTCCTAAAAGAGCTGTGAACGCCTGTTCCTACCCAAACACGGAATGCTCAGTTATAAAGCTCAGCTGGCTAATTCTCCATCGGTACTTACTTC
Organism: Calonectris borealis; assembly: GCF_964195595.1. NCBI lineage: Eukaryota > Metazoa > Chordata > Aves > Procellariiformes > Procellariidae > Calonectris > Calonectris borealis. Next base: position 13,684,483 of record NC_134328.1, on the reverse strand, counting down.
AGTCTTGTTCAATAATATCCCCGACATCACCTTCACAGTTGAGCAACCAACCATGAGAATGGCGTTACTCTTAGGCACTGCTTAAGCAAAACACAGTGTTTATCTTTTTTTTTTTAATTGGTAAAGAGGAACTTATCTCTATGGATAAAGATCACCCTGTCTAGACAGCCGCCATAAAGTCTCTGCTATATACCACTTCGCTTCATTACACGCACAGATGCATAAAAGCCCGTTTTTGAGAATATTAGACAGATACAATACTACAATACTTTGTTCGTGTCTGTCGGAGATTAATGCCAAGCGAGGCTCTGGAGCACATGGCCAAAGCCATGCCGCTTTGTGTTCAGAGCGGTAAGTGCCTGGGTTGGCTGGGATTACAACCACCTCATCTAGTTTTACTAGTGCCTCACTGGGACCTTTTGAACCTTGGTTCCTGGAGCACAAACGCTTTTAATATGAGGCATATACAGAGGAATATATTCAGGGTTCCTCCCAGTCCAACCAGTATCATATAGAAACATGGCATCAAGAATAGCAAGGCATGCCACTAAATGCTGACATTGACGGTCAAGCCATCATCAGCTGTCAAGTAAAAATGCTTTGGAAGGATATGCCAATTCATTTGGAAACCACGCCACTATTCAGGGAAGTCAGAAGTGTATTTGCTGACCACGGTGCATAAACTCACATGCAGACATTTGTGATGGTTATCGATGCTGCAATTCAAAAGTGGACCCAAGAAGTGCACACTGTGCATGTCAGTCAAACCAAACAGCAAGAAGGGAAAAAAGAAAATTAAAAGTGCAAAAATCATTAAACCTAAAATCTCAAACAACCTCTGATCCTTAGAATTAAACTGATTGCCCTGTTTTTAAGGAGGAGGAGGAGAACCAAATTTTAAAATTGTGTTGCTGAGACACACATCCCCTGAGTCCACAGGTGCTCACTTCACTGCTAAAGAATAAAACTCTTGCCAAAGTTATCACATTAAAAATGAATCTTGCCAGTTTATCCTCTACAATTGAGCTGCTCTTTGGGAGACAGTTATAACTGCAAAGAACCCGTCTGTGAAAAAACATTTGCAAACATGGTAGTATTAGCATAGATATCTGCTATTATTTCTCAAAAACAGGACCTTCTACTGCAGAGATTGCTCCCACATAGAAGTTAAAAAAAAAACCAAACCAAAAAACTTTTCTCCTTAAAGATGTGAAGATGAAGAATCCAAATCTCTGTGATACCTCGTAATGCAGCACTACCCTCCTCAAGAGCTATTTTATGTAGAAACAGGCTTCGATGCAAGAGGAATTAAAAGGACAATATTAACCAGAAAAATTAGATACTATTTCATCTCATTGTCTCAAATGGTGCCATTAGCGGCACTTAAAGTAATGATAATTCAAGATTATTTTAATTATGTTTCATGCTATTTCAGGATGCACTGATGAAGGACAGGGATAAAGGAGAAGTTCATCGCGGTGGGCACCGTCAGTACTGCCCAACACCCCACACCTGAGCTGCAGACCTGAACTTCTCGCACTCTGTTATTAATTCCCTGTTGACACCTCTAACTCAAGGGCTGTCAACTCTTAGCATCTTGGCCAAATTCCAACAGCATAATTAGATTGTGCCTAAAGTGCTTATTTATTTCTGGAGTTTTAATTAGATAAACATATATATTTTCTTTTTTGGATAGTCATGAATGTTGCTGAGCACTTTTCAGTACCTTCAGACAGTTTACTCTGCAGTTGACTCATGCTGCTCTGGGTCAAACCAATTCTATCATGTTCTCGTTCTACGTTGGCTAGCTGTCCACAGATTTCTACCAACAGAAACAGTACAACTAAAAAGAACAAAGGATTTAATCCTCCTTCAAAATTAGATCATAAAGCAGTTACAAATCAAATTTTCCCCCTTGATGTTTATTAATAATTTTGAAACTGCTCTATCCTCAAACCTAGCAGCAAATTAATTCTTAGCATACCACTTGCAAATTTCCCACGAAATCCCATTATAACGTAGCTTTCAGTTTAATAAAATAGACTGTCATACAGCAAATAATTTTTTTCAGATTTAACTATTATGCTTTAGAACAATGTTTGTTTTACCTCCAACCATCAGCTAAAATGCTATTATTAATCATTTACGTTTCCATATGGACACAAAGCCTGAAGAGGTGGCTTTAGACACACACAAGAGTATTCACACCTTTCTTCTGGGTGTGAAGTTTAGAGGCATAGACAGGAACCCAAGCTTCCACTTAACTACTGCAGTCTCCGAACGATGAGTCAGAGTCCTCTGGAAACTTTATGGACTATCTAAAGAACTTAGGTTCCCAACAGACTCCTAAATTAGATGCCTGTTTTGAGATGGTGTCAGTATCTCATCTTCTCTATTAGATTAATTGGAAAATGTGTCTAAAGCTGCTAGATCTCTTGGGGGGGGGGGGGAACCTCATTCTCTACTATTAAATTCTACAGGTTCACATTCTTTAATGTAATCAGACAACTAAAACACTAGTTTCTGCATAAATATTTTCATAACTTTGACAATTACTTTAAAATAGGAAATAAAATGCTCAACTTAACTGCAGGCTTATTTTCCTATTCATAACACATTCTTTCATTAAATATCTTAGGAAATCAAAAACTGATCCTTTGTGCAGTCACAGTTTCATACTCACAATTAAACAGCAGATTTTGATGTACAGTAAGCACATCAGACAGGCAATTAATTGCCTTTATAGGACAGAGTACTCTGTTATAAATGTCTGTACCAAGAAAACTGAAGATACCGTTTCTACTGAGCATTACTAAACCTATTAGAAATACAACAGAGCAGAGCATTTTTCAGTGTCCCCCTCTACCCCCAAATATCCTGCTGAGAATATATTTAGCCTGCAACAGATAAAACCCATAAATGTTGAATCATCATCACATTCTGGATGATCTTCTTTTAACCTAATCAGCCTAAACTAGGAACAGTGCTGCTGAAAAGTGTGTGATAATGTAGTAGAGGCATCATCATGCGCATCAGGTCCAGCAGATAAAAGGGCTCTGAGGCACATCATTCCACAGGAAATGAAGCGTCAGTGATGAACATCGGTTTCTCATTTTAAATATTAAAACAGGCCATGGGACTTTGCCCTTTCTAACTGGGACTGAAGAGACAATTTGAAAGGTTAATTAAATGACTGACACGTAAGGGGGGCATTGCGCAGTACCTGTGGAGTAAGGTCTGCCCATGGAAAGACGTGGCCTTAAGTCTGCGGGCAGCATGGAGAGCAGGACCAAAGACCACATCAACATAAGGACATTCAAGAAAGTTGAGGCAAAACAACTAATGGTGTGCAGTCAACGCATAGAAGTCGCACTACATTAAACCCCAGTATGAGCGCTCCCATGAGAGAGCACAGTCACCATCCCGGGTTTTAGCTTTAAAGCTGTTTTTCTCCTGAATGTCAACATTAAAGAACCATTTAATGTGCTTTAACTTGTGCTTCATGCCCACCACAGAAAAACTTTCTGGAACTTCTTAAAGCAAAGAAGGCCGGTGGCTTTACAGCATACATCTCACAACGGTTGTTTTTGTTTACTACACATCTGAGCTTCTCCTTACAGAAGGTTATTTGGTTGTAAAGGTGTTGCTTGGCATACAGCAGATGTGATGGAAAGTAATTTGGCCCCACCAATTCTGCTGAGAGCTCTCTGCTGCCCAGTCTTCAAAAGCATTAGTTTAAGAAATTAAATAAAACGTAGCAGGACTTTTGTGTTTTACCTGACTTGGATACAAGAGTGGTGGACAGCAGGATATCTGAAGTCACGAACTCTGACCAGGCTTCTTCATATCTGCACCTTTGTCCCCATAAAATTCAAAAGGAACCTTTCCACTGACTCCAAAGCTACCAGCGTGTCACCCGTGCAGCACTTGACTCTGAACATCCCCCTTCGGCAGTATGAGAAAAGGCGCGTGCACCGCAGGTCACCCATTTCCATTACGATTTATAAAAGTGTAAGTGAATTAAAAATAATGAGGCATTTTTGATATTCAGAACTTAAATTTTACATAGAATTTCTGTGCATGCATATACGAAATCTTCCTTTAATGTATCTCCATATATATTATTGACTGATGTATAAACGCCCACATGAACTTTTGTTAAAATTTCTGCCTCACACACTTTTATATCACTTATTAAAACAACTTTCAAATTGTGTAAGATTCAATCTAACATCTCCAAGAAGCTTCCCCCGGCTTTTCTCTATTTTTTTTCCCCTTTTTTTAAAGCAAGCTGGTCATGAAACTGAAATCCACATGGAAAAGTCCCAATATTTTCATCCTAGTCATTCAGTAGGGAAAAAGAAACCCATACATTTATTGCAAGCTTGGATTCCTACTACAACCTCTTGAAGTGCTCAATAATTCCGTAAAAGCTTTGCAGGTGAGAAATATAATCTGCCATACAGCTACTAAGACCTTCTTCTATTGTAACACAGGCCACAGGAGAAGTTCTTTGAAACAGTAAACAAAAAATGCTCAAGGCATTAAAAAATAATATTTTGAAAAAGAAAAAAAAAAAAGAGAATTAAATGTTGGAAACAATCATAATTATGTTTTAAAGAGAGGTTTTGACTGCTTAACCTAAGTCACCTAGGGCATAATGATTACCAAATTCATAACTCTTCCCCATGAGAGAGTAAATGGAAAAGTCTTAATAATCTAAAAAATATTGCAGTATCTTTCTCTGTTTGGAGTGAATCAATGGTATTTATAGCCCCGGAGGTATTGAATTTCTTTTGTATCAAAGAACACCAATAATAATGTACAATTCCATTATGGAAGTGCATCTCAAGAAAGTGAGCACTGTCTAAGACTACAAAAAAGGAGAAAGTCAAAACTCAGTACCTGTGATCCCAAGAAAACACGCCAATCTTCTCCCACCAGATGGAACGATCAAATAATCTCAGGTGTTTGTAGCTCACCATATAAAAATGGGATGAAAAATGGAGACTAGTAATTATCCAGACGTTTTATGTAGTTTGACAGAAAAACTTTACAGCCTAGCTCCAGCAAAAAAATCTTCTGAGCAAATTAGACTTGCTTAAAGAAAATTATATATATAAAAGAAATGAATAGAAGACAGCAGAGAGTTTGCACTGATTCTGAAATCCAAAGTAATTCGGAGAGACAAGCATTCTCTAGAAGCAGAATGAGAAGGTATGACCGGCAGAGAAAGAGGAAAGTGTCTGGCCTAATAACTCCATAGACCTTCAGTAAAACAATTTTTTGCCTGCAAGAAGAGTAGTTCATTCTCTGGTTGCTCCCTGGCTTTTTTTCTCTCACCTATGAAAAGTGTCCTCAGGCATCATCCAGCAGTTACAGAGGGGACCTATGGGAGTCATTAAAGTAATTAGAACTGCTTGAATGTCAGCAGCAGATGATGCCATGGAGGACAACACATCCCTACCCTACTGTTAATATGAGATGTTAATTTTGTGAAATCTTCGCTTTTGTGTTCTGCTTTCTACATTAACTATATAAAGCAGAGCCCAAGAGAAAAGACCTACAAAGACCTCAGCAAGTAGGATATCAAAACGGGCTTGGTTACCATGACATTGGCATCCAAGCCTTTGTAACTTTAAACTACTTAGCACCTTCCTTTGTGGGACTTTTAAATTCTTAGTAAAGCAGTCAAATGACTTAAATAATGGGCATTTTTCCCCGACTGATTTAAACACATGAAAAGTTAGACCTAGCTCGCTCCTTTTGAAGAATCAGCATCTACCTTGGTTCCTGTTTTCCAGGATGAAAATACCGCCTTAGCTGAAGGCTCTCACAGGCACGATGCAGATTCCAGATGGTGCTAGAATCAAGCTCAGCACCTGAGCCTGACACCAGCCCGGACTGGGAGCACCCCTCCATCCTGGGGCAGCACACGCCACGGAGTCCACCACGGCTGCTACTGAGCTTGGAGACAACCAAGACATGAGTTATCTCAAGAGCATTAATAAAGAGGAAATTCCATATTTAGATGAACAACAAGTATTTGGGCACAGCTAAACAAAAGGTGCTGCTTGTATTGCCAATAATTTACACACAAAAAAAAAAAGTCCTGTGCACTCTAGATACCCAAGGAGTTCTTGCTCCAAATTTTCTGGGTCAAAGGGTAAAGCAAGCATATGAAAGGGAAATGGACATAAAAAAATCAGTACTTCATGAGCTATAAGTAGTATTGCTGGCCTTCCAGAATAATAACTGATTATTGTGAAATTGTGAGAAGTCATTACCCTGTAAAGGAAAAAAGATCCTGGATATCAGAAAGGGCTAACACTTAAATCTATATGCAATATGAATTCATTTTGTTTGTCTTTATACTTTGCTATTCTTAGACAGATAACGGCTTCATGAGACCTGATTTATTGTCCATATGTATCAAAATAGGAATGTGCTCTTACATTTCAAGGCATTAAATGAGATTTACTCCACAGTAACTTCATTCTGACTTACCGAAGCAGGATTTTCCATGCCCGGCACTTCTGCCACAATAGAAAATCTTCTCCAAGAAATGCAGAGCTTAGTGAAAAAGTTACTATTACTAGTGTCTTGATACTTAATATTGACAGCCCAGGCCATCAAATGTAACTAGTCTGTGACTAGAACTGTCTGGAGGAAATAACGGATTAAGGAAGTAGAACCGGCAAAATACAGCTGACAAGATGCAAGCGCCATCCTCGGTACTCCTGAGGATTCTCAGGATCCTGAGCTCCACCATCATGGTCCCTGCGCATGGGCAGGAGGTGATGGGCACAAACTGAAATACAGGAAATTCCACTTAAACATAAGCAAAAACTTTTTTTCCTTTTTTTTTTTTTCTTCTTTTTTTTTCCCCTGCTGTGAGAGTGATCAAACACTGGAAGAGGTCACCCAGAGAGACTGTGCAGTCTGCCCCCTTGGATATATTCAAAACCCAACTGGACACATTCCTGAGAAACCTCGTCCAGGTGACCCTGCTCGAGCACAGGGGTTGGACTACATGATCTCCACAGGTGACTTCCAGCCTCAACTACTCCACGGTTCTGTGACCTCCAACACGTCTGCTGTTCAGGTATATGAGTATTACTAGCACAATATTTAATGACTATATCCTTAGCTATGTATAGATTTTGTATCTAATTTAAGAGAATGATAAAACATCCTACATTTTAATAGGTCATCACAGTGACAGTCTGGTCAATACAATCCCTGATTCATTACTCATATTGCATTCTTCTCTTCTCACGAAATAAATCATGGCAAAATAATATGGAAGTGTTTTATACCTTTTTAACTGGTGTATTAAAAAAAAAGTTATTTCACAATATTTCTGTGAAAGAAAGAATATATTTCCTATATTACAAAAATCAGGGAAACTCAGAGACAGCTTATAAAGTGATTTTCCCAGGGCTATATATAGCTAGGATTAACTGACATCACATTCATGAAAAAACCTAAAATGGCAACAATAGGAAATCCTCTACACAGCACACATTCATGAAGAACCTTACTAACTTTGGCCACTCTTCCAACAAGTTACTGACAGCTGAAAGGAAAATTCAGATTCCTATTTTTCAACGTATCTACAGACCGGACGCTTTGCGTGTCAGGTGCTGTTCAGTACCTATTCACTACTTGTTTCACTGTTCCATAAAGTTCTGCAATATTAAATTACATGCCAATGGCTGCAAAATTATGCAGTTAGAAGTAGAAACCAGCTGTGTCCATCACTTCAAATACGCACGGTCTTGAAGAGATGTTGCTCCATACAAGCAGCATTTTTGTTCCAATTTCCACCTCTTCTAGAGTACTCGGGGATGGACCAGTACCTACTGCAAGACGCTCGCAACGACAGCTGAACATCTTGATCCCGTGCCGCTTACGATCAAAGCTTCCTTTTCTCCACATCCCAACTCTGACAGCTGCGTGTCTTGCCTACTACAACAGGATCCACCATGTTTGACTTTATCCAACTATTTCCTTACCGATATTATTTTAAAGTGTTTATATAATAATGAATGGACTGTCCAATATGTGCTTAATAACGGCTCTCACAGCCTCTGACAGTGGGGTTATCACATCCGTTTGATAAGATTCATGGGAATCTGTAACGTTCCCCTGAACTGTCACCAAAGAACGGCTTGCAAGGGAATGAGGTCTTCCCGAGAAGCATGTTATAAAGGCAGCCTTTATGATATACATTAATGGAGGTCAGAGGCACAGCTACTGTTCTCATTTATGAAGGGAAAACACTAGATCATAATGATGGCAGGAGAATGGTGAAAATAATAAAGTCATTCCCCTGGTTCAGGCAAGATTAGCACATTTTGCCCAGTTAAGTCCTTTTCACTATAAAAGTACTGCCTAAAGGTGCCTTTAAGTATAGATTTGCAGACAGTGTAGAACTAGACGCATGTATCACATCAATTGCAGCAGGTGACTTTTTGCCTAAAAAGTTACTAGGAATAGATACCCCATTCAGAGCAGAAAATCAATTTAATGCTCATGGCACTTCTTGATTGAGAAGACATGGCTCTTCAAATTAGAGCAAACAAACAACTCCAAAAGTAGACCAAAGCCTAAATAACAGTAAGTTTTAATTCCTGGCTTACATTAGGAAATTTTACATGGTACTCAAGTGCGCAGTGACAGTTCAAGTTTCTTTTTGAGCTTGTAGATACAAGCACTGACCCGTGCCTTTGAGGTCGTGTTAACCACTGTTAAGTGCATACTTGTTACTCATAGAATTCTTTTCTAAATTACTTTAAGATAAAAGCAGCAAAGAAATAGCCACGTAGAATCAAATATAATTGCTTTCTATTAAATGACTGTCAGTTCCACCAGATCTGCACCAATCTTGGATCAAAGGCAGTCACACTTTGACACTTTTCCTTTAATAGCAGCATTCATGCCTGGGCAGTGCTGGAAATCTTTAGCTTTGTTCCGATACTATCTCAGTCCTTGAATGAGTACGGCATATTATACTTAGTGTCTCTGGCTTCATACCTCCATTCAGTTTTCAATTAATACTTCGGTTGGCAGAGAGGTACAAGTATCTCAGGGAAGAACAGCTACTCCCTTACGATACATGGTAAACCCAAACTTGTTGCCATTAAACTTTGGGAAGAAAGAATCCAGACACGCACAATATTTACAAAGCCTCTTGTAAAAATTCACCGCTCAATTAAATGGCCACAGGCCTATTCCCAATCCTACCCTAGCTCAGAAATCCCATTTGAAATCGGTCAGAATAGCCATTAGAAGAATCAGGTCTTAAATTCAGAGCAAGTCAACCAGCTCTTGCAGCAGCTTAAAGTTGCATTATACTGTAAGGTTTAAGCGTTATGGTGGAAGTAAGCAGCCCAAAACCATTGCCTTAACCTAAAGCAGTGCAGGTAACAATGAGGAGCTGAAAACTCTTCTTGAAGAAAAAGAATTATTGTCCTAATTTAGAAGGGTCCTTAAACGAGCAGAGGTACCTGCCAGTACTCTGATCTCAGTTGTATCAGATAAGTGGATAGGAGAGTGTTCCATACATATACATTATTAACTTTTATCTAAAGGTATAAAATTTGGAGGCTAGTATGCTGGGTTTTCCCATTTAAACAAGACAGAAAAAAGCCTGTCCCCTGAATATTCTTCTTGAGCATTCACTTCCGTGCCCCACAAGAGAACGCCCACTCTGCTCCCTCAGCAAACCCCTGCCAACGTTCAGTGTCTATGATCAAAGTTTCTCTTGGCTTTCAGTGGGGATTTGGAAGCACAACCTTTAGATGTAAAGGAGTGTTAAAGAAAAAAACCAAAACACTGAATCCAAACCCCTTGTGTTTTGAAGACCTACAGTAACTCCAAAGACTTGCCTAATACATGCACCAAATTCTACATCTCCAGGCTTTAGCTTATTAAATAGGGAAAATGTAAAAATGCATGACCTGGATGAAAGTATCACTTTTTTCTGCTGTGTTCCCAAGTTTTTGAAGTTGGGGACTTTGTTCTTAGCAAAACTACTTTGGGAACAACCTCGTCCCCACTGGATGAAAATTTACGTCATGAAACTACCCGACCTAGTTTGGTTCCACTGTCCAGTTCTGCTCTAAAGAGATTCCTGATTAAACTCAAAGTTACTCCTTACTTCTTTTGATGGTTGAGGCATTCAAATTAGCTATTAGATCCTCAGCGAAGTTGGTATGAACATCTTGCAGCTCTTGTGCTAACTCAGACTAGTAGATGTATCAAGGACTGTAGTTTCCAGCATTATACAAACCAACCAACCTTTGACAGCGTTATGCACTAGAGAGAACTAAATATAACAAACAATACTTTTAAAATGCTCTAATTCATACTGACAGTGGTTTCTCAGAGGTAATTACGAACTGATATGCACTGAATCACAGAATGTTATTATGTTGTTCCGTGTTGCTCTATAAGGTTCAAATTTGACTCCCTCAGGTCTGTACCTAAACCCTGGCACTTGCTTCTCCTAGGTTAGGTAACTCTTCAGCAGGTAAAGCTGGCAAAGAAGCACACAGGGCACACGGAGCTTCAAAAAATAAATCGACTCTATGTCTTACAGAATTGTTCACTTCTACACTGAACATATGTATATATTTATATGTATTCAAAACATTATGCATTTTGGGGTTAACAAAGTACGCGTACCTTTAGCCTTTCAGAAACTGGAAAGATGGATAGAGAAGATGTGTGTTTAACACATACTATCCCCAATTTCTGAGTTTGTATACAAAGGCTATATTTGTATATATGTTTGTATACAAAGATGCCCAGGCAAGACAGCATTCATGGGATTCTCTACACAGGAAAGCTACACCTGGCAACGCCAGATAAAATGTCTCATTAGCACTGGTATAAGAACACTGTATTAATAAAAGATGTGCAACCTACTTAATATCCAAAAGATGAAAAATATCAACCTTTAAAGTTTTCTCTTTCTAAAAATCTGAAAACACATTTTTAGAAAATAATTTAAATACATTAAGGCTGCTCAAGCATGTTCAAAAACCAGGCTAACAACTCCCAAAGATGAGAAGGTACAAATTTGGTATAACTGATCGCATACCTCCTACAGAAGTTACATATGCATGCAGAAGGCAGACTGGAGCCTGATGAACCAAGGGGGTATTTGAGCCAAGAGTTCACTAAAACAACTTAAAGTGTATATGCTCACAGATTTCACCAGTAATGTCAGCACACAATCCAGAGCAGATTTGCCAAAAAGAGATTACCTGATTTCCTCCCTTCAACAAATAAATTGGCTAAATCACAGTGATACTTTAGTGTCTTACCGAAGGTCTATTAACCATGTCACTGTTCTTTAACAAAAAAAGGTTTTCATCACACTTCACCTGTGAGTGAAAAATCAAAAGCACTATATGCATGAATTCAATATTGAATTGCAGAAAGCTGGTTTGAATTTTAACATTTGATCCAGACTATCTCCTGCATGCACGGAGCTACACATAGCACTAACTACTATCAATTATATGGACACAGTTTATCACTTGGAGAAATACCCAGTGCGTAAATGGCACTTTTGGGTGTGTCTGTTTTTCAAATCAGCCTTTTCATTTTAATTGTCAAAGGGACTATCTTGTTGTAGCAGTCTGTTCTGTTCGTTTCCTTGGTTCTTATCAGCTATGAAGTCAAATTCCAATAATCAAGTCTATTCAGCTTCCTGGCCCCTCCTCATCCAGCCCCCCAAAAAAGGAGGAGGAAAAAAAAAGCTTCCAGCTGACCAGCCAGGAGTATCTAATCTAACAGGAAAAGGTGAATCCTGTATGACATTCATGTTTTGGTCCGGTTGATGGGAAGCCTGAGGGTGCCAGAAAGGCAGACCAAAATCCTTAACAAACCTTATAAAGTGAAAAAAGCAACATCTGCCCATGGAAAGATAGGAAAAGCAGGGGCTAATACAGACTGACACATCGTAACTAGTGTTTATGTATATTGCCAAAACCATTGCCCTCTGAAATTTCTAAGTAAATTTCAGATTTTGTCTCTTAATCACTTCAGCATTCTGCTCTTGTCCAAATGTCTTGTCAAAAGGCATTACCATGACTTAAAAACTTTAAGTTCAGAGGAACACTAGAGAAACTTAAACATCATCTATGAAACATGGCACTTGTCGCCTTAATTTCAAAATAGATTCCACTTTCATGATAGGAGGCACTCTGTTCTGTGCCCTCAAAATTTACACCACCTTCCAGGGCCGGAATAAGAAAGCATGTTGAATAATTCCTCCCTTATCACTTACTACTGAAGTGTAAAGTAAATCTGCTGCTGTTCAATAAAATTCCTCCTTGAAATCGCAAGTCTCTCAGTTACTCTTTCTGTCTCGGTGGCATTGAGTATTCCAGGTCACCGCACAGGTTAAGTGAACAACCTCACAAAAGCAGAAATAACACAAACTGAGATTGTTCCAATTTCCCCACAGTAGCACTTTAAAAAAGAAAATAATCAGATCTACGATCTCCTTCCAGATCCGCACCCCCTGCCTTTTATTTATTTAAGATTTTGGTACTTATGGCCTCCTTAATATGACTGCCTCTCCCTCGAGCGTTCATTTCATAGTCAACTGTTCTCATCCGCAGCATCCCCACTCTCTCCGAGCGTTCCTGTCGGAACGTGCCTTCTCTCGGAGCCAGTCTGATCTCATCAGTTTTTGGTTAAAGCTCTCTCTGATAATGGATTTGCCGAGTTCTGACACTCAATATGGTTTTGGGGTTTTTTCCCCCCACATTTTTTTTCCCTCTGTACTCTACGTAGTTCATTAACCCTGCATAACTGCCAATTAAGAGATTTTCTCCTCGAGAAGGAACATTCTCTCTATGAAACCCACTTAATTACACAAAAATGCATAGCTTAAATATAACAACCTCCTCTCCTGTTAATTCAGCTGTGGTGAATTTTACATGCTCTATTTTATCCCCTGGTTACAACATAAAGGAATGCTGGAAAAGTCTTCTTTTTCTTTTTTTTTCTTTTTAATTATTTAGAAGTTCCTGCAAGTTGGGTAAATCCTGATGGTTTCACTCCTTTGGGGATTATTGCCACAGAGATCAGAAAGCACAACTTTGGGAACTGCCACAGGTCCCATGACTGTACTAGCTGAATGCTTACAAATACTTCACATTTTTCTCCTAGACACGTTCTTGTAGAAAGAGAAGTTATCTTCCAATTTACAGGACGATCGTGAGACGAGGCTATTTGTCCAGGCTGACACAGGACACATGTGAATAGGTACCGGACCTAAACCTAGCTCATCCCCTTACAAGAGGCAAACCCTTTGGTACCCTGTCCCCAAACTCCCGAAGAGACAGTCCTGTCGTCCCAAAGAGACTTTCCCTGTCGATCAGCAGATCTTCAAGGGACCAAGCAGGAAAGAGGCAGAAAAAAAGAGATTCACTTATCAAAAAGGGTGCAAAAATATTACTATGTTTTAGATAACTTCGCCTATTTGGTGTAATTTGACCAGATGTAATGGCAGAAAGGTGGTGTTTTTTTTTTTTAACAAAGCAAAGCTAGTTTGGTCCTAAGAGCATGCTCCCAATACTAAAAAAGCCACCAACTTTTCAGGTTTGCTTTCTGAGTCTGATTCTCAGCTGGTATAAATTGATAATGTTGCTCTGATGCAGTTCTTTTTCTGTCTGCTTCACTATAGAGTGTTCTCGGCATAAGGCATGGCGATGATGGGCTTTTCTACGTGAAGAGTGAGCATCCGATTGATAACGTAAGATAAGCAGAGTAATTAAAACTCATATTTAGAGCTATGAACTCCAGAAAGAAATGTACGCAGATCAACAGTTATCAAAATACAGCCTCTAATGAAAAAAAGATGATACAATTTGAATGCATTTATTCATAGGCAGCAGTGTTCATTACTGTACCCTTTCACTATACAAGGGATAGACAACAGAAACCATACAGCAGTTTAATAAACAGTATTAGACGCAATAACCTTCCTGCTAGGTAATACATGGAAAATACATGTCCCGCTATTGCACTGGCTGCTCATTTCCATAATTTTCCAGCTTTCAGTATCCATCCACCGTGAACAGTTTCTTATGCAATGACTCTTCCTCACTGCTGCTACGTCTGCCAGCAGGTGAAGAAAATTCAAAGTGCTGCTTGGTCAGCACGACCTCACGCGGAGACGAAGCAAATGAGCAGAACATACCTGCCCAGTGGGTTCCCTGTCAGAGAGAGCCCTAAAGTAGCTCCTGAACTCAAGTTTCCTACAGAGCAATGCAACACACAAATCACCAGGTGGCTCTATTATGTAGCAGTCATTACCAAAGAAATCCCAGCCTTACACAAGCCCCGGCTTTCATGTAGTGTAACGCTATGTGATTATTTGAATAAAAATGCCCCGTTTCCCATGGAGACAGCTCCCCGTGGCTTACACCTTGCTGGGGACAAAAGAAACGATCTGGAGATGCTGTTAACCTCTGGAAAGATGCGAGAAAAGCTCAGCTGAAGACAGAAAAGTGAATGGTAGCAATGACTAATTGTTTAGTGCAAAATTCATCACGGTTACCAGCATATAAACTCTGTCTTCAGGAAATTTATTTAGGGCATTTTCCTCTTCAGAGCCTGCAGTGGGATAACTGAGATGAGAAGTGACCCTGTACACAATTTGAAGGAGGACATCCTGCATTATAACAAAACAATTAGTCATACATCTTCCCAGTCATTTCATTGGCAATTGAAGCAATTTGTTTCATATTTTGGTAATCAGATTTTAGCTCAATACAGGTGCATAAAGACAACAATTCTCACTGTATATTACAAGTTTAACTACCCTAAGCTTGGAGTTTCTACAAAATTACAGATGCACATAAAAAGTCTTACATCCCAATTAAAAAGGAACATATTTTCAAGTCCATTATCTCTCTCCTGCAGACCCAGTCACTAAAATTTGCAGCAAAAGCAATTGGATTTACAGCCCCAGACTACTTGGGGGATGCGTAGGAAAGTACAAATGCAAGCATCAAATGACTTCAAAACTGGCACCAGTACTAACTTTTTATACTGTTATTTTACCTGTTCAAGTTAACGCGATCGCTGTCAGTGCATAAAGCTGAACATCTACCTAAGTCCTTACTCGGTCAGGACTTTGTCAACAGTTGTGAGAGTAGCTGCCATAATCAATGTGAAGAAATTTTGAAAGAAGAAGATTATGCACAGCAAAATACTTTTTTCAGGCTGTAAAAGACCAACTTTATCCATAAGAAAAAACCACCCCTGTGTATTTGCAGCTGTACTACACACAAGTCACTTGGCACACATTAATAAGGTAAGCCAATTTTCCAACAATCAGCAGGCACGCTGATATAATGCAGAAGCCACTCTAACTATAAAGGAAACCTCCAAGGGCCAGAGATTAAATTCTATTTGCCTTAGGTCAAAAGATCTACCTTAGTCCCTAGCGAGCGCTCGTGTACATCACAAAGCCATTGCACAATTCAGCAAAATTGGCAGCCAGAGAAGTCTTCAACACTAGAATACCAGAGGGATTATAATTCAGAAGTGAGATGCTTTAGCTCAGCTACCTTAAGGAAGCCTCTTCCTCATTTGCATCTGCCTGTAGCCAGATTGTATGAACCTGATGCATTAACACTGGCATCCAGGAATTGCACCAATACGTAATAAGAAAACACCAAAATATGAATCTATCATTCCACCCTCTTTTACATCAAAGAGTCCTTATCAGAGCAAAACATGAGATGTATTTCACTGGAAGGTTAGGTATCTGAGTGAGCTTCTTGGATTACCACCCAAGTCAGAATCTTGCCCTAGATTTAAAAGATATAAATCACTAATATTCTCTCATATTAAAGTGACATTTTAATTGCATTGCATATTTTAATATACTCAATTTTGGTTTTAGCTAAGTTGACTGTATTTCTTGATTTCTTTGTGGTATTTAGTAGTTTATGATAAATTGGCATGGTTAATTCTCAAAGTTTCATTTGCATATCTTCATCTCCTTGCTTAATATGGACTCAGAATTTGATATACAGATATACAGACGTTTGCAGATATACAGACATTTCCACATATAGAAGACAGACGTAGAACATCCAACATAGATGTCAATGTAATAACACAGGAACTAGCATCACAGCAGCAAAACAAAAACAAAACAACTGTCAGAAGAAAATCACCGTATTAAAATTTGCACCAGCACTGCCCAGACAAGATCCAACACTTGCAGGTTTATGGGTATTAGACAATTCAGAACATGCATTATGACAGAAGTCTTCATTTTTGTATGCAGGTGTTTCCACCAGAAAATTGCATCTGTATGTAAGAAGTGGATGTCAATTTTGATACACATGCTCTGTAAGAACATAAAATGAGAATGCACTGTGCTTGCTCTGCCCTGTAACACCTGTTAACGCTCCCATCTCCGCAGTTACGAAAATCAAGCCCAGAGAAATAACTAATGATTTCCAAACCTTCACTTGAATATAAAATGGTGTTTCCTTAATTTTACACTGTGGTTTCTTGGATTTTTTTCTTGAACAATATGAAAAGAATAATGATCCCACTAACGAAGAGCCCTTGTAATAACTGACTTTCCCAGTTCAGAAAGCACCTCAAGTTCATGCTGGCATTTAAACATCATCAGAAGCTGTTCATACCCACATATGTTATCCCTCTAAGAGCACTATTGTTTAAATACTTTTATTCGTATGCAAAGATTTGAAAAGAAACCAGAATCTACTTGAAGACATCACGATCAGGATTAGCACAAATACCCACACAGTCCATGAATCTACAGTATCCACTTGCTCATTTATTAAACGCTACTCCATCGTTTCAGGCACTGCTCAAATTAAATTACCCCCTTGATTGTCTATGCTGAATAACAGCTAGACCCTCCAGTAGGGATTTGATCATGGGCTTCTGTTCGCCACCTACGCTGCACCTTTACTTCAGACACTTAGCTGAAAATGTTTAAACGTTGCCTATACTCCAAACATTTTTTCGGGTTCACTTTGACTTTACACCCACAAACCACCCAATGTCAATTTTTAAGAAAAAGATCCCTAAAATTAGTTCATACTTTGCTCTCTCTGTCGCATCCCATGAAAACCATCTCAAGTCCATGTTACGTTGCCTGTTCATGTTATTACTTAAACTTGTTCGTTCTCTCCTGTATTTGTTTACCTAAGCTCAAAAGGATATGCTCTCACGGGCACTGCTGCGGCCAACACAGTCGAACCGAATTGGGAACTTGCAAAGCTAACACCACAGGCTACAGCTCGACCAGGCGAGCTGACTAGTACGCACTGGCAAGGTTGGGGGTTTTAGCTAGATGAAGAAATGGGGTCAACATCTCTATTTGTAATGATACAGGCATGCCTCCTCTTGCACGTAGCCCTAGCAGAGTCTTTACTGGCTGCCTCTTATGGTCAAGGTAGTACTCCT
The DNA here is from genome assembly GCF_964195595.1 of Calonectris borealis. NCBI lineage: Eukaryota > Metazoa > Chordata > Aves > Procellariiformes > Procellariidae > Calonectris > Calonectris borealis. The sequence goes on along the minus strand of NC_134328.1, from coordinate 13,666,996 downwards.
TACCTCAGGAACCTCACCAACAGGGGAGCAAGGGGGAGCTTTTTGCATTTAAAAAAAAAAAAAAAAGGCCTGAAATTGGGGTTTAACACATACAATTCACACTGCCCAGTCTGGGAAAACAAAGCTTAGGCCAAGCGATTTAGAAGCACACAATATGGGACAGAGCAGCCTTTACATACAGAGCTGCTCATGTTCTGCAGCTCGGTTAATGTAATGGAGGAAAAGAAAGGAAGCATAAAATGGTCCTTGTCAAGGTGCAGCTTGTCCTGTATAATGAGGCTAAAGTGGAAACTTGTATAATAGGATATTAAAAGCTTTAATTATTTCCTTTTCTTCCAGTCTGATGGCATCTACCTGTGGCCATCGAACACGACCTTTGCTAAATCCATCCTTTCCTCTTCCCGGCACACATCTGCTCCTGTGCTGAAGCTTCCCGAGGAGCGTGCTGCTCGGCAGCACACACCAGCGCTGCCAACATTAAGGCCATTCACTCTACAGTATCGTAAGCCACAAGCACTACACTGTAATAAAGTAATCCATCAGCACGCACAACTCCCACCCCCAACTTTTCCAGGCTTCTTAATAAGCCATTAGTGACAATGACTCCATGTGTCATGTTCACACACTACCAGGGATCAGAATATTTCTACTTGGAACTCAGTGGCTTCTAGGAAAAGTCATCATCTCCTCTCCCCTGCACTTAAGTAAACTGATAGGAGTCTGAAAGTTTGTGTTTCCTAATAATTTTATCATATGCTCCATTCTTCTTATACAAACTATTCTCATACAAGAATCTTTTCCTCCTATGACTTGTTTGTTGTTGGGGTTTTTTTGTTCGGGTTTTTTAAAATTCTGTAGTTTATTCTGAGGACCTGCATATTCTCTTCAAATAACAAAAAATGAAAATCTTCTGTTAGCAGCAGCAATCACAGCACATTCCATTAAAAAAAGACCTTTTAACAATATCTGTGATTAAATCAATTTGGTTTGCCCTTTTTACAATACTTCTGGAACTCTCAGAAAACATTGCATATGTTTATTTCCAAACCAATGTAGCAAATACAAATGAAAATAAAATTACATTATATATTTCAGGAGATTAGACATGAAAGAGGTATATGTCATTAACTGTACCTAGCTGGACAGTAAATGGCAAATAACTCCATCCTGCCTTTGTGCGTAGAACTCTTGATTTTCTGTGTTGTGTATTCTCTCATAAGAAGTAAGAGAATATCCATTAAAAACAAATAACATTGCTGCTGCGTCAGAACCTCGCCTAGGGAAACAGCTAAAAAAGCATTTATTTAATCCACCCAGCTTCAACGGCTGTGACAGCAAAAGCACGGCGCACACCGGCGTACTCGAGACCAGGCGGGGAAGGAGCACACGGACGCCCCTACGCGGGAGTCGTTACACCGCAGAGGAGCCGAGAAGGCAAAAATGGAGAGGAAAAGTAAAGGAGGCGAGCCAGTAGGCAAGTGGACAGGACTATTAAAAGAAGAAAAGTGAAAAGAATTCTTTTATACACACACTGCATTTCATCCCATACACCCACTATTTTTAATTTTTTTCCCAGAAAACCAGTTTATGAAACCATTCAAACATATGCTTAAAGTTAGTGAGAGTTGGACTCACACTTCAGTTTTTTGGTGAATATCGGTGACTTCAGAGGGAGAAGAAAGCAGCATCGTTTTTCTGTAATAAAACTTACTTGGGTAACTTTGCTCTTTTCCTACCATTTTGATAATTATTCCTCAGTTACGAGCCCCATGCTGGAAGCGCAGAGTGCTTCGAGTGATATAAAAATGCTGGTAAATCACTAAGATACACCTTCAGAAAGGTCACCAAAAAGGCCCGATACTGTCATAGAATCATTAAGGTTGGAAAAGACCTCTAAGATCATCGAGTCCAACCGTCAACCCAACACCCCCATGCCCACTACACCATGTCCCTAAGCGCCGCATCTACACGTCTTTTAAATACTTCCAGGCACGGTGACTCCACCACTTCCCTGGGCAGCCTGTTCCAAGGCTGTCGATACATTTTTAACCAAAGCGTTTAATATTTTTCAGGATTTCTTTACTCTTTCATATTTAACATTGAGTTTGGTAACTAATGGCAGAGAATCAGGAGCAGCAGGTAAAGAGAATGGAGATATTTGATATTTCATAACTGCTTAAGATTACTACATATAGTAGAGCAATAATACATTTATCTTGCCAACAAAATTGATTTACAGAGGAGGAATGACTAACACATCACCGACTACTCTGAATATTGTTCCTCAACCTGATGGAGTGGGATCAGACAGACAGGACTGGAGGCATCTCCATAAGACAGCCAAAAAAATCCAGTCACCTCAACTGCCAAGAGACATTATGGCAGATCTTTGCTATAAATCAAATGAATTTGAGTCTTCAGATATTTTTATTTTTATAACTTTGCCAGCAGTGTCTTCTTTTGAAATTAATATATCTGCTCTAGTGGTTTTCAGTTTTCCTTGTAAAATAATGACAGCTAATAGGAAAGCACTGTCATGTATTCTGACTACAGGTAATGTATATGTGACAGCTGTGTGATCATCAGTAGGAAAGTACTTCCAAAAGACAAAAGGAATAATTAAAATGAGCCTGCAGTCCTAGCTTTGGATTTAAAATGTTTAAATGTTTTAATTTGAAAGAACAATGGCTCCTTGAAGCTCCTTCACAACCAGTACTGACAGCCTGTCATTTCTCAACCAGCATTAAATAACCGTTGTGCAAGTCTGAGCACCAAACAGTAGAATATGTCTGATGATCCTTAAAACAGCACCAAACAGAGCTCTGCAACCTTTCAAAGTATTTACTCCAGTAATGAAGCATCTTTGGCACTAAAGCTAATGAGAGAAATGCAGTGAGCCTGGATCGCATTTATTTAACAATCTTTCCACATGCAATTACTTTGTGCTACCGCACAGCAAAACCCTGCGTGTGCTGTGTGTTACCGTCCTGCCCCCGGACGCAGCGTAGACGCGTGTACAAACACAGCCTCTTCCACTGCTGATGACCGCTATTTTCCATCAGAGAGCTCACCCCAGAATACGTATAGACTCCGAGGCAACGGGGCAGGCGTAGGGACATACCTTTATTCACCATGAAGTCAGGTGCACATCAGCGGCAAAAAATTTGCAGCTACATCCAGACAAGTGTTTTCATGAAAATACAAGGCTACATTTTAGAAGCTTTTGATGCTTCTTGAAAGTTTGGTTTTTCCATAAGAAGCTGACTTCTTTTTATGTAAGATTCTGCCTGAAAACAATTTGATATATCTAGGTTAACAAAATATTTTAATGAAAAGAACTTTCTTTTTCCCCAAACAGCTCCAGGACAAGGTGTAAAGGAAAAAGAGTCCCTTTTCTAATGAACTGCTTCAAACATGATGCAGCATTCCTCTGCGGTCTCTTCTTCTCCCCTGAAGAGAGGATCATCCTCCCACTGAAGCTAGCAGCTTCAGAGCCACACAGGCAGGAATATGCTTCAGATGAAGGGATGGACTGCTTCTGTCTTTTCCCCCTCTCTTTTGAGATAGACATATAATTACTGTTCTAACTTTCATTACCTGCATTAATTCCAAAACTCCAAGTCCCATTCACAAAATAAAAATTTCTGCATGTCCAAAGTGTTTTCCACCTAACTACGAGACAGAATTCAACACACATAGGATCAGCACCCATCTGCAGGCATATACTGATAGACCACACTGCGTGATGGAGCCCTGCTGTCCTGGAGGTGGCTGAACAGCTGCCTGCCGGTGGGAAGTGGTCAATTAATTCCTTGTTTGCTTCGCTTGCGTGCGCGGCTTTTGCTTTACCTGTTAAACTGTCTTTATCTCAACCCACGGGTTCTCTCACTTTTACCCTTCCGATTCTCTCCCCCTTCCCACCAGGGGGGAGTGAGCGAGCGGCTGGGTGGGGCTTGGTTGCCGGCTGGGGTTAAACCGCAACAATCCTGCTTCCCCTTCTTCGTCACTCGCGTCCTTTTATGATGATGCAAAAGAAAACAGAACAACACAGGTTTTTAATATAGCAGATGTTTATTAGAAAAAGGTCAAGCATTCAAAGAAAGATTGAACCTCCAAGACAGCAAGGCAATGCATCATCCAGCTGAAACAAAATAAAACATTCTAGCATTGCTGAACTGCCTTTAACCACACAGCTAAAAGGGATTTTTTTTCCATTTTAGATTATATGGTTCGTAAAAGAAAACACTGCTGTAAATATTTGCTTTAAATAAACACTTTTTGATTTGACAGATTTACTGGTGACTAAAATAAATCCATCACAGCAAAGTAAGAAAGGAAAATACCAATCAAAGTATTTTCCTGTGATTTGGGATTTTGGTTTCATTTAGCTGTTTTAATTTTTCTAGTGTTTGAACTATTTATTTCTTTTCCCCTTCAGGGCATGCACATCATGTTTCAAAAACAGTAAGAATAGCAAAATCAATTTTTTTTTTGTTTCTTATTCAACTAAACGGGAACCAGAGTCAGACCTTGCACAGCCTTGGACATGTACTGAAGTGGCAGAGACTGAGCTGTTAACCATGAGGAAGAGGAGGTGCGTCTATGTGCAAGAAGAGGAACACCTGCACGAGACCCATTAATTGGTGCATGTCTTCAGAGCACAGCGAGCACCACCACAGGGCACCAAACACTGCACACACAAGTGACCCTCAGGGCAGCAGTTCTCCCTGACAAGGACTCCTGGTGGGGTCACCACCAACCTTGGAGAGGATCCTTAAAACCAGTACCAAGGCCAAACCTGCTGGTCACCCGTGATGCTAACAGGCAGATTCCCCAGGCTCCTCCAAAACCTGTTTGCTATTTTTCTCTTCTATTTTCCAAGTAGGAAAAAGAGGTAATTTCAAAACCAGGAACATCCCTGCCTTGTAGCTTGCTGCATCCTCAAGGTTTCTTTCTAAAGATCTGGTCTGTCATGCTGCAAGAACTTGGAAGGGGCCTTAGACTAACACACTGCCATTGTATGGGCATCTGAGGACTCTGTTGTGCTCATAAACAAAAATATCAGCTCATTAGAGCTCAACAGCAAAACTCCCACTTACTTCAATGGGTTAAGTTTTCACCCAGAATATTTTTGCAGTAACTGATTTTATTTCTCCAGTTTTCCACATATATCGATCAATTCTCAGGCAAGTATTTGCCTTCGCTTACTGCAGAGGGTAGCTCACTCCAATAAACATTCTCAAGATGTTATTGAAATACAGATACCCAGATCTGCAATAAATTTTGCATAGGAGATGATATACAGTAATCAGAAGACAGCATCAATGGAAAGCCAAGTTACTCTTACTCCAAGCATGCCACTTTGCAACTTTTCAAGTGTTCAATAAAATATAAAAGTCTTCCAAAGAGTACTCTACACATGTAACATTTTCCTTTTACAGTAAAATGCATTTTATTGATTTATAATGTACTTTCAAGGAGAACAAAACATAGTCTATAAAACTAAAATTCAGGAGAACGCATGACTGTCTGTTGTAAAGGAAACTCCATACCATTAGTGAGGGGGATACAGATTCTCATAACTTCTGATAGACAGATTATGTTCTACCATTGTTTACTTCACATAAATAGGAAATAAAAGGCAAAAAATGTGACTATAAACATAAAAAATAATCAGTACTTCTAATGTAATGCGTAATTTAAAGTTTGTTATTTAAGAAACTGAAAGCTGCTAAAGTGCTTTTGTTAAAAGTACTAGAGAATAGGATCTGAGCCTTAAATAGGCATATGAGGAAACAAAGTTGTTTGCTCTTCAGTTAAAACTGAAATTCTTTAATCATTTACCAACTTTTCACAGGACTGTAATCAAAGACTTGAGCATGTTCAGAATAGTATTGCTGCTGTTTTTCTTCTCTTAACATTAACTTCTGTTTCAATAACTTTTTGTTTACGAAGTATTTTATCAAGATAAAGTGCAAGGAGTCACTCACAGCTGGATATGGGGAAAATCTTTTCGATTCTTGTTATTCCATCAAAGCAACGGTTATGTTTGTGCAAAGTAAAAAAACCATCTCTACCTCGGGAAGATGAGATCTGTGTTGACGTTCTTCAAGCCTACATGGTAACTGCATTGGTTCTCATGATACAGAAAAAAATCTGCTACTGTGTTTAGGAAATCAGTACACCAGAAAGGGCTTTTGTAGTAAAACATCCTAGAGCAACGCCAAAGAGAGTCCGTAGAAAAAACAGAACTGTTATTCATTTGCTAAGGAAACTTTACTTAAGCTTACAACTGTGATGTAAAGAAGTAGCAAAATAATTACAGGTGAGAGACAGTCACGCTTTACGGCTCAAAGACTTAAACACCGCACCCATAAAAGTCTCACCCTGTTACTGCTGTACGTACAAATCTCACAACCAAGACTTTTTGTAAGAAGTTTTTAGCCAGTACATTTCAAGATGTGAAAGGCGTTAACTCCTGAATTTGCAGAGATCTTGGTACGTACAGACCTGATTGGGAGCACTTTTAATACATACTATTTATATACTTTGTATTACCTGTCCATTTATTCTTGATTTATTTATGAAGTTACATATCCCAGAAGATGCACAAGAATTCTGGAAAAGCTGTTGTTCAAGTTACTCCTGCTATCCTTCAGAAATTGTACAGCCTCTGCTATGCACCGCAATGCACACTTACACAGGACTTCTTTAGTTTTAAAAAGTTACAAGTCAAAAGCACGTTAACCCAGCAGCACTGCTCAATAGGTCAGATTAACAACGCAAAGAACATTATCTTGTATTCGCTGGAACAATTGTTTTGCTAAATAAACATCACTGGAAAATGTTGACAAAATTGGAAGCCTTCAAGTCTATGAGATAAAAGGAAAGCTGGTTCATCCGCATCCTCTAACAGGAAAGAAAAGTTAATTGAACGCCCCACTGGAAGCAGGATTCCTCTACTAAGGTTCACGGACTCTCTAGGATGCCTGGCAATTTTTCCTCTCTCAAGCCCCCAAGTAGGATTCTCCGCTCAGATCGGCAGGATTGGCCTTTACTGAAAGCTGCATTTTTCTGAAGGAGGATAGCCTTGATAGGGACCAGAAAGATACAAAAGACAAGTGAAACTGAAATCCAGGGTGAGCCCAGAACACGCTACATGTAACACGGAAAGCAATATTTAAGCATAGATTTTCAGATCAGGCCAATCTCCAAGTAGGCATCGCCAACAGACCTCCCCTCTGAAATCCCCTCTGACTTTGAGGCACACCTTCGCAACTAACCCTTGCAATAAAACAGGAGGAGTGCGAATGAATTCCACTCAGTGCTTTCAGTTTTTTGTTTTTCATTTAAAACCTACATTTGTACAGTAAAATTTCCCATAAACAGCATAAATTTCATAGTTGATAACATCTGTAATTAGACTTTGAAATTCACACTGCTGTTAGTTGTCCTACACGGCACAAGTTTTGCCTGAAAACAGCATTTAAGCTGTTTCCTTTTTCTCAAACTATCAAACTTAAAAGCCTATTAGATAGGATGAAATTTCCTTGAAGAATAAAACTAAATTGAGTTTATTTGAAAGATCAAACTGTAAGGACAAGATTGAAATAAATGTTTAGTTGCAACAAATGACCTGCTATATAAATCAAGCTCAGAAAGTATATAAACAAAGAACTGGCGTAAAAAAGCAAACATCGGTTCTGCAGATTCAACTTAAGAAAATGATAACTGTAAGGCAGCACCCATATAATTAACAGAAAAGTAGCTGCAAAAGAGTTGAGAAAGCATCAGCTAAAACACAGGGTCCCTTAGTCAAAATTCAGATCACGCAGCACCGCAAGTAAGGGATATCCCCACTGCGAACTTCAGTCGTAAAACAGAGTAACGCCAATATTGCTATATTTATCATGGAGCAATTTAAATTTGACCTAAAGACATGCCAAGAGACTTCATGCATCTTTGTCTTGGATGTTCTCCGAGGGCTGCATAAATCAACATAAGCTGCGTCATCCCCCAACACAAGCCAGCAATCTGTACCCTCCATCCAAAAGACGGTGTGGTGTTGGTGCTTTGGGTGCAAAAGAGATGCAGTGCTATTTATTTTTCATCAATGCTTCGCCTTTGTGCCAGTCACAAGTTTTGCTACTTCTCTAGCACAGTTTGCTATCTACTTCTCTGTTTCTAACGACTTCTTCTGCCTTTTGGCCAGCAATTCCATGGATCCTGATACTCAATTAACATTCTGTTCGCTGAGTAAACTTCCTAGTATGTTTTACAGCCCATTGCATTGTGCTTTAAGGTGGAAGAGAAATAAATGTAGACCCTAACTCTTAGTTATACATATTTATTTTATGTTCCAAATGAATTTTCACTGCCAATTCTTCCATGTGTAAGTAACTTGTTGATATAGGGGTACTGCATTGCAAGCATTATATATTTTAGAGCGCATGGGTGGACAACCTGTGCTGGTCCAAGAGTTGATTCCAACAGCAGGTACTATGCACAAAACAATACAAGCAGTAAATTATTTACAGTGCGTTTTTTTCCAGATAGTGAAATGCTCAGCGGAAGAAGTATTCTATTTGAATAATTAAAATACCTTCTTCCTTCCTGCTCTGCAAGCCTTGATCCCAAGTTTTTAGCGTGGACCCCCATTTCTCCTCCATATGGTATGTTCAATTTCCATTTATTTTTTGAGTGCTAATAGTGGCCCATAACTTCAAGTACTGCTATTTAGAGTCAGTGCATTTTCCCTGATTAATTACTATGGAGAGATGATACCTCTGGGAATCAAATACATCGTGTGCTTAACTCCAGAATAGACAGTTCTTGTCAATAACGTATCCAAACAGCTTAAAACTTCAATAGCCAGGTTTCTTATACACTGTAAGTGGTGCTGAATATTCAGTTTTATTTCTCTGTTTCCCTGCCAGTAGGAAATAAAGAACACACTTTTAGCTAAATGAGAACTGAAGTGCATTGGAAGAGTGCTATAAATTATATGCAGGCCACCAAATAAAATTCAATTTTCAGGTAATGTGAAGGTGTAATGCGTCTGGAGAAGCTGTTTTGCATATCACACAAGACAGCAGGCAATAAGGAGCAGGGAATGACTAAAACCTGATCTGTCACATGCAACTCTGATTGTTCCCCCTACTTTACCTACTCTAATCGCACTGTTGCAGTGTTGATTCAGAACACGGCGGCCCATGAAAAATGTCACCGTTCTGTCGATGTTGCGGATCCGCTGGCAATTTCAGCAAGCACTGGATGCACATAAAGGGTGATAAGGCACTACATCCTGCCATGCTCAGCAGGTTTTCCATTTCCTCCTGCAATTACACATCAAACTGTTTTAGCTTCACAAGCTTCGGCACTATAAATGGCCTCAAGGCAGAAGTCTGCTTTGCACACTGATGAGTCTATCTTCAAAGCAGAGTGCAAACTCAGGTTTTGGGGAGAGGTTTTTTTTTTTTTTTTAAAATACCCTTTTTCCAGAGCTTTTAAGAGTTTACTTAGAGATTATTCCTACCATTATCTCCATGTACTCCAATTAACAGGCAGTTTTATATCAACATTAACTGGAGCTGCCTCTAAGAGGAAATGAAAGCCATGCGTATACTAAGAGCAAGCGACTGTCTGCGCAAGAAGCCTGTTCATAGCATTACATCTTACACAGTGGGCTTTTTGGGTTGTTTGGTTTGGTTTTTTTTTTCCCCCTACAAGGCTACCTGAAATGCCAGACTGATAATAGGGAGAAGAGTCTGGTTTTCAGATGCTCAAAACCTTGCCTCACACTACAGCAACGCTGCCAAAACTGTATCTTTCTCCCATTGCTCTGTTTAAAGCAATTCATGCATCCTGGTATAGATATTTCAAACAATTTAATTTCACAGATGTAACACCCCTTCCCCACCTCCTGCATGACTGTGCTTCATTTGTAAACGAGGGGAGGCAGCTCCTTACCTGCCCTGCGCAAAGCCAGTGCATCCTTACGGACAAGGTGCTGCAGAGCTGGTCGCAGCTGCGAGGCAGCCGCTTCTGTTCTCTCCTCACCAGTTTCGTTTCTTTAGCATGCAGACCCGAGGAGATATGTAGATAGTACCAACAAGATTACTCTAACTGACACTAGCCAGAAAGCTATCCTCTGATTTCATACTTGCTCCCAAAGTGTGCTAACACTTTCAGACTATAAATGTAGCTCTTGCCTTCCTGATAGGCTCAGATCTTTACAACTGGCAAAACGATTGTAGCATCTGAATTTCCAACATGCAAGCTGAAGGCTGGGGCTGATGCTAAGATGGAAACAAGGCAACGTTAAAGTTCTGCTCTCGAGTATACTGGGACTGTGATTTACTCAAACGCAGATATCTAACTTTACATAAAAACAATGAATCCCAGGGTGAGCCAAACACAACTGCAGTGGCCTCTATGGACCCAAGCAGAGGACAAATCCCACCCAGAAATTACAGCTTTCACCTACTCACACTTCTCATGCCGGCCATGAGAAGTGAGATATGGCAGAAGCCATAATCCCCACCAACTCATGACTGGTCATAACACAAACCTCCACCCACCGCTGAGCTTCAGAGCCCTCAGGAGGGCTCCACCAAACTCAACACCGCAACAGCTGTTACAACATCTGCAGCTCCCGTGATGCATATGGTCACTCACGTGGGTTCTCAACAGCAACAAAAAAATGCACAGAACTCTTACAGGTGTGGCCAGCTGTAAGACATGCTTGTAGTCTCTCCCACAGCCCATCCCCAATATAGCATTAACGAGATGTTGGGACTAAGAGAAGAAACCACCATTGTCACTGCACGCAGTCCTCCTCTACCCATCCCCTCATAGACAGTCGCACAGCAGGGATCTGAGCTGCCTGAATTACACCCTTTGCCAACTGATGGCAACAGCAATATGAGAGACAAGTCTGAGGACTGGTCTGAAATAATAGATGGTTTGTGTGCCCTCCACCTCTGCGAGACAGCATGACAAAAGGACTGTCAGAGAAAACGTGAAGCGGCAGCAGCATTTAGCCACTGAAATGAACAGGAACAAACAGTTCCTTGCATGCCATAACTGACAGCTTGTTCCCGTGCCTCTCCAATGACCCCATCCATGAAGAACACGGACCTTTTTTAATATGCCTCAGGGTGTGTTAGTATTCATTCCCAACCTCTGAAAAGCTCAGCTGTCACTGCTGCCTAAAATGGGTTTTGGGTTCTTTTTTTTAAAAAAAATACAAAATATTCTGGATTAATGATGTTTAACATACACCTAATTTTCTGATTAAATCAATTATCAAAGCATATGCATGTACGCCAGCCCTCCCAACCAGGACTGCACTGTATCCATTTTAAAACATGTTTTAACTTCCTGAGCAGCGAAGACTTTTCAGGAGGGAGTCAGGCAGCACATTCAAAGTAACAGAATGATTACTCAGATGATCTCACTTACAACTCCAAGCTGTCCACATTTATGCACAGAGCGAGCACCGCACACACGCGGGGATCCAAAACTATCGGCATTGCCAACCTAACCGATCCCACCGCCAGGAAGCAGAGAGACACCAGCAAGGAAGGCAGAAGAAGGTGTTCGATACCTTAATAAAACTTAATAAAGCTTTGAACATTAGCGTGTTGGTAAGTAAAACATAGGACCAGTGAAACAAGTCAGTCATGTACTTGAATGGGAAAGAAACTGCTGGCATAGCAGGAAATTTAAGTAAACACAGGGAAGATTTATCCACCTCTGGTTGTGGTTTATGCCTCGGCAAGAGCTGCATCTGCCCTGAATGTTTACCATCCTTGCTACCTGCATCTTTGACTCTACCTTTGCCATCACATGATAAGATTTTTCCAACCCTTGTACTTACTGCAAACTCAGACATGCTTGGCATTGCTTGCTACTCTAACTTAACCACCTGCTGTTCGTAATAAAATTACTGTTTCCTTCTTTCTTGGCATCTTCTCTTAGATGGCATTGTTACAACACTTGCTGTAATTCTCAAGTGCCGCTCCAGATTGAAATCTCATCAGGGATAAGAAAAACCTCTTCAAAATTCCAAAAATAAGCAACTATTAAAGTATGGCTGGGTGGGTTCTTTTGGTGATCTTTTTTTGTTGGATTTTTTTTTTTTTTTTTTTTTTTAAAAATCTGGAGATGTTTCCTGGTCCTTCCATTCAGAAGTACAAAGAAGAGAATGAGAAAAATGAGTGAAATGATGTGAGAAGGCAGGTGCAGACAGAGGACACCAATCTGAAATAAAGACCATGCTGCTGCAATAAAAGAAGAAAGTCCAACAAATTTCTTATATAATAACAGCCGTTTCTGCATAAAGTCCGTTTGCAAAGAAGCAAATCAGAACCCACTGCATTAAGTACTTGTTTAAAAAAGCCTCATGAAATGTTGCTTACTATGGACTCCTCTAACCCGTGCCAAACCAAACGAGACCAATCAGAACCACACCACCATGAATTTGTCTTTTGAATGTCAGGTAGGTCCAACCTCGCAAAGATTTCAGTGACTGTTTACAACATGTCCTCTCACAGGTGAGGTTTGGTGATTAAGGAGAAAGATTAAACCCTGAAAGTCTCCTTATGATCAGGAGTATAAACAAGCTGTGGTCAGAATTTAAGCGGCCTCTACTAAATGTAGATTATATCATCTGTGCCCCACTGTGGTTAATAATGTGGTTGAGAGAAGCACATATCTCAACTGCTGCTGTAAGTTTTTGTAGTTGTGGTTGCTGGTCAAGTTGATATCAATCAGCACAAAGAAGAAGAGCATCCTCCCATCTTCAGTGTCTCAGAAAAGCCGTGTTTCAGAGAGTCTTTAATGGACTATTAAATACTACTGAGGAAAACTTAACCACGATCACTTACTTAACCAAGAAACGATGAGCATTTTCAAGCAAATCACTTACCGCATCGGCAACAGAAAATGATTTTAGTGAGTATCTTTGTTCACTTTATTCTAACGTGAGCTTTCTACAATCCATCTGCAGTATATCTTGCCTGAACAATTATGTCAAACATACGGAAACAAAGCTGGCCGGAGGGAGGGAGGAAGAGAGGGCATGCCACACCAGCTGAACGGGACGTAGAGTAATGGAAACGGCACCTGTGTGAAACTGCAGCGACTAACTACTAAAGGTTCTGCAAAAGAAAATTATGTTTCTCAGATATATTACAATTATTTGAAATTCAAGCATGTTTACGGAATAGTTCAGCTCCTTCAAAGCATAAATTGCAAGAGATGATGTTCAAGTCATTTCTATTACCCTGACACAGTTGACAAATGCACCATTGAATGATTTTATCACTACACAAACTCATCATAACCATCAGCACACCACTACTGGTAACGAAAAGCACTTTATAAAATGCCCTGTGTGAAATTTAAAATTTGATATGCCTTCTATCTGACAGCTATCATGTATTAAACTCACCTTTTAACTATGGTTAAAGCCAACTGAGTACCCAAGTAGCCTTGGATACCTGCGCTGAGAATAGCTAAGCAGATGGAGTTCAGAGAAGCTAAACAACAACAATATTAACAGCATCTAAGTTCATACACTGTATTTCCTCCAAGTACAACGCGTTATCTTCAGATGCAACATCAGCCATTTATATGAATCCCGACAGGCAGTGAAAATCCGTGTGCAGTGACAGCTGAAAACGAAAATTAATGCAGGTGGTTTTCCTGTTTGAACGTATGTGTTGCAGGAAAGATACACAGCTCTTAATCCTGCATAAGTGTGGTGCACAGCAACACTAAGAAATTATGAGTACACAGACATCTTTATATGTTGTCTACTTGGCAATCTCTGTACACAGATTTATTTGTAAGTGATCCATATGCATACCATTCCCAGAGTTTGTATAAAGGCATACTTCAATAGCAAGCAAAATAAAATAAAATCACTCAGGGTGTGGTGAAGGGCAAAAAAGGGAAGGTTGGCATAAGGTACAATTCAGACAAAGAGCTCAAACTGAATCTAAACTGCAGGAAATAATGGAATTGGCTCCAAAAAAACCCAGACCACTGATACTCAAAAAGCGATGAAGTTTTTTTTATTTAGGATTTTTTTTTTTTTTAAATTATCATTACTTGCTTGTTTCCAAAAGACGTTGGGTACTTGGTGATGCTTAGCAGAAATCATGGCAATGAAATGGGCAAAGTTTGGATGTCTCCAGACTTGGCAATACTGGATGGCTCCAGCTGCTCAGTTCATGCTTCTCCCCTTCAGGACTCAATCACCTCTGTGTGAAACAACTTCTTTGTATATAAAAACATCTAATCCACCTAAAGGCTATAAATGATGAAACAAGGAATCAAAATTCAGGTATTGCTGGATGAGCCAGGCAGTAGGTCCAATTTACATCATGCAAGCAAACAAAAGTTCTGCAAAGTGAAGCCTGGAGAAATAACGATACCTTCAACGTGTACATTTCTTGCTGTTTAATCAAAATTGTTTTCTTTTATATTTTTGTGTATGTTTGATGCAATTACTGGAAAAGTTTTTAGCTTGTTATGCAGGTTGTCAGAACAGATGATCTAACAGTGCCTTCTGGCCTTAAAATCTATGAATCTTTGATATATTTCTCAGGAGCTGGTGGAATATTACCATTACTTTTAAAATGCCTAGGCACACACTTCTCTGGCAATCTGCAAGTTATTACTCACATCTCATTTACTTAATGCTCTACCTTCCCAACAATTTGAATTAAACTTTCTATGGGGGAGGCATGTCAGGGTATGCTCTCTAGTACTTCTTTGCAATTAAATTCTAATTGCAGTGTATTATCAGCATTGAACTGAACATTTTAAACCGGAATATTTAAAAAGCCAAACAGTCTTGCCGAGATGAATCCACCTGAAGTGTGACTGGACCCTGCTTCTGTCCATCTCAGCCTGGCTCTGCCAAGGGAATTTGCTGTGATTGACTGGATGCACCCCGGCGTCAATCAACCCCTGACCCCGTTCGCACAACCAGGGCAAACAGAAAAGGCTGCAGCACACACTCTTTCACACAAATGCGCTTTCCTTCCACCCAGATACAGCAGGGATGCAAAGACAGGTTGGGATCAGCAGTTAAATAAAAACTGATTTACAGGGGGGGTGGGGAAAAACAAGCATGTTTTGATGATGATCTGAAGCATGCATCTATTGAAGAAAAAGCTGATTTATAATGCAGGGTCCAGCCCCCTTCTCAGCTAGTAACACCACTGCACTTGCAAATTTCCAAGTTAAAATACATTTCTAGTGCACTGAAAACATATGCAAAGCCACATTTTTTAAACCACTTCCTCTCCTATTTCCTCTATATGCCAGCTTACTGCTGTACTTACAGTATTTCATGGACTTATTAATATTGCAGCTGCACAACAAGAATTACTACAACCAGTGCCCAAACTGAAGCTACATATAAGGGGGTCAGTTTGTCAAACTACCAAAGAATAACATTTATAACTGCTGAATTAGAGACGTCCTGAATACTTTCCTGCCGGCAGCAAGTCTCTGCCTTATTAACTATTGACTTTGTTCCAGAGTTGTCCAGTAAAACTGCATATTTAAACCTAATCTGCATCAACCAGAGCTATCCACCACCAGAAGAATTTTCCGAATATAGCATTGGAAGTATTGGAAATATTTCCTCTATAATCAGAATTACACTTTTCTCTTGAAGCTAAGCTGCTTTCTGTGATCAGCAGCTGCTTTGTGGTACTAACTATGGTTTTTTCATACTATACAAACCCAAAACATACTGCTTCTACATATCTTGCTTTAATGGCAATATGCTATAAAGATCAATCACTGAAAACATTTAAGTCCAAGTCTGAGATTCATTTCAAGCATACCCAATGGCCAACTGGAGGTTTGTGAGACATTTCCAGCTTACCCTTAGGATTTATGTTTGTAAATCCACTGTTACCATGTTTCCCACATTCGTCCAGTATTCATACCCCATAAAAAGCAGCAGTCAATGGCAGAAACAGGATGACATCACTGTAAAATACCTCCTAAAAGCCCTGCTGTGACCTTACCAGAGTGAACCAGACTACAGAACTTTCCTCCTCACTTAGAAGACCATAGTTTTGTAAAGAAGCAATTTCTCGTATGTTTTAACCAGCCTTTCTTCCACTTGGGCTTACCAATTGGTAAGCTGCTTAACCTCTGTTACTATGACTATATTTTGCTTGGAATAGCTCCCGAACAGATTCTTCTCCTTCTGTATTTTCGGTTGGGGGAGATACTTCCAAGCTGAATGACTGTGGTCAAAAGACATCACAAAGTAGCTTGGAAAAAGGATAGATGAGAAGCAAAAGATGGAAAGGAGCTGGCTTTAAAATGGCATGAGAAAAAAAATGATCTGCCATAGGTGTGGGCACAAACTGGGGACAAAGGTGAGGTCGTCGCTGACCAGTATGAATGTTCGCACAACAGCGTTGCTTTTAATACAAAGGCCCAGACAAAGCATGGTAAATCCAACACAACTCATTACGGTTCCTTCCCCATAAAAGAATATCCTTCCTAAAAAAGATGATCCAGATTGTGGGAAAAGCTACATGTTGTTTCAATAGATCTTTCTCTTTTCATCACAAAAGCAAGCTCCAGCAGCTCTCCCATGGAATTCACCGTGAAATAAAATTCGCAACCTGGCAGCGGAGTCTGATGAGCAATATACAATCCTTCCTGAAAGGCCCAGGAGGATTCTATTGTTTTGAGGCTTAATTTTCAATTTGCATCTTTAAAAAGGTATGATTTAATCCAAATTCACTGGTCTGCTCATTTATATTTATCTGTAAGAGACCACATTTTAGTTCCTTTGAAAAGAAACACAGTAAAAAATTTTATGTTCGAAATTATTCTAAAAGCACTACTCATATTTCTTGTTTTATTGCAATCTGCTTGGACAGAGATGTGACTAATTTGTTTTGAAGGGCCTGATTCTGCAGGCAGTCGATAGTCAGTAATCCCTTTGGTTCTGTATGTAAAGCAGCAAAAAGAGGAGGTCAAGTGGCATAAATCGGCAGAGCTTCATTGCAGTCAATGGCTTTAGGCTGATTTACACCAACACAGGATAAAATCCTATATGTCAGAATGAAAAATACGGAGATATTTTGCCCCACGCTAAACAAGCCTCCCCTTAACTATGACAAGCTGAAAACTCACTGCAACTACAATCAATTAAAATTCATTGCAAAGCACTTAGTACCTTGCTTCAAACCAAACCAAAAGTTGTGCCTCACAGCTTACAGTATCTTGGGAATGTTCAAGGCAGCTCCCTTCAGAAAAGTCTCTTGACTGTGTTTTAATAATGAACAACTTAAGAACTGTAAATGCACCGTTAACTAGTGGCAAAACCTTCAGGATACACAATGATTTTGAAAGAGAGCCATTAAACGGCTAGTTATTTTGAACCCATGTCCCCATTTAAACTATTTTCCTTGTAGTCCATCTGCCAGAGAGCTTTTAAGGCAGACAAGAAGATGCAATACCCATCACAGAAAGCTTCTATTACACTAACATTTCCGAAAGACCCGCAATGCTGACTATCATGAGTCTCATTAAGAAAACGCGAGTTGCTCCACTATCCTTAAATATATTAGTTCCATGGGCATTGTGCACAGAAACCAGACGGAGCTCTCAGAACAAATGCAACCAAGAACAGCATCACGCTCTCCGCTCCTGCTGTTCTCCTCACGTATCTGGAGATAAAGTCAGGGTCCTGCTAATGGAAGCCCGGTCCCATCTTGGCCATTTGCTCCTTTTTTTCATGGAAGCTACTGGATTTAAACAAAACACAGAAGGAAGGATGGGGGGAGCCTTCACAGTTCTCTCAGCAGGAATGAAAAGTTTCTTTCTCATTCACGACTACCAGATGGCAAAACTAATTCCATGAGGAAGATGAATTTTAGAGTTGATATTTTTACTACACATGTTCAACAAAGTAAATAAAGAATGTGGAGAAATTTATGTAACTCAAAGGAGATCATCTCAGTATGCAAAAATTCAGGAATGCATTTAATTGCTGTACCTGAAGAAAAAGGAGATATTACTAAACAAAATTCATTATCCTACACAACATTCATTTTATTCACCGTATCTTGAATACTGGGCAGTATGAGCTATTTGCATCAAAGTGCAAAATACCTAGCAGCACTCTGGGATGAAATCCTTACCTACTGGAAGCAATGGGGATGTGATAACTTTGGTCTAGGCACATGGATTTGATGTGCTTACAAAGATTGATGAATGTGATTCCAGACTGATTTCTATTTGGAAATGTTCCCACCTTACCTTTCTCATTTCTTCTACAATGCTCTTTCCAACACCTTCATTGGCAATCCCTCCCCGAAGGCAAAGAAAATCAAAAGGTCAAAGCCTTAATTTGTACAAATCATAATGTGCATGACTAAAAATTTACTGCTAACCTTGACACTCCAATAATTGATTGCCCAACCTCACTTTGAAAGCAGTAAAAACAAACAAAAAAAATCACGGAGAATTCACTTCGTGGCTATGAGAATCACTGTTACCAGCAACATCAAAAGCCCTGCAACATTTATTTTTTCTTCTAAATCCTGGAAATGAGAGGTTACTAGAAAAGTCTTCCTTTAAAACAAATATATGGAAACCTTTAAAACAAATATATAGAAACCTCTGTGAGGTGCAATACAAAAGCTAGAAAACATGAAATTTCTGTACCTCTGAAGTCCTTGAAACCAAGGAACAAATAAAGAACTTTAAAACACAACTGGGAACTTCCTCTGCCAATCTCATGAACATCTGGAGACTGACTCATGAGTTTTGGGGTTTTTTTTATTTTGAGGTTGGCACAGCTCTGATGTAGTATGTGATGTAGTATGTTATGATTTGGCCAAATTAATCCTTTGGAGTAAAAGATCCTGAAGAGAATAAAACAGATTAGATAAATACTATTTTTATATATTTCACTGACTTTTCCAGTCAATGTTATATTTGTGAGACATTCCACACTGCGACCTTCAAGTAGATCTCTAATGTAATAGCATTAAGTAAGTGAGAATTGAACTAACAGAGCTGAAGCGTTCAGCAAAACCTATCACCGAGGCTGCTCCATCTGCTTTTACTTATTTAGGAAACAGCAGGTTTCACATATTTGAGATGAAACGAATGAGAAAACATTACAGCAACATAACTTCCTTCAACTGAAAATATCCACTTAACAGATTTTAAAACAGATTTCTAATACATGTAGGAAGGGTTCCCTGATTTTTTTTAATTGGCTCAGTAAAGTACAAAGATGTTTCATTTCTCACAGGTTTACTTCTGTAACACTTATTTGTTTAACAGTTTTGCAGTGGAAACGGTGCTGCCAGCTCATGCTGCTTCTTCCTACATAATATGTTGCTAGAATCCATCCTTTAAAAAAAAAAAAGTGGGCCTCAATGGTGTAAAGTGTTTATACAGGTGCTTAATCTTGGCAATCCTTAATTGCCAAGGAGCCATCCCTCAGGCCCATGTTCCTCCCTACCTCCAGCAGCCCTCTCACACCTCTGATCTCTTTGTGCATCCATCCACACGCTGCTTCCCACACCTCTGGCCACACGTGAGCTTCGCTCCTATCGAATTTTGGATTCTCCAACCTGCGACTCCACGTGCTGCAGAACCCATCCTGCCCACTGCACCCTCTTCACCTCTCTCCCCTCTCCCACACGCTGTGGCTTTGGGGTGCGTTGCTCCCCCAAAGCCTGCTGCACGTCACCAGCCTCAAAGCAGGCAGCTTTTTTGGGAAAACCCTTGATGCTGGGTGCTGTAAGCTCATTTCTGCCCTCCAAATTCCTCACAAAACTCCTTTCTTTCAGTCAGTTTTCCAAACATGACTGCTGCTACTGCTCCATTCAGTTTACGGCAGGGTTGCTTCATCAGTCAAACCACTCAGTCAACGTATTCGGGCTTCGAAGGCTCCTCTCCAATAGGATGATTTGATGATGAAAGCCAAGACAGCATCAGTCCTGTGCTTCCCTAAGGTAACTATGCCCTTAGTACCATATGTACACACACAGAGATATATCTCCCTCTCTCTCAATGCAGAGAGCTATGCACTCACTTGAGCTGAATCGGGTCTTTTGACTTCAACTCAGCATAAACCAAATACACAAGTTCACCACTCAAAAATACCTCATGCATCCGCGATATATTGCACACTATGGACTTTCTGAAACATTGCAATCTCTGACTACATCTGTAGTTTTCTCTCTTAAATATCCTATCTACACATAAGGCACTAGAGAGATAATAAACAGTGAAACTACAAAACTGGAGGAAAAACATAAAGCAGCATATTCTCCTTCAAGCCATCCCACACCTGACAGCATTACCATTTCCCTGTGCAATCATCATCAAGAATCATCATGTAGCTTTTTTGCAACCATCATAATTACAATTAAGTTTCAAAGAATTACCTCCAAGCCAGGTGCTATATACAGTTTTAATGTCACTGGTCATTTCGGAAATGCTAAGAAGCATAAAATTTTTCTGATGTTTAATGTGACAGCAACCCAGCATTGTGACAGAGTGTGCTAACTGTGAAAATTAAATAAATTAGCTCAATCTTCAAAAGATGGCATTGTTAAGGATGCTCAGCAACTGCAATGTTATTGCCTACATGGGGGGGAAAAAGGAAACCACACTTTTGAAAGTAAAATAGAATTCTCTTATTCTTACTTCTACACAGAAAATTAAGTCAAATGAATGGAATCAGGCAAAAGGGTAGAACAGCAAATATCTTCTCATTTTCAGGCTGCCAATTTAAAACAGCTTGGTATTTGTCACAATTCCATAAGCTTAATGGTCAATAGTAAATGAAAGTAGTATGCATCTTTATAATTTTCATTCACCATGGTTGCCAGTCATTTATATATTTCAAGAAAATAATTAAAACAATACATGAAGATCTTCATATTTTCTAAAGGTTACCTACTGTAATTTTCAGATTTTACTTAAAGAGCAAAACCAAGAGCTGAGATCATGTAAGCATTACTTAAGTGAAGAGAAGCACTGTACAACGGGAGGGAAATCATCCAAAAAGTTTATCCATATACTCAAATATAAAAATTCACTTCCTGGTAAGATACCTTATTTAGTACATTAATAAGAGAGCTGATTAAATCACGTTTGTCCATGTTAACACACTTGCAGCAAAAAGATGTCACAGGAAAACAAATTAGAGCCTGAAAAAACCAAAATGACAGAAGTCTGAACCTGTAGTCTTGCATTCAATTTTAAACCAGTCTTTCCACTTCAAATACCGGGGCTCTGCCTATCCGAACCTAGAACTGCCAGGAGTGTAACCACAGCTCCTTAATGCTAGAGTTGACATGAACTAGATTAATTAAAAAAGCAAGCAGAAATAATTTGCTTACTTAATGCATCAAAACCAATTGAAAAGTTGAATATTTAACCCATAAGTAGATAGTTATTTCAGAACGCATCCTACATTATGAGGTGTTATTTGTGAAAATAAATTATCACCAGAAAAGTCACGTGGTAGAGTTTTCTTTTTACATTATAAATCATAGAGTAACAAGCATAAAACAGCGGTTTGTTTCAACAGGGTTCCAATCTTATATTTTGATCAGGTTGAAACAAACACCTGGGTATTTTGCAACAAGCATGCCGTCAAATCGTAACTACCATTCAACACTTTAATTTTACCACAGCAAAATTTACCACTGAAGTTAACTGATCTTTTGACCATTTCTACAAAGCTATCTGGTTGCAATATAAGCTCATAATAAAAAAGCCAGCAATGAAACCCAACAGCTCTCCTACCTTGATAAAGGTTCCCCCATGTTTCAAAGTATAAATACTCTCTCAACCATTTCCAAGGAAAAATGCTGCTACTACGTAAAACTGCATTGCACACCAAAAGTGATTGTCAAATAAGACTGACCTTGATTCTGGCACAGCATACTCAAATGCTGACCAACACTCGAGTCCGTACACTGCCAAAATCTGAAAAAACAGCAATTTGTTATCCAGAGTTTTACAAAATACAATGCTAATTATTGGCAGCACATCCACGGGCTACAAAACGGGCACAGTCATGGTCAACGTCTGATGCTCCTGTTGGTACCGATGAGGACTCCTCTAGCACCAACAGTCCCAGGGTATTACAGATGGGAGCATAAGAGTGGACAACAGCCTGGACACGCTGGTGGGAAGTCAGATGAGCCTCTCAATATGCCTGTGCCGAGGTTACAGCTTCAGCAACAGCAGCAAGTATCTGTGAAATGCTCCATTTTCAACAAATTATTATCTACTTGCACGTCTCCCAGATTCTCTGTGAGCAATTTAAGGCCTGCGAGGTGCACATGAGTTCAAAAATCAAATGGTCAAACATCAGCTTTTATTAGCTGGCCATGGAAGAACTACATCTCTCATCCCCCCTGCATATATAAAGGCAATACAACATCATCCAATTTTGTTTTGGCATTTTTCTGCAGAACTTAGTAAGTCAAACATGTATTTATATCCCTTTTGAAATACCTCGCTAAAGGCTAAAGCTCATGTTTATTTGTACAGGCAGGATATACACCTCCCCACAACTGAAAAACATGTTAGAGGTTCAAAAAAATGCATTAGTAACAAGAAAAGGGCAACTGGTTGATAAATGGAATATTCCACATAACGCCTTTAATTGCTAAATACATTTTGCTCAGAAGAGGAGGCATTAAATGGATATAATGGCAAAAGATGAACCATATATTATTTTTTCTGTCCTGCACAGTGGCAAAGTCCATGATTCTAAAGAACATTTCAATCACTGTTTTGGCAAACAGGAAGGGCTGTAAATCTAATTCCATGTAGCTTCTTCGATAGCATGGATCATTACATCAAGTGAGAGACCAAGCTCCTTCAGCAATCCTCATTACATTATAGACTAGGTTCTGGTCAAATTTACTTTAAAATCATGTTTCTAAACCAGCACATGGGTGAAGGTCCAGCACATTCTGTCTTTTGCCCAATGACTTTTTTTTTTTTTTTTAAAGAGAAGCACAGGAAAACAGAAACTCCCAGTAGCCATAACGCAATACAACGCCCCTCTCCAAACCCCCAATCTTCTCTCCTGTCTGTTCTGTCCCATCTATCACAGCCATCCATGACCACATGACCAACAAAAGGATACCAGAAGCAGCTTTATTGCCCTACCAACAAAACTAAGAAACAAGAGCAGCAACAACTAGAAATGGTCTTTCTACCTCAAAAATAGAGGAAGATTTTAGGGGACTTTTGCAACAGCTGTGTAAGGGAGTGAGCCACAAAATCCATCTGAACCATAAAACAACAGTCACATGGGCTTGATCAGTGTCTGCTAAGAAGGACGTACAGACTTGCATGCAAATCCCAACGGAGGCCCACAGTCGCCGCATGTCAACTGACTTGTGGACTCAAATAAATACCACAGAACTGTCCGAAAAGCAGAGGAGAAGTTGACACAAGTCACGTCAAGTGCCAGAACTTGATTTCACACACAGTGACATCAGGTGTGCAGCCTTCCCTTTGACATCCCTGGAGAGTTCAGCACCCAACTTTGACTGCACCACTACAAACACAACACAAGGAATCCGGCTTCCAAAATCACACCGGCATTTACAAAAGTCCTGGTCTGTCTCCCATCAGCTTCGGACACACATGAGTAAACAGCCACATGGTGTATTTATCAGCAAAACTAGAATCAAACCTAGCATTTGTCTTAGAGGTGAGATATCTCAGGAAGATTTGTACTTAAATGTATAAAACAAAAATCCACGTTTACTTCCAGCAAGGATCTTCAGCAAAACTCAAATTAAGGCACATACGAAGCATTACTGCAAACATACAAAAGAAGACCTCTGGTAGAAATATGTCATGGTATTTCCAACATATTTTCAGTTTCCACATGATTTTATAGTTCTTATTTTACCACTGAAACATGGTTACAGAATTCTATCAGCCTGACAGAGTCACTCATTAAGAAGAGGAACCCTTTTTAATTGAAGCAATAATATCGAAGAGATGCACGATGCTGACCCACAGGCTTGGCTGTACAACTCCAGTATGCTGTATAACTCCTGTAGAAGGCATCTCATCCAGGACTTTTTCTGATGCAGTCAGGTTGTCCCAGGATACATAATATTATTAGACAGATCAGTAATAGGTTAAATTTCATAATGAAGCCCAGAGCAAACTGAGTAACAAATCTGAGCCTACAAATTTAATCGCAGCAGCTGCTACTGATGCTAATGCAAAACTTTATTTGATTTGGTAACAAAAAGGGAAAATATGGGCAAAGAAAGGCCACTGTCAAACAGTCCAAAGGCAACTATTTTTGCAAGACAAGTGATAGTTTAATTTACTGGCCATGGTGAGTTTTGCAGTGAAACAAACTGCAATCTAATTACTTGCTGCAAAACAAGAGCTTGATTTGATTTTAGGAGAGGTTCTCTCTAATTCCCTGTTATTGTTTTGTCACTGTAAACTTAGATTTTGCTACAGGGCCAGTGAGTTTAATTTTCAAATCAATCCTTGATTTACACACATGCCCTAACTGGTATGCATGTGTAATGTGTAAACGGTATGTCCCCAGGCATGACTGTTATACAAACAAACATAATTGGAAAAATATCTACCTACCTCATTTCTACACACATGGATCTTGGGGTTTAAAAATAATAATTACAGAAAGCCCTCAACCACCTGCATAAGGAGAAACTAGTACAGAAAACTCAAAATCCCAGAAAATATAAAGCACCTGGCACAGAAAATGCACACCAGTAAATAAGCAAATCTTAGATGCAAGCTAGAATATCTACAGAATATCTATAAAGGCAGGTATCCGCAGGTAAATGTTAGAAAGAAGAGTCATTTTGCATAAGCTACAGAAAGCATAACAACATTTCTGCGAGGAGTGATCTCTTGCAAGGGATGTTAAATTGTTTAGAAATGATTCAGTTTATGACTCCTCTGAAATTTATTTGAAAGTCATCAAAGAGGAGCATGTCAATTTTGCCACAAGATGCTCTTACTAGATTGCTCTGTAAGTGTAAGAGATCACATGCAACACTAGCTACATTATTTAAAATCATTTTACACAGTTGCCCCACACATTTTCAGCTTGAGAATCTGAAATACAATACCATCTGAAGGCCTCAAAGATGTATTCTTGGAGAAAACTGTAAAGGCAGGAGCAAAGCCTTTGGACGGTCTCTCAGGAGCGCTCGAAGGGAAGCCAGGCTTACCCCGGGCTTGTGCAGAGCTCTCCTGGCTGACGGGAGCTCGGGCAGCGTTCGCGTGCAAGCGCTGGACCTTGCCCGCAAACGTCGCAGGCTCCGTGTCCGACACAACCGATGGCATCTCACAATGAGGGAAGGGAGCTCGATGAGCAGGAACTGCAGCAGAAAACTCACCTCAATTGTTTTTACTTAGATAGACCGATGGCACAGGACAACCATTTCTAAATGGCAAGGGAAGGCCATACACACATCACCACCTGCAGGTTATCAAAGGGTTCGAAACATATGATTTATCTGGCCATTTACAAAGTTTTAAAATAATGTTCCCTATGAATTCTGAATCACTGAAGATGGCAACCTTCACAGGAGAGAGAACTTCTGCCTCTATCCAACACCAAACGCGTCAGCAGCCAATTCAACATCTGCCACGCTTAATGAGAAATAAGTTACAACCAGAGGAACATAACCAAACCGTGACTTTGAGATGCAACCTCTCCCTGCATCTGAAATGCCTTATTATTTTCCCTCATCCCCAGTCAAGCTCTGGCAGGGATAAGGCATAAAAGCAAGAATAGCTTTAGACACAGAAAGCCCGAAGTGAGCAGGTATACAATAGCAAAGGAATCAAAAAGCCCATGGGCTCACAAGCAAACAAGCAAGATGCAGTGAAATGCTGTTAAGAAAAATCACAATGGCACAACAAAATTTCATTTAAGTTGACTTGAAAGAATGAGAGCACAGCTCAGCAATGTGAACAGTTCAGGTTTTGTGCTGGGTAACCAATGCAAACTTGACATTTCTTCTGGAAGCATTATTCTCGCCTACTCCCCCCCCACAGGTGATCTTTTGTCAGAACATAAAAAGTTATCTCTGTATCAATCGTGTATTAAAAAAATCTAGCGCTGTTGTTGAAGTCACAAATTATGATAAATATGACTTAAATGAATGTGCCCCAGCTTATTAAATAAACTGATAAAATGCATTTTCCTATGGAGATTCAGTGGGAAACTGCTCTGTGGGAAATTACAAGCAAAATAAACGGTAGATACCACCTAATGATGTTAGGAAGCGTAGTGGAGATTTTTTTTATAACATTGTTTTTATTAATGCTTTCACTGGAATGAAAACAACAGCTAGTTTTGGACAAAGAAAGCTCAATTTTTTATATCAGTGACAGCATTAATTCTAAGTTTATTCTCTGCCCCTATGCCTGGAAACGCGCTTCTGGCGAACAATTAGATCACAGTAAACAAAGAGACATAGTAAAATGATAGCCGGCTAAATGGATGAGCCCGGTACACTTGACATTTCAGAAGGACGGTCTGTTGAAGTCACTCACTTCCTTTTGCCTTTCTGAAAGGAACGTAAAATAGGGAGTTTCTGGTGAATGTGGAGACAGGCCGAGATTCTTTGAAAATGTCAAATTTAACAGCATGAGGAAATGTCTTTTGAATCAGAAGATGAGAACTCAAGGGAGTTAAATTAACAACATAGCACAACATTTTACCAAGTAATAGCACTATATTTTTTCTTTTATGGAGCACTGCTCGGGGCAATATTTAATCTCTTGAGTTTAATGAACTTTTAAAACTACTCAATAAATACTCAAGGCCATGACAAGTACAATCATAAGATAAATTTAGCCCTACTCCAGCAGACTATATCACTTTTTGTTATTAAAAAATGTTAATTTTAATATACTAGGGGACTTCATTTCTATAAAATAAGGTGTCAGGGTTTCTAAATTCATATCACAACGGTTAGTTTTCATTAAAGATGTTAAGTACGTTGTCATTTTTAATAAAAATACATGGTGAGCCCTTCTTTCTAGGCTAATAATAGAACTTTGGATAAATAGTGCTATCTATAAAATGTTCCAGCTCTCAGCGCAGCTTCCTTTTGGCACTATGCAGGTTAAGATTTCAGGGAAAATACTTAATGAATTGAATTCACATAGCTAAAGAATTTGCTATGGACCTCAAAGTGAAGACTTGGCTAATTATTGCATATTAATGTATTATGCGTATAAAATAATGTAGCTAGAATAAACAAATAGATGCTACATCTATGGGAACACTAAAATAAAATGATATTCAAAAATACATAGAATTCACTTTTCAAATGTGATGAAAAAATCAAACAGCTGAACTGGATCAGCATTTCTGCAAGATCCTGGCACATATATACTAATGCACTAAATTATTTCATGACTTTGCATGGATTGAAGACTCCAGTGGATGGTCAAAATCATTGTCTCAGTGAAGTCAACAGGAATTTGCCACTGTCATCAGCAGGACCAAGAAGTGCAACATCATCCCTTTTCTGTCACCATTTACGCAAACAGCCACTCTCAAGTAATATCACTCACAAATAACACCTGTAAAGTTGTGTTATTCCTGTTAGCATGCATCCAGAGAAAATGCATTAAAAGAACACAAAAATTGCAATGTCAAGTAGTCAGAAGGTAGGAGGCACTAAAACGGAGGTTATGAATGTAGGCTGTCAATTATCTCTAGTTCCAGAGCATTTTTAGTTAGCACTATAAAGAGTATCTGCCTGCAGTTGGTCAAGAGCAGCTCACACTTCTCTGTCTACACCATCTCCTGGTATCAAGGTGGCGTATCAGAGAAAACAAAATCAAAGCATCAGGAGGTTTCGGTCAGTGGCACGAGAATATCAAAGAAACCGAATTCAGTGTCCACAGGTCATCACACTGCCACACACCCCCCCTGTTCAAGAGTGTACATCCAAGGCCACCATCCATGTTGCCTTCATACCTAAACACATGGCTCCTTAAATGCCTTCAAAATTGACTACAGTTTTGTATATATGCTCTCTGAGTTATCAGACATGAAGTACTAAGTAGTCTACCCATTTATTTTTCATTAGCTCCCTGAAAAGTGGAGAAAATCAACTGCTGCAATTCTTTTTGAAATGTATTTCTGAAATCTGTATATTGATTTAACCTCTTTCATGCCACATTTCTTTCAATTCCCAGAAGCATGCCTTAGTAAAACATCCCTATTAGCTTCAAATAGCAGCCAGGATGTACCGCCTGAGTTATGCAAGGATTCTTCTCATGAGAAGTATCTAACTCCATAGACACCAAATAATGTTCTGCCCGCTTTAGCTTTGCATGTATAAGAAACCGTTATATTTCATCTTTCCCTAAAATCAAACTTACTAGGCACCCAAAAAAAAAAGGAAAAAGAATGTTTAAAGCCAGCATGCATTTTTCTTATATAAAATATCTGCATGAGATCTAACTACATAAACACACTGCCTTGCATCCAAAAGGTCCTGTAGGGTGCCTCTCATGCCGCACAGATAATCTGCACTGAAAGCATCCATGAAAAGCATTCAGGGTTACAGAGAACTCATTTCAGTGCTTCCTAAATTTTTTCTCAGCCTGATAAAAAGGTTTAACCGTTTTTATGGGACACAGGAGGTTGTCATTCTGGTCCACTACAGGGAGTGACAGAAGTGCCATGCCTAATCAGTCACCACCGAAAACTGTTGTTATTCCCAGCAGTGCTCTGTCAACAAGCCAGTGGGGCCACGCGCCCGCACCTGGGCCTTCTTCATCAGCTGCTGTTGTCAGATTTAATGTGTTCTGCCGGTACCAAAGCAAAGCACTTATACTTTCCATTTTCCCTTTAATAAACCTTCTCCGCACCTTCTCCCACTTTAAAT
The DNA here is from genome assembly GCF_964195595.1 of Calonectris borealis. Taxonomy (NCBI): domain Eukaryota; kingdom Metazoa; phylum Chordata; class Aves; order Procellariiformes; family Procellariidae; genus Calonectris; species Calonectris borealis. The sequence goes on along the minus strand of NC_134328.1, from coordinate 13,638,032 downwards.
GACGTTGGTTCTTGTATGCTTGCATGGGCTGCTCCGCCAGAAACACTTCCCTTGCAAACTGCCAAGATTGGCCAAGGTACGACTCGCACCTCTACAGCTCTTCTGCCATGTTTACCTTTCTGTTAGATAACACACAGCTGCTACTAGTTCTTAAGATATAAAACTGCATAGATTTAAAATGACAGTTTACTGACATTAACCTAGCTGAACATTCAACCAATCTCCTGGATGACCTCTTAAATCAGGAGAGTCCCTTTACTTAGCGTTCTCCCTGATCCCTACCTGCTTTGGCAAGAGGAGGTAGATCAAACTCAATGCCACCGATGCGAGAGCTTCAGCAGGAGTGCTCCTCAAGGGCTTTAAAACAGGCTTTTGCCAACAGCTTCTGAAATGAAGCTGCACATGAGGGTGAGGGGGTGTGAGGTGCCTTCACCTCCTACACTTCCCAGTCTGCTCTACAGGTGTCCAAATCACAGCTCTTCCAGCAACCCAACTGCAGGTGGGCTCCACAACTCCTACCCACTCCAGGAGGGACCACAGAGAGGACCTCAGCTCTCCCCCATCACCACGCCATTTTGCAGGGATAGATACATGAGGAAGCATTCAAATTGGAGCCACCATGGCTGCGCAAGCTGGGCTTGTCCTCAGGGAAGGAAAGGCACAGATTCCACCATTTAATGAATTAAGCACAAGCACAGAGATGGCTTAGTCTTGTCTTTCTACTGCACTCACACTTTTCAATTAGATCACTGGTGTCAAGGAAATCAGGATCAGTCCTCGAGACTAACATCTGGACAAAATCAGATAATTGAGATTACAGAAAAAACATAGGTTTTCCTCTGAATAAGGGGAGTAAAGAGCTCTCAAAGGCTGTGATCTCATACACTTAAGCAGTTAGTTATAAGTTCTTGGGGAGGAAAAACTTACAAAAAGTCAATTTTTTATTTTTTTTTTTTTAACCTATCCATAATTTCCGGGTCTCAGAATTTACCACAAGACCCACTCTTCTAATTAACCTCCCTCTGATCTTTATTATTTCCAATGGCCTGACAATTCGAATGTTTATATAAGGTCTTTCAAGAACAGCAACACACTGTGTATTTAATAGCGTTCTTTTTAATGAATTGTTCTCTTATAGGCATCTCTATAGAATGAGTCTGCCTTTAGCTCAGCTACACCAGACAGTCGCTATAGGCATTACTACCACCAGACACAACCAGATAAGCCTCATGTTCAGTGTTATTAGGGTCAGGTTCTGCCACCCTTGCCACTCGGAGCACTAGGCAATATGAACAAGTGAAGTTAAAAAGGTTCTTACATATCACTAGTTAATTCGTATGTTACCTTCTGATGTCTGGAATTGCCTTCACAGTTTTATGAAGACATTTTAGGACTGGAAAAGAGAAATTGGGTGGTTTCTCCAAAGCCATAGAACCAACAATCTTTGACCCAATCTGTTCCCATTACTCAGCAGACAGAGCTGTTGATACCGAAGTTTAAACACTAAATACATTTATTGTATTAGACATACTGTATTAGACATTTCACATATAGCTGAAAAGATGCATTTTCAAACTTGCCTATTATCTTTGCTGAACATAATGCTACCCAAAATAATTGTGTACATTTGGTGCAGTTTTCCCAAGGACTTTCTCCTCTTTAATTACATGAGGAAGGCTGCTGATTGTAGCTGATGATACAGCTTTGTCAAAATGCAGCCAATGCCATCAAAATTAGGGCACAAAAGGCAAGATGACCTTTCTGCTGGATATGTAGCAACAGACTGAAGTGAAACAAAGTAGATGGAAAACCAGACTAAAAGAGGAACCCGTTATTATTACAACCATGCAGCTATGTAGAAAATTTACACAGGAAAACTGTACTTGTGATTTCCCTTCAAACACAGACCCAATCCAACAGAAAACACCTTCAGCATTTTAAATCTCCCAAGTTGAGCTAAACAAATCCCTTTGTTTGTGAACTGCAAGGTGGACTCCTCAGCAGATTCATCACTGGGAAGAAAATTATACTCAGTGCTTGCATTCATATTGCTTCTATGCAACATGCTGAACTAATTTAGATTTCATCAGTCAGGCCCAACCCACATGCTGGCTTACACCTCAACTACCTTAAAGAGTGGTTGTGAACAAAAATTTGTGTCTTTACCAGGTAAAATCCATTTCTTCCAATTTCAGATGGAGGTTTCCAGTCTCGTAGGAGTAATGGGACACAACCACTGACATTATAATTCAATAAAGAGAAAAGAAATCATATCTGTCAGTCCATCTTTAGATCACAGGGCCTCTTTCTTGTTCCTCCTAGCTGACCTCTCCAACAAAGCTGTCAGCTTGGAAGAGCTTAATATCTTGAGAAAATAACCCCTTTAAATTTCTTCCCTGGTTCACTGACATTCTGTCAACTAGGAAAAAACCTGGCCCAAATTTGGGATCGCTGGGAATTCTTTCAGCTTGCTCAGTAGCATGCCAATGCTGAACGCATCTGCCTGGGGTAAACTCCCAAACAACCCGATGCTGTGAACTGTCAGGAGCCCAAGAACTTCACTAATGCCTCTTAGTACCAGACTGCTTATGAAATAGGAGAAATTTGCGGGCAGAGGAGGTTTAATTTTATTTGGTCTTTTAAATGCATAAGTAACATCATGCTAGAAAACACTGATCTCAGCCCACGTACACCCTTCTGTCCCCAAACTTTATTGACGTAATCATAAGGACAGAAATTTCACCGTCCTTTCCCAACTGGAGGGGCCTGTCGTCCTCCTTGACCAAAATGGGAGGCTCTGCCACAGAGACGGAACTGATTTCAACCTGACTGTGCTAAGCATCACCTACACTCGTACAGCAGCACGCTAGGAAGTCAGACTTAAACTAAGGACCCTCTCACTCCCCCTTACTGTAACATCAGTGATGTAGCATTTAAAAAAAATGTTTAAAAAACAGTTTAAAAAAAAAAGTATAAAGCATTTATACAAGGGTGGTGGTAACCATTGGAGATTATTGGTCTTCGGACAAAAGCAGCATTTACTTCTTGCACAGCCATTGAATATGATGCCACACGTTCAATGTACGCATTTCAGTGGCGCTTGTTTTGCCTTCTAATGATGTGGAACAAATTTTGAAGAAAAACCTTCGTTATTCTTATAATACATAGGTATTAGCTGAAGTTATTAAGAAATTAATCTAAAGCTAAAAGGTACTGCTACTAATAAGAAATACTGTGCGAGAAATCAAGATTTTAGGTAATTAACATTTGGGCAGTCAATTTAGCTACCCACCAAGCTGTTGCTTTGCTTTTTGTTTCCTGATTTTGCTGGACTTTTTAAGAAGTCTTTGCCATCAAAATTATTCAGAGTCTTAGGACCAGAATCAGTCTTCCATCATCTGAAGCCCATTTAACCAAATTTTCCACAATCATTCTCAGTAAAATATAGTTTTTAACTTCCCCCCCCCCCCCCCCAGCTGAGCAATTTCCAATCACCTTTTACATGGTTGCAATTTCAAACACCGAATGGGTGATAAAGAACCAGGAGTGAAAAACTCCAGGGAAGAGACTGACAACCACTTGAAAAGACATTATTTATTAAGCCACATTAAGTAAATATATATAATTTGCAAGTTCAGTCATAACACCTGACATCTGCCCTTTGCTATGTTAACAGTGAGGTACAAAACCTGTATCAGCCACCCTATAATATTGGCACTTGGCAATTAGTATGTTTTTTAAAATGCACCTAATGGGCAAATCCGATCAGATTTATTACAGGAGTGGAAGAATTTTAATTTAAATTGCCTGCTGTTGGTGCAACGGAGTATTATTGCCTGTCTTTGCTGTGCACAGAAAACAGTATGAAGGATTTTGAAGGGGAAGTTAGCAGGGGCTGCAAGGTGGGTACGTTTTTTTACTTTAAAATTCAATGTATTTCTGACAATGTGCAGGGAAATGCCACACATTTTGTGGGTCTAAGGACACCTGAGTAACATGATTACCACCAGCCTCTGACATTAGGCTTTGCATACAAAGACAGAGATGGTTAGATTATTACATCTCTATCAAGGAATACGACATTATAAACTTAAGCAAAGGAGTGGGATGAAGCAGAGACAACAATGATTAATGTATGAAGAGTGTCCACTCAACCATTGAAACAGTAATAAAGGTATTAATTTGGCTGCAAACATTAAAATATGTACAGTAAGATGGATTTTTGAACAGTGCACTGTGGCATAACCTTAATACAGTACATTAAAATCATTCATTACAATGAATAAATAGCTTAATGAGATTTGAAACATCTAGCACTCTCTGTGTAAGCGGGTGATGAAGTGAAGCCTGATATCAGCACCACTGAACATAAATTATGCAAAAGTAATATTTTTAATGTCATCTATTCACTAGCATTGTTGCTTTTGTTAAATATTCAAGTGTACATCTTTCTAGGACAATATCAAATTAGTCTGTATGAGAATTTACAACACATTCACCTACCATAGCCTGATTTGCATAAAAATAAACAAAATAAGAATATGCACATAGTGTCATTTCCTTCCATTGATTTATTTTTGGGAAGAAGAGAAATACATCTTACCAGGGGCTTAATGTCTCTCTTTAGGTTTTTTTTTTTGTTGGTGGTGTATTACTTTCAAAAGTTCAATTGTCACATTAAACATGGCATTCTATGTTAAACAGCAGGAGTATGTAATATACCATGTTAAACTGCAGGGGTATAAGATGAACTGCTGCAGCACTTTTTTCCCCCCATTAATTTAACAACTTATTAACAAATCAAGCCATTTTATTTAAATTACGCGCCTAACCATGTAATTAGTTAAGTAAAACCACTTAAAGCACATTTTTCTTCCCATTTTAAACTATGATGTTGGACCCGTTATATGCTAAAGCAAAAAGAAAAGCAATTACTCTAACAATGATTTTTTTAAAAAGCTGGTACACAAGTTCTGTGCAGCATAGACAAGGCTGTGGATTTTGTTTAATGATCACTTATTTCTTTGCTGTGTACAGACACAGCTCTGAATTTTGGATTAATTTCAATAAATATAAAAATCTTTATTCTAACTGTTCCAGAGCACTTGTTATTTACATTTGGAAGTGCAGGATTACTCATGCATGGCTGCCTGTCAATTAATCCAATATTACCCTGTGGATTTTCCCATTTGTAATTGGAAAATAGAGCTTTTCTGGTTCTCTGCAGAAACAGCAGCCATTTAACTACAGGTGGTACTTGCAGTGGCAATGCACGCATTTATCCAATGTTTATATATAAAATAAAAATACTATTTCCTCCAGAGATAGTAAAAGCGTTTTTGGAGGTTATTTTCCTGTCTCTAGTTTTAAACGGAACTTTTATAAATGACAGAAGTTAGAATAGCAGCAACGGGTGAAAGAAATTAACAATCTTAACAGCGTCAGTGTAATTTCTCGAAATAGGGCAAAACACACTGGAGAATATTAAAAGAGGATTTCAGGATTACTTTGCAGTTTTATCAAGGATGCAATATTTTACTTTGTCATTTACAGGCTCCTGTACTTATTCTCCTAAAAGCACTCAATTCATTCTTTCAGCTTGGAAAAAATAAAGTGTTTGGCAGAGTGCTTAAGAGACTGATCACCAAACCTGCGCCTGCGGTCAATAGATCTTACTCACACAAGATATTTATTTTGGTGTTTTCATTCCTGGCAGGTCACTGACCTCTCAGGGCCCTGGGCCATGACTATTGGCAGCGCAGACAGAAATCCAGCCTTTGGCTCTCCAGTTTCCACCCTGAACTGTGCCCACGGGCAACGTCTCCTTCCTCGGGATGCGAGTGCAGCCTCTCTGCAGGAGCTGAACGACGGCCAGCGGGGCCGGGGAGCGGAGTCACCCCGGGAGGATAAACAGGGGTAGTTGTGAACGCAGCCTGGAAAGAAACTGCCCAGGTGCAATGTATTTTGAAACGCAAGCTCACCTTCATACCAATGCACACTGATAGCAGTTCTTTCTGTTTTTCCCAGAGGACTAAACCCTGCCTCAATGTCTGAGAAAACAGATTGGAGTTTTGGTCAAATCCAAGAGAAAGCCACATTTGGCCTTCCCAGCCCCAGTAAGTATACTTCAGTGGAATTTCCTACTAAGCTATTCTCAATAGTGCATGCGAATTGCAGATCCCTTCTGCTTGCTCCCCCAAGTACCAGAAGTAGAGGGAAAGGGCCCCAGAAGAGCGCTCGGCCAGGACGCCGCGCGGGAGATGTGACAGTGGGATCGGCCGACGTTCACACTGCCAGGCTGTGTGAAATCAAACGGAAAAGCTGATGAATTACTTTGAACGCTGGCCCCCCAAACTCCCTCCTATTCAATGAACAAAAAAGGAATAAAATAAAGATTAACCAAGTGTATATTCCCTATAGTGTCCCGGAAAACTTGGTATTTTACCAAGTTCAAAATCCAGCAAGTTTTATCACACACCACCTATTCATCAGCTACAAAGTGGCCTGAAAAAAGTTATCAACGTGCCCTTCCAGTCGCCTATGTTTACTCTCCCAACTCTCCTGGATTCATAAGGTATTTATAGACAATTATTTACATCCCTTCTTAAGCTATTTCCTAGAAAGGATTCACACAAACATTTCAAGTACTGGATGTTTCTCTGGGGACTTCCAGTTTTACTGGATGCCATTACACTGACCGGTCTCAGTGCTACAACGGTCACGGTACGAGCCATCGTCCCAGTTCAAAGGGTTTGTACTCAAAAAGACGCTGTAGGGCAGCACTTGAACTCTCAGGTCCAGAGAGGAGCCAACACTTCTGTTCTCATCCAAGGAAACTGAACCAAGTGGTCAAGTATCCCGGCGTCCCGCGTTCATTATGGGAGGTCAGAAAAGGAAAACAAGTGAATCCAGACTTGGGAGCTATCAGGGACCCTGTCAAAGTCTCATTTCTAAATTTCATGGAAAACACAACAGCTCTAGCAGTGCTACTCAACTGGAGAGCAGTCGTTGACTAACAGCAGGTGGAGGGGGATTTGCTTTTAAAGCACACACAGCAGTGTATGTTGCATGCTCCAGAAAGCCAAATACAATTTAATGTACAAATTCATATGAAGGGAAAAAAAAAAAAAATCTCAGAAAAAGTGACTCAGCACTAGAAATTTCATTCAAAAAAGTAATTTTGGGGGAGTTAAAACCACAGAGTTTGACTCTGCTGCAGTATAAATAGGTGTTTACCTTCATTCAAAGGCAGAACTCACAGTGGAAGAGTCATCTCAACTACCACAATAGCATTAACATCACCTAATTATTCATCAAATGCAGAAGTGAAGCTTGCTGACCCAGTCAAACATCTTTCTTTTTTCCTCAATACTCACTCTGTCCATATCTCTGCAACACACGGCGAAACACAAAGGTGGTACAACAGCTGTCGCAACAGCGGCCGCGGGCTCATGTTTGCCGAATACATCCCAACCTGATTACACGCTTCAGCAGCTATCACGTTTCGAAATTCAATAGAAATTAATTCCTTAACAATGAGGGCAATTAAAAGGTCTGCATACTATAAAGTAAGAATACCTACTGACACACCAACATGTTTTTTCCAGCAATGCCAACAGAGCTGTAAACAAACAAAGCTGAAACCCAATGATATTAAAAGAATGACATTAAACTTCCATGCTCTGATTATCGGACCGTTAATATGGTTAATGAAACGGTTACTAGATTAAAACAGTATTAACTCCAGCACAGCTTGTTGTACAGTAAGTTACATGTAGTAACTAAATTTTGTCCTCTAATTAAAGGACTTAATGTGAAGTAAAAAAAAAAGCTTTCATTGTATTTGTGGTAAAACACAATTGTTAAAAGGTTCAAAACAATCAATGCAATCAGCATTTCTGGAGCTTATTTGTAGTCTTGTTTTCACAATTCAATACTAGTTACTTCAACCTCCAACCATGCTTGAAATCTGCACAAAAAAAAAATAATGGTCATCAAAAAAATATGCTGATGACTTAGTGGACCAACTGTACTACCTGTGAAGCAGCAATTTTCTGAGAGCAAAGTCAGGTAAATAGGGGTTGTTAGAAATAATTCAGGAATACCATGATGATCCACACTGGCTTCCTACTCTTCATCCAAAGTAACCAGAAGAGCCACACGTGGTTTTGCCCACTACGCCCAAAATACCGACACACACCACCATGCAACCCAACAGCTGCAGGAGATGGGAGGATCTATTGCCCTGCTGCACTAGAACTAGAGAAAACTAAAAGGAGAGGCAGGAGAAAAAGAAAAGAAAAAAAATCGGACATGGCCTGTGCAAATCCAGGAAGGAAATCCCCGAGGAAAGCCTGTGGAAATGCTTTTTTGCCCAGGGAAACGCTGCGAGGAGGAAAGCGCAGTGCCTCCCGGGGAAAGGGGGCTTCCTACTCCTTCGCACTCAAACGTGACACACAGCTGCAATTCCCCCTCCTAACAAGAAACAGCATGAAAAGCCTTCCCTTTAGCTAATTTTGTCAAAATTAAAGTTACCTGTTTAGACCTAAGCAGCCAAATTAACATAGGGAGCAAAAGAAAGGCAAGAGCGATTTTGTTGGAAGGGGGTTGGCTTACCCAGTCCTCTGGCACAGCCAGAACAGGCTTCTTGTGAAATACTTCTTGTGAAACATTTTGGCCAATATTAATTCCTGCAGTGTGGCGTTTGGGTTTTTTGTGACAGAAATTCTTTGTGCCCTAATCACATACATAAGTGAAAGTCTTACTTCAAATCAGCAGTGCCTGTGCTATTGTAATTATTCCAGCTAATGTACAGGTAATCAAGATACCTATATTTAAATACAGAGTACATGGCGATCTCCACAAAGGCAATATATTTTCCCTTCCTTGAAAAACATCCCAAACTCCTAAGCGTTCGTGCTGAACGTCTTTTGGTATTGACGTATCTTCTCAGTAGCTGCCTCAGCCCCTGAAGAAAGCTCCCACCGTAATGCGACAAAAATAAAAGAAGTATGACAAAGTGCCTTTCCTTACCCTAACAGCTGGCTTTAACTAATTTTCAGTTATTGAACAAGCTAGTGCAGGTGTGGAACGTTTGTGGGAAACTCAGTGGCACACAGATAAATGAAAATACCAGCTTCCTGCAGCTAACAATCACGCAGAATAGCGTATGCGCCGGCTGCCACCGCCACCGTCAAAACAGAAACCACAGGGTGTCATCAGAATTCAGGTGGAGTACACATGGTGGCTTTCCCTTCCATAATCATTTTATTAAGCAGTTTTCAAGATACGTAAGCTGCCGCTTTAACGGCCCACAGAATATATTGTCTTTGGCCACATGTTCTAGCATTAAATCAAAAGGAATCGTATTTTAGATGCAAGTTGTTGTTTGGGGGGAAATATTTAGGTTTTCCTTCAAGAATAGAGTAAGCAAATCTCATCACCTTTGCCGAGCACAGGCAGGTTACTGGCGTGGCTTGTCACGTTTGACCCGCGGTCACGATGCCACCACAGCTCAACTCTTCTTTTATCTTTTAGTGGAGCTAAACCACAAGTCAATAATGATATTACAGCAGAGGAAGAAAACTCCAACGGTCACAAGTGAGAAATTCTCACAGCCAAAGATTACTCTGGGAAGCTTCACGAAGTATGGGGCTTAAAATTCATAAACATTTTTGTAAATAGTTCTTCAAGTTACATAAGAAATTAGCCCTCTAACATTGACATTTGACTTTCTTGTTGCAAAGTGTCATAAATGCTGAACACGTGAAGATTTAAACTGCAGTCTAGCTAGGAAAAACCATCAGTCACTCAATGCAAAATGGAGTCTAGCAATTTCAGTGTCTAATTTGGAAAACACAACACAATGGTCCACAGAACTGTCTGGGATGTAATTTCATTTTCACATACAGAAGTGAAAGTATCTCTCTGAAACTAGACTAAACAGGCAAATGCAGATTTCACTTGCCAAAGATGGGTACAATTTCAGAGGCAATCTTTTCTCAGAAGCCAACTTTAAATTTACACTCTCTTTAATTTGGTTAAGTTCAAAATTGAAGAAGGTTTTTCTACTCACTAACACCAACATGTCCTTTAAAACGTCTAATCAGGAGAAGTCCTGCACAGGGACAGATGCTAGCTCTACATGCCAACTGCCCTGTGTTTGCTAGCCATCCGGCCCCAAGATCTGCCAAGTTCTCTCCCCCCATCACTATCATAAAGGTACTCCCTGAGATACATGATCCTTTTTTCACTAGATCTTACTCTATAAACACACGCGTAACAAAAAATTAGGCTTGCAAATCCTTCAGTTCAAATCTGTGGCTTTTTTCAGTTTGAATGAAACTACAGTTTTCAAAACAACTCTTGGGAGATCCCTCAGGCTCTCAGGGAATGCCAGAGACCTCAGTGAGCAGGACTTTCTCCTAATAATTTGTAAGAAAACTACAAAATTTGAAGAAATAAGGCTGACGGGAATGACAGAGTCCTCTGAATAATGAACTGATTGTCAGCTGACAGCAATCATTATTCTATCCCAGAAAAATTCCTTTACAGTTTAAATACTGCGACACCCGCCCGCAAAAGACATTCCACACCTGATTTTTTTGTTCATTTCATTCATCACCTTTCTTTATCTTTTTACTGAAATACAGTGACAACTAATGAAGTGCTAATATCACAACGAAGGACTGGGCAAGACCCAAAGTCTACCTCAATATTCCCTCACAGAAAAAGATCTCCTTAGGTGATCAAATTGTGTGAAAACTTCAGAGAGACAACTTCATATAAATTAAAAAGTGCATTGCCATTACAGGATCAGAGGGCAGCCTTAAGACAAGATTCAGCTGCTGGTAAAAATCACAGCATTGCTGTGACAAGACCAAACAATGAACTTCATCGTTTCCATATTTTGCACTGCAGGACCTACATATGAAGTGCCAAAATATTATTTTTAACATGTTAAAACAAAAACAGTTTCTCAAGTCAGGGAAACACTTTCTTTTTTTTTGAAGAAGTAAAGGACAAATGGCACTGGTTCATGCAATCAGAAAACAGGGCACACAGGAGGTCTGGGGATCACACCCCAGCAAACGTACAAAATTCCGGGCAATCCCCCTAGCAGCGTATTTTCCTCACCACTAATGAAACAAGTAGATCTGGAAATACCAGTACTAACATAAGCCTGGCTTCCCCATGGTTAACCACGAGCTTAGACAAGAATTTCCCGCAGTTGAAGGTTATAAGGTTTTACCTGCTGCCTAGATGCTCCGGTGTCAAATAAGGTGCAAGATACGTTACAGATTTTTCCCTTTGGTGGAAGACTTTTCCTCTTATGCCCACCTATAATCTTAGAAGGAACTTTATCATCTTTGACACTTCTACTTCTTGCCAGCAAAATCTGGAATGGGGTAGTGAAGCTGGCCAGCTGGTTAAAAAATACTGGGAAGTCAATAAGGGAGAGAGACAAGAGGCAACTTCAGCTTTGTTTCCTTAAAACAGGCTGAAAAGCTCTTGACGCAGCACTGCCTACTCAGAACTGCCAGAACACAAAGAAACTAAAACTTAAATTATGTATTTTACAGTATATTTCTAGACTAGACAACAAACATGAGCTTTAAAATTATTTCTTTTTATGTTCAGTATTTACAGACTCCATCTGTCTATGAATTTAACAAAAGTTCCCTCCCCCAAGGCACACCTTTACCTAAGATGATTTATTTGGCCTAAGCAACATGGCAGGAGGAGAGCTGAATCCATTTGACCTTTTCTTTTTAATTAAATGTTCCTTATTTCTACCGCTCTTTCTTCTCAGTGGGACATAGAGGAACCCATTCTTCTCTGCTTGTTATTTTTTAAGTTTGAATAGATGTCTCATAAAAAACATACAGGCTGGTTTGGCATGTCTTGGGGCTGGGTGGGATAGCAGCAAGTGGTTTACTTGGCATTTCTACCGCAAAAAAAAAAAAAAATCATAAAAACAACCTGAAGAATAGATGGGCCCACTTCATTTGCCAGCACAAATGCTTAAATTGCACACACAGCCCTCCCATACATACCCGGACATTTTTCACAAACTCAATTAAATGCTCCAGTGCTTTTCAATATTTTTCTTCTTGTCAATGTAACAAGATGCATGCACACAGAAACCTCTGCCTTTCAGCCTTTTTATCTAGTCCCATTACTTTAGTGATAGTGCTGTGTTTTGCGACATAACAACGCAGTGCCACATAAACGGCCATGACGAGCCACACCGTGCATTTCAACATTCCAAGGTATTAAAGTTCATTTTAGATTGGAATCTTACAGGTTTCCCCCAGTCCCTAATGGGGGAAGCCCCTTTGGGGGCTTTTCATCTTTAAGACTCTTCCAAGAGGCTAATAATGGATGAAAACTATAAAAATCTTGAATCCAAAGTTTAGTTTGGACTAAGCACCATGCCACTATTTTTCCTTCCTTAACAGAATTCGTTCACTAATTCTAAGTGGAAGCTGACTTCAGGTCTCTGACATTTCCCCCTCTACGTTATTTTTGTTAAAAGAAATAATCCTGAAAGATCTCCTATGACAGGATTTTTTTTTTCTTTTTGTTTTTCTTCTTTTTTTTTTAATTTCTGAATTATTAAGTAAAATTTCTGCTATGGGCCCCATTTTATGCTTCATTCAAATAAAGCTATTGGCACATCGCACAAAAGCTCCTTTTTTAGAAATGGGAAACCTAAAAGGGAAAGGAACTAGGTCTACACTATGAGATTATTAAGGAAACATTTGTCTTTAAACCACCTTAATTCCCAGTTCGCTGCTGTACTGTAACACTAGGCTCATTGCTTTCTCTCTGCCTACAGCGCAATAGGTTGTGAGAGTACCAAGGGGACTAAAGTAAATTCTTTGTTATGTCTACACAAAGTAGTAAATGAAGCATGCAGCTCAAACCTCTCCTGCAGTGGCCAGATCCTTAGTGCCTTTCCTTTTGGAGTGGGAGATTTAATACTATTTTCTTTCCCATATGCTTCATCCTTCAGCTTTAGCATAAAAAGGAAAGAAAAAAAAAAGGCTTCGTTTTGCACTAACTGCTCCCTTCAGATTCTGAGACATGTCTTGATGAAAGCTCGGTTGTGATGGAGCAAAATCAAAAGAGGAAGAAATCTCACCCTGTGAGATGATACTTAAAAGGGGGGAAGAAAGGCCTCGGCAAAAAAGTTCTTTATTGAGTAATTAGCCATAATCTTAGATAAGACAACAGATCAAACAAGTCCTCTTAAAAGAGTTGCTGGGGGAAAGAGAGAGAGGCTTTCTGCGAGGGTTTACAAATAATGCTAAAAAAAATTAAAAGCAGAAACACTGGCAAACTTTTCCATCAGAATTAAAACAAAACACGCAGTTGTCTCTCTGCTCCATTTCAGGATGCGAAACGGGTCTGGGAGAAAAAAGCTTCCTCCCCAAACGCAGAGCTTGAGGAGGTTTCCGTTTTACAAGGATTTCTAGCTCCTTACTGTGGGACTGCTTCTCCAAGTGGGACTTGGGAGCCGGGGGACCCCCGGGGGGGGCAGGGCCCAGGAACAGGTCCCCCACCTGCTGCGACCCAGCTTTAGGTGCACAGCAGATTTCGTTGCCCTCTCTCTCTGCTGACTCTCGCCACCAAACAAGCAAGACTTCAAATCATAAATAATTAGGACTTTTACATTTTCCCCATCATCACAGCACTGCAGGGAGAATAGCCTGGAAGAAACCTTTGTGTACCCGGGATGGCCGCTGCCTTAAGACCTGAGCCCACCTTACGAGTCCCACTTCCACAGGTGTCGTCTATGAATTAACATGGTCATGGGCTCCCACGGACACCTGTGTCTATCAACTCTAAACGAGCTCTGGAAAAGCAGCTGGATAGGGTGTCTAGCTGAACAAAGCCTTACGAAAAACCACATCCTAAACTTGCCGTCCTCATTTTAGCCGCATTCCTCCTTGGACACATCCATACTACATCTGAGTAACTTCCCAATCCCAAAATAGTCACACTCGATTCATGAGCTAACACTTACCAACTTGCCAGATGCTTTACCTCAAATGACAAATTTTGTTTTATATATGTGATGGAGACTCAAATCAAAAACCAACTATAAATATTTTAATTAGAGACTTCTTTGTCACATTGTGAAAACCTAATTAAAAGGCTCATTACATGTGAGAGTAAGCACTGTCTAAATAAAGCTGGTGTCTTCTTGCCCTGTGCTTGCTAGAGAATCCACCCCTACTCCCAACCCACACGTGGCTCGCTGTCCTCTCGCCAAGGCTGGGCTGGAGGTCTCTCTAGCAGGTCTGTACTGGCTATCCTCTCACCAGAAGTTACTCGGACTGCTGGATTTGGGGCAGCACGGTCCCCACAGTCAGTGCCAAACCAAAGGCAGGCTCCGCAGGCAGCAGAAGGGCTGGCAATACTGTGATGAATCAAGCAAAATCAGCTCAGTGCTGCCTTCCCCCCCCACCAAACTATCTGGGCTTTTGAGCCAGATTAATTGCAAGCTGTTCTAACTCCCCGCAGTCTTCTGCGCCGTCAGTTTATTTGAGTTACACTCAGACATCTAAAAAACTTTCAGACAAAGAAATAAACGTACGCTCACTTAGTTGGCATAAAATAAATGCTTCTAAAAAAGTACTTTCCCTAAGTGATGAAAACAAAACATGAAACAAATCTGCAACTGTAATTTTTTGTTTGTTTGTTGTTTTTTTAATAATAGATTTTTAAATCCTAACTTCAAAAAGACTACAAGCAAAACTATTATGTTTGAGTTAATTGCATGCCTGACCTCCTTTATAAAATGTTTTGCCCCTTTCATGCAGGGTGCTATTAAGTTTCCAGAGGTAATTCAGAGTTTAAGGCCAGGAGTCGCTGCCTGACCTTCCGTGCATCTGTTCAGATTCATTTACCAGCCATTACGTTCTGCCATGCCCTTCTCATACAAAAGCGTGGTGATACTGAGCAAGCAGCGACCCAGGCCACGGATGAATCGGTGGTCTCAAGAATCAAACCAGAAAAGGTGAATTTAGGAACATTTTTCCTTCAGATAGATCTTTACATATATTTTATACTTTGTAGATTTATTACGTGACTAGTTTCAGCTGTTATTTAGATGCTTCTACCTCTAGAATATTTTCATCCAAAAGTTAAAAACAGGGAATACAATGCAACTTAGTAAACAAGAACTCTTCTATCTATATGATTAAATGGAATTAGGAATCCTAGGTCTGCCACCTTAATGTAAAACCTGAAGTACTCAAAAACAATGAGCTAGACCGTGGACCGATGGGACCAAAGCAGCTCTGTCATTAATGAATATCATTCATTAATGACAGAGCACATCTTGGTAGATGCAAGATGGGATTGTGCCCATGACTGAACATATAACATCTAAAGCCAGAAATAAACGTCCACACAGAATTTGGAACAAAACGGGCTTCGCACTCTGGGAATATATCTTCACATTTCTGCAAGGTTTGATCTTGCAGGTGGTTTTACTGAAAGCGACCCTAGCCAGGACACAGGGATTATCACTTTAAGTGTCTTGTGTTTTTCAATGGACTATGCCAGACTTGGAGTTTAGATTTTCTAAGCTAAAAGGATTCACAGCAAAAAGGATTTGGCTAGTTGGAGCTGCAAGTATCTCTGGTGCCTCAGAATATCTTACACATACATTAACTGGCACAGAACGTGTTTCTGTTCCTAGTTCCATACCTGGGAGACATCAGTCAGTGTTTGTTTACAACAGTATTTTACATTATTTACAATCAATACAAATTCATTTAAATGTAAAGCTGTAGCACATTGCTATTTGCCATCTCTTCTCAGATAGGTTACGAATACTTAAAAGGCAAAATGCTCTTTACGGGAGCTGACATTGTATGGATCTACCGAAGGCACAAAGAAATCAATATGTGAATGAAAAGCAACTGATCCAAGTTCAGCCCAGAACAGAAGCTGCGTAGGAAAAGGGAGCTACTATGGAAAATAAGTTTTCCCTGAAAATCATGGAAATAAGATCAGAACTTTTTTTTTACCCCATATTTTTTCAATTATCCCATTAAGCTTGATACAGTTATATTTTAATTTCTCCTCCAAAGTACAACTTTCATATATCAAAATATTTTACACAAACAGATTTCAGCTAGCATTTTGTTAATGGACAACTACATATGGAAAAACACTATATTTATCTATTTACCTTTTATAACAACTTCATTTTGATCTGAGCATTTATTTTCTGTCCATTTCCTTTTCTTCAAAGTGCCTGTTTTCCAGGCGAAGGTTAAGAGAAGAAATTGTTCCACTCAAAAATACTGGTGGGAATATAACTGAATACTTCAATCATTGATAGACACAGGCATTACTGTAACACATTTATGCATTAGTTAAATACAGTTATTAGACTTTATACAGGAATAAACGGGTGACATTCCTTGACGCGCTCCAAAGGCAGTCAGAAAAAAAATAAAATAAAAGCTAGTTGACCCTTTTGACCCTAATATCCATAAATCCATCAACTTTACTTCACATTCACTTGACTCGCTAGCTTCACCCATGTTTATAGGATAAGTAGCAAACTCTATGCATCAAGGTCTTCATCACTCAAGGTTAGGCAACTCTCAATCAATCAGTGTACCTTCAACTGGTTACGGTTCAGCCAGAATAGCTGATGCTAGCGCTCATCACACTCAGTATTGACAACAGAAATTAAATCCTTACTCAAAACTCCCTATTTGCTTTCCTATGAACTGAGCTTAAAGCTTTAATGTAAAAGATGCTTCATTGGTCCAGGAACAAAGAAATTCTCTATCCTCTCTGTGTACCAATAGGGCCAGAGCTGAATAGCCCCTAGCCTGTCTGGATGATGTACAGGGAGACATTTTTGGTCACAGGATCCAGAACCTGTTCCAAGAGACTGGACCGAATCAAAGCTAAGTAGCGCTCACACCCTAATGAAATCACAAATGTTTTAAAGATAGTCCTAAAATTAATGATTTGGAAACACACAGCACAAAAGCCGCACTTGCACGCTTTTCTACTCTAATTTATGCAACACTTAAATATCAAGGTGCCATACAAGATTAGGTAATTGCTATTCGTTAGGAATCAGCAGAGAGCTCAACTGCACCATCCAGTCATGCATGTCCTGCCCTAAACACTGCAGTATGTTTTGGACTTCTGTTGTTTTGTACACTTAGCATCCAAGCTGTGCATTTCTTCCAAGTGATGCACTAATAACATTATTGCTCTTTAATGGCATTTTTTGATTATATAATTATGCCAGAAGCCTCACAGACATGGAAGATATATGTGCACTGGCATTTAATTGCTTTATCATCATGACTATAATCACAAATGAGGACCTTCCAGAACTGAGAGCCAACTGAGGCTTTTACTCATTCAGTTCTACCTGTCACCATAATAAACACTCCTTGGAAATCTCCCATGTGCTCCGCTGTATTTTAAAGTATTACATATCAAAGAGTCTCATTTATGTATTTTGAGTGGGTGGTTCCTTTGGTACACAACTGTTTCCATTTCTCAGGATGAAGTGCACTGTGCAACGGGATGAACGAATGCAAGTGTAGGTATTCCCACACAACTACGTATGGCACACGCTTCGAGGCAAGCTGGCCATCCCATACTCGGTGTGCCAGTGGAATTGTGTTACCTGTGCTATAGCATGTGCTTGTGCACCTTCACACCTGCAGAGGAGCTTGCTCAAATAACACCCTGGGGGCAGGCTGGCTGGAGACAGCCTGGTCTCATCCAGCTGCTTGGCAGGTGGTTCCCCATCTTCTCCTCATGCTTGAACACTGTTCCCATCCCACTATGAGCATGAGGAGCAAGTCCATGTAAGTTGATGACACCGAGTCAGACAATATTACTATCTCAGTAAAAATACTGCATGCAGAGCCCCCGAAAGACCAGATAAATACTATCCCACAAAAAACCCATTTAAAAAAAAAAAGAGGTATTTCCATAGTAAAAACAAAGCCCCTCAAAAAAACCCCTTCACAATAATGCACTGAAACAGACAGGATTATTTTTAAATTAAGCATAGCTTGCTCAAATAGTAGAAAAACTATTTAAGTTCAAAATCCGTAATTTTAAAGGGCTCAGTCCTTGAAGTTAGATCCCATTTTATGGAGCTGTAATTGAATATCAACTTTTCCTAAATGAAAAAAGTGGGAGAACTCTTTTCAAGGCTATTTGAAGGTAAGAATTATTTTGCGTGAAAGCAACAATTAATTAGCACTCAGCAAGGTTCCCTCTACTCTGTGCTGTGAAGTAAAAGCAGGTCACTTCTGCAGCCCCTCACACCTGTTACAGGTCACAGATCCTTACCTGAACACAGTATCTTATTTGCTGTTTCAGCACCTCAAGGTTAAAGCCTATTTTCCTTTCAAAAATAATAGCAAGTAAATTTTGCTTTTTGAGTATGACCATACCAAGGGATGGAATCAGAGACGCTTCTGTTTGAGAGCAGAAAAACTCCATCACTGCTACAAAATTCGTACATTTTTAAAAACTAACCATTTGTTCTAAGTTACACAGCTATGCTCTAGACCCCACGGCTGGTGCAAGTCAGCACAGCTTTCTTCAGGCTGGAGACAGACAAAGCCTGCTTGTTCCTCTTCATCCTTTCTCTTAGAATGACACCTTTAATGGAAGGGCCATCACATTCACCCTCCATGTTGCTCTTGCTTAAAGAAGATGAATTCTTCTCTGTCTTTACGGACTGAGACAGGGGCAATCTCCATTTGATTAGTTAAGACAGCTGGCTGGCAGATTTAAATTATTTGTGTATCAGTATTGATGCTGCTCCACATTTAGTGTAAATGTAATTATCATTAGGGCACTCAGAGCTATCAAATGAGAGTACTTTGAGGAATGTCAATGCTTAAGTAGAAATAAATGCATGCACACACACACAGGTGGACTCAGAATAAATTCTTGGGCTCCTTTCCCCCCCTCTTCCCCATCAAATTTCTCCTCTATGTATCTCTGCTCTCATTTTCGCAGACTTCTTAACAGCAAAAGCTAGCTGGGAAAAGCATTCAAATCCGTAGAAGACAACCTTAAAATTTCACCCACTGCCCTCTCCGGAGGTGTGATAGCTCTCATGAGGTTAATAGCGTGCTCCGCTGAAGCGTCAGGAAAGGCTCCAGTCCCATTCCCATCGACACCCAAGAACCTTGGCCTTGTACCTGGAAGGGAACTCAACCTAGTCCATCTCCCCACTCCTCATGCTGTACCTACTTTGCACAGGTCTTGTGAGGCTGCTGGGTCAAAAGGCTTGGAAGGGTCTTCAAGAGAAACCTGGAGCACAAAGAAATTTCCAGGCAGAAAGCAGGAAAGACAAGGGAGAATTTGAACTGTTTTGATGCTGCCCCTCAGGGAAGATTTAGAGGCAGGGCTGCTCAACGGTCGTATGCCTGGCTCAGTCAACAGCAAAATGAAGATCCATTGGCTAGGACATCAGACCGTGACATGCAAAAAAATAAAGTGTAGGACACTGGTCTACCAGACGTTTCCTATGTGACTTTGTGCAAGTCTTAATTGAGGCTCATCTCACTTAACCTGAGCTTAGAAAGCACAGTCTAAACCAGTCTCCATTACCAACAGAGAATGACACGTTCAAAAAAAGCATTTAACCTCCCTACCAGGAGAGGGCAAACAACGTTCAGGACATTTCTCCCTCTCTCTGCTGACTAAAGGGGAACTCATAAAACCAGCACTGGCTACATGCCTAACTTCTCACGGCTAATGCCAGAGGAGATAAATCCCTCAGCCAGGAAAACGGGGGCAAGAACAGCGCCTGCTACCCTACAGTGCTGGGAGGCCAAGCGACCCGAGGTGGATGGTCTGCGGAGTCTGCAGACGAATTACTAAAAGAGGTTAGTGGGCCAGGTCTCCACAGAGCACAAAGGTACTGCCAAGCTGTCTTCTGAAGATGTGTTTTCTTCCAAAGAAATAGACCCGCAAAGACTGAAACTAGATCCCACGAGCCGGATTCCCCCTACTTGACAACCTGGGTGAAAACAAAACAAAACGACCCACCAACAAAACAGAGTAACGAAACCAAAGACTCTAAGCTTCCTCACTCTAACACTTTATTCGGAGAAACAAGTGCAAGCTGCAAACAGAAGATGATTTCTAGCTACAAAGAAAAAAAAATTACCCTGAAAAGCAAGAATTTAATAAAGCCACTAGAGCTTTTTTCATTGCACTATTAGTTAAGATTTTTGAATACATAAATGAGAATTACTTGACTGACAGCCTCTTTATCAATAGTATAATCAGCTTTCTATTGTTGGAATAAGTCATTTATTTCAACAGTAGAAACATTTATTTTAGCTGTAGAAATATAACCCTATTTATTTCCAATCTGCAAAAGTAACCCTTGGTAGTATAAACGAATTTAAAGAGAAAGGCGATTTCTTATCTGCTGCAGAAAGCAGCAACACCACTAGCAAAGGACAATGGTCTACATTTTTATGAATGCAAACACTAACCTTCTATTTCCACACTTGAATTTCTAGCCTCAGAACAATATTAATGTCTACAACGGAACTAAATTTATGGTAATCTAATTTTATCATACATTATTTAAGTATCAGGACGTTTATCTATTAATCTATCCTTTTACCTCCTTAGTGTTAACATTCTCAGCCTGCTTACAACTTTCAAGGGCAAGGCTGCTTCATCACCAGCTGTCATCATGAAAAAAATTATTTCTTGTATTTATAAAGAAAATGTAAAGTAGTAAGCTATGTCACAGAAGCTAGACAGAGAACATACTTTTGCATGCGGTCACGTGCTGATTCCTACTTGACTGAACATGATCATATTTTTAGGTACTATAATTAATAGCTAACAGCTTTAAAAGTCTCACTAAATATTCATTATTAGAGGGAAAATTGAAAAGGTCTAATCCATTTTAAATGTCTCTGACAACTGCCATTAAAGCATCCTTGTGCAATTTGTCATAGATATTTATATGCAGTCGGCACAGAGATGGATCGTGGGAGTCCACATCCTGTGTTGTTCTTCCTCTTTGTTAAGCATGAGTGGAAGAAGTGTCAAATACGTTATAAAAACACCTTACACTCTTAACCCCTCTCCCAATACACATACCTGTGTATTTGCATCAAGTGACAGGGGGTGTG
The DNA here is from genome assembly GCF_964195595.1 of Calonectris borealis. Taxonomy (NCBI): domain Eukaryota; kingdom Metazoa; phylum Chordata; class Aves; order Procellariiformes; family Procellariidae; genus Calonectris; species Calonectris borealis. The sequence goes on along the minus strand of NC_134328.1, from coordinate 13,616,847 downwards.
CCTTCTGCAAATGAAGTACACTGGTGCCAGCCTTTAAGGCTGTAGCATATATCCTTTTTTTAATGCTGCCCACAGGGCCATCAAGGCGAGTAGAGTGGCAACACGGAGCCATCACTTCATTTACTGCTGCTTAGCCAAGAGGGTTCCTTCCCTTGGCTCGGGCAAACCTGACTGCACCAGGAGCTTGAAGCTGCCCTTCTTTCCTGGTAAGACTGATTCTCCTAAAGGTTTAAGATGCTGCTGCAAATGTCAATCCTGCCCCTGAACGGTAAAGCCCATGCTTGCATCTTCGTAACGCTTAGTATTTTTTTTCCTGTTGCTTAATAGAGGTTTCAAAAGCCAAGAATTTAAAAGTTCATTTTACAATTGTTGAGATTCTGTTTGGCTCCAGTAATAAGCTTTGCTTGGCCTTGAAAGTACCCACTTTCAAGTCTGATGGAAATCCACTGTACCTAAGCAACATATATGATCTTTTTGGTATGTATTTGTCAAGGATTACAATTTAGTTTTATTCCTTTTCTCATGAAAACACTTGAAAGTTATGCTGCAAACCTCAAGTGAAGCATATAGCTACTGTGAATTCAGGAGGCCCAGGGTGCCTGGTACAAGTAGTTTAAGTGGTATGGACTGCTCGTACAATCAGCGTGTTCTCAAAAAGCTAAAACTCAATTTTTCAGACTGAAATGCACGACTGGCAGTAATCCATAATCCTGACACAGTGTCATGGGTGCCAAAGGCCCTCCAGTGAATGCTGCCTTTGCATTTTTAAAAATGTTTTATGAGCTCAAGACCCTAGAATTAAGTATCTTTACTTTGCAAGCAACCTGCCATCTACTAAGGCTATAGGAAAACCAAGCCAAACAAAAAAAACAGCCAAGCACAGAACAAAGGATCTCTAACCCATAAGTAAAGTCTCTTTATCCCCAAATCCTCCACTTCAAGGGCTTGAGTGTTAAAAGCTAAGAGCTCTCAGCTTCAAGCCCATTACCATTTGCTCTTTTTTATCTGTACCAAGTTGCTTTTGTTGCAAATGAATTTGCAAATTAAAAAAAGAGAGCAAGACAAACAGATGAACCTGCCACATGTACGGCTGATTTCTTACAGATGACCAGGTTTCCTGTTAAGAATATTGTAGAATTAAGCAATGAGGAGATATTTACAGTCCTGGCAAAAGATGGACTATGCTATAGTGAATTAGGTCCCCCATCACTTTCCTAATTGCCAGACCGCAGTGTTTACTAACCTGATTCCAGAATTACTTTATTCCCTGCTCTAAATAAAAACATAAAACAGCTTATTGGTTCTTTAACCAAGACAGCTGCTGATGCAACTCCATTTAGCATGAGGGCATGATTTTTCATTTATTTTCAAAGAGCATGGAGGTACAGAGCTCCTTAGGTACAGCTATCGTCTCCACTGTCTTTCAGTCACTAAGGCAAAGAGGAAAGCAAAAGGGCAAGCCTGGAGCAGCCTAATCAGGATTCTTCTTCCGCAAATGCCGTCATAAAAATCAAACATTAGTTTTTAAGGAGAGTTACTGCTGTGATCCTGAATGGAGAAATACAGAGCTGGTCACAGCCGGTATTTCATTAACATTTCACAAGGAACTGTGCTCTGGAACAATTTCTCCAGGTAAATTCTGTAGATGCTTTTTCTTAAATACGGTTATGGATACGAAAAAAAAAAAAAGAAAAAAAGATAGTAGCACTATATCAAGCATTATCCCAGACAGAAAATTTTCAAAGTGGTATACAGACACCTTATGCATCTTTTTTCAAGCTTTGTATCCTTAATATTTCTTAAAGAGATTAAAATCTCATCACACGAACTAAGCAAGTAAGTGAGACTGAATTAGATCAGTACTTCTTCCAAACCCACCTCAAGTGCCTCTACTGAAGGGAAAGCAATGTCACAGCTTGTATCAGATGGCTGATTCAAGCGGGAACAGCACGGCGCAGCAGGCTTACGCGAGCCATCCCACCTTGGCTGCAGGATTCACCGCACGCAGGCTGCACGCGTGCATTGCTGTGCCTGGAGCGGGTGCACAACATCTTTAAGTCCACACAACGCCTGTAAAATGCTAGCGGTGAGTCTGGCCAAAACCCTCGGACACCTCAGCACCAACTGAGAGGTCCCAGAGAACAGTGGAGGAATTTAGATAAACTTACAGAGACAGGAACATCAGTATGTTATTAGCAGTAAGGACGTCTTTATTATATGATGGAAGACTGGTGTCCTATTGCAACTTAGCCACCAGTTAATTCGTATTATTACCTCAGCTGAGGCATAATCTGACCCCGCTTCTCTCACCCAGGTTTTACTCTCTCAGAGAGATAGAAGAGGTCCAGCTTCCCACACAAAACTTCAGGAGCTTTTCATAACAGCACAGATGTTCATCATCGTTACCTATTCATTTTTAGAAGTGGTGCACATAAAACATGCATACAATCTATGCCTGTAATCCATATTCTTACCATGTGCATTAACAATGGATCTGAACCTTGCAGACAACCTAGAAGCAATGCAGAAATGGTGTGCATGGAAGAGCAGGAGAGCAGACCCTGCTTGTTCTATCCGATTAGGAAGCTCTGTAACTCAACTATGCCAAACCTGTGAACAGTTTTAGTTTACCCCCCATCTGTATTATCAAGCAGGTACGAGACGACCTCCCGAGGTCCCATCCAACTTAAATCATTCTCTGACCCCAGGTTTCATTAGGATTGCAAATCCTTGTAAATGGAGTGCAGTTGCTCAGTGCTCCTCTAGGACACTTTTTCCCCACCTCTACTTATTTTTCCAGACCTTCCAAGCAAGACACAGCATGAAACAAACTGAAACATTGAGAAAGCTGAAACTCATGACAATTCTATTCTTTTAATTGTTCTCTTACGACTCCAAGTATCAAACCCTCAAAGAAACCATGGTTGATGAATCTGTAGCTTCTAAGATAACACCAAAAAGGATGACTGAATCCTACTAAAAAACGTCTGTGTCAATGACCTATCAATATTTGAAAATGGAAATCTAACACAGAACTTCACTCATCCCAGCTTTGGCTCCTTTTCTTATGTCTTCCATCTGCTGGTATCCACGTGACATCTCACCACTGGATTAGTGCTTCTTTAGTCCAGAGACTATACATCTTCCTGGGGGTTTATTCTGTGCTTGAAAATGAGGCTCTAAGGCCCTCTTTCAACACAACGTTATATGAATTATTGTTACTTAAGATAATATCAACTTTCTAAACCTGGAGGAAACTTACTAAAATTCTGCATGTGGTACTGTCATTAAACCATCACTACCACCCATTCCTCCCATTGAGGTTAAATGTCTGTCCTTCTCTACCCCAGGATTCTTCTAACATCCCATAATGACTCAGACCAGAACATCACACAGCATGTTAATTTGGAAAAGAAGTGAGAAACATTTAAAAATGAGAATAACAAAGAATTAAAAAAAAATCATGAATAAAATGTAAAATGAGCGAAAAATATTAGTCCCAGAGTAGAATTTATGAGTAGTCTAGCAGCTGGCATGTGAAGTTTCTGCCCATTATGATTTTTAATGTCCTAGCTATGATAAAATTAGAGGAAGGCAAGAACAATTAGGCCAAATAATCCATCCCCCACCAATACAGAATGGGTATAAACTGTTTACGAAAAAAGCATTCTAGTACCCAATGATGATACCCTTTATCCTGACCAGTAAGTCCAGTTTCATGAAAATTTTACTTCTCAGTATTGTAAGGCACAATTAATAAGAAATACTTACAGAAAGACATGCGATGAAGAATTTCAACTGTTGTCTCTATTCAGGGATACATAATCAGAGGAACTTTAAAGATGAAGAGAGCTCAAAGTTTTCTGAAGTAACTGATAATTCCACCAGCTGGAAAAAGATTGAGTCACACACAACAAAACTGCATTTTAATCAATTAAATTTATACATGGAAGATCATAACCTTATTGATCATAAACTGAGATGGCTACTTGGAAATCCTGGTCTGCCCTGCCCTCCAACATAGCTCCAAGAGCTATTCTTGAAGAACATGCTTAGACACATACTTATCTTTAAGAACATGACAGTTCTACTGCAGGTAATGTAAATGCTCAAAGACTGAACGATCCTTCTGGAACTGAGGCTTCCTAACAAACTCCCACAAGTGACAAGAAGTTGTGGATGTTCACCTTACACAATGCCTGTTAATCACTCATCTTGAATGTCTGATAACCTTTTTTTGCTTTCATCAGACCAGCGGGTTTGACCCCAAACCCGTTCACACTTAAATTAACATGCAGATTATATACTTAGATCATCTAGAATCTGCCTTTGAGGGGCAGAAATTGTTTGACAAGCTTTATGATGACATTTCAAGAATGATGTAGCTGCTTGCAACAGGGCATTTAAGATGAGAGAAAGCAGCATTTAGCTACATAGTCATTCTGCCTGTGCCTGTCTGGCTAAAACCTCATCCTGGGGAAAAAAGCAGACTTTTAATATCCAACTCCTAATCATTATCACCTGCTAGAACAAAAAGTTTCAGGTGAAAATTATATTGTTAAGTCCAACAGCTGGCTTTGAAGATTTTGGTAGCACCTCTAGCTGCAGAGATAATGGAACACCCTCCTGGAAGACACTCAGAAAGTAGGATTTTAACAATAGAAGCTCAAACACCTTTTTCCCCAGGTGCCTCTCGGAGGGTTCCCCCAGAGATCCAGACCAGGCAAAAGGCACTAGAATTCTGGGAGAAAGAGTGGTAAAAACTGCCAGAAAAATTAGCATACTGAAAGAGCTGACAGACACAAACGTACCATGCAGACATCTCTAGCAGGTGTCTGAATATATGACAATCCCTCTCCGAAACACTTCTGGAGTCAGCAGCATGCAAGGTGACATCAGGGCTTTCAAGTCAACAGGGAGCTGGATGCCTGGCTGAAAATAGTGATTTTTATTTCATTGCACTGTGTCACCAATACTAGGAGCTCGACAGTCTGTGATTAGCACCAAAAGAAATGCTCCCTCACCACAAGCATCGCTAGGAACAAGGGGAGGATACAGCTTAGGGCACCGAGGTCTGCGTAGGCTTCATGTAATTTTTAAAACATGTATTATTTCATATCACTGGATGTGCTAGAAGCAGTCTGGATATTTTACCTTAATAGTAAGAAACTAAAATATGAAGAGGGTGGTTGAGGTAAGATTTTAAGAATGATCTAACTTCCTTTTTTAAAGCATAGCTCGTGCTTCATAATTTAAGTGAATTCGCATGGACTAAACCCCGTAGGAAAGCACATAAACTACAGCCTTTGAAACACTAACACACAGCAGTAACGATGAGGGCACAACTACCAGGTCGAAGGAGACAGCAACATTGCTCAAGAGATTTGCGCTCAAGAAGAGAAAAATACCCTACCTTCACTGAAGGTGTCCTGTTTTTTTTTAAGCTTATCTAATTAAATCAATGCAAATACCCACAAAGCTAGACTTATTTCAGTTGAGCATGCAGTTAAATTTCTTTTAAATTAACTTGAAAAAAACAAGTCAAATAGATTAGATATATGTATTCCTCCAGTTAAATTAAACTTCAGTTAAACTAATGGAATAATTCATCTTAAATGTCAAGGAAATAATAGGAAATGTCTCATATTTACATACAAAAACAAGTTCTGCAGAGTCCTAAACTAAGAATTTCTGTCGAACACCTGGCTTCACACATGGTTAAATTTCATGGTTACTAACAATTTTAAATTCAAAATTTTCAAAGAATTTATTGTTTTGCGTAATTAAAAAAAGTATTACTTAGAGCACCCTAGGGTAGACATGGGGATCCACAGACAATCAGACTTTTAGGAGATTACGGGTTCCAGCTGTTTGCCTCGCCTAGTAATCTCCCTAAGGTGCTGTTTCCTCATGATACCAGTAATCACTTTTCATGGGTTTACATAAAAGGTACTGTATATCATCAAATCAAAAGAAGGTTATTGCCTTCTTCTTGTTATGCTGAGTATGTGGCTTAATCCTAAAAACAGAAAGCCAAAATAAAATGTGCGTTTTTACGTTACAATTGACCTATTAGTTTTCATTCAGTATATAAAACCAAGCATTGAAGTTGCCCATTAACAAATTGGCTTCAACATTACGTATCAAATCATGTAAATATATTCACATTTTCAAAAGTCGTACTTGTCCAGTACTGCTGACTTTTCAAGTTATACTCAGACTGAACAATACAAAGCCATGACTTGTCAACATATTTCATCTTATTAGTTTCACTCAGCAACAAATCTCAGGCATCATGTTTATTAAAATACAGATTGTTCCTGTATCCTGTTGAAAACTATGGGAGATCTGCCTGGCAAAAATTCCCACTGCCTTGTAAGATCTTTTGAAGTTTCAGTGAAAACTCAAGTATTTCCCATCTCTTTTCTGCATCTGACAGAAATAAACCTTGCATTACTCTTCTGAGGCACCAAAAATAATCTACAGTTAAGTTCATATAACCATGAAACTAGCAGGAAAAAACAAGAGATTACACTGGACGGTTCACTCCTCTGTTCTGCTGTTAGCAGCTTCTTTGGCTGGAGCATCTGAGCCACTGCCAGTTCAGAAGAACTAAGTGACCTTCCTAGAATTTGGAGCTAGGGATTTCCAGAGTCTCCATAAGCCAAAATCAACCATTCTAAGCCATTTCCCGCTTGTTCCAGCTGGAAAGCTGAATTTCAATGAAGTTGTGTCGATTTACAGTAGAAAGGAAACTGAATATTAGGAAGCACCACCTTGGGGCACTGCCCTTGGGGTGATGCCCATGCAATGAAAATTGTTCTAGGCAGCAAGAACTAAATTAAAAATACACATCTTATAGACAGGCAGTACTCTGCAAAAGCAAAACCCACAGCAAACCACATCTCCCTCAAACAGGAAAGCTGCACATACAACATCGGTGGATCAGGCTTGATTAAAGGGCTACTGTTGTTTCTTCAAGCCAAGACAAAGACCCATCTGTACACTGAATTATTTCTGTTCACCAGAAAACTCTGGCAGTTGCGCAGCCGGTGTGCTGAGCTGATCTAGAGCCCTCTGTCACCACGTCATTTTTATATTCACTTTTCCTAATGAGTAGATATAACAGACACATCAAGAGGATGGCCTCTGTCTTGGACAACTGCAGACTGAACTGGCGAGTAGGAGAGCTGAAGTTGTTGGCTGCCACATCTGTTGCTGAAAGTCCACCAGCAGGAATGCTCAGACCTCGAACTGATAAAATGCAACAATCTAGTATTTAAAAAGATCTTTGAAATAGAAAACGTGCCATCTAATAGAGAGGTTGTCTTAGGGAGTGGGAAAGAGAAAAATAGAGTTTGGATATAAAACTCTTGAAATTCTGTGATCTAAACAGATTTTCACTGACGAGATTAACACTAAATATATGACTAGACATGTGAAGAACCTATGTTTGCAAAAAACAGAGACATTTCATGAAAACACATTGTTATTTACAAGGAAGATCTATTAGTATTTATGTGGAGTTTAATAATTCAAACTACAGCTATTACTCTCCAATAAATCAATTTTTAAAGCAATCCTTGTAAAAACACCCTAACAGCATGTATATAGGTCTTTTCTACTATCTGACAATCTTCTACTAAGCCTACAATTACGATAAGTATCATCATTAATGTCTCTAAACACTGATAATATTAATGAAGATACTGGAAGCACTGATCATTTGGTACGGCTAAGTGTTAGAGAGAAACTCTCCAGCAGCAGTTCTTAGGATGGGCGTTCATGTGAACATCTTTATTAAGATGAAGCTACATGTCCCACGGTGAAAATGCCAGAAAAGCCAGTCACAGTGAGCTAGTAGCGGATACACCAGAGGCAGCATACCTCCTGACACAGACAGGCAGAATGGGAAGGGTACGAACCCTGGCTGAAGAAATGTGTGTGCTGTTTTGAACAAAAAAAAAAAAAAAAAAAAAATTTCAAGTAACATGGATTTTATAATTTCATATCTTCTACCCATCTATTTTAGCATAAATAACAATCCAGCTACAATCAATAAGGAGTTCTGTTGCTGACTGCAGCGGAGCCAAGGTTTCATTCGTGATGTCTAAGTGCTACAGACTAAAATACAGATTTTAAGTATTCTACGGCCTTCCCCAATCACAAGTATTTATTAAGAACAGGCTCTACTCCTTATTTTTGACAAAGACAGCACATACAAATTCTGGAGTAACTTGAAAATTGAAAATTCATGTAACAAAACTAGCTGTCTTAAATTGACGGATTACAATAATTTTGTCATATAAACGTCTTCTGTGACAGTCACACAGGCCACATCCATCAGCGGCTCCCGAGAGGGCAGCCAGAGCACGTGAAGCCCTGCAGACCTGCCCGAGGACAGTGAGCGGGATCTGCAGAGGATAAAAGCGGCCACCAAGAGCATCAGTCCTAAATCCTGAACAACCCTCACTGAAAATCATATCATCCCTCCCTTCATTCCCCTGCTAAAACAAGGGCAAGAAGTTTTGTGACCTTCAGGCATAGTAGTGTCTTTTTTAAGATACTTTGAATGCAGCAGGGGGAACAAAAAACCCAAATAAACAAATAAAACCACTCACCATATTTGGTGTCAGTCTTTACTGTCAGTACAACTAAAACTCTTCAAAATAACGAAAGCTCCACAAATGTTATTAGCAAAAAATTCACACTTTTTAATGGATATTTACAGTTCGAAGCAGTCTTTTAATTACTTCTGCTATTTGCATCTGATGGTTTTGGGAAATGTTGAATTCAGATATCAGACTATCAAGGACCGCTGGATGTGATCCAATAAGAAACTGAGATCAGACTAGTTAAATTAGCCATCTGTCCTGAATAAACACAAATCAGAACTACTTTTTAATATTCTTTCAACCCGATCTTAAGTGAAACACAAACTTTATAAAAGGCGGCACTTGTGATAAGGTAGACTCCAAGGAAGTTTACATCCATCTGTTTTATAATATATCTTAGTCTCAATACTTCAATTCTGTAACTACAAAAATCCGTCCTAGATATGGCATAAGAAGGCCACATGATAACAACCAGATTTCAGTCTTTAAATTGTCATAAAACTGAATTAATGAATTACATTTGTACCAGTTACTGTTCTAGTTAAATTATTACCAGGAGAGTGGATTTATAATGTGCTGGTTCCTGTTCTCATTACAATCCATTCTCACGAGAACTTATAATCGGAATTTTAATGCCTCGTTCATTCTGTAAAAGATAGCTGTAAAAATATATTAATTTGACCTTTTCGAAATTTTGTTATTTGATTTGGTGCCTATTCTTATTTGCTCCTATCTACAGCTCCTACATTTGCTCATATCTATAAATTACTAGAAAATGGAAGTATGTCACTAAGTCAGAAGACTTTTCTGTTCATTTTTTCCACCCAGGCTGAGGAGTACAATCTTACGATACTCTTTCAATACCATATGCAGGCCAAAGTCACTGCCTGAAGCAATCATTACACTTTGAGAAATGTTTCATCAATGGTAAAGGAACAGCGATACCCTAAAAGTGAGTATTTTCAGAGAAATACAATAAAACCCATTCACAGCGGACGTAGCAAACGAGCCCTTCCAACAGACAGTCCCAGAGCACGACCTAAATCGGACACCTACCTTGAGACAAAATGAATCCCTCTGGAGACTCCCCCCTCTCCTTACTGACTACAACAGGAGCCTTGAAGACTAACTTAGATTACAACATAAAGGTGGTTTTAATCCTCCTAATTGTCTTTGCTTGTGAAAATACACCAAGAAGCTGAGCTCCCAGGGACCTGGTATTAAACCAATACACTTCTATGCTGAGACAGACCCAACAACCTGTGCCCGACGGGCTGGTGGGAAGCAACTAGCAAACACACAAAAAAGACACTACAGTACTAAAAGAAGTATTTTATCTCCTGCCAACAGCCCACAGGGACTACTCCCTCTCGTGAACTATGCACAGGCTTGGAATCATTACATCAACCCTCTGCCCACCAAAATATTCCTTGATGACTTCATCTGAAATAGTTTTAATTTCATAGCATACAAGGATGTTAACAGAAAGCAGGTTTATCAGACAGCAGAATTTGACCTTTATTTCATAACCAATACTGCACAGTCAACCTCGCTGTTCTATCTCCAAATCTGACATTATGCTACACAGCTTTGGGTACCAGTGACAGGCTGAGGACCACCGGTCCAGAAAGACCACATTCAGATGCCATCTTTCAAGCAAACTGATGATCTGCATTTACAGGTTTTGGGTGCTTTACGTGACACCAGATCCTAGAAATTTTTTTTTTTTTATTTTTCATTGGAGTCATAATACTGAGCAAAACAATATGTCATCTTTCAATCACTGATTTTCTTTTTAAACACTCCTTAAGGTTCCACTTAACCAATGTCCTGTTAAAAGCCCACCTAGCTAATTACATGTGCGCTATCCAGGAAACTTGCTGTAAAATTCAACTGCTCTTCCACAGCATATGCTGTGAACTAACAAGAGATGATACTTTTTTCAGCATCACGTCAGACTGGACCACCAGTCCATTCAGGACTCCGAAATAAACCTCGTACAAGATCAGTACGTCCCTCTGGAAGAAAAAATGAAACGCACATCATCAGGTAACTCTTTTATTCCTTGTCTGGTGGAGCTTTCAGGTTCCACTCATCTTGCATAATTCAATCCTCCTGTTCTCAACAGCAGCCTCAGTTATGATTTTCCCTCTTTATCTGCCTTGTGAGCAAAGGCTTCTCCTGTACAGCTATCATGATCAGAGATAAACACACATGAAAGATAGTTGGACAGAAATACATAAATACACACACACTTCTCTAGGTCCCTGGTTCAATTTCAGATGAAGTTAGGCACAAACCAAAACTGTGATAGACTAACGCTTTAAGCAGTCAGTGATGTAGGAACCTGAACCTCAGTGATTACACTGGTGATGGATTTTGGTTCCCAAGTTGCTTGGGTACTTCTGAAAATTACACCCGTAACACCTACCTCATCATTACATGAATAAAAGTTGTTTGAGCCAAACCTGACTGCATTTCCCATCATACCCATCACACAGCTGACAACAACAACAACGTTCAACCCCAAACAAGGACAGTAGGTGAGACTGATACCTCCCTGTCTCCCGTGATTTGTTGCTCAGAGGGTTTTGGAGCCGTAAGTCGTGTCTTGTACACAACACTGCTCAGCATCCCAGCTCCTCTGGGTACAAGTTTGAGTAACTACGTACACGGGCCAAGTAAGAGAACGCGTGAACTTCCTTCTCCATGGCAAAGCCATCTCTAAAAAGTCTTCCACCCATGCCCCAGTGACTTACTGGAACCTATGTTTAACTTTCTCATTTCAGATTAAATTCATCTGTCCTACTTCTAAAGACACACTGTCATGGTTTGGTCTCTTTTATGCAGTTAATGAAAAAAAATCCTGGAAGTTGGAGTTGTGCTGTGCAGAGATGATGTTCCTGTTACTGATCCAACGAAGGTAATAGCACACAGCTATATCGTAGCTATAGCGACCTTGAAATGTTAATTCCCAGAGACACCAAGTATTGGAGATGTCAGTGTAGCAATGTTTTTGGCTTCCACAGGGGACGGAGCGTGTTCGCAGCTCTGCTTTTACAGCAACCCCTACAGTTTAGTGCACGGAGTGGAACTGATGCCTGTCTCCATAGAGACCTCCTGTCCTGCTTTCGAAAATGGAAAGAAAATGGGAACTATGACAACAGACAAACCTGTGGGATGAGAAGGCGTAAACAAGTCAGCAGGAAGCCCACAGTAGTACACTGGGGCCAAGCCTAGTGTTGTCGTTGTTATCTGATATTAACATAAACAGATAACGAAGTACTGGGGAACCGAACCATTTGCGTAACCAGCACCAGCCATACCAGATCCACACCATCACGGGGCTGAGCCACAAGACAGCGGCTCGACACACATCTGGACCTGGCTGTTCAGGCTGAGGAGGAAATACCTCAATTTCCCTCCCGTGAAACCGCAGTCCGGGTCTCGCAGTGTTATTGCTGTCGTCTTGCCATCACACGGAAGCCAACACTAGACTTATCACAACATCTTTACCAAAGATCATTTTAGATAGAGGAATGAAGGCGATGTAATTAGTCAATGAAGACCAAAAAAAAAAAAAAAAAAAAAATCTTAAATTTACTACACCTTCTTTGAGACAACTTAAGCCAAACCAATCTGATGACACTCTCTTCTGGACAGATCTAGACAGAAAATACCCCCGCCTTCTCTGTGTGAGCTACTCCTATACACCTCACTGGGTTGAGAAAACTTTTCCACTTAAGGGCAGAAAAATATTCAAGACTTTTTAATAGAAAACATCCCCTATCTAAAGGGCACCCTTGGTATTTGTAAAGCATTTTTCAAAAGTAATTTGCTTTAAGGATGATAAAGTCCACTCTTCATTGTTTTATTAGAAAGCATCCAGAAGGTCGTTACCTCCAGCACACAGGGATCCATCTCCTGGATAGCAAGAGAGATGGCAACGGGCAGCTGTTCGGCAAGTCCTGGAAGAATTAGAGCTTGTAATCAACTTCTGGTCAGATTTTTGTAGACATAGCCTGGATGCATGGGCTCTAAAACATGGTGCTATCTCAGTCTCAACCTCATTTCCTAAGTGGCAGTATAATAAGATTGGTTTTTTATATGTGCAGTATTTGTTCAGTGACTCCTGACTTACACACCTACGCCCTTTTCCTACAGAGCAAAAACCACAGCACCATCACCGAGGTAAGTTCTCGGGGTAAGGCAGCCACCTAAAATAAAGCTCTCTGTATTTAAAAAAAAAAAAAAAAAACAAAAAAACCCACGCTTTCCTGCAAGCATAGCGCCTCTTCTGTCCTCTGTACTATCTCTACATAAATATCAGTGCTCGACATTAGCTCTTTAGATGTTTAGCTATTTCACTGACTTCACGCAACGAATTCATTAGCATTTCACCAGCATTTCAGTAACACACACTCATCCTCAGTTTAGGGGGTTACCATCCACAACTCTTCCCACTGCAATGTAGCAAAAATCAAGTTGCATGGGTTTTGAAGCAGTGCATTGTCCAGAACTGTGCGTGCAGAAACATTTTGTTCTTATTCCATTGTCAGTAATTAAATTTGCTGTTCCCATCTGGGACACAATCTTCCCTGGGTTTGCAACAGAATCTCTTTGTCTGATTGCACTGATAGATTGAGATGATGTTCTCCTCACTACTATATACTTCAGATAACAACAGAGATAGAAAGGGACCACAGCCAATGAGGTCAAATTTTCATATAATAAACAATATATTGCCTAAATACAGATTTACCCAATCACATCCTGGAATGCCCTTTTGCAGGTACATGCTACAGTGCAAGTAGTAATTTACAGATTTAGGAGGGAGGTTCATCAACTGGTAAAATAAATACTGTAATTAATCAACTTTTCTATTTTACTAGTAAAAGGAACAAGGCTGGATAACCTGCTACAAAGACTTAACATAATTCCTAATTGTAAAGGGAGTCATTCAAATTTTCATTCTTTTTTTTTAACCACAGATGTTCAGGTGAAGATGTACAACTGCTTTCTGAATCCTTTCGCTGAACAGACCTTTACTCAGGGAAACATGGGACAGAGTTAAACCCACACATGGACATTTCCAGGCTTGTTTAACAGCAGCAGCACCAGCAAGCAGGTTATTTGATGGTTGCCCCACAGAGCCACGTATGAATTTATCCACAAAATGCCACAATGAGGTAAGGAAGCTTTATCATCTCTGCCACACATGGAAGAATTGCACAAAGAACCTCCTGAGGTCATACATGTAATTTACAGACCTACGAAAAGGGGGTGCTCAGGGCAAGCACAAGATCCCCACACAGTAAGAGCCTGCAAGGAGGTAATAGCGTGTAGCCAGGGAGAGATACCACAATAAAGGAGGAACCCATTATATCACATCTAAGCCACATTCCGGAATGGAAATCGAAACGCAAATGGTAAATGATCCATGACACAGACTCATTTTTCATGGGTTCACAGATAAGGAGCTACTGAGGCAGACAAGGCACAGCAAGAAAATTTATATTTTTGAGAAGTGCTTCTGCTCTTGCAAGTATTAGCAAGAGAGGCAGGGCATTTGAGACCAACAGCTCCCCCTTCCCTGCCTTTTTTGTTTGTTATTAAAGGTCATGTTTATAGGCATAATCATCAGTCAGCTATCTGAAGGGCTTGAAAACCATACAATTAGCTGTAAGCACACTTTACTGTAAATAAACTCAACCAAAGGCTGTAAACAGTTTTAATTGTGTCCCAAAGTCCACAAGAATCGGAGACTCCTATGGATTGCAATGGGCATTTCATCAATCCCTTTTCACACTGGTTAACAGCCAGAGAAAATACTTAAGTCATAGTCTCATAATTTCATTTGTTAACAAGTTTATTTACTATCAAATATTGGAATCCATCAGTGACGTGACTACCCTGCTAAATCACCATTGCCAAAGGCAGCCTGCTCTACCTTTAGCAAGCACAGTGATTGATTTTCTCAAAAGATGCAGCCTTTTTCAATGAAAAAGGGAACTCTTGGAAAAAAAATCTAACAGCTGAGAAGTTGGTGAGTTTATCTTTCCTCTTTCTGCCCTTCCCCCTACCATATACCAGCCAAAGATTTACTCAGTCTCACTTAAAATAAAAAATGTGTTTTGTCACCACTGACGATTTAGAACTACCCAGCAGACACAAGTACAACTGGACTGATTTCCTCCAAAATCATCCCAACTGTTAGGGAAAAAAAAAAAAAAATCACAAGAGCAACAATGATTCACAAGTTTGAAATGATCTGCATGAAGTTTTTGCCAAGGTTGAGCTCAGGCCACTCCACGGGTGAGATACTATCACTATAAAAAAAAAGGTAGAATCTCTCTCAATTTAAGGTTCTCATCTCACCACCTTTTAATATACTTATGCACAGAACAGGTGATGCCTGAATAATTTGTGATACGCATTTTGACAGGAATTTTTGGGCAAGTCAGCCGCTGAAAAACTTCAAACTACTTCTCCAATTCATGTAGGCAAGGGAATTTTCACTCTACAGTACATCTAATGACACTAAAATGCATTACAGGCCAATATGAGCACTGTGAACGTCTTAAGAGAAATGAGACTTACGTGTGCTACAGAGGAGACCAGAATGATGCAATTGCTTTTGTTAATGAATGGTCCATCTCTTAATAGCCAAGACTTGTCTTATGTGATTTATGCCTGTTGATCTGTGATTAACCGCCACCACCACAGCAAGATTTACTGCAGTTCATATTATAATTGGAAGTAAATTGACTGCTTATTATAAAAAAACCACTGAAAAATCTGTAATAACGAGTATGGTATAGACTGCATTTCCTCGGAGCTGTTCTGAACAACACACATTTGTCTCATCAATCACAGAACTGCATTTTCACGTCAATCAACCACCACATTAATGGGCTACTCTGTTTTCCACTGTAAACATGTATTTACTTTGTAGGGATGCTTATAGAAGGTGGGAATCAGCACTTACCTCTCAAAGGGTGCTTCTCCTTGAAGAATTGAGAAAGTCAGTTGTACTGGGTTTGCGTGGCAAGGGTTTGGTAGCAGGGGGAGGGGGGGCCTACAGGGGGGGCTTCTGTGAGAAGCTGCTAGAAGCTTCCCCCATGTCCGATAGAGCCAACGCCAGCCGGCTCCAAGAGGGATCCGCCGCTGGCCAAGGCCAAGCCCATCAGTGACCGTGGTAGCGCCTCTGGGATAACATATTTGAGAAGGGGGAAAAAAACCTGCGCAATCGCAGCCACTTAGAGAAGTGAGAATATGTGAGAGAAACAACCCTGCAGACACCAAGGTCAGTGAAGAAGGAGGAGAGGAGGTGCTCCAGGCGCCGGAGCAGAGATTCCCCTGCAGCCTGTGGTGAAGACCATGGTGAGGCAGGCTGTGCCCCTGCAGCCCATGGAGGTTAATGGTGGGGCAGATACCCACCTGCAGCCCATGGAGGTTGATGGTGGGGCAGATACCCACCTACAGCCCATGGAGGTTGATGGTGGGGCAGATACCCACCTGCAGCCCATGGAGGTTGATGGTGGGGCAGATACCCACCTGCAGCCCATGGAGGTTGATGGTGGGGCAGATACCCACCTGCAGCCCATGGAGGACCCCACACCAGAGCAGGTGGTTGCCTGAAGGAGGCTGTGACCCCATGGGAAGCCCACTCTGGAGCAGTTTGTGAAGAACTGCAGCCTATGGAAAGGACTCACGTTGGAGAAGTTCGTGGAGGACTGTCTTCCCTGGGAGGGACCCCACGTTGGAGCAGGGGAAGAGTGTGAGGAGTCCTCCCCCTGAGGAGGAAGGAGCGGCAGAGACAACATGTGATGAACTGACTGCAACCCCCATTCCCATCCATCACTGGCGGGGAGGGGAGAGAGAAAATCGGGAGTGAAGTTAAGCCCGGGAAGAAGGGAGGGGTGGGGGGAAGGTGTTTTTAAGATTTGGTTGTATTTGTTATTATCCTACTCTGATTTGACTGGTAATAAACTAAACTAATTCCCTCAAGTCGACTCTGTTTTGCCCGTGACGGTAACTGGTGAGGGATCTCTCCCTGTCCTTACCTCGACCCAGGAGCCTTTCCTTACATTTTCTCTCCCCTGCCCAGCTGAGGAGGGGAGGGATAGAGCAGCTCTGGGGGGCACCCGGCATCCAGCCAGGGTCAGCCCACCACATCAATATTTATGTAATGAGGGATTAAAAAAAAACACCTGAGATAAATGTTCTCTTTAGCAGGGAGAAGGAACAACAAGCACTGGTTTGATGGCTTGGCTCGCCCTGCCACATCCCTCGTGCACAAAAGACTTCGGTCAGGAGCACCATTACATGAATCTAGTGTTTGCACAAGCTGGTGTGCATCAGAAATGCCCTCAATCTACTCAAGATGGGATAACTTTGTGTTCTCGTACTTTGTATCTAATTATCTTTATAGTCAACTTCGCTTCAGGCTGTAGGTTCCTGCTGTATTGCTTCTCAATAAATCTCCCCACTCTTCTATGTTCAAAATACCTACACACCAAAGCAGTATAAAACAGGCTTATGTGAGCAAATGGTGGAAAGCCTGCCTGCTTTAAAAAGCCAAGATGACTATTTATAATTACCAGTAAATACACACACAGTGTGTAACTGACAACTCTTTATCTGGCAGAAGTCAGAACGCAGTGCCACCAGCTGAACATCTAGAATAAATAAATACACTTTATGAATTCATACAGAACCACCTTAGGACACACATTTTTACGTAAACCCACAATGTGTTGTTTTATCATTATTTTCATTCTTCTCTGCAGACAAGACCTCTTACATAAAGGAGAAACAGTGGATACTAAGAGGGGTAAACACTCGGACAAGATGACTGCTAATATACAAATGCAGCAAATCCCCAAATCAAATCAGCATAGCAGATAAGAACTCAACAACAATAGCACGTGTGTGTGAGGGCAGCCCTAGGGCGGCTTCAGTTAACGTCTCAGCAAGTTACACGGGTTTTACATGACTATTTACTTTCCAATTCAATAAAGCTTGAGTAGTTACAGTATAGCAATAGCTCCTTCAACACATGCTACCTGTGCTGCACCCCTGAGACACGGGCCACTTTCCCAGAGAGGAGCAATTTTTTGCATGCTTCATAATGGCGGCAGAAGCCGCAGTATGTTCACACTTACAGTATCATCTGCTCGGTATTGGCGCCTTCGCAGCAAGTGCTGCTTCAAGCAAGAACACACCAACCGTAGCATTGCCCACACAGCTGAAAGTACACTACCTGCACCAAAAGAACAGCACAGGGCTTTGCAAATTACTTCAAAAACGTTAGTTTGCACAGCTGAAATATTCCACACAGGTCACAGGCAGCAGGCCAGGACCAGTTAAAGCTGAGGTTTAGGCGCCACGTCCCTGGGAGGGAAAGCAAAGCCAGGCACAAGGCACCTGAGTGCTTCCTCACAGAAAATGGACATCTAAAAACAAGATACAGAAGAGGCAGCACACTGAGCACTTTGCCGTTAAGAAATATCAAGGAACTGGGCAAACACCAGCATTCTGACTGTCTTACGGGTGTCCTCACCTGCTTGGGAGCCACGGCCCCTGCCAGGCGTGCAGACTGGTTCCTCAGCTTACCACAGCAAGCACCAGTTCCCACCACCCACTGGCCTCCTTAAAACCAGACCACCACACATGCAATCAATGCAGGAGCAGCTACTTCTAATCCCACAGCTGCCCCAAATCTCTGAGATGATGGTAGCTCCAGGTGCATACCAACATTCAACCTCAGAGCAGAGATTCACTGCTCCTCCTGACCCTCCCAAAGCTTGCTGCAGGTTACATTGGCCCCTTCTCGGTTCCTCTGCTGATCCTTATGCCCTGCTGACTAGAGAGGACGCTGGGAGAAATCAGAGTCTAGAAATCTAAGGAATTTTAGGGTTAGCTAAAAATTTGTTTGAGGAAGGAGAGGTGCCTCCCATAATTTTGGAATTCATGCTATTAAATTCTGCCCTTCTAGTTTATTGAGCCCCCTAACCATTACATGCCAGAAGGTCAGAATCACTTCAAATGCTTAGAGAAACTGTACATTTTAACCTTTTAATAATGTGTGCTTCTGTTCTTATAGAATAGAAATACGAAACATGGCTTAATTTGAGGGAATAGGAAGATCATTCACATGGGAAGCATCAGTATCTTGTTATAATGGGCTTTTAATTAAGCAGACGTTGCACAGTGCTTAGTATGATGAAGTAAATGCTGTTAATGTTTCCCCTACTATTGCCCTTATCCTATGAAGCAAAATGCAATCACAAAATCAAGAAAGTAACCACTTTATTGAATTTTCAGATTTATGAACAATAACAGACCCCAAAGCTGTCATATGCCAGTAGATGGCAATCTTCAGATATACTAAAAATGTGTCATTAGCAAATGCAAAATTTGAAATTAGAACTGTATGAGGAAAAAAAAATATTCCATTCAAGGATTGAAATTGCTCAGAAGTTACTCAGAATCACTCAAGTTTCATTTTATAAAAGACAAAAAGAGGATAGAGAATGTCTTTTATTGGTTTGGTTTGACTTTTCATCCTAAAAATTTAGATTTTTTTTTTTTTTAAACAAGTTAAAAAAAGAGCAGTACGGAGACATAAATTAAGCTAAAAACTGAATCTTTTTTCCTGGACAAGTGAAATATTTGAGGCTTTCACTAAAATTCATGTTTCTGGTTCCCCTGAGAGTCCCTCACATGGCCATAAGCATGGCCAGTTTTACTTGAGCAGATGTGGCCTTCGGCCCGTAACTGGGTACCCCACCTTAGGGAATAGGAGCTGGAGGACTACACTTCTGGAAATGAGAGAAGTTTGAATATTCATTGCTATTAGGAAATCAAACTGTGTACACAAATTTACTGGTTTAAAATTCAACTGCATCTCCATCTCATAACGTGGTCAATACATCATCAGATATGCACAAGAGTACACTGGTCTATATATTAAATTTCTGTTTTTCAGAAAAGCTGCACTTGAAATTCTGCTTACTGTTGGTTCTTGATTTTTTAAGACCTCAGGACATCATGAAATGTGATCACACTTATAACGGCAGAAGAAACCCAATAACACTTTCAATATCCATGCTGATCCTAGCTCAATGTGTAACCATGAGAGTGCTGGCAACACATATGCCACTCTACTGTGTCCATTGATAAAATAACACTTTGCAAAACATCAAAACACATCAAATTTTTAAATTAAAAATATTTTTAAGATGTTAATTAAAAAATTAAATATTGCTTATATTACCAAATTTAAACGCAAACACTTGCATGAGATTTATTCCAAGAAAACTCTTCCCACATTCACAGAAAAATACTTATTCTACTCACTCAAGCCCAATTTTTTTATTTTTATTTTTTCACATTTCCTCTTCTACTTGAAGAAGCCCCGTTTTATTCAGACATGGAATTCCACTTCTCTTTTATATTCATCCAGGTGAGATCAGAATCAAGCCTAACACAACACTAATGCGGCTCTCGGGAACACCCTTATTGACCACCAGGTCCGATGGCCTGTTTGGTTAGCTCCGGAAAGGTTTTGAGTTCTTTGAGAAGCCCAGTTGCTGTCACCACATCACCCCGAGGAGAACCATCACGCACCACGTTAGCTCTTAGCAACTCCCGCTCCGCCAAGGGGAATATACCCAAATGAAAATGGGTTCCCGCTGTAGGATCATACTGTGAGGTGGAATTACATCCAAAATTGTATTGTAAAAGTAGTTGCAAATTCACTGTCTGCGATCTTCTTAAAAAAAAAAATCATCTAGGCATAGCTCAGACACAAACCCCCTCCAACCTGCTACCAGAAGTCTCCAAAGAAAACTCAGCCTCCAGAGAACAGAAGTGGGACAGTTTATCAGCTTTCAAGAGAATGACAGAAATGGAAGTTAAAACAAAATCTATAACAGCTGGAGCAATTTTCTTGGAATTAAAATTAAAAAGCCTGACAGTGTCATAAAAATAAAAGATCTCAGAAAAAATGATGCAAAGGATGTTATTAAAGTAAGGTTTATGAAGTTTGAGAATAATTATAGATAATGTGTATTTATTACTCCTATAGGATCAATCTGTGGCACAGATTTTCATATCTGAAGCCAAACGTACAGATACTTATCATATCTGTAGTTATCTTTGCTCTCAACTCTCACTCATCTCCCTAGCGACACATTTACTGTTTCCATTTGTGATATATCAATATTCTTCATTTTATTTATTTCCATTTTCTCTTTGTAAGAAAAAAGAAGGAAGCTTATTTTAATCTTTGGTAACAACCCCTACATTTCTGAAAGAACCTAAATCCAAGGAGTAAAAGCCTATGTCCAGATTGTCATACTGGGCTACCTACGTAACGGCTGATCCATTTTAAGATCAGAGACTAAAACCCTAGAGTTAAAGAAACACCTCCAAATACTCAATGTACTCAATAGTCAGAGGAAAGAGCAGATTTTCTGCTCTTTCAAGGACACCTATCCCAACACATAGCAGGGCAAATTAAGATCTCTGAAGCTGAAATACTATATACCTCACTGGGCTCAGCATCCACATATGGGGAAGGTTATAGCTAGATTTCAATTTATTGAAGTCATCGGATCAGCTCCAGACAAAAAAAAGGCTCAGCCCTGCTCCCACCGACGGCTCTACGTGGGAGCAGGGCTGAGCAGCAGGCGTGGTTCAAAATGTTCTGTATCCATACTGCACCCACCGCACGGACAGCCAAGGCAGCAGTGCTTTTTGGTAGAGGGTTGCCACGAGGCTCTCAAGACCTCTCTGAACAGAGGTGAAAGATAGTTTTGTCGTCTCCCTCCCTCTCCCCCAACGTGATACTCTTCTCCCAAGCTCCCACTGAAAATGCACTCACGGTGCTGTTAGCTCAGTCCGCCCTGTGCCAGCGTGGCCGGTGATGGATGAAGTGGCAGAGCTCGGGCGTGCGGCAGTTTGCCACGCGAGAGCTGTGCGGCGGCAGCACACCCCGACTGCTCCAGCGGTACAGCCGGCCACGAGAGTTTCCTCTACATGACCAAATTCTCCCATATGCGTGGATGACACCTTCAGGCATCAGTGCCGGGTACTCCATTTTCTCCCGCCTCCCGTAGCTCCAGCCCTAGCAATTCTGCATGGGGAAATCATTTGTCAGATCCCCTCTGCAGAGTAAGTGCAAAGCCCTATATAGACGTAATTGATTTTTCAAGAGTACTTAACGCTTGCAATCTAGACACCTTTACTTCAGTTCTAAACGAGAATGCAAAAGGCCTATTTTTAATTCTGAAACTACAGTTTACCTTATTAAATAATATAGAAGGCATCACTATTCAAAAGCCAAAATCCAAACATGCAGAAGAAAACCACCATACACATATTTCTGTAAATAAGTTTCCCCTCATTATGACAAATACATAACTTCATGATACTTACTTGCTTAAAAAAAAAAAAACAACTTACTTTCAGAGGACGTCCGCATCTTTTTTACCTAGCATATGAAAAAGTTTCTAGGCACAAATATGAAATAGGACAGAACGCACTAGCTATCCTCTTGGTCAAAGTACGCCAAAGTCAAAACCCACTTTTCTTCCTTGCATTCTCCACTTGTCTTGAGTGCCCCAGTCATGCTTGTTCCCATTAAAAAGCATGGCGGGGGGGGGGGGGGGGCACAAAAAAAAGGCATTTTGTTTTTAAAAGTTATATATGGCAGTATTCCTACACACCGGTCTTGCTTTGCAAAGACAACTTCTTTTAAAAAAGGAAAAAAAAAAAAAATCAAGAAGTCAGGCAGACAAAACCTCATTGTTTTCTTCTGCTAAGAATAGCATCTTAATTTCCTATGACAAAAGTTAACACAACCTCCCCAAATGTGTTAAGAAATTTCACTACTGAACGATTTCTTTTTATCATGATATCATTTCAAAAGTTAACTTGATCAAAACACACCATTTGAATACGTCCAGGCTGTCTTTAAGTCTTGTACCAATTATCCCGCAGTACTACACTTTTTCAACATTTCCAAGAGAAACATCACCACCTTAAATACCCTCATTTGTTCTGAAAATATTCTTATCTCCACATCCTATAGTGGCACCTAAGATCATTAGAACTGAATAATTAAAGAGAAAGAAATCCATTCCAGTTTGAAACTTTGAAAATTTAAACCAGCTAAGAATTCGACCCAGAGCTTAAGTAGCAGATCCCACAGCGCTGTCCCCGACCCCGTGAAACCCTGCCCGGCGGCACTCCTGCCAGCACCCTGCTCTCTCTGGAAATACAGCCAGCACGACATCTATTCCATTATACAGAAAAGCAAAAGTCGGTATTCTTGTACACCATCAAATAACCAAATCTTCAGCCTTTTCAATGACTGCCTCAAAACATAGGGCTGTTCTGCTAAACGCTGACACGTATTTTATTTTGCTTCTTTAAATCAGCAGGTATGCCAAATCTTTCACGGAAAATAGAAGAAAAACAATGAAGAAGGGAAAAGGAAAAAAAAAAAGAAGTCCTTTTCTACCTCTGAAAAACTTTTAGAAGAATTATTCTTGAGGAATTAATGGAAAGAAACTATTTTTTATACACAGTATTAAGTGATTAAAAGCTTGTTCATCACTTTGCTTAGTTTAATTTTAGAAAGGCCTACTTGCAGATTCTTTGAAATGCATAATTAATTGATAGCAGCTTGGTTACATCAGTACAGAAGTGAACGATAGATGCGAAGTGGTTTTTCCACAAAAAAAATACAACCAGTACAGGGCACAATTACAATATCCAATTCACTCCACCCCCCAATGAAGCTGTTTGAGCTGCACATCTGATTGCACAATCATCCATAAATATCACGTGCATTAAAATTCTTACTGGTTTGCAACTCATTTTGACTCGTGCAAGATTTTTTTTTTTTTTGTCAATTGGATCTGACAGAAAAATTAAAATAATCCTCTTTTACCTCTGCATTATCCTTTAAGTACTTAAGTTTTAATTATATCTCAAGTCTACCTGAAGACGTTTTGGGCAACTTCCAATAATGTGCATAAGCAGTTGAATACAGTGTAAAAGTGCATGTAATTTCCAAGTCCCCAGTTGTTAATGAAATCCCAAACATTCAGATTTTAATTGAACTAGATAAAGATTAAGAAGCTTAGCAGCAGCTGGCATTGCGAATTAGTTCTCAGCAGATTTTTATGTTGTACTCTAAATCATTGCTTTTGTAATCTTCCTAAATTGTCCTTTATCTTGCTAATGCAGATATGATTCTCAGAAAGCATTAGGCTTCCACTGTTCCCATTGCCTGTAAAATCTTGAACTGTAAAATCTTAATAGTCTTTTTTAATAAGTATTATGATCTATATGTATAATGTGCATTCAATAAAATCTTACTGTAATTAGAAGAAAAGTTTTTAGGTTTTTTACGTGACCTGTTTTACAGATTAGATTTATTAAATAGCACAAACTGTTGGAGCTGCTTTAAGACCTATTTAGAGCCGTCTGGCATCAGTTGAAAAAACAGTGCTAGACCCACTGCTTGGGGCTTGGCTCTCCAGGAGGTTCATTAGGAAGCTTCCTTCTCCTGGTTCAGAGAGCTCGGCATAAACATAGTTATGCCGCTTAAACGCCTGACAGTATATAATCAGCAGTGATCAAGAAATATTTTGCTTGCAAAGTCTTCCCAGGACCCAGAGGAAGTATTCAGATTAATGCCTGTGTTAATCAGCACTCTCTGTCCTCTCCCTCCCTCCACCTGCAGCCCGATGCTGTGAAGAGCCCTGCACACACGGGTTCTTTCTGCAAGACCCAGACTATAAACTCCGGAGCGAAGGTCTGTATCTGAAATAACCGCGATGAATGCTCTCTCAGGACTTGTTCATGCATTATAACAGCTCTTAAGAGAGTTACAAGTGCAATTATTACTTGCATAGTAAAAGGGTTATATTTATGCATCTCAGTTGAGGATGTACTTCTCTTATTCACACTAATGTAAATAAAATTGGAGTTCCTGTCTTTATGGGGAAGGGGGCGGGCGGAGGAGGGCAGAAAAAAGAAAAAAGATAAAGACTATTACCGTCATCAAAAAGCAAGAAACACTTCAGTCCATTCTTCTCCCTCATAAAAAATCCAAGTTATTTTCCCACCTAAATGGTATTGGTCTTTCAAGTCTGTTGGTAAATGACCAACTAATGCAGTTATGTATGCACTGAAGAAGAAAATTATAAAGAGATAATACAGCCAGCTGGCATTAAAGTTTTGAACAGAACGGATTTTTAACAGTTCCACTAAGGTCTTTTAATATTAAAAATCTTGGCTGCCCCAATTTTTTTCCTAATAAAGGAAGCGTTTGGCAGAATAGCAAACATGAATGTTAGAAGAGAGGAAATATCTTCACCTGCACTTCTTGAACTTTTTTTTTTTAAATTAAAAGTGTGGTGATGTCCAGACTTAAATGATGCCATTTCAGTGCATTCTGTTGCCCCAGCTTCTTCCCAACTTCATTTTTCCTCTTTACCTCAAATTTTGAATTACGAGGTAGCATTGACGCCTGCTGCCAAATACTCAGTATGCTCCAGTCCAGACACAGCTGCATTTCCATGATGAGTAAAGTGATCATTAGTCTACACCTCTCTTCAAAGAATCATGTTTGGTTCAGCAAGCTTTGAGATCTTTGAATGAAAGATGCTATAAGCAGTGCTAAGCAATTTTCTCTCCCTCAAACTAAAATGAAGCCGCTAGCTTTTCATGTCTCTTTAGGCCCCTTATTACTTGCCATTTCCCCTTAACAATCTTCTCATTCCAAATACTGACATTCTGGCAGCCCAGCTATTTTCAGAAACTATTATCTAAGTTTGAGATTGTGAATTTTTTGCTAGGTATTTTTTTCAAGCAAGCATTTCAGAACCTAAACTTCAGCAAACTTACAAGTAGATTCAGAGACAGAACTCTACTTACTTAGGAGTTAACTTCACAATGTTGACTTCTCACTTAAGCCATTTTCTGAAGTACAGCTCTAGTTCTAAGAGTGACTTAGGTAGTTTAGCCTCAATTTTCTGAGCTTTTTATAATAGCTTGACAAATTTTTTCCTAACATTAAATAACACATTCTTTGGATGTTCCAAGTTCACGTACGGTTTTTAGATGCCTGCTGCTGATTCCAAGGTGCCTTAAATTGAGCATTCACTGATAAGCCTGTTAAGAATTTTGTCCTTCAAATTACCCCCATAAGAGCAACAGAACTCGGCTCCCAAATTGCTTCCAAGGCTGGATGGTTTCTCTTGCTTTAAGATAACCCATAAATAAGAACTTCGATCCAGCTTTTTGAAATGCAAAATAAATTGTGCAAAAGCAATTGACACCAAAAGGAATTTTGTAATGACTTTATTGGGAATATACTCAGTTCCAATCCTGAGAGTCAATCATCCCTCCTGTGGCCTTATCCTCAAGTTTCTTCAGAATTTACCAATGTACAGTCAAAACAAGAGTAGTGAAATTGGAAATATTTAATTTAGAACAAAAATGTAACATTTAATTTTCCTAAACATACAAAAAGGCATGCAGGAGATCAATCATTCAACAAAATATTTATCTTATTGCATGAAAATACGCAGGGTGGGAACTGCAAACAAATTATAATTATTTGGACTCCTGTTAAACAGACTAGTGAGCCTTATAATTAGTAACATAATCACTTTAAGACAAATATACTAAATAAAATAATGGATCTTCAGCACTGCTCTGCATAATAATGCTAACAATTTATGCTTTATTAATTAGCTTGTTGCTTTATCAAAATTTGGAATTCTGAACCTCCAGAAGTTGCAATCTCCATTGACCGGAGAATTCATTCTTGACTCAAGAGACATCCAAGAGCAGAAAAGAACTTGCATCGCGTTCTCACACAGTTTTAAAATCTGCTTGTGGGGATGTTGGTTGTACAGGACAATTGATCAATAAAATTCATGTACTGCAAACCTTTCCTTCTAACACACCCCCACTAGCCCTAATTGATTTCTCTGCTGGCTAATGACCAACCCAGATGCTCACCGACTTGAAAATGACTGACCAGCGCTAAAAGGTTTTGTGGCCACGTCCGATGGATGAAAGCGATTGAAAACAGTTAGGTAAGTTATTTTTCTGATATATAACCACAGATATTATTACTTCTACTACTCAAATCATAAGGCAAAGAATGCTTCATCAACTGACTGAGTTACTGGAATTACCCATTCAAGTGCCACTTGCAAGTATTAAATGTTTTTCAAAAAATTTCCCATTTAGGGGTGTGTGTGTTCTATTACATGGGGGTGAGGGGGGAAGAGCAAGGACCCGACACCAAGACACAGACAAGGAATGCCCTGCAGCAGCCATAAAGGGAAGGCAGAAGTGGGGCAGATCTGCGCCAGCCCAAGGAGTTCAGCCAGGAGCTCGGGCAGCAGGAACAGGCTGAAGTAGAGAAGTTGCCAACATGCAAATCAGTAAAGATACTCCAGGATCAAAACTCATCATGTACCAGGTTAACTTCAGAGAACAGAAAAAAGGTCCAGTGACGATCTCGCATTAAAGGTCCATAACCCCATCAGAGGAATTTACTAATGAAAATTATTTTATCCAAAGAGTTCTCAGAAGCTTAAGCAGAAATCACAGGTTTCAGCGAGTCTCCATAGAGAAGCAGAAAATTACATTTTAAAATGCTGCATAAATTTGAAGGATTTATATGCAATAGAGGGGCCCTTAATGTGGGGTCTCATATGCACAGAGGCCATACCACATGATAGCAGGGACTTGCAGAACTGGGCTCCGGAAAAGGCTCGGTATCATCCAGAAAAGAACTTCTCAAGGAAGAGCAGGTTATGCTAGCCTCTGATTTACATACGAGTTTTTAGAAGCGTCTGTGCCTTTTTCATAGTATCATAGAACAGCCCAGGTTGGAAGGTACCTAGAAAGATCATCTGGTCCAACCTCAAAATTTTTATTTATTGACTGCTCAGTAAAGTGGTCTACGACTTTAGTCAAAAATACAGGCTCTGACTTGCACCCAGAGTTACAGTTTTTATTGGTAGCGTGATTTCAGGAAGAATGATTTCAGGAATGCAGCTCTCAAGCATAGCATTTATTTTCTTAAAGCTAGGAATTAAGAATTAGTTGACTATCGGCATGAGTTTTATTAAAATAACTTTCTTCAAAAGGTCTTCAGAAAAGGCTCATCACCAGCAAGTATGATTGTCCAACTTATTCAACTGGAGACAAACACTCCACCTGCCATCCAGACTACAAAAACCAGGTGCTCACTGGATGCACACAGAGGCTTATATTTTTTTAAATATTAAATTTTAAAAAAAAAAAGTTCTACTTCTGTTTTGCTCTCCCTTGTATTATGTGAAAACAATTTACCTGCTTTCATGCTCCAGCTACGATTACTTTGTTTTCACTTCATCTAAATGCAATGAATAATCTTGGTCATGGCTACTGAGATAAAAACTAAGAGAATTCATTTGTTGTTCCGTGCAGCCACAAGATGTTGGTGACACCTGTAACGTTGGGAATGCAACTGCACACTGCAAGTACCATCTGCTTCACTCATGGGCCCTAACACACCGGCCTCCCAAACCCACTTTATTCACTTTTCTAATAATCGCACCCGTTTTCTGGACAAATACATAATGTCGTAAGAACAGATCTATACTGACAACCAAGGCCAACTGTATAATGCTCGTCTAAGTGGCAATGAGATTCATTAATTAGGTTGCTGCTTTAGAGTGTTGTTCCCCTGCAGCTATATTCTGCTCAAGGGTATTTTCAATAGTATTGAATAGATGAAGCAATTACTAAGCAAAATCCACTAACTGATGGCCAGTGTCAGATTCCTCAGGCCATACTTTCAAAGGGTGTATATGTATTTACTTGAATGAGTGATTGAATTTAGAGAGAAAAAGCAAAGCAAACAAAAATCCTCAGTGAGACAGCTGACGTGTTCTTCACTTTCAGGGGTGTGATCTTTAAAACAAAGCTTCCCATTCTGCAGACACAACGCTGCAGACACAATTAAGATGTAGAAGGGCTAGCTACAGGATACGTAGCTGCCTGATTGCACACGCAGATCAGCTTGTTTGCCATCTCAAGGCACATACTCTCACAACTAAGGGCAGGCAAACAGCTTTATCTACAGCTATTTGCCTTCTTTACTGACAGCACTATAAGCAACTTGTAAAAATAATAAAAGCTTGAGTCCAGCTAAGTGTTTCCTGTTCTGGTATCTGACTTACATGCTACTTATTGGTTTATTCCAGTAATGTCATTTTTGTAAGATGACATATCCTGAGCATTTAAGTTAAATAAACACAGCACAAATATTTTGGCTTTACTGTAAACATGTGGAAAGATTTTCTTCTTGTGAATTGTTGAGTTGGCTTTTTTTCCCTTTTTGCTGCCTCAGTTACTATGATGTTTAGACTGTGCCTCATTAAAGTTTGGAGCAAAAGTAAAAGAGTTTTCAGACAGGAGCATTATTTTTGAAAGTTCTGGATATCTGTAATTCTAACTGATCTTCCACCTGGCATTAAGTCTTCAAAGAATGTCAAAAAGTATCTTAAAAACTTGAGATGCCTGACTGTATACAGAGGAGGAACAGATGCACCTCTATAATTTGCCCATAAATAAGTAAAAATGAATCCATCAGCTATTCAGGGATACTTGCATGCAAGCAGGCAAACACATCCTTTTTTCCTTTTTTTGTTTGTTTTTGTTTTTTACAGTTTTTAAACATCTTCTGAACCCGACCTTTCAGGGTGCTGTTAAAAAGCTTTAAACACTGATGTGTTTGTTTTCAGAAACTTACTATGCAGAAGTGCCATCTCATAACTCTCATCCTTAAATAAAACCTTTAGCCACGGCCCTTGGCCTCCAAATTCAGTGGGACCCATATATGGCAGCAAAACACACATGCACAAAATACACAATTTCTTCTCCCAGAAATAGAGAAAGCTCAGTCTGCAGGAGCTTCCTTTAAGGTCACAGCAAGTCAACTGCTGAAAAGAAGTTAACATCATAAATTAAACTATTCCTGAAACCCAGCAGACACTTAACTGAGTTCTCCTAGACTACCCCCACCCTCCCTTTTGGTCTCTGGTTTTAGGCATGCCTTTGAGCAGACGTGCATACTCTTCTCTAAGCATTCATCTAGCTAAGCAAAGAAGGGAAAGAGGAGAAAAATCCATAAATTTGAAAGACATTTCAGTGAAGTTTTTAACGGAGACAAGTTTCAAAAGACAGATCTAAAAAACCAAGTTTTGGCCACTCCAATACCACTTAGAGTGACCAACTTGAAACTTCCTCTTTATTCTTTACAGATTAATAAATACATTCCTAAATACTTATTTAGTACACTGGGCCCACTCCCTCTTCTTCCAACTGGTTTGATTTATTTATCTAAAAATTAAACATGACCACTGACACAGCAGAAGTGGACTAAAGGACACAAATTTTAAAAATCCTTCAAAGTAACCTGCACAGAAATGACACACAATTTGTCACTTGTGAATTCAAAATAAGTCAGCTACAGAAACGCAGGTGAGGAATTCCCGCAGTAGGAAATCCTTCAGGCTGATGGGGCTCCCGAGCTTGATAAAAGTACGTCTGGGTAGGTGATCAGATGGGGTATCACGCTGATGCTTTGCTCTTTTTAGTAGGCTGTGCTGGTTTCTGTAATGAGCCAGAACATCGACATTTGAATTACACATCTATGAAGTAATCCTTTCATTCCCTTATCTAGAAGGAGCAGAATGAAAAGAAACAAAGAAAACAGCTGGTTTCTGACTAAAGATTTTCAGTGCAAATTATTAAGCGGAGAATGGAGTAAGATGTACGTCAGTGGCTGACAGCACATGAGCTCTTGCACTGTATTATATTATTTCCCGGTTATCTTGTGTCACGATTACGGCAGACTTCTTTCTGTTTTCCTTGGCATTTTCTAGTCCTCCTTCGAGCCTGCACAATGAGACACTGAAAACTTTCAGTGCTACAGCACCAGCCGTGCCGACCTCTGAAATGTCACGCAGTCAGCTCAGGTTGTCTGTCCTGGTCTAAAGGCCATGCGTGTGATCGCTGCCTCCTGCCTGGGTCCAGATAGATGGATGCTTCCATTTCGCTTTTATTAATGTGGTGGGTTGACCTTGGCTGGACGCCAGGTGCCCACCAAGCTGCTCTATCACTCCCCTCCTCAGTAGGATGGGGACGGGGAGAGGGGAGAAAATAAGATGGAAAAAAACTTGTGGGTCAAGATAAAGGCAGTTTAATAAAGCAAAAGCAAAGGCTGCGCACGGAAGCAAAGGAAAACAAAAGATTTATTCTCTACTTCCCATCAGCAGGTGATGTCTAGTCACTTCCCGGGAAGCAGGGCTTCAGCACATGTAGCGGTTGCTCCAGAAGACAAGCATCGTAATAACGAATGCCCCTGCTCTTCCTCCTTTCTCTTAGCTTTTATGGCTGAGCAGATGTCAACTGGTATGGACTCCCCTTTGGTCAGTTTGGGTCAGCTGTCCTGGCTGTGTCCCCTCCCAAGATCTGGCCCACCCCCAGCCTATGTTGGAGAGAGAGCCTTGATGCTGTGCAGGCACTGCTCAGCAGTAGCCAAAACACTGGTGTGTTACCAACACCCTTCTAGCTACCAATACGAAGAACAGCACTATGAGGGCTGCTATGGGGAAAATTAACTCCATCTCAGCCAGACCCAATACAATTACTTTCTCCCATTCACAGACGATCACCCTTGAAGAGCCCTCTTTCTCAATTATTCAAATCTAGGAATTGCCTTTCTACTGCCTCACAGCCCTTTCTGAGAAAACATGACCTTAACAACAACAACAAACAAACTAAAAAAAAAACCACACCAAAACCAAAAAACAACACAGCAAAAATTTCTGGACATATTTCTTTATCACCCTGCTCTAAAACAACGTCTGAGCAGGAGATTGAGCAGCTACTCAAAGGCATCTCCTATTTATTTTATTAATCATTCACTTCAAGATATAAGCTAGGAGACCCCACACATGGCCAGAACCCCACTATGCTAGATGGGATTATAAACTCACATCAGGAAAACTGTGATCTCCACCTCGAAGATTATTTGCAATTTAAGAAAAGATAAAGAGGTAGATACAGAGGAAGACAAGGACACAGTGAACCAGTACTACTCAGTATGTGAGAACATTAACAATACAGGTTTCGTTTGTGGGTTTCTTGTTTTTTTAATTTTAAGACATTCACTTCTGGCACATCCTAAAAAAACTAATACTAAGTCATCACATGTACACTTGAAAGGGAGCAGGCTGTCTGCTACCTGAAAGACATTCATCAACACTTTGCCACCACCTAGGTTATACAAAAGTCCTCACGCTACAATAGAGAATATATCTCCAATCTGTATTTGAGGAAAGAGTTACAAGCAGTATTCCCCTCCTTCTGTAAGCTTTGATCAAGGAGACTTAAGAAATATGCTGTACCACGCTTTGATTTCACTTGAGGGTTTTTTGTTGTTTAAGGTAGTGAATAAAGATGACAGGCAAATAGTCTAATTAGCACAAATATCTTGTTTCTTGAAACTTC
Source organism: Calonectris borealis (assembly GCF_964195595.1). Lineage (NCBI taxonomy): Eukaryota > Metazoa > Chordata > Aves > Procellariiformes > Procellariidae > Calonectris > Calonectris borealis. The sequence goes on along the minus strand of NC_134328.1, from coordinate 13,584,625 downwards.
TAGCAATTTTTAAACATCTACTGCTCAGTATTATTATGATACTCTCCATTACCAACCCTGAGCTAGTGTGTAGCTAGATACTCTCCATTACAACCCTGTAACCTTTCTTCGGCCGCAGGGACAGTTTTCTCTTCCATTTATACAAGACAACGAGGTATTCACGCCTGCATCATCCCCGGCCTCCCACGTGAAAGGCCCCCGGTGCTCCCGGAGCCGAAGGGCAGCGGGACCCCTGGATGCTCTCGCCAGCCGCACACATTCCACAGGGTCAAGAGATTATACTTGGCTAAAGCACATCTGTTGGCAGCCACTAAATCCCCATTTGCAAAGCTCAAGGGTCAAAGAGTATTTCATTTCACTTGGTAGCTCCCTCCAATGGCAAGTCCCCCACCTGTTAAAAAATAACATCAGGGCTCTTACTCAAATCTTAGTATTTTGGTTCTCCATCAAACTCTTGTTATTCCCTTCTTCGGTAAGGAGACAACGATCACCAAGACAGACCACAAACAACCCCTGCGGATCAGCAGGACTTTATGACAAAAAGTTTCTTACATTTGGGTAAGCATATGTCAGAATGAATCATGGCAAACTTTATTAACGTATAAAAGACATCGCCGCTGGAATGCCGTCAGCCTGAAGCTTAAGGTGACAGAGCCCTCGCAGCATCAAGTGCTTGTGATAATTGGAGTCTGAAACTGTTTCACAGACAGCTGAAATACCAATTTATATTTAAGGAATATATCGAATTACCACAGATCACACAAAAAGGGTGACTAGAGCAACACTTACAGATTTTGTTGTTGGACTTTTAGCTTAGCATTTGATGAAAGGCCATCTAGTTTTAACCCAGGTAAGTTAGAAAGATTATTCATCTAATGTCTTCTCTGAAAGACTGCAGCTCCAGTGCTAATAAGGGAATTTAATTAGATGGACAAGCCTTGACAGCAATCCTTTTCCAATACACTTAGTATTGAAATAGGTCTGGGTGTTCCAAGATTTATAGAAGAAATCCACTATTCGAGTTAACATAGAAAAATATCTGAAAGTTTTGACTCTCCAAGATGTAGGCTCTTATTTTTCCTACTTCAGTTGTGACACACATCGCATTACAAACAATTACACCGACTGCACAGATGAAACCTCTGTTCCAAATGCATATGCTATAAGATTTGAGCAGAATTGATTCTGCCCTCGGCATTAGTAAATCTTGCGGATTCCCTGGAAATCAGCCCAGGACAACAGACCATTCAGCAGTGCCTCCGAGCAGGACACCAACCGTTTCTCCTTCCTACGGCAGCACCCAAAGCCCCAGGACAGAGGAGAGCGGCTGTGCACAAGGGCACGGTGCAAACACGGAAAACGCAATCTCTTTCAGTGTATTTACAATAGAATACGACATGCACACACATGAAATACACAGGAAAAAAAAAATGCACAAAGGCTAGTACTTTCTAAAATTGTAGAGGGAAAAAGCCTGCCAGCAGGCTGATGAAACATTGAGATAAAGTAGCATGATCAATAACAATGCTGCACCTTTAAAAAACAGCAAGTACAGGCAATCAATTCATATCTCAGTGAAGTAGCATAATAAAAATCTGCAACTACAATAAGCTAATTTAATGATACTTTATCTAGCGCTCACATTTTCAACTACTGTTGTTCACGGCAGAATGAAGCCTGTGTAAAAATATGTCATGAGTCAATACGGCATTCTACTGAAGAGAAAAGACCCACATCATTAAAATCTTAAGTAAGCCTTCATTAAATAAAATACATGAAATTAGCTCCTTCAAAAGAATTTAATTAGTCAACACATGCAGGTTAAACTCACAATCTGCCATTGTGGTTTTTTAAGCCATTCATTTTCTTAAAGCTTTGTCACAAGAAAGATTTTTTTTTTTTTACTGTTATTATTTTTGTAATACTGCTAGAAACCACTGTTCCTTTATGAAAAGGACAAAGTATCCCTTGCGAACAGCAAGACACATTTTCATTGCTACTGTATATAGAGCGCTGCCTTGTTAAGGAAATCTCAATCATTTTACGCATCTTCATTAAGTCAGAGATACGGTTCAGCTTTTCACAGAGAGAAACCTCAACAGCTGCAGAGAAAAGGAGGGACAACAGATTCTTAAACAGAAGAGAGGAATTACCAGTTATCTAGCTTGAAATGAAACCTCTGGGAAGCCCCATTTGCAGTCTCAGTCATTACAAATCACAATAATTATGTGAGCTCTCAGCCCATATATAAAATTTCAATACCTATGAAGAGCTGCAATACTGCAATGTCCACAACACAAAAACATTGCCAGCTCATTTTGCGTAGCTTCAGGCTACTTGTAACACCGAGAGAAGATGAATCAATAAAATGTTATCAGTAAAACAGTTTGATTCCTGCACAGTTAAGCGCCTGGCCACTTCTATATTTCAATCCCCTCAGGTCAATATAATTTTACAGAGTTACCCAATTCTCAGCAGTGAAATGATACTGGTGGATGTTTCAGATATTCTAAAGCACTTATTTCTACATGGGGGATTAAAAAGAAAAAAAACCACACCACTTTTTTTCCTATCTGATTCAAAAACTCGGATCTTTAGCGCAGTCTTAAATGCTAGCAGTTACCCCAGCTCCAGTAAATTCAGTTACTCCAAACGGTTCACTAGACCAAATCCTACGTGTCCTATTCACCCAGAGCTTAAACAGGAGTCTGGGAAGAAAAGCAAGTCAAATCTGGATTTGGCCTTTCATTTAAGGTAAATCTGAGACATGAAATAAGATGTAATTTCTGCCTACTCAAGAAAATCAGCCCGTTTAAGCAAACTGAACTATTCACCAATAAATTCTGCTACATTACTCACCACAAGGACTGAAGAAACTGTACATGCTACTGACAAAGACTAACTGCATAGTTAATACAACATTTTTCCCCATATCCAGATAATTTTTCATGCATACTCTTAATTTCCAGCTTCCCACCTGGGTATGCAACAAAATAATGCCTCGGGTTAATCACATACCTCCAGAGAGCTGCATTTCTGGCATAAATAAGAGCAAGAAGTATACCTCCAAACCCGAGTTAGTAATAACCGTCACCTCTAACAAACTACAGTGCTCCAGAGACAGGGAACACTCACAAGGAAGCTCTTTTTAGACACGAGTCCGCCTTCCTTGATTTAATTTGACAGTGTCCTAATGAAATAGTATAAACCTATTATTGGACCAGTCATGGGCACCGTGAAGGCAACTGACTTCAGCAAGTCAGGACTGTAGACCCAAAAAGGCAGAAATATCTCTTTTTTTTTTTTCCATTTTGCTACCAACTGCACCTTATCCATTTCCTTCTTTAACTCCTGCACTATCAACAACAGACGAAGAAATACCAGTCCGCTCAAAGGCAAAAAGTACTTTTTTTTTATTGTAATACAAGACTGTTTATTCCTGTATTCAGTTCTTAGAAAAAGTAAGGAACATTTTAATAAATACAATATCCATAAAGCACCATCTACTCTCCTGCCGTAGCTCTTTTAAAAGGTTTAGTTTCCTTAAATACTTAAAGGATGTTGGAAACATCTGAGGGTCAAAGCCCCTCCATGTATATATGGTGCAATTCCCTTGACAGATTTCTCTTATTAGGAAATTACAATACTGCATTTCTAGCACTAAATTTTAATAGTTTACAAATTAGCAGAAAAGGCCTAATCGCTAAGAAATGAAGCGCACATTTATGAAAAGACAAAGCTGCGCTAACCCATTAATGTTTATATTTTGTTCTATCACCAAAGCTGTTCTCATAACTTTCCTCTGAACAAGTTTCATAATGGCAAATTCTCAGACGGTAAAACTTAAGTGATCTCCATACTCTGCTTTCCTCCTAAACAATGAACCAAGCCATCACAGAGACACACAGGAGGAAGAAGCCTGTGTATTTTACTGGAAGACTTGAGCTCATGAAAATCCAACTGCATCAATCCTTCTTTTATTATTCTTTCAAACTTCCCAAATCAAATAACTTCCTTGAGCTTGGCTAGAGCCTTCTGAATAGAAATTCCACTGGGGAAAGAAGTTTTAGATTAACAGCACAATAGATTCAGAAATCAATAGATAAACCCTTTGCTTGGCAGCACTACTCGATACCATGAGACTGAACTGGGTCTCAGAAAACAGAACAAACCGCTCAGAAACAACTCTCCTAATCTGCCCACTTTTGTTTTGACATTGAAACCAGCAACTTGAACTTCCCTTTTGATTCACACTCAGGGAATTATTGTTTGAAAAATGTTCTGATTCAATAATATTTTTAAATTGTAAAAATACTTCCATCTTTGTATTAAAACCAGGAGGTTTTGTTTGGTGGTGCTTTTTTGCTTAAACTCCAGAGATAAAGCTGAAAAGCAATAAGGCAACTCAAAGATAACCGCATGTATGGGGTGCCTGTCCTGATATAATGCAAGTCCCTTAAAGTCAGAAAACAATGTGATTAGACACCCAGGCGAGGCAGAAGAGATAGAGTGAAACTTCTAAACTTATTGTGAAAATTCTTTAAGCCTGGTCTCTACTTCACTCGAACACCTGGCTCAGACAGGATCAGCTTAGATTGTTCTCTATGCTGGAAGCAGGATGGCTTTTACTTTTTGATCTGTTTGACCTTTTCTCCCCTCGTTAACAGTGTTGCCTTCTCCATTCACCAGAATCTGTTCTGGATAGATCGCGAGCATTGAAGGCGAGAGGGTGAATTGGAGCAACATCCATACTCAGCCGAAGAGAGCCAGACCAATTTTGCTATGAGCTGCAGTCGTGAAGCCCAACTGGAGAGCACAGCAGAGCTGGCTATACTTTTTAAATACACAAAGCCAGTAGTTCTCGGTGAACAGAAAACATGCTTTTGCCTCTACCCATGTGCCTATTAAAGCAGTCACAGACATCCCACTTGTCAGCTCTGAAGGATGTGAACAAGACACAGCTCACCACAAAGCGCATCCCACTGCTTCACCCCCTTGGTTCAATTCCAAACCTGCTCAGAATAGACAAGAAATGTCCATATACTGAGACACAAAAGGAAATGGATTTCCCAAAATTTTGCTAAGTCACTCGAACAGCTCTAATGGTACAACCCCCCGACCTCAGGGAGGACACCTCACTGGTGCTACTGTTGTGTTATATTCATTAAAAACTTACATTCATTATTTATTATCCTGTAATTCTGTAAGGCAAATGTAAAGAAACGTTGCCATGACAAACAAACACAGTGGAGTTTTCATACTAACCTGACCCCCATGATATCCCTTCCTTCAATTAACAGAACCCCGTTCTATTATACCTCAACTAGACAATCAAAATAGTTTCAGTACTGCTGGCGTTAGCCTTATAAATGAACAGATCGCCAAACCTAAAAATCCTTTGCAGCGAAGCAGAAGAGCTTTACGCACAGCCAGACCTCTCGGATGCCATGGGCTAGGATACCATGTTATAAGGCTGTAAAACTATGGCCTGTGGCTCCAGTCCAGCCTGCAGAGTAATTTAATCTAGCTCACAAAGAAATCAGGAAAATGGCCTCTGCTGTGCTGAATCAGCAGTGCTGGAAGCCGTGCCACCCTCTATCAGCTAGTAAGAGAGCGCTTTGTCTGCGGTGCCAGCTCCGCGTAGAGCAACTATTGGGCAGAAGAAAAGACCAGCAGGAATATTATGTGCCAGATTTTCACTAGATGTAAGTCAGAATAGTTCTAATGACTTTGAGAGTTGCACTGATTTACATCATTTCAGGATTATAAGAATTTACGTCCACTGGAAGTTTCACTTCTCTTTTTTTGTCTTTTAATTAAAAGAATGGTGTAGACTTGGCAGCAGTATGAGTCTTCAACAGACTAAGATTTGGGAGGGATCTTGAAAAAGTTTTGTAAAGCTCAAGGAAGGCAGTAAGCCATTTTTAGTTTAAAAAAGATACGGTGGCTAAATTAAAATTCACAAGATGTATATAAATTCTGATCTATACATGAGTAATATACATAAGCAGATACTTTCACTCTTTACACTGGAGCTCCCTGAATATAACAATGGCAAAAGAACAGCAATAAACAAAAACTTTGTTCATTCAATGTGGTTATACATCATGAAAAAGTATCAGCACAGATGTTATCCCTATTTACGAGTCATGACTAGGGCCAAAACAAATGCCATTTATTACTTCATTTTATTTTTTTCTCCTAACTATAAGTGCCAAAAAAATGACTGCCATTGGGATTAGGGAAAAAACACATGACTGGAAAAGCATGGGGTACTGCTCGTCAGGAAGCAAGCCAACTGGGGCAAAGTTTGGTTTGCTCTGATTTCCAAATAAACTCGTAACTACTACATCATGTCTCGGTGACCTCAGAGCAGATTCCGTTGCTTATCTGCTCACCTCTCAAAGAAAGCTCCATAATAAAATAAAAAAAGCTCTTTGCCCAAGACAGAGCGGCCTAATACTGTCCTCAGAAATGTGCACATATCTCATTTGTTCCCCATAGGTGACGATGATGGGGAAAGAACAGAAGGAAAGTGAGAATCATTCTGCTGCTTGAGATCCTTACATGGGCAACAGATTTATGTCTTAAGACTCAAAGCGAGCAGAACCGGTAGGCATGGCCATGTGAAGGACTATGTGCAGTTGCTTTTCACACTATTTCTGTGGCACAGTGACCCGCTCCCAAGCCAGCTGAGCCTTCAGAAACACTTCGAATTAAGCTCATAAATAAACGGGACACTGTTTACTAGTGCAATTTGGCTGATGTGTTACACAAGAACTTAAAAATAAACTGTTTCAAAAGCCACCCAACAAAAAAAAAAAGCTTAAGCCAAAATGTCTCTAAATTCAAGAAATGTACCCTCATTCCATCGTATCTTTTTCAGTACTCACCTCTGAACAGGTCAGTGTTAAATCTCCTGCTTCCAATCAGTCCAATTTAAAAGTGTTCTTCAAAGGCTTCTGCAATTCTAGGAGTATTAAATTTTATACCTCCTAAGCTATTTATTAGCTGGGGAAGTACATAATTAACATTCACCAGATATTAACTTTTTTTGAGGATGTGTCACTGATTTTGCTATATAACCTTGAGCTTTTTTTATTCTTATTATTCTTTTTCTTTTCTTTCTTTTTTTTTTTCCTCCGCCTTTTTCAGGACAGCTGTCCTAAGAACAGTAGGTTTCTTGGTGTGTGGGTTCCCTACAAATTTTTCTTGCAGATGCAGATACATATATTGCAATCAGAGACTTCCATTCACAATGGACCCCAATGCAGAGGAATGGTTGAATAGACTGCTAATAAACTGTGGCAGAAATTGTGTCTTCTCTTTAGGTTTCCATAACACACTCCACTTCTGGAGTTGTGCAGACCCAACATGAACCATGGCCCAGCAGTTTTGTGGGGTACCCAAGTCTCCTGGCAGTCAGCATGCAATACCTCTTCTTCCCACCCACCCCCACTTTAATATTCTGTTTTTTTTCCAGGAGCAACCCCACTCCACAGATGTTAAACTCTCCCTCTTACAGCTGCTTTGCCAAAGGATACTACTGCTGCATTAACAGAACTTTGCTTCATCATCATGTCTTCCCAGGCAATGAAACCTGCTATATTATTATAAAGGTAAAACCAGCTGCGCCACTATTGCTCAGTTCTGCTGCTATTTAACAGGATACAGCCAACATTATGCCTCAATTCACAGTAGAAAGGGAAAATAAAACTTTGTTTTATTGAAAATACTAGGAAAATTCATTCCAGTTAAATGCATCGTCTGCACTGAGCTTTGCCAAAACACCGCAATTAATTTACCACTCGCAGAAACTCCTACAAAGACTCGTGCAACGGGTATTCAGTGATCAGTATGGGATTAAACCTCTATTTTATGTCTAACACAAAAACTATTTCTAACTGCCCACTGCCCCATGCAATCCTTCTAGTTGGGTTTCTTCTAGTCAGGAGGTATCAAAACCATCCTGCACGATTAGAGTAGCTTGCTTGTTATCAGGTATAGCAACCAGTCTTTTAACTTACAATTCCTCTTATGTCTCAAACTCCAGGCAAACAACAAAAAAAAAAATCTCTTTCACTAAACTTTGAACAGAGATAATCAATCTACAATTCCGTTATTTGAACAGGCATCTAGAGTTTAGCCATCTAGAGATCATTAAATTTCTCCTGATGAGGGTCTCTTCTTGTAGTTTGAGCTGTACAGTATAGGGAAATCTTTGGGTGCAATCCAAACATTTTTGATAGCTGCCATCCTTGAAGGAGATTTCATCATACCAAATCTTACCAGGACCTATAGTTTCTCCTTTGTCCAAGCAACCATACACATACTTTTCTTCATCCTCAACCTATCCCTTCTCTCCATAGGAAAGGAAAAAAGGAAAAACCCAACCAACATGAATAATCCTTTTTTTTTTTTTAAATGCCATTTACCCACATTTCTTCAGCCTCTACAGAGGGTGAAAAGGACATTAAATCAATTAAAAAACATTCAGAAGCCCATGAAAAGACAAATAAATGAAAGAATAATTCACCCAAACAATTCACGCACAAAATAAAAATATTTAAAGCTTCTGGAGATGAGCAAAACAGTTGCCTTTCATGTGTAATTGTGTAAACCTTCTGTTTTCAAGGGAGCTAAGCAACCAGCCAGCAATAATTAGGCTCCTGAAAGACAAGGAGCAAGGCATACAGGACCTGAAACAATGACTTTTTTTGATTCCCCAGGGAAGCACTTTCACTGGGGGGGAAATACTCTATAAATAATTTTCCATCTGGAACTCCACTAGCCCTACCCTCTTTTCCCCCCCTGAAGTGCGATGCTCCAGAATCAGATCTTATCAGCAGAGGGAGTCTCTTCCTCTAACACAGAGATCAGCATGCATCTGGCTTTCTTCAGTTACCAAAAACACACAGGCATGACAGGCAAAATTAAACAGAGATACTAAACAGTAAAATATTTAAGTGTGGGCTGGACCTTCTAATAAGCTTTATGAATAATACGGATATAATAAAAACAGGCAGTGCCATACCTAACTGTTTTGTGTAGAGCAAACATCTTGTCCTCAACACATTACAAGATCAGACACAGATGACAGGATGGGAAGTGGGACACAGCAAAGGTCAAAATCCCCAACCATCAGTACAGTGAAAACAGACTACACCAAAGAGTCCATACTCCACACACAGGTACAACACTCCCGTTTACTACTTTAGCTTTAATTTAATCCTATTCTTTCCGCTCACGTTGGGATTAGTAACAGCTCCTTCAAAAAAATGTCCTCTACTAAGCACACCACACTAGAGACTTGGGGGAAACCAGCCTGAAAAGCATGTCCTGTAGCCTGGAAACAGCCTCTGGTGCTGGCCAGCAGTTGAGTTGGGGCATTTAAAAAACCCCACAAATTCAGCGTGTCCAATACTGGACAGAGAATTGAAGCAGTCGTTCCCCTCCAATAGAAACAGCATTTTATTTAACTTGCATGAGCCTGTCCTAGCCTTTTAATTTGGAATGTTTCTAGATGGTGAAAATTCAAAGATTCCAATGTTTGTCACACTCATAAAAGCCAGGAAAAGTACTGAAAAACAGAGACATTTGGATTTGTGTTCCTACAGATCCCAGATACACAACGTCAAGACATAAAAGACTCAGATTACAAGCCACTATTTTAATTTTAGTTATTTCAATAACTTCACCCAGAGCATAAGTTCTAATGGTTCATGGTCAAAGCAGAAGGCTCTATCACATGGGCTCTGCGACAATCTGTTCCGAACTGGTTTTGTTCAATGGGTTTATTAACAGAACAGATAAAGGAATGCAGCATATGTTTGTTACATCTGCAAGTGATACGAAAGCAGGATGCAACTGCAACTCTGTTGGAGGTCAAGATTAGAATTCAAAACAATCCCAACAAGTCAGATCAGGTGGATAAAAAAAAGGAAAAAAGTTGTAATTCAATAGAAGAGGAGCAAAGTAACCCAATTCAGCAGGATTAATCAACTACACACACAAAAAATGACTGGATAGGTAGCAGTTCTTCAAAAAACGATGTGGGAGGTTATACTGGATCACAAGCTGAACATGAGTCAACAGCATCATACTGTTAAGAAAAAAAGCCATCATCACATTAGATAAATCAACTGGAGTATTGCCTGCAAAACAGGCAAAGTAATCCTCCTTGTCTGTTCAGCACTGCGAGACTTGGCTGGCATAGTCAGATCAACTTGGGGCATTAAGCTAGTAGCAAAGATAAGGGCTCAGAGAAGGGAGCCCATGCATGACACATGAAAGGGAACAAATAAGTATTTCAGCCTACGGAAGCTGAAAAAAAAAGATTTTCAAGCGGGGGGGGAGAAAAAAAAAGCAACAACTGTTCTCTGTGTCTATGACAAGCAAGACAAATAGCAACAGGTTTAAATTGCATCAAGAGAGCTTCAGCTTAAACACAATGGAAAGAAAGGGAAGCAATATAATATATTGGCTGTGGTCCCTACGACTGGATCTTCAAGACCACACCGGGGACAAACCTATTACAGAGGAGCTGCTCATGCCTTGAGGAAGCAGCGTGCATTAGACATCCTCTTGAGTTCCTCCAGACCTATTTTTCTATGAGGCCACGAAACACCAATGAACAGATTGCGACGAGCACGAGCAGGTCCAGCTAATAACACAAACAGCTCTCAGAGAAATCAGTGAGACTTCTCGAAAAAAATTGTATGGCCAGAAGCAACTACAGGGCAGATATCAAACACCCAGGGTTGATTTATAGAGAGTTATCTATTAATCACCACTGACTATATCAGGAACAAACAGGTTATTAAATTTTATGCTTTAAACTAGCCCTGATTTGCACTTTCTCAAGTGCAATCATTTCTTTACTTTCTAACATCCTCACAAGCTTCTTTCTTTATGTTTTTACTTCATATACCAAGAATCCCAATATGCTTTTCCTGTTACAGTGAAGTAACAAACGTTTGTTTCACTGACCTGTCTTTTACGATTCTCCAGACACGAACCGACAGAGCAGGCTGATACATAGCTTTGTATGGAACAGTTTTTGTGATCTTGACTATTTATCTTTGGATAATTGCTATATTCGTAATTATTTTAAAGACAATTTTGTTTAATAAGGATTGGAATTGCTACTAGACAAACTCAGTGTAAGAAAATTTTAGACTAAAAGTAATTTTTGTGACTAATCTATGAACTGCTACAAAATTGTGATTTATAATAGGCAGAGTAATAGCCTCAATGATTGCAGTGCTTCTGGGTATCAATGAAATACACAGATTGGCTCATTTCAAAGCAGAAAGGGCATTTTTTTTCCTCCTTCATGGGTGGCCCATACATATCTTCAGGGTCCTTGGAGGAGCTTCCAACATTCCCACTGTGCGTTGCACATAGTGGCTGCTATTACCATGCTAATGTTATTAGGCTGTAGCTTATGTGACCCCTCCGAGCAGCAGCTACTGCACAGCATAACTAGCAGTGCGCTGAATTACTGCCACTGGCTCTCTATTACAAAACGCTGGCAAGTGGTGAGGAACAGTGGCAGGAAAGTAGCGAGGGCAAAGCAAAAAATAATTAAAATTTTGTATTGGAAGGGCGCAGAAAGCAGAATCTAAACAGGCTGGCAAGGAGAGATGCTGGAGCCTGGGGTCACAAGGCACAGGGCAGCAAGAGCGGCTGAAAGTCGCTGTTTCCAGTGACAGTGCAGCCCATATGCCAGAACATTTGCCACTTCTCTCTCCTTCTGTGCAATTGCAATTCAAAATTAATAAATAAATTAGGGACAATGAATATAAGCAAGAAAAATCATAAAGCCTGTGGCAAAAAGAAATCTTTTTCAACCCAACTATCTCTTATATTGCAGAAAACTCACTTGGGAAAGATTCTGCTGAAAGAAGCGAAGCAGCCAGTACTAATGACAAGTATTTTGGGGAAACAGAAACTCTGTATGTTCTCCTTTTATTCTACTAAAAATAAAGAGGAAACCAAGAGCTTTTTGAAATTAAGTATAACATTTCCTTACACCAGGAGACAAACTATGCCTAAGTTAAGTCTGGACATTAATGAAGCAAACAGTAGAGCGCTGGTCCCTGGTGCTTCAATTATTCTCTCTTTAGAGGTTATGCTTCCAAGAAGTTACAGAAACACAATTTCGCTGTAAGGATCATTTTTTGCAGGCTGTTGCAATGTTTTTATTTAAAGCTATTTGATCTGTATTTGCAGAAAAGCTCAGTTCATCGCTTTGCCTTTTCATTTACTCACTTGCAAAGTGTTTCACAGGATCACAGCGCAGTGTAGGCTGGAAGGCGCCTCTGCAGAGCGTCTCCTCCAAGCCCCTGCTCAGCACAGGGTCAGCCAGAGCAGGCTCCAGGGCCGTGTCCAGCTGGGTTCCAAGTATCTCCAAGGATGGAAACTCCACAACATCTCTGAGCAACCTCTTCCAGCGTCTGACAACCCTCACACTGGAAGTTTCTTCCCACGTTTAAGTGGGATGTCCTGCATTTCAGTTTGTGCTCGTTTCCTTTTGCCCTTTCTCTGGGCACCACTGAGAAGAGCCTGGCTCCATCATCTCTACACCCTCCCGTGAGGTATTTACACACGGTGATAAAGTCTCCCCTTGAGACTTCTCTTCTCCAGGCTAAACAATCCCAGCTCTCTCAGCCTCTCCTTTCAGAAATACTAATAAATTAATATTTAAACAAAATATCAAAAACAATATATCATAGTATACTGAGCAGCAAGAAAGCCCTCCGATGGCACGGCTGGCCAAGGGCACTTCTGAGCTTTACCTGAAAAAGCAACACCGGGGGGTCATTTAAGCACCAAAAAGAAAATTGAACGTGAAGCCAAACGCTCTTCAGAATGTTTGGCTAGTGCACAAAAGGTTTACATGCACAAAAATGGATACAGATCAGTCCATCAAGCCAGCATAAATTCCTAGTGCAGTGCTCAAGATCAGGGTCCTGGAGAAATGGGTCTCTAGTCACTGGCACAGGTTCATTCCAAAACCCCTGTGAAACCATTCGAAACCGGAGTTCCCAGGGGCAAATATTGGTCTTTATTTTTCAAACACCACCTTCTGGTCTTAGTTCTTACTATTTCCATTTGCCTAAAAATAAAAAAGTAGGTTTTATGCAGGAATGACACTAATTCTGAATATACCAGTAACCTCAAATCAAACAGAAACTCCCTTCTTCCCCTATGTTAGTCAAATTCATTCTATTACACGAAAAAATATTAAGCAGCAGATTTCCAATGAACTCCTATCCTCTGTAGTTTTAATCTCTTCTTGCCCTTCAAATAAGACTTTTAAGTATTACCTATATTACTAAAATATTCTATGAGCTATGCACATGGCCCATGCTATGTCGAACTAAGTACTCCACCAGCTTTAGTTTGCAACGAAATAAGCTACCTCTAGAAAAACATTACACTCATTTCTAGGGTAGAAATTAAGGCAGAAGGAGGCTTGTGCATAAATATCAATGAAATTAGGCGATGAGAACTGGCATTAGGTCAATGAAAATTAAGCAAGAAAATATTTCACTGCTAGAATAAATAAGTTTCATTTACCGCATGCAAAAAAAGCAGAATTTCCAGAATGCTTTCAGCATCTGCTCTGTGAGATCAGAGCTCATGAGCTCTGTCAGCGACAGACAGTTTCTGAACAAAGAAGTGACTTGAAAATTAACATTTTCTAACCTTAAAAGACCTAACATTATCGGTTTGGAGTTCAAAACAACGGGTATTTCACAATAAATAACAAATTGATACTGTTCCAGACATGGCTTATTTCCTAAAAGGATACGCATAAATAAAGAAATGAAAAAATTATTCAACAGAAATGGTTTCATTTCCTTCCTTAATATCTATTTGTTTAGAGTGCCTAATTTAAAGCAGCGCAATTCTTTAACAGACAAATTCCTGAAAAAAAAAAGAGAAGCTTCAAGTCTGTTGTTGGAGAAGCAGATTTATTCAGATAAAAATCAGTTAGCTCCCGAGAATGCAAAAAAAAAGTAATTTTACTTGGGTTTGAGGAATTTGGTTCAAAGCTCTGATCTAGAAAGCAATATATACAGTTATTAAACAGTGTAAGGGGATTAACTCTACAGAGTGTTATCGACTACTCTGGTCTCATTAACTGCAATTTTATTTAGATAAAAATGTTATCTTAAACATCATTTTTGTGTCAGAAGTTAGATCTGAAGAATAACATTAAAAATAAATATGCATCAGCAGTTCCCCAATCTGCAGCAGCTCTTTCTGGGGTCTCCCCTGGAACTCACGATTGAAATTATGGTTTTGATTTGCAACGTGTCCATCAAGAGAAACTGCTTTTAAAAGAAATTGTCCTGTGGAATGCAAGAAGTCTTTTCTGAGAGGCAGCTTCACTGGAGCATGTACAAGCTTAACATAGAAAGCTGATGTCTGCCTGCCTCTTTTTCCTCCAAGAAAGGAATGAAGAAAGGTTAGGGAAAGAGTTCTGGATTCCCGGTGGACTTTCGCTTACTTCCAGATTTTATTAGGGAACTGTGAAGCTAATTATGTATACGATAAGTTCAGTAACTGCTTTTCATGCAGAATCACAGACCAGAAAATAATGAAAGCATGAATGGAAAAGTCTATCTTTTAAACTCAGAGGGGCTCAGAGAAGGCACTGGATATTTCAGCAGGCTGCAGCAGAGCTTCTGTACGGTTACGAGGACCCAGCAACCCTCAAGAGGTGCTCAAAAACCCCACCAAACACCAGAACAAATCCCAACATTCCTCATGGTCTTCGCCTCCGAAAAACATCCGTCCGACACACCAAAGGGCGCTCGGAAGATGGAGGCGTGACTGGGTGCACGGGCGGCACTGCAGGCAGCCTGCACGCCCCGCGGCCGCCGCCCTCGGGATGGAGCATCCTCCCAAGCACGCTTCAGAGGCAGACCTCGACCCGCAGAAGCCTTCAGGAACCACGCTCCTGCCAGAATTCACAGCAGCCCGGTACCTATGTATTTTTTGGACTCCAGACCCAGGAAAAGTGGGAAGCCAGACGTATAGACAGGCAGAATGTCCCCGTTAGCCAATTCACATATTGGGGCCACACAACACTGCAGAGGCACGCTCGCTTGCTAGGTTACTGTTTGTTACCCAGGGGTGTGCTCCCTCCCTCTGGGCACTTAACAAAGCTGTTAGTATTCCTCCTGAAAGATTTGTCTCATGCTTTTGCAGAGGCCAAATTTCACGTATGCAGTAGTATTTTGAGGCTGTATGATTATTTTCAAGTAGAGCTGTTGGTGCATTTCACTAACTCCACATTCAATTTCCTGTATTACCTTAACCACCAGAATACAGTACATTTACCTCCAAAAGGAGATACAGTATATATCCCTACAGTTACTATTACATGAATTACTAGTAACCAGACACAAACCTAGTTTGCAAAGGCTTGCTCAGGTTCTCCCTCCCACCCTCCTTTTTTTTTTTTTTTTTAATTTAAAGTTTCCTTCTGCACTATCCCATGATGATTCGGAGTTGGGGTTTTTTGGTCTATCTGTTCTATACTTTCTAAACAGCAGCCTTCCTAAGTTTTACTATTGGAGGTGATGAAGGCTGAATAGGATGGAGGTTTTGAAACCTCAGTGGGGAGAACAAAAAGCTTTGACCATGAAGAAGAACATCCTAGCTCTAAAAAACTTATGAGAGATGGCCTCCATACTGAAATCTTATGAAAAAACAGGTATTTCATAAACAGTGAAAGTTTATGAAAAAAACAGTGAAGTTTTTATGTATTTCATTTATTTGTTTTAACCAAAAATAACACTAGTAAAAAACCTAGCGTGGAAGCAATTACATTTTTCTACATTTGCATGAAGCTTGGCTACCTTTGGTTTCATACACTTGCTTAAAGCAGAACACGCTGGCACAGTTTATCCATCTTCGCATATGAAAATAAACTGTGCTTCCACGTGCTTCTACCCAAACGTAACTGCCTACACAAGTGAAGTTATCCTGCTACATCAGTATAGGCACTATTTAGGAAAGGCAACAGAAACATGAATCACTGCAGATGAAGAGATGCACAGAAAAACAAAAAAGGGGCTGTACGTCTCAACTGCTTACGTTGTCTCCTGATTGTAGGGAAAGCTATGAGTTATGTTGTTTAGCTGTATCTCTGAGAGGTGACCTGCTGGTGATGGTACTAGGCTGGAAAAATAATGCATTTAACACCGTGATTTCATTCCACCCACTACCAGTTGCCACGGTCTCACAGCATGCCAATAAAACTCGAATTTCTAATTCAGAAAAATGTCTTTTTTTTAATTACAATCCTCAAAAATCTTACAAAAATGGAAAAGAGCAAAAAATATCAAGAGTATCAGCCCCCCTTAGATCATATTGCATATCACTTTTAGCATCCTGCTCCTTATTTCTCTCCTTCCCCAAGAGGCCACCAGCCATCATCATTCCCATACACCGGAGTTAATACTCAGGGATCAGATCCCCTGAGTCAGTCCTGACTCGTCTTCAGTGCAGTACTGCATGTCATTGCTCGCCACCCCTCCGGACCAATGTTCTCACCATTTTAAGTTAACATTAATTATTAACAAAGAGAAAGAGATACGCATGCCGTAATTGCCCTCTGCCATACTGCAGCTTTGAGATTTTTCCTTAGGCTAAAGAAGAAAATAGTTAACGATTCTATTTTAAACATTATCACGCATCAGTCAGCAACACTAAGTTTATTATCCTGCAAACAAAAACAAAGACCAAAAAATATAACAGATTACATCCCACCAACTTTTATTAGAGATGCAGGGACAGAATTTCTAAGGAAGGCACTGGCTCCACAAATCAACTCCGCTCATACCCCATCATCAGGCTACAATGTTGGCACTGATGTGTAGTATGTGGTATTTGTGGCACTACTGGGGAAAACTATTTTAAGTCTAATTAACATGAAATTTTTAGAATGCAAATGCTTTTCATTTATACATAAAACAAAATGCCGTGACATTTCTCCCATCCATTTATCATAAACAAGTTAATTACTGTGTAACAAATAGCTCCTGCTAGAATCTGTATGTTTTGAGGATGTTAAGAGAGCTGACTCAGGCAAATAAGAACCACAAAGTAGTAGTTAATAGCTTATGGCATACTTGTAATAAAACAATGACTCTGTAAAAGCTCTTGTTGTCAAATTAAGGCTAAGCTATTTCCATTGGAATAAGTCAATTATAAGCAGTCATTATCTGTTTAACTTGATTCAAACCTAGAATACTATAAGCACTTTCATTTTGATACATTCATAACACTGCATACATTTGAGAGCTGGATATTGTAAAGCTTAAAAGGGAAACTCGGGGTTTATCAGCTTAGCCCTGAACCACGAAACATCTAAACTTCCCAATGCCGGCTGAACTTCACCACTATGCTGAGGTCTACATACTACCCGATTTCTGATGAACAAACCTTTACGGAGTATAAACTATTGCTGGACTCCTCACATCTCCTTCCTAAGGACAAAGCGAGGCTTACGCAGCAGAAAGACTTTATGTTTGCCCACTGGAATCCCCTGAGAGCAATCTGAACTACATATACACTTTTCCCCCTCCCAATTCCATGAAAGCACTGACAGGTGAATTCCTACCTACATTTTTCAGGCAAGAAGTCCCATTTGGCCTGAAGATGAATTACTGAATGCTGTTGAATAAGATATGGTGGTAGCTGGCAGCAAAGCTTTGCGTGGTAAGATGGTGTGAAACAGTACATATGTCAATCTATCAAACATGATAATGTAAGCAATCTGAACCCATTTTTGGTCTGAACTATTGTACAATACTTTACCCAGATGGAAGAAAGAGATAAACATTTTATGCTTCAGACATATCAAGTGTTAGGAAGCAAAATTAAACCTAAACTGGAAAACTGCCAATTTTACATGCTAGAGTATATATAAAGAACAACACAAGCATGAAGAAGAATTTTATGCAGCAGATTTTCTCCTCCTTATTGTACAAATTAATTAGATATATTTGTTTCCTATGGTAAACAGCAGCATGTATTTGACTGTAGATTAAAAGGTGTAAAGATGATAGTTTACTTATTAGCAAACACAGCATTTGCACTTTTTTCTTTCTCCTTCAGTTGACAAAACGCTTACAAATCACATAACTCATGACAATGTTATCAGGACATGAATCTGACAAGTGTGGTGCATGCATACATAATTTCCTGAGGGCCAGTTCAGTCCTAAACCAGAGGCAGGTTTACCATAACTAATGTAAAACTACAATTGGTCCCTAAAGGATAAAATCAAATAGAAACATATTTTCATTCAAACCAACTTGACAGCCTATCTAAATATAATTTCATATTTAAAAATTATCGGCTGCAACTGAAATGAAATGACAGCCACTATTCTGTCTTCAGAGTCATTGCCAGCTAAGTCCTCTAAACAGACCTTCTGCTCCATCCCTATCATCCACCTACATAAACATGCAGCACAATTTATCAAGTACTAAACTGCAAAAAATACTCCTCCAAGCACGTGTATTAATGACATGACTTTCTATAGTATTTGGAGGACACTGTTTACCAAGTAATTTCCAAAGCTAAAAAACATGAAATCTACTAAGTTTACAGACTGACCTGTAAAGCCTCACAGTGTATAGGTTTGGGAAAAATTGCTACTAAATATGTAAACAATTGGTACTTGGTCTCTTCATGTGTTGCTATATTCTTGGGCTTGTCTATGTCAAACCCCTATTTGGTTGTCTTTCAAACTAAAAATAAACTCCCCAATGTCTACTAATTGATGCCAGGCCAGTCAAGAGAATTCCTGAACAGCAAAACCAAGACAACTGGGCGCAGAAACAAAACTGATTGCCAACTCATGTAGAGAAAAAATGTCCAGTCCTGGATTCTGCTGAAGGCAGAAAGAATACTGACAACTCTCCCTCTCTTTTGAGAAAAATCAAAGTAACAGTGCAGGTGTTTGCTCTAGAGGAAGACAGAAATCCCAGCTTTCTGGCAGAGACATATGCATGTGAGTAAATGTACTCTGGAGAAAGTAGCAAAGGGTTTATAAACCCTTGAATAGAGCATCAAGTCCGGATGTGCTCCCCAACTTCCACACTATGTTTTTAGAACATCCACTAATGGTTAGTGATTTAACTCGAGGAGGGTGCTGGGGATAGGGGGGGTGGGCAAATTTTGATCTTCAAAAATTCTCTTGGAGTAAAATAATGATTTTCTACATCATGCAAATATAAAGTTTAATTATTTTTAACTTGAAAGGGAGACAGATCAATACACAGGATAATCTATTGTTATTTGGATTATGAAGACGTCTTAGAGTTTACAATCACAAAAGTAGTTATAATCCTGCAATTACTATAAAGCTAATTGGTAGTTTCTTTTTGCCTGTGTTTTCATGTTGTCAGTGGGGCAGTAATGAAAATGAATACCACATTTGTGAACAGAATGTCTGTAGGCTTGTTTACCACATTTCCAACAACAACGTCTGCTTTATCATGCATTTCAAAGCAGAGATAATTTAAGGATCTTAGAATTTCATACATAAAAATACTTTCTAAAATATCAAATGTAGAGTTCCTTCAGATGGGGTGGGAGTGGGAGACTTAAAAGTGATGACCTCGCATACTATAGGCAACCAATCCACCTGAAGCAGACGGCACACGGACTTTGAATGATTCATCTATATTGAAAACTGCGCTCAAGTAAACCACTTAGTGTTTCATCCTCCTACAAACATAATTCTGCAGACAATTTCACCATCAAAACCAGCATCTGTAAGCCTCCTTTCACCTCCTGAAAATAGAGTTATTGCAGCACCTATTAAGCTTTTTATTCCACTTACCTTTGAGTAACTTCTGCCCTTCCATGATGTTTTGGGAGACAAATACTGTGTAGTCTTCTTCTGAAAAGCCAGGCTTGCATGTGGGTCTAACTGTAAGATCCCCATTGTGTGCCTGCAAAAACAAAACAAGGAAAACACACACCATGACTTTTGTCATTTGGGAAAATGTTTTGCACCCAATGACTAGGTATTTAGGCACAGGCAAACCTGAACAGTAAAGCAGTGTGCAAGTAGAAACCGCTTGTGCTAAAGTGCCTATCTGTTGGAGTGGATCCGTACTGTAGCCACAAAAATAAAACGGGCCAGAAAATAGCTGCCTGACTACAATAGAGAGCATTGTTTGTAGGAAGGCTGGGATACTGGGCACTGTCAGAAGAGGGGAGGAAACAAAGAGCAGCAATTCATCAAGGCGAGCTGTGCTCGCACTGGAGCTACACAAGGGCCTGATGTTGCAACATCCAAATCACTGAGTTTTGCTATGGGGAAACCGGGCAAGCCCCAGGACTGAAGGAGAAGAAACACCCCAGCTCGCAGTAGCCTCAGGAGCTCATGGCCAGCCAAAGTCCCCTTCCTTCCCCTTCGCCCTGCAGCAGTCTCCAAGGCTCTGCCTGCTGCTGCCTCTGTGACCTTCCAGGCTCCGCACTTGCCCCAGAGATGGAGGGGATGCCCAACCAAAAATGTAACAACACCACTTGAAGAGCACAGCCCCACGCACAACCTGCCAGGATCCAGGGGGAAGCATCCAGCTAAACGCTCAGCTGCTCTGCTGCAACTTTGGACTGCGCAGCGGGGAACCAGCCCCTGCCACAGGGACAGGTTAGTCCGGTCATGATAGTCCAGGCTCCTTGGGATGCTGTACACACTCCCCAGCAAGGAGGGTCCCAGACCCCAGCTCCAGCCAACGCACTGAAAGCACATAAGCCAGTGATTTATGCCTAACAAGTGCCAGGTGATTTATGCACAAACAAGTGCTGGTGGCGAGGGATTTCTAACGCTCCCGGACTGTCGGCAGGGCTAGCCAGAGCATCGCTTAGCGATGCAGGCTGACGTCTCCGATGCCTCCAGTCCCAGCAGTGCAGGCTGAAGCCAGGGGACCAAGAGGACCTGCAGAGTCACTTCCCCGAGAAAGTGCAACTCCAGGCACGCACCCCCCTCCCCGGGGAGAGGAGCAGAGCTCCCCGGGGCTTCCCAAAACACTCCTGGACACAGACAACGCTGCATTATAGAGACAGACAGAAAGGAAGAGGAGCGAAGGGTCCTTTCGGATGAGCTTAGTAAGCAGAAAGCAAGCCAACGTACTCTGCTAAAAATCACGCTCGGGAGACGGATGCCAGCTACTGCATGGGAAGCGCAAGGAAGCAGCAGCTCTGTGGACTCTGACCGTCACTGGCAAGATTTTGCCATTAGGAAACATTTCAAAGGGTCTGAGTGAAGATAACAGGCTTTGAATCTGAAATCACCCAATTATTATAACAGCACTGGCTAGACGAGAGCGCATCGGGGCTACTTCTGCACACCCACCAGCCTCCCGAGGGCTCGGACTCGGGACATCTTCACAGATTCAACTTGGCACAGGGGGATTCAGGCAGAGAAATAAGCGGCTCTTGTTTCTGCAGCCAGTCCAACACGAAATACAGCAGCCGCCCCGCTCGCACTGTAACACTGCAGCCACGCGTTCAGGCATTTGTTGATGTTCTGCAGATATCCCTTAATTTGGGGGGGGGAATCCTAAAACCCGCAAACTTTTCAGACCATTTTAGCCCCCAACTCGGTTCAGGCCCACCCGGGGTGTTTACGGGCTCGTAAAGATAAAAGTTAAAGGCACTGCCACGGCACAGGAGGGACGGCTCGCACGGAGCGGGCGGCGCGGCGCAGCGCGACCGCGCTGGAGCGCGGAGGCTCCGCCGGGGCGCACAGGGCTCCGCGGGCAGAGCGGCACCGCCGCCGGGACGCGCCGCTACCCCCGAAGTTTATCCGGCGACGCGCATCACGGACGGCAAGTTTTGCCGGCACCGCTGAGACTCACGGCGAACGATCGCGCTAAAAAAATAATAACTAAAAGCTGTAGTGATGATAAAAAAAAGGGGAGAAACGGTGAAAGCGGCAGGGAGCGGCGGGGGCGCCGCTCCGCTCCCGCACGCTCACCCACCCCGGTCGCGCGGACGGGCTCCGCGCCCCGACCCCTAAGTTGCCGCGGCTGCCGTGCCCGCAGGCGGCGGCGGAACCTCCGCGGGGCGCGGAGCCCGGAGGTGCTGCCCGCCCGCCCGCCCCGCCGGGGCGCCCCACTTACCGCCGCCGAGCCCCAGACGGGAAGGAGCAGCACCAGCAGCACCCGCGAGCCGGTCCTCATCGCCCCGGCGGCGCCCGCCCGCCGGGCCGTGGCGGTGGCGGAGCGGCTGGCCGCCCCGTGCCGCGCTGCGCAGTGCCGGGGCCAGGGGGTCGCTGCCGCCCCGCTCCCGCCGCCGCCGCTCGGCGCCCGCTCTGGGCTGCAGGTGAAGCGCCCGCCGCGCGCCGCCACCAGGCCCCGCCCCGCGGCGCGCGGGCACGCGCCGCCTTAAAGCGACAGGCACCGCCCCGCCGCGGGGGGCGGGAGGGGGATTTGGCGGCGGCGCCTTCTCCTCCCCTAGCGCCTTGCGGAGCTGCGCGGGGAGGAGGCGGGCAGCGGGGAGTAGGGGCTCCGCGGCCGCGCAGGGGAGCCCCGGAGGCCGGAGCTCGCCTGTCCAGAGAACAAACTTACATGTCCAAAAACTAACATATTCAGGGAAAAAAAACCGGCATATCCAGGGGGGAGATGTATCCACTGAGGAAAAAGTAGCGTATCCAGGGGAAAACTAACATACCCAGCAGAAAGATGTACCGGGGGGGGGGGGGGGAACTAAGGTGTCAGGTGAAAAACAAGCATATCCAGTGAGGAAAAACTAGCATGTCCGCAGGAGAGACATACCCAGGGGATGATGAGCACACCCGGTGAGGAAAGCGCAGCCCAGGCCGTGAGGAAAAGGTAGCATATCTGGGGGGAGTAGCATATCTACAGGAAAAATTAACGTGGCGAGGAGGAAAAAACTAATATATCCAGAGAAGAAAAACTACCGTACCTGAAGAGAGGAAAAAAAAAATTACTCCAGAGGAAATCACAGCCCCGCCATGACGGGGACCCGCTCCTTCGCCTGTGCCGAGTATCGCCGTGCTTGGGAGGGAAAGGCCTGGCCGGTGCCGCGGCGCCAGCGGAGCTGTGGAGCTGCGAAGTTTGTGTCCGGGTGGGCCCGGGGCAGGCAGGGGATGGGGGTGCGGGTCGGTGAGCTCCCCGGTTCAGGGGTTAGTCAGCCCTTGGGCAGGAGGAGGGGAGGGCGCCGCAGGTGAGAAGGGGATAATGTGGGTGAAGGGCAGTTTCAGGATCAGGTGGAAAAACGGGTAGTGCCTGAAGTGGCTCCTCAGCCGTGAACGTGAGCCAGTCCGCGCCTGGCCCTTCTTTTCTGAGGGGAAAATAGGCACGTCGGGCCTCATCCGTGTTCGCATCAGTAGCAGATAAAGCTAACTCCACTAAAGTAGAGGGTTTCTGGTGTAAAAATAAAGGCAGCTCAAAACAGGGCCAGAAAGCGAAACTTGAGTCAGTTTAGTTTTCACAGAAAACTGAAAATGGAAAGCAGTGGTTTCGAGTGCTAAGTATGGCTCCTGCTATTTTCCTCCAGCGTGACCCTGGCATCCAAATGTGATCTTTTTCCTTTCTGAATGCAGCTCAACTCCACAAATAGGAGTTCTCAGGCATGTATATTTTGTGCATATAAATCCAACGTCGATTTGCATAAATAGATGCATACTATCTGATGTACGTGCAAAATCAGACATTGCGGCTGAAAAATCTGGCCATTAAACTATTCTGTTAGATTCACACATTTCCGAAGGAATGAAACATATAAATCCACTGACTGCATCTTTTGCTATTGAGTAGATTTAATGGCATTGTGTTAACACCTAGAGATGTTAGCAAAGAACTGAGACCTCATTGTATTAAGCTCCATAGACACGAATAATGAAAAGATTGTTCCTACCCCACCAATTTACAGTCTTAGTGGATTATGGGGTTTACTTTGTTTTTAAACAAGTATTTCTGAGTTTGTTATTTAGCATCAAATAAATCCCATCATTGTATTAAATGTCGTGTATACCCTTTTTTATGAAGCACTTTCACAAAAGTAGAAATAACCACATGACACTATCATAGCAAAAATAAATCCTTATATGTGTATATAAAATCTAAATTTGTTCATTTTATTTTTATCCTAAATTCCAAAGTTTGAAGTAGATTGTTCCAGGTTGAAGGGCAGCTGCAGTTGTTGCTATGTAAATAAAACTACAAGTACTCTGGAGACTTCTGGGGATATTTTGGATTTGTGCAACTACAGTGTCGATTTGTGAATACCTATGGCCAGTTATTTTGACTCTTGCTGGACTACAGCTGTTGCTATGCATGTGCTTGCTCTGTTTGATAACTTTGTTAATATGACAAGTTCTACAAGTATTGTCAAAATAAGTCTGACACTACAACAGATTGTGAAGAAAAGGCAGAGCAGTAGTGAAAAAAAATAGAATTCTTCAACATGTTTACAGTTGATTTCTAATCTGATGGCAAATTGATTTTTTTCCCAAACCAGTTTGCCATCCCTCTTTTCTAAGCTATGGTAACTGACTCCCTACTTGGGGAACAAGTCTGCAAATGGAGTGGATATGCTTTCCGGTTACGTTTCTAGTAACACTGGCCTACATGAGACACCGGATATCTTCCCAAACTGAGATGTTTCCAGAAGGATCAGAGGAGAATACAAATCCAGTGTTCAGACAATGGAAATCACTGGTTTACATGTGTGGTTGTTTTCACTCTATCGTTTTCCTTCAACTCTTGACACTCCGATTAATTTTGGAAGGAATTAAAGTTTTGCTAACTGATTAGCTACTATTTCAACTACCTCCTTCTTTAGAAGCACTTAACATGAAGTGTTTATAAAATATCTTCCTTCAGATCTTTAAGGAAAATTAAAATATGCCATTTATATTTTTGTACCTATTGAATTTTTCACAAACTATTGCATTTAAACATATAGGTCTGAGCTGGGCCTGAACATACGTTATTTGGGAGAGTTAGCTTCAGACTCTTGCTTCACTTTGAGTCTACTGGGAGACTGATTCGGTATTCTTGCATAAAAAGAAAATAGGAAGCTCTACGTCTAACATATGAACACTACAAGATGCGGATTTGGCTGGATGAAGACATTTAAGAGCGTACACATGCACAGTAAATCAACTTGCTAAACACCTCAAGAGCAAAACTGCTGATCCTAAGAGCCAGCTCGCTATACTGCACAACACTCAAGAGAATAAAAGGCTCATAGATGAGATATCTACAGAACAGACTGCGCCAAGATAATGAGGAGCGTAGAGTACACAAGGGATTTTTCTCTCCTTGATGCACACGTGTAATTCCTATTGACAGCAGTGGGAGTTACATGTACATATCAAGGGGACAATAGAACCCGTAGTGTGGAGATGAGTATCAGATGTGAGCTGTGTTACCACGGATAGAAAATGAGAGAGAGGGAGGTGTGATCACTGAGGGACAGTACAACATACAATAAAATTGTCAAGCAGCCATCAAATATGTGAAAGCATGGGAATAACAATTTAAATGGACAGGAGGTGAGAAAACAAAGTCTCAAGAGACTTTTGCCTTCCTAGCTTAGGGCTGATATCTGAATTCCTTATTTGGGAAATATTCCCGCTGGTTTAACCTGTTTAATTCTCTGATAAGTAAATGTTTCACTGAACTCGAGTAAACAGTTATGGCCTAGATGCTAAGGATAAAAAGTGGTTTTATTAAAAAATCTGACAAACAAGGAGAAATGAAATTAATGCAGCGTGCAGACCACACCTTAGGTTTCTTCTGTATGGTCTGATGATAGCTAGGAGAGAGCTAGCTAACCGGTGATTTAGAAAGTCATTATTACTAATTTTCGTTCATGTCGAAAGTAGTAACAAAGGAAGGCATATATACAGAACCAGAGAAATAATGATGATTCTGGATTGATAGATAATGGCAAATTATGAGTTTATGTCAGCAGTTCAAAACGTTTGGGATCTTTTTAGGGGATGTGTAGGGAAGATGGGACAAGATTGAACTGAACAGTAAAGTGAAAGGTAAACCAAAGCTGTGGAGAAATTAATGATTTGGAAAAGACATAAGCACCTACCAGATCTAGACAGAAGCCAACAGAGGAAACAAAGATGCTCCTGAGTCGGAAGACCACAACCACAGAGGGAAAATAACTAACAGTAAAAGCCAGACTTTGGTACATTTATGTAATTTTTTGAAGCAACAGCAAATCACTGGAACTACGCGAATAGTTGGGCACAGCTCAAAATTCTGGATTACTTATGATCTGGCTCCAGTACAAAATCTAAACACAAAATGATGAGTCACAGAGGAGAAAGTGACTTGAAGAAAGAATCCACAGGAAAAAACAGCACCGACCAGGACCGGAATATACATTAAGCTAAGCTGATTCTGTACCACCTTGCATGTGCTACTTGTGTGCTGGGATGGTGAGAAAGATACAACTATCTTCCTGATTAAACAGATTTTTTGAAGTCACATTTTCAGTCCTGCTAGACATGCTGCAATGCCAAGGAATTTGAACTTTCTCTCTTTTACACTATCTACTCATCAGTACATTGTGGCTCCTATCGATTCTCCTTCTGAGTTCGTAATGTGAATGGCAATGAGAAAAAGACAACTTCAGAGGCCCTATACAAAATCTTCCTGCTCAGTTAATTACACTGACCAAGGGAGGCCAACTTTAGTGTAGTCTGACCTCCAATTATAAGACATGCTGTGGTCTCCTCACTGAACTATGCAAGCATTAATGGCAGCGTGCCAGTAATGGCTACATTAAAATCAATTTAAAAATCCCAATTCTACGTCTCTTTCACCTTAGGTGAGGTAACACACCTTATACTAATGTAACTCTTATTAAAATATTGTAAAACAAAATTGACCTATGCAAAATTTCTACTACTTTTTTGATTCATTTATTGTATTCTTGCAAAAACAAAGCAATAAGGCAAAAGCAGACTGAGCAGCTTAATAGGTTTGTATCATTACAGTGGACTGCAGTTTAAAGCAGCGGTATTAAAAAAAAAAAAAGCAGAATTAGGTTTGTTCTCAGAAGATACAGTATCATATGTCAATATGCCCCTTGTAACAGCTTCAGAAAAGTGACCTTTCTGGTCCACGGACAAACCTGTGTGCCTCAGACACGGAAAGTCACCAAGGAGAATATACTGCAAGAGATCCCTAACACAGCAGGCAGTCAGCTCCCCAGGCTGCTCCGTGGTGCAGTGCCTCCTATTCACAGAAACAATGAAACCCCACCAGATTTAGTGAAAAAAAGATTAATAGCCATTGTGCCATTTTACAAGTGGGAGGAAGGCCACAGATTCCCGGTTTCCCAAAAGCCTCCCCAGACTTACTGATTTTAAGGCGCTCTTCATACAAGCATGTGTTTAAGCATGATTGTGCCATCACCTCAGAAACAAAGAGTTACCTAAAGTAGTCATCATCTAAAATGGTTGCGTTCACAGTAGGCTTTATGCTATAACAGCAATCTGAGAAGAACCTCATTGAAGTAAGACAAACCAAGTGATTTCCTCCCCACGCTCTTCATGCACCCTCTCAGCAGCTGAGGAGGAGACGCTTTTTCTAACAAGTCCTGTCCCTGTGATCCCCTGTACCACTGGGCGTGCTCCCACTTACAGACCCAATGAGGTATCGGGAAAGGGGCAGGATCTAACCTATAAGTTACAGTTACCTTACAGTTGTGTAATTTTTACTCATCACTCCAAATAAGTATCAGGATAATTAAACTTTACACCCCTAGTTTCTTACAGGGACTGCCAAAGGAGAATGAGGATTTCTCAGACTTGCAGCTTTTGCTGGTTTTATTGTTCATAGCAGCAATTCTCCTCATCACTTCACCATCGCCTTTCTTTCTCCCTCCCCCCCGCCCCCTTTTGGTGGACATGGCTCTGTCTACGTTGAAATGTTCACATTAATATAACTTATTCCAGTCCAGATCTCAAAATAAGTTACACTGGTACAAGCAGCAATATTATAAATAAACACTCTTCTATCTAGCAAAAACGTAAGGTCCAAATCAGGCTTTCTTATATTACTGACAATACATGCTTTTCTTCTTTATCAGAGAAAAAGTACATGTTTTCTTCTGCAGATAAAGCATAAATAGAAGTTATATTCTGAGCTCCCTCTGCCTTTTGTGGCACCCAGCTTGTTTGTATGCCTCCCAAATATTTTCTCCTCCTGAATATATCCAACAGTTTTAGCACCACAGCAGATACTCTAAGTTGTGTGTGTGTGCATGCTAAATGCTGAGGCAGAACTCCTCAGAGAAAGCCCCAGTTACCTTTTTAATATGAAGTCATTTTCTGGAGCTGTCAGCGTTTTTTGGTCAAAAACCACCTGGAAGACAAAGCATTTTACATGAGACAGCTTTGACAGCCTATGGATTTGAATAGTAGAACTGAAAAGATAAGAAAAGAAAACTTGGAGAGAGGGGAGAAAGAGGAAGAGATGTGCTCTTGTAAGAGATTACTTTATGACAAAATATCACACACTCAAAGAAATTCAGCATATTTCCAATTAAAAAAGGTAGCGACAAATTTACAGTGCTTGTCTCCATACAACTTCAGTCAAGTTAAAAATGTATATGAAATTTATTTGAATATCTGAATCACTGATTTAGCTGTAAATGAGGATAATAATATGATATGGAGGAGTTCCACTAATAATATTACATGCCTAAATGAAATAAAGCCTAGAGATGAAAGAAAGGGAACTATTTTGGAACATTATATGCACAGTCAGCTGAATAATAGGAACTGACTATAGGCCAAGAATAATAAAAAACAAAGTCCTCCACACACACATAAACAGAAAGGAAGAGAAAGAGTAGAGTCACATGGGTTAAAAATTTGGTAACTACCATTGGAAGTTATCGCCTGACTCTACTGTTCAACTGATAGATGCTATTTTTTGATGTTGGCGGGGTTCTTGCATGAGCCCAAAGAGTTCTGTGTACAGAGGAACTGCTGCCTTCTGCCAGTGTCTAGAAACACCTGAACATCAAAGATTAATTTTTCAAGTTCATGCATTCATCTAATGAGATTATCTGCAGTTATCCTGTTAACGCCGGCCCATAGATCCTGTGGTCTCACATCACCTAATCTGTTCCCAACTGCACACATGCATCCAAGTCAGACTGTAACTGTGTCTGGGACACGTATAGGCACTAAAAATATTGGTACATCCAAGACTGGGTAATCCAGTCTAAAAAGTAATTCTGATAGTGGATGAGTGTGTGGTTTTGATCTCTTTGAGAGAGAAATGCTGTGGGAGATATTCCTGCACCATCTTCCGTTATGAGCTACAGGCAGACTTGTGGTTTAATAAAGCTTATTGTAAGTGACATTACTTCAGTGATTCTGATCGTGCTAATCCATCAATAGAAAATGGGAAAATCATATAACGGGTTTTATTGTAGCCTAGGCAGAAGCACAGGATTTAGATGGGACATTTTTATTAGAAGATTTTAACAACAAATACAAATTATATCTCGTGCAAGTTACGGGCTGAATAGGGTAACCTGTATTTTACCTATCCAGATATTTCAACAGAATGGTCATTTACGCAGCTGATCCTTAAGTATTTTATGAGAGATAAATCTAATAACCTTCCTGTGAAAACCTCAGCAGGATGCGGACACTATAATAATCCATATGCAAGCTACCACATTGTATTGTACGCTGGCAGACAACTCAATTATTTTCTTCCAGATCTAACATAAGCTTCTGTTTAGTAAACATGATGAGAGTCAAACTTTTACATATATATATATAAAGTGCTTAATTTGCATGCAAAATTGCCGTAAGTATGTATGCAAATAGGAAAACTCATGCACAGATGACTAATTAAGTGCATTTATGTGAGAAATTACCCAATGCACGCATGGAATCTCAGTAATTGTACACACAACTCAGATGTGCGATTGCATATGCATTTTGGACACATAACTGATTGAAAAAATTGTTGCTCAGTACTGTGTTGGAATAACTGATGCGTAGCACACGATCAGAAACACGACAACGGATAGGGCTTTTGAAAGAAACTGCAACGCTTGTGAGGAGCTTTGCAGTGAGAACGGAATTTACCATCTCTACCCTTACTGTTTTCCTATTCACTTACAACCATAATGTGCTAATCTATGACTTGAAAAGAGACATTTCTGTAAGTACTGTAAAGAAACATTCAGCAAAATAAAATTAGTGCAGTGGCACAAGAGATGGTGTCATTAAACTTAAACCTGAAGTTTGTGGCCCGCTGTTGCCTGTCCAGTATGTGTTTTGGAAATAAAAGGGAAATTTTACTTCATGTATCTTAATCAAGCACCCTTTCTTCTCATCCGAGCAGGGTTTGTAGTATGACAGCACAATATCCCTTTGGAAGATTCAGTGAGATTTGGTGAGAAAAGGGGTATCTGTCTGTTTTAATTTTCCAGGCATTGACGTTATTATAAGTTCCTTTATCCCTAAACACTGATTAGTTCTCTTTATATCCCCAAAGTGAGAAAGTTCATGCTAACATAGTTAAAATTCAATACAGTAAACAAATTCTTTCAGTATGATACAAAAAACATCCCTGACATCAATGTCCTGCAAAGAAAAATACCTGTCTGAATAGTTTTGATATGCTCTGGCTACCGAAAGCAGGGATACATCCTCAGCCTGCTTTGGGGTGTTTTCCTATTTTCTGTTCTGTTCGTTATGTTTATAACCAAGTATAATAGCAGTTAGGGTGGCACGTTTTTATTTACGCACGCAAACAACTTGAGGTCAAACATTTCAGTCGGCCACTAACGCAGGCAAAAGATACCCGTCCGCCTTCGTGGGCACAGTCAGACGGGGAACACGCACAAGGGGAGAAAAGAGCCTGGAAAGGGATGTGCCGTGATGGGTTTGCTGGGAGCCGGAGTTCTGCGGGAGAGGCAGGCTCGCAGCAGCGTTGTGAGGCTCTGAACGTGAAAAGTCAGGGAGGGGGGAAAAGGGACGGTTTGGTTTGACTCAGAACAAAGTTCCTCCGATTACATTTCAGAAGGCAGTATTTGAAGTAGACTTTCTGCCACTGAGTGGTGCTATATACAGTACAGCATCTGTAGGATACCACAATTTACAAGGAGGAATAAACCAGAACACTGTCAAGCTGATTAGACTGATGTAGACACTTAACAAGTGTCCATTACGCTGATTTAATCCTTCTGCGGCGCTGGATAAACCAGGAGGAAGAACAGGCCAATCCAAATGATTAAAGAAATCCAAAGATTGAGCCCTGGCATACAGCATCTGAAGTGGAGGATTACAGAAAACAATACTAATTTTTTAACAGCTTTGTCTGGCTTATTTTTGTTCCTTTTTAATTATTAGTATTGTTTTCTCCAAGTTTATGGGGCTTAGAACGTGAAATACTTACAAAAAAAGCCTGAAGAAAAAAACCCTAGGTTTAATTAATACTTGCAATTATTCCAGAACTAGTAATCTTATTTTTAAAACAGATGCCCTATGTTATATCATCTGAAAAAGAGTAGAACGTGTTCTTTCTGGAGTACATATCTACAAGTAGATTTACTCCCTCCCACCCTCCAAAAAAGATGCAGTTTAAAAATAGGATGTAAATTTGGAAGGAGAATGCAAGCCTGCAACTTCTGCTATCCTCGGTCCCAGGAGAAGTGTAAATACAGCAGGCAGAGCAGCTATTTTGACATTTTGACACCCGTGCGAGCCCTTGCCCCAAGCAGCCGTACACACACGCCGCCTCTCAGTCGTGGCTGCAGCGACACATCCTGGGTGAGGATCAGTGGACAGAACTGCGCTATCCCAGGAATGGAGGGACTGAGTTCAGGAATCACAAAGCTTTCCTCCTATTTTACTGAAGGAGGAGGAATTTGTTTAACCGCAGTCTGTGAAGCAGCTTTACGCCTTTTCTCTTCCCTGCCACTGGTCTGTCCCAGAAAATGAAGAAAGGATGGGGAGAAAGGTTGGAGCAATGAATAATCACTCGCGTTCCAGGATCCCACCTGGTCTGCTGGTGCATTTCTCAGCTCATGACGGAGCAAATTCGGTACTTTGTATTTAGACACCCACATAGATGGCGTGTCTACAGCCAGGCCCAGACACAATCTGGGAATCAGCGTTTTTCATCAGATCAAAGGACCCTAAAACATTGCCTCATGCTGAAACCCAATGAATATCTGCCTATGTGAGTTGCTCTGCTGAGCAAAATGCCTTTAAAAAAGAGGTGGAACTTCTGGGGAGAGAATCAGTGCCTTTTGTTGACTGTATTTGTGCGCAGGGCGCCGGTTTATTCACAATATTCCTAGAGAAGTGATTTAAATCAAGAGTCAAAAGCCGAAAGGGTATCAAAGCTGTACAGGAACTGATTACTACTATAAATTTTGCTGAAACAAGCTGATGCTTTGCTGATTCTTTGGTTCTTTTCTGGTAAAAATATTCAGAAGATGCCAGTGTTAACTCACAACATTGACTTCTCTGTATTTTTCATTTGTGTTCCATGAGATTATTTTTAGCTGCTGTGCATTAGCTCTGCTTCTGAAAAAATATTGATAGGTAGAGGTTGCAGGTTCTTCTTGAAAATAACAAATGATTTATTGACAGAAATGCAATGATACAAATATATCCATAAAATTAATGTTCCCCCCCACCACTGTTTTTGAATGAAGTTAGAGACAGATGCTAGAGCAGATGTGAATTTCTCAGGAGAGAAAGAAATATCACAGGTAAATCAGTTTTATACTAGAATATCTGATAAAAATGAGTATAACAGCTGAAGACTAAGTAAACTTTTAACTGAAGAAGGAACACTTTTCAATTTTGGAGGAAATGGCAACACCCAAAGTAACTGTATATGAGTTATTTATACTATAGCATAATTTCTGAGCCCCAAACAATAGATGCAAACACATAATAAGAAACAGTAGCTGTCCAAAATGTCCTTTGGAGAGAGCAGGAGAAATGCAAAATTAAAGTGTCATGAACAGGGTCAGCCACAGATCCAGAAACAACGTGATACTTCTGTCATTTACTTCTTTTCCACCAAAATATTAGCAAATCAGAAATTTGCATAAAGCAACAATCTAACAAGTAAATGTTAGATGATCCTAGAAGTTATTCTCCATTCATACTAAGCTTTTGACATATTAAAGTAATAATCTATCCCAAACAAGGAAAAACTTGAAAATGCAAAAAAAAATCCTGAATCAAGTATCTGAATTAGTTAAAATATTATTTTAAAAAATGTGAAAATAAATAAATTTATACTGGTCCAGAGTTTCTCTGGGAAGTTTTTTATTTTATCAGTGGCTTCACCATCACAAACATGGAGCAGATCCTCAGCACCTCTGCATCCATCATCAGGTTTCCCGCAATTTAACCAGTGTATTTAATCATTAACCTCTGTCTTGTGATGCAGACCGTTACAATATTTTCCAAGTGTTAGAACTCGTTTTCCCAAGGCCAGCACTGCATTGTGGCATCAGTCCGGTTTGCCTGTCTCTGTGCCTTTCCTGCTGTTCGTGTACTTCCTTCTTTTTCCTTAACAGGCTTTTTGATCTGAATACATCCAACAGTAAGCAAACTTTCCGAGCTGATGAAGTCTTACTATTATATCTCTAAGCAGATAATACAAATTCAGTAGCAGCAACCTCAGTTCTTCAGCTGAGTTTGAAATTGTTACTGACTTTCTGATATGAATTTTCTTTATATTCTGTTGCCTGTAAATTTGGCCTCGGATCTTGCTACACACCAATCAACGCTGGTTTCTGACTTCACCGTCTCTGAATATGTTAAGTTCACGGAGTGACAACATTCAATTTATGGCTTCTGGCTATGCACAGCCTGGGTCAGACACTGCTCCCACTACCCCAGAGGAAACACAGAGGAGATGTCCCCAAAATAACAGTCCCACCTATCCAGCTGCCTTGTACTGGAAAATTAATATACAGTTCTTTCCCACATGGCTGATCCACCTTGTTCCAGGCTGGACCTGCAAGGATATTCGGGTTGTTTTATGAATCTCTTTGTTTAGGAGACAGGAGTCGCACACTCGTGCATTAGACTGTGAACACTTTCATGATAATTCCTTCAAAAAACAAATACAACTGCTTGTATTTCAAGAACAATCAAGGGAAAATTCTGGAAACCTGTCTTTGCATTACTTAGAGACTAAGAGATTTCTTCTCAGTGTTAGTCTCACTCATTAAAAACTTGTTTAAATATGAGACATAATTCCTACAGTGGTAGAAATGGATAAGGAACTTGAAAGCCCCAGTTTAAATTTGCAAGAAGCTTTTTGCTAAGAAAAATAGGGATAATAGATTTGGAATATAAATGAAGCCCTGGGTAGGTTTTCCCGCTGTAGAATATGTACATCTTATATGTATATTAATCTGCAAACTACAGACCAAATATTGATTAAAATTTGAAATACAATATAAAATGTCATTTATGCCAAGTATCATAAACAACCCAATATCCTTTCATCTCTCAGTTTATGAAGAATGGAGACAATAGCATTCCCTCACAGAAACTGTAAAGAAGTTAAAAAGTAGAATCAATATCGTAAGAGGAACTTGTAGATGCACATATTTAGCTGAATTCCTAGCAATATAAAAGAGAAATGTTTCTGTTGAGCTCACTGCCTAGGGCTTTAAATTGCTGTATACTATCATGCATATAGGCTATATTAATTATCTAATTTAGATATTTATATGGTCATCAGACAAGTGGGGACCTGGAGAGAAATCCCTAATTAAGACTTTGGAGTTTGATAAGAGGCTGTTACTACATGGTGATAAAATACTATTTTTGTCTTCTCTTATGAATGTGTCAGGGCAGATTATGTTAAATGCTACCTACATGCATAATCAGATGACATATCTCTGGCAAGGCCCCCAGATAACAGTCTGCAAATGCACATTTATTATTTTACAGTTCAGAGTGTTAAAAGGAGAACAAAACTTGTAGATCCAGAACTACAGCAAATCCACCTCGGCTGTGTCTGGTGTGTCACAGCCGGTATTTTCCTTGGGACTTGGGGACGGAGTATTTGGGCTGCGATGACAGTTACAACAGCTGGAAGCCTGCTCCTGTTCACAGCACCTGGAACCATTCTGTTGGCTCTGTACTGCTGAACTCTCCAGGCATTCCTTTTCTGCTCCCTGGCATGCTTTTTAGGCAATAAACCATTGGTAGGTGGATTAAAGCCATCAGAAATTCAATTATACAAAAGGAGTCCCTATCTGATTGCTCAGGTTAACCTTCGTTGCCTTTACAAAGAGAGGAGAACAGGACAGGGAACCGGCCATTCAGCTTTCAAAGCTCCACATTTCATTCCATTCAGATTACAAGCCAGGTTTTTTGGCATTATGAGTTTGTTGTGAATGCTGAATACGTAGTGCAAAAATACCCACTCTGAAGATCTTTTTTTTCTTGACAAGCTTTCTGGGAAAAGTCAAAGCTGCTATATTTTTTGTATGCAGCCTTCCCATCCTTCTCAACTGCAGGATTGACTTGAACAACAGTGTTCACTTAAGGATCTCTTTCCTCATTAGTTGCTTTGGCTTCTCAAGGAGGATGGCCAGCTCTACCACCAAAGAAAAAGAAAGTAAATTCAGGGAACAAAACATACATGACAGTTTTATTTTTTATTTTATCCCCTTGGCATGATCCAACACTGTTGATATCAATGGCAAAACTCCTGCTCTATCTTCCAGTATTGGAGCTTAGCCGTTACTGGAAAAGGCAATGTTTACAATGTTTTTTAAATATATATATTTATATAAATAAATACATATATATAAAATATATATGTAATACATTATACATTTATACACACACACACTAAATTTAACACTGTAATTATCGTTTGAGATTATTCAAAGCCCACATTGTAAAACTTCCATGACCTTCTACCTGGATAATATCTTTTTTCATTTTCTGTTATTTACAAGTATGTATAATACAAACTGACAAGTGCTATAGCTGAGGAAAAGAGGGGAGAACAAGGACCAAAGGTCCTTGCTAAGGAGCAGGATGAAAGATGACTTAGTGTAATTTTGCAGGAGGGATTCAGTTTCACAATTTTCCATACAAGAAATGTGGATATGAATAGGGGGTTTGCAACCAGCAAACTCAGTAACAGTCCTATTCAATTAAAAGTACATAAAGTGTTAATGTATTGTACCCCAGTTTATGTTTAAGGGACTGTAGAGACTGATGTCTCAATCACAGGAAAAAAGCCCATTGAGTTACTCCTGTGCTCAAATCCCATATTTGTAGGTGCTATCCCTTACCAAACAGCACCTCATTAACATGCAAAATGTTTCTACATATTTCCCAAAACACCGATTAGGTTCAAGCAAGAGATTTAGGAGACTTGAGTTTAACCAACCCCTCTATCCCAGATACCCTGAGAAATCTCAGATCTGTCCTCTCAGCTCAGTAGTTTGCTTCTCCATGTGCAAATAGAGGTTGCAGCGCTGCGAGGTGGCGTCAGGATAAATCCATCAGATTCTGAAGGACTGGATGCTATCAATGTGTACCAGGTACTCAGCTGTGTACCTTGAGATCTTGGTAAAAATGGGAGATTAATTGGAAGCATAGCAGAAGAATAACTCTTCAAAAGCTACAGATAACTGGTTGAGGTATAAGTCATTAGCTTTCACAGTGTGATCACCCAAGCACGAAAAAGACCTGGCCACCACAAGTGATATGCATCTAATTTCCAGGTTTGAAGAAAAAAAAAAACAACAAAAATTTGTGAAAACTTTATAAGCCCTCTGCAGCTTGTTTAACCTGATCACTATGTGTCTGCATAAATAGGCGATGGAATGAACATGACCCAAGAAAGCCTATGTGGGTTTGATTAATGGAGTGCCCCAAAGTAAAATAGTCAGGCTGAAAATCTGAAGAGAAACGCAAACTTTTAATAACATTTTCAAATTATTTAATCATACAATCAGGCCTGACCTTGTTCGATATGAAACTTCATCACAGCCTGGAATGTTAATATAGAGTTCCAAATGCATCATAAATTACTGGTTTCTTCAATGATGCATGGGCCTGTCCTGCTGTGGCCAACTGCAATTTTAATATTTTCTTAAGAAATGAAGAAATGAAGAATTAGCAAATAATGGCATGATCCTGAAATTACTGTTCTAGAGTTCACAGTTTATTAATTGGCTAAAAAGGATAAAGACATTACTCACTTCCCACAGAGAAATGATGCAGCCAATCCTTTTTTTTGTGGAAACAAACCCTAAATGCTTATTTTTGAATAGATCCATTAATAACCAATTCAACTGACCTACCTTTCTGCAACATGACAGGTCTGACAGTCAGTGAAGGAATTACTACGTGTAACTGGCAATTTTACCATCAGAAGCATTATTTTGTATACAACTAGTACCTTGTAACAACTTTAAAATGGTATTCACTGTTTGAAAAGGGTAAAATAAAAACACTTGCAATATTGACTGGCAGAGATCCTTATTTGGAGCTTTCTATTTAACAACAAAAGAGGAAAAATGAGTGGACTATTTAAAAGGCTAAAGAAATTAGGAAAACTGAGGCCGCTGTACTTTTAGTTTAACAATACATTTTGTAAACGATCTGCAGTACCCAGACATTTTGTGGAATTAAGAACAGAGTATTGCTAGAAGTTTGGTGGTCTTCAGGAATAGTCCAGTCCAATCAACCAGTTCAGTAGTCCAGTTTAATGGTTCCGTTGATTTCAATATGATTGGACTGAAATATAATTTTCTTTGCTTAATCCTTATCAAAGCATCTTAAAAAACTGCACAGCAGTTCTGCTGTGGATGAAACACTGGCCTAGGAAACATTTCACTTCATGCATTAACATGCCTGCCTTCACTGGGGTCTGAAGGTCTGTGTTGTGCATTGTATACCAAGGATGAACTGCTGCCTTCCAGCACTGAGTAATAACAGGACAGTCCTGGAAATAAAGCTAACAAAACATTCTGCAGCAATTGAAAAAAAAAATTTGTATTTTGTCATGTAATTTTCATATAATGAAAAGCATGAAAATATGGAGATTCAAACAGTTTGAATACTCAATTAATAAATATTTCAAGATAAGTTCAATTATCATTATGACCAGCACAATGAACCTTTCTCACTATCCCTTTTTTCCTTCTAGATCTCTGTTTGTATCCTCCTCTTAAGTCTCTTGAATCTGTACCAGATTCATTCTAAAAGCATCTAATGTAAATAAAACACACAAGAGACAGTTCAGCTTTTTCCTAGGATAGCCATCCAAAGCTTTGCTTGCCAAGAGGCAACAATACTGAGCAATATTGTGCAGAAGTCTATAATTTGCTCTATAATAACCTCAGTTTGCTTTATTTTTTTATTTCTTCTGGCCATGAGACATGTCAGGAGTTTTCATGGGCAACCCATTGCCCAGAACTAATTGGCTGGAAATCACAGTAAAGGAAGAGTTTCATTGTTTTCAACCATAGTATTAAACAATTATTTAGCAAAGGGAAAGAATAATGCAGGATAATTGTTAATTGAAGAAAACCTTCAGAACACATGAAACATGGTGAAACAAACTATTAGGTCCAATTATGCCTCTTCTGTGAACATTGTTATGCTATCTTTAATGAACTCACATTTGAAAGCTCAATTTTATGTTGGGCAATGGTTCAAAACCCAGAGACACATCAGTCCCCAGCACTGACTCACAGACAAGTGCCAGACTGTAACTGACTGACAGCACTTCCCACAGCAATCTGGGTTTACCTTAAAGAGCTTCTATTCAGCTCTGCTTCAGATCAAACTTCATTTAACTAAGGAAATCGAGCAAGGTCACAATGCGAGAGAGTCTGCCTGCAGACACCAGCCATCCTTTAGTCTACTATACAATCACACATATGAGATTTTATGAACCAAAATGCTGGATACCTTCTGTAGCAACACCCTTGTCAGACAGAATTGCCAGAAAATCCAAAATGTTGAATTTGCAGCTACTAAACCCTGACATAGTCTGTTTGTGAAGCCTACTACTTGAAAATGTGACTATGAACTTGCATTTAACTTAGTGCAACTGGAAGAACTAATATAACCAAAAATATAGCCGGACAGTGCATTGTGGCAATTACAGAGCTGAGAATTAAAGCTACAAGAGAGAAAAAAAATGTGTTTTGGTGAGAAAGTCATCTCCAGAGTTACAATTAAGATGAAATTTATTGCCTCTGCTTAACATCTTTTTTATATTTATTCCTTCTGATAAAAAATTATATCCTGGATCCAAAGCTTCAGCTTCCAAAGTTGCAGAATAAATGTTAATTAAATATTTGATATAAAGTCTTTAGAAAACCCACTAAAATTATTCAGTTTACTTAAAATAGGACCCAGCAAAATACAAAGGGTGGTATCAGATTCCATAATGAGGTCTTTCAGTTCCCTTGAACTCTTTGCATTTAATGTGAAATATAAAGGACTAACTTTTATATTTGTTTCCCTCTGGTATAAACAGGCTGCGTAATGAGCTGCTGTGTGATAGGAACTGAATGTCACTCAGAAGGCAACACATTCACAGCTCACTGGTGGCTTTACCCCTCTTAATCGTCACCTTATATCTGAGATGTTCTTTCCCTTTTTCATGGATGCTCATTATGTATCTGTTACTCATTCACTTTGCTGGTTTGAATAAGTATGGACTTCTAGATATGACATAATCTACCACAAACTACTAGAGAAGTGAATGTTATTTGCTGAAAAGCCTCATGCTCCTGAACAGCTTGTCAGTCTGCTAGCTCCTCAGAGGTCTGTTTCCCCATTAACGCACATTTCCCCAGTTGAAGATTTAAGGATTTTTTCCTACTGTCACAATAAAAAAGAGGAAGAGGAAGCAGGTGGTGTCATTTCTAAAGTCCAAGTGTTTTTAATGATCATTCTGTATTTCTTCAAGTGCAGAAATTTCAATTCCGATTAAAATGTAAAAATGACAAGCCATTTACAGACAGACCTCCATTCTCCAAACATTCCGCTCTGAATACACAATATGTTTTCCTATATAATGCATGCACCATATTTCAATATTAATTATATGCAGGTCTCTTTTGGGTCACATGCTAATTATATCTATTTAGAATTTATCATGCTACTTCCCATAATGTGCTGTCATTGTGTCCTGTTGTTTTTCCTTGCCTGAGGCAGAAGGAAGCTACAATAAACCTGAAAATATTGGCAAGAAATGTTCATTTTAAAACATATGGGGAAAGCTGCACTAAGGGCCCTGTCCAATGCTCATTGAAATCAACAGGAATCATTATATTAACCTCAAGGGAAAATGGTTTGAACCTGTTAAATGTCTACAGTTCTATATGACGAGTTATGTGCATCTCTCACAATGTAAGGAAACAGTTATGCTATAACCATCTGTAAATAATCAAGAAAGCATTCAGCATTATGCCAGAGAGGATATGCAAAGAGGAATTTGAGCTTTTCTGATTCTGAGATGGTTAGACTGGTACTAAATAGCCACAAGATAAAGAAGAATCAAACCCTCTGTTCCCAGCCAGCTCCAATGTAACTGTTTCATATGTTAATATATAGCATTTTGTGATCACTGGATCTGTGTATCAGGGAATAACACTGGGGGTGTTTTAATGACTAACTACTGTGTGCTATTGGATTCAGATATGTCACATTTTAAAATGTTGCTGTATTACAGGCACTAAGGATATAGCACATTAGCCAAACTTACAGGCTATGTTTACAATTTCCTTTTATAATGACTGGTAAAGTTGGTCTGCATTTACCAAGCCATGGTATCTACTCTGTACAAAGACTACTCAGTTTTCTGCACAAGTGACAACCAAAGTTAAACAGTGCTCCCTTAGTGCCACCAGCTGAT
This sequence comes from Calonectris borealis, assembly GCF_964195595.1. Taxonomy (NCBI): domain Eukaryota; kingdom Metazoa; phylum Chordata; class Aves; order Procellariiformes; family Procellariidae; genus Calonectris; species Calonectris borealis. The sequence continues at coordinate 13,543,673 of NC_134328.1, read as the reverse complement.
GAACACAGAGCCAAATTTTCAGCAGAGAACCTGACTGCATATGTACAATTACTAATGCTGAAGATTTGCATCTGCTTTCAAGAAATAGGTGCCTGCGGGACTAAACATAGATAACGCACAGAAAAAATGCAGGCACTGAAGATAAGCATCTTGGGCAAAATCATGCCCTCAAGTTTCCTAGCCTTCTAAATTGTTAGTGCTACGTTACTGGTCAGCAATGACACAAATCAGAGTTGGTGACTAAGCCCAATATGCAGGAGACTACGCATGCAAATTCTCATGCGTCCTTTTAACTCATCTACTGCTGCTGTCAGTCCTTTTACCTTCGGTGCCTTTCTGGCTCGTGGACACATCAGGACTATTCTAAACACACCACTCCTCCCATTACTTTGGTGGTGCCTGTAAGTAGCCTGACTCCTAGAAATAAAACTCACAAGATACAAACATGAAATGGCATTTACATGTCTGTATCCCACTGTGATTTTTTTTTTATCTATAATGAGATGTTTTCAGAATAGGAAGAAAAACGTTAACATTTAGCCTACTAACTATTTTTTTGCTGATAGGTCTCAACAGAGAGCAAACTGATATTCAGGCACAGAAAATGAATTATCTGAAGCCAAATGTAATTTTATTTTGGTGGGCCAGCAATCAATAGAGCAAATGCACAGTCATTTCAGTAATTGCCACAGCTTCATGACAAATACTTACTAGAAGCTCATGGCTAGGTAGTCTCTTTCAGCAGCCCGTATTACAGGGGTGCTCAGGACAAGAAGCAGTGTGTATCTTTAATGTATGTTAGCTCAAACGTTCAGAGACACATGCAAATTAAGCAAGCATGTGTGCAATTTTTTTTTAATATCTAAGGTCGTAAGTCAGATTGTCTTATCTCATTTTGTGTAAAAACCTTATAGTGGAAAAAGAAGTTTAAGTTGGAGTCTTTTACTTTACTTACCTACATAAAAGGTAGCAGTGCCCATTAAGTTGGTAAAACTACATATGAGAACTTGAAGATGCAACTCCCAAGATCTAAAGGCACGAGACCACCTTCTCATACGGAGCTTATTGCTTCTATTCCTGCAAGACATCATTGTTGTAGGATCCCTATTGCAATTAGCTCTGCCTCATGAAACTGCAGTAGCAGCAATAAATCCTGCTTTGATAACTGTTGAGCAAAAGAAGACTTCCCTTGGGGGTCTGCTTCTTTCATACCTTCTGGTCTCTTGCTTAGCCCAGAGGACTTTGTCAGCACAAAACACTGGGAGAGTAGATGTAGCATTCCCGCCTGTAAATGAAGGAAGAGATGTTGTTATTACAATAATGATCTAGAATCAGACTGCCAAATACCCCAGTCCATAACTGATCTTCCAAAGATTAGATGGTCTGGGCTGTGTTCTGTGGGAGCAGCTCAGGGTGATCAAAGGTGCTGTATATAGATTTCTATCCTCTGACGAGGTGAGGAGAGATGAAATGCCAGCAAGATGCTTCACAATTTCAAAAAACAAAAGCTGCATCCCTAATATGAAAAATGTGGCTATATTAATATGAAATGATCATGAGTTTTAACTATGGTTCACCATAGTTTGGACCCTTTTGGAAGACTGAATACTGCCCTACTTGGGGAGATTCATGGCATTTTTAGGGCCTTTTGAAGCTCATGTAAGACCTGATATTAGTCTATTTTTAAAATGCCTTTTAGGAAACAAAGGGCGGTGCAATCACCAATTGTGAGGAGGATTAGAGAGGAAAAAAGTAAAAAGCACATTTTTCTTAGTAATCCACTTTCTCCTAATTTACCACAAGAGGTGAAATCCTGTTTTACTTAGATACTTCTGGATTTTTTACCAATGGCCATTTGTCTCAGAGTTTTCGGTTATGCAGATCAGACACGCGGGAAACCAAGAATGTCTTCATTTCCTTTTTTGTTCTGAAATAAGAAATATTCTTTATAGTATCTGAGGGAACTGCCAAAGTATGAGAGAGACTTTAGATATCATTTTTCCTTCGAAGGAAAGCTATTCTTTTATATAAAGGCAAAAAAAAAAAAACCCACATTTGAAGAGTGTTCAATCAAAACAAACTTAGCCTTGAGTGTTGTTGGGAGAATAGAAATTTCTTCTGCCAGAAATCTTTCCTAAAGGTGATGCCATCTTTAAGCATCCTTTTTCAAACGTAACAGAAAGAAAAGAGTAAAGCCTTTACTTGTAGTATAATTAGCAAAGCTTGCAAGAAGAAAGGGAATAAAATATTATACACGTTTTTGCAGGGTAAGAAATGGAAAGAAGAAAATAATTCTGGTTGAAAAAAGCCCAACCCAGTCATAATTGTACATTAAGGAAACATTGTTGTGTACCTGTCCGTACAGGAATAGCCTGACTGCAGTTGGGTCAGACCCGAACAAAGACACAGAGTTCATTAATTTGAAATGAGAGCGAGAATGCCTGCAAAAACACAAAGATACCTTCAAGCAGCGAGCGACTGATGGCAACCTTTGGAAATTGTTTTCAAACCTCCCACTGTGAACATACAAGTTCAGAGTTACAGACAATTCCTAACACGTAAACCAGGAGTACTGTTAGCTTGATTCAAAGTGTCAATGTGTAAAAACAGCCAGTATGCTTGGTTTTTTCCCTTGTTCACGGTTGTCTCAACCTGGAGCAAAGTTATTTTAGTTGGCAAAAACCCAAAATATTCATGGTAAAACCTTCCTTTAGACCAGTCTTACAGAATGGTATCTTCAATGAACTAGATTCTCTTCTGCATCCAGGTTATGCTGCACTCAGCAACAAGAGGAACCTTTGGAATCTCTCCAGTTCATGTTCTTGCCTAGCCAGAAGCTCATGCTCTATTTTAGTACAAGCATCATGGTATCACCTGTGCCATCCTTTTTACACTTGCCTGATCTTCCTGCTCTTAATGCTGATGGATCTTCAACACTACAGGCCATGGGAAGGAAAACTGGCAAGCTGGCTGGACTTGGTCCGTACTTGTAGGGTTTGCATCCTATTTGAGATAAACCCTAGGGACCCGAGGACAGTTTATGCCTCTTCTGTCATGTTTGACCACAGAAGAGACAGAATATTTGTCCCATTAACTAATGACCGAGTCCAGAATAAAATCTCAAGCTTCCTCTGCCCACAAGCAGTATAAGACTGGACATGGTCGTTCAAGGCAGCCAGGTACTCATACTCCCAGCTTTCACATTTACTTATTCTGACTGCATACACAAAACGGATAACAAAATGCACAAAGTGTCTGTTGTGGTTTAACCCCAGTCGGCAACCAAGCACCACACAGCCGCTCGCTCACCCTCCTGCCCTGGTGGGATGGGGGAGAGAATCTGAAGAGCAAAAGTAAGAAAACTCGTGGGTTGAGATAAAGACAGTTTAATAATTCGAAAAAAAAAATTGTAATGAAAATGAAAACAAGAAGAGAGAGAGAGAGAGGAACAAAACCCAGGAAAACCAAGTGATGCAACTGCTCACCACCCGCTGACCGACGCCCAGCCAGTCCCCGAGCAGTGATCGCTGCCTCCTGGCCAACTCCCCCCAGCTTATATACTGAGCATGATGTCGTATGGTATGGAATATCCCTTTGGCCACTTCGGGTCAGCTGTCCTGGCTGTGCCCCTCCCAGGTTCTTGTGCGCCTGGCAGAGCATGGGAAGCTGAAGAGTCCTTGACTTATGTAAGCACTACTTAGCAACAACTAAAACATCAGTGTGTTATCAACATTATCCTCATACTAAATCAAAAACACAGCACTATACCAGCTACTAGGAAGAAAATTAACTCTATCCCAGCCGAAACCAGGACAGTGTCCAAGTAGACTTATGCCTGCAACTCTCCAGATTTGCATATGTGGCTGCAATAACTGTGTATACAACTGAAACACAGCTCTGTTCTGCAAAATGCTAGCTTTACACATTGTTTTCCTAACCCATTCTTAACTGAGATTCTTCATTTTACACTGTGAGCACACACTACATTTGTTCTCGTTAATTAAACAGCATAACTAAAATGTATATTGCAAATATAATGATCTGAATGTTCTTTCCTGAAATGGTTGTTCTGTGTACCAAGGAATTTTAAATTAAAAAAAAAAAATCCAATCTAGTTGTGTTTGGCCACATGTAGCCATGTTAACTTAAAAAAAGAACAAATAATGACTAATTAGCACTTACGTTTCCAAAGTTTTTGTGATCTTCCATTTTTCTGCTCCCATGCTACTGAGTTTGAACTGCTTCCCTACAAGCCTGCGCATAGCAAAGTATGAGTAAACATTTTCTGAATACATCTCTCACCCTAAGGATCCACACTTGATTTTGATATAAAATGTTATTAACTTTAGCTCCTAGTACAAAAGGTCATGATCAATAATTGTTTCTACCTGTCTATCTTATTTCTGTATATCTTCTAAGACACTTTTGGGCTGCTGCCAATACATTTTGGTTTGTAAGCACATAACAGTGTATCATACACCTCAAATCTGTGTGGGTTTATCTTATCTTTTCATTAGGTAGAAGATGGGGTTTTTTTATCTACATAGATTAGATTAGTTTAAGGTCACCCTGAGAAGAGAAAAAGAAAAAGAAAAAGAAAAAAATAAGAAAAAGAAAAAAGAAAAAGAAAAGAATAAAAAGAAAAAGAAGAAAAAAAGGAAAGGGTAAAGAAAGGAAAAAAGAAAAAGAATAAAACAAAATGACAGAAAATGGAACCCCATATATTCTAACATAAGTCATCCTATCATCACAACTAGCCACCTCTTCAAATCATTCTTACTGATTTTTAAAGTCTAGGTATACAAGAAACAAAACTAAACAACCTTAAAGGGGAGCCTCTGAACACCTGCCCATATACTATCTCTTGACAGTTCTTCAAAAATACATTGTCACCATTCATCCATAATATTCAAAAGGACAAGTGGTATGGCCAGATGATCCTAAATATCTCATACAGTGTTTAATACTTGAAGAAGCAAAATCACTGCATGTTTTTCCCTTTATTCCCTTTATTGACCAGAGTGGAAATACCATCGGGTGTGAAAACGGCACAGAGAAGCTGGTAGCTTCTGATCTTTTGTCTTGGAGTGGGCTATTTGTCAGATTTTGTAAGGTGATTCGTAAGTATACCAAAATAACTAAAGGGGGGAAAAAATTCACTTATTCTGTCATCAACTCAGTTAATATTAAACCTGAAGGCAAGAAGTATCACCTGAAGGGTGACAATAAGTGAGGTGACCCCTGTGAATTCCCCAGTGACACCATGCTATCAATGGGGATATTTAACATACCATTGCTAGTACAGTCTTGAAAGCAGTCATGGGGCTCTGAACCTGATCGGATTAAGAGGGAAGTGGCTACCAACATACTAAGGCCAAGGGTCTATGTGGGAAGCATGAAGGCAGTCCCCGGAGACTGTAAAATCAGCAAAACTTAGTTTCAGTAACGAATAAGCATTCTGGTGTCTGGCAATCATCAGCGGCTCCATTATCTCATCCGTTCATTCAACTCAAACTTACAAACTTAGAAATAAAATTTCCTTGCTGCATTCCTTTACTTGTTAAAAATCCTGAACTCAATATATTTTCATCACCCATGGTGGATTACCTTAGCGACAGTGCACCCCAGGGTGCATATTTACGGATAGCTATGATAAGAAAAATATAACTTTCTGCAACGCTATTGTGAATATATTTTAAAACAACTCTGCTTTGGTAGTGGAGAAAGAGTTGTGAGCAAGCAGTCCACAGGCAAAGAAAGCAGGAGCCACTCTGCCACCCTCATACCTTTAAACTTCTATCTTGAAAGGACGAAGCAGGAACTCCAAAACGGAATGAATCGCACACAACAGATCAAACATTTTTAAACTCATAAAAAAAAAAAAAAAGGAAGTGGTGAAGAAGAAGCAGCAGCATGCCTGGAGGTAGCAGGAGAGGTAACTCGTCTTCTCTCTATTCTGGTTGATAAGGGAACACTCTCAATTTCAGCGTTCATTCTACTCATTTAACGTTCAAGGCAACTTTCTGAGACAAAACATAACATGAGTCTTTGAACTCTTCATTGTTGAGAGTTAGTCTCTACCTCACCAGAAAGGGCAAAGAGCTTCCTCATCAAAATGTTGCTACCAAGACACAAATATCATCAGTCGGCTAATTGGGTGGGAGAGGTTAAGGGAGCAGGGCTCACAGAAATCCTGCTGCACAGCCAGAACTGGCGTTTCTTGTGTCTGGTGCCTTCACCACAGATTTGACCACGTTTGTTCAAAGAGATGAAATCCACTTCTGTAGCGAGAGTCATTCAAGTCCTGTATGAATCTTCAACCTGTAACCTCTAACTCAAGCTTCAATGGATTTAATTGGAACACAGCCCTAAAAAATTATCTAGCATTGACATGTTTTTAAGACCATATATTTAAGACCATTATGCTTAACACATTATATTTAAAAGAAGTTCTGCAAAGTACACGATTTATGTTAGATTCTCTCTTTCTCATGATCTACATTGTTTCACAAAATCTGCGCTAAAGATGGAATTTTGGAGGCAGAGCGAGTGGGAGGCTGTGAATACTTTATTCAAAAAAAAGTTAATTAGAACTGAAATTATTCAGCATTTTGAGTCAAATTTGGCAAATAACTTGGGCTGATTAAAAAAAAGTGGGACTTAGGTGACCATTCACAAAACTAGCAAGGCAGAGAAGTCTGCATACCTACCATGTCTCAGTAACAATGACATTCATCTCAATACAGGGAGATGTGGGTTCACGTCTTCCTTCTGCTTGGTTCAGAGCAGGATTTTGGGAAGTGCAGTCTCCCATGTTCCAGGAGAATGCCTAACCACTGGTCTATGAGTGACAGCAGCAGCAGCAGAGATTAATATCTCTTGAAAAGAAAGAAAAAAAAGGGTGATATTTTGAGTTGAAATATTCAACTGGTTTGAAACAAATGAAAGATTCCAATTTTTGGTTTGGTTTGTTTCTTTTCAAGTGCGACAATTTCACTCCCTCCTTTCCCTTAAACTTAGACCTTATAAGGCATTTACCTTCCTCTCCAGGGCGAGCCTCCCAATTTCAACAAATGGACTTCTCATTTATGGTCTTAAGGGGGATTCATCTCACCTAACTTCAGATCCCTATAATGGACAAAATATCTTTGAATTTAATCCTTTTGAGATCACTTTGATGGAGTCATTCATCTAAGCTTTTCCATATATCTGCTGTCCAAAAAGATCAATCACCTGTAGGTGGCCCACTTTCCCCAGCAGACTATCGGGGTGATGAGCAGGGGGTGCATCTCCATGGTAGTTATCTATATTTGGTGACGTGAATCCCATCCTTGATGGGATCCTTTTTCCCCACCTAAGACTGATATTAAAAGCAAACATAAAACCCTTTCATAGTCCTGTAGCTTTGCTCTGATACCAAGATACTTTAGAAAACAGGCAAATTGGTAACTAGTTATTCTAGCCCTCCCTTTGATTTCATAAATGCAAATTAAAAATACTTATCTGCTGTATAAAGACTTGGCATGTTTAAATAACTATTATCCTTTAAATATATTCCAGTGATGTAGGGAATCATTATTCTAACAGATAGAATAGGCATTAAATCCACAGGGGAGTCATTAAAAGATGGCTATTTCTCTCTGTTTGACCGAAGCAGCAGTTGTAATGTATTTATTCAGGATTTAGCAAATGGAATTCAATTAGAACTGAAATGGTGTTAAATTGAGTAATTCCTGTTGTATTTTTCTGACAGACAGGAGTGGCATGACCTGAAAAGTTAAAAGGAACAGTATTCAGCCAGGATCTCTGTGTTCTGTAGCACTTGTTGACAGAATGTCACTAAACAGGTATATATCCTGCTTAACTTCTTAATCACCTGCTTAACACCTGTAGTAAAAAACAAGGACCAAATAATGTTTACTGACATTATGTGATAAAATCACACCTTAATGGGAATAATCTCCTTTATTCATAGTGGCTGAAGTAGAGCTTAAAATTCATTGTATTATAGTCATGTTTGAATCAAGTGTTCTGATATAATTCCATTCTATGCAACAAGAAAGAATTAAGTATTATACAATACCTTGTTTCTCTGGAACTGTTTTTATTCAGGGTCAGATTTTAAGGTATGCAGCAAAATATTGTCTTGTCTTTTTGACATAATATGAAGGCATGTGTATTTAACACCTTCTGTACAAGTGTGCGCATCTACTTACATAAAATGTATAAAGCTACAAAGACGTGCAATGCATATGGATGAAGAAGGTCAAACGTTGAATATACTGTATATAAAGCAAGACATTACATATGATGTGGTATAGGTGAGTGTCAAAACAAGGCACGTACGTGACTTCCCTATTTTGTAAAACCTCTTCAGCGCGAACAGAGGGGGCTGGGGTGGCATTTCCTGCCATTATCCATGCAGCCTGATGTCATCGAACACCGGACGCTGCTGGTGACGCTGCTGCTCATCAATAAAGTTGCATCCATTAATGCATTTGCTTGGCTGTCCCTCATGTTGTGCATCTTCCACACACACAAAAAATCAGTCTGGAAATGACATCCGGCACATGTGGAACATAGAGGAGAACAAAGAAAAATTACATGAGAATGGTCTAGTAAATTTATGAGCCTTGTTAAGGAAATAGCCATGCTAACAATCCACGTAGATACTTTAGCCACTGCCTCAGATCTTCCACAGTAAAATACTGCATTAAAGTAGTAATCATAGCAAAGGACTTTACACAACGTGGATATAAATAATTTTTTTTAGTAGTGGCAAGTGAAACAGTCCTCTTGTTTTGGTTCTGAAACAGAGAATTTGAACTCAGATGAAGGAAATAATTATATTTTACTTTTCGATTATTTCTGTGGTTCAGATCTTTCTAGCCTTAAGCACCTATATGATTTCACTCACATTAGTATTCCCACTAGTTGCCAAATCTCTAATTCAACAAAATACTAAAGCTCATGCTTAAACAGTGCCTTACTGCTGGTGGCTGAAAGGGACTGGGATGTTAGTTGGACTTAAAGGAAATAAAATGTCAGTGGAATCCTCACCCATACCCCGTCGTGATCCTGATGATCCTGATGAACGGGTTTCGTTGTAATTAGCATGCAAGTAATGAATTTTCACAGGAACAGAAGTTGCTCAATCAGGTCAATAGAATTCACAGTTGAATAAAGCTAGATTTTGTTTGTTCTTTTTAAAATGTAGATGTGATTGGTGGTACTAAAAGGCATTTCTGAGAGCATTTTGGTGAGCAATTTTTAGGGGACCAAATCCAAAGCTCCCATTTCAGAAAATGGGTCCATTGTTTGCTAATTTAATATATTTGCAATGACTTGGTACCAAAAATTTTCATGAGTGTACGCTAAATATTCATTATTAAATATGGAAGTATAACATTTATAAGAAGCATTTTACAACTTTAACCTCAATTTGCTGAAAATACTTCCATGTGATTTTAATATATAAAGAAGTATGCTTTTAGGAGGAAGAATTATGCCTTTAGCTGCTCTCTCAAATATTCAGATGTTCAGAAAAGGAGGCAAACATATGATAAAAATCCCGCTGGACACCACAGTCCCCTTTGGAGCACTGGAAAGCAGATGGTGTCTTTAAAAAACAAGACAAGATCAGTCTTACCAAAAAACAGATGCTCTCCATTTTCCAGGAAAGATCACTGGCAACTAATAAGTTCACACAATAAACTTCTGCTGACTCAAGAAACATATTAAAGAGTTTAGAATAAAGAAAATTATCTAGAATATTTCAAGGGAGAAATAACCTGAGGTTCAATAAAATTTTTTTTTTCATGATTATTATCATCTTCACGTCAATCCAGACCTATTTCCAAGAGAAAAGATGAAACAATAAAAGCTCCAGGAGATGAAAACATCATCTAGAAATTTAGGAAAAGAAAACAATATTGTTCTAAAATCCTTAAATTAAAGACAAATCTGGAAGTATAAAAGACAAAAAATTGCAAAGCATTAAAAGATGCAATTTTGGATACATAAACCAGACATTAGTTACTTCTAAGTCCATCAGTTTAAGAGCACAGAGCAGTTTCCAGGATAGCTGCTGGACACTATGCATGACAATCATTTGCCCTGTTTGTAAAATGTCATGTATCACTCCAAATAGAAAGCAACAGAACTGCTATTACATTGTATAGATTCAGCATGACATCTCTTTTTTTTCTCCAATATATACTGAAACCTTAAAACCACACTTTTTTTTTAAGGAATATAATAGTCTGTGGACTTCGCTAAAGCAGGAAAAAGCTCATGAAGTCAAATTCTATAATTGGATTTTATAAGGGAGAGTAAAGTACAAGAGACTACATAATGTAAATTTTAAAGACACTAAAGACATTTCTACTTATACATTCAGAAGGAGAGAAACCGTAACTGTGAAAGTCATCTGATCACAGCAGGAATGAATTTTCATTTGTTGTTTCCATATGCAGCACTGGATAATTGGCCAGTTGCGTTATTGCAGGGGATGAATATTCCTCAAAAATGTGAGATGTGGACGTAATGCAGAAAATCTCCTGAGTAAGACACTCCACTGACATACATTGTTGCAGTTCCATTAATTCTGATACAGTAATTACATATAGTTAATTAATTAATTAATTAATTATAATTTTAAAAGCATCCAAATCCTTACTTCTAAACACCAAAATGTATTGACATGTCACAAGTGGGGTTGTCCTCTTTGTATCTGTCGTTGAGATGTAGCTAACGTTTGAAAACAACGTACCGAGGGTTAAAACGAGATGCAACACCTTTAAGAAGCATTTAGGGGTAGGAAATAGGCAGTACTAGATACTGCTGAACATTTAAACAAGGTTTAACGAGACAAATGTACTTATGCTGTTAGAGACAAAACACTAATCGCTGTAAAAGGTGATGTGGATTTGTCATGCCCAAAAGCCCCATTTTAAGTCCTGATCTGAATCCTTACACTTGTAGCTAGACGGCGACTTTGAATCCATGCCACCTTTGCCCACTTCAGGGAGCTTCAGAGCTAAAACCCATAAACCGCTTTCCTCCCTTTGAGTAAAGGGGCTCCCCTTCTGCCTTGGTCCAACTCTTCTGTTAGCGGGGCTGCCGTCTGCTGCTATTAATGGCATGGCCTCGAATCTAGGTACCATTTTTCTGAGTTTTGTAGATAGATATCTACAAATAGGTATTTATCATAAGTATACAAGGAAAAGAATGGCCTTAATGTGACCTTGAGGAACTTTTATCTGTAATATAAGGACAATAATAACAATATAATGTTTATAGAGGGTTTATAAAAGAGAAATTCTTAATGGCTGTGAAGTGCTCAGATACTCCAGGAACAGATACATAGGGATGAAGATTTAAGACAGGTGTTTTTCAGCATGGGCCACAGGCAATTCGTATAAGCACAAACCAACAAAGGAAAAAAAGTAGAAGAAAAATGAATGGACTTTTCACAGAAGCTTCCTGACTGCTACATTCCAGTCTTGCAAAAGTAATTTAAACTGAAAATAATTTCCATTCTGAACATTTCACAGGCCTTTAACGCGGCTTGTTTCAGCTTCTTTCATAACAATTCTGCGTTTGGTTCATCTTCCCCTCCCTTCTTTCTTTTAAATCACAGTCAAACTTAGATAATAAAAGTCGAAAATAGAGAGATAAAGACTTTCTGCTACATTTTTCTTATTCAGGTTAGAAGATAATTCTGTTTACTTGGTTCAGGTAATATTCCAGTTGTATTGCAAGCTGCCGCAGAGGAATGAAAAATTGATTTTCTTCTTGTAAAGTATAGCGTACATGAACACCTATAATCTTTATACATTTACAGTGATTTTAAAAAAGGCCACATAGTACGTAAGTGTGTTAAAATCATAAAATATTCTACAAGCCATACTGTCTTTAGGCTCCTTTAAGCTGAGGCTGTAATATCTGCAGGTGCAAAACCAAAATGCAAGCTCAGTGGTACGGATTGGGTGCTGCTCTGCCTGCCTGCATCCACTGCAGCTGCTTCAAGGGCATGCTGGGTGCAGGCTTCCCAGTTGCATTGTAGCAGAATTTCTCTAGGAGGTCCAGAACATAGATGTACACCTAGAAAGTGTAACTGTTCACATTTATGTTGCTGTAGCCTGTGCTAGTGCTTTTCTGAAAAGCAGAGGAGCAGGCAGGCAGACACGAGGCTAGCTATTCCTCTTGGCCCACTGCTGCACATTGAATCAGCTCAAAGCCTTGGATGGGAGATTAATTTTTCCTTTCCCAGAGAGTAAGTGATTTTCAGATCTGTTAATTTATCTTTTTCACCTGTTAGATCTGAATTTTTCTATTTAAAGAGTTACTCTATGTTCATCAGAATGTGGTTTCAGAGATTCAGAGCCAAGCGTGTGAGGTGCCTGGGAAAGAAGTGCTGCATCCTTCCTTTTACCTCGTTCCTTCCCAGTCAACTGGGTTTCAAATTGGGCTTATCAAAACTTGAGTCATGAAAATTACTGACTCTTCACAAACACAAAGCTTTGAGTTAACTTTTTATTCAAATGTCACCAAGATACTATTTATCAACTTGATTAAGGTGTAGAGAAAAACAGACTCTTATTTTTCTTCCTAGCAAGCAGGTTAAAGACTGTTAAAAATTATATTACCACAATTGGAAAATATGCCATAGTAAAATATGGCAACAGGAGGGTTGTTTTGTGTATTATAAAACTGAATGCATTTAAATGATATTTACCGTGTGGGCCTGCCACTTTACTGCGTGATGTGTTACAGCCTGAACAACACCACGGTTCATCATTTGGCTTTGCATCCTTTCGTTGCATCGATACAACTACAGCCTTCATTTTGCTGGGCAGAGCAAAATGCCACAGCCGGGCAGGTATGTGGCAGCAGACCATCAAACGGTTTAGGGCTTGTCTTCATGGGCAAATTAACCACTGTAACCACACCAGTATAATTATGACACTGGAGTTAGAGCTGTATAACTCCCCATGTGGAGAATCTTATTCTGCAATCAGAGTGTCTTTGCTTTGTTCGGCTTGCGTTGCTTTGAAAGGTATAATTATACCAATATAGTTACATTGATGAATTTCTCCATGTAGACAAGTCCTTACATAATGCCAGGCTTGTTTATTTCCCCATCAAATATTACAACTTTAAAAGCTATCATTGTTTCATTTACTTGTTTGGCATTTACCTTCTTTTTAATGTTGATACTGCTTGACATATTATTCAATCAATTGTTAGATAGAACAATGACTCCCCTAAACTGCTATTAGAAATGCCATCTATTTTCTTTTGTTAATTTCTCTGCATCAAAGTTATTAACTATCCAATCAACTGATGTTGTAACTACTACAGACGTCGCTGCAGAATGATATATACTTGCACCAAACACAAAAGGCAAACCCCGCCTCTCTTTCCCAGAGACGAATCCTTCTTCCCGCCGGTTAGTATTCTTTGCATCTCTTTGTTATTCTGTGCCCACAACTAAATGAATTTAAATCATTTGCTAAAGATATATATATATTATATTATCACAGAGTCTGTTATTTTTTTCATATACTACCAAGCATGGATCCAAATGCAGGATAAAACCCCTCAAACTATGGAGAAACAGTTTTGAAGAATTTGCTTATAAACTGTCCGTGAAGATGCACATTGCAACTGGTGAAACAGGTTGCCTGTGGCAGTAGCTTCCTTTAGTTCCCATTTGTTTCAGCAAATAAAGATGGTAATATAAAAATCAGAGCTTGAATCTGTGCTCCCCAAGCCTTTGTAAGCCATTTTATGTTTAGGTCACTACAGTATTTTGAATGTTGTAAAAGGCGGATTGTTGCTTTAAACACAAGGTGAATACCCTGAAGAGTAAATAAAAAATTAAACAAAAAAGTTCAAGTTTATGAAATAAATCAAAAGAAATTAATGCAATCTTAGCTAGCTAGAATAAGTTTCAGGACTTTTTCCCCCATTTAACCGAAGTGTTGGTAACCAGTAATTAGTCCACATATGCTAAGTTGATTTGACTCATCTGAAATATTTTTAGCAAAGCCACATAACTATCTTAAGCTAACATTAAATGTCTGATGTCCCATGAAAACATGTAATGCTGTTTCCTTAACTGCCTTCAACATTAGGGCCGATCGGTCAAGTGAATGGTCAATGAAGTAAAAACAGCAACACTTTTCCCAGCAGAAGAGTTTAACATGTTTTATAATCATGGGTCAAATATCTGGAACCCCCTTTTACAGGTAGTGAAAGTAAGGTGCAAAGGGTGATTAATCTGACATCAGTATTCATAGAAAAGGCAACCTGGTAGGACCAGGGTCTCCTAAATCTTCCAGCTGCTTTTTTAATGTTAAATATCAAAAAAATACGGGAAAAAAGAGTAGACAGGTGGGGAAGAGAGAAGAAGATGGTGAAGACAGAAAGAACCCCAAATGAAGGAAGGATATAAAATCATTGTGTTTCTTTAAAAAAACTGTTTAAGGTCACTGTCTGATCTGTTTATTGGTCAAACACAATTAAGCAACAAAAGCAAAAATTAAAGACTTTGGCTGGAGAGATAGTCAACCCCATCCAACAACCCATCTCCTAATAAAAACCTGTCCATCACTGCCTTTTCAAGTGTGACAGTTTCTCCAGCTACCACAAGCTTATTTGTCCCTAACATTTTGTTCCTCTCTCCTCTGTACACTTAATTGGCCTTTACACTTAAGCCCTCTCCAGTTTTGCCAAATACAGTAAATATAGCTTTGCTATTTACCAGTTCTCAGGACTTCAGGGAGTGCTGCGTTCCCCGGGAGCAAAGCAATTTCATTTAGAAGCAACTGACGGCAAAGACTGCTCTCTCCTAGGCTGGGAGGCGAAGAGGCCAAGCCACGCCGCGCTCAAATATTCCCCTTCACGCTGACTAAAATGTGCTGGGCAACCTCCTTAAAGTAGCTGCTGCCTGAGGTTTGCCTATCAAATCTTACAGCAAGATGAGGTAATGGAAAGGAGCACAGAAAAAGGAAATCCCCATGTATCCCCCAAACCCTGAAGTGTCCCCCAGCGTAATTTCATGGGATTTCCCATGGACTGCCTAAGCAGTTCTGCACTCTGGGCCTGACCTGCGATAGCAGCAGTACAAAAACCTGTATTAACAGCAGTGGCAATGCAATCTCTTCTTTTTTAATCAGATGTCAAGAGGAAACTTCATCATGACAAAGCAAAGAGACAGTGATGGACAGCCAGGTATTTATTGATTTTCACTGCAAAAACTTTGTTCTCCATGTCTCAAAAGGTGTCTCAGATACCCTGGAGAGGTAATTCTAGCTTTTGAGAAGCCCAATTCTGTATGACCTGGCCTTCCCCATCCCTAATTGGGTATTTTAATATAAAGAAATGTTATATCCATTTTACAACTTCAGCAAGGTGAGAAGTAACATCTTATGATTTACTGTCTTCCTTAGCAGTGTAGCATAATACAAGTGCCATCCATCTCTGGCCTATATGGTAATATTTGCCCCAGCATGGATATGAATTCATGACCTTCTCTATACATTAAATATTACGAGTTCTTGAGTGTCACTGCACTTTATCAAAATAAAATAATCTCCTCATAGAAAAGGGACATCGTAAATTAATATGAAAATAAAATTGCTCAGCAACTTTCACAAACTAGGATACGGTGACCAAAACACTGTTTCTTACAAAGACAGCAAGGCAAAATAATAGTCCCTTTGCATTCAAAGCACTAACGTAATCAAACAATAACTGCTGCTATTAATGTGACTTGTCAGGTGTTCTTCCAAAGCTTATCAGAAAACCTGTGACAGGTTTTGTTGTGACTTTATTTAACACCCTAATCACTCAGTCTGTCATGATTTGCGTCTTACTTGTTACTGCAGATGTTCCAACCTCTTGCAGTTTGATGTTTCACAAACTTTGCAAGCAATGTATTGGATTTGTCAAACGAATCTAAACTTGCCAAGTTTCTGACCATAACTTCAACCTACTTTTCCTCCCTCAAAAGCAAAAAACAAGGAAACAGAAAAAACAACCAGCCCAAACCCAATCCCGTCTCTGAAATGCCACCAGTGAATTCTGGGCAGCTTGTCTAAGTTAACCGCAGTTTATCCAAGCACGCGCAGTCTGGGATGAATTCGCTGCACGCTCAGCACTCCCCACCACGTGGACGTTCTGGGACACAGGCTGGAAGTGGAGTTGCTCACACTGCACAGCAGGCACAGAGCCAGTGTAAAACAGTTAGCTTGCACGACGTTCACCCTCTGATACTTGAAACCAAGGTGGTTTGTGCAAGAGAAAGCAGAGGGAGGATTTAGTGTTACGTAACTATTGATCTCTTCCTCTCATTTCTCCCCCTCTAATGCTACATTCAATTAGAAATGAGTTTTGCCTTTTCCCGACCAGACCACTGTTTGCCCAGAGCTGACTGGGAAATGCAAATGTTCCTTCAAAACCTGTAATGCCTCTATCACCGGTCCAAACAGCGAACAAAGCCACTGCTCTCTTCTGCAGTGATCGCTCCAATCTTCACCAACCATCAGCAGCCCACACCAGGTGGAACATCCTTCCTGCTGAGCTGCTTCAAACTCAGATGTTCAAGTCGCAAATGAAGCCCCTTTCATATTTTCAATCCAATATTTCTCATTTAAACATACAACTTGCTAATCAGTTACATAATTAGAATTAACCGTGTACTGACTCGGATGAGATGCTAGATGTGGTGGTACTGAAATCACTTTGGACTGACGGTGGATTTGAGCACGGCTTTTCTCCAGCCCTGTGTTTGAGGGAGAATATGGCAATTGCCTGAAGCAGAAAGGTCTCTAGGAACGTGATCTAAAGGTCACAGTTCATAGGAAAACACCAACTGACCGTACTGAACCCTGGATCCAGCAGTAGATCCTCTTCTTCATAGAGCAGCACACCATTGAAACTCACTGCTATTCTTGGTGCATATTTTTTCTGTTTACCCTGCTTTAACTTGCACGTGCCCTTTGAAAGCCACATTGAGCGCTGGATTTCAGAGCAAACAGCTCTCACAACTGACTGACCCGTGGAATGATTTACACAACTTTCAGTGGCAATATACAATGATGATATTTATAGCCAGCCAGGGCCAACAAAGATACAAACACATAGCTGGGCTTAACAGCCCTGACTGATGGCAAGTATCCTTAAAGAAGGCCAGACAGTGACATTAGTAGTCAGTTAATAACAAAACAAACTATCGTGAGGAAAAAGGTGAGGTTAGGAGTCATTTGAAAGAGATTTATCTTTATTTCTGTCTGCACAACTTTCCATGCATTATTTTGCAAGCTACAGTCAACCGGACAGCCTAAACTTAAGTCAGATGTATGCAACTACAGACTAATTTAAAGGTACATAAACTTGCTAATGTAGGGATTTGGGACAGCTCAGAGGTGGCAGTAACTGGGCGCAGGTGACCGTACCAGGTAAGGCGTGTACCTGCTGTACTGCAGGGTATGCTGACCCTGCGGTGATCTACGGTGCCTCTGCAGGCACCGCTAGGAAAAAAACCTTGAATTTCCAGGGTTCAGACAAAACTCCTAGCAACCATGACTGACTTTTTTTTTTTTTTTTTAAAGAATCAGTTTCCAGTCAGACACCTGCATAAGGGCCATGTTTCTGTAAAGACCTGCTCATCCAGATATGGCCCGGTTATCAAAACCTTAGCAGCTATTCAACCCTCCTGAAAATTCAAGCCCTTCTTTAGCGCCTGACCAGAAATGTAAAAGCCATCTTTGATAAATGCATTTCCTCTATCTTCCCTTATAATGTACTTGAGCGCATTTAAACAAAAAATCTCCCATACTAGCTCAGTCATCAGGAGTGTACAATACCTGGAAATAATCAGGTTTAATTTGAAAAGCAAAAATGTCCTAGAATACACTAAAGTCCTGTTAGACTTGGCACTTTCTGAGTGTCATGAACCGGTCTGTATTTTGGGGAGAACAAGGTAGACTGAAAATGTTCAACAGACCACATCCTGCATTTCAAATGTAATGAAGAAAGAATAGAGTAGAAAAGTCATTTGTCATTTATTCTCACATGGAGGGCACTTGGTCTGGGAGTCAGCATTAGTAGGAATCCCACAGCATATAGATTACACAGCTCGGCCTTTCTTTCCAAATACTATTTCACAAATGTCTTTGGGTTAAACAGAGTAATTAGTGTATTGGGAGCCCCAGCACACAGGCATTTACCGTACTGAGGGACAAGTGTCTCTATTAGTGTATCATATCTGCTAAAATTCAATAGCATCTAGTGCTGATGCCAACCGCTCTAGTCAGAGACCTTTCTCTTGAGGACCCTTTTCCATTCCTTTCTTCTTGTCCAATGAAGATATTACTTCTTGGGTACTAATTATACATCAGTGAGATCTAAATTATCTTCTTTTTCTATAAATGACACAGAAAACTGGACTCTGCACCCCACAATCCTGTGGGCTAATTTCCAGACAATATTGCACGTTTTCTATGCAGCTTTTTTTTCAGGTGCTTCAGTACTGAAGTGTTGCAACACCGTGTAAATTATAGTTTGCAAATTAACAATGGGGATTTGCACAGTGAGTTATAAAACAAAGACTGTCTCTTATGCTGTGGAGAGAAGAAAGAGGGAACAGAGAGGGAAGGCTGAAGGCCATATGAGGATGTGGTAACTAGAGAGGCTAAATCATACGCTGGAGTTATCAATTTTGTGCACTAAACCACAAGCAGGTTAAATATCACTGAAGTAAAGTGGTGTAAAATCTGCCCAATAAATGGAGCTCCAAGCAAAATATGTCTCTTGTTTTGTTCATGTTCTTCAAATGTGTTTTATAAATAAAAGGGAATATGTCAACAATTTATGCCCCTGTAAGGAGCTAGAAACTTGAAATAAAATCAAGACCCTGGCTAGTGCCCCTCTTCTAAACAAAGACACATGGAAGGGAAGGCAATGACTCTTGTTTATGAAGATTTATGTGACAAGAGAACCAAAGAGAGGAGGCAGAAGGAAGCACCACATACAGCTTAGAAGAGCTGGCAGGCTAAGAAAAACTTAATGAGCAATTTGGGGCCAATTAATGACTGGAAACAGCCAGGAGTCATAAGCAAAAGAACTTTCCAGTGGTGATCATGAACGCTGCGTGTTCTTTGGGGGGGCGGGGGGTGGGGGAAAGACTGCATCAACATAATCTGCATTCATCTGCAGGATCTGAATCTGGATTAATCATTTAGGTCAAGCGAAGACCAGTGTCTGTATGGCACACCTCCACTTTTAATACGATCTCTGTGCCAGACCAAAATAGATATTTATGGCATGAATTATGTATAAATATACACACATACATATGCATACATACATGTATACCAGACTATGATTTATTCATTATTCTTAGACATTCCGGATGAAACAAGTGGAAACCAGTACTGGAGGATATGCGTTTACACTGACAGAGTAAAAACTGATGCACATTATTTATGAAGCCTGTTCTGTCAAAGTATGTTGGTTTGATGATCCTATTCGAGTGAATGCCACCCTTATCTGTCAAGTAAGACACACACCAACCTACTACTTCTCTGACAGAGAAAAAAGTGCTCCCGAAAAATGCACACCTTCTTATTATAAATATGGATCAAGGCACGGTCAGATAAAAACATAAGCCTTGATACATGTATGGTTTTAATTGGCACCGTACAAAAAATGTGCCCAGCATGTGTGTGCACAATCACATAGCCACAGAAAAGTATTTGCAGGTTTTGAATCAAGGTTTATATTTTCACTTCCGTTGGCGCTGAAGAAGGCAGAGAAATAACTGTCAGGAAACTGGAAAGCAGCGAAGGGAAAAGTAAAGATATTCTTCTTATTTGTCAGAAAATAAGAAGTTCAGATGCATCTTGTCATTGAAACAGTTTTGTTCCTAATGCTTCATTTTTCCTCCTTGTAGTTGAAGACTATTATAGAAACTAATAGAGGTGGGCAGTAATCTGATTTTCTGTTGTATGTGTCATTCTGAGATTTTGACAGGCTTTAGGTTTTTATAATGAAACAAAACAAAACCAGAAAAGAAGTTTACTGGGAAAAAGAATCTGATTTGTGGATAGTTGAAATGTGTCATTCAGGTTCCAGAGATTTACATTTTATAACAAGATAATCCATTTTCAGTTTTTCACGAAGAGAATGATCAGAGCTTGTGTTTCTGTGAAACATGTTATTTTGATTAATGAGAAAAAATGGAAAAACATTTCACTGAAATATTTTTGTTGTCTAGAATTTAAATTTTATGTTATGCAGGGACTCTGGCTCAGAGCACTGATATATAGCACTACAAATATGAAGGAAGCTCCATGACAGCATTAAGTTAATTCTGGATTTACTCCAAAACTGCTAAGAGCAATATTTACTTCCATATTTTTAATAAGAAAAAATATGCACAAGGTACAAAATATCCTCAGAATCACTAATAAGAAGGAAGAACAAATAGAAAAGAGGACGGAAAAATATTGCAGAAAGGAAAGGACCTATATATGAACCAACATTTCAGATTTTGCATGAAGTTTAATGAAGCAAGTGTTGGAGATTTTAAGAGATGACAGCAAACATCCATTTTCTTTATTTGTACTACTACAGTTTCTAAAGAATCTAACTGGAGATTGGAGCCTTCTTGACTGAGAAAATGTATGAATATTACAGCAGAAAAGGTAATTATTTTTTCTGCTCAAATTTGCAGGTATTCTAAAAAAATGAAGTCCTCGAATGTTATTCTTTTTTATCTTTCCCATAGCCTCCCAGAGAAAACATTCTCGGGGAGGGGTGTGTGGGGTGTGTGAAAATCCAAATATTGTCTGTTTTCTGTCAAAATAATTCATTGTTAGGCAAAATTTTGCCTCCAAGTTGCACTGTCTCAAATCAGAGCAATCCCACTAACCTAGGAAAGCACAAAATCTGTTCTCCCTCTCAAATCCATAACAACAGCTGAAATCAAGTGCTGCGCTTCACTTTTTGACTCTACGTAGTTAATCTTGAATCTCCATCTGCTTAAAACCATTTCACATCAACTTTTACATTTTCTGCATGCAGCTTTCTAAGCAACAATTCAAAACTAAATTTTACTCTGAAACATCAGATTAGATCTGCTTACCTCAGTTTTACAATGACAAAATTTCAACAGGCTATATAGATGCATGATGAGAATACACAACATTAATCAGGACCATAAAGTGATCCTGTTTAACATCTTTGTTGGCGACATGGACAGTGGGATCGAGTGCACCCTCAGCAAGTTTGCGGACGACACCAAGATTTGTAGTGCGGTCGACACACTGAAGGGAAGGGATGCCATCCGGAGGGACCTTGACAGGCTTGAGAGGTGGGCCCGTGCGAACCTCATGAAGTTCAGTAAGGCCAAGTGCAAGGTCCTGCACATGGGTTGGGGCAAGCCTAAGCACAAATACAGGCTGGGCAGAGAATGGATGGAGAGCAGCCCTGAGGAGAAGGACTTGGGGGTGTTGGTTGATGAGAAGCTCGTCAATGCATGCTTGCAGCCCAGAAAGCCAACATTATCCTGGGATACATCTCAAGAAGCGCGACCAGCAAGTCGAGGG
Source organism: Calonectris borealis (assembly GCF_964195595.1). Classification (NCBI taxonomy): domain Eukaryota; kingdom Metazoa; phylum Chordata; class Aves; order Procellariiformes; family Procellariidae; genus Calonectris; species Calonectris borealis. Next base: position 13,522,053 of record NC_134328.1, on the reverse strand, counting down.
AGGTAATTTTGCCCCTCTGCTGTGCTCTCCTGAGACCTCACCTGGAGTATTTTATTCAGCTCTGGGGCCCCAAACATAAGAAGGACATGGACCTGTTGGAGGGAGTCCCGAGGAGGGCCACGAAGATGGCCAGAGGGCTGGAGCATCTCTCCTATGAAGACAGGCTGAGAGTTGGGGTTGTTCAGCCTGGAGAAGAAAAGGCTCTGGGGACACCTTATAGCAGCCTTCCGGTGCCTGAAGGGGCCCTACAAGAAAGCTGGAGAGGGACTTTTTACAAGGGCATGTAGTGACAGGACAAGGGGTAATGGCTTTAAACTGAAAGAGGGTAGATTTAGATTAGATAGAAGGAAGAAATTCTTCACTATGAGGGTGGTGAGGCACTGGAACAGGTTGCCCACAGGAGTTGTGGATCCCCATTCCTGGAAGTGTTCAAGGCCAGGCTGGATGGGGCTTTGAGCAGCCTGGTCTAGTGGAAGGTGTCCCTGCCCGTGGCAGGAGGGTTGGAACTAGGTGATCTTTAAGGTCCCTTCCAACACAAACCATTCTATGATTCTATGATAATGTCTGAATGGATTAAGCAACTCCAAGTTCTTACTCCATTACTCCCACCAGCCAAAGATAGAGAATAATTTGTAGGTCATCCAGACTTCCTGCAGCAAACCATGAAAGCTCTACAGCAATCAGGATACAAAAGTTCACTAATGATGACATGACTAATTTTGAGCTAGGGTTGAAAATAAGTGCTATGAGGGTGTTGGAAACAACACGGTGAGATATGACTTCCTTAATTACTCATTGTATTGAAAGCAATTTGCGAACAAATGCACATCTCTTTTTGGTTGGTAATGTCCTGTTTTAAGTCCATTCAGTAACAGAAACAAGCAGTTTTTCTAGTGATTCATGTTGCAGATGTGTTGTAAGCGAAGCCAGATCTTATCAGCACAACTGTTTTCCTTTTTTTCTTGCAGACTTTGAGCTCAGTAGGTCATTTTTTGCTACAGCTAGTATTTGTTCTGCATAAATTGTATTCAATTTAATAAATATGATTCAACGAATGTAAAGAAAATGAAAATTCATTTTTAAATAAACTGAAAGTGAAGATTAGTGACTGCGGAAGCATTCAGGATTGCTTTATCTTTTAAAGCTAGGATTGTCCAGAAATGTTAAAAAACCCCATAGTGTAAAGATATAATCTAATTTTATAGTCATAAATGTGCTCTCACCTCATGACACACAGGTTCCTGCAATGGAGAGCTTCAGTGACTGGAGGATCAGATCACTTCTCCCGTCCCCATGGATCTTGGACTTTGAAATTTGGTCCACTTGTGCTTTCATTGATGAATAGAGGGGGAAAATACCCAACTCTTAAAATACCTCTTTCCATCAGAAGAAAATTTTATTAATGGGTTTCAATTACAAAAATACTTAATATGCTTATTGGGACCAAACGTACCCTTCATTTTAAAGATACAAAAAATCAGCTGAGACTATATCTGATGAAACTGGAGAAGCTGAGCAAGTATGTCAGCGGTCTACATGTCTAATGAAAAGAAAACTTATCATCTAATGTCAGCAGTGAACAAAACAAAGCAATTATCACCTCTGTATTTAATAAACAGATAAAAGAAGGCAAAAAATAACTGTGGATCTGTTCTTCCTGCCATTTTGTTAACAACAACAATCCCCTGAAGTAGTTGCCACATACTTAGGAAACACTTTCAACCTTCATTGTAATATTTGCAATAATATTTTTTAATTTAAGCGTAAGCATAATGTTAAATTTCACAAACAGCAAATAGTACTTTCCAATGGCATCCTCTCTATTTATAGCATTTCCCAGAGAGTATGTAGACTCAGACAGGAAGCCAGCAATATTTACAAAAATTTCACCATGTGAACAAAAACGTTAGGGAACAAGTGCAAAGCATGAAGAAAATGAATGTAGATGTCCTTATAAAATATACCAAAGATGTTAATTTTATTATGGCCAAGAGTACTTGCTAATGACTAGAGGGAAAAACTTTCTAAAAATTTAAGAGTTTGCTCGGAACAAGAGATTGATTTCTGCTTGCTAACTTAGACTAATGAAAACAACTGCCAATCACGTTTGTTCATAAGAAAATGTCTTGTAGCGGCTAAAAAAGAGCTAAAATATCGAAAGGCAATTCAGTGCTAGGTGCTACAGGTTATGAGAATATGCTGCATACATCAAGCAAAGCCCATAAGATGTGCCTGAACTAAACTCAGTTATGCTTAACAAAATTTCATCGAATTGCACCGAAGTCAATACTGTCACCTCACACCCACATTAGCACAGTGAAGATCAGAATCTGTTCTCGTGTTCTAACATCTCAGTCAATAATATATACGTTTTCATTTCACATTTCTGGTTTTAGATCACATATGCTGCAGAACAAACAGAGGTAGTGACATTATTGGCTATGAGCTGTATACCATATATTACTGTAACTGCTATTATCATGTGACAGAACTGAAAATGCCGTTACAGGGAATAGCTGAGCAAATAAAAACAGCCAATAGGTGGAAAATTAGAATGGGACCACAGAGGATTTGCTAGAAGTTTCTCATACAGCAGCAGACAATGAAGGCAACTCTTTACTGAAAGACAGGTTGCCTTACTGTTTGCATTAGCTTTGGGACATTTAACAAGCATCTCATATACTTAGGAGTTATATTTGTATTTTATTCGTTTAAGAAAAGTCTTTTTTTTGTAAATGGATTACTTTTGCCAGCTATTACCATTATACTCAGTGATAGCTTGTTTTATTGGGAAGGCCTTTTTAATTCAGTGAGACTGCTTGGGCAGTGCTGCGTGCCACTAAGTATATTTGAATAAGAATTTTGATCAAATGTCCCATTTCTCCCAACTACCCCATGCCCATCCAGTCTGTCAGGAGTAGTGTAAGCACTCAGTAATTAAAAAAAAAAACAACCTACATTAAAACTAGGAACCCTTCATGCACTCTCAAAAATCAGATTGGATTTTTTTATAGATGTCTCGACAGAACACTGAATTATGTGTTCAAGTAAAATTCTCATAGAAGTTTACAGGTCAGATCACTTTGTTTTGCACAGGAAACTGGGAGTAACTTGGGGAGTCCACACCGCTTTCACCAGGCTGACAGCAAAGCTTGGTCTGTGTGGAAAATCCAGAATTTGTGCCCCTGTTTTGTATACACCTCAGTGCCTTGGAAAGCAATACTTTTCCCCTTAACTTTGTCCTTTCTATTTGGAGAATATTGATCTTTACCCGCTCTCTGTTTTTCATGGAGTGCAGCAAACACCATAACATTTTATTTATCTCCTTGCTTCTAAGTTGCGTTTGTCTCCCAGAGTGGTCAGTAAAGGACTTGGTTGTCATTCTCTGAACCTTATCCGAACCCCTAACTGACCTCACCGGCTTACCCAGTCCCACACCATTGTGGGCTCCTTAATAGCCGCTGTTTCAACTCTCCATTCTCTAATCAGATACAGGACTGAGGTGCCTTTACCAGGAAAATATAAATCTTGTTCCCAATCCCATTAGAATAAACAGAAGAAAAATCCTATTCAGAACAATGGGTTCTGAATCAAGTCCATAACAGATACCTTCGAGTGAGGGAAGCATCAGCTCAAAAAGGAATCAGCAGAAGGATGTGTGGAGGGAAGAAAAGAATTTCCTTATTTTTGGATTGTACGCGATGCAGAAAAAAGCACAAGGGACCACACACAGCATGGAAGACTTGCTTCTCTTTCTGAAAGTGAAGGAGCTGGTGGAGTAAATGAGGTTCGTGATGACCCACTACTGAGCCCGCAGGCAGGGGTGATTCCACATACGCTGGTTGGAATGCGGAATGCAGGCTATGGCAATGGCAGGATAAGTTGCCGCAAAATGACATCAATTCTGTAGATTTCTTTAAAAAATAGGTGAGGAATAAAGATAAAAAACATGGAAATCTTTTAGAATGTGGATTTCAAGTCCCATGTAAGAAATGTATGTTCAGTAACAGCAGCCGCTACATGTGCACTCTGGATCAGTTCATGTTGAGTTGGCGGCTGTTCTGAGTAAAGGCCACTAAGAATAAGATCGTATTTTCTAATGTGCTGTTCTGGGGCTTGACACTACTTCACACTGGTTTTAAACCAGATAAGCAAAAATGTCAAGTTCTAGTCATTGAAGAATTAGGCTCTGTGGCTTCCAACTATAGACAGGATTGGGACAACCTCCTCATCTAAGCCCCAAAAATATACTCTAGCAGGTAGCAAAGTCAGAATAAGAGCACAATGTAAAGCTGAATTTCATTCCATAGTAGCATATTTTCATACTGCATAACATTTTATCAATTCTACTAGCCTTTTCACTATTGAAAGAGGGTTTTTTCCCTTTCTTTCTTTCCTGATGCCAATGATAACTGCATTTGGCTTTTTTTATCCCGGCATGATAATTTCGCTGTAATCTTTCATAAATCTCAGCATGTTCTCAGAAAGTAAATGATGGCATAATTTATCACTATTGAAAATGCATTTTGTGCCATGACAGTATAATTAGACATTCTTTTCAGGAGACATATTAAGTATATACCAACGTATTAACGCTACTGTGCTGCAGATCTATTTAGTTGATTTATTCCTTGTCTCTGGCTACCTTGCCTTATCATGATACCCACACAATCATGCATTCTCATTGCAAGGGGAAAAAAAAAGCAAGCTCAGGCAAGGAAGCAACACATTGTAAGAAACAGTATCTGTAGGTTAACTAATTCAAGTGGGAACAGGATGCAATGTGGCTGCACTTTTGTACCAATTCAGAACACATTAATTATGCAGTGATCAAAATAATTTCACATGCATAATGCTGACCTCATTCACTAGAGGGCAACAAAACCCCAGTTTAAAAAGCCTCCACCTTCTACTTTCAATGACAGAGCACTTTTAATAAGATACTGCATGGATTTCATAATGAATACCCTATTAATTTTACATAAGTGCAAAGTTACTTCTGAAAAGCCAGTTAGGCTCTTGAATATACATGATCTAGCCTCCCAACAGGTGCCAGGAAGACATTATTCGAGTCACAGCCCCCCCAGCACCAGATCAGTGGGTGTGTTCATTTGTTTGAGTATTATTGTTCGACTCAGGTTACCTACTGAGCTCCATTTCATAAAGCCCCCTTGAACGTTATACTGGTTTTGTAGATCAAAGCATGTGGGCTTATCTAGAGATCATAAAGCTACCAGTGTTCAAGCTACTTAAGCTGTAGTAATGAAAACCTCTTCTCCACCTGACTGGGCTTTGCTTTTGATCAGCATGTTTTTGGGGGCTATTTTCTCTGCCCCTTAGCTGCTTCTTATGACATTACCTTCTCATTTTGACTAAAGATGCTTAACCAAAATGCAACAGACAACCTTTGCTTGCAATTTTTAAGGATGTTTGTTAGGAAGTCTGAAAGAGTTGATACTATCTCTGCCAACAGTCTAACAACTAATTAGTTTACTATGGGCCACCACGTTAGCTCTGCTAATTTAATTTTTAAAAGTTCACTCTGCATAATAAAATCTGGTTGCTGGATCTTCTTCTCGAGTCGTAAATAAGAAATAGCTATTACTGTTATGGTCTATTGAGAAAGGGCTTCATACACTGTGAAAAAATGATTACACAGACACAGACCCAACCAATTGAAAAATAATTATGTGAATTTGTCTTTTGTCCTTAGATGCAAATAATGGCTAATGCAAATAAACCGCCAGAGAAGTATTTTTATGTGCTTTTTATAGCATGAGTAAGAATATATTTAACCCATTTTTGATGAATAGCTGAATAATTTTTTTTCACTGGTTTTATTATAGAAGATGATTATTAGGACCAGATGCAAACACCCATCTTTTAAAGCAATTGCTCCCAGAAACACATCCTTGGCCTCTCCTTTAAAGGGGTTCATCCCAAGAGGTGACCAGATATATACAAATGCATTCTTGTGTTTCAGAGGCTGTGCAAAGATTAGGAAGGAGGAGGGGGGCTCGGAAGGGGAGATGTACAAATACATTTTTCTATTACACAGTTGACAGCCCCTTGGGAAAACAAGTCTAAGAAATGTGCAACCTTGAAATGTGTGCATGCTGCAAGGGATATTTTCAATGTGAACCCTGTGTTCTGATTTTCAAAGTCCTTAATCATTTGGCTATGCTGTGGAAGAGGGGTATACTGAAGCTCCTAAAACAAACAGAAAGGTTCGATTTTGTTTCCTGTCCTTGCAGAAAGGCAGAGTGTACTATCTCTGCTACACCATCTTGGCAGTGCATTGCAGCCTACACGTTGCATGCCTAGTTAGCGACATTCTCCTCTCCAAACAGTACAGCATGACATGTCCCCCTTCCCACCAAAGTATTTAACAATTTCCTTTGAAATGCAACTCATTATACAAAAGCAGAACTAAATAAAAAATACTCCAGAGAGAGAACAGATTGCTAGATATAGATTAGATGCGCAGTCTAATCCTTCACAGGCATTAAATATTTAACATAATCACACCACAGGTGACAGGAAGATGTCTGCATTGTTTAATTAGACTTAATTAAACATAAGGAAAATCTAATACTAATTCAGGTCTAGCTTTTAAATTGATTACAAAACTCCCTTTTTAAAGTATTTTTGTATCCGGAGAAATGTATTCTTTCTTTCATTAGCTGGGGAATCCTTGCCATGCAATGCTCAAAACCCATGAAGAGACGGTCTGTTGTGTTCAAAAGCCCATGGATGATACTAACTTTACTCTACTGGGTTAAGGACAAAGCCAAAGGACTTGGCACTTCCAGCATGCTGTAATGCTGTGATCTTTTTGCCATATTTTGTATAAACCATTACGCTCGGGACATCATTTTTTTCTATTACCTCTTTTATGGTCTTATTGTTTACAAGAAAATAGATAGAGCATTTAATTATGAGGTGGACTTAATGTTCTATAACAACTCCTGTATGCAATACATTGCCTCTGGAACTCTGCTCACAACTCACATTAATGCGACAAATGAAAAACAAAACAAAACAAAACAGAACAGTGTAACAGAGAAGATGCTTTGCAAGAGGAAGGTAATATCTAATGCTATGAATCATTCCCTGATAATATTCCCACGTCTCCCCATTAAAGTTATGGTTCAGAACTGTATTTAAGCACAGACCAATACAACATGTATTGTCAAAGAACCAGAGAAAATTTATGGCATATTACTTTGTTTCCCAATCATCTTATTTAGTGACATTAAGTGGAAGAGCCTGATAAGGGTCCAACCCAAAAAGGACTATCCTCATGATTGGATTAGAACCTAAACTATAATTTCCTCTAAAAATGCAAAGTTAGAAAGGATAAAAGAAATCAAGCCGTAACCTTCCTAGAAATAAATAAATCAATTCAGTGAGCCCCAGTTCTGCCGGCCAGCCGGTCACTTCATCATCAAAGTCAGTTGCAAAGATTACCAGGTCATCACTGTATGTTGTTGTTGTGATATTATATATCATTGTACCTGAGACGAAATCATGTGTTGATGCAATGTTATAACATAAGTACTACAGCTCTAAGCTTTTTTTAAAAGCTCTTTTGTTTGCCTGATGCCATGCCTCCTTTCCTTCTCCTTTCTGGTTTCTGGGTCACTGCGACTTATCTTTTTGGGGGGATGCCACTTGTGGAAATGGCATGGGCACAGTTTTGGTTTCCAGTTGCATATTCTCTGGACATGCAGCTGGAGCTACTCAGTCATTCAGCCTCACTGTGCATCTACTTAGCATGTGCACATCTCACATACATGAAGCAGTGTTTTGAACTATGCATATGCACATACATAGGGGTTTTTTATCTGGATCTATGGGAGAGAACTTTAAGCCTCTTCTTTTTTTTAAAAAAATTAGATCCATATTGAAGTGCTGCTATAAGTTTGGAAGAGAGAGGACATGTCTCTCATGAAACAGCAAAACACCCATAAAAACATTACAGTAATAAGTACATATAATGCAGGTAAGTAACACACAAACTCTTGCTCTGGTCACACACAGCAAAGGACTTTTTTTTTGCTGATCTCTGGCAGAAGGAGGTTAAGGCTTTTTGCTAGGCTAACCTTTGTCATCTGGGGTGGTGAATCACACTCTGCTTATCTTTCTGAGTCCGTAGGACATAAGTTGTCCGACATGTTTCTGTCTGCTTTGTTAGACAACACAGCTGATGAAAGCAATAACCATATTCATGGTGTGGTGTCTTCTTCACTATTGTCCCAGACAAATTAGGGTTTATCTACAGAGAATAATTGGATAGGCTCTGGAAATTGCCACACTTACAACAGAGAATAGATAGTAAGCTTACAGGAAATAAATTTTAAATGATGGGCAGAAATGAAGGGCAATTTCTATTTTAGGCAGTTTTTTCCCAGGAACAGGGAAAAAATAATGGAAACAAAATTCTACAAACAGAAAGATAAAAATAAAGAATGTCAATCAGAGGAAAAAAACAGAGGGTAGTATGGTAATAGGAGGACATTAACAGAACGATCGAAAATGAGTAAGCAGCACAATCCTTCCATATAGAAAGCATAAGCTATTTTAATCCTAGGCACAGGAGACTCAGTTTTGTGAGTTGAGAACTTTTTACTCACAGTAAACTCGGTAGAAATTGGGAGTATTAGCACCTAGCAGAAGGTATTCAGCACCTGAAGGGAGTGGATTAGACCATGGAGGTGATTAATTCCCAGTTACACAAACTCAGCTCAAGGTTGATGCAGTATATATATTTTAGGGTTCCGCTCTATAGAAGGTACATTGATAAACTAGAGACACTACTGAGGAGAGCAATAAAAATGATGAAGTGGACACATTGCTTGTCCTAGGCAGTCAGATTGAATGAAATGGATATGTGCCATATGGAAAAGCAGTGACAAAAAGGGGACAGGTTACCGGCACATAAATAACTGAAGGTTAGTAACTGAGACTCCAGCGAGAGATTAGTGCATTTTAAGGAGTTGGGATACAAATTCCAGAAGACTGTGATTCAGTAATAGCAGTCTCTAAGGGTGCTAAGACCACAAAAATCCAAAAGGTAAGATAATTCATAAATATATCACGGAAATTTTTTCCCACGTGTCCTCCTGCCTGGAGAGGAAGGAGAGGCAACGATCCTCACCAGGAGGAAATCCTGATTAATCCTCTCCTCCCAAGCCTTACCCTACGGGCACACTTGTACGATGAGACAGTAGGGGAGCGGCTTGCCCGTCCCACCCCCCCCATGGAGATACATTCACCAGGCACCTCCGGTTCTGCCGCCACACGCCTAAATGCCAAGTGATGTCCACAGGTGAATACAGGCAGTAATCTTCCCTTCAGGCAGGCCAGAAATTATAGTCACAGTTTGGGCTCGGCTTTAAGCCAAAAAAGGGAAAATGTCGATACAGTAACAGGAAAACAACTTTATGCAAATTTCCCTGTTATTGGTCCAGCAAGAGAAGAGAACAAATGGTAGAAATGACTGAGCAGGAGGACTGCAGAGACATTACGTGTACCATGAGCGTGCTAACAATTCAGATCCGTGTTCTTATTCATGGCTGAAGTCCCAAATATCTTTGATAATGTCCTGTTAGATAAGCTTGTGTTACAAAACATACATAATCAATACAATGATTCAACTTTCTGTTTCAGAATATGCCACAACGTTTGGGTTTTCTACCTTCTATAAATTGTTTCCTGCATGAAGACATCACTGTAGAGCAAACAACAGATAAACGTTAAGAGATCTTACACATCCTTTCATAGGTCGGTCTCCACCAGTGTGTAGGTTTCAGCTCTACCACAACCCCTCCCTGGAGGACACCTGGAATCCACAGCTTTGTACCGTAGTTTCAATAAGGTAATATTAATGTTTAAACCATAATGGGTCTGATTTAATCTGATTTCATTAACATTTTATTAACAGCTGTGTCTAGGCAGTCATTTTAATCATTTAAGTATATTTCATGGGGGGGGTGGGAGGGTTTGAGCAATTCGGGGGAAATGACAATTCAAAGTCAATTCAATCCTGCAATTTTTCTCAAGCAAAACCCATATACAATTAAAGTTAAAGTGAGTTGGCCATTACCAGGACATAGCATGTGCTGTATAAATGTCTTCTGACATGCTGAATGTAAAACCCACGAAGAATGATATATGCTGGGTCTGTGCTAAGTCTTACTGGCATATAACCAAATTAATATTTATAATACAACCCCATAGCCTTTCAGACTTTTGAGTTGTCAATAAAGACATTTTGAGGTAAAAACCTCAATGCACTAGCATTTATCACAAAACTCTTATTAACATTAAAAGATATTTCATCTGTTGATGAACTCTGAACTGTTGAACTTTGTGTTGGCAGCAAAACCAGATATAGATTCCTGTTCTTCTAATTACTAAATCACAGGCATCCAAACACTTGAAAAAGACCCTTTAGCTTTTGGCTGCCGTTCTGAGACAGCTGTGATGCTCCGATGCCTTCCAGTAGAAGGCAGCGATGTGCAAACACACTGGACAGCCTAGTGCAGAGAAGTTGCTTCTTGCTGGCATAAGGTGCCAACTTTAGCAGCTGCTTTTTTAACTACTACTATGTGATGCATGGTCCTGAGTAGAAGAGGAGAAAATGAGCAACGTTTCACTTCTTCGGGTGCAATCCAGCTACTTACTAGGTATATAATTTGCAAATGAATGATAGATTTTATCAACTTCATAGTTGCAAATAAAATCCAATCCCAAATCCTCTAAGACACAACATAGTTCAATACTTCTTCATACTTCTTAAACTACTTCCAGTTCTTCTGAAGCTCCTAAGCTTTCAGTATTTCACAACACGATCTTTTCTGGATCACAGAGAGAAAAATTTGTACATACACTACAGCACTGTCAGCAGATTCTGACATTTTTAACAACTAAAGGGCTTGAGAAACAACCCTCTGCTCCCCCCCCCAAGATAGCAACACGCAACCAGAACTATAAAATAAAATTAAATACAGTTTACCTCCTTCATGACATATCTATTATATATACAGAATTGGAAGAAGTTTACAATAATAACTTTCCCTCTGTAATGTGATACTTATTTCAAGCACTTGAAAACAGAACATAGCTCAGAAGATTCTTGCTCCCAGCCTGAGTCCTCATTCCTCTTTAAATTCCAGCCTCAGTCATAATTCTTATCCTGGTTTATTCAAGAGCAAGCACTCCATCTCCCACATAAATTCTTCTGGATTTCCAAGAAACATAGATGTCAGCTGAATTTGACAGTAATAAGTAAACCGTGGGTTCAGTGAGAGGTTTCTGATATCATAGTGACTTAGTTTAAGACTTAAATTGCAGAACGATAAGCTAAACCTACAAAATACAGGCATCTCTGAAGCATTCTATTTAAGCATTTGTTCAGGTAAACCTAACCAAATAGGTACTTCAATTTTTGTACTTACGAGAACAGATTTTTCCAGTTGTCCCGTTGCTTATAAATCAGAACAGAGATTCCAAAGAGCCAAGTGCTCCTTTTAGACACATCAGTGCTCAAATCTACTCAGCACATCTCCTGTGTATGATTTACTGAGGTTTGCAAACAGAGTCAGAGGACTCTGAGTCAGGCGATTCTGACCCGCATCCACCCAGTGAGTCAATGGGTGTTGTTATTGCTGCATCATTCTTATTAAGCTTAATACAGCTTTGCTGCTCAATACACCTTTTAACAAGTACCACCACATATTAGTGGGAAGTTGCTAACACCGTACACTGTCAAATTAACGCTGTTAAACACAAGGTCTTTGTTTACACGGCGATAATATGCTGCTGTTGAACAAACGAATAGGTAAACATTTACAAAGCTGGAGAAAAGACTGCATATCTAAAGCTGGGGTGAGGGTAGTGCATTCCTTTCTCCTTTAAGAAAAACTAGCACAAAATTATTCCAATGCAGTCACTTGAAGCAGAATGACTTTTCATGGTTAGTTTTCTTCATGGAACCAAGTGAACTTGAGTAAAGTGCCAGAAGAAGCACTGCGTTCTGAAAATATTTAACTTGAAAGCAAAGATGCTTTCTGTATAGATAATGGGCTCATTGAACAGACATCCAGATAACACATTTACATGAAGACTGGACTGAATATAGCACAGCAAAAAGAAGAGACAGCACATCATTACCCTTAGAAGGAAGGTTTGGCTCCTTAACATCTCTGCACTCCTTCACATCAAATCTGCAACAATGGTTCTCTGTCATACCACCAAGAGAAGAAAGGAAAGCCTCACCTCACATCCCCAACAGGTATCAAAACCCTCCAAAGCAACCAGATGCAAAGGGATTGTAAGGCTCTGCCATGGGCATGCTGACTCAGACAGAGATAAGAGTGAGCAAAGTGGTGGGAAGCTTTGTGCACTCCCATTTATCAGCACATCTTTGTGAGCTGCTTGGGTCTTTCTCAAAGCAGTGGTTTTCTCAGGGTCTTATTCAAAGCAGTTTTCTGTTGTGACCTCATTAAAGTCAACGGGACATAAAAGAGCAAAGTAAAGGTAATACGTAGGAGCTGTATTTTTAGCAGGCTGAACTCAGACCTCCTTTAGCCAACACAATTTTGGAATTCAAGGTCATCCCCATGAGAGACTGTCCACGTGAGGATATGATTTCAAGGGAGGAAAAGAATCCTGTACTGCTTGTCATGTCCTGAGCTTACTGCACTGACAAAACATGTCCTGCCACAGACTGCATCTGGAATCAGAAGTAGTTATAAAACAGGTGAAAATCCAAAAATATACATACTTAATATAAAGCTTCATAGACCAATTGCAAAACAAGCCATTTATCCCCTCCATACCACTACAAACGGATTAAATTCAGTGCCAGTCTTATTCCTGACCTGGAGTTTCTTTTACTATTGACTGACTTTGACAAACATCCCATCACATTTTTGAAAAGCAAAGGCTGATACTGCTGTACTGTGCTTCCTGCCACGAGCAGCACTTTAGCATTATCAATACCCTAGTGCACTGTTTCTCGTGAACGTGGCATTGAAAGTCCACATACAGGAAAGTATTTTGTTCTGTACAGATCAAATACAGAAAAAATGGACATCAAGCTATTTGCATTGACTAAATCAAACATCTCAGCTATACCAGAGCAGAGACTTGCTCACTGCGTTCAGAGAACTGAATATGGCCACGTCAGACATCAGAGCTGCCTTTTCGGCAGAGAAGGCAAGCTGCTCATACACCGCAAAATGCAGGGACTAATCCAAGGCCATAGAATATGTTGCTCCTCTTGCCCACTGGAAATAATAATCCCCATTTACAATGGACTCTATTAGCAAGAAGGAAAAGTTGAAATGCTCCTTCCACTTAAGGCCCCTGGCCTGCTTAAGGACCATGTCCCAGCTGATGATGAGCTGGCCATTCTTTAAGACAACCATATTTCTCAGTTCTTCCAGGTTTTCTGTGTGTGATAGATAGCTAGGGTTTGCCCAGTAAACCATAAAGGGAAATTAGAGAAAACGTCCACCTTCAGAAAATGAACTTTCACAGACTGTTCATTTGCTCTCATCACTTCGACGTCTCCATTTTGTTCTATGCACTCTCAACGGCCAGACCACTTTGTGTCAATTGATTTGTCTGTCGAGGCTGTTTTCTATTCATGTATCCCGAAACAGCCCATAGCCAACAGCCCTACAGTCCTTGGATCTATAAAGCGGCAGGACCAGGCAGGTTGGCGCGTGCAGAATCACAGTTGTGCACTCAGTGAGAAGCGCGGGTACCCAAACTCTATATAATTTACAGTGGCATGCACATACAGTAAAAGGTTTTTCATACAGTTGACAGATACATATGGAAATCCCGACAGGGTAATTGAGAAAAGCGTCTGGAAAAGACAAATACAAACTTAGTATGTGCAGGTAAATTTTGGGCATCAAAAGCTTTGGACTATGGCATCCAATTTATCTATAGACAAAAACTTACCGATATTTGTGTGTATGGAATACCATTAATATAAATCAGCTCATAATATTTTGGTAGCAATATCAGTCTAATTTGAATTTTATATTGCACAGTAGTATTGAATGCTAGACTTGATTTTTTTAAAGTAATTAATGAGCTAAGCTACCTGAGAGAAAAACAAAACGATGATTATAATTAGAAGTGTTCCATGGCTGCTACCGACTGTTTAGATGTACTTACAGGTAGCATTTCTAATTAAAACCCTCTTGATGCTTAGACATCTCTCTGTTCATTTGTTATTAAAAAAGAGGGATTTTTTTTTGCATTAAGGAATCCCTTAATAGAAAAATAATAGAAAAAGTTACATGTAATTACATTCTCTGTGCTATTTGTGGTGAGCAGCTCCTATGAGAAAATGAGCTGCAGGTGTGTAAGTGTAAGAAGTGCTGGCACTGATTTCACTTGTTCAGAGAATTCCACCTGGAAAGAACTTCAAATTTAGGCTGGGATTTTCAAAGGAGCCTGGACGGGTTTGGGGGGTTTCAGGGAAAATTGGGTGTCTAACTCCCTGAGGGCTCTATGAAAATTGCATTATTTGGGGGAGAGAGGAGGAAAAATAAATCACCCCAAGTTATTCTGCTGAGAACTGTGTAAAATCACAGTAAGTTGCAAACACATCCAGGATTTCTTAAAATGAGCCTAGGTCATGTGAATGTCTGACAAAGACAGGCTTGCAGTGAATAAAGTTGCTCAATGTTTTCCCAGTCAAAATACGTTTCAAGCCACTGCTTTCAAACAAAAATTTCAGTCACTCATGAAAAAGAAATCTGTAATGCTGCAGCAGTGTTCAGTCAGATTAGTTACCAGCCAAAAGACTCCACTATTCAAATTTCCAGTATAAGCTTAAATATTCTAGATACAGGGGGGGAAACACAAACCCCCAAAGCCAGCTGTAACCAGATTTGCCAAATTTCAGGGCTGGCAGGGAAAGTTTCAGTTACACCAAGGAGATTTCTTTCCGTTCATGCCCTACAAGACTGCATGTCTTTTCTTCTCCCGTAGCGAGGTCTGCGTCACTTAGATATGGATGGTTGTCACTGATGCTCACATTACTGATGCAGTTATGTTTATGGTTCTGAAGCTCATTAACTTGCAATCATAAAATGGACTAATGGAGTAGCCCTTCTGCAGATGCAAACTGTCATACCTTTACTGGCTTCACTAAACTGGTGCTGGTTTGTGTCGTACGAGAGTCTCATCACATTGTTACCCTTTGTGAGCAACAGCAGTAATGTTAATAAGCTCTAGTAGCAGTAAATTCTGCCTCCCACTTTACATCAATGCCAAAAGGTAAAGAGGAAGCTGAAATAAGGTATAATTAAGTCCAGAACTGTGTGTTTGAAAGAGCAATAGCAGCTTCAGATGATCTGAGGAGCTGGGACAATAATCTGTTTCCCCACCAAAATCCCTTTCCTGGCCCAGAATTTGGCTGTAAGTACAAAGGAGACAAAACCAGCCTTCTCTCTTTCTCCAGATTGTACTTTTATAAGACAGGGAATTTGTACACATTTGCTGTGTTCAATCACTTCATGATCATTAGGTATGAAGTTTGGTTTTTTTTTTAAATATTTTGAGAAAATATCTTACAAGGCTCTTGGAACAACAGACATGACTTTGAAGATGAGTCACGGAGTGCAGGATGTGTGCTCCTGTCTCCCAAACCATTGGGATCTTTGTAGCCAGAAAAAACAACATTACCGTGTGAAGTGAGGGAAACCTGTTTGCTTTGATAGTAGATGCCTTGCTGTCCACAGTTTGCACATCGGAGAGTGTTGGGACAGGATCACATCTGGAGTGCCAGAAAAGTTAGAGAGAAGGGTAGGAAAAAAGGAAAAGAAATGGGTGAAAAAACCCCCACAATATTGCTCACTTTGGAGGGGCAGGCTTGCGGAAAAGAACAATGAGTGAATAAAGCCACCCTGCTAAGTTTAAAGTGCTCTTTTGATATCAAGTATGCCACTTTCTCCTGTGGGAAGAATGAGGAAAGACACAGCTCTGATGATTTCTTACTGATCTGGGGGAGGGGGGGGCGGGGAGGTTGCAGTTTAATTATCATTAGTTTTGTTTTTCTTCATAAACTACAGCATGTCAAAACTGTTCTCAGCCACAATCATGAGTTTGGCTGCTTTGATCCAGGTCAGCATAACCCAGAACTACCTAGACTAGAATTATATTAATTCATCTAAAATGTTATGCTTGCTGCTAGAGTAGATGTAGAATGCTGTAGACAGGTGGTTAAATTTATGTTCTTACTAACCATTTTTGACCTGGATTTGGCTAGTGAAATTGCAGTATTCGTGATGTGAAGCCCTTGGCCTGATTTCTGAGATTCCCTCTCTTTCCAGTCACATGCAATATGCTTCCTTATTAATCTGGATCACAATGACACTCAGTTTGCAAGCAGAGCAGTAAGCTGCTGGCCTTCTAAGTGATTGTATGTTTGGAGACACATAACGGGGTACTCGCCCTCTTCTACGCACTTGCACCCAGTGATGTATGACTCTCTAGTGTGACAAGTAAAAGGCTAGAGTTAAAAATCAAGACTAATAAGGAAATATATTTGTTATGCATATCTCAAATCAAAGTTAAGCAAATCTGATGTGAAAAAACTTCAAGCTGTTTCATTTAAAATAAACCGGTGTGCAAAATGCAATATGGTCTCCCTGTCATTTACATACTGTGCAATACATGCCCTTTAGAGAAATTAATTAGCCATGCATGACATTTATCTGCTGATGTGTGTATCATAACATCATGATGCAGGTAAGATAACTTTTCGCTAAACAGAACTAAAATTTCATTCACAGCTGGTGAGTCAGTGAAACAGGTACCCGTGATGTACTGCTATTTGACACCCATCAGCTTCCCGCTATGAATTAGCTATGCAGCATCTTACAGCAGTCTATACAGGCTCATTAAAGTGTTGCACTGTGTGTAAGAACAGAACTGATCTTTAATCCATACATGCTTCTTCAACCACTCCTCTGTCTCAAGCTGATGCCTTAAAAAACAAGAGCGAAGCAGGTAATTTAACATGTTAGAAAAAGGGAGTAACGTCTTTAGGCTGTAATGGTGTAATTAAATCTTTTGCAAATCCCAAGATTGTGTTATATACAGGAATTGACTACAGGTTCAGTATTAGAAGGGAGACTTAATAAAGGGGGATGCCTACTTCTGGGTCTGCTTAGGACAGAGGGATGAACTTTCCTCATGCCAATGAGAACTTCACAAACACCGACATGAGGTGATTGTGGGGTAATCATCTGGTACAGCTTTTTATATTCTGTTCTTTCCCTGCTTACTGATGAAATAAAAAAAGAGGGAAGGAGATCTGAGCCACAAAGCGAGAGTTCAGATCCAAAGCTGCCTCAAGCACAAGGATTCGGCCTGGCTTATTACACAGGCTAAAAGTCACGAAATTTGAATGGACTTTCCAAAGTTAAAAGATATTAGGTTTCAGGCCAATCTTCAGGAAAAAAGTTTCAAAGGCATGGAGGGAGGTTACGGAATAGCGGGCAGTGGGTGAAGGAGAAGCTATTGTATTATGCGCTATTCTGTTACCAATCCCTCTCTATCTCACTCTACTTTTTCTCTTGAAGCACCTTAACATCCCAGGCTGCGTGTGAGCAGTGGCAAAGGGCACGATGGCAGCTGCAACTGCGAGCGCCAACGAACTACCAGGATTTCACTCCTCACTTCACTGGACTACTCACGCATAGAAGTCTCTGGAAAATTGAATTCTATTCTGAAATTCATTGCATAAAAAGGAGATTTGTTCCCCACATCACAGTCTTATCTCCATTGTGCCTGAAATCCAGGGAAGCACGCTGCCTTATTCAGACCAAAATGACAGCAAATTCTGCGTACGTTATCATTGGGATATTCATACTGATTCTAACAAAAAATAGTCCTAGTTCTAGGACTAGGGATAGGGAACAGTTCTAGGGAACATGCTCTTTTTTGCAAGTAGCTAGGTTTAAATCTAGGTCTGTAACACGAAAGCAACACCAAACGTAAAATACGTTCTGCTTCCTGTGAATGCTTCAGCGTACAGGTAATGTATGCACCTCGTCCTGAATTTCAGAACTACCTTTGTGAACACCTTTGAGTTTAGAGAATCATGCCACCAAAGAAAACATAAGTCTAGAGTTATTAAAAAATATGCCATAGAAATATAATTATCTAGAGTATGTCATTCAGTTTAACAATAAAAAATCTAATTCTGGTGAAATGATACCCGTAATTGAAACTAGTAAAGCAAGCTTATTATTCTGATAACCTGGGTGCAAGGCCGAGGTAAAAGCCAGTTCATTTATCTTCCGTTCTTCTGAGCCAGCTGAAATTCAGAGTCCTAGTTTTCACAAGCAGACCCAGAGAAGTCAGCAAAAGAACTTCCCTTTGAAATTATTTTTCATCTGAGGCAGCACTGAATTATATCTTCCAGGACACCACACAGCCGTGTTAATAACAGAATTCAATGTAAGCCTCCTACACTGCTCATTTCCTGGAGAGCTTCTTTTAGTGAGTATCAAGGTCCAAGCAGCAACAAAAAAGGAGCATAAGCTTCTTTTGTATTGCAGCTAATGAAACCTAGAAACTATGCACCATGATCTTAAGTGGATTTCTAAGATACACGGAAAAGTTCTTGGAGAGTAAATGAGGCATACACCAGTCAGCCATGATGACAATACCCCCCAGAACAGATAGCACAGCCAGCCATTAAACACTTACAGAGACAAAACTTGAAAGACAAAGCATTCATGTGACATTTTTGTAAGGAAGGTGGAGTGGGATTTAAAATAGTTAAATATTCAGTAACGAAGCAAAGCGTTTGTTTGTCATCCACCGCATGACAGCTGCTGTCATGGGCATTAGTGAGCTTTGCCAGAAATTCCCAGAGTAAGGCAGTGAGGCATTACTCTCGTTGTGGGAAAAGTTTGCAGTGGGAAAAGTTTTCCTTGGTTTGTTAATGTTTGATGTTGTCCACAAAATTAAGTACAGGCAAAAAAATTTCAGTGTGTGTACACGTAACTTTGAGATTTGCATGCTCAGTCAAGCAGTTACAGGTCCCAGGGTTCTTCCTATGCAGAAATGAAAGTGTGAATAACTTCCCAAGAGAAGAACATCACAGCTAGTACTGGAGCCAGGCAAGTCTTATTGCCAGCAGTAATGATCCTTTATTAGACTAAATGTGGAAACAGGGAGTGAGAGGGGAGATGTTTCTGGGATATTCCTTCTTCAGGTTAGATTCATAGGCCTTAATAGCTTTTTTTTTTTCTCCTGAATACTGGTTGAACTAATACAAGGTATTAGCGGTCCCTACAAGAGCAGGAATATATTTTCCAAATCTGCTCATATTCTGCCAAGTGTCATCCCCTAAAATCTCAGCTTATACATGACCAATAAAAACTTCTTAGAGTTTGGCACCTAAAATCTCTGACAATTCATTCTGCACTGGGGCTTTGCTCAATGCAGCAAGATGCTAAGGACTTTCACTCTTTCCTTGTCCTGGCTGCCAGGGACTACAGAAGTACGAAACATTAGATCTGAGAGAAGTCGTCCCTCTGGCAGAGCCTGAGCGGCACAGAGAGAAGAAGGAAACAGCCGCAGTGAAATTCTCAGGGACAGGGAGCAGAGAGAGATTAGGACCCCAGGGGAAAAGGATAGGTTCTGATGTTGATTCCACTGAATAATCGTTCCGTAGACCTCTGCAAGCCATTCTGAAACAGGACCTAAATATAAAATAATACGGCAGTCTGGAATTGAAGAATATGGTTTCAAATAGCATTTGTAACCACACTGGAGTAGATATTTTTCATAATAGAGTGCAGCATGGATCCGCTATATATGGGTGCTCTGGGTGAGACAAGTAACATTTCCGAAGGATCCAGTAAGACTTTCATGAATGCCATTTTATCGCTATCATCATCTGTATTAGTTCCCAAAAGCCATAGCCATAGATCACAATCCCAAAGCGCAAAGCCTTGCACAAAAGGCCCGTGACAAACCTGCATCTATGCCTCCACAGCTTACAGCCTCAGTTGCAGATAAACTCCTTTTCTCAGCTCTAATCTGTTTTGCAGACATTTTTACAGTACCATGACAAAGAGATACAAGGAACTTTCTGCAACAATACCAGGAGTTACACTAGCGTGGTCCACTGACACTGTAAAAGGTTCAGATTATGACCTGATTGCACAATACAGCATACATAAAAATCACAGAAGCTATAGAGGGGCAGGTTATACTTAGCACATCCATCAGCAGCAGAAGCCAGAACAAGCAGATTACCAGCAACAGCAGCATATATTGTAACATATCTCTCCTTTTTTGTCACTAAGCCATAGGAAGCATTTGCTGTAGAATTATTCTTACACCTCTTCTGTTGATAAGCTACTTAGCAAGGTAGAGTTGAAGCTAATCTGAGTACTGTACGAGAAATGTGATGTGTTATTTCACTGTGCCACTGTTTGATATTTGGTTGCCTTTTCCCAGGCACTTTTTGTGAATTCCAGCGGCTATCTCAGAGCTAAATCCTTTGGCCCATACACAGGTCATAAGAAGGTCTTGAATGGAGAAGCAACTTCTGAAAAGAAGGATGATAACACATTTTCTCTTAGTTTGCATCTGAGAGCAAGGAAAGGAATTTGGTATCTTTAAACAAATTCCTTCTGAACTGCACAATGAAGCAATAAGATTCTGCTGTGCTCAAGTTTGATAAATGACTTATTAATACAATTGACTCCCCGCACAAAAACTATTTCCAAAGAAGAAACTTCGTGTAAATATATCAGGCACCATTCCGGTGGCCGTGTGACAGATATTCCACAGTGCAGCCAGTATCTTGCAATTATTTTCTACTGTAAATCTTTTGACAGTCTAAAATAACTCAATCAGAGGTTTTCAACCACTAAGTTTATAATTTCAAGGTTTTCCCCTCCTCTAATCAGCAGTTTTATAACCTACTGATCTTCCTTCAAAAAGAGCTGGTGATGATCAGTGTTTATTCCAAACCATTTAAGAAGGCAGCTGTTTATTAAAGTGCCAACAGCTATGATTGATTTCTGATGCTCATGAGTGCATCTGTTTTCTAGTTAATGACATCATTGCAAGCAAACAGATATTGCAAGCTGGGGTTTTAATGGAGAACTAAAGCAGCCATGCCTTCTCTATAAAAAATAAATCTATTTCACTCAGAAAAAAATCTATTAATATGTCAAATGTTCAAGTTACATTCATGCCAATTGGCATTCTTATGCGCAACTGGCATTTCCTCAAAAAGAATCTGTGGGTTAACAGTGTTTATATTAAAATCTCTAAAGAGGACATCTGTTAGTTGAAATTCCAAAAGTGGTGACTGATTTATTATCTAGTAAATCACATCTGTACAGGGAAAAAAAGGACAGAACTACAGTGAAACTAACATCTGTCGTCAGGCAAATAGAGACCACGATAGTGAAGGAAAAATGGAAGTATTTCAGGTTGGGAGGGTTCCCCTTAATTCTCCCCTTTTTGTGGTGTTTGAGATAAGGAATAAAAATGAGTATACTCCAAGCTCCACTGAAACTTGCAAAAGTAATAGCATTTTAAACCTCATTTCTTAGGGCTGAATTCCCATCGGGTGTAAAATAGCTCACTTCTACTGGCTTTACCTTCTCCTGCCTCCTAAAGAATGCACTGCAGGCCATAGCGTTGTCAAGAAAACACTGATGTTATCTCCTTTAAGAGTCTCTTTTTAATATAACTTTATTTTTGTTAAAGAAAATATAAAGAGCATATGTAACCATTTCCTTTGCAATTCCTTGTATGCATCAAACGGGGATATGGAGCTAAGAGCACTGCTGCCTACCTGCCTACCTGTGGACATCTCTAGGAAATGTTGTATATTTTATGACAAATAGGGTTTGATGTGCTCAGAGAACAAGGCCATGACTCAGGAACCCCGAACTGTGAAGCGCCTACCCTGCCCAGAGCTTTAGCTGCGTCTTTGTGAGGATGCATCAAGAGCCAGAGTACTGGGCTCACCCTGGGAGGAGTTCTGCCTCCTGCCGCCACGTGCCTTGGGTTGGCCCAGCTCAGTCTCCTGGCATTTGCTTCAGAAGTCCCTTACCTGTCTGTCTCTTCGCTATATGCTTCTTTCGGTGTGCATGCATTTTGCCTGACTCTGCAATACTGCATATTGGTGAGAGAGAATTGAATGAGAGGCACTAGACCTTACAAAACAGCCATGTAAAATTCTGCACACTGGAAAAACTTTTAAAAAAATATCAGAAATAGTGAAGTCACAGTTTGAGGCCTGAAATACAGCCTTCAAATTTCGTGGCTTTTGAGTCCTCTTCTCCTCTTCCCTGGCTCTTGACCTGAGTAACAGTAGCTTCTGAAACTTGGAAACATTATTCTATAGCAATGCCTGCTTTCTCCCTATTATTTCATTGTCTATGCTTTTCTTTCCACCCGCATTCTTCCACAGGAGCACCAGGGAACATCACTGTTCTCTTTACAGAAAGCAGGAGATGACCTATTCAAAGCCTAATGAGTCTCCTCATTCAGGTTTAAATCTTTAGCTTTGAGACTAAACTTAACCCTACCCAGCCAGTTTTCATCCTTTTTTATTTTCTAACTTTTCTCTCATATAATAACTCTGCATCTCATATCCTTTCCTAGCTTCACTCATAAATTCAATCCAACTGCAAATAAAGTGTGTCATTCCCTATTTCCTCTTATCTTCTTGCATCTTGAAATAATTAGAAACAGCAGAAGGCACTGGCGAGTCACTTGACTGCAATAAGCTGTCTGCGGCAAAGCGTGGCAATGTTAGCTCTTTTGGTTGAGATTGTAAATCTCCTCATCTTAACCTAAAGAGGCTTCCTATAGCACAGTTTGATCCAAAGCTGGCAGAAGCACCAGATGCTTATGGGCACCAGAGCGCTTGGAATCAGGTCTCATTATTGCTCTGCGTAACAGTTTGAAATCTGCGGACACCTTAACTTGTCTCATCAATGGCTCCACACAATCATTCGCAATCAATAGCAGGATAATAAAACTCCATTTGTTTCAGAGACAGATTTTGTGTAGTATTATTAATATTAAATGTAACCTGCCAATGCATAAAAGCCATCACGCACCTTAGAATGAAATGCTTCCATGTGGTCCACAGACCTGACATTTGTAAGCCTGACTACTTATTTTAGTTTTCAAATATGGAAATAAGCTGAGGGAATTGCCTGAGAAATCTCACCGTGTGTCTTCAGAATTTTGAGACATTAATTTTGAGACATGAAATATCCTTTCCTATGATTACAGTGGAAATATTTAAAATGGAGGGGAAATAATTATTGTGCAGTAGGTTTTGATAATTCATACTTGCTATCAAATCAGCGTACTCATTTTGCAATGTTTGATACCGTTTCATTATATTAATTAGGCAACATATTCAATAATGAAAACAAGCTTCTTGCAGCTTTGGAATAAGCAAGAAATTAGAGTTGCTTTCTCATGACTTATCTTTTTTTAGTTATTTTTAATTTGTTCTTCGTGAAACTTAGGGGAGAAATTCTAAACCTTGACCTTTTCTAGAACAGCTTAGCGCATTATGCTGCCCTTACTCCACGGCTAAGTGCTTTTCTAAGCATCCCTGATGCTGAATTTGATATCCTAAACATTTTCATTAAACTCATTTTTTTGGGCATGCATTATCACTTCAGGTAGCCAAGCAGCAAGTGAACTTCCCGCTGTGATTATACACAGCAAGCCATCCAATGTATTCAGGATACACGCAGCAATTATGCAAACCGAGCCGCATCGAGGCAGACCCTTCTTAAAGGTGGTTTGGAGGAACATATTGAACGAGTTATGACTGGGGAATTATCGAGCAGCAGAAACAGCAATAGCGCTAAAGCTGATTAGATCATTTGAGAAAGTATATGGACAAGTTTTTAAACCTTGTAATTTCACTGCCATCATTTCCCAACAAAGCTAAGATCTGGTTTCTGGGTCATGTACACACAAACGGGTTGCCACAGAGTAAGATGTTCCTGCAGGTAAGTGCGTCGGCACAGGAAGCTTCCGCAGAGCAGGTGACAGCGTTACATTTACACATGGGTTTGCCCAACGGTAATCAACAGACTTAAAATACCAGAGGGACAGAAATAACTTAAGGGGACTGCAGGGGACTAAACTATAGGAAATCACGTCCCATTAATTCTGCTGCTCAGAGAACAATTTAGGGTTTTCATTTATTTTTTGTCTCATTCTCAGGTGACATATGGCTATGGTTTCTAAATATAGCCTGCATTTAAACATTGACTGTATAAAGAGAAAACACTCCCATTATTTCAAAGCTTTAGGGAGGATAATTTTGCTGCCCAGTTTCCTCTGATTTTGAGGCGGGGAATTGCCAACTGTCCTTAAGCAGCTGACCAGGGTATCCAAACATGCATTCAGCATTAGCACATTATACGCTTTCAGTGCTGTGACTTGAATACGAGAATAAGAAGGAATATATTATTTCTGCAGCCACCAAATTAGTAATAGCTTGTTGGTTTTTTTTTTTTAATTCCTAGTAAGGAGAACATACAAGTTCAAGATGAGAAGAAAAATGTACAACAAGGTAAATGTATTAGTCTGATCCCTAAAGCGCCTAGCACCATATGCACATGTTTGTGAGGGATTCTGCTTCAGTGAACAACTCAAACAACACATAATTTCTCTGATCCTGTTTGATCCCTGGAGAAACACTTGCAGGTCGCTGTTTAAATGAGGAGAAAATTGGTTATAAATCAACTTAATTTTCAAATGTATTAATCCAAAGAGAACCCAATTTTGTGTGAAATGGTAGCATTTAGAAAGGAGTATAAAAACATCTCAGTAAGAAAACCCCTTGACTTTAATCTTAGCTAGCATTCAAATTTTAAACTAAAATGGTATTGTCTCTCTCATTTTTCAGGTCTCCAAATTTCAGCAGTGATACAGAACATGAAGGTATAATTAATCATAAACAAATTATTTATTTTTGTAAACATAAGTGTGATGAAATATTTGATCCCCCCTTTCTTGTCTAACTGTGATAAAGTATAGGCTATCAAGAATAGCTGTAACTTGTAATTTCTGAGGCCTTGTATTTCTTCTGAAAGGAAATGGTTTTAAATCAGAGCAAGGTGACATGGGTGCATTAATGCCACAAATTTTAACTAGCAAGAATAAAGGTTTGAATTTAATGACATGCCACATTTTCCTCTGTTCTGCCATGTACCCGCTGAATGAAAAACAAACTCGCAATTGTGTCCTGCCCTGGTACGCAGGAATACTCACCCCACTCCTCTCCCCAAGGAACCGGATAACAGTTGTACCTCTAACAGGTTTTTGCTTACATCACAAAACTACTACACAACTCATCACGATCAAGCTGCGTTCAAAAGAAAATGAGCTGCTTTGACATATCTACAGAGCTGCTCCTTTCGCTTCCTTCCCATGGCTTAAGTGGAGAAGTAGTAGAAAAAGTTTTCTGACTAAGATCCAACATTTGTGCATTTAGTTATTGATAGAATTTTTCACAAGAAGAATTCACTGAGGGGGCTAATCCTGCAAAGCACTGGCTCTAGTGAAGTGGAGAGAGCTTGCCAGAGATGCTCAGCGTCTCGCAGACTACACTCCAACTGACAGCGCAAGAACAAAATGACTTCAAGGTCAGAGAAATGCAGAGAACTTAAATCTCTGCATGCTTCAGACATCAGCTGTGCAGAGTGCCTATATTTCACATTAGAAGTTGCCACATCATTTTTATAACAATTTTTGGAAAATACAGAAAAAATATCAGCAAAAATACAAAGCAAATAAGCTTCAAAGACAAGAAACTCAAGATTCCAGTAAATACATACTACATCATAGACAATTTGGACTATATGGCTTTCTCATTAGCTAGAGGACAAATTCTCCTTTCTTATGCTGATAGAGCTGTTACAAAATTAATGAGTAAGGTCTGGTCCAACTGGCTTTACTGAAGCCAGCATTTTTTTGTATCAATATGTAGCATGCTGGTACTTAGCGATGTGCTGTTATCTCTAAACATAAGAACGTCTTAAAAAATATTCATAAACCAACAAACCAGCCAACCCATATGAAAAATCCAAACCAGTATTGTAGCGATGCACGTCCAAACCCATCAGCAGGCTTGTCTTCCCAGAGGCAGAAGGTCCAGTGATTAAAGCACACAAATAGGGCTAAAAATCTCATCTCATCTCACCGCTGATTTACCGTGTGACCCTCCCCACCTCTTTTCAAGAAAATTATGTAGTTCCTGTCACTGTTTTTTGCCACATGGTCAGGAAAGTACCATTCCCATGTTTCTCTAGCTCATACAAATTACCGTTTGCAAAATGCTTTGAATATATATTATCTGAGCACAACTAAGGAAAAGAATGGTAATTAGTCAGAGCTTTCATTTTCCAGCACATTTAAAACAATTTTCTGTGCCTCAGCTAAAGCGATCACACCCAAGCGTGATCTCCCTCAAACCCCTGCTCTCAACATGCAAACATCATAATGCGAATGTGTAAAACAGACCAGACAAGTCTGAGAGTCTTTAGTAAATATGTTGGCTGTTAGGTAAGATGAATTACAAAGTTATTTTCTTGAGCATTTGCATTTACAACACTTTCATCTAATTCAAGCCATTCAAATACAACTTTGGATAACGATGTCTACCAAAGTATGCTAAACGCTTGAAAAGGCAAGAAGATCTTCCTTCCTGAAGGAGAGAGAAATGTATATACATATACATTTGTACATACATATATATAAAACACACGCAGATACAGGTAAATTTATAAAAACATGAGTGTTACAGAGAAATCAGGTATCTATAGTAACAAGATGCTGGTATTCTAATGTCACTGTACTTTCTCATAATAGGACCATTAATGAAATAGTTGTTTGATGTTCCATCGCATATAATGATAGCTTTTTGTGCCGTAAGTAGACAGCTCTACAGATGTGTGCAGATACATTGTTATTGCCAAAAAAATCCTCAGCAGGGCCATTAGAAAAACCCATCATTCTATCCTCGCTTTCTTTGATTTATAGTTGAAATATTCCCAATGCACATTCAATATCAAAAATACCTGCAATTTTAAGAATGCTATGGTTTCCCATGTGCTACAATGTAAAAAAAAAAAAAAAATTATTAAAGTGATGGCAAGAGTTCATTTGAAATATGGAATGAGAATTGTCGGATGAGGATAGTGACTTCCTATCACATTCTAGGAACCACCGTGCAAATGGTGGAATTCTCCCTCATTCCCTGGAAAACTTGTACTTCACTGGCATAAAATTATTTACGCGATTTTTTTTATCAGATAAGGAGATACAGCGTAATTTTGGGTAAGAATTATTCACTACAATATTTTTTAAAAATTCGTTAAAATTGCTCTTGCTACTTCTTCCACCACTGCTTTATTCTTCAGCAGATAAAGCAAAATCCACCCACGTTTGGACAAATATCCTTGGCTGATCAGACTGTCTCATCCTTGACTGGCAGGAATTTACATGTTGCAACACAAAGATCTTCCTCTCTTCCTTTTGGTTGTAAAGCAGAAAAAAAAAAAGTTTTAAAGCTTCAGATGTGAAGGTGGAATAAGGTTCTTTGCAGCTCATTTGTACCAACACACATTAACAAAGTGTTTAAGGATGGGCTCATTTTCACTTTTCTACACTCCAAGGCCTAATGCTGTAATTTTTCAAAGAGAAGGAGCTTCCTGCTGTTCTCAAGCCCTACTACTGAGGAACAGATCAGCTCGTTAGGTATTACAACAGCTATTCTGCCATGTAAAGCATGGCAGCATCCTACCCTCCTTTTCAGCTGGACTTAGAACTTCTGTGACAGGCAGCGACTTGTTTGAAATTATTATTACAATTATTTTAGGTCTGTTTTAAAGAAGTGAGACTTTGGAAATGATGTTTACTGCAGATGGTGAATTATAAGGGGTCACGCACATGATATAATAAACTGCCTTTAACAAACAACTGATTTGTGTCCTATTTTCCAAACATGTTTATAAGGAAGGCTTCACTCTGGCTCCGAAATTTCACTTTGATTTTTAAAGTAATACTTCTCAGCAAGACTAAAGCTTCCAAAAAAGATAACAGCACCTTGAAAACAAAAGCCAACACATTCAGACATCCGTGCAAAGATGTAAGCAAACACCTTAGAGACTGAACAAAATCAGTACAATTCATACAAATGTGTTCCAAGGAAAATGACATTTAAGTGAAGTACAATGTATGCTGTCCCTTTCAGTCTCAGACTAGTACAGCCTCAGAAATGCCACCCTTCTGCCTATTATCCCTATGATTGCTCTTCCTCACCCACACTGTAACTGCAAGCAGACTCTTCAGCAATACGGCTCTTAAATTTAGTACACTGAATAGACAGATCAGCTCTTCTAGCAATGAAGAGCACTAAACCTTCTCCAGTTTACCCATAATGACCAAAACCCAAAAGGGATCCAGACCACATCCAAGCAGATGCAGCAACCTACCCCATGAAACAAAAAGACAGAATAGAGTCTTATGTCGGCACAGCCAGCAGGAGGGGGCAATCAAAGGGGCTACCCAACCTCAGAGCCCTTCACGGATTGCGCTGGGGGATTAAGGTCTGCAACACCTTCTGGATAGTTGGTACGTGGCTGCCTTCTGTTACTTGTACGAAGTACGTTCCCCTCTGTTTCATACTTACTTCATCAAGGTTGGACTAAGAGCCATAGCACACAACCCAGAGGCGTCCATCACATCAACCAGTGCTGACCAAGGGGCTACAGTTCCTCATGATTATCCTCACAAACCCTTCTTATTCCGTGTATTTTGCACAGGACTTATTCTAGTGTATTTTTATTGGCTACAAAATTAATTATAGAAGTGTTATAGATACTGAAATTAATGCTTGTTAATTATTTAGGAGGACACGCTTTTTATTCAATGTTCTACTGCACATATGTGTAAATATTTCTGCAGGAAAAAAAAGGTAGTGACCATGTTGCTAAAGCAAAAATATATGCAGAGCTTTTATAACAAAACAAAAGATGAATGTCTTACTACGTACAATACATTCTTACTAAGGACGTTTTCACCTTGAATCCCATCAGCCATCACTTTCAGACGAATTCTGTTATTGTTTGCGTGCACTCAAACCGCAAAGGATGTTTTACACAGCTACAGTTTTATAAGAGTTTGCCCTTGGCCTAGGCCCACTGGAATAAGCAGGACTCGTAAACATCCTGCACAAACACTGCATTTCTTCTGTTACCTGAATTTAAGATGTAATGAGTCAATTTTTTTTCTGAGTAATTACAAAGCATTCTGAGTTTTCAAACCTTTATGACATACAGCAAAATATTACTTACAGCATAGAAACAATAATAAAAGCTCTCTAAAAATTTATAGCTTCCTGCATGTTGTAAAAATGCCTTGCACATTCATTATATCTCCCACTAGAAAATTATTTCCACGGTATGCTTTAATGAATCTGGAGATGGTTTCAACACCTAGATTGTTGAGAAGCAGAACTATTATTTTTCCTATCGATAGATTGAGGCAACTTGTAAGCTTTCATCCATTTAGTAACTGGAACATTTTCAGACACAAAGCTAAATACTACACTTTCTTAATAAAAAGGGACAATTAAAGACATCGTTTGTAGACTCAGTGCTAAATTTTGATTCCTCAAATATGGCTAATTAAAAAAAAGGGGGGGGGGGGGAGGAGGGAGCTGAAGAAAAGCCACAAACTATCCAGAGCACTGGATTACTGAATTTGGAATGCAGAGTTAATTTCAAATAGAGAACCGAAAGAATCACAATTGATTTTAGCCCAACTTAACACATCTTTATAATGACTTGGATAGATAGCATTAAATGGTGTTTTGTCCATAAGACTGAAAACCACAGCACGGGGTCCAGTCAATAACAACTCAAATTTACTTCTCTGAAAACTTATTTAATCCAGGCACAGATATTTTTCCCATCTGTACGTACAAGGAGAGGTACCTCTGTCCAAAGCAGAGCCTTCGGGTGTCCTTGCAGAGCAAAGAACAATGCGGCGCAGAAGTGGGTCATGTGTAAGTTGTGCTGGTCTAGTGCGCTTGCGATGTGTGAGGAGCTGAATAACCAGCTGCCACTCTTACTGAACTGAAGTGGAAGAAAAAGAAAGTCAGAGTGACTGAATTAACCTTTCAGTGTAGAAGTCTGTGTAATTCTGGTCACAGGTGAGTGACCGTAACAGTATTTCCTGAGCAGCAGCCCATGCTATCAGACTGTGTCTTTCATGCTCTTCAGATCGTCAGTCTGCGCTCAAGTGAGGCTGCAGCAGGGTCCCTGCTATTCCATGCAGACTGTTATCATCCTGGTTACAGTCAGAACCATACCTAAAGGACACAGGGCATTCTATCGCCTACAATAATATTAAAGGTAGATAAAATGTGACAAAACCACATTGAAATATTTTGTTGATTTTTAGTTCCACTTGTAGACGTTTTCAATTATTCTTATGCATTATAAAAACACAAATTAAGATTCCAAAGGGTAACTCCTATGTTACATTTCTACTGTATAATGAAGAATTCCAGATTAATAACTTTTCACCAGCACTAAGTTCAGTTTATTTCCTTATACGTTTTCCCAAAGGCTAAACACAGCAAATAGGTATTATAAGTATCTCTGTGGAGATTAATTGTTATTAAGGCTTTACACAGTTCTGTCATGAAATGTAAAGATCTTCTTTGAGCTAAACCAGAAATAAATCACAAGCATTACATTTGATGTAATTTCAATCGGGTTTTTGTGACACCTCTGAATTGCATGGGGGCTATGAAAGCGAGATGTTGTCTGAGAGTAGTTTATTGCTGTGAAGCTCCTCTTTGCATCTTTCTTTTCTGCTTCCAAACATTTTTTTTTTCCAGAGAGTTAAATAATGTGATATCAAGAATACTGCAGTTCAGCTTTTCAAACAGGGCTGCTTCTGGGCCCATGCACATTCTTCTGGATGTCCGGTCTAAACTGGACAACACTTCTTGCCCTTTTCCCTAACATGCTCACATAACTCAGATCCCACGTCCACATCAAAATCTTTTAGAGATCAGAGCCAGATGTGCTCTAATGTAGGCATGCCTGCTCTGAATATCTGTAGCTCACAGAAAGCAACAAAGACCTAAACTCCTGGCAAGGGAACTAGTGGTAGCCTGTGCTCCCAAGGCTATCATCTCAAACAAATGATATTTCTCCCCATCAACATTATTAAAGCCTTTGTGTCCTCTGATCTATTTATCACTGTCTGTCTTCCTTTTCTCATATCACACATCTTGGTCTAACCAAATTCTTAACATTAAGCATCTCTCATGAGGCAGCAGTTACAGCCTTCCTGTCTTTTCCAGCTATACACACATAATTAATAATAATAATAATAATAAAAAACTGTGTGCAGCTGGATGAATTATTCATAAGTGGATATACCAAACTGCTTGACATTATCTTCATCTTCATATATATCCAAGAAAGATGACTACGAATCTTTCAAAGTCATTTTTTCTGTTAGATAGAAGAGTAAGGTTTTTGATGTGTGCATAGTTAAGTACAGTCAAATGAGCATAATGCAAGGCAAGACCTACCCAAACCCCACACAATTTTTGCCAGACCACACAGCGATTATGCAAATAGAAGCCTTTGCACATACCACCAAAGGAGTTATGCATGCATATTGCCCACAAAGATAGATTAATTGGTAAAGCTGTGCAGATATGCCCACTTTCATTTCTTCTTCCATGTATGCTACTTTGCCTGACAATTTACCAATGTTTTTATATATAACTACTCACTTCCCTCCTTTCTGCAGAAATGCAATTTTGGAAACTGCTTAAGTGAGTGAATTTTTTTTTTTCCTGTTTCCATTACACTGGGATCATTTTAATGGAGTAGAAGAAAATGCCACATAATACATTCTTCCTTATTCTGTCTTACACTTTAAAATACAATTATAGTCAAAACGTGAATCTAAAAATGGACTCATGGGACCAAATTCTCAGACACCGTAAACTGGCACAGATTCATTCTTTTCAGCAGAACTAGAGTCTACAGCTGAGAATTTGGCATAGAAGCTTTATATCAGTGAATTCACTTAAAGCTGCAATAGTTTCCAAGGAAAAAGTTTTCCTGCTTACCAGCCTGGTAAACAAACTTGTAAATTTAGTATCAGTGTCCTTGATATTGTGTAAGCAGTTATAAATGATTCTGTAATCAAAACACAATTAACAATTCTATTACTGATGTATGAGCCAGATTCAAAGCAGACCGCCCCAGGTAAATCTGCCTCCCATGTTTTCAGGACCTTGTTTTGTACAGTAAACCATGCAAATACAACGCTGAATTCAGGCAGCAATTTACACTGTACACCAGAAAATTTATCACTAATGTTATGGACTTGACTCCAGAGCATAACTGCACTTCCTGAGTTTTTACCCCTAATTTCTCTGGACTTAAAGAAGCGTTTATTTCTGTCCCCCAGACCTCCCACAATATTTATGGTTGTCCTCCAGGAAAGACAGCAAGACAAGTCAAGTGCATTTTTACATCTTTCTCGTTTCCACAAAATGGGATCTACCTAGAGCTCTAATATCTCTAGACTTCTAATAATAGACCTCTAATATCAATAAACAGTAAAAGCAGGTAGAATTATTTAGGTCAAATTCTTTTCCAATGTATTTAAAACATGCTAGTGATATCTTTAAGTGATGTAAACCAGAGTAGCTCCACTGATGGCAATGGTTCTAAAGGAAGATGAGGGCTGTGCAACACTGTCTGCTAACAGACTAGAGCGTATGTTTCCATTTAGAAACTTAACTAGGTAACTTGGAGAGCGACTGTACTCTTTTAGCATTGCTTTTTCTTTCAAAGGTTCTCTTAACATGACTTATCAGAACAAAGTGTTCTGTTTATTAATAATTACCCTTATTACTATAGAAACAAGCAAAACAAACAGAAATTACCTATAATTTTCCATTGCTGAAGTTCAAATGCATGATTGTGCTACTGAAGTAAATCCCTAGGAATATTTGAAAAATTATATAATTATCTCCAAAATGTGCTAATAGCCCTAAAGCAAATGGCTTTTTATTGCAGTTGTTACTTGTGACCTCTTAGCTCAATAATTCAGGAGAAGGTGACTGCAACCACTTTCAATCTAATGGAAGGGGTAAATGCTGTTTGATTTGTGGTTATTTCTGGCAATCTCAAATAATTATTTCTCTAAAACAGAGAAAGTGATACTAGATAGAAAGATGCACAGCCGAAATATTGTGTAGCCACGGGAAAACATGAGGTTATTGCTTTGCTACAAAGCAAAGAGACACTAGCAAGGAGTGACAGCTCAGTGTGAAAAAGGACTTTGCATATTCTTCAAAAAGAAAAAAGACTGTGCCAAAGCAATACCTGACTTAATAATTGATAATCAATATAAGCAATGACTGATAATCCACAATTAATTGATTTTTCTAATGGAAAGGATTCAGAGAGGCCCAAATCCCATATTTTCCAACTTACCTTTAATAACAGGCACCGCCACAGAAATGTGACAATTTAAGCCTTGCCCAAAACACAAAATGTTCTCCATGTCCACTGATTGAAGACATCTACTAGTCTGCAGTCTTCACCCCTACAAACGACATTGTCTAAATGAGATTCTGGCACAGCAGTTGGACCTTCCTCCTTTGATATGTTATTGGTACCACCAGTTTGGCATCACAAGCTTTACCCAGTAACCCTGTCTGGTTTTAATTGACCATCAACAAACCCAAGTGCGACATTTTGCACGGCTCTCAGAGGAGAGGTGAACCAGCATCCTTGCCAAACAGAGACTCGGCTCTCTTCTTGCTGAAACATGTAGTTATGGGAAATAAAAATTCTACAAATGGGAAACACAGACTGCTGCAGAAGCAAAACTCACTAGTAATATGTGCACAAGCAGTATGAATTTATATATGCATATCTATATACTGTCATGCGCAAATATGCACCTCTGCATGTGTATATGACAGAAGAGGGAAGAAAGCTCTACATTTGCTGATTCCTTTAGAATATACTTGCTAGCCCACTTACTCACGTTGCACTATCACCTCTCGCTTGTCTTGCAGTTCAAAAACTCCAAAGAAGCTTAGTTTATCTTTCATTACAAAGACTGCTTTTCCTGCCCCTGCAAATTTCTGCTTCTGTAAACTCCATCAAATGATATGGCTATTTTGGGTTTCAGTTTGCTTTAAAAAAAAATGAAGATTGTGGTAATGGAGACCCCAGCAGACATCTTCCTTTGTAATGTGTTTCGTCTGCCCTCAGATCTTTTCATTAAACAATTCATTGTCTGATGGAAGGAGGACAGGACAGGGAAGAAATTGATTTTAGAATTCATCGTTAGATGCCCTTGTGTTTTTTCCCTTTTTTTTCCCCCCCCCCTTTGGTTTTTTAATAACAGCATAACATTGTCTGCAGACAGAATCAAAGAGAGAACTTCAGAGAAGTCAGATCATTGGAGGGTTGGTGTCTATATGTATGTTTTAATGCTTGACACTTTATTATATAAGGTATTTTCTGGAACTCTTCATGGAAACTGATTTTCCAGTGCACAAGAATATCCACACATTCACGCACATACAAAAAAGGGATTTTTCATTAAGTGCTCTTGAAGTGTATGGGCTGGGATGGCCTTTTCGTCTCTACTGGTTGGCGGGTCAACTGCCTTACTGCAGCACTACTGTGACTCCTAAAAGCATTTTCAGCTTTATGAGCAAACTGATACAAAACATGTTAAGTCTGACCCTGCAATTATGTTGCATTGAGCAGGATCAGCACAGTTATTGCCTCTTGCAATCTTCCCTTTCTTGGTTCAAATGCAAAGAGCACTGATAAACATTAATGGCAACCAAGTAATAGTTAAGCCTCAACATTCATTTTTAACCTAACTATTTCAGTAAATAAGTCCAGGGACTGTCATTTAAAGATAATGAGACAGCTGTCAATGGCATGGATGTGTTATAATCACTCAAAACTACATAGAGGGCAGAGGAATCGGCAGAATGTCTAAGCTAATTTTATAAAGATCCCAGTGTCCTCAATTATGTTAAAAAAGTCTCGTGGGAAGCACTCACTTTTCTGTTTTGCCTAATGCAGCATAAATAAAGAAATAAAAAAATGTAGGTGTGTCCCATCAGAGAGATTACCTTGGGTTTGTCATTTCAGATAAACATTAGCAAGTATGTGTAAATATGCATAGGAAACGAAGTTTTCCTCCACGGACAGAACATTTGCCTGGAGAAATGCTGTTGGACACTCCGTGAGAAGCAGTCCTCCCGTGCCGCAGAAAAAAAAGCCTGCTCTGGCACAGTCTGGATCACCTCTACGCCAGCTGAAGCTCATGGAAGCAGCGAGGACCCAGCAGTATCACCCCGAGCCGGTTCCCAGCAGCTGAGCGGCAATTTCATAATGACACCTAGAAAGCCCCTTACAAACAGAAGTAATACTACAACTTCAGTGCCACCAAAGCTGGTATTTATTCTGCAGAGAACATGTAGCAATTAGTGAGAGCCTGTCAAACTATGCATGGCGAATTACATGCATCATGAATTTAGGGTTGGCTTACTCCTGTTTTCTAAATCATTAAGAACTAACTCTGATCTCCCAAGAATGTATTTTTAAATTGAAACACTGGCATATAATTTCTGGTTTGTTTACGAGCCAATCACTTTACATATCTTAGCTATAAATTTTATGATTAATATTACAGTAGTACTCACATTATCTCTTCAAACATGGCAAAATATATTGGGTGTCATCTGAGCCCTCCCCCAAAGCACAGTATTTCTCTGATTGTCACTTCTTATTTTATATCACATCTGCAGTTTCTGCGTCTCCTCTCTAGATTTGTGGACTGATCTGTAGATTTGTATGGAACAGAAATTTCAGGACTTCAGTGTGAAGTAATTGCTCAAAGTTATCACAGTTTTACCTAATTTTTATAAGCGTTTTGTCCACACTCATTCTTTTATGCTCTCCTGACATTTTCTCTAGATACCACTTAATACAATGTTTTTAAACTGAAAGCATATGCTTTGGAAAATTGCTTCTCATAGCTTTACACCCTTCATCTCCCACATCCTGTGATTCAAAGGTACAACTTTTCTCAGCTACAAAGATTTGCATCACATGCATGTAACATTACCTGTCTTCATACCTATCAGGATCATTGTGTTTCCAAATGTAAAGTAATAATTTCACTTCTATTTAGGGTGGCTGTTACATAGTTTAAAGACTTCATTAGCAAGATTCAAAGAGGCCATTAAACACCAGTTTTCAGTTGTGGTGAATAGAAAATCTAAGAGAGACCAAAAATAACAAAAACCTTAAAGCTGGTTGTAAAATTAGAAAAATCTCCCGTGGCTGCTAAAACATAGCGATCATTCTTGTAATTTTAAAATCGGTTATTATTGTAGGTTTGTCTATTGGGAAATGTGATGTTTTGGCACTGCACATACAGTTACTGATGTGAGGCCTGTTTTGCTTTCCTGAGCTTTTCGCTTAAGGTAATTACCATGTGAAACCCTACCAGAAACAAAGGGGCGAGAAAGATCCAGGACACGAGGTTCTCATTCACAAAACT
Source organism: Calonectris borealis (assembly GCF_964195595.1). NCBI lineage: Eukaryota > Metazoa > Chordata > Aves > Procellariiformes > Procellariidae > Calonectris > Calonectris borealis. The sequence continues at coordinate 13,485,348 of NC_134328.1, read as the reverse complement.
TCTAGAGACATGTGACAGAAGCTGGACTGACTAAAACCTGCTCTTAGAAGAGCCACTGGTCGCTCAAATCCAAACCTATTCCTCAGCTGCTTCCAGAATAAAAATATAAAAATTTTTTATATTTAAATCTAGCTCACAGTTTGGAGGTGAAGGGGATCTGTGTTGACACAAAACCCCAGCATCTCAGTTCTGTTACCTGACGACTCAGCTCTTGTACCGCGGGAAGCCCATTCAAACCATAATGAGATGCTGACTGCAAAGGAAGGACCATTTGTATATTTGGTTTCTAAAACGAAATCTGGGGCCTGCCTCTCCTGTAATTGCTGTCAGGTTGAAGCTATCCTCCTTTCGGAGCGCTTTCCAATGCAGCTGGGAGAACCTGTAACCAAGCAACAGCCAGTCCCCGGTCCTGAGCGTTCGCCCGTGATTGACGTGAGGACTCCCCAGCTGGAGCCTGCTGCCATTGCTGCTGATACAACGGGCACAGCGATGCCCCACTGGTGCGGAGCGAGTGCCACCAGCGCCTCAACCAGTGCGTCCTCTGAACGCGAATATCGACACTTAACAACTCCCGCTCCGCTGGCTGTGAGTTGGTAGCGTTACAGGCCAAGCACAACGCACAGGGAGCCAACAACTCTAGCTATAATTGGTGGGAGCTGTAGGTACAAATAAAAACAGTTTTTCTCTTTAGTATATACAACATATGGAGCAGTACTGTAGGTCAGGAGTATTATTTCTCAGCGTTCTGTGAGTATGTTTCTGATAGCAGTTTTATTTTTCAGCGTTGCAAGCTTTAAGAGAGTTATGACATTATTGCTTCTTTCTAGATCGCCGTGATTGAGATCAAAGTTCAGGGGTTGCATTATGTTGCCCAAAGATTGCTTTGCTCCTGTTGTTTTCAAAGAATTGCATGGATCTGTACTGAGCAGCTTAAGAAGCCTTGACTTCATTCTTGCTAGTATTAATGAAAATCAGGAATAGAACAGTGAAACACAATTAAGCTCGTGTAAAGGAGAAGAAACTCCAGCCCACACAATTTTTCATTGTTTTTCTGCTTTGTTATTTACAGAGTGCCTACAAAGAAGTAGTTACTGAAAAGACGCAACTTGTTGCAAAAGGTTTTCATTGTTATATCGTCTTTCACTGCTCCTGCTCTTCAGGCCAAAGACTTTCAGGGTAATTCTGACTTCAATGCCCTTTATACTTATCATATAACTCCACAAGGGAGTGGGTAATTAAGCATCTTTGCTGATGGTAGTCTTTGACTGTGGCAAGATTCTTACAGTACTAGTCTTATTTTCTGAACAATTTTGTCATTCGCTAATTAGAATCTGGCCTTAAGGTCTTTTAGAAACATTTTCCTGAACTCATCTTATTATCCAAAACTTTTCTGTGCATTTTCCTAGCCGTCACATAGCAGCTAATTGCTAATGTATATATTCATTTATCAACAGAAGCTTTCTCCTAAGTAAACAGCCCTCTCCTACTGCCCTCTTTTCCTGCAATAAAAAGTTGAAACCTGTTGCACTGAGAAGGACAGACAACTGGTTTGTTGTCAAACAAACAGTATTCTATTGCTATTTTAGTGTTCGTAAACTTAATTCTGAGGATGCTGTATGTGAATGTCCTGAAACCTCCTAGATAGGAGCCATCTGAAATCGAGGGTTTTGCACAGTTGAGAAGATGTGTGCTATGAAATACAAGATCACTCCAAGGTGGAATCATGAGTTGGAAGCCATGGAGCAAAATTCAGGGAAATGGAGCAAGATTTAAAGCTTAGTTGTGTGAAGACTCTATTCTGTTCTACTTTACACACATGGATTTTCCCCGTAAAGCTAAAGCATACTTGAATATTTTAAATTAAGCACACAATTAAATGCTTTTCTGGATTCTAGCCAGACTGCTCAGCAACTTGCTGTATTATCCCTCTGGAGAGCAGTTAGTTTGTCTTTTGAAAGCCAATTTGTCCACCCTTAATGAATCGCTTCTTGCCTCTGTCCTGTGTTTTATTTCATTGGTTTTTACATACACTTTTATGAGACGAAACGACCATCCTGCCACCCTTCAAACACTTCTGACAACCCAAATATTCAGCCCAGGGTAGCGCTGAATCCAAATTCATGGCAGAATCAAGATCCATAACATTACCTCAGGAGTACAAAGCGTGAAGTACATAATCGCACTATCTTTGCCAAACTCGAACAAAAAATGAAAACACAGAAAATTGCAGCTCAGGAGGATGAAAAGGGAAGTGAGTCAGCCACCATCCCAACTTTATCACAATACAATATTTCTGTTCTGCTCTACAAAAATACAAAATACAAGAGAATATGAAGAAAAATCATCACTAACAGGCTTATATACTTCATAAACACATACCTAAGAGAACTGCAGCTCTGCAAACAATCTGCCTATGACTGACAAAACATTTATTAAATCAAACAAGATGCTCTTGGCAGTTCCAAAACAATTGAAATGAGAGGAGAAGGGATGAAGTGAGGCACTTGGGCCTAGTGAAACTATCTGAGGCAAAGGTATCAAAAATACACAAGCCACAGGGCCCTCTAAATGTTATTTTTCCTCATTGTCTAGCAATTCATTTTGCTTTAACACAGGCATAAAAATTTATGACAGCCCAATTCTTTTACCCACTAATTATTTCTCATGATAAAATACACACTATACAGTTCTTACTACCCCTTCCCCTCCTCCCTACAGTAAAACTAAAATGTTTGACAGTTACAAGAGATATCAATGCATTCCCAAGAGGAAAAAGAAAAGTTTAGACAAACTACAAAGCCTTTGCAACTAGTAACTGCCTATAAACCCAACCTATCAAGGGCTCAGCCAAGCCTCTCAAATGCCAGAGAACTGTATAAAAGTGTTCAAAAAACCTATCCCACCGTAGCAGCAGAAATTTAGCTCTTCCTTTCCATGTCACTAGCTACAGCCCCTGCTGCAGAGGCTGCATCTGAGACGTTAGCGAATGTGCTTCCCCTCTGACCAGAGCAACGGCAGAGACCCGAGCAGCCCGAAAGGCTTTCCTGGAAATTACGGGAAGAATAAGGAATCAGGATGTGGGTGAGATATTTTAACAGCTAAAATAGTCCCTCTATCTGATTTAAAATGAGGCTTGTAATACAGCTGTTTGGTTTTACACCTCCAGTTCCCCTATCTGATCATTATCAGAATGATAAAGCTGATGAGAAGCACTCATCTGGGTTTTACAGAGAGATTAGCAGCAGGGTAACTCAGGCAAACTGGTAAATGAATGACGACACCGTTCCATATCTTTTAGCTTGTTAAAAATTGCTGCTTGGCTTTCTATGAAGTAATTCCACCACATGATATATTTTTCAGGAGAGGCATGTTAAATCTATGGTAGCGATGCACATTCTGACAAAACAAGGAAACATTTTGCTTGCATTACAGCAACGAAACAACTTGCTGAAACACCATCTGAAACAGAAGGCTCCAGCTCATCAAATCTACTGTATATTCATTATATGCATGAATACTCCTCGTAACAACAAAAATTAGCCCTTGGCTATGCAGAAAATATAAGATGGCAAGGCAGATTTTATACTTTCACTCACTACCTGACTTGTGGTGGAAAGACAAAGCCAGCTGTTGTAAGGACCATACAAGATCATATGCCATGTGTATAGCCTAGAAGAATTGAACACATGGATGCAGATGGAGTACAATGTCTCTCCCTATTTAATAAATTTGTCTCTCCCAATTGGATAAATTTGATCATCTGCAAGAGTTTTATTTCTGACAGTCTTTGGAATTAGCTGTCCTCGGAAAGCTGCTGTAGGAAGTATTAGGAGTGTCCATAGCTGACAGGGATACTGTAATAGTGAAAGACATATTATATTTTTGGCACAAAAATGGCACTAGTTATTTTAAGCTATCACATTCCACCATGCAATGGCAGAGGGAGCCAAGATGATAAAATACCAGCCACAAATTCTAAGGCCTATTCTCTCCATCTATTTTTAGGTATTCAGGTTGCTATCAGCTCTTATACCATTACTAGGAGAAATAACATGACAGACCAACAATTCAGTGGAGGGACTTAGAGCAGCCTGTCAAGCTCAGGCTGTCAGAAAGACCCAGTTTGTTGATATTCAAATTACTGGCAAGCTAGATGACCTGAATGTAGCTCAAAAGGCAAAAAAAAAAAGAAATCACCTACCTTAATAACCAAAGGAAAGTCATTGCAAGAGAGGTTTAGGAAAATAAATACTGATGAACTTATCATCTTCTCCCTACTATCTTCAGTTACCAAAAGAAAATCAAAGTAACATTCAGGTTATTGAACAAGATCTCCATCTGTACAGACTTCCCTCAAAGACGACTAAATAGCTAAAAAGTGACTCTGAAATTCTACTTCTGAAGTTTCTAAAATCAGACAATTTCATAATTGGATCTCCAATACCTGTGATCAGCTATGACACTTGCAGCAAATTCTGAAAACACACACATTTTTGAGGGAACAAGATGAAAACTTTTTCAGAGGTTAGCAATAAAATAAAAGGAAGGAAGTGGCTCTCAACCTACCTCAAAAATTGTATCTATTTAAAAGTTCTGGCTATACCTCAGCACAAGTACACATAACCTTTAATACCTTCATTGTTAAGATTTGCCAGTTAAGAAAGTGCTATTATCTGCCTTTTATAGGTAGGGAACAGTATACAGAGAGCCTGACTAACGTGTTCAGTGTCATAAAGGATCACATAGTAAAGCCGAGAATTAAACTTTGTTCTCATAGGTCTCAAATAAATGCCATTGTTCGTGAGTTCTTTAATAAATAGCATTTAACAGGGAAAAAGAGGAGGCAAGGGAAGAGGAGTATTTTACCATTAGAGATAAAGAATGGAAAGTGTTAGCAGGAACAAAACTCAATGCAATTTCACGTAGGAAAGTACTCTAAGGGACTTTTAATAAATAAGTTAATCTGACCACAAAAAAACTAAGAGGGAGGAATATTTTTAATTCTGTATTTAAATGGAAAAGCAGATTACATTTTTAATATGAAACAGAAAATCAAACATTATTCATTCCCAAATAAACTTGAAAGGGATATTGGAGTGTATCATAAGGTCTTTATAGCATTTAAAGGAGAGCTGTTCTGATTCAAACTCATTATCCATTCTACAGTGTTCGAAAAGATCAGCAAATTCCACCCTACCTACATACATTTACCATGTTATCATTTATATAACAATAAAAGCTAATCAGTTAGGAGCTGCTCTATGAGAATGCAAGGTTGAAGAGAGTGTTTTTCAACTTGAATTAGTCAATAATTTAGTTTTGATCAATTCTAATTTCTATGCAAATCAATTCCGTAATCCTGGACCATCTATTAACTGAAGCCCACACTGAATAAACTTGATCACACAAAAAGTCTAAATTAAATTCAGGCCTGTAACTTGATATTAAAGTGAAAAATTACCCATGATGGTCAAAAGCTGATAGATGGACTCAGTCACTTAGATACCAGGAGTCTGGCCCACTGATAGCATTAGAAATACCGAGATCTTAAGTGTGCCCTAATAACCAAGAAGAAACTAAGCAGCACAGTGGATGATGTGCTTTTGATATCTTGAACATTTTTTAAAAAGATATTCTCCGCAATATGGTAATTTCCATAAGAATACTGTTACACAGTATTTATTTATTTATGCACACCACATATTCATGTCCGTCAGCAGATGTCTGCATGAAGATTTACTTTAGTGGATATACTATAGTATCCCTGCAAATGATACCTTTTTTACTGGTGTGGAAACACAAACAGCATAACTTCTGATGCTTTAAAATTATCCCCATTAGCATGACTTTCTTAAGCAGTTAATTCCTGCTCTTGGATATATTTGTACCATGGTTGGTATACGGCTTAAGGGAAAAGTACTGTAGAAATCTGCAATCCGGCCTGTCTCCAATTTTGCCCTCCAGCAAATATTTTCTGTTTCCTTCCTCATTATTCTTCAGTTATATTCTCTGCTGTAACATAATTCACATAGAATGGTTTATGTTCATCATTGTCTTGGATGACTGCAGTTAAAATCTTTTGCTGCCACTAAATGTTGCCACTGTTGTGTGTTCACTAAACAAGCATTGTCAATGAACAATGGGGAAGGATGCAGAAGAGAAAATAACACGGAAGAAATCCTATGCGCTTTCCTCCTTAAATCACAATAAAGATCATAAAATCCAAAAAAACCAAGGGAATAATCCTGAATAGCTGGGAGCTTACACTGACAAGCTGGATGAAATCTTCCTTCTGGTGCTTCCTTCCTCTCCTTTAATTTAGTTGTAAACTAGCTTGGAATACATCCTGGATTCTCCAAATACACATCAAAATGAGTATGACATAGGGAAAAAATCTGCTTAGAAATAATCTGCATGTAAGGCTGCATTGTTGAAAGAAGAATTTTTCCAAGCAGTACTCTGACTACATGTCCCCATGAGAGAGACTCTGTTCATCATCTAAATGGCTGTAATTAATTGGGAAAAAAATAACTGAAGGCGATTACTGGGAAACACATGGGAGGTGAGATAGACTATTAGATTTATTTCCAAGAGGAGATGTGGAAAGTATTACATTTCCCTGTCCAAATAACCTTAGTTAATATACATTGATCAACTACTGCTTCAAATATATGCACAGCTTATCAGTTTATCAACATCTCAAGGTTTTGTGCCAATTGTTCTGACATGTTCTCAATAAATATAATAATAGCAAAAGGACAAAAAATAAAAGGGAAGATCCATCTTTCAGTGACTACTACCACCTCAGTAGATCAATACATGTCATAACGTTCTTATCATTTGGGAAACAGAAATCCTTTTATGGCAATAAAGCTTTAGTATTTTAGTTATTAATTTAGATCAGTCATGACAGATCCAGAAAATTTCAGGTTGGTACAGGAAAAACACAAATTTCCTCCAAAACAATTGTGAAAAACATTTATGATCTCAAGTGAAAACTTCCACCTGTTATGTGGGTTTGAGATTTATGTCCAGATTTTCAACCCCCTGTTTAAGAAGGCAGATTCCAATTTTACTGTATGATGGAATTCTGTAAAATAAAGCCACTAATGTGCTGCTTTATATTACTGTCATTGAGAGAATAACCAAATCCTGCTTTCTGGAATTGGGACGTGAGAATTGTTGTACCAAATAATAAAATACTACCAAATATAGGCTAGAATATAGTTGCTGTAAGCAAGAATATTGTTGCTGTAGACAATAGTAGGTGCTACAACAGAAGGTGTTGAAGTTTTTGTAGGTTTTTCCGTATTTGGGAATTCCAAATTCTCCTGTTTTAAAGGCAAAGAAAACTAGTTGCTTTAAGTGGGAGGGTTGATACTCCTTGTAGTTTTAAATTGATCTAGTGGAACTGGATATTATTATTATGCCTATAGCTACCTTTTTTTTGAAAGCTGTCAGCTGCATTTATGGCTATATGTGGTACTTTTTATTTGGAAGTCTCCAAGAAGTTACCAATTATTAATTTTTACAACTTGAGTGAGAAATAAGTTATTAAACCCTTCTGGCATATATGCAAACTAAGAAACATAAGGGTTAAACAAGATTCCCAAAATAAGTCAGTGACATAGAAAATCCAGGTCATCTTGACTTTTAATATTCTAGCTCATTCAGCATTTTTATAAAGCAATAAATGAAACATTTTTCCTGTAAAGATAAATTTAGCTCATTTTCCTGATGGTTCCTGTCTGGTTGCGCTAAATAGTGATACAGGCATTCCTGTCATTATTGGTCAATTAACGCAGAATATCAACCAGGTTTTAAAAATTAAACATGTGTAATTCACTTTGAGCCTATGAACTGCTGCTTACACTGTGAAGGCTGGAAGGAAGCTTAGGTATAAAAAGCATCTATAGATTGTGTATGTTCATGAAAAAAAAATTATATCAAATACAGTCAACTTTTCTCTCACCCAAGGACTGGAATTTATATAGGGCATATTTCAGGAAGAGACTATGCTTGTATTTTATATCTGGCTGCGCTACCACGGCAGCAATACTAATCTTTGGCACAGGGGAAAACTGTCGTGTCAGACAATCTCCAGCTGTCCACTCCGCCTGTCACTTCCTTCATCTTCAAGTTTGTAGCAGAGGGATGGAGGGGTCTGTGAGCACGTTAGCGAGGACTCGGCAGCGGGGACCCGAGGGAGAGGAGGAGGACAGGAGTTAGCCGAGTAGGGAGGAGGGAATGGGGAGAGGGGGACAAGCAAATTAGAAATCAGAAAAGTGTTAAGAGAGGGTAGGATGGGCAGAAAATAAAAGCTGGGACAGGGAAAAATGGAAGAAGAGGATGAAGAACTAAAAAGCCACTGGATGTCCCTTAGGGATATTTGCTTTTTGGAGAGAAGAAGAAGTTGATACACATTTATTTTTAAATGTTCTCAGTAAGGTTCTTTTAAGGTAAATCTAGATGGCTCTCGGCGGGCTGCCATGTCACTCTGAAAAGATTCCCTCCCCAGAGTAATGACATCAAGGCATGCATGATGGACTCCACCTGATGTCATCGTCTGTGGCTTTCAGCCATGTGGCTGTCAAGAAGAGCAAAGCTAAAATCTGTGGAAGGCTATTCAGAGAGAATAGCAGAGAGAGTTTCAGCAAGAGACATTTACCTCTTGAATCAGAGACATTGTCTCCTTTGACCCCTAAGTACATACATCTCAAGGTGAATAAAACCTTAAAAATCAACACACATAGGTGTTCTGGGTTCATTAACATACAGAATAACACTAACAAACCAGAATTTTAGGTTCAGGTTCACTTGTAGAACCTCGGTACCAAGTTTATGAAAAATCTGGTTTCTGGATGTTTCTCCGGTTGGGTATAATAATCAAGAATTGCTGACCGGAAAGAAAATGCTCCGAGCACAGAGATGTAAGTGCAGTTAAATAACAAATCCACTGTACTACTTTATCATGACCTTGTTCTTGCTTGCATGCAATGACCACTGGAAGGGAATGAAGAACAAGTAATTGATGTTGAAACATATAATGCATTGAACATGGCACGGGCTAGCATGTAAAAGACAGCGCTACCTAACGGCAAGGTGTCTGACACCGGAAAGCACGGGGCCTCAGTGCTCATCTGAGCGGATCGCCTTGCTCACCTCGGCAAGGAAGGCTGGCACGCTTTCTGGTAGCGTAGCCATGGCGAAGAGCAGAGGTAAGACAATATCCATTTCCAGTCTGTGGAGAACGACTTGTAGCATTTTCATACTCTGTAGATGAGTGTCTATGGTTGGGGAAGCTGGAAGAGGTTTTTGAAATGGGTGTTCCTACACTTTGTTATGGGGGTAAACATCAGTCCTCCCTCAAAGACATTACGTCTTTGTTAGAAGAAAAAAAAGAAGTCCTTTGAAAATGCATGTTCACTTATTATTCAGTCTAAAATATTTCTGAAAAGTATTTTCCCTATGTTCAGATAGAGGCAGATATAACATCCATCCACAATCGAGGGCATCCTCATCCAGAGATAATGGAACAAGTAGCCCAAAGGCTGTCTTTCCCCTGCAGTTCTTATCAGTGGTCCTGCAGCTGGTCTTGAGAAAAAAAGAAATAAAAAAATTTACTTGGCTTCGAGTATTAAACCACTGAACATTCTTTGCAGCTTTATACTTAGTCTAGTACTTTCTATTTCTCTTAGTTTGATAAAACTTTGGTTTATAATTAAGTGCCCCAGAGCATCATCCCAGTTTTCAGAGGTCTGGAATACACTGGCACATGCCCTTTTGGGAAATTTTAAATTGCCTTCCAATCTTTTGTCATAAGTAGTATGAAAAAATACTTATACCTCTGAAAAGATTTTCTTTTCAGTATAAAAGATTATTTCTTAGAAAATAATAGTATCTATAATGTCATTTAATTTTCTTTCAAGAAGGGTCCTCCCCTTCAATTTAGCTTTTGTTTAGCTTCTTAGAACTGCACTTTAAGCTTTTCAGATTTGCAGACGTACAATTTTGAAAGGCTGGTTCATTAATTTTTTTTCCTCAATTATTTCATCAACTCATCATACAATGATATGTGATGAAACTCAAATTCCAAGGAAGAAATTGTATCAACCTATAAAAAAATACAAAAATGACAATCAAGAGCCAAATAAATCTTAAACCCTTCAGTTCAAAAGAAAGGAGTATGTTGTGCTTTTATAATATTTCCGTATTTCTGTTCTCTTTGCCAAGGCAGGAGATTAATCTTAAAGGAGCTAATGACCAATCCCGATGGGCTGTTCTATGAAGTGGTACAATAGACTGAATAATACTTGGAAAAACAGTCACAGATGCAATGCAGAACTGAATCTGCCTCATTCAAAATAGCTAATGCAGACTACAGGAATGTGTTACAATCACACATTTTTGCTAAAATAATAGCAAGCAACTCTCAATTTTTTTCATTCCTCTAAGAATTTGTCTCCGCAGTTACTTTTCAGTAGTTCCATAAAATCCCAAACTAACTGACTCCTTTCACTAGTTTTAATTAAAATATCAGGATCACATACAGAATATTTAGGTAATTTTAGGACATGTTCACAGTGCTTTTATGGAACTTCCTGAAAACTCACTGCAGGTGCATTAAAACTTAGCGATTTTATTTTTGTCTATTTGTTTTGTATGAGTAATGTTTCAAGGGCATATCAGAAACATACTAGATCATGAAAGACTCTATTCAGCAAAATTAAGCTTTTCCAGTGCTGAGTAATTAAAGCTCTGCAGACTTCCATGGCTCTGTACGGAGCTTAATCCTCACTGGAATTTAAAAGTAAAAAAAGAATCTGTTTACCACCATTACAGAAAGTCTTCATTAGCTTTGTATTCTTGACCCTATTCCCAAGAAGTCATTAGAAATCTGCATACTGCTACACAACAGGGGAAGATGGTCTTGTAGTCCGAATGCTGCCCCAGGAGATTATGCTCTGGCTTCAAGAGGTGGCCACAGACATTGTGGTTAACCTTTCCTCTGTGTATCCTACTTCCCAGTTGTCAAAATGAGAACGACAATATATTGCTAAGGCACAGGAGTTACAGAATGTCAAAAGGCCTGTGCCCGCTTGAAAAGAAAAAAAAACCAACACCATGGCTTTAATATATTTATGGTATATCTAAAAATAGCTACATATTTACTAAGAGAAATTAGCACCTTGAGGAACTGAGTTCTAGTGTGTCAAAATAAAGAAATGCCGAAGAATACAAATAGTTAATAATTATCCTGGGAAACTGGATGTGATAAGGTTACTGCATTTATTACAAAGCATCTTTTATGTCTTTCTATAGCTTTCTATAGCTTTGGTGTTGTCAATTCCACAAAATGAATCTGTAGGCTGAGCAAAACTCATTGCATAAAGTTAATATAGTTTAGTGTCTTGCAATATATGAAAAAACCCACAAATTTTCTTTCACAGTTTTTCATTTCTCCAAGTCTAAATTAAACTTCCAACATTGTATGCTGCATAGAGCCTGGAGCTTCCACTAATATATCTGTTTCCACAGGAAGAAGCAATTGTTTCTCAAGAAATGATTGTGAAACCTACAGAAAGAGAGTGGTGATGAATTTGGCCAAAGTGGAACTCAGCCATTTTTGCATGCTGTATTCTGCTTTGCATTCTTGTGTCATATGAAATGTTCATAATCCACATACATTGCCAAAAATCTACAACTACAACAAAAGAAAAAAAAAATCCCTTCCTTCTCACACGTACAGTAGGTCTTAGCAAAACCCAAATCAAGCGATGAACAAAACGTAATGCAAACCTGCCTTTGTCACCTGCAGTCATTTCCACCGTAGAGTCAAAACTATCTGTTCTATGAAAACCAGGCTAGAGCTGCTTCACTGATATCCAATGTTATCAGAAACTACCATGTTCCAATAGAGGACGCTCATTAACAGCATACATTGCCTCTAACTGCCTGCAGAGCTCGTTCAGAGAGCCATTTTGGACTCACGTAAGACGACTGTCTGCAGACTGACATTAGCAAGCTCAGCAGCAGGATCACTGCCAGCACTGAAGGTGAGAACCCAGATGACACAGTGTAGAACTGATGATGCACAAGTTGGTTGGTAAAGCAGTGATGTAATATGGCTATAAGAGAGAACAGCACCCAACCACTTTGCCTGCACTCATATGAAAAGGGGTAACAAGAATCACTGAAAACCAGCAACCTCTCCTCTCCTTGAGCATCCGCAGCCAGTACCGTTGGAACAGCATGCCAAACGGGATCATAATTAACGAATGAGGCTCTGCAGGTTAGAGTACCTAGCACATAGATGGGAGTACAAGCATGCGACAGTAGAAATAAACATTCTTAAACTTGCCATATTTCTGCATGCCACTGAAATCTTGCTAATGCAATGGTGAACGCTGGCTGTAGAAAAGGCTGGGTAAACAAAATGTTAAAAGATGTTTTGCTTGAATTGGGTCCAACAGAGAAGGAAGAGAGTGCCCAGACTATAAAGGAATATATGGATTAGTCGCACACTTTGTTCATGCGATGCCTCTGTTCAGTTAAACTTGCCCTTCCTGACCTGCCTTCAAGATGTGTTATCATATTTTCTCTGAGTATTATTTTGGAAAAAACAAGACAAGCAATTCTTTTTTATTGATTTCTTCTGCCAGGTTTTTTGATGCAGAAGTACATTTTATGATCAAACTTCAGCCTTTACTTTTATGGTGGTAAACAATATATGGTGGGTTTTTTTTTTTTTTAAAGAAGAGTATGTGCACATTTGATGGAGGAGGTAGAAGAAATGGGTTGTTTCAAATCATTCAAAGTTCAATCTCTATATATTTCCTGTTCTGCTACTTCAACCTACTTTACAATAACCGTCACTAGAGGTTAACTGTCTATTATTGCCCAGAAGGTAAAAAAAAGTGGAAATAATTTTCTTCAAAACTTTCCTTCCTAATTGCCAATTAAATATGAATTAAGTCTTACTTAATGTGTATATCTGCAGTGCAGCTAAATACTACCAGAGCATAAGTCACAGCTCGCTCTGATGGCTGGCTAATGAAGTCACCACTATGTAAGCATGCATGCACACACATGCAAAAATTTACAGCTACTGAATTTAATTCATAGTGCGTTTTTCCCTTCCTGAGAAACTGCAAATAAGCTTCCTATCCTGCCCTTTAAGACATCTGTGGACATTACTGTATCTCCAATACAAAAGAAGCGTTACGTCTCTGGGTGAAGGCTTTGCAGGAGAAGGCCACGTGGTTTCTCACACAACTTTGAAAGAAAAGGACTGGCTAAAAACCAAAAAGATATAGCAGGTATGTACACTGCCACCTTTAACTAGAGGCAGTTTTGATGTCTCCCAGGAGTATATTCGAGAAAGTTGTTTAAAGAGAAATCTGCTCTTCCTTTAAGAGCTGATCATATGTAACGGAGTTGAAAATAGTTAATATCTACTAGACATATTTATAAAATAAAGCTAAAAGAGAGTGGTTATACTGAAACTCAATCTTGCATTTTGTCAGATAATAGGCAAGGATGGAAGAAAGGATCATATGCAGCACCTGACTGCTACAGAATGTGGAATCACAGCATTCATCTATAATTTATGAGTTACTGCAACTGTTCGTATATGGTTAGATCATACAGTAGCCAGACTAACTCTGACAGAAGGCTTTCTATCCTTCACAAAATTATGATGATTATTAGTTGTATTTCTGGAAATTCTTAAAGGAAATACAGAAATATAGAAATATGCAACCCTACAGATTTTTGTAAGCCGCATTGACTGACAGAATTACTTCAAGACCACTGAATTCTTGTACAATTGTATGTGGTGGTGGTGGGGAAAGCAAAGAACCTGTTCAGATTGAAAAGGGGAGAAATGACGAAGCAAGAAATAAAAGCAGATTTTTTTCTATACACAAACCTAATATAAATGCATTAAATCACCATTTTATCTAAGTGAAATTGCTTTTTAAAAAGAATTCTGCATATCCTTTTAGGGGAAACATGAAACATGAATTAAATGATTGGTTATTCAAAATGCTGGATTCTTTACTTCACAGCAGTTGTTGAGTGTCAAGAAACCATATACCATACTGCTCAGTCACCTGGTGCTGGTCGCACATCTTATCATTAGGAAGACACATAAACAGTGAGGTGTGTGTTTAATGCTTTTCATTGTAAATGGAAGAGCATAGATTTTCTCTAACAAATATCTTGGGAAAAGAAGCTTCGTGTTGTCAAATATTGAGTAACTTAATCAATATGCAACACTAAAGAAAGTAGAAGCTCTCTAAAATACCATTACCTCAGCAGGTATGAAAAGCAAGAGTTCAACCTTACAGTTTTTGCAGTGGGGGTGGTGTGGCAGGTTTGTTTTTTCTTTTCATGAAAAAGACTATCACAATAATAACTGGCCTCAGCAGAAGCCCTTATGTACATAACAATGAGGAAATCATGTCAAATACTTACTTAAATATCTAAAGTCTGACTTGGAAGGTCTTCCCTTTCCTAGCTTAAAGAATAAACAGCTCTGTATTCCTATATAGAAAAGAATATGCCTCAATATTTTCATGGTTTAGGAATGTTTAGAAACTGTAAATATGCTACAAATACTGAGAAAAAAATGTTGATTTGTTTATGATACTTTGCTAGCTTGAAATTTGCATTTAATGTCATTTAAACAATGCAGAAGGAAAGAGAGATGTCAGTTTTTGTGGTTTTCTATTCTTAACTACACATAGAATAATATAAACATCATGTTTTCTCTGGTTTCTCCACCACAAATGCAGTATGTTCCCATGTCTTAGACAAAACCACAAGTATTTCCATGACAGGCACTTTGTTGACTCTTCTGTTCAATTCTGCTTTTGGAATGTTTTTATCTTGAATGTATACACACACACACACACACACACACACACATTTTCTAGATCAAGGACCTTTTTCTCAGTAACTGAGCCCTTGCCAAGGAGCAGCAATCCTGCAAATAGTAAGACAAAATCTCTTCCTACTTTCAAAACTCACCATTTCAGGACGCACAGAGTAGATAAGGGAGGTACAGAGAAGACTGAGATCATTCATGTCTTCCCAGTTATCAGAGAGGTGTATTCACTTGAGCAAGGAATTCTAAGAAACAACGTTCCCAATTGTCATGAGATTTCACATAGAATTCAGAGAGTTCACAACAGCCTTTTCCTTGGATAGCTCTCTCTGAGATAGGATTAAACTCTTGGCTCTTCTGCTATTCTGGTAGTACATCTGCAGGTTATTACTTGATTAGGATTGAGCAAGCATCTTTCCTGCCCCTTGTAGCAACCCTTAATTCTGTTGTTAAATGGCATCACACATAGTAGGAAGACTCTTCAAAGTACCTGCTTTGCACCCTTCCTGGCGGATCAACAAGGTCAAGCACAGATGTATGCTTTGTGCTAGCATTCAGAGGTAAGCGCTATTCCTTCTGCCTGCGTCATTGTGCAAGCAGGCAGATGGCATTCAGCACACACCAGATCATAGAACTTTTTCCATAAGACTCTATCTTTAGACAGAATTAACAACAAAAGCCTGGAGAACCAGCAAATTATTCAGCAGCAGCAGTGACTCCAGAGACAAGACAAAGGGACAGCGATGTCTCTAAATGGCTTGCACAATGAGCCACGTCCCGACCAACCGCCATTGCACCTACTCGTGAACTGCAACGTCTCTGCCAGCCACGGCGCAGTTCTAAAATCAGCATATCTCTCTAAAACAACATTTTTGTGCTCCACAGAGTCATAAAACATGGCAAGACACAGGATATGGTGCTACAGCTCAAGCTGTAATGAATTAATTACAGCTCAAGCTGTAATGAATTAAATGATTGGTTATTCAAAATGCTGGATTCTTTACTTTACAGCAATTGTTGAGTGTCAAGAAACCATATACCATACTGCTGAGTCACCTGGTGCTGGTCGCACATCTTATCATTAGGAAGACACATAAACAGTGAGGTGTTTATGCTAACCTGGACGCTAATTTGTACCAGTGCAGCAAGTGCCATCCCGGTACGTGGAGAAGTCTGCGGCCTGACTTCCCTGCCGCTTAGCCAGGGTACTGACAGACCCTTTTGTCAACAGATGCATATGGTGTATTTTCAAAACCAATTTTAAGTTAGCCTGGAGGCCACCTGACCTGCCCTCCAACCAAATTATTTGTTGGTGAAAATTAAGATCCAAATCACTGGAGACTGCCAAATGGAAGGTACAGCTCCCCACACATCATTTTTTAAAGGCTGAAAACAAGCCAAATGCAAACTGAGGCTAATGCAATATATACAAGAAAGAGAAATAAGATTAGATGTGATGTATGTGCCAAGAGGCCTTCTGCAGGCAAGGGAAAAAAGAGAATAAGGTTAACATCTTTGATTTTTCCCCTCCCCCTCCACAAGAGCTGAGAGGAGTCTTCATAGCGGCAAGGTCAATTCTAATCTTATTTTCTTATTTCTCACAGTTATTTCATTACCTTCATTCCCATTTTTTAAACTTCAAAGCAAAAAATATTTTTTCCAGAAATATCTGCAATTCAGCATCAGTTAGATATCATAGCAGCTCATTTTAAGTAATTAACATGAGACATACAAAGAAAGAAACCTCTTTAAACAATAGCCACATGCAACAAATATTCTAAGAAAATGCATCCTTTTCTTCTTCTGAATGGTTGCTGCCTCTCATGAAAACATTAACATTTTGTACACAAAAAAATGATGTAATTAGCAAGAACTTTCTCTATTTCTGTTCTCATTATTGCTGATTACCAGAAATTATCAGGCAAATAATGGCTGCTTTTTCTTTTTATGAACAATTTATTCACCCTCCATCTGATTTCTTTAGTGATGAACTGAAATTTAGGCTCTTGTGTCTATGGCACTTCGTGAGAGAGAGAGAAAATGGGGTGAGGGAGAAGGAGAGAAATTAAATAGCAAGTATGTGTAGTGTCAGAAAGAATTTAAATTATCCGAGCCAACTTATAATTTTACTTCAAGCCCTGCAATTTTTTTTTACATTTTTGTTAAAATCATAGCTCCTAGAATCATCTCATTAGTCCAGTCTTTATTTATTAATTATAACAATAAATAAAACCAGCTTCTCGCACAGTAAAAAGATTGAAAGCATGTTTTCAAAATAAGCTTGAAATGACTGAAAGGCTTAAAAGCTCCAGGCAAGTAAAGCCATCCCCCAAAAATCTTTAAAGAGACACCCCAGAGCTCATAATTTCAAAGCCACTCTCATAATTTTGGGGTAATAATACTGATTTTCCAATATTAGGACAAGACTCTGTTACCATGGCAGCTGGCAAGAGATGGGGTTTGCTTCCACTTAAATACCAAAGCACAGCCAAGTTTTAGCAGTTGCAGCAAAAGCTGCAATACTGGGGAAAAAAAAACCCCGACCAAAAACTTGTGCTGAGTTCTACATTGCCAGACCTCTACTGCTATTACTATCCAACTACCTAATTTAAATCTATTTGGCATACATCTTTGCAAGCTGCAGTCAATCTTTAGACTATTGCATAGACACCCCTTTAGTTTTTATGAGGGTTAGGAAAGATTTCTCTTGCTTGAACCACTTAACACCCCGTTGTTTAGGGTACAGTTGAGCAGGCTCATCTTCTGCCTGGGAGGACACCCAGCCCCAGCCCCTCCAGGGAGCTCTTCCCTGCAGGCACAACTGCAGTTCCCATACTTAAGACCAGGCAAAATGATTTGCTTTTCAAAATGGAGAAAAAAAATACTATTCTCAGCCTGCGACTTTGCATTTTAAGCTTTAGCCTGGAGCAAATTATTAAGGCAGAGTTACTGTCTAAATCCCTAGAAATAGGGGTTTATAGTGAAAATACTGACAGATCCATAACTATAGGCATGCAAATACAGCAGATAAAAATATGTATAAATGATAATGTAATTTAATGGCTTAAAGAATTTTTACTGGGGAGGAGGGTAATGTCTGCTTTATTTTGACAGTGTAAAATGTCAGAGCAGAATCCAAGGATGTAGCAGAGTCATACTCTATACTTCTTGGAGATTATTTGACAAGAACAATTTCAGTGTTCTATTTAATGCACTTACGACAAATTTAAGTGATGAATTGATGCCTGAGAGACAGTGTGGCTAGAATTAGGAGAACAAATTTTCTTGTTATGGGAGCAGCTACAGGCCAGTTCAGTGCTGATAGGCATACTAAAAGTTAGGTAAAGGAAATCTGAAAAGAGTATTCTGTCAGTGGCAGTGAAAGTGGAAAGCTATATATTTATTAAACCATAATGTCACCAGGTTATACTTTGAAGTACCTCAGAGGCACTGACTTCTCGAAGTCTGTGGATACAAAAAAAGGATCAGAGTCTTTTTGGAAAAGTCAGTTAGCTAAGGAAAGCAAACCTTACTGTACAACTCTAGATGTCACTTTTAGTCAAATATCATATTATTTCATTGATCTCCTCTAATATGGAGTAAAATTGAACAAACCATTCTATAAAAATGAAAACTTCACTTAATAACAGTGGAATGAAGTCAGGCATCATTCTAGAGGTCTCATTTTTATATCATTTTCCATGCTCCGTAAACAGTTAGAGCCATGTTGAAATCTGCAATTACTGGAGGTCTAATCCCACCAATGTTCTAGACACAGTATTTCAGGGGGAGATATACATCCATAAAGAATATTGCACTGGACATTTTTAAAGCATAAGGGCAGAGAAAAGCCATATGCAAGAAACATTTTGTAGAACAACTTAAAAATGAATCATGACAGCTTTCAAAGATTTTCTGGGCAGAAATCTTCTGACTCAGGCTTCATCAACATTACCAAAAGCATGAAGACATCTCCCACTGGTTTTCACCACAGGTGAACTGGTGACCTGCTTCTAGAGAATCGTGAGCTCAAGCTGAGAAACCACATTTGTTTTGTAGGATATAAAAAATCTTAGGGATCTCAGTAAACCACCCAGCAGCGAAAGACCTGCATCTGGATTTATAGGGCTTGCAGAATGATTAGAATTTATACGACCATGCGTTTTCAATGAACTGTTTTAAATTATTTTCCACTGAAAATGAAACATGCGCACTCATAGCACTGTACATGTACAACTGTACACAGCACATGTACAACAAAATGCTTAGTTCAATGTGCTGCATCCTTGAGACTCACCATAGAACTGGCATCAGCAGAGACTTAAATTAGGATAGAGTCCAATGTAGAGAGAGACCAGAGATACACGTTGCTCTCTTCCAGGCCTTTCAAAGAAGGAAGAAAGGAGTAACACTTGCTATCAGAACAGCATCTTGGGTATTGATCAGAGAAGAATACACAAAAACCTGCTACTCTTCTGTAGTAGATTTCATCATTAATGGCTTGGAATTCAGCTAAAAAATTAAAGCTGCTTCACCAAAAAAATATTTTCAAAGAACAACAGGAAAACCTGGACTGCTGAGATTCCACCAAAGTTATTTATTGGGACTGAAGATGTGGGTCTGAAACATAGGTGTAACTCTTGCCTCTCACTTGAGATTTGATAAATGGGATCCATGAAATCTAGATAGAAAACTCTATCCTGTTCATTCTGAAGACTGATCCTCACGCAACAGATAGGAAGTATCAGTACTGTATCACACACTGATTACAGCTATTGCCTGTTGCCCTGATCTATCATGGTATCATCATTTGTGCAATTACCGCCTCAGGCAGATCACGTAAAACACCCTCAGGAACGACAATTTAGGGAGCTGAAACACATGGCTGATAGGTACTAAGGGTAGAGCAATCTAAAATGCAGGGGTTGTAAAGGGCTGCCTGATCTATACGCTCAAAATAGTCCACATTTGGAGAAAGTTACTGAAAAGAAAGGATGGCCACTTGGTGAAGGAACAGGGCTCAGGAGATCTGGATTCAGTTCCTACATCTGTCAGCATGTGGCCTTAGCAACATAATATGTTGCATTTTTTTGTCCATTTGTAAACAGAAATTATCTTTATATGCAAATGCAAAAGACCATTTACTCTGCACAGGCATACGTAAGTTCAGGATTTGCAGGCATAAATAGTTAGGTGTTGACATCCTTAAGAACACTGCATGTGTAAATTAGGGATGAAGCTCTGAGCGCAGATTCAGGCTGAGAATCAGACTAAAAAAAGTTCAAGGTGAATACAGCAGAACCTGCTACTGTTACTGCTTCTTTTAAGCTTTATGCATTAAGAAGTTATAAGATAGGATGAAACAGATTATATATGCTTGTAAATATTGTAAATGCAGATGACATACATTTTTTTCTATATTTTTTGTATTTAGGATCCATTGTAGTTGAAGTGTTATGCCATATATAAGGACTTATTAAATGCAAATATAAAGACCAGCCTCTCTTAATCAAGTAGAAAGGTGAACAATCAACAATTCAGGTAGCATCCCCATAAAATCATGTTGTTGAGTCCATGGAGTCATCTGTATGTGCTTGTGGACTTTATGAAAAAACAGATCTGTGCTTCTCTGTGTGCATTCATGGTCTGACCTATTTTCTTCCATAGAGAAATAAACCATGGATCTATTTGATTTCAGGTCATTTTACCACCAGAAACGAAGTTAAAATTGTATATAACAGTTTACAAGTTGGCTTACTCTGTTTGTTTTCAACTATTGAACTTGTTGGACTATTACATGATGACTCCTGTCCCCAAGTCTAACGCAGAAATTAAAGCTCTGAGGGTCAATTTGGCTTCCAATTAAAGATAACATTACTGTTCCATCACTAAAACAGGCTATTTCCTATGAGATTTGGATTAACTAGGAAGATACATTCACGGCAAATCTAAAGCATAATGAATTATCCTGGACCAAATCTTTCTTCTTTTTATTATCTATTATCTTTATGGTCACTTACCCAGCTTTGATGAATTTAAGAGAAAAAATGGAAATTATTTATGGATTTCTCCCTACCCCACAATGCCTCTCTCTTCTAATGGCTATTCCTACTAACATTTAACTTTACCCACTAACATTATAATCAATATTTTTACTGTTTGAAAAGAATGGAAAAAATGTCTAGCAATTTAAAATGAAAGTCAAAACAGGAATTCTCCCAAACCATATAAATACTTAGGGATCTGAAGACAATCATTAAAGCAAGAAAAATTTACCATTACTATATTTTTTAATTCCCATATTACTCTATTTTATCAAAAGTCATGCACTAAGTGATCAAATTAAGCTGAGGCATTTAGAGCAGAAACCATGTGGTAGCTTGCAAAGCATTGGTTGTTCACAACAATATGGACATGTCAGGAAGCCAAAGGACTGCTCACAAACATATGGTTATTTATTTCCACTAATCAGGCACTAATACAGCCTGTTTGCTACATTACTTTATAAATATAACAAGCTTCAAAAAGAAAAAGGACCACAAGTGCACAAAGCAATTAATGAAACCAGCCCAAAACAGCATGTAGAATCACCAGCATCCCAAATCCCAAAGTGATTTGCTAAATTCTTTTTCACTATCACTCAACAAATCCCCATAGACTGGCTCAAGCTTAATCTACTGTAGCATGTTTGACTCCTTTGTTTAATCACATCTGAAATGGCGTCTTTGAGTGACACATCAGCTGAAAAAGTTTAACTGTTGTTCTGAAAACAGCATTGATCTATTTTTTATTATAAAGGCTGTAAGAGGTGTCTTTCTGTGAGAAGAAAAGGTGAGGGAGTGAAGTCCGTGTAAGTGGCAAGAACAACTGGGTAAATTTATTTTGGTAAGAAATAAAATCACTTTAAAATGTATTTCATTGTTCCAACTCTTTCCATGAACTTAGATTCTTTACTCTTTGCCAAGTGCCACAAAAGAAATCGTTAGTGGCCCATGGAATGTTTGAAGCCAAACAAAATAATCATTTTTGAATGAAAACTATATCAGCAGAAAATATTAAAAAAAAAAAATCTGTGTATGGTTCTTCCTGATTATCCAAATCGCACAGCCTTTGTTTACATTCCCGAAGCAATCCTGCCACTGCTACTTCCCAGAGTCAGCCAGAGCTTTGACGTGGATCCATCTAGATCTTTTCCTTATTGTTAGCAAACCAAAGCCTGTTTGTTTCTAGAATGCAAACTAGGATGATTACACTTCTTAAGCACAGAAAACTAAAAAGTAAACCAGGAGAGAGATAAAAAGAGTTTATAAGCAGTAATCTCCCTACCAGCTGTGTTCTTGTAGGGAAACTCTCGCTTCAAGACCTGGATTCAGAAAACCGTGCTTGGTCCCATCTAGACTCTAGGAAGCTTCTCCTTCCATCACCATGAATACTGGTGCTGTAACTTCCCTGAGCTGTCTTGGCTTGTGCCAACCCTCCCCTTCCTCCCATTCCGTCAGGCTGGAGCCACCCATCCCTGCACATCATCTGCAACTCCCAGAGTATCTTCTGCTTCCAAAATGCCCTACTTGATCAAGGCATAGCTTTCTCCAAGGAGGGTAACACAAGTGCTGAGGGCAAACAGAAGAGATGCTTTTTGTCACATACTCCGATAATTTTTGAAGGCAAACCCCAAGAAATTAAACACATTTTATGGTACAGTTTTCCTAGGACAACTGTGTAATCAAAGATGGGAGGGCAGGAACCTGACCCTCTGCTGGGAAACATCATACTTCTGGACCACATTTTCATTTTTTTTGAACAGACAAATCTTAGGTGAGAGGAGCGGGTGTTGAATTACGGTCTTAAATAAGAGTAATTCCCTCTGATGGGATCTCACTAGGGATCCTCAATAGCTCAGCTGAAACCACTGCTGCACAAATCATCATCATCATCATAAGATCTGTTGTATGTTAATGAAGAACGCTGACTTCACTATTCAGTATTCAAGATTAAACGACATGATTTAGAATCAGAAAATGCAGCTAGAGGTTACAGATTCTGAGGCTGCTGGAACAAAGCAACAGCAACAGCCTAATGTTTCGATTTGGCATTCAGTGCGGATAAATGTTTAAGGAAAACCAGTGGGAATAGGCTACAGAATATTTTCTCTGTATATACAATAACTATATGACCTAAAATGTCAAAATCATTTACTTCTTCAGTCTTTTGCAATATATTAATAGCTGTTAAAAAATAATGGCCAAATACTTTATTTTTAATAGGAACAGATATTTTTCTGTTAGAGAAACTAAAAAAATCATCATGATAAATTGGTGAGCAAAATATTCTTTTACCCTCTTCTAATGAAAAATAACTGAATGTCATTTAAATAAAATTTTATGAAGTATTCAGAACTTGCCTGAATGTATACAGCCAGAGCTTCATCATAAATTGATCTATTTCCTGGGGTTTAAGCTCCACAAAAAAAGTTTACTGGATAAGAGAGCTGACACAACCTTATCCATAGTAGCACAAATAATAGTAGATAATTATACTAGCAGATATGCTGTCATTTTAGAATTTGCATATACAGAAGGCTTATTAATAGTGACTACTAATTTTCATTTATCAGGCATTCCCTTAACAAATCCCATGACTTTCGGAAATAAGGAAATGAAGGCAAAAGAAAGGAGAGACAAGATATCAAATTTCCAACCCTGAGCAAGGAACAATACAACTTGTGCAGTAGCAGCTAAATCTTCAGAAACACGCAGGTTATCACTCTGGGGGATTCTATTACCCAACAGTGGAAATACATGGGTAAACATCTGTGATTGTTGGGCAGTGGACATGTGCCAAACCTTCACAAAAGCATGAGACATCCTGGAGAGGGAGAAGAAGGAAAAAAAGAAACTTACGCTGCCAAAGTGCCAATAATGTTTGTAAACTAAAGCTGGTGTAGCAGACAGCAGAAGTGCAGAAGAAATTCAAGGCAACTGTCAGAACAGTCAGTGACCTTCCTAAATTATTCAAAATGTGCCATTTGTTCGCAACCTGAGAACTTACTTGAAACTCACAATCAAGATTCGAATCCCACTTCTGGTTTTGGATAAATAAAAACTATTTCTCCATGACCCATTGAGCCTAATTTGAATCCTGCTATGGAACTTTCCTAATTAACCCATTGGGTATTTTCTTCCACTTTCTTTAAACCGCTATTGACGTTTGCTTTAGTGTATCCACACATGGGAGCACCAATCAGACTTCTTCGTTTGTATAACATGCCAGATTTAAGCAACAGCAAAACAACCAAATAAATCTGATTTCAGCAAAACATGTTTTCCTCTTGGGAAGGATGTATCTCAAGTCGACCTACTGAAAATCCCAGCAATTCAATTTACTATGTTAAAGCTATAGAAATGGAGATGCTAAAGATCAAAAGAAATCAGGACATGCAAAAGTAAAGATGTTCTGACCATAGTTAAATAACGTTGGGTATAAAGATCTATACACCTCATATAAAAACCAAGGTCAGTTGTAGGATATGCTTAATACTGCTCTTTTTGACACACCCTGGTATAGAATCAAGCATGGAAGCTAGTCAGTACTTATATTCCCCCTTCCTTAAATCCAGCTGCTTTTTAGCTACCTTGATGACCCTTGGAATGCACTGTCACTCCAGGGAATGGATGGTAGAAAACAGGCTCAGATTTATGAAACTCAGAAGACAACTTGTGTTGACGATGGCTTGCCACTTACTCTCCAAGATCTCCCAAACATCAGGACCATATCTTACTGAAAAAAAGAAACAGTTGTGACAGATCTTTATGTGTTAGTACCTCTGAGTCTAGTCAGGACTCTCAATAATCTAATTTTTTTTAAAAAGGCCAAATAACTTCATTGTATCAAAAAAATGTGACTCATCAGTGTTGCTCATAGTAATACTGAGTTACAGCAGACTCTTTTCCACTTAACCAAAGGCTGTTTGCCTTAAGGTCCTGAAGTTCTTTCAGGCAGAACTTCTTCTGAGGACAACGCGACTTTGCCTAAGAAAAGCCTTAGTAGTTGATTTTGATGACAAACTACCCTAAATTCAAGGCACAGTATTTCCAGTAAGATAGTACATAAGTTAGCATAATGCCTCCCTTTCCTTTACCATGGTGGGCTTGAACTATTTCCCACAATAAAGTGTCCCCAAACCTTCGGCTATTCAAGAATCATAATTCTACTTTCTCACCACCATGTATTTGCACTTATTTTCAATTCAGTATTACTGGAATCTGTGAGTGAAAATATTGAAAAAACTTAAATACTCTTTTTCCTTCCAAGGTTTGTCAATTTATACCTTTTTTACTAATTACCAACTACTAGCATCTTCATAAACATATTTTACTGAGATACACATCTAACTTTCAAAGCACAAATGCTGCATCAAGCATTTTATCACGTGTCAAGTTATAAGACAATTTGTTACCATTTCATTCTTTTATACTAACTCCAAAATTCAATCCAAGGTTTCTCTGCCTTAAAAGGCATGATTAGTTTAAATTTCTGGAAGTGGGCTTTTTTCCATTATTCATGTTTAAATTAAGTTCCCTTGAGATGGAAGAAAAGCAAGGAATTTTTATCAAGAGACTAATAATATAACCAGTGAAAAATCTGAGCATTTTTATATTGAATTTATAAATCATGCTAGCAGTAACCAAACTGTTTAAATAATATACAGAGTTTAACTATAACATACTTATTGGCATAAGTAATTTTAGTGCTTTTTAATGTAACAAATCACTCAGAAAATATTCTCAGTTAATCATTAGCATACTGAAGTCTAGAGAGAGGTATATGTATTGTTCACTTTATAATTTGGAAGGAATGGCTGAGTCATAAAACCTCATATTGTGTGCCAATTGATTTACGATTTCCTAACGATATTTGGGTACCCTGACAAAGTATCAATTTATCTCTGCATTAGAAGACACTATCTGCAGATAGAATAGTATGTAATTAAACTCAGGAGCAGGAATTAATTAAAATATACATGTGTGAGAGTGCATAGACATATATTTGTGTTTATTATAGAAACAGTAAAAAATACTTGCTAGCACAGATATGGGTGAAATTAGCCTCTTCCATATCATCACTATTTGCTACCGTATTTATCACAAAGTCAGAACACAAGCTTCATAGTAGTGACTACTCAAAGATACTGAGGGGTATAATTTTGGGCTGTGACTGAGTCAGGCAGCAATGCTGAACAGATTTCATGGTCTCATTCTGCACGCAATGGTTCATTCTGAATATCGAGGCACCATCTGTCCCCCCTACCCCCAACTGCAAATCTGTAGGTCCTTAGGAAGCAACTCTGAAATATTTAGAGGGCTTGGAGCTTGTCTTTGTAGCTTCCCTTGTTCCCTCCTACAAAGGAGCCACAAGAAGGGTTACACAGTGTATAGTTCAGAGATATTTTCTGAACAATTGGGTGGAATCCACTTAGAGCATTCAGTGCGAGAAGGGACCAGAGCTCAGAGAGTTCAAACCAGGCATACTCTATTGTCAGCCTCAGTTACGTGACATGACATTTTAATTAGAAGGGGTCAAAGCTGAGAAATTTGTGTCAAGACCCAGATCTGAACTTTCCCTGATTACTATTGTAGTAAAAAGTTGAATTGGGTGTTGTTTTTCAGTCCTGTCTCTCATTTTCATATTGGAAATTCTTCTCTATTCACATTATTACCAATATTCACCCTATAACTTTAAGGAGTTTTCCTTAAAATTTCAGATATCGTCTCTATTCTTCTTGTTCTTTCAGTGACAAATTCCTGTTCAACTGGTGTAGTTATTGTACTAGAAAAATATAGATCTTTGAAAATCATTATTAGAAGTACAAGTATTTTGAGATAATTACGTTTTAGTTTTTTTGATTTTGTAAATTTGCTTCTTTGTTGAGTGCCAAGTCATTTACTTATAGCATTTTAAGACAAGAGAAGTAACTCAGACTACAGTGGAAATACTGGAGGCCTCAGGTTTATCAAGACCAAGATGCCAGATTCATGTGCAAGTTTTTAGCAGTGGCAAATACCCTAATTCAACACGTTGTGTAGTTTTTATGCTAATGTATAAAATTAATTTACTTACTCTGTTAAGGGTATTCTATGATTCTATGATGAAGTCTTCTGTAATTAAGAAATTTGAGATGAATAGTGGGTACGAAAAAGCTGAAAACTGCCCGCCAGCTTCAGTTTATTTTTCAGGCCCAAACTACTTAGATTATCAATTAGCTTGAAAAGACTATTTCTTCTTCAGATGTTTAAATATTAAAACGGGCAAAGTCTACAAAAACCATAGATTAAAGCCAAAACAAATGTCTTCCATATAAATAAGAAAAAGATTAGCACAGCCATTACAAAAATAGCAGCACATCATTCATGTGTAACAATTGCTTGAGATTATTTAACCTTCATACAATAGCCTTCGCAGGTTAACCACACACACTTGAGTTCAGGAGAAAAGCAAGAGTAGTTCTATCAAGGTCTTTTGCTTAAAGCAGTGTTTCCACTGCCTTCTACCCCTAAATAAAAATATCTACAGAGAAGCAGGCCAGAATACTTGGAAAACAGAATGATTTGCATCTCATACAGGAGTGTGCTAGGACAGAGGCTGCAAAATTAGTTCAAGAAGCGATATTTCTCCAATATTTTAGTATTTCTAGTGTATATCTTTTCAAATAAAGTGATGGCTCCCTAAAACATTCCTTTGTAATCTACTGAAAGGGAACCCTAGTGCTCTTCAGAAAATGTCACATGTAAGAAGAAACTCACTCAAATACACAGATGTTTCATAGGAAATTTTATCTGATTGGTTCCAGGCTGATAATAATCCAAAACTGGGCATTCTTTGCATTACATTAATCTATAACTTTTGTGCTCCCTAACATCTAGCACATCTGCCTGCACATAAAACGACCATTTCTCTATACTGTGCTAACCTTTCCACTATGATTCCCTTCATCTGTTACTGAAAAATATAATTAATTTGCATTATAAGTTCTAGTGGACAGGAATGCTTGTCTTGATTTTATTTTAAAGCATCAGGGACACATGTGATGACTTACCAATAAATAATATTATAACCTTAAGTTCGCATGGTCAATAGCACTATGGTAACTGGAGGCAAAAGAAGGGCGTTAGTTGAATTATTCTGATCCTTTCATCTCACACCAATATTTTTATTGAAATGATATGTCATGCTTATAAAGACAAATCTTTCAACTGTCATCTTTTCTCCTTGGCTAGAAAAACTTATTCATACCAACTGTGAATTTCCCCATCCTTCAAGTCACATCTATGGCTCCAGCAAGCCCAGTCACTTTGTCCAACTTGTTCAACAGTCATCTATTAATTTCAGTGTGATTGGAGGATACACTCAAAATATCTCAGGGGACTTTCATGACCTTGTTATATTAGCCCTTCAAATGGACATAAATTGTATTCCATGGTTCAGCAGACATAGGTTCTATTCTCGGTTCTGTGATGTGAATCTAGGAAAAAAAAAAAACACCACCACTCTGAGGGCCATGATATTCCAAAACAGAAGCGTTAAGGAAGGCTTTAAATCTCTGTGTGCGTTCCTGAAAAAGTGGCCGGCAAACAGTCCTTGTATCTTCCTACCATCAATAGAACTGAAAGAGAATACAGGAAGCAGATTTTCTTGGACCATCCGTGCTGCTGAGTAACATGGACTCCAAACAGCCTCCAGGCAAAACTGGCCACGCTGACGCATCCCGTGTCTGTTGAACCGTGCTCCGAGCTGTGTGTGGGACAAGCCCTGTTGTATCCCAGAGCGTACGATCTTGCATGTGAATGGCCCTGGCACTCTGGGCAGCTTTGAGCTGTCTCATCTAGCTCTGTCGGAATGATAGCTGCATAAGGGGGAACCCACTAATTTTTACAGATAACTACATCAGGGGTCTTAATACACATTTTTTGCTTGACTTTGGAATGTAAGTCATTTGAAGTGTGTATTCTGGAGGGACGAAGCATCCATGACACAGCTCTATGAAGTCAATAGTCCAGCTAAATCCACATCATGAAATGAAATTCTAAGCCAGATTTTCAAAAGATTTGGTCTCAGTTTAAGTCAATACCCACTGAATTCAACAATAAAAGTCCTACTCTTAGAGGGAGCAGTTTTAGGTCAGCACCATTCAGTTTCTTTCTGCATACTTTTCAAAAACATGTACAAATACCTCCCTCCAAGCACATTGATAGATTTTTTTCTCCAGGGCTGCATTTTAATATTGGGGAAAATCTCTGTTTATAGGGTGAATGGAAAGGATAGGATAGATATTCTAAAGTCTTTCCTCTTCTGCTGCCTTGTCTGCAAATACATGCATCCTGGGGACAAAGGATTTATTACAAGATAAAGAGGAACATTTTTGTGGGTGCCCTTTGACAAAATGTACCAACACTACACTGCACAGGGACAAAATAATACAATTTAGCCTATTGTATTCTTGCAAAGGAAAAGGTTAAAGTAGAGATTGAGTTTTTATGGCTCAGCTCAGAGGAAGGATTAGCTAGGAAAGATTGTTGATACCCACTGAACAATATCTACAGTTGCCTTTTTTGCTATATTAATTTTCAGCAATAGAAGAGCAGCCAGGAGAATTATAAAAGGACAGCTGGACCTCCAAATGGCTGACATCTCTAAGATTCAAGTGATTGCCTACCAGGGATCACAGACGTGCATTAAACATGTTATAATATAAGATAAAATCCTTCCTGAATCTGACCAGTTGGAGTGCCATTTTGCCCTGTCTAGTACCTTCAAACAGTCCCAGATAACTAGATATATATCTTAGGAAAAAACTGTTTAAGAGCTCCTGCTGACTGAAAGATGAGGTCTGAGAACTCAACTCAAACTTCTATGGGGCTTCTGTAGGCATTTTAAAATGTTGAAAGGCAGATGTGCATCAAGGATAGTGCTCTACTGAGGTCCTTGGTTCTCATAAAAGATAGAAATCGCTGATTTTTCATTTAAAAAAAAAATTTAACCCCAGCTCATCAGGGACTTTCAAATTTACTACCTTTGGTAATGCAGAGGTACAGTTAGGTTACCCGAGCCTGGAAAAGATTACAGCAAATTAGATAGTTCACAGCTAATATTTCAGAGCATTAAAAGGAATAAGAATAAAACAAAGGGAAACTAACTGGCCATTTTTTAAGTCTGTGAGGAAATATCATGCTGAATACCATCTTTGACCAGTTTTCCAACTATATATAAGAAAGGCAAGCCGTCTTGCACTGAACTTTATGTGCTTAGGAAGGCTTTGTCTTTCAGTCTGTTATTTTGAATCTGTAAATTCCAAAATAACAGACAGCTCTGCAGGTCTGGTTTGGGACATTTCAGAAGCGCTTGAGTTTTTTTAGAGAATGTGAGACAGAAAAAAAATTGGAAGAGGGAGGAAGATGGGGAGGAAAGGAACATGAAAGGGTTCCCACAGGCATGATCAAGCAATAAACTTCTTAAGAGATCTGCTGTCTGACGTAGGAATATGTTTTGAATGGGTCCTATAGAAAGATAAAGTTGAAAAGTAGCTGAGGACACACCCGTGGTCATCACACATAGTCCAATCTCTTTTTAAAAACAAAATCAGTTTCTTGAGATGTCTCAGATTGAAAACACAAGCAGTAGGCACAGCCCAAATTGCTACTCAAAAATTCTCAAAAATCATAGCCCAAGAATACCAGAGGGAAATGTAGTAAGATGCTTAATAAGCTTAAGAAGCATACTTGTTTATGCATTTATCTTGTTTGACGAAATTAGATTCTTTAAATATCTGCTATTGGCCATACAGTAATTTGCCTCCTCTGTTTCAGAAATTTAATTTAGTCTCATTCTTAAATGTTTAGCATGGATGATGGTTTATTTCCTAATCTACCATGAAAGAAACTCAGAAAACGTTTATATTTATCTTTTTTGTAGGGAAGAGAAGAGAAGGGAGGTAATCACAGCATTGTCTTTAATGTAGTTT
The DNA here is from genome assembly GCF_964195595.1 of Calonectris borealis. Classification (NCBI taxonomy): domain Eukaryota; kingdom Metazoa; phylum Chordata; class Aves; order Procellariiformes; family Procellariidae; genus Calonectris; species Calonectris borealis. The sequence goes on along the minus strand of NC_134328.1, from coordinate 13,454,443 downwards.
CATGCTTTCCTTATAGGCATTATTAGATTAATCTGATAGCTCTCAAACAAATTTTGCCACCAGTGATGATCCAAAGACATTTTCAATTATAACCTTCCAATATTATGCATATCATGATTATAACTTAGCAGATGGAAGAACCGTGCAGTAAAAGCCTTCACTGAGGAAGTTTTCTCGTATCAGTGTTGAACACATTTTCACAAAGATTGATTCGAAGCAGAAATTTGTCTATCAACTTGCATCCTTAGTCTTTTGCTATTGTCATTAGATAAAAATGCCTTTTTTTGCTGTTACTTTTTTTCCTGTCAAGAAAACAATATTTAATTCTTTTGAAGAACATGGATAATATCAAGCAGATTATGCCACGTTGGCCTATTTTTTTCTAACAAGACCAGGATCCAATCTTAATGCCTTTGCCTCAGCAAAATAACAGCTCTCAAAGTGTTCTGTGGTTGTTTTTCTTGCTGCTGCAAGTTCTTTGCAGTGTTATATTCACTGAATGGGTTTTGTGAACAAAATCAGTATAACAAGTTGTATTTTTCCTGCCAGCATGTTGGCCTTCTTACTTGAGGAGTCTAAGAAAGCTTGTGCTCAGGCTTTCTTTTTTTATCTTCTACCAGACACAGGCTGATACCATGGTTGTTAGTCAGTCTATTCCCACCTTTCTCCCTGAAAGGCTTCAGCTGTATGTTAGTAAGCAGCTCTGCCTGATGGATTCTCATTAAGCTGCAGCTTTTGTGAAGGTTTCACTGCAACTGCCATTTATCTCGCACCTGAAAAGATGCGCTTCCTGTAAGACAGGTGGATTTTAAGCATCTTTTTTCTGTCTCCGGTGCTTTCACTCACTTGCAAAAAACTTGTATCAGATACTGTAAGTTATTAGGAGCAGTCATCAATCGGAAGGATATACTGGGATCTGCAAAGAGTCTTAAAAATCTAGGGTTGGATACAGGAGGGTGCTGAGAGATCTAAACTCTCTTTGGTGTCAATAGAATTTGAGAGCACTTGGTGCATCACAGAATCTGGTTCCTAATGCAGCTCAGACCGACAACACATTACTGTTCATCCTGGAACAGGTGGAAACAAATCCCTTGCCTGGCTTCTATGGCTTCAGTCTGTATTTTAGAAAAAAAAAAGCAACTAATGATTTTCTTCAGAACTGTGAAACCACAGAGAAAAAGCAAGGCAAGCCAGCGTTCCTTGTTTGGAGCCCAATAACATCCTATAAGAAATCAGAATTGATCTGCAAAGCCTTTTTTTTTTCTTTATAAATCCCACAAGCAAGAAAAGAAACATAATGGGAGATAATTCAAGCAATAAATGGACATTTGAATTTTAGCCTATGAATAGAAAGTACAGTGCCAACATCATCTGCAGCTCTGATTTTTTTTTTTGCAATATACTTTAAAAAGTGTAGTCCGTCCTCTGACTTTAAATGGTTGAGAAACACAGACTTAAACTGTTATGCATGGAAATATAATGGTCCCAGAGAGTTCAAACAGCCTTTATGTATTTGTCAGCTATAACTATAACCCTGCTGCTCTCTCACAGTATCTTGAGGGCACAGTTGTTTGAAAGGTGTTACTGATATCTTCAGGTCTCCGTATTTTAAATATAGGTAGTTTCCCAGAAGATGGCAAAATCTTTCTCCCACCAAAACAACCGTTAAATGCAGTCACTGCAGCATAAATCTAAACAATCAACCATACTTTCTTTATCAAGTTATTTAACACAACATGCTTCTGTGAAGCTTTACACAAACTAAAAAAGCCTGTGTGCACACAGATGTAAGTACGTAAGTGTTTGTGTGACCATGCATAAGATTATTAACATTCTGTAGTAGTGTCCATCTGATCTCAAACCCAGAGGCTGAAGCTCTCCGCAGGTACAATATAGCTGCAGAGGTTCAGTTGTGGAACTGAGTGCAGTTCAACAGCCGTTATCTGTGGCAGGGTTAAGATGACAATGCAAAACGCCTGACAATCTGTCATCTTTCTGATGTGATAGCACGTGATTCCTGATGTTTACACGGAGCCCTGGAATATCTACTATATATTACAAATGCACTGATAGAGAACAGCCAGCAGAGTTGTTCACAACACAAATAACAAACCTAGTATATTCATGGCAAATAATTTGGGAAATATAGAAGACAAATACACCAGACTGAGATCAATGATCCAGCTGAAGCTGGAAATAGTCTCAGGGATCAAGACCACAAACTTGCAGAGGTTTATGCATGTGCCTTATTTTATAAAATGCTAGCATTTCCCTTTGGCTTCAATGGAAATATCCACTGTATAAAATCACACAGATGCCTAAATCTGTGCTGGATATGTTCCCAAAAGCTGAACAAAGAAGCCAAGATGATGGACTAATTGTATAGTCCAGAATAGACAACTCCAAAAGCCAGAAAAATATTATTTTGTAAGAAAATGCTTTAAACTTCATCCAGAATTTGAGCATGAACAGCATCTAACCATATTAATACTCTGCAGAATTACAGGTTTTTACCTTGTTCACCTAAACCTGTTTGCTGCAGTATTCAGAATTGATCTAAAAAATTTGCAGTGCCCTTCCCCTTTTTTCCCTCCTTTTCCCTGTATATGACCAGTGATAGATGGGATATGGTAAAGAATAATTGCTTGCATTTAAAATGCACATTTTCAAATGCTAGGCTTTATTTTTGGGGTACAATTTATACCTCCATCTGCACATGAATTGCTGGTGCAAATATTAACATTTGAATGGAAAATGACCTGATTTATGACTATATGCCAGGTTGCTAGCTATGCAAGTGCTAAATCCATATTGCCAATTCCAAGGGAAGGGAAATTCACTGAACCTGTATCTCAGCCAGGATAGAAACATGTTCTTTAAATATCTGTAACCATTGATGGCAAGGTGCAATTCCAAAAGGCTAGACATGGCTTATTATAAAGTAGAAATAATAGAGGTTTGGTGCACAGGTATGTTATAAGCAATATTTTGGCACTGGTTTTACTTCTTTATTTCTAGGAAGAAAGAAAATTAGATTAAGAGGCAGGTTCAGAAATATAGGCATTCTCCATTCTAGAAAAAGCATATAGACTTCCCTCTTATTGTCATGTAGTTCAATTGCAACCGACTTGTCTTTGGTTTTGATCTGCCATTTACAACTCCACCTTCTACAGCTCACACACTTTGGATTTACATCAAGTCCTTCATCTCAAAAGTTCAGGGAACTTCACCAGTAAATAATCAGACCCTTTCTGTAGAACAGTCAGATTACATATAAATGAAAAACTAAGGCACAATGTGGTTAAGTGTCATGATTTAACTGCAATCGGCAACCAAGCACCACACAGCCGCCCGCTCACTCCCCCCACCCCCCCGCCCCCGATGGGATAGAGGAGAGAATCGGAAGGGCAAACATGAGAAAACTCGTGGGTTGAGATAAGAACAGTTTAATAATTGAAGTAAAATATAATAATCGTAATCATAATAATTGTAATGAAAAGCAAAACAACAAAAGAGAGAGAGAGAGAAACAAAACCCAGGAAAAAAAAAAAATTATGCAACCACTCACCACCCGCGAACTGATGCCCAGCCAGTCCCCGAGCAGCGATTGCTGCTCCTCAGCCAACCCCCCCCCAGCTTATATACTGAGCATGACGTCATGTGATACAGAATATCCCTTTGGCCAGTTTGGGTCAGCTGTCCTGGCTATGCTCCCTCCCAGCTTCTTGTGCACCTCCTTGCTTGCGAGTATGAGAAGGTGAAAAGTCCTTGACTTAGTATAAACACTGCTCAGCAACAACTATAACATCAGTGTGTTATCACATTATTCTCATGCTAAATCCAAACCACAGCACTATACCAGCTGCTAGGAAGAAAATTAACTTTATCCCAGCTGAAACCAGGAAAATAAGTAAACTCTCTGTAGGGCTTCTATGGGTAGGTTTCAGTATTTCTATTTTCATTTTCCAGTCTGATCCCTTATTTTGGATTAATAAACTTTAAGTATGCAAAATATTTGCTTCAACAATTGGAAAAAAATATATTTACCAGGAAGTACCAATATTATCCAGAGACCAAGGAGGCTGAAGCAATGACATCTAAGTTCCATCATTAATAAAAGACAGAAAACTTTTGCTAACTCTCCTGAAGTCACTGAGCAAGCATAAGAGTCTAATGAAATGCAATAAAAAGGACAAAATGTGACATTAAGCCTGTAGAAAAATTAAACCAATTGCACAGCAATTTCTTTCTGTAAGAAAGCACATTCATGTATCAGCAGATCAAGAAGTGTCTCAGACCTATATGTGCACAGAAGAAAAAGACATCTGTGATGGTTTAGGTTGCGTTTTGGTTTTTAGTCAAAAATAGTTTTGCAGTCAGTTCTGGATGCCCACACAGAATTACCATCTATCTATCATGCTAACAAGAACACCCTGATAACTGGCAAAACTAGATATGCCAATAAAACTCTCTAGGCTGCCACCCAGCCAGACTCACTCATTTAGATAGTCCAAAGGAACTCACTTTACAGCTTTGATTCAAGGGGGCATAGGAGAGAGTGTAACTTCCAGCAGTCCTCAGGACAGAGTAGCAACCTTCCTCAAAACAGCAGGAACCAGGAAAGAAATCTCTCATAAGGACACTAGGCAGTTGTCGTGAATATTCAAAATTACGAAGGAAAGAATACAACCCTTATTCAGACTTTTACTATCACAGGCAGATAGTATAAACTCTTCTATAAAACCCTTTCTAATTAAACTTCTAAAGAAAAAATAATAATTACTAAGCCCATTTATCCAAACTTATTGTTTATATATGTTTGTTTCAAATATTACATTAACAAATGTTGATGGTTTTCCAATTAAGAAATTAGAAGCCTGCCAATAAAAACAAGGAAAGGGAAACAAAAGACAAGATTATGAGAAATAGTTTCCATAGCTCCTGAACACCTTTCAGAAGAGAATAAAAGCTATTATTGAACACTCAATCTGTCCTGACTCGGAGCAACAAAAAAGGGTTGCACATCTCTTTTCTACTGGTTTGATATTCCCAGTGTATATTGGAGCTTCTTTTCCTCTTTAACAAACTGTTTAACCTTGGCAGAACACACCAAGAACACAAAGGCTGAGAGACAGCGTTATTTTACTGCACATCAATTTAGTAAGGAATGATGATTGTTTCCAGTTTTCGTCAGCTCAGTTTTTTAAGAGCCATCTTAAAAAAGATATTATCAGTAGTCCTTAGGAGGAATATATTCACCCCAGCCCGATGTAACCCTAAAATGAACAATCACCATCCTGCTCATACACAGACAGGTCTAAAATGTAAAATTCCATGGATGAAGATACTTAATGCTGAAACGTGCTCACTGAATCACCAAGGGAAGCAGAGGGGAAACTTCCCTCCTGTTGAAGCAAGAAGGCATTGCTTAATCAGTCAAATACATGAGATAACACTTTGATCTAACAAAATGTCATGTGCCCCCCAAATAAATGAGAGAATGTTTCTCGTACGTAGGGGAGTAGCAAGTTATCTCCTGAACACATTGGAGGGAGGGGGCATTAACTCTGACTGGACCCTCGATAGTATTCCAAAAAGAGACGGTGAAAATGCTCTGTTCAGATCGGTTGCTCTGATGAATGTGACCCAGCGCCTACAGGGAGGCAGAATCGCTGAGGTGTATGTCAGCAGCTGGGTACAGGGAGAGACACCCTTCAGATTTAAGCTAGGTATTAGCAGATTAAGTATGGTTTTCTCATCCTTTCCTCACCTGTGTCTTTAGTTGTATTGTCTTTTAAGAATGTTGCATGTACTTTATTTGCATTTTATGCAGAGTTAAGAGCATTTGCAAAAAGACTAATTATCAGGCATTCTTCATCTGTGAGTACCGAACACTTGTAAAGCAGAGTGCTGAGGCACCTAAACTCGTGCTCCTGCTCCTCGACGTGTCGATTTTTGGGGTTTTTTTTTTTTTTTTTTGAGATACCCATGGGGTAAAAGAGTATGCTCTTCGTTCAGGTGATGGTACCACAGAGATCAGGAAAAAAAGAAATGTCTTTCAGTGATCAGTAATACGTTGGAAGTTCCATGCACCAAGATACTGGGAAATACAAATGAATCAAGTATTTAGGTAGCCACACATTAAAGTAATCCTTTTATTCCATACATGTCTCATAGCATTTCTTATTTAATCAGAAATTCATGGATATAGATGAAACTCAAGGATATTGGAAAGTTTACTTTTTTTTAATACACACTATGCGTATTAAAAATACGGAGATGCAGAAAGACTAAGTGATTTGCTAGAGACAGCAAAGAAATACTATTGCAAGAAGGAATCCAAACTATTGCGTGCAGGTGCTGTACTTCATCCACAAACTTCATACTTTCTGTCTGTGATCTCAAATATTTTAAAGCATAACAGGTCTCATAAGATCTTCTATTTCGTGTGAGTGAACATTGTAGGAAAAAAAAGGTATTTATGTTCATAAGATTTTAAATGCATCTTTTCATGCCTGAAGAGGTCTGACACTTGATTAGGCTAAATCAGGCGATGCTGTCAGACAGACTTCACTCATACAAAGCTGATAGTCATGTACTATGACTGTGCCCCAGTTAAAAGTTTTATAATCTCAGGGGTTGCATTTCTGAGGTGAGTTGTGATATTAATGAAAGGATCACAATAGATACTGCAGTTCAAAGCATCTGTTCTCCATGGAGTATTGGCTATTTTCACAACCAAAGACATATTAGCTAAATGCAAAGATGTGTTATCATCTTCTGTTTATCAGAACTGATATTATTTCAAAGTTCTGAACTGAAAAATTTTTTTCATATTTTTCAATATAATAATTCATATTTTTCAATTACTAATTGAAATTCTAATTCATATTTTTCCATACTTGATGTATAGATTGACTCATTACGGGAAAGCGTTCATTCTTGGTTTTATCTTTTATCTGAAGAAGTACATGAAGACACAGTAGACTGAAATCTTAATAAGGTAAATTCATGTATTTCTTCATATTTATAAGAAAATATGCAGATTTACACTAACAACTGACAGCTATAAAGTTAAAAGAATAGTAAACCTCTGTAAAACGAACTACAACGCTAATGAAAACAATACTACCTACAAAATTCACCAGTCACACAGAATAGGCATAGCTCTGACATGCCAAGGTAAGCTTTCTTCCACCAAACTGCCGATGCAGTTCTCCGTTGACCTTAGAGACCTCTGCCATAGACTGGCAGATTATTTCATTTCTCTGAATTGACTACTGAAAACATCTTTTTTTCTGTCAATTTGGTTCTTGGTTTCTCTGCTGAGGATATAATCTCAGTGGGCAAATATTCTGGATGCCACTGTGATTTTCTGGTGCATGCACTTATTACTTCCCCAGCTTCTAGCAACTCATTTCACTGCAGGCCACCAAAAGCCGAGAAGATGATCCAGTAGAAGGGAAGCAGGTCTTATTTAATCTGATCCATATCACCCAATCCAAGCATGAAATAATTCTACTAGCATAGTTAAAACTATGTAAAGCACAAGAGGAAAATATTCTCATGTGGTACTTCACAGGCTTGACCCGAATCTCATGAAACATGGGTAGATACAACAGCCATGTAGTATCCCAGGGAACTATTGAGGTAGCACTCATACTACCAAATGATTAGGTGAATGTATGAATGTATCAAATCAGCCTGAATACCACCACAGCTAGATCTCTGCTGCCATCCTGATAATCAACAACTTATTCTTGGAGATTTTGGCAGCCTCACCTGGTTACATCAACAAATCTCACTGAATAGCTGCTTGATTTGTTACTGATTTCCCAGAGCGTATATCTGAAGCAGCAATTTTAGTGATAGATCTTCAGAGTGGAAATGCAGGGCAAAGAAAAAGCTCTGCTTATAAAGAGGGACTCAAGTGGTCACACTCTAATAAGCTGAATTCAGGGGATTTTTCCAGCTGAGGCAAGAAAATCTTTGCAGAGAATGTGCAGTTTTGGGGAAAATGCAAATAGTTTCAAACACATTATCTGCTTTACTAGAAATCTGAACTACTTCAAATTCCAACACCTGACTGTTAACAGATCTGAAAATAGGTATCTTATCTTAAATCTAGCATATTTGTGACAGCTGTCATATTTGCTGACATACCAGAGATTGAACTGGGGAGCTGTTGAAGAAAAAAAATGAGGGCTGAGCTAATAATCCCTAGATTGGGCTGCAAGCAGATTCTTTCTAGGTAAGCCATAAAGCAAGTTACGTGTTCAGTTGTTAATACCAGATATGGCATTATGACATCTCCTACAGGAGAGTAAAACTGTTAACATTCAAGTAACTTGAATAGAAAAATTCAATGTACTCACACTTGTGGAGTATCATAAGGTATTAGTAACAGATAGGGTTGCGGCATAAACTGTATTTTAAGATTGAGCATAGTCTTTTAATCTGACTCCAGAAGAACATGAAGCATGGAGAGTAATCAAAATTTCACATACAAGAAAAACACGATTGCAGCAGAAAACACCAATGGATGAGAGGCAGAGAAATATATAAGAAAAAGGATCCTTTACAACACAAAAAGAAAGATCTGCCCTTTTAGAGGCTTCACCCACAGAGTCTTTTATATATGTGAAACCACAATATTTATTATGGCTGCAAACAAATTGTATTTTAAATATTAATATATTAATAGAAAATGCATTGTCTCTATAATGACCTATAAGTACAGACTTATACTACAACAACCACTATAAAAGTCACTGAAATGAAGGACTTTCCCTAAGAAAGCCCTTACACCCAGATTCTTATACCACAATTTAACTCTTTGTTATTAGATTTCTTATACATACAACTATTTTTTGTAGACCAAAATCAACATTTTTTATAATTAAATCTAAAGTAAATGTGTAGCAGTATCAAATGTGATGACTTCACATATATGAGAGTCTGTATATAGACAAAAGTGTTTTTTTTTTTTTAAAGAAGTTACATCTACTCTATGAGCCTCCAAATTCATACCATCATGAGAATTTTAGATAGCAGTTATGCTAAGCTTCCTATGCTTTTGTAATCATTAAACCAAACACATTTGATGTATAGTAATGCCTATTTTGGAATAATCCGAAACTAAAAAGAGCAATCCTAGAACAACTGAGTAAACCGGTAAACAAGTCATCTTTGCATGCTTTTCCTTTTCCTCACTTCTCTCAATCCATTTGCCCATGGCAGCTCCAGCAGTCACTGCCAAGAGAACATGTAGGAGACACAATACATTTGTCCTTGAGAGCTTGTGTCAGCCCATTTCTAATGTGATAACCTATTTTGTTTGATTAAAATGCATGAAAGTAGCTTTTAAAGCACATCCTACTATGGAGTTTAATCCTTCCCCAGCAGAAGGGGGAATAGTGAAGATTGTTGTTGATGTTTACATATGCTAACACTCAAAATAATCACAATGCTTACATTTGACTGGTATTAAAATTACTTGCCTCCCATTCAGGTTTCAAAGTTTTATAGAAGTTTCTCTCACACACACAAAAAGATTAGGCAAAGCTAAGCACTGCAGATCACGTAGATTAATATACTGAGCTCTGGAGGAAAGCTGCCATGATATGAGGAAACACATTTGTTTATATATACAACACAAATTAGATAATGGGGGAAAAAAAATTGCAAAATATTTATTTTCTTGAATTTATTTATTCAATCATCTGATATGCCATGATTTCAGAGGCAACTTTTCCCAGTTATATAATTATGAAAAAGAACAAAGTAGAAAGCCAAAGCCAAAGCCATACATCCTTTTCAAACACTAACCAAAAAACCAACTTAATATAAATTGGTACAGAGCTTTCCTTATTTTTTGTTTCTTTAATGGAAGCTCTATTATCCTACAATGCCCTACTTGTGACCTAGTTCTTTAGATAATTAAAAAGGTACCAATTTTTTACCCCAGAAATCCCACCATATACTACTATTCCAGGATTTTCTGTTGGTGTATCTTCTCATTTCTGGACAACATGTATGTACTACATTGATGCAACAGTTGTAAATAAAAAACTCTGTGATAAGTACACAGATTCTATTATTGTAATTGTTCTTTGAACTAAGATTTTCAGTAATATTCATGATAAATTTTTAGGATAGAGGACAGAATTTGATTTGACAAGTAATTTCGTTTTGCTACAGTATTTAAGAGTCGAGAAATATAGCCATCCAACTTTTTCTGATATTCATGTTAAGACCTATTTTAAAGTACAAAGAAATTAGTATGCACCTACTTTCTCAGTATTCTGTGAACAACTTAAGCTTCCATTTACTTTAAGTAAATGCTCTAAGATTTCTGCAAAATTGAATTGCAGTAATTCCTGGTTGCAAAATGTGGATTTTACTGCTTCCTTCTGAGGACTTGCACTTAATATCAGTTGCTCTGCTTTAATAGTTATAAGCCATTAGCTTCAGTGTATTTACTCTTGGTTTGCAGATGTGTAACTAAGATGAAGTTGAGTTTCTCAAAAAGAAGTTTCAGACTAAGAAAACTAAAACTAGTAGAAAAAACAGCTTTGTTTTCTCCATTAGTAATACTGACTTTTAATGAATGCAATTAATTTAAAGCTGCTTCCTTCTTCACAGAAAGCCTGAGTTTTAGGAATTTACAGCTTTGAAAAAAACAAATTAGCTCAGAATTTTAGCTGAAAAATCACATTGTGGCATGTGATGTCAGGTTGCATCAGTCTTGCTTTATTCTATGATACAATTCACCAAGAGTGACACAATCCAAAGTGACTTTGCACAATACAACATGTCAGCTAAAAAATCTGAAACAAATTACATTTATCAACATTATAGCTTAGACAAATGCACTTTCAAGAACGAGAATTCACTACCTTCAAAAAGGAAAAAAAAAAAGAGAAAAGGATATGGCTAAAACGTTTATAAACCATACAATAACGATATATACACTAGAGACTGCTAGGGATTTTATTAATTCTCCATGTCATCTACACATTCTAGTGCAAAACTCACACATATCTGTCATCTGCCAACTGCCTTTGTACACATGAAGCCAATGAAAATCTAATTCAGTAGAAACACAAGCAATCATTGCCAACACACACATGCACCCCTACTTTCTTAAATTGGTCAAAAGTTGTTTCTCTAAATAGGACTGAGATCAAACATCACCTCAAATCATTCCCCTGTTAATGGAGTTCCTACATACCTCATACACAAAGTCTATTTGGAATTTCCACAATGTAGTTTGCTCCGATTCCTCTTGCTATACTAGGCTCCTTGCTCACTGATTTTTGAAACAGGAAGCTTACTTTCCTCTTATCTCTTTGTGATATTGACTGTACTTTTATAATGGTATCATAATGCAGAGACAAGAATAAGGTTCACAGGAGGGCTATTCGGTCAAAACAGCAAGTCACGCATGCCTAGTTAAAAAGTTAATTGATGTATTATGACACTACCCAAATATTTCTGTTCTTTTATTTCTCCTCATGCAAAGAGTTCCTTTGTGTCCTCCCTCCACCTAAACCCACAATTTCTCCAATTATAAAACACAACTGAAGCAAAATTCAAAGTTTGTGTGTTAGCACAGACTGTGATTCCATTGCAGGTAGGTGTAATGGGCATCAGGTCAAATGTTGAGATGAATTGCGCTTGACATCTTTCAGGGACATTCTTGCGCATCTGAATTGCAGAATGTGCTCTGTGCCAACTTAATTCAATTGATAATAGAGGCTTCATACTGACCATGACACATTTCATATGTACAATCATTTAAGCACAATGGGATTTTCTTCATAGAACATTTCTGGAAACATAATGACTTAGAGATTATATTAAGAGTATGATACAATACAAGGTTAAAATCAAAGTGTTATCTTTGGCTTTCTTGGGAAAAGAGCAATTTTTATGCATTTTAGCAGGTCTTTCAGAATCATTCTTAAAACAATAAAGTTACCTCCACACTGCTGAGACACTAAATGTATTCAGTAAGAGGAAGAATTTGCCAGATATTTACAGATATGTACTCTATATGCAGAAATACAGGAAACAATTGTATTTTTTATAATCTATCTGGACTCAGTGGAAAATGTCCTACAGAGCATCTAGAAATACTACTTGCTATTAGCACCTCAAATGCCAGTCATAATCTACACATCTGTAATTATCCAATCAATACTTACTTTTCATAAGAAAATAAGATAAGAAACCATTTTCCATATATCACCTAAAAAAGAAAGCATTTAATTCGACAGAATCATATGCCTTTTAAATTGCTATCCCTAACTTTACTCCCACCTATAAATCAAAAACTAGAAAATGTACCAATATTTTATGCATTGCACCGTGAAAATTTAAAATCAGATTAGAAAACATGGTTGCCATGGTACCTGAGAACTACACTTTCATGCAAAGCAATTTAACAGATGCAAAAGAATTGAACCTTACAGCAGGCATGGTATAATTTTTAGATAAACTTAAGAAGAAGCTGTAAGGATATTTCCAGCTCAGTCTGATGGCTGGATGGCTTCTTGTTCTGTATTTCAGGAAGCGGCATCTCTACGTCTATACCTGCTTCAAACTCTCTCTAAGGGCTGAAATGTTCCTAGGGTGAAATCTTGATGTTATTCGAGTCAATAGGGGTTTTGCCACTGACTTCAAGCAAGACAAGGTTTCCCCTTGGCTCTTTGAAGATGGATGGCAAAAAGAAACATTTATGGAGAACAGCGGTCTCAAGCCAAGAAGGTCAGGCTAAACCTCAGTATGGCATTGCATCTTCACTCATAGAAAATGTTCATGCAGCCTGTTTTTACAAAAGCTGCTTCTCTGGATCCCCTGAATTAAATTTAAGGGGAAAAGGTTCACAGATAAATGAGGTTAATTTCTATTTCACAGTATGATTGTAGGTGCACTCCTTATTTTCTTTGCCCAGGGGCATCACTAATGAGAGAGAAGAACAAAGAAAGAAACATCAGGAATACTCTGGCAAATAGAAGCCAGAAATAATAGGGACAAAAAAAAAAAAAAAATACAGTTTTCCATGCAATTTTGTGCCAAAAATGGCATCTTTTTGTATTGTTCTTACAGGAACATTGCATTGGAGACCTCCTTCTTCTGACATGACTGAAATTTGATTCACAGAGACATCTGAATTGCCCAGGAAAAATCTACTCCTTTGACAACTAAGAACCACCTCAACAGACTATTAAATTACTCTTCAGAAGTCTGGGCTAGGCTTTCAAATTGTTTAACACCTACTATTTTCTGTTCTGGCAGCTGAATTAGTGGTCAGGAGAGCAAGCTGGTCATTTTTCCAGATTTTTTTTTAACCTGGTCAAAAGACCATAAGTTCAATGCTTTTTAGAACTTAGTCATTTCAGCATGACTAAATATTAGAAAGGTTGTTTAAAAAAATCTGTTCCCAGCAGTTTGCTCTGTGCAATTTATATATCTCGGCCTGTGAGCACATTAATAGCAAGAGCTGAATGTGAGCATGAAAAGCAGCCTCCTATTTTGCTGTGCCACCGAGAGGTAGTGCTCTGCCTCCCACTGCATTTCTTCATTACGTGATTCCCGTGCTCATCCAGGAGGAGCAGATGTGGCCAACATGCAGCTAGAAAAGAGGAAAATGGCAACAGCTTCCTTCGATGCTTCAGTGAGATTATTTACTGTAAAAGACACACTCCTAAACCAGACTTCTGATCACGTCAAGTACCACAGAGGGTTTCGTACACTAAAAGAATTTCAGAAAAAAGCAAGCCAACAAACAGGGAATCTGCACCAGACAGGTGACTTGATTGCTGTTATTCTGCAGCCCAACGGGATTGCTGAGCAAGAGAAAAGATAAAGGAAGCCTTTGTAGATACTTGCAATGACACAGCACACGTGTATGAACATCATATAACACCTTTCACTTCTTTATCCTTTGCTGCTGGGGTTTAGTTTTAAAGGAATTATCTCATTTTATAACACAGAGTATTACCAGGCGTTTAAGTAAGGCTTTTAGGTAGCTATAACTCCCTTTAAAAATAGCACTGTAACAAACAAAAAAAAAAAAAAAAAAAAAAATCACAAGAATCCCACTCCTTCAATGAATCATTTAATTTTTGCCAGGAAAAATTAGGTATTGTATCGGGACAGCAGCATAGTATGTTGCATCAAGTTGTGAACTGCTGAGACAATATCCTGATCCCAAACTTGAAGGGCCGCGTTCTTCACTGCTCAGATGTTTCACTGCCTCTCCGTACAGTCAGATCCCGTAGAGCCACCTTCTGCTCACCGCTTCCTTCTCCGTCAGGGAGGTAGAAGGTGAGGAACAGGGACAACCCCCCGCAGCAACCAGCCGCTGCAGTACGCTGGGGTTCATTAGAGCACACTTGCACAGAAAATCACCCTCATTTTAAATACTGCTTGCTATGACTAGAACATGCATTCTTCAAGAAAACTGTACACACAAAGATGACAATGCCTTGCACACCGTGTCTACTCTTGATCAAGAGGACACACAAAAACTTTGCATTTTTAATTTGTTTCCAGGTTGCAAGGAAAGGAGAGTGGCCATCGCCATCTGGTGTCTATCCCTGCAAATTCGGGGGGGGTGTGGAAGGGGAATCCAGTGAGTGGCTGCTCTGGGACAGCCCTTCCCTTTCTGGCTATTTTCTAGCACTTTTTTCCCTGCTATCCTCCAACCTGTTTGCTGTGTCCGCACTTCAAAGGCCTCAGAGCTTCTGCCAGCCAGGAACCGAGGTCCTGGGCCAGTTCCTTCCTGGCAATGCAGTGTTGAGGGGCGGCTCCAGTTTCTATGCAGAACCAGCACCGATGGGACACGGAGGAGAGGGGGTTGTGACAGATATCTGCTGCAGAGTCTCATTTGCAGCAGGACAGGAGGTTGTCTGAGGTTTTTAAGGCACTATAAGAGTATTCCATCTCCCACGGGAGGGAAAAAAGGGTTATTAAAGGTTGACTTATTCAGGAATTGAACTGGAGATGAAGCAAAGAGTTTCTTGAATTTGCCAGAACAGTTAAGATGCCATTGAGACTGTTTTTGAAGGGATCACCTATTTTGGTATCTTATCTGTTATTTTTACAGTTCTTCATAACTGCTTTTTCTGGAAAATGAAGTAGTTTGGGACAATGGAACTGCAATAGTATAAAAAAAATGTTCTTTACTAACCTTCGGTGTGCTGATTATGGCAGTACAAAACTTCTACTTATAGCAGACCGGGAGAGCAAACGTGATAAGTTATCAACAATGAGATGAGGCCTGTCTGCAGTCCATGCATTCTCTTTGAACTAAAGCATCTATCTGCATCTTTCACTCAAGCCTCTGCTGTTTGTATAGATGAGACCAAGGCTCAGCCTTACATTTCTGGTTCTAATTAATAAGGCTGTAAGTGAGATACTTGATTTTTAGGGGGAGGCAACAAACATTTCAATATCTACTCTTCTTTTCCTTGTTACCACTCAGCATGCTCAGGGAAGTTATATAAGGTTCAAACTGTTTAATTCCATTTTGAAGAATGCATTCAACAGCACTTAAAAAGTGATACCATTAGCTATTCATTTTACCCAATACATTTCTTATTAACAATAATCTATCATAGTGCATAATGATTATTAAAATCTAAGCAATAGGCGCTTTACAATAAATGAGCTAGCACACTTGACTAACCTTGAAACCTGCTTTATAGATTAAAAATGCTTTTTTGCCATGAACACTTCAGTCACTTCACTTTCCTTATATTCTTCATATCTGAATTACATTTCCTGCTTTCCCCCTCATACACTTGATTCTATTCAAACAAGCCAAATCATTTTGAAAGCATTGAACGTACACCTGATCACCGAGTTTTCCTACTTTTAGGTCATCAACAATGGGCTCGTACTTGCACTGAGGTTCTCAAAGCTTCACCAGTGAACATACATAATCTACACTCACGTAGACATTGAGACATTTGTAGTATATTTTCTAGGTGGTACATTTTAAATTTTTATCTAAAGAAATTTACTACTCATTTACTTAACCCCAATTTTAATGCTGACCTCTAAGTTTAAAATGGAATAATTTAGAGTATTTAAATTAAGGTATCATAGGTATAGAATATTGTGCTTAGTAACTAGAGTATAGTGTGAGTTGTGACAACAGTCTAGAATGAAAAACTTCTATTCCAACAAAAACTGTTTTTCTATTAGAAAAAAGGGGGAAAAGGGGAAAAAAACCCAACAAACCAGGAAACAACTCACAACAAAGTATTACCAAAGCTTATAATTTACAGGGCACAGGAGAGAGATATTAAAATGAAGATAAAATGGATAGGACATAACAACATAGAACACAGTGATAAAAGAAAAGCAAGGGGGGAGGAAATGTAACAGAATTGAAAATAAACACACACCTATGTGATTTGCGTACCCACACAACTGAAAGGTAAGCAAACAAAATTACATGACAAGTCAACATTAAAAAAGGGTTCTTGAAATAAGATAAAAGGCAAAATCAATGTAAAGTCACTTTAAGTCCAAACAGAAATGAAAAGGATTAAAATAAAAATCAATAATATTAAAAGGATTAAAAATAATAGGCCATGTATATAGCACATTTCTCTTTTTTTTTTTTAATTGACTTTAACATCTAGAGCAAACAACACAGGTCACAGTGCTGCAGGTGGCTGCACAGCAATCTTTTCCTATAAGGAAGGCTTTCAAATTTGTTAATTTATCTCATTAGAAAACCAAACAGTTTTATCAGAGATGAGCACAAAAGCCTTTGACATTCTGAACCTGTGTAGAATGCACTGGTGTTTGGTAGCCAGTACACAGATTTGCAGTTCACAAGTAGGGTTGGTGTGTTTGTTAGGAGATAATTGTTACACTACCTGCAGACAGATAAAGGATCAAAATTCCTTCCTGCAGCAAGTTGAAACAGTTTGCAGGGAAGAGGCCTTGAGAATCTTATCCTAATACACTACTCATATCCATAAATGAGTGCAAATGCAATTGGCTTTCCTTGCAGAGCAGGGGAATAAGAAGCAGCAACAGATCCAAGTAGCCATAGATCTGTCATTTTTTCTCATTGTTGCTCTTCCAGCTTCTCTGGCTACTACTTCCAAGCTCTGATGTGTACCGGTGTGTAAGAGAATTGCATCAAGCATGAAGCATACAAGACGACAACAACACTGTTCTACCCCCTCTCTTCCATGCAGCAGCAGCATACTTGGGTCCAGCAGAAGTCAGGGCCTTTGGCCAGTACAAAGAGGGTATAGGATGAGAATCGTTATTTTGACAAGAAAGGGGAAAAAGAAATCATAGGAGGAAGGGTCAGGGCTCATATTTAAAAGCTACAGTTCTTCACATAGTCTTATCTTAGAGAATAAAATTATTCCCTCATGTTCAGAGATTCACATTCTGCCCTGGAAATAAATTCCCCTTTTATTTTACGCTAAGCCCCAGCTTATTTGCAAGTCCATGTAGGCAGCTGATTCCTGGCACTATCTGGCCAAACAATGACTAATTGTTACTGACTTCCCAGATGGTCATTCTAATAACTGGAGAAGGGCAACCAACCTAGCAATCAGGTTTCATTTAGTTGAAGACAGCACAACAGCTGTCTTTTTCTTTCCTACACACTCAAGCAGAGCTTTCTGTTGTTCCAGTACTCTCTTGAGCATGCAGCAAATAGAGCTCCAATGAGCTGGAAAGTCCTGCTTTAGATGACGCTTTACCGAGTTCTCACCCCCTTCTCCTCCTTCCGCAGTACTCTGCATTTCTGTTCGCCACAGGCGCACAGTAACTTTCGATGGGGGAAGTGCCTTAAACACATGTGCTATCTCCAGCCTATTCAAAGCATTTGAGTTCAAAGGCAAGCATCTTATGAGAGTATCCAAAAATCATGCAGAAAGCAGTAAGAGAGTCTCTGCAAACTGACAATTCAGTTCAGTTAGTTCTCACCCGCTCGGGATGAGCTGGTTAGTTCCCCAAACAGACGGCAGCCAGTTAGCACAAGGCCTTGGTAAAACAGTCAAGTAGTATCTCATGTGCGTAATGAGTGCTGGGATCAGGTATTTGTAGCATTTACCATTGTAATTGTTCTGAGTCAAGATTCAAATTTCATCAGCCTCACAGAAGTTGGGATACCAAGTATGGACATAAAAGCATTTTTAACTAAGCGTGAATGAATTGCAGTGGATTCTTCTAAGCTATATCCATCAGGGCCAGAAAACCTCAAAACCTAATCCAATCAGCTGGCCCCCACAATACATTTACAGGGACCAGAAGGGCATTGAGTTTGTCTGTTCCTGCAGCTCCTGATATTGTTCTGCAAGAAAGGCCTAAATTGCTCAAATGGATAGGCTTTTCCTGAAGAATATTACAGCAATGGAAAACAAGAGAGATCAAACTTTTGCCTGGTACAAACTGTTCTGGCTTAAAG
Source organism: Calonectris borealis (assembly GCF_964195595.1). Lineage (NCBI taxonomy): Eukaryota > Metazoa > Chordata > Aves > Procellariiformes > Procellariidae > Calonectris > Calonectris borealis. Next base: position 13,435,989 of record NC_134328.1, on the reverse strand, counting down.
GCCAAATAAGTCAGAGAAACCTTTGAGGCAGAGACAGTCTGGCACACACTCTGGTATAAACACTGAAAACTGGGATGATGTTCCCCTGAGCCGTTTTGGCCACAGCAGAATTAAAACTCTTTCAACGTGTTTGCACTTAAGCAGAAAATCATTTATATCCTAAATATATCTTCTAAATGTGTTATGGTCCCTGACTTCCAGACTGAATACACTTCAGCAAAGTGCTAATCTTACACAGTTATCAGCTACTGAGTCTAACATTATCTCAGGTGAGAAATTTGATCTCCACCATGGAGTTTTAATTTGTCATATTTCTTTCCTTGGCTTTCCAGTCCAGCCTTTTAGACAACGTATTTTGGTCCCATATTAGCCCAGGAGCAGCAGGCTTAATAGACAACAAGCATAGCAGGAGACACAAGACACACGCCTCAGAGAACTGAGAGAAGAGGAGCTTGTTCCCAGGTACAACTTAACGAAGGCTTGCCAGCAACCCCAGTCATCATCGCATTGCACTACTTTAACTGAAGAGCCAGTTCCTAGCGGTGCTGGCAACAAAAACCCATGCTGGCTGGCTTCCTCCCGTGGCTAAGATTTGGATTACCCTGCAAGTCCTGTAACAGCAGAGTTCCTCTACTAATCACATAATGCAGCTCTACCACTGGAAACCATCCCCTGTAACAAGTCTCATGTGACCTACCCTACATTAGCCATTTGCAGAACAATTACAATGGTAAATGCTACAAATAGCTAATCCCAGCACTCAGTTTCCTCTTTGTTTCTTTTCCTCCCTAAAAATGTCAGACCAGTGAAGTCAAGACTTGTAGCACAATAAAATTCTATAGTACTTCTTTCCTCATAGTTTTTAATTGCAATTGTGTTGGAAATATGAAAATGTCATTACAAATTGTTTCTGAAATCCTTTCATTGTGAAATGCTATTATCTAAATACCAAGAGATTAATTTACAAATAACAGAAAAAGTTGCTTGTATATCTGAACAGGCATTGATTACTCTAAATTTTTGAAGTAAGTTGCAGCCATTTTTTTTGGCTAGTAAATCACTTTCCAGCTTGACACAATTTCTGCAAATGTGCCAGATGGTATGAATGATTAATTTTCAACTGCTTTTTATAACCTGTATAGCTTTTATACATATTACTTTTTATGTATAGCATTTCCTATGAAACCACACAGATACATAATGCTTGCTTACCAGAATTGTGATAATCTAAAGTATCTAAAATTTTGGGACTCAGAAATCATTCCACACTTTTCCAGCAATTATCCAGAATTACGAACAGCCTTAGTATGACTCAGTGACTCTCAGTTCAGCTAATATTCACTAATCAGTGCCTTCCTTTCCAATTGACATCTTTATACAAACATCATTGGTGCTGAAGTTTCTGAATTTGGGTCTGAAGAGTGGTTCAGTCATGTGGACCCCAGGTGGGGAGGAGAACGCAGCCCAAGGGTGTATGGATTTTCATTATGACTGGAACCGAATGTGAAATCTTCAACTTAAAATATGAACCTCTACCGACTGGACTAAAAGTTTAAACTATCAGCATGGGAATGCAAAGATTCAGCACCTCTTTAGACTAGGCATAGAAAGGGCACTTAACACACTGAAGTAAATAGCTGTGCTTAGGGAGACTGTTAATGCCTAATAAATATTTATTTCTTTAAAAACGTCTCCAAGTAGGAGCCTAACTCAAGCCAAACATATCTGGATCTGAATATGAACATAACTTAATAAAGTGTTTTTATTTTTAAATTATACATTGCATTCAGGATTTTAGAATACATCAAAAATTCTCTTTGTTAGCTTGGATTAATATTTTAAAGCTGGAAGAATGACAAGGAGACAAAAGGAGTATTGTAGCAGATTAAACTAAAAACACCCTTGCCACATTAAAATAGCTTTTCGAAATAAAGGGACAGCTGTTCACAGGATGAAAAGAAGTTAGAATAAATGAAACAACTACACGATGTCTAGATAGCCTGATGTATACACTCCAATGCCACAGATCTCTCTTTGTACAATATTTATATTTGTTTCTCAGTAAGATTAACTGTGTTCTTATTATTCATTTGCATTATGACTCAGTTTCAGAACAGCTCTCAGACCCCCTACACATCTGAGTTTTGCCTCTAAGCGTGATAGGAGAAGAAAAACAACACCTGTGCCCTGCAAAAGAACAGAGTGTTCTTGCAGAATATACACTAATGAGAGGTCAGGCCACTTTTTTTTTTCTCTTTTTTTTTTTTTGAGAAATAGTCTGAGCACTTTTTTCTAATTTTACTTCCACAACAAAAGAAAAGTTAAGATTTTCTGCAAGGTCCTTTGGATAAGTAAAATAACAAGTATTCTATCCTGTGACTGTACCTGATTGCCCAAGGGAATCCTATAAACACCGGCACTCAAGCTAAGGATAGCTCATGGCACAGAGGCCACAACTCTATTAAAAGCTAGCATACAGACAAGTGTGACTGCAAGCCATAGAGGAAAATTAACATATTTTCTGAGATGTAGTTAGGTCAAACATGAACCACATTTTTTCCCAGCTGGCTAGATAACTGGTTTGATTTTAGGGCTAGCAGTTCATCCATGCAGCTTCCCCAAAATAGGTATCTTTTTTTTCCCTAAATCCTATGCACGTCATATGTGGGCGAGGCAAAGAAAAGTCTTATTGTCGCAGGAAGAAAACCTGAGAAGACCTTGGCTTCTTCCCCCAGCTCAATATGAACAGCAAGCACAGGGAAGATGCCTTCTTAAAGGTGTCCCGTGACTCACCAGAAACTGCAAATGGCCCTGACATCCATCATGCAAAACATCCAACAAACAGCCATTGGAGATTTGCACGAGGCATATGCTTACTCTTCTGTAATCGTTGCATGTCAAGTATTTCTCCATAGCAGAGTCCTAACACCACACGGCTGACAGCATTACCGCTAAGCCTCCTCGGCACGTGGAATTACTATTCCTGTAGTGCAGTTTTCAGGGGATTTTCCCATAGGAAGAAGGAAATCGCCTATTCTCTGTCAGTCTTGCGGACTGCTCCTGTGCCAGCAGCTGCCTGACAGTGCGGAGGTGAAGACGATCTCCCCATCTCTTCCTTCCATCTCCAGCAAAAAGAAATGGGCACAGCTTGTAGAGGGGAGCAGGTCGTCTTTAGCACAGCACTAGGGTGAATACCCACTGGCTGCGAAGCATTGCAGGTACCTTCCTGAGCCAAGCTGTTGAGTTACCGAGTGGTATTTACCCTCACAGCGACAAGACTGGTCTGGAAAGCTCCACAAATAAAATCACAAACTAAGAAGGTGAGGCTGTGTAGCCGAGGGCTGCACTCACCGCTGGATCTCAACCACCATCACTTGTGCACCTACACTGTAAGCTGGTCGTATCCCCTCCCAGTGTTGGGGTGCCTGGGAGGGTGCCTGCCCTGCCTCTGCGCATGCTCTGCACTACAGCTGAGACAGAACATTTTGCGGAGAAGAAAAGTATGACAAGACATGAATAATTTTAACATTTGAAAATAGTTAAGGGCCTCAATACCGAGTCTAGCTGTACAATAAGACAAGACATTGTTTAAAATACTTTAGGCTTTTATCTATTCCCAGTGATCCATATTTTATTCAAGCAGTACAGGTGTATTGGCCCGTATCCTCTAATTCACAGTAAAAGGGATTCTATTCTGTCTCTGCTAACTAACATTTCATCAGTTTACCCTTCAGAAACATACCATTTTGTCTGCTTGCAAAATTACTACTTAGAATATTGATCCAGGCAGGCAGTGTTTTGCTCTGAACTTATTCATTAGAAAAGGATTAAGGTGGGCAACAGAAAAAAAACCCACACCACACTTTGGAGTATATAAGCAGTGTGTTAGAAATTAAGCACCACAAAAGTGAGTCATAGGGTAGAACAGATCGATGGTAAAATTCAAATGAATGCACTTGCAGCTAACAAGTGATCCAGAGATACACTGCAGGGCAAGTGCTGTGTTATAAAGAAAACAAAACAAAATTGAATTTATCATACTGTTCTTCACTTGAAGTAAAGTGTGAATACTTGATAAGAAAAATGTATAAAGTTTAAAAATAAGATTAATGTAAAAGAATTTTGCTTTGCTTTTCGTCCTCCTGCTCACAGTGAAGCAATGCTCTACAAATTATTAGCCCAATATAAACGAAGAAAAGTTTCAAGAGAAATCTCTAGAGAAGTCTTGAGGCAGAATGGGGGAAAAAAATCCCAAACAAACCTGATTTCCTGCCTTGTACTTTGCTGGCCCAGCACTGTCTGCGTATATCCTGCTCAGACAGGAGCTACGCTTCATTATTGCCTCCATGAGTAGGAAAAGTGCCTATATGCTAATGAGAGACCCTTACGTTATCACTACCTGAAGCTCTGTAAAACAAAGGACAGATCTGAATGTACATTCGCATACAGGCAGAGCCTGCTCCCAGAAGGAGCAGCCTATCTCAGGAGAGGCCTGGCACAAAAGAAAACCTGCAGAAGAATCTTTTCATGTGACGTTCCACACCCAAATAGGCAGAATCCTGAACCACGATCTTTCATTTCAAACAAACGAATCAACTCTCGTTTATTATTAGGAGGCAGAACAAGGGAGTATTACGCAGAATCACATGCACAATGGCTGAGGTTGGAAGTCACCTCTGGAGATCATCTAGTCCCACTCCCTGCTCAAGCAAGGGCAGCTAGGGTAGGTTGTCCAGGACCGTGTCCAGTCAGCGTTGAGTATCTCCAAGCCTGGAGACTCTGCAACCTCTCTGGGCAACCTGTTCCAGTGTTTGATCAGGAAATCTGAGCAGTTGAGAGTCAGCCACATCAGGTCTGTGCCAAACCTGTCTTGGTCTACAGCTCAGAAGGACCTTTCAGGGAATCCTCTGGCATACTGCTAAGCTTGGACTATGCCCGACTTAGCTGGTGCAGATGAGAGTAGCCTGAAGACTGTTTTAAGTTACACCATGGGATAAACAGGCTACCAGCTGTCCCAAGGCTTGGGACTCTTAAAGGCGGTTTAGAGTTGCTAGGTTTTTTTAATATATTTTTATACTGCCTCCGCTACAGGTGAGGACTGACTCCATTATTGGATACCCTGTAGAACAACTGGATGCGTCTTTTTGGATATTGATATTATTGTTTGGAATTATTTTTGCTCAAGATCTCTCAGCAAGTGTGTGCCAAAACAAGAACTATTAAATAACTGGCTAAAGCCTCCTGTTTACCTGAGAAATTACTTCACGGCAGACACAGACTCGAAAAGCTTGCCATTTTTCTGAAAATATATGCAACGGTTACTTGATGATTTAAGGCAAAACTGTATACATTAGCATAGTATGATGTGTGAATAGTCTTTTCCCCACCATTTCAGTGTCACAGTCCTGCCACATGGTTTGGGGAGTAATTCGTTACTGGTTGATAGCCTAATGTATGTGTGACGCACATTATACCATGCCTGGTGCATGAATCTCACTGATTCAGTGCCTGCATGAGTAAGGAACACACGATAAACATGTCAGGTTTTTGGACATATTTTCTAAACAGGATTGACAGAGTTGTTCTTTGTTATTTTCAGATTAAGCTCTTTTTCTTTGACTATGTTAGAAACAAACAGCAGAGACAAAATGAATCCCAGACTTTTCTGACTGTATCTGCTTTCTTCCTTTGAATGATGATAATGCATTGCTTCCTTTAGGGTCTTATTCTACCTTGATGGTTTCCAGTAATACGTTTCATGTCACTTCTAGAGTTGTCTGAAAATTGTTCAAAAGGATTTTCATAAAACTCAGAACAAGCTGAACTATTCCTAAGTGTAATTTGGTAAAAATGTAACAAAAAAGAAATTTGACTTGACTATCTTGTGGGCAATTACACAAGGCAGCTCTAATATGTAGATACAGATACATAAATTATTTGCAAATTCTGTACTATAGATATGAAGTAAAAATAAGTACTGTTATAAAATACTAGATGTAGTGTTACAGCTAGGAGGGACCATTTTGATTGTCCATGCTTTATGTCCACAAAGTCAAGAATTATTCCCACATCATGTCCATACCTCTTGATTTAATTTGCACATGCTTCATTGCAACAAAATGAAGAATCTGTAGCATCTCTAGATACTTTGGAAGCTGCATCATCAAGCCATCAACTAATTCTGGGTCAGCACTTCTAATCACAACCACTAACCATATTATATCATCCCTTTCAGAACTGTATTTCATTGCTTACAAAAATTCTTTACTTCTAACCAGAATTAATTTTTCTAGAGCCAGTTATCATTTGTTAGATCATGTTCTTTTCTATCACAACTTAAGAACATTTTTATCATCAAAAATTGTTTTCCCAATGTTTTTTTCCAGAGGCAGATATTTTCTCATTTAATGGTCAGTGTATGATGCAGATTATAGATCATTTTAGAACTATATGTAATATAATGAACAGCTTAAGTATGAACATTAGTATGAAACAAAATGCTAGATGCAAGTGTCTCCAAAATTTACATGGTTCAAAAGTCTGGGGACACATTATAAATGCCTTGTTGGCTATTATTCAACTCTATTCATTTCCTTTCAGGCAGAATACCTGAATTATAGTCATTGAGCAAGAGACACTTACGAGAGAAGGAGGATAAGAAACTAAATGAGCAGGCTTGATTAGTACATGCACTATAACATATAAGAAACAACAATTTAGATAAAGCTGAAGGGAAACCATAACAGTGCTGTTACACAATATTTGTGTCCCCTGATTTTCTGCATGACTGGGATTGTCCTGGAATACTATACCCTGATTATCCCCAATTTTTAATGGTCAATTTACTTATGAAGGGGCACAAACAAAGCCAGTGTAAATAAACAGTTTTTAAATAAGACCACAGTTTGTCCATATAACAATCTATGCCCGTATGTATTTTTAAAGATTAAAGTAACATAGCAAATACATTAAAGAAAATCTAATTGAAGTTCAGCTTTCCTCTGGGCATCACAGTGTAAACACACTTGTTCTGCATCACAAATAATACATTTGATCAATGTTCAGCCTTTGAAAAATCCTGAACAAAGTTTCTTTCAGAATGATCAGAGGCAATCACACTGTGGGTTGCTGCTTAAAAGCTTTTACGAGTGTGTTCACACTAGGTTTCATGTGGCTTGAATACCTCCTATGGTTACCTTAGAAATTTAGTGATGTTGCTGGATACATCCCACAGATGTTTTGGTAACTCTGAAGCTGGTTATCCACAGAGAACAGGTCAGCTTTGCGGACTAACGCTAGAATGCCACTTAGCAAGAAAATTTTTGTAGGAATTAAACAGCAGCACTAGGCTAAGCAATTACAAAAGAAAAGCCAACATCTAGTAAAAGAAATCTAGAGATCTAGATTTCTAGATTCCAAAAATACAAATCCAAGTATTAGGCTGACAGTACAGTAAAATCTGCAAATGATCAACCCCCCGATTATAGCAATATCATGGGAACTACCTACACATTACAGAGACATTTACTGAGCCCCCAGACAGGAAGATCAGAATTTTCTCACAAATGTGTTTGATTTCTTTTGACACACACTGAATCTGATGCCCTGATTCTTTTTACATTGCATAGGAGGTTATATAGGCAAATACAAATACCAATGCAGCGCTTTTACAGCTAGCCTTGAATCTAACCCTAAAGCATCTTCTGCATTAAGATAGCAACAAAATACTCCTTCAGAGACCAAACGTGCTGTCTTTTGAAGAATGCATAATCTAAGCCTGCACTTCTTAGAAAATCTGGCCACTAATCCTGCAGCCTGCTACTAAGATTTGCCAAACTAAGTTGACTTCAAATAAGCTTGATCAGCACTCACTCACTTTATGCTGATATAAAAGCAGAATTTAGCTCTGTGATATTGCTGCAGTTGGCTCCTACTGTAGTGCATAAAAATTATTGATCAATTTGCAGAACACTTGGAGAGACAGACTGAAGAACTGAGCATGAAATACCCAGAGAAAACATGACAATTCCACAGATATTTTAAAAGTGCAGAGAAAGATAAATAACCTTTGTGTAATATTAGCCAATGATTTAAATAATATTTAGATTTAAATAATAAAGATAAAGCTCTATGGTACAGAGACATTTCTTCATAAAAGGGGAGGATGTGTTCCTGGAAGGGAGCTGTCCTCAGAATTGCTATTAATTCAGCTATAAAAATCCTTTTGCTTTTAAGGATAAGTTGTAGCAATACTGGTCCCTTTTGTACTTAAACTATTAAAAACAGAGGAAGAATATTCATAAACTTAAAATATCAAAACCAAAATCTTGACCATAAATGGCAGCAAAACTAAATACTCCCCAGAAGTTAGTTTGGCCTTGCTGTTTTGTTCATGATAACCAGATGCTATGAGGAAAATTACAGAGTCCATAATCCAAAGACACAATTATACAGAAAGATGATATATTACATTCATTCTGTCTAAAACCAACTTTATATAGCATCAGTTATCCTAAACATTCACCCATCGCAGAAGCAGCAGTCACCTCCACAACAGAGCAAATGCTCCACATTATAAAACAATTAATAACTTTTTTACACAAGGAAACTTTTGCTGAATGTCATTGACCCAAGCTGGAAGTTTGCCAGCACGCTGGGTTAATAACTGCTTCTCTAACAAAGAAAGCTTCCATGAGAATTTTAATGACCGGAGATGGCCAGGGCTTTGGTTTTATACTTTGCATCTTAAAGCTGGCACCGCCAGCCACTCTGTGTCTTCTGTAATAACGTTGTGACTCTCAGAAGCACTGGCAGGAGTCTGCACTCTATGTGCTACTCATAGACATATAACAAAGGTTATAGCTACAGCTCCCTTGTTAAACACACAACCACTAGGTCCCAAGGGTATTTTTACACCCCTTAGTGCCAAATGTTGGCATTCATTTCAGATGTTACTTAGAAGGCTACACTTCTTGAAATATCAGAACTGTATTTAGGTATCACAAAGCCAAACGATAACAAAGACTAGTTAAAATCAATTTCTTTGACAAGATCACAATCAGCACAGGAAACAGTTTTGGTGACCTTTCCATTACTGCATTGCCCAATACGTAGAAAGGGCTGCTCCAACTACCCATGAATTGCTCCTTCTGATGTGACTATACTTACTGAAGTAATTCATAAGAATGTAATAAATGCTGCAAGTGTGTGGCACTGTATGCTTGTAATGTCTCTGTTACACTGTAAATTGCAACATAAATCTTGCATATATACCAGATTCTGTAGTAACAACCAAAAATACTCAGTGCTTGCTTGAACAAACCTCCTTAGGTATTTTATTCCACAAGTCCTAAAACCCTTAAATTCACAAAGTTATATTTATCGGTTAAATCATCAATAGTCTAGCACTAAACCCAGCAATTCTTGTTTTCAGTCAATACAATACTTGTCCAAAATCTCTTCTTCTTTTACTTCTATCTATAATGTCCTCATCGGTTTTGGTACACAGACTCTTCTGAATGAGAGGTATAGCCTGTGGAAGGTTTTTAGTGTTATGATGATGTACTCGTTAATTATTACATAATTTTCCACTGCTAGAAAATTTTAAATGTCACAAAATGTTGTATAGACTTCTTATTCTTCCAGTTACTCTAAACCAACAGCCAAATGCACTAGTCATTTGCTTATAAGTTTCAGGGATATGTTTTGAAAATTAAGAAAGACACCAAAGATGACAGACTCCTTCCCTTCCTCTCCCCAAAAATTTGGAAATTTATTGCCCCCCACTCCACCTACTGGACTGCTTTTGGCTCTGCCTGACAGTCTTGAGACCCTCCTCTAAAACTTCAGGTTTCTTGACCGTCTTCCTCACTAGCCCTCTCCTACGGCTTCCTTCTACCAAGAGGTATCAGGTAGGGTAAAGTGTCTCTGTCCCCCATTCCCTTTTGGCAGTTCAGTGGAGAACACTGCATGAAGGAGAATGACGGCGAAGTATGTGAAAGTACTCGATTCTCTCCTTTTATGTACAAGCTATGCTCAGAATAATGGAGAAGAGCAAGGAAAGACTCCTTTCCCATTTTAATAGAACATAAAATGGGGAAGTAATAAAATAACGTTCAAAGTGAAGGTTTACAGAAAAAACTGTAGCTCATGATTCATCCCTTTGTGGTTGCTCTCAGTGTGCCCATGATGCACTCCGTGCTGTAAATGATAAATGGCTTAAAGTTGACCTCTCCTAGGAGCCGGCTACAATAGCACCTCCAAATGCCACTGTAAGAAAATGCTGTCTGCTTAATTTTTCCTCCCAACTGCTCCATGTCATTTTTGGAGTAAGACAATTTTTCTTCTTTACAGGAGCCACCCTGAGTGATAAGCAATTTTGCTATAAACCAGGTAACAGAAGAGAATGAACCTCACAGACAACCCCATGCCTTTTTTTTTTTTAAAAAAAAAAAAAAAAGTGTTTCAAGCCATTGCTCCTTAGAGGAGGTAAACACCTTACTGTGTAACTTTAAAAAACACCAAAGCTATCAAGTTTCATTAGTAGGACCTATAGGTTCCTAATTCAGTGATCCCCAGTCTTTTTTGGAGGTATGTCTCACTTGCTTCCCCTTCTTGCTACTGCCATCTAGATCACAGCTTCCTCATATTGCCCCACTTCAGTGTTTTGACTCCTCTGCTACTTTTTTCTCTGGTCTACTGTGCCATAGCCTGCTGCTGTCACAGCTCTCTCGGACCATTCCTCAGCATCCCTGCCACTGTCTCCTTAAACTGTCTCAACTCTTGCTTCTTGTTTCTTCACCTCCAGAAAGCTTGTTATCTTGGGCTGATTTCAAATGTGGGCTTACCTCATGATGGTCAGACACCTCAAAATCAATGGCTCTCTCATTTGAACCTCTTTCTCACAAAGGTTTTCTTACCCAGGAAATTCTGCAACAATTTCACAATTCTAGGACAAATTAGGCAAGATTAGGATCTTCAGACTGCTTTGTTTAACAGAGTTCCAGCAAGTCCTTTTACGCAGAAAACAAGCTTCTCACATTTTACAAGTAATGGTGAGGTACAAAAGGCTAAGGGGTTTTTTTATTTTTTTTTAAACAAAAGTCAGCTATAATTTAGGATGGGTTTTCTGAAGTGTTTGGCCCTTTGCAATCCCCACAACACATCACATTGCAGATTCTTCTACGAATTAAATACTGTCCTTACTTTAAGGTGAGAAGCAGGTGCTCTACCTGACTACATAGCTTTTCTTCAATGGAGAAGATTGTGAAGCTTCATGATCCTGAATTCTAATTCCATTTGGAATTGGCGCAAGGCCTTGATACTATGAGCAGGTCACATTCCTGGTGTAGGCTCTACCTATGAATGTCTGAAGACCAGAGTAAAAGTTTATAGATACTCATTTTCTTAGACAGGAGTTTATCAGAATAGTCAGTATTCAATATTTAACATCTTCCCCCCTTCAAATTTACACTTACGTTGAAGGAGTGCTTTAAATAAAACATTTATGTGCATAATGTCAGAACCACCTGCTCAGTGGAAGGGAATAGAAAATAAAAAATATTGAGATGTTGAGCCTTAAACACATCATTATTTCTTGTTGGCCTCTTTTATGTCTCAAGTTTTGTTCTCTAGGATATAAAAAGAGATTACAGCCTATGGGTAATATACTACTACTTCCTTCTATTTTCAGAATTTTTTCAATTGATTTGGGAGAAAAGCAAGTTTTAATGACTTTTTTTTTCCCCCTAAAGACAGTCTTTTTTTTTCCCCCCCCATCTTCAATTAAACATTCTCAAGATCCAAACTCTCTCTTTAATGTGCTTATTTCCCTGATATTTACTTCCTTGTTCATATCATGTGGAAATTAAGGAATTAAAAAAAAAAAAAAAATCTTTTTCTCACCCTTTATAAAATAGCCTTTAGAAATAGATTCCTTCATGTCTTTGAAAAAAAGCATTTGTCAGTACCCACCTAATGAAATCTTGCCACTAATGGTTACAGTCTAAACATTAGAAAAGCCTCACTTATCACATACAATATGAAATAAATATCAACAGTCTGCATGTATGCTGAAAAATACCAAAGACAGAGTTGGCTTGAGGCTGCAATTAAACCCACCATACATTACTCACAGCAGATGTGATTCTTTTTGGTGAATAGGAAAAAAACTAAATTGGGAGATTGAGAAGGATCAAGATCATTTGGGCACAGACCTAGCAATTTTATCAGCATTATCAAACCAGATAATGCTTCTCTAATGCTTATGTTTCCTTCCTTCCTTCCTTCCCCTCCCCCTTCTTTTTTTGGAGGGGGAAGCTCCTACGTTTCTCAACCTTCCCCTTTGCTTTCCTACTCAGGCTTTCAACAGTGAGCACATCTTTCAGCTGTGTGACAAAAGCACAGGTATATTAGAAAATCGTTTCACATCATGGAGGGCAAAAATCAGAGAAAAAGAGACATTGCTGATAATATTTCACAGGTCATAGCTACCACATCAAATTTTAAAATGCCTAAGTGAATTAGGTAAACACATTTAACTTATAACTAAAAGCTGGGGCCTTATAAAACCCTAAAGTTTTGAAACTAAGGCACAGTAACCTCCCTAGGGGCAAATGCTTAATAATAAACACAAAGACCGGTGTAAGCATTAGCAAGATGAGGATCTAATGCTCTCAGTTGATTGTATAAGCAGAATACAGAACACAGTGACACCAGAATTACTGTCATTGATTAGGGATGGACTTCTATAACATAATGAACCTATGTTTTTGCTTTGTCATTTATGCAGGCTAAAGTTATTTCTATTCTGCTGTAAAAGAAATGATAACAAAGAACTTAAAATGCTTGAATACATATAATTTTCTAGGTAGCACTTATAACATTATAAAAAAACTAATGTGCGAGCTGAACAGGTAGAAGAGAAAAAATAAAATAAATTGGTCTAGCAACATTTAAATGATGGCAAATGTAAGTTTAATATAAAACCATATTAGAACAATTGAGAATCATGAGAGGCTGATTTATTATTTATATAGCACACTAAAAGTTATCTGTAAAGGAAATTGTGTAATATGCAGTAAATTAGACAAAGCTGCACTATAAATTGGGATTAAATCTTAAACTGGTTTTAATATTTAATACGCTATCATGACTCACACTTTCAATAATGGTTGTTCAAAGTTCAGGAAGAAGCTTGAAAGCAGACAGAGGACGATGAGTTGCAAAACCTTGCCTCTTGACGATACGAATTAAATCAGATCATCTTTTAATTGCCAAAATCAGACAAAACTAACACATGTTGAGGACCTGGTCCAAAACTCACCAAAGAGACTGGAAAAACTCCCATTAAAGTCAATAGAGTTGAGATCACAGTAACTGCAAGTTACATAAATATTAGGGCTAGATAAATTATATTACACAGGAATAAAATAATTACAAATTCACTTGGTTTATTTTTAATGATTGTCCCAGTGGAACACTGGCAAAATTGATCCTTTGATGGGAGCAAAAATGGCACGTTAAAAAAAAATAATTATCCCAGAGGAGCATTCGGAATTATGCTGTTTGACTTGAACGAAGTCAGAGCTGAAGTTCAAGTACCCATTTGGATTTCAAACTACACATTTAAGTGGGCAATATCTGGGCATGAAGTGACACGATTATATTTTTTGTAAGTGTGCAGGGTGCAAGAAGATGGGTTCTTATATATACTAGAATGCATTTCACAAGTTTATTTATGGAGTTTTACTTATGGCCATATGGAACACTGATTTGAAAGGTTTTGACCGGCATAGCTTAGTCCTGCATCAGATATTTGTTATTTGCACTACTGCAAAAAACCAATTGTCTCACTTATGGTCTACACACTGTGCAAAGAAAATAAATCAAAGTCGTTGACCGAAAAGGTTTATAACTGGAGATGTCAAACAACAGACAAACAAAACCAGGGACAGTTCAAGGAAACCATGACACAGCTTTGGTCAGCAATTTAGTCACAGTGGTCTCAGCACATTGGCAGCCTAACTCCTGTCAGGAGAGCTTTAAAGAAGAAAATGGTTTTGCTTCATTAAGGGTTACATAGAGTGTCAAGGGCAACAAGGAAAATGCACCAAAATACTACAAGTAGTCTATGGAGGCGGTTGTCAAGCTGGGGAGAGAAGTCAAGCTACTACGACTTCCTAGAAGATGACACGAAAAGTGGGATATGGCTTTACAGAGGGAAAACAATTAATATTTGATTCAGTGGAGTAGGAGGAGACAATCACATAATCTAGGGTATGATTTCAGCAGCAATAGTCTGAAAGGAAATGAGCGGGTGATGTTATTGGTCAATACCAGAGAAGAGGATGTTGCACTACTAATCAAGACATGAAATGATACATTATCTGCACAATACTTAACTTGTGGATTACTAAGAAAAGTCATATCATAGGTACACTTTATGGAAAGAACTTACAAAATACAAATATATTTGTATCTGTGTGTAAGAACAAAGAAAAGTCAGGGTAAAAATACCACATACTTCAACTCTTTAACATATTAAAATGTCAGATGTCTAAATGTATCTATGGATCAATATGCTGAATCACAATTCAACCAGCCTGGCTGTCAGCAATATAGTTGAATGGTTCCACATTAAGCCAGTTCTCTATTAGTTTTTGTCCAGACAAACCCTCAGGAGTTTTGTTTGAGTGCCTGGGCCACAGTTTAACTCCTCTGCACTGCTCTGCTTGATGCAATATCATTCCCCTAAAAACCATAAGAACCATGAGTGGAGTAGATTTAAAAAGAAATATTGTAATTTGCAGCATAGACTTTACTAATCTTTTTAAGGTTTAGGTGTTCTGCACGGGAAATCATATTTAGTTGTCTGGAATGTTTTGAGCTGCTTAAAATGCCTAATTGTCGTTTTGATGAATGTAAAATAGGTATACAGCAGATAAATTTGGTCCACAGTGAATTGGCATTACAAACGATAGTACTTTCTAGCACTGCCACTGTAAGAAATGTTGATTTTAATTAACACTTTACTTTAAAAGACATTGTTTTGCACATGACACATTAGAAAAGGTCTCTTTATCTGCGTGAACTTCAGACTGCTGTGCTAAGCAGTGTGGCTAGAGTTTTCTTTTAAGCACAAAGGAGAGCCTCTGTTAACAACTCTCACGGGGACATTGCTGTTTTTTCTACGGTCACCTGGTTCTAGGACAGAGTTGCCATATTAAAAGATGTTTCCATCACACAAGACAGCTGCCTCCTTGAGTCACTTCAGCTCTTGTAGTTCATTTCTTCATTACCTCTAAAACTAAGGTTTGTTCATAGATAGTTATGATTCTAGTCAAATGTGAAACAAATCAGAAATTATAGTGTATTAATGGAATATACCATTACTTATCTGTCTTCTGTCAAGATTGATTAATTTAGTAGACTGACTGTACACTATTAGTACAATTTCTGGGCCTAAATAAACAATAAGAAAGATGATGTTATCAAGAAAAATAAATATACAGAACAAAAAAAACCCTGAGTTCTCATATTTTGGAAACCAGTAGGATTTTTTTTCCTCTGACTTCAGTAAGAGGTTTAGACATTACACTAAATACGTTTTTCTCATTTATGACAGCCATTCTCATTAAAACCAACACAACATTATGTAGATTGTATTTGCATCTATCTTTGAATAACTCCCCTCCCAGCTTTTATTTATGTCCATCCTTGTCACAAATACCTGAAAGCCAGCAACAGTGTTTCGGAGTTGGCCTCCTGTAAATGTATGGCCTGACTAGACTGCTTTTTATTATCTAGCAAAACTGGTAAAAGATAGGAGGATATCTCTCATTCCCAAAGCTATCTAGTCACTTTATCTGCCGTTGAAAGAAAAGTGACAAATTCTTGGTTCTTAAGGGAAGGGCAGATTAGAAACTAAAGGTTTCCATGAAAAGTACACCATTCTCTTTCTGCCTTATTAGAAACCATGTTTATCAGATGCTATTTATCTATATATTTCCCCAAACAATATTGTAACTAAAGGTTTATTGATTTCTGGAGAGTACAGGCGACACTGCAGACTATGAAAAAAACTGCTGTATTTCATTTACCTAAAGACACCTGATGTTCAGAAGGTAAAGGCTTGTAAATTAAAAGATATTTTCTGCACCTGCTGACTCTAGACTCAGTCCCAGGATAATAACTAACTGAAACCGTACTTAATAGCATGAGCTTGACAGCAATGGGGACAAGACCCACATTATCACTTACACAACAACTCCCTCCATAATTAGCCATTTTAAAGGATATTCCTGCATACTAGGATTCCAACGGAGTACGTCACCAGGTAGACAGGGCAACTGGACCAGGCTTGTTAGAGCTCCACTGACTTCAACATTTGGCTAGACAAATCACACAGGGTGGAATTTGGGATGTAGCTCCACCTCTACCAGGCTACGTTTGCTGCACAAAAATAATCACATAGCCTCTCCTATGGGAGAAGAAACTCTGGGAGTGCTTCTGTGTTTGTTTGTTCCCCAGGCCAACATCCATAAATCCCTCTCACTACAGATCAAAGTGATAGACAAATAGTCCATTAAGATATTTGCAGGTGTGTATTATTACTGCAAAATATAGCTCAGATAAATGTAAGCCAGCCTCCTTACGGGAGAACACACTCTGAAATGTATTTCTGGTGCTGATTATAAATACTAAAGATAATTTATTTAAAAAAAAAATTCTCATCAAGAACATATCCAATCTTTATCATGATATGAAAAAACATTATGATTTCCAGCCTGGTATTACTTTTATGAGCTCCATTCTTTCTTAATAGAAACTTGAATAAAAACTGGTCTGGCCAGACCTCGCTATTTTATTTCTTTTATTGTAACCATTAAATCAGCTTTCATTTCATTACTCTAATTGTGCCTGGGAGCAGCAACTGCCACCTTAAGGCACATAACCTAATTTAAAATGCTCACAGCTCATTCCACCTTAAAATATATTGCAGTACTTAGGATCAGCACAGCAGGTCAAGCTATACAACAGCACTGTTGTGATCAGAGGACTTTTTGGCAGTTAAATCAGGAGAAAGACTGAGGCAATGTAAAAAAAGTAACATTTCTCTTGCTTAAAAGATACACAGCCGTTGACATAACCATTTTTTATTTGTACCTTAAGTGTCTCCAGAGCATTCTTATTTAGGTAGAGATTTCTCACATAAGGAACATTTCTCGGCACAGCACACAAACATCTAATTCACTAGGATGATTTTTACCATGGGGATTATACATGTAAAGAGCCACCTTGCTGGGCTGTGAGGGAAAAATCCATAATGATGATATATATGTCTGTTTGTGCTACTTGTGTGGGCCCCTTCTCCCATTGTTTCTGACTATCTCTCAATCTTTATCTATTCTAAGCCTCCCTGTAAATTGCATATTACCTCCATTTTACTGGTGGGGAATTGAGAGACACAAAAATTAAGCAACTACCTAGCATTACAAAGGGGTGCAAAGACAGAGCTGGGATTTAAATTCAGGTCTCCTGATTCCCAGGTGAGTGCTCCATATAAAAGGTGCTGTTGTACCTACTCCTTCTTTCCTTTCTCATTATATAGTTAACAGACTTACCAATATTTCTACATTCCCTACAGCATTGTTTCTAAAAGACTTTCCTCTGGCTAAATTATTCCAGCTCCTGTAAACAAGACCATAAGCTAAATACCCTGCTTTAAGAGACTAGGGGCAGATCTTCATTACAAAAACTGCAATTACAAAGTCTTGTTGTAACATTGAATGAAGGGGCAAACCAACAATTAGAGGCTTTAACGTCTACGAAAAGACCAGAAGCACATCCTACCTACCTTGCATTTGTTAACTGAAATCCCTGCCTACAATGCTTTGTAACCCGGTGCACAGTCCCTACCTGACCAAAGGTAAGGAAGCCAGGGATGCCAGGAAGGAGACAAATCCAGTAGGGAAATCAGGATTTGTGCGATATGCAAGGTTTAAGGGAATTCAGTACAAAGAACTGATGAAAAATACCTGCTACCTGATTGTATGCCTTGGAGGTAAGAGTGCGATATTTTCCTTTGTCTTGCAGTGAATCAGCTCCATAGGAAATAACTCGCCACCGTCCTTGGGAGGCACCAGCTGAGTAGCTGCTCATTTCACTAGCTAAACAGATACTAAATTGCATCTCACATCCAGAGGCAGTAATAAAGGACCAAGCAGTCATTGGACTGGACCTATACAATCATTGGATCCATTCCAGTTATGCTGCTGTTTTCGATATGAAAGAGCAAGAGATGCATCAGTGGATCTTGGCCAAAAAAATACATAATCTTACTTTGGACATGTACTACAGTGTAACATCTGTATAAGTACTTGCATAAAAATATATACATACGTGTTTCTAAATACACACACATCTCCCACCCATCTATAAAATAGATTCTCAGGAAAAGTTCTCAAACTTCTATTCAAATATGTATTCAAAAAACGAAAAATATAAATTTCAAAATTTCTTCAAACCTTCATTTCACAGATATTTTTAAACAATTTTTTCCCTTCAAACAAATCAGCATATTTAAAAAATTCTTCAGTTGAAGTGTCATTGATGAAATACTCCAGGCTCAGGAACTTCACTATGTGATAAGAATGACTTAGCTGTTAGATTAGGCATTCCAAAATGACAGTTTTCAGAAAACCCTGATGCTGTTTTCATAATGTAAATCAAATGATTGAGCAGCATATGGTTATCCTGTTGTTATGACATAGCGTGTGTATCTTCCTTTTCTTTGCATCAATAACATTAGAACTTGAAAATGGCACTCATTTAAATTGGAACATGAAAAAAGCACGAATTTAAACACATCATACATATAATGTGCAGGCGTATATGCATATACATAAGCTTGATACATATTCCATCTGACATAACTTTAACCTGCTTCAGAGGTAAAGATGCAATAGGTCACTGGAGACCCAGGGTTACTGGGCCAAACTGCTAAATGCTTCCAGCATCAGGTCATGGACTTCACATTATATTCAGAGCAGGAAGAGGCTACCTTTCAGAATATGGCATATATTTATTTGAATTCCTGATTATTAGGGACCTGATTCTCAATTGTTGTTTTTAGACTTTGAATTGTTATCCACAATAGTGCCAAACATGGTGAAAATACTTTGTCTAAACTTCCAGTGGTTTCCCACAAATATTATTGATCCCACCTTCACATCCTTTGATGAATATTTAATTATTTTTACAAAGTGCAACAGCCCAAGCAACGGAGACACTAACCAATTGCCTCCATAGGTACTCCAGGGGTACCAGAAGTTCAAAAGGCTGCTACAACTCTTCCATATCCACATGACTGCTGTAATCTTGCTACCCAGCAGTGGGACATGGGCATCTTCTCCCTCCTATTTGACTGTGTCGTATGTGTGCTCGGCAATTTTAACATGCAATTTTAACGGAATCTTCAGCAATAAAACCAGCGGATCATTAATCTTCCCTAGATCTTTCCTCTGAGCAGCTCTGGAGCAGAATACAAACATCTAATCCATGAGGATTATTTTTCACCATAGAGATTATATATGGTAAAATGTGTCACATAAAATCTTTGTGATGCCCTGGTGGTATCAGGGTGTGGGGGAGAATGCTTATTTTGAGAGTGTTGTTGGAATGTAAGTAAAAAATAGAGTTACCTGAAAAGGCAGATGAACCTGTGAGCATCAAGGCTTTTAGCCTGTATTCAGGCAGAACTGGCGATCATCTCAGTAACTGGCTGACGGTTTCTGTGATGCAGTAACTTTTTTGTGCATATTGGCAGCTTGCTTCTAAACTAAACTTTGTAACCCAAGTCTCTAGCATGTTTAGAATTGCAGATGTGTGTTCTGAGAATTTGCAGTGTTTGCCAGAAAGACACTATATGATATTAGCACAGTTGGTTCTGAATTTTAAACCCAAATCTGATGTGCTATGACTCACAGTCTCAGGAAAGAATTAGATGAATAGCTCATAAGGGGAGAGATGCCACCTGAATATCTTTATAGAGGAGATATGCTGAATAATAACCATCATCTCCATACCACAAGCTACCATTCTATTTAGGATATGGTATGCTGCTATACAAGCAGAGTGCGCCACACAGATAGTCATATCTGAATTATCTTTAACATACCTAGAGTACCAGAAATCAATGAAACTGCAACAGCACAGAGCTCACCAATGGCTTGTTCTTTCAGTTCATGTCCAGGATGCCTCACTGACACCCTTGGACAGTCCATTCTGAAATCCACGTTGCCAAGCGACTCCATAGTTCCTAGATAAAAGCTAGCCCAGGCATCCCTGCTCATGACGTAATCGTATGTCTCATTACAGCATGGGCATATTCTCAAATTAGGTATGATACAAGGAAGCAGTATTTATACTACAGAGGATATGTGCAACACTGTCTCAAGCCAGGAGGCCTTTAATTTAGATAACTGGCATTCAATTTACATTTTTCTTGTAGCAAAAGTCACTCACATTATCTAAAAACAATAGGCATAATGTGAATCCGGCCCCAAGTAAATCTGGGAGGAATTTCTACAAACAAGAGCATTTAATACATGTGGTTCTGAAAAGTCTGGATCATCTCATAGACTATGATTATTACTAAACCTAGAGTGAACTTATTTTCAGGGTTTCCAGATTACATCATGTGGTAGGATTTGCATTCGGTATTCCTCTCGCTTCTGGGGCTCAGAACCACGATAGCTTCAAGAACTTCAAGTAAACTTGTCTCCAAAGAATTATAACACAGAAGTGAACAACAGCTTGTGGCATTGTAAGCCTTGTGGTCCCATGCAAGTTAAACTGCTCCAAGCACCACCATTATAAATCTTTTTGAAAGACCCAGTAAATGTTTGTATAAGCTGATTATAAATCACAAACCTTTTAATGACTTACAAGAGCACACTGCTTTGCATAGGGAGGAGGTGCACTTTCATTTGGCTAACTTTACTACCTAACTAGCCTCACATCTGGAACATCATGATTTATGGCACATTCTTAGCCATAATCCTGGGAAAGCAACATGGAAACAGTTCCATTCATTCTGCATTTTAGAAGATGCCCACACCAAACAGTTAAATAGTAGCTGGGTTTCTCCTCTCTGACTTCTCATGTATTTTGAGTTTCTTTTTTACAGTGAGAGACTTCATGACATGATTCTCAAATGTCCTGAAGGAGAACATCAATATTCAAATAACACATTATTTGCTATATTTAAGAAAATAGTACCTAAAATTCCTACCAGAAGTTGAAGCCCCACTGTACCCTGGTGCTAGAAAAATACACAGTGTAAGGCACCCTTGTTCTGGAGAGTTGTATGTTCAGCCCGAAGGGACAAACAGAGCTTGGAAGGGAGAAGGTGGGTTAATTTGCGTTTTGCAGCCTTTCAGGGGTGGTGTGGTGTTTCAGTGTCTGCTTACCTCTTTCTTTCTCCCTCGCATTTCTTTATCCCATTGTCTTATCAGATTCACAGTCAGCCTCTGACTCAATCTTTGTGCATAGGAGAAGGACAATACTGAAACATTCACTCACTTGCCTTCCAATTTCTGATCACAATTATTATGAGAAGATAGGGAGCTGCAATAGAAATAGGTATGTTTTAACAAATATCTGGCACTATTTCTGGCTCTGTACTTTTACATCCCTGTTAATGTTTCTAGACTATACCCAGGATGAGTTTGTGTGCTAATGCTTGCAGATTTGGCTTGTGAAAAACGTCTCCATAAATAGAATTTATCCTTTAAACATCAGTCCCTCTCCTTCCCTGCTGTGCAGCATGTTTCATTTCTCACAAGGTGCAAAAAGAACCTACTGATGATAATGTCCTTTTGCCCCTCTAGAAAAGGAAACTCTTAAGCCTCTCCAGCAAAATATGTCCCTATTTAACAAGTAACTGAATAAATGCAAACTCCATGGGGCTTTGCTCAATGGGGCAAGCAAGTACTTCTGTTCACCAAAGCTGAAGAAATCATGGATGCTAACTTACAAATATTCCTTTCTCCTGAAGTTCAGTTCTACACATATTCAAGGAAATAAACTCAGCTGAAAAAATACACAGTTTTGCAAAAAAAAAAAATTCCCCAAATTTCAGATTTTTTCTCCATTATGTGCCTATTCTCTCTTTTTTAGAGGTTGTATACATACAATAAAGTGAACAATATCCAGATTTTTATTTTCTTTTTTCTCCACTTTTTCTTTTGTGATGCTGAAATTTTCAGCCATTCTTCAATTCTTGCAAAGGTACAGAATGGAAAACAAAAAAACAAAGAAATAAGAACAGGAAGGAATAAAGCAGCAGGGAAGGAATCCCGGTACCTCAACAGCAGGAGGCAAATAAAACCTGAAGGCCTCAGTAACAAACTAAATATACTAAAAATACTTTGGTATATATTCGTAAAGTGGTTTTTCACTAGGATGAAAGAAAGACATAGATGGCTTTTCATCAGAAAGTAGGCTGGCGTGAAAAGACTTAAGTGACCCCATGAGTACAATAGTGCTAATAAACCATACCTTGCAGGCTTTGCCAGTCCCACATAAACTACAGCAAAGCCTTCATGACTCAAATACCAAACTTTCAAAAAAACTTTTGTTTTCTCCTATGCTGCTCACCTAAACAGAATGATTAGTAAACATCTGCAAAGGCACTTCTTGTTTCCCTTTACAGCCTTCCTTAAAATCTCCAGTGCTGTAATGGACCTACAAAAACAATGACAGCTTGAATTGGACAGCTGAATATCGACGCTGCTGTATTGCATCTTAAGAAATATTGTCTCCTGGGTTATTCAACCTCCTTCATAAGCATCTGTGGTCTTTTTCTTCTGCTGAGAATACAAGATTTGGGGAGAAAAGACTGAATTTTTTTAGTACAAAGCACCTAAACCATGAAAACAATAGCAGCAACACCTCAAAAACTCTCATTTCTTACTGCACTGTCGTATCTGGGAAGTTATAATGAGTTTCTCTCCTGCATATAGAGGACAACCCTGAGTGCACATACAACACCCATGGTCTACAATGGGTGCCAAATGGCAACATTCAAAAACACTTCCTGACAGCATAATCTGTTGTTAAGGATCTCTTGGATATTATTTTGAGGCTCATGCCAGAAGCTGCAGGGTCCAGAGAATATATAATGTGTGGCAGTGTAACAGAGAGTTCTCCAGAGAAGTATGGTTTCTGGAGCAAGGGGAAAACATTAACCCAAACATTTCTAAGGGAAAAAATTAATGATGATAAAGTGGTAACAAGATTTAGTTGGATAGAACTAATTATTCATGTTAGGGGATGTGAGCAAGGACTTGCTTTGGCAATAAGCGCGCTTACTGAAAGCAAGAAAGAGAAGAAAGAGTAATAAGACCAAATGTGCTTGCTTAGAGGAAAGATTTTCAAAATTCAATGTATGGAAGTAATTAGACTAGAGAGAAAATTAGAAAGGGAAAAATGGTGCCAAGTCACTTGGAGTCACAGTATAAAAAAAAAAAAATGTAGATTCTCCTTGTTCATGACATAGCCAATGGACTAAACCTCCTATTTTCTGATCAATCTTGCTTTATCACAAAGACATTTATTTTCTAGTCATGAATGACTGGATTCAATTAAAATATAAGCTCACCTGTCAATTAAATTAAAATAGAAACTCCCTTGACATTCAGAAATAAACATTAAAGATCACCAATTACTACCAGAGGCTGCTATACTTAAAGCTATTCATACACAGGAATAGAAGAGATTCTGTCACTGGATGAATGTAAAATGTGTAGTCTCTATCACCCTGTTAGGGGTTAATTTAAAGAAAGAGAAAAATGATAGCCCTTTCAAAGGTCTAAGGATTTTTTTTTTTCTTCCAGCAGCAAATATTACAATAGCAGTACGATGTATATATGCAAGGGTATCATAAATTATGGAGTGCCTTAATAAGGCAAAAGGACATTGTATCTACACTTAAAACCTGCCAATTTATTTATTTACTTAAACTGCCATTTCATTCAGTGTAGTGAAGCTTTGCTGACATCTCAACTTAATTTAGCTTACTTAAATGGAACTTTGTAATATTTAAATATAGGCATTCCTTAGTTTCAGGCTGACTCCTAGCTTATTCCACTGCTAAAAAAAAAGATAGATATCTGTTGATATATGTACTCCGAGTACAATATTTCCTCATGAATTTGATCTTGAAGTTGTACCGAAACGCCTTTTTTATCTCCTCTGGAGGAAACAAATATTAACATCACATCTCTTATAATTCCTAGGATCTACAGAAAATACAATACCTACAGCACAGATTCCCAAAGGGAGACTCTGGGTTACTGAGGTTACTTACTGCAGCTTCAATCAATACCTACCCTCCAGTCACCTGTTGTATCCTTCAGCTGTTAAGGACCTATGTCCATCGTGTGCTGATGCTTTTTTGTAGCATGATCTATTTATCCTACTCCTGCAGAAGAAATGCTCTTACTCACTGTCTGCTATCAGGAGAGACTTCCCTTTAGCAGCAGCGGGGACAGCGAGGGACATACCAATGGAAGTTGGTCTCTCATGGGAAGCTTTACTCCTCAAACAGTATGAGGATATTAGAACTTTAGCAGGATTTCTCAACTGTCAGGAAGCAGAGCTACAATTCCCTTGTTAATAATAAGTGCTAACAGATACACAATGGTCTTGGAAAGCAGTGTGATATTAAACTGCTTGGAGTTTGTTATTGCTGGGCTTTGGGTTTCTTTTTTTTCTTTTTCTTTTTTTTTTTTTTTGCCTTTTTTTGTGTGCTTTTTTTAAACACAGACAACCAAAAAGGTCACTTCACGCTTCTCTGTTTTTCTTTAGTAGGATTGTTCTTTATTCCTTTCATTCTTCTATTGATCTGGGGGGAGTGGAGGCACAGAGGGAAAATGACAAATAGGCTGCATTCGTCCCTTCCCTTCTGTCATTTGTTTCACGGGTAAATGAGTAGAAATGAAGACAGCATGTTCCATGCCGAATACTGAGAGCACAGAATATGGCCTCTAGCTAAAGCACAAATAATTTCTATGCATGATGAATCCTTTCAATAACAAGAGCCCTGTTAATATGGGATCAAATCACAGTCATTAGCTCTTGGCACCGTTCTTAAAAAGATGATATAGAAATCCAAACAGCATCCAGCAGTAGTCCAGTATCACACTCACTAGCCCGTATTTCAGTTGGTAATTTACTTTTCTCATCCATGTGCTGGTATAATTAGAAAAAAAGCCATCTGATAGGATAAACTCCTCTAAAAGCAATAGCCTGCTTAGGAAAATGATGGATCATTCTGAAATAAGGGTATAGTTCTATTGATGGATGAATTGACTCTGGAACTATATCAAGACCCGTAGCCCTGTGTGATGAATGATTTTCTATGGCAGGTAACAAGCTTTTGAAACAAAACCCAATTTTCCTTCTTTTTTTAAAAAAACAAATCCTAATTCTGTAATATATAATATCAATATGTAGCACGCACATTACTGAAAGGGATCATCTCTCCCAGTTGATCAAGTAGATTCACAAATGTGAATTGTAGTCACAATTAGCTATTTCCTTGCTTCTGAAGCAGTAAAACCATGCTTACATGGGCAAAGTCCTTTACATTATTTGAACTGCATGACTTTTATAATAATTCTCATTAAATGACAGAATCAAGAACAGAAAAAACAAGTTTCTTATTGAAGGAGAGCAAGAACTTTTTACTTGCTTTCTTGGCTTATTTTGTCTTTATACTATGTCTTATACAATGCTGTTAAAGTTACAGGTAACTACAGGACAGTGTATTATTTAGAAGCCCATCAAGAGTAGACTTGGCAACCTCAAAGCAAGAGGAACGCACACCTTCTACAACAGACCCCGCTGTGAACCAAGTTCCAAATGTACAGAATTGTCTCATCACCAAAGCTTCTTTGAAGTCACTGCAGAACTGACACTACGCACCAGCTATTCTAGTGCTTCTTATTTTCAGTCAACAGTGCCTTTTGCAACCATGGTAGTCATAGAAGGAGTCACACTTACTGCATCAAAAATACTTTCAAACTGAGTTCAGGCTCTTTGACTGTGATCCAGCTTTACATAGTCATTTAGAAACACTTCTCTGCCTCAAGCCATCTTTTTCCCTTTCTTTTTTTTTTTCTTTTTTTTTAATTATTATTTTTATTATAGTTAGTAGTTATTTTCCCATTTTAATTTATAATTCTATTGTTCAGTATTTTATCTATTGAAAAAATTTGTTGTTAATATCCTGCAATGTGTGAGTTATATATTCTCTTAAAATCCCCAAACAACTACTTTCCCTCAGTTTAAGCATACCTGGTATTTTTAAACAGTACTTTCTTTCAGGGATTTTTGGTTTTTTTATTTGCACTTTCTTCCAGTAATTGTGCATCCATAAGGATATTTTACATTTCATTCTTAATGGATTTTTCCATGAAAAGAAAACTAGTAATTCGTAAAGAGTTCTTAGATGGCTGCTTTTGTATTCCCCATGTTATTGTTCTCTAGGGAACAGTGTATGGTAAAATAGATACTACCACTTTATAAATGAGGTTCCACAGAAAATTAAATTTCAGCCTGTTTCACATTCTCTTAGTTCAGATAAGGGATGTCCCCCATGTATATATTTTTTGCCAGTAAATGCACTAGAATAACTACTGCTTCCATAAATTGTCACTCTGCTGTTGGATTTACCAGTTTGATACACCACTAATATCTTGGGTCTGTTCAGAGTTTGTCAAATAGAAATGGACTCCATTCATTACCCCACTAGGCTGTGGAAAAATGCTAGTCAATAAATTCTCTTTAAGTGCCAGCTGAACAGTAAGCATGTGGCCATGCTGCCCACCGGTGTATGTAGGGAGCCCCGTTATCATGTTTGTGACATTTACTGACATCATGGAACATGTAGTTCTCATTCTACTTAAATCAAAGACAACCTAATAATAAAGACTGGCCTTCCGGACTGTAACAAAAAACCTGCTGACCAAATAATTCCAAAAATCCTTGATGCTTAGCTAACTCCAGAAGAGTCAATAACATGAAAAATCAAATACTTGAACAAAGAAGGAGACGCTACAACTGATCCACTGTGATTTAGTGTTTTATTTCAACACAGAACACACTGCTTTTTAGATCCAGAAAACAACCTAAGATGCTCAGATTTGACTAGCCCAGACTAAGATACAGATTATACTCTCCCAGGCCAATATTCAATAACGTGACAGGAGGGTGGTGTGATGGTTGGCTGGTAACTTTCCCTGTTGTTCTCTGAATTACATATAACACAGTCCTGAAGCAGTCTGTATTAAACTGAGCCAAAAAAGAGGATCAAGTGGGATAACATTTTAAAGTTGAATCAATACATGCTTATTTTGAAAACAAGTTTTTATGATGCTGCCATATGATCTCTTCTGTAAGAGGATACATGTTCTGTTCCAAACCTCTTTTGCTGACTTTCTATGCAACCTTGGTTAAAAAATCAGAAGATTTGTTTGGAAGTAAATTCCCACCAATTTTTTATATTTGAAAAGAGAATATAATTTTCTTTTTTTAAATGCCTTGACTTTTCCCTCATAAAAAAGAGGGGGAAAAAAAATAGCATCAACTTTTCCTTAAAATCTTAACAGTTACCAACAGCAAAGTATTCCACTGAAATAAAATAGAATATGATAGACATAACAAACATCTAGGACGTAAGATTCTTGTTTGAATCTCTTCATACAGAAGAAAGCACTACTCACATCTGAGTAATTCAGTTCGAGACATTTTTCAACGGTGACACTAATTTTGATCTGTGTAACAAAGACCTGAACCACCATTTTCCTTAAGTTCAGGCACCCCTCCCCAGTGGTCTTACCTGTCCTTCCATGCTGTTTCCCCACTATTACCTGCAGACATATCCAGGGCCTCTTCTGACACAGCCACACCAGCAGCAATCATTACAGCTGGCAGGACTCAAGGATTTTTGTCTCTGTTAGGTATTTCCATCTCATTACAAGGTCTGAAGAGGAAACCAGTTTATATTCCAGGTGCATTAGCAGAATACTTTAAAGAAATCTATTCTTTTTATTATACTTGTCTTGCTGCTAAAGTTATAAAATCATCAATGACAACCATTTAATGACAACCATCATCAATGACAACCATTTAATACATCTGTACTTTTTCTTCTGTAGTTATACCACAGAAAGTACATCAATACAAGAGGATTCTAACCAACAGAAGGGAAATACAGTGCCTTTAGACAGCTGATTGCAGGTTTGTGTCTAATGACATAGCATTTAGAGAAATATAACTACTTCTGTATTTAGGAACATCGGATATTTTTCTGGAAACTGCCTTAGTGATCACTGTATCTAGCTCTCCTCTGTTGCAAGCTACCGTATTTAACAGGTTCCCTCTTAAAAATTAGTATTAATTTGCAATAATGTAATATGAAGATCAAAATTAGAACAATATTTTCATCTTCTATTCAGTCAGTTTGTGTCATCTAAAAGAAAAATCACAGCTTGAGCTGTGTAATCTCAGCAAAAGGTAAATCTCAGTTTATTATGTACCGAGACTTCCTAGTAAGCCATTTGGCTGAATTAAGCTCATCTTTCCTTTTTTGTGACAACTCATGTCATGACAATTAAAGGTCATGCTCCTTCATTTCTGTCACTTTAAATTATGCCATCAATATCATGAAGTGATTCAACAGAGAATTTAATAAATGCTACAGAATTATTAAAACCATACTAGGTGGCTGCTTTTCATATATTCATGCAGTTCCTTTTATGATTTCAGCTAACACTTTACATTCTTACAGGAAAAAACAGGTGCCTTGAATATAATAGGAAATAAGTTGAGGATGCAAGTCTGGGGAGGAGCAGTAACTTGAATTCCAGTCACGCCATGCCTATAATCATAGCAATAGCACCATGCATGCATTCATTAAGGAAACATTCAGTTACCCTCTTTGCAATCAGGTTTAAAATGATTTAGCTCAACACTCTATCCCCAAAAGCATACATCTGTACTAAAATAAGAAATAAATAATTTAAAGGTATAAATGTTTATTGAAAACATTTGCATCCGACTCAATCAAGTGCTTAGTTGTATACTTTTCAGTAGGACTATTTTATTTCCATGTTGTTCTTTAGTTTTTAAATGAGAAATTTAGGTTCCATTTTTCAAACAAAGCACCTTTCTGTTTCCCCCACCTTCTGGCAGATAGTCCCAATCTAGTTGCTAGAAGATGACTCGGAGTTCCCCACTGAAAACACAAATTGAAGATATAATCCAACTGTAAACACACCATTTATGTTAATAGTTGTGAAAAAACAACTTGGAGAATTAACTGCCACACAGTAGCATAACATGTGTGCTTCCCTTGTCTGAGAAAGCAGCAAGTACCCTGGGAGAAGGAAATAAAATAATATTTTTCATGTGGTTGCAGATTAAGATACGGCTCTTTTCCACAGGTTTAATTATTATGGTGTCAGATTCCCATTTTGTAATTTCTCTTCCTTAATTGATTCATATTTCTATTTTTGAGTTAAAATTCTGCATCCAACTACATGCATTACATGTCCCAGGAAGCAGAAACAAAGTCATCCAAAGAACAACTGACCTGCTGGATGCTTACTATGACTTGGTAGAGGTGAACCATGCATAGGATTGGATAGATCTTCTATTAAAATCCTAAGATCAAAGGATGGGAATAAACTTCATATGACACTGGAAACATCTGCATGCAATAGCCTTTTCAAAGCAAGCCTGACTCATCCAGCAGACATAGTGCCTACTATCACGGAGACCAGAAAATCTCCATCAGATTGTAACAGATTTCAGCAACATGTTTGGGTCAAAGTAGGTCGCTTTGAATAGGAGACCTCTCAGAGCTAACACCGACCAATCGTTCTTCATGTAAAAAATTGGCACAAGCACTCCTAATCTCTGCTTGTTTCTCTCTTGTATCACAACCCTGCCCATCTCAGGACTCCGCACAGATTTGAACTGTTGTAACATCATGCATCATCAGTTCCTGTTCAGTTGTAATACGTGTTTCATCTAAGCCCAGAACAATAAAACATGATGGAAATACTCTATATTACTCCAATCTATGTGTTAATAGCATCTCTAATAGCTGTCAGGGAAGGTGCAAAAACATTTTTCTTGACTTTGCTACTCAAGACTCAAGGTGTAATGGTTTTCTGAATATTTCTGAGTAGCAGAAAATGAGTTGCCACTCCAAGCTGCTTAGAAACCTTGCATTAAGGTACTGAGTAAGCCTTAACTCCTCCAAGATCCCAAGGAACTACCACCCAAGGAACTAGATAACTTGTTCCAAAGACAGCTGGGCTGCTCCCATATTTACCGGCATTATTTGGTAAGGGAGCGTCAAGAAACGCAGTCAATATCGGAGCAAGTTTCCCACGGAGGAAGCAGACACGGAGGCAGCAACAGAATTGACAAACCCCTTCACCACTAAGTCCAGGGAATGCATTTTTAAGTACAGTTTCTACTTTGACCTTTTCCTAACCGCTTAAATGAAAGATGGGGTGCGTGATTCATATTTCCTTAATGGATTAAATATTTAGTCTACCAACTTGATCTTCTGTTTTTTTCTCCTGCAGGCTTAGACTCCATCTAAGGTGAAACAGTTAAACACATCAAGGTTCCACACTGAAGCATGTATGCTATGACACCTTCAGCATTAATTTTTAATGGTTTAACAAGTTCTAAAAAAATTTAAGTTTTTTTTTCCTACAGCATGTTTTCTTTCAATGTATCATACTCAGCTCTAATAATGCTACTGCAGTATGCCTTAGAAAGCCAGGTGACCAATTCAGTTATCAACTACCACTGTTATCAGTCTCTATTTTTGTTATGAATATGATATCTCAGGACTAGAACCCATTTTGCTAGACAATGTGCAAATGTATAGCAAAATTTAGTCTAGACACTAAAGTGCATAATAAAATTATTGTGATTAATTCCTTTTTTACTTGAACCATTATCCACTATCATGAACATATTGTGTTAAATGCTGCACATACATATTATTTCCATTCTAAACATTTACAGAAAAAATAGAAAAAAAAAATAGTAAATGGGAAAACAGCACTACAATTAATTCTGCCTCATGAATAAGGAGGCATGGAGAGAATAAATGACTTCGTTCAAGGACACACACACACACATACAGAGACAGTAAGTGGCAAGGTTGGGAACGGAACTTAATTTCCTGAGTCCTACCTCAGTACCTTAACTACAGAACCATCCATCCTTTCAGCCTACCTGCTTTTATTTAGACTAATTTGTTGAACACCCAATCGCAGAAAAGCTATAATAAATGTGCTTAACAAAAGCTATTGAGTAAGGAAAAGGAGGAGAAGAGGAGCCTCCAAAATAAGTTACAGAGCTAACCGTGTGTAAAATTAAATGTTTTAAACCTTTTAGTTGTTTAAATAATATTAAATATACATACAATGTTGTGGGAAATAGGAATATCAAGGAAGAAGAACCTTTCAGTAGAGCTGGAGTTGGAAAGGAAAGAGAAAAAAAAAAAGAGAACTGAATGTAGAGCACAGCAGTGAAAACAGGGATGCGAGAAGGGGAAGGGGAAAGGGAAGGCTGTGGCAGCGGGACAATGAACGAAAGGCTGCCTGAGTAATCTGCAGAAAAAAAATGACTGCACACAGACATAACCCCTGCAGCCCACCTTGACCAAGGGACCTTGCTTATATTTTTCAAGTAAGTGAGGTCTGTTAGTCCTTCTTCCTGCCTCTCCCACCTGGAATTACATTTTTTGTCACTGCAGCTTCCAGCAAGATTTCTATCGCGCTGAAACATTTCTTTTAACCATCACTTCTTTGCACAGGAAGGATAGATCTTTACACCTTACATTTTCTCTCTTCCTAGTGTCACGTTAGGGGATGTTCAGTACTGCTACCACTTACTGCAGGCTTTTTAGCTGAATACATAGAAGGAAAGGAACAGCACAAGAAACCTTCCCACTGCCTCTTAGCAAATTTTGGCTATTTTAACCCTAATGCTAATCTTAACTCTTTCCCTTTGCAGCTAAGAAGTCGCATATCTCTGGGGAAACAGGGTTTGCCTCAGATACTTTTATACTTAAGCTAGTTGAAGACGACTGAGTCAGACCATGGGATCTACAACTCTGTGCTTGCCTAAACTGTCTGTCAAACAAAATTTAGTCTGTCAATGAAGAATTTACTTTTGCCAGGATTTGATTGTAGTCAGCGCAACTCCTCCTATGAAAGGCATTAAGGATGCTTAGATACAGTCAACTTCACAAAATAAAAGCCTAGACTCAGCACAAAACAAGGAGGCAAAATCACCTCTGTAACCGTTTGGGTTGAAGTTATGAAGTCACCTTTTATTTAAGACATTAGTGATAGCCCTTGCAAAGATTTTGCACACTGGTCACAAGAATATTTAAACTCATTTTTGCGTTCCGGATCACTCACACTCAAGGTTTCATTATTAGTTAAATTTATTAGATGTTGAAAAAGTTCCTGAGATACTGCAGAGGGAAAACATACCACTGTACATAAATATAATTTTCAGAATCATTGGTTGTCAGATTTCATATTGTTCAGATCTTATTTGTTAAAACTGTTACAGAGCACTTGCTCTGAGCTCACACCTAGCAGCTTGGCATACAGATATTTGCTTCAGTAGTCAAAAAATCCCACAAAGGAAATTCACAGCTATTAAGGAGAACTTCGCTGCATTTATTCTAAATTGTATTCTTGAATATCTCTGAGCATGCAACTTCAAATCTAATTGTCCGAGGGACAAATTGGAAGAGCTATATAGGATTAATGTTTCATTATGAAATATGAATATGCTAAAATATTATTATAGAGAAGATGCTTTATTTTTTTCCTGATGAAAAAGGTAGATAGAATGTTTTTAAACGTAACTTGAAATTTCATTATTTTGCACCCAGAATATTCCAGCAACTTCCATTCTTTTTTAGCACATGCTATACTCTTTTTTTTTCACTCTATGATCGTCTCAAAATCATATAGTCAATCATTGTGAACTTATGTATTTAGTTTCTAACGTGCATGAGAAGAAAGCAAAACAGACATTTTCCTCCTTAGGAATTAATGACCATTAAACTACCTGTTGTCTTTCTAATTACAGGCAACACCACTTTAGAAAATTAGAAGTAAACAAAGCACAAGGCCCTTCTTTGCCTCCCAGTCAAGCCTCACCTCCAGAAAAAGCAAGAGAGATCCTGCAAACCTTTTTGCATATGTGTAACCTTTATTCATGCAAGTCTTCTTAATGAAGTCAGTATTTCAATTATAAAGCCAGCAACTATTCACATGTAAAGTTTTACAGTACTGAACCCACTAAAAAAAATTACAATGATGCAGAACCATCAAGCTGTATGTATTATAGGCTTATGTCTCAAAATCTTTTGAATTCATTAGCTCAGCAATAAGGCTTCCACTGCATGCTAATGATTCATTCAATGCACCTTTCTTGAGAGAAAGAACCAAGTCAAACGTGTTCCTTTCAATTTGTTTTTAAAGGAACATATATAATATATGTGAACTACATACAGTTTTGGATCTCAAGGAAATAATCAGGAGTAACTCATTGAGCAGTCATATTCTGCAGGGAATCTTACACAATGAAGAGAAAAAACTCTGAATAATTTACACTAAAATCTGCTTGATTTACAACCTTCTATCACTGTGGGAGACAGTGTATGGGAATGAATCCTCACAGTAAATCTACTTTTAACAAAAGAAAAAGTTATTAAGCTCCAAAGACTGGCCAGGCCAACTTAAATAGCCCTGATAACTATATACCTAAATCCCAGAGCCTCCAAGAAAGAAAACAAAGACAGAGCTCTTACAATAGCTGTTTTAAACTCTACAGACTGGCTATTCCTATCTGAGTTATCACAATGCTGTAATGGATCTGGGCCCCATCGTGTCAGGTGCCGTGCAAATACAGAACAAAGAGACTCCCAGGCCAAGGATCTTGCACTCAAAGTACAAAATAGAAAAAAAGATGGATAGAAATGAACACTAGAGTGCAAGGAAACAAAACCACTGCATTAGCGAGGGCAGGAGACTCAGCATTACAGCAAGCCTTGCTATTGTTAAATTTTGTGTAGCAAAGGAGAGTTTGAAGGACAGCAGAGGAGGAGGAGAGGAATGCATCTTTCTAGATGTTTACAAGGAGCCTTTGTCAAGCACAAGAGCAGCACAGAAGAAAGCACAGAGACAGTCTGCTTCAGTACCTCACGCTGAGGTTTTGGATGCTGGTATGACGGGCCACTGTTTGAAACCCTGTATTTGAAAATTTCCACCAGTTCTGAAGACAAATGCTTAGACTCTTACACAGGCAAAAATACCACTGAACAAGCAAAGCGTTTGCCAGAAAATAGAATGAGCAAAGGCTGAGCAAGACCCTCAGGTGGTGTAGCCTAATTTTTAGAAAAGATTCCTTTCTAAGGAATCTGGGGACATTTAATGCAAATTTGGCTCTGTTGAAAAAAACAACCGCAGTTTAGGCTCTTAAAATCCTACTGTTTAGCAGGAGATGAATTCTTGAATATTCATTATCTTCCTGAATTGGTATGAGTGTTGGAAAATGAAAAATCAGGAGATGTCAGAAACAGGGAAAACAGCCAGACTTCCTCTGTGTGAAACATATGTGCTAGATTTGTTGAAAAATGAGGAGAAAGAAGTTTTTTAGATTACAGCACATAGGTAAGCTATTTACAAATACAAAACTCACGCCGAGATCTTTGCGTTTCCTGCAGTCTATTCTTTGAGATCAACTGAGGCATTAATTACATAAATGACCCTGCCGCTAACAGCCGTGTGCAGAACACAGGGTGCAGAGATCATCCGCCATTTGGGAAGACAGGAATTTGGTCTTCAGGAAGCTTCTGACTGCAGTCAGCTATTGATATTGGTTACTGTTGGATGTATACAGCAGTTATTTACACTACATAAGTATTAAATGAAGATATCTGCTGTTTATGGGGATGAACAATACAGACAATAGCCATGAACACAGGAAAATTGTTTCTTATACCTGAAGAGGCAGCTTTCTGAAGGTGTTCTATAGCCTGAGAGGCTGGAAAGGTCGTACCTTCCCTTCAACAGAAGGCTCAACCTACTGGTGTGGGGTTTTTTTAAACCTATCTTACAAACCAAATTCTTAAGGATCAACTGCCAAGGATCAGCTTTGGAAAGGATGTTTATTAAATCTCCTCTTCAAACACAAAGGCGTAAAAGACAAAAATAAAGCAAACTGTTGAAGGGATGGAATGCAGTACGTGGTGCTGATGAAGATGGTCAGAAACGAGACAACTAGGAATGACTTTCCTCATACAGTACATTTGGCTTGTATGCAAGGTTTCAATGTCCAGGTGTGGCTTCTGTAGACTGTTTTTCTCAAGGTACAGCACTTTTTGAGTCTGTTCATAATTACTGTGGAAAGACTCAGTAACGTCACCTTCAAACAAAGCAATATAAAGGAAGTGAGACAAGCTTTGGAAATATTTGATGCAGACTAGTAATATAAAGACAAATCAGATTTGAGAGGCCTAATCCAAAGCAACATGGAATGGGGGAAATTTCTCTTTACTTGAGTATGATCTCAATGATCCAAATAATTTTTCAATGGCATATACTTAGGGGAAAAGGGAAAAATGGAACTCTGTTGTAAAGTCAAGTTGTATGGAACATTTCTGAGCTCTTTTGCAGCTAGGTAGGTTTCCCTGCAAAAGTTGCTTTGAGGGGTAAGGGTTCTTTCTCTCCAGCCTGTTGTTTTTACTTCATGCAGTAATAAGTAGCAGTGTCAATATTTCTGTGCATCTGAATGCTGTGTGTGCACATGGGCATCTCTCCCATCTTTGCTCCTAATATGGGGGAAGGACAGATCAAACTTATAATTATCAATATATTGACCAAATTTAAACACATCCTTTTCACCTTCAAAACTTCTAACATTCTGCATATTACTATGGACAAATACATATTTCTCCCTTAGTTTGACTTCCACCAAACATTGTAGTTCAAGTTTAGGTTCACATGGAAAGGTCATAAAATATAGGAAAAGGCCGAGTTCATATATGTAGAAATTATGTATATCACTCAAAAGGAAGTTTGCATATCTTTTGTTGCTGCACAGTAAGACAGAATGGCTCATGGCAGAGAGCCCAAAAGTCAAGAAGTGTAACAATTGCAGGGGGATTGGACATAAATCCCTTCTTCATTTGAAAAAAAAGCAAAACAAAACACCAAACACCACCCAAAACAAATCAAACCCCCAAAACCCCAGCCCCTCCAGCCCAAACCAAAAAATACCCAAGGGATAGACTTTTGTCTGGTTTTAAAGTACTTTGAGATCTGTTACTAGAAAGCTGCATCCAAACACTAGATATTGTCATTAATACAGACACAGCAGGGATCTTATATTTGTTGTTACACTGCTTTTCAAAGGAATATCCAGTTCCCAAATTTAAAATATGTTGATATTTTTCATACATACTAACAAATTTCACTTAAGAGCACTGATGAATGAAACAAGAATCTCCTATGGTATATTCTGCACAGACAGTATTGCTTATGTAAAGTCAGACAGATGAACTGAGAATAACCTGAACTTCTTTATCAGAACTGTATGTACATAGGACTAGAGGCATTCAGACATGGCCTTCACATTCAAAAAGTGCATAACTCTTACACTGTTTAAGGTATTCCATAATTTTGTATTGCGGTTTTAAATGAAGGTATTTATGAGAGAGAGAAGACTGGCATTCTGTATTTCTTATGAAATCAATTATTTTATGCATTATAATTATTCTGACTGGAGTTCTGGAATAGCCTCCCTCCCTTCCTTGGGCATTCTGATTATCTGTATGAAAAAGGACATGGGTGTTTTAAAGGAGATATGTTTAGATTCTGCTAAAATACCATGACAACCTTCAGAATTATTCACTTTCAAAGCTTTTCCAGAATAATCTGTAAAGAAACATCAAATATTTCATACTATTATGGCAGAAAATGAAAAGCGTTCCATTTCATGCTTAATTTATTTTGTAATTATAAATCTGTTGGTAAACAGTACCATAATAGGCTTTGCTTTGTGCTTGTTTATGCTTTTGAACTATTTGAGTCTTAATGTGTTTTCAATACAAACTACATGATAATAACTGTTCTTGGAAATGACTGGCTAGATGGGTTCATCCCAAAGTAAATTCTAGCATTCATCACATATACCTGCTAGTAAGGGACATTTTAAAAAAACAGATAGAAAACAGTCTGGCAATTTTTAAACTGCAGAACAGAAATAATCATTTTTATAAGTAGAACAATTTAATATTAATTCTACCATAACAATAGTCTTTTCAGAAAAATCAGGAAGGCAGTTTTCAAGTAAAACCACTTTTTGTATAAAAATGTTAAACTAGCATATAGGTGACATCTCACAAAGCCATGGTCTCATATTTTACTATACACTCTCTGATGTACTCCTGAAAATAAAAGGTTTAGATTTCTCCTGACATATGAGTGAGTACTTCGGCTTTCTGTTGCTCTTTCTGGAATTCACAATCATTTACGGTAGTGGAGGTTGGTATTTAAACATTTGTATTACCAAAATGAAAGAGCGTGAATTCATTAACGGACAGCCTACACTGTATTTTAGAAGAGCATCTTTCCTTCTGCTTCATTGTGGCAGTACATCCTTCTCCTTAAACCAGGAGTAAGCACTGTCCGTACAACTATATGCAAGTCAATTATCAAAAGAGCCTTCCTAC
Source organism: Calonectris borealis (assembly GCF_964195595.1). Lineage (NCBI taxonomy): Eukaryota > Metazoa > Chordata > Aves > Procellariiformes > Procellariidae > Calonectris > Calonectris borealis. Next base: position 13,398,131 of record NC_134328.1, on the reverse strand, counting down.
TTATATAAGTATAATTAGAAATACATTTTGAAAAATAGTCACTCTTCTATGAGTCTTTGCTCATGTCTGCATTCAGTCTTTATTGATCAAAATATCATCACATCATCTAATATTTCTAGTATAGAGTAGTACTCTGTGCAAATTCATATTTGCCGAGTTGTTAACAACTTCACCCCCAGCCCCCACAAGGGCTACGGATTTGCACAACAGACAGATATTGGAACTTCTATACCAGCAGAAACAAGCATAAATATTCGCAAGAGATCAGGGAGTCCATAGTTCGGTGACAAGCATTAGGAAAAACAGGGGTTTGTATATAAGATAAGTAATTCAATTTATATGGCCTTACATACAAATTCACCGGGTTTGGTATTTCACCTTAGGTGAATAAGAAAGTTCAAGTAGTCAACTCCTTTCCACCATTAAATAATTTATCAGCACAACTGCACTACAGACTCTAAGGCTCTGCCATCACTGTACCCTAAGTAAAAAAGGAAAGCCTACTACGCTGTATTTAAGTAGAGCAGTTACCCTTTCTGAGACAGCGGCTATGTTATGAATACAAATTTAAAGACCAGTCTAGGTAGGTGGTTATGAAGTAGAGTGAGCATTGTGGCAATTTCTCACTGAAGTCTGTCAAGACTGCATAATCCTGAAGATATGCTTTTAGTAAAGGAGATAGCAAGTTAGTTGTCACTCAAATAAATCAAAACATCAGCTGCACAGAGCAATTCTAACCACAGATGGGAATTCCCTTATAGCCCTCCCTCTCCCAGCAAATCTGCTCCTAAAAAACAGTCAGAAAGTGACTGTGTAATTTTATAGTGAAATACGTATTTAAAGTATTCTGTAATAACAAGAAGAGAGTGCAAAGTTATGTAGATAAAGAACCTGAAGTCGAAATTCGAGTGAGAAGCTAAGGTACCTTTTCTATAAACACATTGCCCACAAGTTTTAAAAAAAAGTCTTAGAAACATTGTCCTTGATTTTTAACAGAACATTTTCTAGAAAATAATTTAACAAGTAATCTTTCCATGTTTACGTCTTTCTATAATCACTGTAGGGGTAAATACCTTTATTATATATAGGTACCTTTCAATTTCAATACACAAACATCTGTCTTTACTTATCAAGACATTGCATTCTCTATCTTTTGTCAAGTTTTAAAATTGGTTAAGAGAACGCTTTACTTCTCATTTTGTTTCTTGGAAGCATTATTATACCTTTTGATGTCATGACTATGACAAAGTTGAAAACTGTATTTTATGCAACTAAGTTCTGTTATCTAGACTAAGGAAAAAAACAGCTATTTATAAGATCAAAAGTATGTATTTTCATGTCATGCTAGTGCAGTGTGGTAAAAGACTGAAGTTTGAGAACTTAATTGTTATTCTAGGATACGATTAAATGATTTTAATTTATACAGTTTACTAACATGCTTATAATATTAATCAACATATTATTCCACTTATAACAATAGCAATGAAAAAAATGAAGTTGCATAATTGCAAAAATTATTCATGAGCACATTGTTGTACCAAATAATCCTACTATTTTAGATACGGCCAACATTACTTTGACTTTCCTCATGAAGTTCAAACATTTTCATCATTAACTCCATAAATTTTCCTTACCAAGAAGTGATTACCCATTATTCATACTTTATTATTCACCTGGAAAAAAAAAAAAACCCACAAAAAACCAAAACTGTAATTCAGGCAGAAGCTTTAAGTAATTGATTACGAAAGCAATAGTAGAATGGAAAAAGGGAAAGGTTTTGAAAGCATGATGGGCAAGTCAGTGTTGAAAGTCAGTGACAATGGAGCTCCTCTTTTCTTTTGTATTTAATCCCATCCTTCCATGAACTGCAAACAGAGCACTTCTAAAAACAATTGATAGCACAATTTGCCTACAGAAATAACAAACACATTTAGCAGTTATGCCTATATGTATTTATCTGCATGTGTGTATACAAACAAAAACAATTAAAGGAAAAAGGCTATTTTACTGGATAATTTATTTGCAACAAATCATTCCGCTAACTCCTTTAAGAGTTATTAAAGCAATTCTAAATTATGTATTAATAAAATATGCAAAGAACACACATGCTTTCTCTGTGTTTACACAGTACTCAGTACACAGAGATCCTGATGCAGGACTAACAGCTTTTACTTTTGTCATTTTTTTCCTTTGCTCTCTTCATAAGAATAGATTTACTTCTAGAAACCTTAATGGAACTGTCACTACACTATGGAATTAGCATTAAGAAAATCTTTCTATATAGTTATAAGGAAAATTTCTTGGTATACTATGTTTACCGCGGTATTTTCAAGAAAGGAACCAAACCTTTGTTCAGTGGAAATTCTGGGAATGATTCCAAGAAAAAAAAAAATTATGTATCTACATAATGGCAAATTATACCAGTGGGTCCACAGGGTTATGATGGACAAATAATAATAAGTTGAAGATTACATCAGTAGATTAGGTACTGCAAATCTGAAAGCATTCTTCCCCTGGAAACAGGAAAACTATGCATCAAGAAAACTGTTTTTAATATCAGTATAACACACCTTCTTAAAATCAAATTTCAGAAACCAATGATCTCTGTGTGGGTCTACGTTAACTACATAGTTAATATTTCAAAATTTCCTGACTTCACAGGTGTCATCTGGGCATTTAATTGCCAGCTTGAGGCTTATGCTGGAACTATGGAGACTCTAATACCTGGAATCTCTACGGATGTCACAAGAGTGAGACAGAAATACACTGCTACTTCCAGACCTAACACACACTGATTTGTTGGCACATGCTCAGAAGATCATTTGAAATTATGGAACTAAAAATTGGCCCTGTCAACTTGTAAAAATGTTGGGATCAGTAAACCAAAAGCCTACCATGCCTTTAAAAATTCTCGGATTTTCAAAATACGCGTGCCTTTCCAAGGCCTGCAATCTTGATCCCTCAGACAGGACACTGTTAAACAGAAACACTATGTTCCATATGCACAAGAATCTTGATGCTTAAGTTTCTTATTAAACAAAATGTGAATTATAAATTTCACACATCTTTGGGCAACACAAACCCCACAAATTCTACCTTACTAGGGGACTGTATGTTCAAAACGTATACAATATTTCAATTGGATTGATTGAGAAAGGCTCTAGATTTATTTTCCCTGTAGAAAAGGGACCCACCCAAGTAGAAGGTCATTTTAAAATCCTTTAGGCTGTTCATTTTGAATGATTTTGTCATGAGAAATTAATTTACAGGCTTATGGACTTTGCAGAAATGATAGATCTCTAAAGACTTTTTGAGCAGTGAATAATGAACTTTGTCAGCCTCCTCAACACTCTGAATGATTTAGTTTCCTGAATAAGTGAGGCAAGTGGTGGTCTTATCTCTACACTGAGGTCAAACGACTTCTGATTGGAAGCAGCAAAAATAAAAGACAAAAACTTCCACTTTCTAACACATAAGAACACAGTGTAAGACCACATCACTGTTTCTTGTACAGGAGCACAGTTTGATCTTAATGTCTTCAGCAGTAATTCTTGAGAATTATAAACAGGGGACCTGTGCTAAAATCTGGCAATGCAAAGTAAGAGGTTTATCTCCCCTCCACACTGAAGAAAAATTATGTTTGAGATCTAAAGGGTGCTAATTTTCTTCATATTTTGAAGAAATCCCAGCATCAAGTTTTCAGTTTTTGAAATACAACCTCTCGTCTTTAGCATTGAAGACTTTATATCTAAATATTGTAAAGACTATCATTTGGGGATACTTTTTTTCATTTCATCCTAACATTTGCTGCATTAAATCCACTGCATTAATGCAAAGCAAATAAAAGAAAATTTATATGTCTGTGACGTAGAGGAACGCTTTAGGGAATGTGATGGCCATAATAAGAACAAAATACAGGGCATTGGCTTAAGCTCGGTCATAGGCAAAAACCTGAACAGCTTTGATTGTCCAGGGGTGTCATCCTAAATCAAAATCAGCAGACAGCATGACCGAGGCTAACATCTGTCTATATGTATTTTTACACCTTTATCAAAATTTTGCTCTTTCCATTTCCCACTTTACAGTTCTAAAGGTCACCTGTTCAGTATGTTACACTCTATCCATGTTGCCTCAGTACCATCATGCATTATAAATACCATGATTCTTTAGAATACATGAATTTATAGCCTCACTTTTGTCCCAGAACCAGCTACATTTTGATGAATGAGATCTCAGACTAGATAGGTAAATAGAAAAAGGGTGAAGGATGTAAGCTTGCAATGTATAATTTATTATAAGCGCCACAAAATACCAGTGCTGTGAGAAAACAAATTATTGGCCTCTCATGCAGTGACCATGAGAAGGTGATAAATATTTCATTATATAGTACTCATCAGACATTTGAATAGCTTATCTGTCCTATTTATGCCAGCTAAAATGAATTCAACCTATCAGTGGCAAATGTATTTTTAATGTTTCTCTTTACCTTCCGTGGAAGAGGCAGCTAAAAAGTTCATTTTCCACAAGAATTACATTATTCATTTCATTACATACTGTAAACTGTTTATTCTTGAATAGGCTTTTCCTGTTAAAACCAGCCCTTTACATCTTAAGGAAATTTCGTCTCCAATGCTCATTCTAGTTATTAGGAAGCAGAAGCAGAAGTTACCACAGTTGTTTTCTGTGTCATGAAAACATGGTATTTTGATGGGAAAACATCTGTCTTATACTAAACTTTAAAAACATTTTAAGACATCCATGGGGACTTGCTCCCTTGGAAAAGAAAAGCCAAGCTAGATAACACTATTTAAGCTTCTTAAATGCCTCCTTAAATGGAAAATTTACATCACATTTTTGAGCAACAGAGCATCAGTTCTCATACTAAACATTTCAAGTTGTCACATGTGTATAATATCATAATCCTAAACTGTGCCGATTAAACAGTCAAGAAATAAGATACGAGCAATCTGTGAGGTAAGGATACCTCAACATCTTAGGATTCGGATGGCATCACAATAAGGACCACCCTTCTCCTATTGCAGAGTTACCCTTTCAACTCCTTGGAATTTCAGTTCAGGATAGATATAAAAAGAAAACAGAGAACTTGACCTAGCACCTATTAACAGCGGAGCTTACAGTATGACTACAATATACAGAAAGAGTCCCCATATCCAATAACATGAATAAGCTTTATGCAGTAGCTGAAGCCAGAGAATGCACAGGCACACACATGCACTCTTTTCTATGCACATATTTCTATGGGAAGTTTGATGTTCACCACCATGTTCAATTTGAGGTAAGTTTACAGAATTTTTAACATACTTCTCTTGCCAGCACTAATGTGAAAATGGCTATAGGAAGTACTGGGAATCTCAAAATAAGGTTGAAAACCTATGTGCAAAACTCTTGACATAAAATTTGGCTCTAAGAGCATATGAGGAATGGCAACCTCCAGATATGTAACTTTCTCACTGATTTTAAAAAAACAAATGAACAACTCATACAGGGAAGAGGTCATAAGTCCAAGTGGCCTTTTGTAAGAAATACAAGTTTGAAAATCAGCAATTACCTGAGGAAAAAAGGCTCATACCAGTTGAATTTGTACCTGTTAACTCTCAATACTGTATACATTTGTTTTCCACCTGAGAACAGAACTTTCAAAGATACTCAGGAACTCCAATAGGGGCATGAAGTTATATAAGAATCTGTTACAATTCACTCATAAGAATAAGTAATCAGAAGCCATTATTAGTTATGGCCTCAGTTAACCTCTTTGGAATATGAAAAATACTGTAAACATTCACTTTACGTTGTCCTTGCTATTCCTGATTCCAGGTACTATCAGCTTAAGGCCCTATTATAACCCAAAAAATAAGATCAAGAAATTTGAAAATTCTGATGCTAGGTCTCAATTTACTTTCCAGAATTTACCTCTTATTTCAGTCATTCAGGCTGTTAGCTATACTGTTCCCAGTCCTAAATATAACCCTAGCTTTAACATGGGCTTCAGATGCCACTATAAATCAGAAATCAAAACTAAAAAATTCAAAAGACATTTATATCAACTCTCAGTTTACCCTTCTGGAACTTCCTGAATACCACGATTCATTCAGGATCAGAAGCTACTAACTGCATCTAGTTAGAGTCGGTTTCTAACCTTTCTAAACTTTTCTGAAATATAGAAACCAGCCAAAAGTAAAGAATGATTAATTCAATTCTACTTACGCCAGACCTTGCTTACATATTTGGATCTTGAATGCATAAGTGCAGTTGAATACTGCACTTATTCTGACTGACAGCCTCTACTATTCCTAACCCTGTACTTATTCTGGCCTTAACATTTAGCTTTAGCTCCAAAACCATCTAGAGAATTTGACAAGGAATTCAGAGCCACTTACCTCTCTAGAACTTTGCTAGTACTGCCTGCATTGAGCTTCTACAGATGGTTCTTTTCCTGGCTTTATTCCTAAAGATGGAAGGGGCAGGGAAACATGAAGAATTTAGAGTCCTGAAAATACGACTACCAACAGCTATTTCAAGGTTAGCTTTTGGGTTCAGAAACGGGGAATCCCTTTCATTTCTATACATCTCTGATATCGTTTGACTTGCATTACTTGTAATCATCCCTCTGTTGCCATGGTGCATATCAGGCTCACAATAGTGAACGGGCTCACTGTCTCTACATGGGCAATAACAAAGAACACAGATGGCCACTGCTATTATTTCCACTCCCTCAGTGTGTCCTTGTGCACTTGATGGGGTCTGGAAAATGTCTGTGTTACTCCAACCCATGTAATATTGACCACCACAAAAGCTGTTGGAGCAGCAATATTAAGATTGAGCACAAAGAGCTTCAAAAATTTCTGCCTTCCAGTAACAAAAACATACGAGCTCTTACATCAGAGACAGAAGGTCCCATCAAGGATACTGAAATGAAAAAAATAGGAAAAATATGCTTTGATAACGAACACCTGCTTAGATGAAGCAAACTCAGAGAGTCAACAGTAACCTGGGGCTGTTGATAGGGGATCAGTTCTCTACACCTTGTTTGAGTAAAGCCACCATTGAGACCACGAGTAGGTTAGCACGAGAAAAAAAAAACAAAACCAAAAACAGATAGCATTGTGCCAAGAATCATCAGCTGCTAAACGAGCTGATTCATCAAACTACAGCAGAGAATACTTCATCTTTTCATGCTCCCCATATCCCAATGAAACTTTCTATCTTTCTGAGACTTTTCAAAGGCATTCTGTCTTTGCTACAACTGGAAATAGGTTTCTCGGGTAGAGGCAGAGTATTTTGGACACTAGTAAGCAAAGTATGTCCATCAAGCCTGAAAGATAAGATTACTAAATAATTGTTGTCACCAAGCAACTTTGAGGTGTCAAAACATTCTTGTGGGTGACCAAATTAATTTAAATATCAGAAAGGCTTAATTTTTAAAAACCGATTTTGGTATGATGTAGAATTTTTGCCTTTGTATTTTGTGTTTGAACACTTTGGTTCTGCTGCTCTGCATTTTCCAATGGATCCTACCATTAGCACTGTTTCCTCTTCTTGTATGCTATATTTTATGGATGAAAGCACAGGTGTTTCAGCTTCCAATGAAGCTTGTATTAACTTCAATGCCAGTAAAATCAATGATCAAAGCTCAATTTAAAAGTTCTCTTCAAACACTGCAGAATGAGTTTCTATGTGCCTTCTGTGTAAATACAACAATTTTCAGAACAAGACGAATTCCAAGGCTGCTTTAAAACAGAATTGAACCAGGGCTTTATAATGACATCTACCAGCAGCTGTAATTATATTCAGGCCTGTGTTTCTCTTGTAGGATTTTGGTCTCACTTTTGAAGAGCTGTACTAGCTGGATCTTAGCACCATACTAGTTTTCTGAGAGCCTTTGTTCTAGCTTATCCTTGTGGCAATACCTCTGTTAACAGTTCAGTAGGTGCCTTTATATTTAAGGAATCTAATGAAGATTTTACTGCTAAGTTAAGCTACATCAAGATTGGACCGACAGTTTATCTTCAATCTATCCAAATTTGTTGATTCTTGTTTCTGTCTGACAACAGAAGAAAGCAAAAGAGAGGCAAACAGTCTGAGGTTTTCTTTAATATGCAAAACAGAGACATTATATCCACTATTTGCACTAGAATTTATGACAGACAAAAGTGTTTTTGAAAGTTATTTTCCTTAAAGAATTGATTTTGCTTCTGATGCCCCATTGTTTTGCATTTATTAGCAAGTGATTTATGAAGGAAAGCAGTTAAATATTAGAAGTTCTGTATTTTTATAGTCCATTTTTTCTCAACAATTCCATATATGCTTTTGCTCTATTATGAATTCTGAGCTCCGTATTCAGTAATCATTCTTTATGACAACCTAAATATGTACTGTATTATTTGTGAATTAGAGAGCAATTTATTTAGGAATCTCAGAAAATTACTTTTCTTCTAGGTGCTATTTTACAGTCTATCCATTTTCTCTTTTATCTACGATTGCTTCTTCTATGTCACATGAGCCTTAAGAGATATTTCATAGAGATGTGAACTGCAGGATTACCAAAAAAAAAGTTTCAAGGAAAAGATCCAGCCTTGATTGTGGCCAGAAGGAAAATAAAAGATCTATGAATACTAGGCAATAGCTAAGGAACAAAACAGGACCTTGTACAGGGCCACTGTTAGGGATTATATAAATACATATATATATATATATATATAATGAGTTGCCTGCAGTCACACAATTCTGGATCTGACAATCAATTCTAAGTTCCTACTTCAGTATGAAGCAGGATTGCCCCAACATCCTCCTAAAACATCTTTCAGGAATTTCCATACCGAGAGATACTTTTCCTATGAATTAGACCTGGGTCACCTGACCCTAAAGTATTCTTTCAGTTGGATTTTGTGAAAGCTCTTCTTCATATGTTGAAGTTAAGTAAGCATTAAAGGCTCAGTTCAAGACTTACATTTCCACTGGAGACACCTGGTGCATAAGTTTAAATAAAATATGGCTACAAAAAGAGAATTCACATTATGCAACAAAAAACACTTGGCAGGCTACATCATACACACACGGCAGCTAAAGAGAAAAATATTTTTGCTACACATTTAATGTGCTAATGTGAAGCAAAGTAAGTAATTAACACTTAGAGTTGAGATAATGATTTAGCAGTTCTTTTTCATGTGTAACCCAGGTGCCAAAAAGGCCAGTTGAGTTTCTGTTGCCTTCTCTTACCTCACTCTAATGAACGCTGCATACAATGGGAAAGAAAACAAAGGCTTTTGTAGCTCCTCATTAAGAAATAAGGTGAATTTTAGCATTTCAAGAGTCTGGACCAAAATCTTGAGCAGAAGGCTTTATTAGCCTGGAAATAAGGTTAACTTCATCTGTTCCAAATCTGTAAATTTTACAAAACAGTTTATATTAAAAGTACAGAAATGCAACATATACAGAAGACAACCCACTGGAAGGAGGAAAGACTTCTATCCAGCCGGTCTTGTGCTAAAAACTAACCCATCTGAAAGTCAGGAGCACTATACTCATCCTGGCTGATAGCCACACAAATACCCTACCCAGAGCTCTTTCCCCCCCGCTTGCCACGTCCCATCCACTGGCTGAAAGCTGGTTTTGCACAACTCCTCAACCCTTCCCCTCCATAGGGAGACTCCCCAGCTGGTCTCTTATACCAGCTCCCAGCTTCTTCTGAGCTCTTCCAGGAGCCTAAAGAGCCAGGACAAGGTCTTTTGTCTCTGTTTTGACTCAAGTTCCAGTGTGTGCCAGGTCAGAGATTAATAAGACTTGAATTTTCTTCAGAGTCACATAAAACTTCCTGTGACCATGACACATACACTGGCAAATGACCGTGGATCTAATTTATTGATAGTAACTTATTTACAATTTGACTATGAGGAAGAGCTGATTGTAGACCTGGAATAACAAGTTTAACTTAACTCAGCAGTAGTATAAATGACAGGCTGAACTAAATAATGGTCCAAAGCATGAAAGCAGATGCATCAAATTAACATCCAGCAGGAAAACAGAGTGAAGGCAGTTAACACACGGGGATGCAGTGGGGAGGCAGACGGACCAACTGAGAGAAAAGTGCAAAAACCAAGTTGCAATGAATTAGATTCCCTCTGGATTATGAGAATCTAGGACAGGACAACCACATCATGAATATTATCCTCATTTCAAGCAACTCAATGAGTAAGGTTTTCTCCCACAGAAGTACACATTTAGTAGGGAGGGTGTGTTTGCTGATATAAAGGTGCTACAAAGGCCTTACCTACCCTTACAGACTGGTATGCATACACTGTACTGGAACCTTGTTTAATACATCAGGAATCCATTTTTGGAAATTTGTAACCAAGTTACAACCAAAAAATCTGGCCTATGACTCCTGCGTGTGTTTTTGGAGTCAAACCTTTCTACGAGCTCCTCATTGACATTTAATTGGATGTCTGGGTGGTACATTCAGCCTTATGTCAGCAAAATGCCTTGGGTAAACAGCAGTAAGCAAACTTCGATGGGTTTATTTACCACACAGTTAATAACTTGGCTGAACTATTTGTCTTGGGTCTAATATTTATTTTGGCAGAAAACTTGGTACAAATGCTTTATTCTTTTTGATTCTTATATGTACGTAAATTTTAGAAATATCCATTGACAAATAGCAAAGTTCAGAACCTTTTCCTGAAAATAAACACTGCTCTATTGCTTTTGTATCAAAATGTTACTAAGCATTGAATTCGCTCAACAGAAAACAGAAGGTTCTTTTACTGTCTTATACTTGCATCCTTCACTTCTTTTAAACAAACAGTAACACTCTCAAGAGAACATGTACCACACTGAATTACTTTATTTTCAGTAAAATCCAGCAGTGGTACTATAGTAACTGTCTTCACCATGATTAATGTAGGAAACATTTGGAAAGCATGTTATTATTATTCTAAATTACATTTTGCTTGAATTATTTTTTAAGCACAGTTACTAAGATATAAAGAGTTCTGAATTGCTAATTGTAACATTCATACTTGTGAGATAAGATGAGATTTGAAGAACAAGTACATGTTGCTGACAGATTTTTAGTTTGAGAATTACAAACTAAAAAAAAGGGTGCAACATATTGTAAAAGCCAGTCTACAGGCTATCAAACCAAAAGATTACAGTGCCAATGAAATCCTTAATTAAAGATTTCTGTTAAACTCCAAGACCATAATGTACTTCCAGCTTAATGTTGTAACAGAAAACAATTGTATTCTGCACTTATGTGCTGTTTTCCCTCTTATCACTATTGTTAAGTGTTAAATCTTCTCTTTTCCTACAACTGTATTATCTGTTTCCCAGGCAAGGTAATGCACTTACTCGTAAAGTTGTGATAGATTAAGATGTACTGGGATTATCAATCAGATAATACATAGAGGGACCTAGGCAGCAGTTCTCGCTGTAGATTTAGCAGATTGCTTTAATGACATCTTTGGAAACCCTTATCTTCAGCCCATACTTTCCCCAGTAAATGTATGTTTTGTATATACAGAGAAGTATACAGATGTGATTGAAAAAGAATATGGAAAAAACATTAGACTCCCTCCCCTGTACTTTCCACAGCTGTAAACAATTGATCCTACAGAAGACAGACCTGGAGATGGAAGGAAACAAAACTATGGGCACATCAGGGACCAGTTCTCCCCTTCTCTAGCCAGAGAGGAAGCATACAAGCAGGCACTGAGGGTTTCATAAACAGAAAAACCCATTTGCCCCAGTCTTCCTAGTAATAGCCAGAAGAAGTAACTTTCCTGTTTGTAACCAGCTATAGCACAATTACACTTTCTTCGCAAGGATTAAAGCTTAAGAGAATTGAGAGAAGCTCAATTCTTACAAGACAATGGATGTTGCATCTGAATTTAGCATTGCCGCACAAAATTTGTTTTCAATAGCAGCCAATTCATTTTCTGGCTACTTGGCCCACAATGGTCTTAAAATCCTAAATATCAATATCAGAAACATGAAGTGCATCAGAGTCAAACACCATTGATTTTAGATAACTAGCATTAGCACAGTTTTGAAAGGTATCTACAGAAAATAATCGATAATTCAATTTGTATTCTGAAACACTTAAATGTGGAATATTCATAGATAAATCAGGAAAAGAAAAAAAAAAAAAAAGGGATTCAACCCTAAAAATTAATCAGTTGCTGCAAATAGTCCCTCTCTGTAGTTACAATTCCGCTTTCTCAAACTTGCAGTCTAATTATTCCATGCTTCAATATCCCAAAGGCAATTATGCATTTTTCAAAAGTTATTGGATAGTAATCAGTACTTTCAACAAGACTTCCAGACAAAGCCTACCCAATGCCTTATTTATTAATAATGGCACATACTTTGATTTATATTGTATGCATTCAGGAAAGAAACAGACTGTCTCTTGTGGAAAGAAAGCTCCCTCATTTAGCAGATAAAGATGTTTCGCCTTCAACCTAGACAGAGTTACTGAGAGGTCATCAACAGTCAAAGAAAAACTGTGGTTGTAGCCCTGTAGAGAAAGAACAGGTGTATCATGAAAAGAGTAAGTTGAGAACAGGGAGTATGTATGGATTGCATAGAAATGTACAAAGTTGCTAATATCACGATACAGTTATCATGTGCATAATGGTAGCAACAGCATTGTCACCCAGTCAATAGCTAGTTCTATTTGCATCTCACTTCTCTGCCCCTTGACTTCAGCGAGCACAATTCGGCATTTGCCATTCTCTCAAAGAAATTGTCCCTCTTCCTTATTGTGGCTCTCCTACGTGGTTGGAGAAACAAGGAGATTCACCATTACCTCCTCAATTTGCTAATAACTTTGCTAGCTAAGATCTTTCTAGACTGTGCTTTCTATAGCCTAGAGTTTATTTTTCTTTCCTGCCTGTTCAGGCTTCCATCTACACTCAGAGAACATTCTTTCATAAACCGCAATGAGACTTTAGCTTGAGAAAAAGAGGATTTAAAGACCACAAAGAAACCAAGATTCATGTTTCTCTTTATGAAAAGTGGATTGGTCATTTTGCCTGCTTTAGAAACCACTCAAATATAGTGAATCAATTTGTTTAGTTATAGGAGAAACCATAAAATTATTTAAAAGGAAATAAGAGTGCTGTAAGGGGAGAGAAAGAAGGGGGGGGGGGGGTGGAAATCAAACAACAAATTTAAAAATACATTACTGGTATCCACTTGATGGTACCTAAATTTTTGGAAACCCTTTTATGCTTAATACATAGCACTGATTTCTTTTTAGGCTGAAATACTCTGTGCCTTTGAAACATTTCTCTTCAAATCTCCATTTACAGAATATGGCAGCACAAAAGAATTTGAGAAAAACCTGGAAGGTATCTCACCTTGCCAGTCCACTAAAAATCTTTTTTACAAAAACAAACAAACAAACAAAAAATCAAAACAAAAAAACCCAAATAAACAAACAAACAAAAAACCCCCACAAAAACAAAACAAACAAACCAACCCCAAAAACTTTTTGGCTTAGGGTGTTATACACTGCTTTGTACTGCTGAAGTACCTGAAGGGATAGCTACTTGGAAAAATACCATTGATCCAGTTTGGGTCCTCAAAATATTACAGAAGCATTTACCCAGAGAGCACATTCAGAATGAAGAAAAACAAAGTTCTGCATTGTTCATTGCAGACTTACCCAAACTGATATTGGGCTGAATTCATGCATCACCATGATGTATAAGATGCTACCATGAGGTCAGGGACAAGACTCAAGAATACAAAATACAAAGAAGTTAACTTTAAAACACTTTAGGTATTATCTGGAAGCCAACTGGTTGTCAATAACTGAGAAAACTAAAACAAGTATAGAGACAAGTTGGTATGAGGGAATCCTCCCCTTACAAAAATGAAGGCTGAGATAGAATATGATTATATTTTATAAATTAAATGAAGGTGCAAGCACTGGAGAACAAGATGACCTATTCAAGCTAGAGGCCAGTTTTGGCACTGACATTTTTAGATTTCAATTGAAAGAATATTCATCCTTGGAGATATTCAAAACTTGATGGACAAGGCCCTGAGCTGCCTTGTCTAGGCTAGCCCTGCTCCAAGTGGGGGCTCAACCAGATGACCTCCAGAGGTTCCTTCCAGTCAACTATTCTAGGATTCTATTTTTAGGTTTATAAGTATTAAAGCCAACGGTTTTTAGAACAGCCCTGTAACGGAAGCAATGAAGAACTTCACTGCATCAAACCAGTGTGGTGAATTCAGGAAAGAGACTGTAGATGACAATGCCATTGATAGCAAAGAACACAATTCAATGCCCAAGAAGGTCTCTTCCAGTCTTGTATTTTTTAAAAAAAGATGTTAAAAAAACCAATTCCAGGACAGCAGATATTAATATCCAACAGACTGATTAATTTCAGTGCCATCTGGCCTAAATTTCTTTCCATTCCATTGTATTATTTGCATTAGTAACTGGCATTTCAAAGGGAGACTTTCCACACAAATACTCTGTGTCACTAGGATTAGTTTAGCTTTTACACTTTAAAAAGTCTGGGTTTTGTCTGGAAAAATGCGAGTGCTAACTTAATAGCTAATACCTGTAAGGCAAGGAAAAATAGTAAATGGTAAGATATTAGTGTCTGGATAGATGCTATTGAGGAGTTCATCTTAAATCACTGCAAGGCCAATATATTTTATGCCTATAATTGCTGCTCAAAGTTCACGGTGGCATTTTGCTGATGTGCCTAAAATAGTCTTCATGGGTGCTGTTAGAGTTGATTTGACAGTAGTTAAGGTATAAGGGGCAATGATCCAGCTGAATGCCTGTCCAAGTCATTTTGATAAGTGTACAGCCTGTGCAGAAACTTCTTAATTGCTCCAATATTCTTCAGTTGTTCCTGTTCATAGAGTCCATGAGAAAGGTCATCAATCACAGAATGTGTGAAGTTTTTATGTTTTGCTTGCTTAACAAAATAAATTTTAAAGAAAGTAAAATCGGTTAATAAAAGCTTAAGGAGGTTATGATGTTCCCTTTCCTAATAGCAAATTTGGAACATGAATCATTTAGTATCTGTATTACAGGGGAGGCACATTGTTAGCAATAAACCTTGCTCTTACCTTATTCTTGGTTTGCAACAGAAAATATTATCTGACTTACTTAGATGTGATAATAGTAGTAAATAGATCCACAGTTATTGAAAACTTGTGATATACTGAAAGGGGAGGATTACCTGCTTAAGTCTGAGACAGGATGTCAGGAAATCCCATTTCTCGTCGTGGGCTTGTCACTGACTCACGCAGATTTAGACAAGTTATTTAGTAGTTTTACATTTTTGACTAGCCATAAAAGAACACAGCCTATGTATAGCAATATGTCTATAGAGGTCTGAAAACATAGAGCAGCTTCACACCTTTAAGGATGCTCTCATCACTACCACATGACCAAGACACTACTGGTTCTTAATCTAGGGGCACAAAGATAGATAAGCCTAGGTGCATGTCACTTTTTTCCTGGTTACAATCCAAATGTAGCCGTGAAGAAGGTGACAAGCAAGCTAGTGGGTTGACTTTATTTCACTGGTCAGTCCCTTTGCTTTGGAATAATCTTGATGCATACGAAGGTGTTTTCATCCCATGAGAAATACCAGGTCTGAATTTGACCCTTTGTATCTAACATTGTATACCTTTCCGATCATATCAAGGTTGCCATAGTAACAAAAAGATTTGTATTGAATGGCAGAAAATTAAAAAAATATGGTGTATGAATCCTGTATAATTTGTTGACACTAAGTATTTGTTGCCTGAGGCCTGTATCACTTAAAAATTACACATTTTTGCTAAGAAAGAAATGGAAACCTTGATTAAACACTTACAATTTTACAGAATACTCACATTTTTTCCACTTGCTGCTTGTGGAAATACATTTTTTTTAATACCATCTCCAGTTAGGGAGCTCTCCCTGGTTCTGCCAGTCGGGATTTTAAACAGAAGAAAATCTGTCATTTATGTAAAAAAATAGATTAAATTAACCTCTACCTTCCCACTTCCCTTTTATATTTGCCCTTCCAGTCCAGTCTCTCACTTTAAGAACTTCTGAGATATTATCTCCAAAGACTCTCAGGTTTTAGCATTTTTCCATTCCCCAACGTTAAGTAGCCCAAAAGCTAAAGTTTCATTATATTTTTTTGTTGCATATATTGTCATATCCGCAGCTACAACATTTCAACCTCAACATCTTTCCTTATAAACCAAAAACATACCAAAAAGTTCTTTCCCCCAGTCTTTATTTGATATAGTAACAGATGGATCCCAAACTGTAGAAAGACACCCACTGACTTCAAATCTGTAAAGTTTTAAAGTGCATCTGTAATGTGCCAATCCCCACTGCTTTCCACATTCCTATGGAAAATTATAAAGGAGAGGATGTTAGGCCCCCGATACAAGCATCCTGAAAAATCTCCCTTTCAGCTGTAGCAGTTCTTCTCTAAAATGAGAGAAGAACTACCTGCACATTACCAGTTTTCCAGCTGCCAACTGCAGTTATGAAAATAGAGATTATGTGAGTAGGTGCAACCCTGACCTGATGGTACTACACGTCAACTGCATTACTCCTCACTGACATGAAAATCTACCCCATTAAAGATCTTATATTCTCTCCCCCCATTTGCTTCTCTGTCAGCACCTGGTACCATGAGAAAACCCACAGCGCTACACACTGAAATTCCTGTAACTGCTCAGAAGACCAATTGCTTGGTTTTTGGGTAAGGAACTCTTATATGATGTTTGAATATGAATAAATGAAAAGCTTCAACATCACAGTGGACTATAATTGTGGTTTACATGTGGAAAACTGGAAAGCGTCCCTTAATTCCTGTATATATTTACCAGAAGTTCTTTTTATGTGTGCTTCAGACACTGACTCATCTAACAACATTGACACTGGAAGAGAATTACCAACACTTTGAGAATACATACTGCATTTCCACAACTACAGGATCAGGTTTACTATATGATAAACAACAATGGAACAGTCTCAAGTAGTTTTATGACAGGAGGAACATGGAAGTCTCCCATTCCACAATCAGTCCTAATTAATTAGGAATATTTCATCTCTCCTTGCAATGCAGATGTAACAGGCTATGTGTTTTTCTATTAAACTTAGCAAATACCTACATAGTTTTCTCCAAAAGATACTATTTAACTTGTTTCATTTTCAGGATAGGAACTATTTTTTGAAGAAGTATCCTGAAAGTCACTCTTAGAACTGGCTTTGTATTTCTTTGGACTTGAAATATCCTCAGGAGTACTCAGAAATAGTGCAAGAGAAAGAGACATTTTCATATCTATAAAGAAATTCTACTGAATAGGAGATTTGGTGCATTTTTGTTCCTCTGAACAAATTAAGAAACAGAATTCTGTAACTGGAACAGATGCAATGCAGCTTTCATTATACAGAGACCAGATAAAAACTATGCATCTCTGGAAAGCCTGGTGCAACAATTGTTTCAGCAACTAAGGAATCAAGGAATTTGCTATAGTCAATGACAACTAGGAATAACAGACATACAACATGCCTTTGCGTTACTCACAGCTGTTATTACATATCACAGGGTGATAGCAGCTCCATTACTATGATTCAGGATTATCATATTGCTGGCATGTGCAAGCACAGTTTTTCAAATTCTACTTTGTTACAGCTCTCTGATGGGTTTTGCAAACTTTGGATTCTCCTGCACATTTTTATATTAATAACCTACTGTAGTCCTGTTTCTATTTGGATAATATTATATTAGTAATATTAATGAAATTGAGATGAACATCCAGACCTTTGCCATGCAAGGCTAAGAAATAATTATTAAAATGATGGAGGTTAAGATCACCTAGGGTACACTCTTGCCTCTTCATGAGTTAGTTTTAAGGACTGCAGGCTGGAATTTTTGATGACCTGTGCTCCAGCTGACTGACATTCTCTTACATGAGTTACTTCCACGCTATCCTAGACACTGAGTAGTCCTCA
The DNA here is from genome assembly GCF_964195595.1 of Calonectris borealis. Taxonomy (NCBI): domain Eukaryota; kingdom Metazoa; phylum Chordata; class Aves; order Procellariiformes; family Procellariidae; genus Calonectris; species Calonectris borealis. The sequence goes on along the minus strand of NC_134328.1, from coordinate 13,380,118 downwards.
TAGTACTTTTTCCAGCAATATTAAAGAAAATGTTCACATATCCACCAAGATTAAGCTGATGGAACAAGGACCACAGATACAAGGAGTTTGGTTTTGGTTCAATGATAGGACAAAACTTTCTATTGTACCATAATATCTCCCAGTTCTTAAGCGAGGACACGTGTCCCTCTCAGCTGTGTAGGAAAACAGAAATAAGCTATTCTGATATTTTATTAAAGAAGTTGAGCATTCCTTTCACTAGCAAACATTTCTGCTTCAGACCATTTGTATCTTGGCCTATGCTATTCACAGGAGGCACTATTTATTTTTAACTTTACAAACAAATAATTACATTTTTTTAAAAGCTCTTTAGAACATTATACTAGATATAAATGTGTTGAACTTTGCCTCTTGGCTGATCAAGAATGTCACTTAATTAAACAGTTTTGTGTTACTGCCATAGGCTTGGCAAGAAATGAAATAAACAAATACCAAGCAATTGTATTTCCATAAACTGCATGACACTGTTGACTTCCCTGCATTTAAAGAAAGAAGTCATTACTCAAAGCAGAGGCGGAAAAGATTTTCTTTGAATGAATGAAATTTTGCATTCTACACCAGAAGAAGTAATGTCAAGCATAGTTGGTAGAAGGTAATCTGTGTATAGATGTGAGTGAAGCCACATTCTGAGGGAGATATAAAAATTCTGTCAATTAATATTTTTAACTTTCCTAGTAGATGGCAGTTTAACTCAGGGATCAGTGCCAAGTAACTTCCATATATTGCAGGATAACATGAATAGATGAAGAGCAGAGAACAGCATCACAGAAAAATAGAGATGACTCCTGCTATCTATAGAAAAGCCAAAACAGTCTAGAACAGAGAAAAAAAAAATTCATTGATGTTCTCTGTTCTGGATAGTGTGCGGAGAGAAGAAAAAAAAAGAAAAAAAATTTTTTTTTTCCTGCATCCATTTCTAGACATGCTGAAAAGCTTATTTGGAGAGACATTTGGAGAGGAAATACCCAGTGAATTCAGGGCCTATTTCAGCTATAGGTCTAAGGATATCTAAGCATAAGTTTGAATCTCCAATTAACCACATTTTTGAATGTTCTATACCTAGAGACTTGCCCACAATCTCATCCAATATTGAGACAGGATCTCATGCTGTTCTTTTTTATATCGCATCTACATATGCAGCATATGGTTATTCTAATCTAGTTTTCAAATTTTCAAAACATCGGGGCTTACTCCCTTAAGAATGATCCAAATTAATCTTCACTCGTGCTCTTAATTCTTATGACCACAGAAAAACATAACATAATGCAAACCTCTAACGCACATTCTATCTGTGTTTAAAATATCAATATTCACGTTTTTTCTCCCTTTCGATAACAGCATCAACATTTTGAAAACTTGAATAGCGTTGCTTTATGTATTCTTATCATAGTGCTTAAAAAGAAACATTTGGGCTCCCAGCATGGGTAAGATGGTATCTCATATTTAAAAGTTATAACTGAGCAGAGACATTTGGCGTAAAGATACATCTCCCCCCGAAGTAAAGCATTATACATGGCATTAACAAGAAAAACGATAGCACTGGTTATTCTGGCTTTTACCAATTCACCACAAATAATCTCTTGGCTTGTCAAAACCATAAATACATTTTGTATTCCAGAAACAATTTCAAGAATTCTTACTCTAGTAAAGAAAACACTTCACAATCAGTGCACATTGACCTGCACTGTTTCCTAAGACTGAACATTTTAACAAATGCTCCCCACCTGACGGCAGCACCATCATGTGTTCTAGTAGACAAAAAGGCAAAGCCAAGCCAACAGAACCCCTGGAAACATTGCTCTCTGAAGTTACGGTTTGCAAACAAACACCAATAGATTCCTTCGGTCTGAGTGTTTTATCGAACAATGCTAATATCTGAATTACTGTCCTGTTGGAGATGTATGCATCTGAAGCATGCCTGGAGATGAAAACAAAACGTGGATTAACCCTTTCAAGTCTGCAGCCATTTCAGTGCTAAGAAAACTTCTGCCTTTGCAAGACTGCCCTACCTACTTAGCACATACAAGGTGAGGATTTCTAACAACAGCTTGATATACTAAAGTAATCTCAAAACCTCTGCAGCAGCCCTGGCAGCGAAGTGCCAACAGATTTACAGTGTCAGGTGCTACCATGCCTGCATCTCACCTGAAACCTTCCCTCCTCTTATGAAGAGTCCCCTGCAGAGATGTATTCTGCAAGGATAATCTGCTGCTGCAAAGCCCAGCCAGCCTTGGCTTCCCCTCCTCAGCCCAACCTTCCTGTCCTCCCCTTTGCATTGGTGCTGTGTATTCTAAAAGGAAGGGCTGGGATAATACACTTCAGCTATACATAAAAGACTGCAGCAGTGACCAAAATTATTAGCAATGTTAGTGTGTGGTATTTTCTTAACACCAAGCATTTTAAATTAATTACCTCTTACATTTAAAACAATGTTATCATATATAATTATTAATATTATTGCTTTAGTTAATTCTCTAGTTAACTCATGCTTCAGTCAAGTCAAAATTTTACTTCATAATTATGAGTCTTTTATTCTGCATATTAACCTCTTAACATTTTTGCCAGTAGTTAAATACAAAGAATCTATTCTTTCTTCATAATTAGGAAGAATTTTAGTTTCAAGTCCAACCCGGGCCAGCAGGGGGGCTCAACAGACCATTAGAGGTTTGCTGGAACTGAATTTCAATCTCACATTCAGAGAAGCAGAAGTAACTTCACATGGAAGAGCCTGCTGCTCCAGTGCAGCAGTAAAATCTCACAACAGATCTTTTGCAAAAACACCAGTAAGTGATCTCAGTATTTACCAACACTAACAAAAACATGTTCTTCACATGAAGGAGTCAGCAAATGAAGTTATTTTTCACTATTAACTATGAAGGTCACAGAAAACTGCAAAGGTTCACAGGCAATGCCTTAGAGAGATTTTAGACAGATTGAACTTCTGTTGTGCTGGCTGCAGAGAAGAGAAGTGATTCCCCAAAAAACTTTCTATCATCTGTTGCCTCACTGAGAAGTGCATCAAATCATAAAATCATTCCTCTTACTTGCATTGGATAAGTAAATGGAGAGAAAAAACAATATTACATGATCAATCATTACCAACCAACATTTGCAGCGCTGACTTTGCAGCAAACCCCTTCCACAATCAACAGAATTAGAACAAAATAAACTGCAAACTTTGTTGAGTAAATTATACTACCAAATGAAATCATTTTGATCTTTTTGTGGACATTCTAGAAATGGAAAATAATTTATTCCCTAACGGCCTTGAATGATGAATATTTGGATTTATTTCAGAAGGAATCAAAAGAGTCAGTGTGTGTGTGAATGTAATGAATTTTGTTGCTGATACTGGGTAGCAGTGCAAATGGATCTATCATCTTCTTCTTGCCCATTAATGCTAATGCATGTGCATTGAAAAGAGAATATAATCCATAATATATGCACAAAATCTGCATTATTGTTGGTACAAGAGTTACGCTTGTCCTTGGGCTTCAGTAATATTCACTGCTGGTGCTCTTTTGTTTAATAAAAGCTTCATTATTTTTCCTTTTAATTGAGTATTTATACTTCAGAACAGCATTAGTAAGACCATTTTCAACTGAATTTTTGCTACAACTCAACCATCCTCCTGTTTATATCTCTTTAGGGATGAGTAATCTGCCTCCAAAATTTGATAGGAGCCAAATGTGATTGCCTTTGAAGGTTCAAAAAAGTTTAAAAACTTCTCTTATGAAATAATTTTCTAATTTCTTCACTTCTTCAGCTTTGCATAAAAGACAGATATCCTGCTGAAGGAAGTGATTTCCAAGAATACTCCTTTCCAGCTAAGCAAAATTCTCACTGACATCAGCTGGGCCAACATCCTACTCCTTAAAATTTTCCTTAAGACAGATTAAAAAAGAATAACTAAAAAACAAACAAACAAAGAGATTTCCAGATAATGTTTCAAGCCCAAGAGGATTAGAAGATACTACTCTATGCATTCAGGTGTTTCCTTTACTATCTCTGTCACCTGTTGTGTGCGCTATATCAGTTTTCACTGGTGCAGCTGTCACAAGTGTTGCCAATGTAAGGTGTAGTAGGATTCTGTTCTCTGCAGAATTAGGCTGAATTTGCTAAAGCTGATCCTTCTATGAGAGATATTACATTCACATCTGTCTGCTGTAACCACACAGGTGCAGTGACTCTGATTAAATAGGGAAGCAGTGTTTCTGGAAGAACTCAGCCATTTATGGAAACATGAATATCCACAGTATCAGTTTTAAAACTGCAGCAATAAAGCTATAGCCCTCATAGATATAAAAATGGCAGACATATGCATTCAGCAAGCACATTTCTAGCTTGTCCTATTCCTGCTGCAGCCTCCAGAGCTTCACCTTCAACTGCAAACCACAGTATTCTGTCATGGTATCCAGAGAGGACTTGTATGAGAGTCAAACTTGCTCTTCTTGTATGAGAGTCAAACTTGCTCTTGTTATCCTTAGCCAGGATAAACAAAACCAATGAGTTTTGCTTAAAAAGCAAAAAAAAAGAACAAGAATTAAAACAAAAAAAAACAAGAATAACAGCTGGGATAAAAAGGGAGAGACCATTTAAAAGAGTTGGGAATACAGCAAATATGAAATGTTACTACACACTTCAAGCTTTCCTCTGTCACCAGTATACTGTTATGTAGTAATTAGAGCTGAATTTCTTACACAATTCTATGACTCCAGGAACTGGAGCATTAAAAACTACTGGTCCTGTAAACACTATCTGTTTTTTCCCCACGTGCTCCCATCTGCTGACACATGCAACGGATGTTCTACAGCATACCTCTGCCTTGTTCAGAGCAAACCCAATGCAGTGAAGATAGCATTAGCCATGGCCTTTGTTGCTCTTGTTTTACAGAGAGAAAACGAGCAGCTAGTTCTAGCACCTGAATGCAGAATCTGCACTAAATTGGAAATGCCACAAAAATGAGGAGTTAGTCTCAATAAGTAAAGATTTTACACAGAAGAATCCCACTATTGGGAAAAGGTGGGAATTCACTTTGGCTTGTTCTAGTCTCATTTTTCATTCCTTGTTCTTTTGCAAAACAAAATTGTTGTTTTCCGCAACAACAAAGTAAAATGTTTCTCACTGTACAGGGGGAAAAAAAACCCTGATAGATCTGAACAATTCATGGGCAGAGTATGCCATGTGGGAAAAGTGTTTCTAAAAGCAACAGTGGTTGATACATTCAGGTAAATTACTATATGGCTTCCCCAAACAATTTTACATGTTTCTTTTTCTCCAGCTGAGGTACCCAAGGGGGAAATGTCTGCATTTGGTAACAAATAAGTATATCAAGTAGTGTTTTCACCTGTTTCCCTATACAGATTTCTATTACAAATATTCTATAGAAGCCATTATTTAACAATTCAGTTGATGACAGGTAGTCATCTGAGCAAAATACCTCCCATCTGCTAAGCTCTTCCAACTTCCAGCTTGTAAGTCTTAGATGGGAACATTTCATGTGAATGCTTTTCTAACACACCTGCACAATTAAATTGCCTTGGTTTGTCCCCTTGGATGGATTTGGAAACAAAGAAACAAACAACCCACCCCACTGCACACCCCAAACTGTTCTGAGTGTAGGGGCAGGTTGAGACTAATGTTGCAGCTGAAAGGGAAGGGGGGGGGGGGGGGGGGAAGGAACCTCCCAAAAACCACCTTAAAATTTAAATTATTTTCAAGCCACTTAAGTACTGCTTCCTACTCCATCATAATGCTAGGTTCAGAAAGGACTCTGAACATGATTGTGTTTTGCGATATGAATTCAATTTTCATTTCAGGTCCCATAATGGAAATGACCCTAATTCAGATTCTCTAGAGAAGATGTTTGCCCCTTGTCATCAGCTTAGATTTAATTTAAGAGAACATTAAAAAAAAAAAAAAAAGATATAAATCACATCCCTGTGTTTGCTGGACTAACACGATTTGTGTGAGGGAATGCTGGAGAAATAAAGAGCAAAGCAAGCACTTGAAATGTTTTGACTGCAAAAGCTTGCAAAAATGGTTTCTTCCTGTCAAAATAAGATGTCAGTAATAGCCAAATTTCCTAAAAATGAGACTTAAGGACATAATGGCCAGTATATAAATGAATGGAGCGGTTGGATCCTTGCAGTTTAATGGGTAAGGACTCCAAGATTTTGTACTTTGCCAGAGTATAAAAACAAACTTAACAGACAAGAATAGATTTTTTTTTTCTTAAAACAAGAAAAGAAATTAATAGAACCATCCCAAAAAAATACAAGCAAAAGCCAGGTGACTTATATTAGTGGAGAATCACATGTAGCAGTTTTGTGCTTTATCATAAACATCCTGTTGCCTCTGTTTTCTTCCATTATATTCCGCAGCATAGCTCTCCTTCCTTTAGGCCAGGCCACAGCTCATGAGGTGCTGAAAAAATTTTATATGAATAGAAATTTTACTACCAGAGAGCAGTGACACTTTGCACCAGGCTGGTGCAACAGCAAGCAGCTCAGTAATGCTAATAAATTGCCCTCAAAGCTTGAAGGGTTAGTTAACTTTTTTCAGTTACTCAGCATATGAAAATCTGAGGCACATTTTTGCATGGTTATGAATTGCAAAGCTATACAAAAGCCTGTAAAATTCTTCTTGTGCTCTCATATGCATCTGGCTGAGAGGGCACATACATGTATAAGGGCATAATCAAACATGCTCTTATCAATCAGGTTAAATAATTCAGTTGTTCAGGGTCTACTCCCTCCTTGAAGATATTTTTCAGCAACTAAAATGACATTAGGTGACCGACTGATCTGCTAGTCATTTGGGATGCAAAATAAAACTGCTTTGCTTCAAATATCTCCAATTTAGCACCTCTGTGTTTAGAAGTGTGTACCTGCATAAGCTGTAAGAACAATTGGTTTAGTGAGTGAAAACAATAAAATCTATGTGAGCACAAACACCAGAAGGGCAGTTAAATGTTTTAGTAGGTATTAATCCCACAAACGGCAGAACCAATGTTGTATTTGCACAGACTTCCTAGAATCTGATTGTCAACAGTTCCTGTATTGTGTCTTAAATTGCGACATTATTAAAACCAGGATGACATTCTTAAAATCTGCATTTAGATGAATAAACACAGGTTGAGTGGTTGCACTTGAGGCAATCATTTTGGGAGAGCTCTGCCATGGTTTTTTTTTTCACTAGCAAGTTCCAGTTCTTACTCTCAAGTTTAGCGAAAGTGCACTGAAAGGATGCCAACAAACACACAATTAGAGATGATTAGAGTAATCAAGTACAAAAAGTTTCGATTCCTTATTTTGCTACGTTAAAGTAATACAAATGAAAAATCGTTCTGATACCCCACTTCCAAAATACATTCAAGAGAATAAAATCTCCTTCCACAAGCTTCCTGTCGGTAATAAGTATTCTGCGCCCAGATGTACAGCACAGTAACACAATTTATTCTATTTAAATGTAAAAAATATATACAAAATGCAGCTATTACCTACGTTGCTGCAAGGTATTTTCTCTCAATTCAAAAACTCTTAAAGACATTTTAGGGCAATTAGTTAACAAGCAAGTTCTGATTTTCAGACTTCAATGAATTCAGGCAGCATTTTAGAAGTAAAATAGGAGCATTAAGGCCCATCAGCATAGGTGTGATTTCAGGGAAGGTGGATGGCTTTTCCCTTCCACATTCCTGCTGGAGTCTCACCAAGAGGGGAGGGAAAGAGGCATGAGAATAGAGCAGTTTCTTTCCCCAGCAGCACGGGGTCTGCCCATACTGCTTAAATCTCTTCTTGCTGATGAATTTAACAACTATACTTGGAGGCTCAAGCCATATTTGAGGTCTCCTGTCAGTCAGCTGTGTTCCCATTATGTCAGGCAGTAGCCAAATCTCCAGGGCGGCTTTGCAGTGGCTCTACAAGCCTGCCATTTATTCAGGGTATACTAGCAGCTAAATTCTTTCTAAAAGGTAGCCCCTCAAGGAACACAGTCCTTATTGATGGGAAAATAAAGTTGACTGGCCAATACGGAAGTATTTGATTGTGTTCAATACAGGGACAGAATACACACTTCCATGATATATTGTGATTAGTCCCGTAACCTGCTAAATGACAGTATTATATTTAACTCTGGTCAAATAGGGGTGGGGTGGAGTGACAGGGTGTTTACAAGTATTTTAAGTGAATATATGGCTTTAGAAGGACCAGGATTATTTTAACCTCTCTTTTCCCTCCCACTACTACTCCTCTTGTTTTGAGTTAGCCCTTGTGCCTTTTTGGTGGGTAGCAAAAGCACAGGCAGTGTCTGCTCTGAATACAGGTAACACCAGTTCTGTTTAGCATGAAGTTCAGCGCAGAACTGTACAGACATCATTTATCGGGAAAGTTGATAAAACACTTATGAATTTGTCTTCCAAGCATGAATTGAGATCAAGTCTTCCAACACATGCTCACAAGCTTGGCTACTGATACTTACCATTTACGAAAAAAAAAAAAAAAAGAAAAAGAAAAACAAATTTAAAGATGCCACTCAGATAGTTCTTATAGCCTGCTGTTCCAATGCACAAGGAAAACAAAATACAAACAAAAAACATATTTGTATCTGAATAGTGCAGAATAAAATAATAAATTGCATCAAACAGTGTACATATTACTGTCCCTTTCTATTAGCTGTAGTTGTAGGCAGACCCAATGTTACAGAATGCTTCATTCTGCCGTTTTCCTTTAGGTGTCACATAAATTAGCCAGAAAAAATATTTAACTTTCCTCAGGAACAAGCTGTCTTTGTCACTTTGTCTTGACTTTATCTGTGTGCATTAAACTCTGCCTGAAGAGTTCTTGAAGGCTCCTCAACATCAGAAACAGAAGCTTCTCACTTTAAATCATAGTAACAGCAGTGCCCAACTTAGCTGGCAAAACAGAAGGAAAACTGTCTCAACTGCAACATTCCTGAGGTCTATGCTATGAAATCCTGGATGCTTGGAAAATAGGAGCATTCTTCCACTCTCACATTCCACCTAAAGGCCAGGGAGAAATGACTAAAGAACAGAAATTTTTCAGTGACTGTTTTTTTAAAATAAGAAATACCCAGAAAACTAAAAGTATTTGCAGAAATGCAATGATGACTATGAAATCTTTTTGGGAATATAATTTGTAACAACTACAGAAGTTTTTCATGTATACCAAGTTCTTGCATGTCCTTGTAATGTTGTGAATAGAAAAAAATATTGAGCCAGGCCTTTATATAGTAAGGTGAACATAAAAACCACTGAGTTAGTACTATCTTACTGTGATTCAAGACAATTCAAGTAATTGAGAATATCATCACAGAAGTAATCCAGATCTCTCTGATGAAAGCCGTTTGAATCAGATATGAATGTTAAGTACCTTTAAAATTATTCTTTAGAAAGTAATCAGTTTGCAAAAAAAAATACTTTTAGCATCCACAAAATATAGATAAGTCTGAGTTAGCAAGACATCTTCAAGTACATTGGCTTTACAAGACTAACCATCCATCAAAAGAAGAGAGCTTTTTGGGAATGGATTTGCAGAGCATGTGTGGGTGGGGGAATACTCATGTTGATGTTACACCATCACAATTGTTATTTATCATGTGATGTGTTATCATCACAGTGTGTTATTTTAGTTCTAGTATAACGCCTCCTCTTACAAAAATGTCAAATACAAGGTTTTTCTTGCAGTTATAGTCTGTTTCAATAGATAAAAGTGATTTGTCTTAACAAGAAAGGAGTTTGTAAAAGGAATAATAGTCTCCAAAGATTAGTATATACTTGCATATAACTGTATAGAATATAAGTGGGGAAAAAACCTATCTGAACATTGCCTCCTTAAAATACTACTGTATCAACCAAAAATATTTCAAATTGTATGTACCTCTATGAGCTAGGAGATGACAAAATGCATTATTTACATAAGTACATTCTAAAAAGGACTTTGAGGGAAAAGACAAAAAACAAACACTTGCAGCTTCTTCACTCTACTTAAGCATTCATTGAGTCAGAACCTGAAAAACTACTCAGTTAATACACGTTTCAGACATAGAAGACCTAAGTTAAAATCTCTGCTATGTATATGATAGAATAAACTTTGATGGCAGCCGCCCACACCCCTGGTCAGTGCTCCGCACACTAGAGCCTTTTTTCTGCTCTCTCTCCCTCTTGTCTTCCCCATCCCAAGGCAGAACAGAGCGTTCAAACCCGGTACAAAAGCTTAGGTTTCTCTGCAAAAACACTTATGTCATTCCATCTGCTGTGACAGATGCACCATCATCCTGGCAGTTAGCGAAACATGGCAGCTACAAACAAGGCCAGAAAGACACCAACATGAACTATGTAACCTTCCACTGGTCCACGTGCCAGAACATAGCGGCGAGTCCTCCAAGTCCCAAACTGCACCACAAATTCAAATCTTCTAGCCTCTTAAGCTACACATTTTAAGTGTTGAAACAGAATACATTTAAGGGACATACTGAAGATTATATGATGATAACAGCCTATCACACAGAGACAGGCACCAAATTTTAGTTACCCACGTCACTGTTTTAATGCCACCTGTTAACATGTCAACATTTTACTGTATGCTGAACTGAGATAAGCAATAGTGACCAAAATCTAGTGTTGGTGGATATATTGCACCAGGATATTTCAATTTCATTGATCTCGACTGCATTACAGGTCTAGCAGGTTCAGAAGTTTATAGTGAACTGTGCATGCATGTGAGTAATAGGGTTGAGCACAACACTCCCAGCAGCTCACCCCACACCACCACCATTGGGTGGTGCAGTTTGCTCTGCACTATTGTTCTCTTTGGAGGCGTTAGCAGCCAAAAAATTGCCCCCTCCCCTTAACTGCTCACATGAACATTGTTAGCTCCTTTTGTGGCTGGATTTTGGATATACAGAAACCCATCTTTAAATACAGAGGATCCTGCATTTGAATGAAGGACCTTTTGTGTGTGACACTGTATGCATTAGATGCACTGTTCAAAAAATTGCACGTTAACTGGAGTATACAGGAGGCTTGTTTCAGCTGAAAATGTTTTACAAGAAGCATTTTTTTTCTGATTGTGCTCCTCTTCGACAGTCCATACATAATTTAAAACCAATATATTTTCAATTATTTTGAGCTCCCTAAACAAGAGAATTTTTATGGATGTTAAATATAACCAGATAATCGTTAAAATGTTGCTTGTGTTGCAATTTTTTAGCGGTTCAAAAGCAATGTTAAAATTTCTTAGTAGTAAATGAGACCTCTAGAGAGGAATGGTTAGAAAGAGGTTTAATCAGATTTTCCAGAGGAAGGGGAGGAAAAAATCCGGCAAAATATCCTTCCATTTTCCTACTCTTTTGGAATCAAAGTCAAGCCCAATAACCCATCCATACTAAAGTTATTCCAACGGTAGTATGTTCCTAATTTCATGAAAAAGCACTGTCCAGATGAAGTTAGCTGCATAACAGAAGTGTTCGGGCTGCATTGTCCAAAATGTTCAGGTTTGTAGTTTGACATGACCTCATTATTACTGAATTAAATCAGAGCCTCGTAGGATGTTTTGAAATGCCTGCCAGAAGTTACTGAATGACAGCCTAGTAAATCATATCTCAGTGACGCCTTAGTAAGAAGTCAAAAGACATCAGCTTTATGTTACTCGACTAATAGTTCAGTGTTCAAACTACTAGTAGGCCACAAATGTTGTACATGCAAAAATGCATCATCTATCAAAGATGGACAAACATGTTCAGTCTCACAGTTTTCTTGTAGGTATAACTGATTTCTCATTAAAATCCCATATTCACATGTAGCATTTCCTGGAAGTTGATTGGTTTTTACTACAGGGGAAGAAATTGTGAATCATGCATTCAGATCACCTGCTGCTCCAATTCTGAACCACCAAGTTTTCTCTTCCCCGTTCCTTTTTACATTTCTTGGGGTAATATTTTCAAAAGCACTGAAGTAGTGAGAATTCCTTGGTTGTTTAAGTACTTTTGAAAATCCTTCTTTTTTCATTCAAATGGGATTGATGCACTATGAAGAGCTTGAGATAAGCTCTCAGTTTTCATAGCACACTTTGAGGCTGGTAGATCTCCAACCTTGTAAAACAGTCTTATTCGCTCATAGGAGCCCCCTGAGTCTACAGAGCATTATTTAAATAGATGCAACACATCCAAGAATTTTTCTAGTTTTAGAGCCTGTGCAAGTTTTCTTATCTCTGCTTTATGCATGGGTATATCAAAAGCCAGATATGTTAAATAGGATGTCTTCAGAAGTCTGACTGAGAATCCCTTACCTCTTAGCATTATTAGACGCACAAAAAATGTGCAGCTATTTTCTTATCCACAGTATGAATGGTGATCTCCAGGCCTTTGTTGTCAAACAACTTGATATAGTCAACCAATACTTGAAAGCAAAATACACTTTTAAAGAAATAAAAGAAGGAAGAAAAGTTATATGAATACATGCGAAAACATCTTGCTGTCTCAGCACATTTCAGATGACAGCTTTTACCTGCTTTCTTCAGAAGTCCTTAGGGAGGAATTAGGAAAACATATCTCAAGGTACGTAGTTACATGGTGCATAAATTACATTGTATGCACTCAGGGTTAAGCTAAACACAGAGGGAACAAGAAGTGGCTCCACACTTCCAGAGCTGTTTTTAAAAATCCTACAGTCTTTATGCAAGGACTGTGCTTCTTCCAGGAGGGAGTTTTGTTTCATTTTCCTCCACTGAACTTTGGAAGAAAACAACCTAACAGCATCTTGATTTTAAAAAGTTATTCAAAATGCAATTGTACGTGCCAGCCAACATTATCATGCAATCATGAGGCTTTGCATCTATCCTGTGCTTTCTTGACATTTAAAAGCAAATGCATAGGAGTACTTGGCCAAATTTTACAGATTGTATTAAAATAAACCATTAAAGACAAGACCAGCAATATTAAATGAATGCAGATACATCAGGAATGCCCTTTTAGCATGGAACTCTCCATTTCTGCCACCAGAAAGAGGAGGAAGAAAACATCAGCTCCATGAGACAAGATGACTGTCAGGTTGCTCAGAAGATAAGAGATAAGTGTTTACTGCCTAAATAAACTAAACTGTCTAGAGTTCCTATTAATTTGTTTCTTGTACATAGAAGGAATTAGATCTGAGGCATTCAAAAAAAGAAAACTGATCAACAATATTCATTTTGGTGTGTAAATAGCTTGAGGATAAACAGTGATAATCTCCAGAGTCAGCAGGATGGTTTTATTTATTTACTGAAGAAAACAATGTATAGTTGTATAAAGCCTATTCATAGTAAATTAATTTACTCTTGATGAAGCATATATGGACTTCATTTATCACCAGTGCTCATCGCTATTGCGTTACACCCTTTTTAACCACACCACCCCCTTCCTTTTAGGGGAACAAACCAGAAGTGGCAGAATTTAAGCTACCACTGGAACTCAGATCCTTTTTGTAGTGTTTGCCCTTTTACAGGTGTATTTCCAGGAAAATTTTGTAAGAGGACTCAGTGTGCTGTTTTCTCTTTGAAGAAATTATTTCTAAGCAAAAAGTCTGCCAAATTTAAGGGAAGGAGTAAACATTTTATTTAGTGCAATCCAAAAATTGCACAGATATTTTCACATCATTTTAATGTTTAAGCAGTATATTAGCACTAATTATCATCACAGAAGTTGACAGCCAAATTTTCTGCTGCCATAAGCAGTGGCATTGGCTTCTGGACTACATTACTTCTGCTGCTGTCCAAGCAGGGATGATGAAACACAGAAACAAAACACAGATCCAAAAATATATCCAAAGTCTAGGCTATTTAATAGTTTTAGTTTTGCTTATCATATCCATGAAAGATATTGATGAAGTCTATCAATTACAGTCAGGAAGTCACCTTCTTTTCCAATTATTTCCAGTCAGAAAATTTTCCAGATAAAGAAATCTTCATGTATACACACTTTTCTATATGAATGTACTGTTTCAAACAGTAAGAATTCTCTCTCCTATGGAAAATTGATGCCACCATTTGACTGAAGACGTTCATCTGCCAGTGGGATGGTCAAACTTCTCCAAGCATGTTATATACATCAGAACAAAAGTGGGAGTTAAAATTCTTCCCATTTTTTAGATTCCTCTTCAGTGCTTTCCCCTATTGAACACAGGGATCATAGTAGACATTTAGTCCATTACATTAGCTATTGCCTTCCTCTCTTAATATTGCATTGGTAAGTTTAGCGAGCATGAAATATTCTGGTAAAGATTCCCAGCAATGACACTGGGCATTGGGATTTGCTGATATGAAATCAGCTTTACTCACCACTCAGTTTTAAAGACTGGATCTTATGAAATTAGCTGGAGACATGCTCTGCAGTTTCACGCTGGTTGATTTATTTATTCTTTAAAAAGCTTAACATACAGTTCTGAAAAGTAATAGTCAGCATGGCGACTTCTTACTCAACAGATCTCTTCTCTGTGTGCATTCAATCAGTTCTGCTGACTAACTTGCCAAAACCAAGTTTTGTTGGTCTAGTGTTCCAAGTCCCAAGAGCATGCCTGCAACAAGCCAAGCTAAGGCTAGACCCATTTCACACTGAAGACAAGGGAAATCTCAATTCAGTGGAATGAGGAAGAAAGAGACTATTGAGGGAGGAACTGTGAGAAGTGGACAGAAAGAGAATGATGAATCAGGACCTGGTTAAAACCCAAAGTGAAGACATTAGAAAGAGAATAACAAATCTGGAAGGACAATTTAAAGGGGGAGGGGGAGAAAAAAAACAAAACAGGCAGAGGGGAAAAACAACGGAACACTTTATCACATTCTTCATATATCTATCTATCTGGCACAGAAGAAACAGGAGAACTGGAAGGAGGAAAAAACCAACAAACAAACATGCAGAGAGTCCATAAGTTATTTTGCAAGGTATGGTATTATTTGATAGGAAATTTAGTGCTAGGAAGTTACAATAAATAATCCAATAAATATTAACATTACTATATGGGAACAAGCTGGGATTGGAACATATAGTGAAGTTCACGGAGGGCAGGGAAATGCCTAAAGCAGGGCTGTTGCTGTGCACCATTTTGGGGAGAGATGAAGAGAGCCAGAAAGCTATCTTCAGTATTGTAAATGACATGAGTTTCTAAAATATGCATCAAATGGAATACCGGAGAGATGAAAAAGGGTCCTCTTTAGCAGTAAACTCTAGCCTTGCGGCTGAGACAGAGTGCTAGGGAAACAGCTACATATGGGTAGCTGACTGCAGAGCTGGCTTCTCTTCTTTGCCTTGAGGGATGCTTCCCTATCTATGAGCACCATTTTTTTTTTCATCTAGCCTCAATGAGCAGAAAGTGATATCCTAAACAGGCAGCATAATTTGTTCCACTAAGACAGAGAAGATTTGTTCCATGAGTACTAAGGATTATACGCCTAAATTACCTGATTTCATTTTTATTTTCCCAAAAATCAGGCATCTCTGTGGCAATAAGGCAGTGAATGTAAGTCTCCTGAATGTCTTGGGAAAAGCTTTTTCAGGCTGAGGGCATGACCTGAACAGTTACAACTGGTGAAACATGACAGTATTTGTTACTATTATCATGGAACTCCTGTATTTGATTTAATACCACTTAAGAGACTGTTTAATTTTTATTTCTGAATATTAGAACAACTGTTAGATATCTTTCATATTAATAGAAAATAAATGCTTCCCATGCTTGCACAAAATTATAACCTAGATAAACATTTTTCTAGGAGTTGCTATTAGAAGACATTGTGTCCTCTATGTTATGCACTACGTTGCGCTGTGTTTTTTGGTGTTACGTGCAACTGAAACATAAAACCACAGGAAAAAATCATCCAAAGCAAGAAAGAGTCATATAACTTGGTCTTCAAAGCTCATGTTCCAAAAGCAAGCTGGCCAACAGTAGATTTCATAAACAAGCCATGAGCCAAATAGTTCTAATGTACTTGGCAAAAGCTTGTAATTGCAGAATATATTAAAAGAACTCAAAATCATTAGGTGTATGTATAGATGTATGAATATGGACTGTATCTAAAACCCACCCAAAAATAGTGGTGTTATCACTCAATAACAATTAAAACATTAAGGAATTTCATATTATTATTTTTAATCAAGCACTAACAAGTCATCAGAAGACATGTAAATGGTTATATGTGTGTGTGTATATATATAAAAATGAACTCATGTTTTGTGAAACAAGCCCCAAGATGTAAATGACGTGTCTTTTTTAAGCTTTCTAATTTGTTTTGTAATTTTTGTAATCCATTTTCTCAGAATTGAAGCAGAAAAAAGCAGATATGGATAAAGAACAGTGAAGAACTTAAAATAATTCATATCAAGTCCCTGCTTAAAGAAAACAATTCAAAACTCATTTTGAGAAACATGGAGGTGTTGCCCAAGTTTTACCTTGTATGTCAAGATGATTTGATATTTAACATTCAAAGTAAACCAAACGGTGCAAACAAGCTTCCTTTAGAACTGGAGATGAAAAGTAGATAGAAGCTTATTGATTCAATGAAACTACCATTTTAGTACAAAGTTCAGCTTTAAACTTCAACCAGAATGACTGCAATGGGAAAAAGGTTATTTATTTAAAACATACACATGAGTTTATTTTCTGGGGGGACGGAGGAATATGACGAGGTGGGGGACACGAGTGGTGAATTCTGGTTTTATCAAAAAGGAAAAAAAGTGGGGGGAAAAAATCCCAAAACACCAAACATGAGAAAATGGCTTTTCGATAAGAATCCTTTCTTCCGTTTACTTGACGCATCTAGACCAAATTTGTTTGGATGAGTTCTGTAAAACAAGCAAGTCCTCAAATGTTTAGCAGCTCACCTTGAACTATTTCCTCCAAACTACTTGAACAGCTTTGCTTCTTGAAGGCAAGGAAGCAAATGCTATGAATTTGCTCAAATTGTAAGTTTCCAAGGGCAGAATGGGGGGCAAGAGAAGGAGGTTAGTCTGTAACACTCCGATTCTAGCAAGATTTTAAATTCCACTGCTACCAGCTTTAATCCAATAGCCAAAAAACAAACAAAAAAACCAAACCACAAGGCCTACCAAAGATATCAGTACCCAAAGTTACAGCAGTGAGTAAGTACAACCTATAAATTGCTCTGCTGAATACAAGAATGGCAAGTAATTTAGTGTTATGAATCAGTAAGTACTTTCCACATAGGAATTATTTTTAACAAAATTTCCTAAGCTGCTTATGTAGATATCAGGCTACAGGACTACCTGAACAGGGTAGAGACATAAGCAGACAATTTGATCATCATTACAGCACTTTCAAAGTCTTTTTTCTGGGTACGGATTATACAGACACAGAAGTGCGCTCTCTCGCACAAGCAATTTCAGATGGAAACACTGCAGAATGCATACAGAAAACTCAGTCACCCACAGAATATTTCAGATTCAAGCTGTATGTTCCAAACATTGATTCATTCTATTTTTCAATTTTAGAGCAACACATTGTTTATTTAGAAAGAGAAAAGTCAATGTATACATAACTATATATACATATATATGTATGTACATTCTGTTTTAAAAATCTTGCTCAGAGAAACAAATTGAAACACTAAACCAAATGTAACACAACTTAAGCATTACTAAATTTCTTGTCTTTTCTGCATAAAAGTGACATAAGTGGAAGTCACTGGATACATGTGCACTTCAGTAACTTGGCAGATACTCGCTCTAGGCTTAGTGTCTGACACAAAAAAAATCTCACAGCCCTCCCTCTCAGATGTTCTTTAAGTTGAGACAAATGTCTGTGACAATAGAGCTCACCAAAACTCAAGCAACGAGGAGTGGAATAGTCCCTCCTGACACAAGTCATTGTTTCACAGAGTTCATGGCCCACGCTTTCCAATAGATCACTAGCAAATCTTGCATTTCAAGAGTTTGTTTTACTTCATATTTAGATGGCAAGTTTTTTTCCAATTCGCGCTATCCTCTTTATGGGTCCATATACAGCAGAACAAAATAGCTTTCAACTCCCAATTGTGTATCAAAAATTACTAATAAGTACATTGAATATTACATGTGAAATAGCGTGAAAATGCATGCTATTAAGCTATGAGTTGTAGTATCAGAAAAAGTAAATCAGTTTATGCATAAGCTGGAGAAGATTTTAGCAGTTTTTCCTGTATACAATTTTGGAAAAAGCAACATGAGGAAAATTACTGGTTCATTACCAAGCCTTTCGGCTTCCCACAATACTCCACAGTGTATTTCTCAAGAAGCTAGTATGCCCTGTCAGTGATACCCTGAACTGACAGCTATATTTCTCATGTACAGTTGCCAACTCGGTGAGATAGAGCATTGGAAAGTCAATGAAAGCTATAGGTACTTATCAGTCCTCAAGAACAAGTTTTAATATGAATTTGCACACAAAAACCATGATACATCCTCTTGAAGAATGAAGTCTGTCCAGGAAATTATGGGTCTATGTATTTAAAGAGCAGAATGACTCCTCTGACAACATATTTATTATGAAAAAAAGAGGTAACAGAAGGGACAAATTTCATTAACAACTAGCACAATAGGAAAGTATTTTGAGAACCAAAGTCTATTTCAGAAAGAACATAGCCTTTCATACTACCAAATTCAGTGAGGAAGGAGGTGTAGGCATTGACAGAGCAATTGAAAGCCGACAGGGGGTCAGCTTCTGAGATTAAAAACAGGGAACTTGCTTCCTGAGCTGTACTGCAGGAAAAAAGTATCTTTTAAAGAATTTGCCATATAGAAAGAGCATGCCTGATCACGTGGTAGGTTTTGTCACTAAAAATTTGAAGTGATTGCAAAACTCAGGAATGGTGGTAATTAGAATCCATCACATAGCTCACTTCAGATCATGCCAGATGATCTTAGCAAACCACCAAGCCCCAATGAAGCAGAGAGAAACAAGAACTTCTCAAAATGAAGAACCAACTTCTTTGATGAAAAGCTCTTGGTCGACGTAAAATCTGTCAAGACACCTACAAGGGAAGACTGCCTGTGTAACTTCAGTTCGTGTGCTTAACCTTTAATCATTTGCTCACAGTCTTAAATTAACCTTTTCAGTATTTTACCTAAGATTGATGCCAGACTAGTCCCTGATCCCTGGACACTTATCATTTAAGGATATTAATATTTATCCTTTAAGGACTAGAAGGCTTCCCCAACCCACTACCCCTACTCCCCTCCTCCTTGGGTTTTTTGTTTGTTTTAAATAATAAGCGATACTGATTCCAAGAGCTTTCAGCTTACTCCTACAACTAATCTGAACTTGCCGATTTAAACATGTTCAATTTTACCAGACTTATGCCTCACTCTTCACTTTCCTAGATATGGCATGTTTATTCCTAACGTAATGAGAAATGCAGTCTTCACCATTGGATATAAAGGGCTGAGATAATTACTTATACCTTTGCTTGTTCTCCACTGCTATTCTTTTTCCTTTTATGGTTTGTTGCTTCATTTTAGAATGAAAGGTGCTGAAATCGGGTACCCAGAAAAGACTTCATTCTGTAAAGTTTACCCCAAAATTATATCACAGACTAATCACAGCAACGTTACAGACTAATTATAGCCATTATTACAGAGAGTTTTGCTTTTTCCAGGGATCATCTGCTCCAGCAAAGACCACAAACCAAGGACAGCCAGAGAAAAAGGATGCCCTAGTAAAGTACTTCAAAAATAGGTAGATAAAATATGTGAAAATAGATTGTAACTAGCATATATGAAAATCTTAAACCACATATCATTAGGTATTTTTGTTTATGAAGTGAAATGAATAAAAGCCCATCTGCTAAGTAATAACTGATTGTTCATGAAATACATGCATATTTTGTCTGATTAAAGTGGACTAATTTTTTGAGATAAAAAGAGAGAAAATTTTGCATGAGCCACAGAAGACATTTTGAACCACGAGAATTAAACCAGATGTAGCCAATAATGAGACTGGGCTGTAACCAATTCTACAACATTATTGCTGAACTTTTCTAAGAGACAGTGCTTACATTGCTTACCATTAATAACACCAGAAGAAAATCTTATGTTAAAAATCAAGCAATTAAAAAGAGAAGTCACAAGCAAAGAATAAACACACTCCTTTTCATTTTAGAGCTCAATTGTCAATCAAGAAAGATTTTCCTAACACATACACCTGAATTACCTCTGCATAGTTAGAACATATAGAATCATAGAATCATTAAGGTTGGAAAAGACCTCCAAGATCATCAAATCCAACTATCAACCCAACACCACCAAGCCCACTACACCATGTCCCTAAGCGCCTCATCTACATGTCTTTTAAATACTTCCAGGGATATCTGACCACATGATTAATCTTGCACTACCCACAGTGTGCCAGACAGTTAGTGATGCCTGAGGACACAGACAAGTTATTATTTTATGTTCACATTTTAAGCAAGCACCTCTATGTCCTGGTAAGGACAGAATCTTTTCCAGGAAAGTTCCTTCAAATCCTAGCAGTCCTTTCAAGATTTTGGAAAAACTTATGTGCTAATTTGGTGGGGGAGGGCGGCAGGCAGTAAAGTAAGATATTGCATGTTTTGAAATGAAGATTAGTATTTTCCTTATCAGTTATTCAGGATTTGTTTTTGGTTTTGAATAAACTGGTTTTCTGATTATGCTGTCCACTAGGAAAAACAAGTTCAAACAAGTCAATGTGCAACATCTTTTTGTGTTTTGCTTCCTTTTTGTTCAGCCACCTAACTTCAATGATTAGCTGCAAATGAGCAGCCACATTCGATGAAGAGGAATCTGTAATTAAAAATTCTACTTATGGCATCTTAGTAAGTAATTTGACTGCTTTCAAAACTGAGTACATGCACAGATAAAGGTTAAGCCCAAGAGCAAGTATTTCTTTAACCCATGGTGCATTACAATTTTACCTCTCTGCCTGGATGACTGCTTCATTTAGAAAGCTTGGCGCTCTCATGTTTTTAGGTCTGCAGACATCATCTTTTCTCACTCAAAATGGTGCCTAACAGAAGCTCAAACTTTTCCTTGCCCAAACAACGTGTGTAATTTACAGTTCATCAAGTATTACAAAGCCGCTCTATCCATTCCAAACTGAATGAGACTACATTGCAGTTAGCATGACTTGCATGCAAGGGCTTAACCAGTCCTAGATGTTAACAATAAATTTTGGCAAGTCAATTAGCTGCTTCCCTCAGTTCTTCCTTCACTGAAGACTGATAAATACTGCTGTAGCTTGCAAATTTTTTTTTTTTTAAATTATAAATGCGGTTATAAAATGTGAAGTGCTTATGTACAGTACTTGGGAGAAAAGAGGGCATAAAAATCCCCCAGATAATTTAGATTTTATCATTTAAGTTTGTTCTGTTTGGGACCTATAAAAACCATATACAACAAAAATGGAAAAGTCTTAACCTTTGCAGTCAGCCAAACAGAGAATTACATTGCTGTTCTCTACCTAACAGCAGTGCTACCATGCCATGCACTCTCAACAACAATAACCATTAAACAGTCATTGTTCATATTGTCTAAATGCCAGCTGAAACATTACCATACTTCTGTTTGATCTGACAATGTATCACCTGCAGGTATCATCATATCTCTCAAAACAAACCTCAAAGACAAGTTCAGGGTTATGAATCATTCTTATAAAAGATAAATAATGTCCTGAATATATCTAACAGATACAATGCACCATATTAAGACACATATGGGCCGAAGGACTGGTTGGCTTCAAAATAAGATGTATTTTCAAATTACAAAATGTATTAATTGTTAAGAACCCTGGTATTTTAAAATATCACAATTATCAATTCTTTAAAAAATTTTACATGAATGGGAAAGGGATTCTCAAAAGCAATCCATTAATCTCTCTTTTAGATCATAATGTTCAAACACAGTTAAAACACAATGCAATCAAAATATAAACACCTTATTAGCCAGGTCACTAAAACTACAGTAAGCTCAGCAAGATGTCTCTCTCAGGTTCCATTTAATTCACGAAGTTCATACACAGTAAGCAAACTATTGATTAGATGTAAGCAAGTTATTTATACTATTGCTGTTCAAGAGAATTTCTTAAATGCAGCCTGTCACCCATTATGTCAGAAATGTTCACAGTTCCATATTCTACATAGATGCTGACAAAAGGACTGTTTTGTCTTTGTCAGACTGCAGCAAATACAGGAGAGCATATGATAGTGGTCTCAGTTTGTAAAGAGATAAGCAATAACATGATCTGGGATATTAATAAATCCAGTCTACCGGCCTTTCACATTACATAAATAATTCCATTCCATTTTACTCAAACAGTAAACATTACGGTGGAGAGATGAAACTGATGTTTGTCAAGAAAGGATCAATGAAGATGAAAGTGTTCTATTTATTGATTACTAGATGTTCCTTTGAATTAAAACACCACTAGATAATGTCTCAATGTTTAAAAAGTAATCATTTGCCATTTCTTCCACACATTTGTAGTGTGAGAGAGTCGCTGGATGAAATTTTCCTTTAGCCAAAAAGCACATATTCAGCAGAAGTTAATTGTTTTGCTAATTCATCTTTGTTCAGCTGTGTTCTAAGTTACTGCTGTCAAAAAAACATACTTCAATTCTATGTAAATACTTGAACTGGGAATCTATGTGCTTGACCCAAAACTAGTTTAAAAGATTTGCTCAAAGTTCTTCAAAACTATATAAAAACTAAGACACTCGGCTTCTAATACCATGGGAATTATATCATTTGAATATTCAGAAGATAGTAACATGTTAAGTTCTTCATGTAGACCTAAATAGCTCCTTGTGGACTTAGAATAGTTAGAATGATGTAGATAATCTTTGAATTAATCCCTCAGAATCCTCCTATATTTTGTCCGTTGACAGGAAAATGCATTTCTGTTTAGGTGCTTGGCTCGCTCCTTCCTCTTCGGGATCTGAAGGAATATTTTGTATGAGCAGATCTAAGAGTTCTTCATGCCACAGTACCTCTTAGAAGTTTCCATCTGCTCTAGAAGAGCATGAGGAGGGGTTTTTTTGTACCAATATTTCACACAGTAATTTTAGTTCAAGTGGTAAAACTCTGCCACAGAGAGCATACGTGACACAGACTGAAAAAAGATCAGTCAGGAAATGTTGGAGTTACTGCCTAGGCCATTTGCAATTTGTACTGAAGCAAGATGAAAAAAAGAGAAGAGATCATTGTGGTTTAGTTATTCAAGTCTTGCAGTTTTGCTGCTACAATTCATTTCCTTAATTATACTGAAAATCATTTGCCCTGAGTGTTAACAGATTTTTTAAATTTTTTTTTCAAATGGTAATATATGTAAAAAGCCTTTGGGGCTTAATGAATTATGTAACATATGTTTTCCTTCACTAGGACTGGAGATCACTTGTGGAAATTTCATAAACATAAGAAATTATTATTATAAGAACTTGGAGAAGTCAGGTTAGTAAAGTGCCTGCTCTGCTGCTTTTTTGTTTTTTGTTTTTTGTTTTTTTTTTTAAATTCCTAATCCTTGTTAAATAAACCTATCCCACAAAACAAAAATGGTACAGAAAATCCAGTAGGGCTTTTAGATCACACTGGGTAGAAGAGTACACATCTGTAACAGCACATCAATATATTCACATATTTTCAAGGATCATGCTGCACTTCCTGCAAATCTGAGAGCTGGACAATATGTGAGATTCTGAGATGCACATATAGGAGAGAAATAAATCTGTAGAAGTAAGCAAAACAAATGCCAGCAACCCCCATCTTACAATTCAGTCCCCTTATATATATATATCTCCAAGAACCTTTTAAGAGTACAATTCCCTCACAAACTTTGAATCTAGAATTTGTCTTTATTTAAAAGGAAAGCTTATGGCTCTGCATTTGCATTAAATTAGAAGAGCTAGGGATTTTGAGAGAACTATGGGTAAAATTACAGGAGACAAGATAAGAACTTGTCTCTTGATATCACAAAATGAGTACTTAAATGCTATTGTTACCAGCAGAAATTATACACTTTTCTGGATTTTCCATCAAAACCAGAATTCCTGGAAATACAGCTTTTTGACTAATCATCAAAACAGAGTTAACTTCAAATGTCTCATGTTCTTTTTCCGCTCTATAGTATCCCAACTTCATTCTTCCCAGGAGGTGGAAAGTGTCACGTGAAGGGATGCACAGTCAGGGCAGAGGCATCTGCCAGTAAGGACAGTCACTTCAACAGCCCAAACTACAACTCCCACATGCACCTTTATACTATTGTAGCACCAGAATGTTTCAGGTTTTATGTGAAACTTTTCAGATTTTGATTTCCAGTGAAAAGGCAGATTTTTAAAGTAGTTCTATCCACAGCTAGCGATAAGCATAATTCAGGGAACTTTTCACATTATCTCATTGAGTAGAAACAGCAAAATACTACTCCTCTCAAGGAGACAGAAAATACATACAAATTCAAAACATACAAAGGCCTGAAGTGTCAAAGTTTTCAAATCTGGTTGTGACAATATCAGGTAACTGCAGGCATTATGTTGAATGCTACTCACTGATACAATTATGGAACAAAAAAATTGATGTCTATTGGCCGCAGATAGTGGAGTTCAGCTAGTGCTCCCTTCCTTCAGTACTAGGAACGATAATTACATGCGGATGAGCACATTAGCTTAGTACGCTATATGATTAAAAAAAAAAAAGGCTTTCATTCTCACTGAGATTTTAAAACTGCTAGACTAGTAAACTGCTAGACAAAGGCACAGGAACAGAAAACGTTTAGTAAGGATTTCCTTTAACCTCAGATACTTCTGGTTTTATAATTTAAAAATTTGTGATATTTAAAGACTCTAGAAAATAAACAAAATGAATGATGAAATGTAGTAAACAAATTGCTATTAAAAAAGCAAGCTATTTCAGCTGTATCAAGTTCAGCAAGATTATACTTTCTCCATGAAAAATTCATCATTGATGTGAAGAAAGAGTTTGAAAATAATACCAATTAGGTCTCAAGTTTTGCAAATAAGAAATGAAAACCTGCAAGATAGGGAAGAAAGAGAGAAACATTGCAGCAACTGAAACTGGGTGGGTTTTTTTCCCCAGTTGCTTCTTACCATTGTTCTGAAGACATAAGTGGTCTCAGCATAAGACCGCCTCAGTAACTGGTACCCATTGGAGAGATAGTATGTTTCCCTTCTCAGAACTATTAGAACTATACATTTTCCCTATTTAACATTTATAGAATGGTTAAAACCTTAAAGACTTGTAACAGTCACTTTAAATACACAACCCCTTCTTTAAAAAGGCAAGGGACCATGTTTTTCTCTCTGGAAAACAGAATTGATTGGTGTTATGGTAAGTACCAGTCACCTCATTTTTCTTTCTAATCTCCAAGGTCCTTGATGTTGTACTTAACTTACAACCTATCCCTACTCCCCAAGAGCCACACATTTTAAAGCCTATGAATATTTGGTTGTGCCTTTAGTGAACATGCAAAAAAAAAAAAAGCTTAATTTGCAACTGTCATGAGGTTCACATTGTCACTTTGCTTCACTTTTTTAATATTCTTCATCTTGCAGTTGTTCATTCTACTGCGCTAATTATATCAACAACACTCAAAAAAAGCTCTGCAAATGAAGCTGCTTATGGGAGCAGAGAAAAGGAAAACTGGCAGGATATCAGCAAAAACATGAAATAAATAATACAGTGCATTCTTGTGTTTCTCGCAGTAACTGGACACCAATACTTAATCCATTTTCACAAAATCTCCACAAAGTCTGATTTTACAGCTCTGTAAAGTCACTCTCATTTCCAGAAATCCTCTCTTGTCCCCACTCCCCCAGAAAAGCAATGGCCAATGAGCTGGATTATCATAAATTCAGCAATCAAATTTACACAGCTCTGGAGGTGCAAGTAAAATGAGTATTGTATCTTCATTTCCTTTGTGGCACTTTATCAACCTCTTCGTCTGCTGATGGTAGAAGTCAATAAAATCCTATTAACACTAAAATCTTGTATTAAGTTTGACAGTTTACAAATTGCAGGGGTTTTCATTTCAAATATGAGCAGCTTGAGATACTCTGGAATTTCATTGTATGAAATTGTTAAAAGTTTGAATAAAGTTGATAAAATAATTTGGGTGTATTTTTTCCTCTCCTTTTAAAGAAGGCAGCAGAAGCAAATCAAACAAAAAAACCTTATAATCCTTCCTGAGAGATTCACATTAGTCTAACCAGGAAGATCAGAAGAATCATAACAGGTCTATATTTAGAGCAAAACATTCACCTGATCTCTCTGTGGGCCTGATCCAACTGTCATTTGAAAATAGCACAATCCTTCCTATGGACTCCATAGGCTTTGTATCAGGCTCTGTTGCTCTCTATAATCACAAGTAACCACTCTCGCAAAATGAGTAACACATCCTAAGAGAAAAAGGCTTAAAGCAACTGAACCTTTAAATAGGTAAATAAATGGAGATACCAGCAGCAGGGATGGAGTTGGCACCTGCAGAAACAGCAATTAAGAGTATGGCTGACCAGCTGGTAAATGAATTAGGAATTATGCCAGAACAAACTTGGGGACAAATCTAAAGCTATTCCTGCAATTGGGCAAATTGTCATAATTTCTGCACTTATCCACCTGGTGATTTAAATTCCTGTTAAATACTATTTGAAGAAAACAAACACCAGTCCCAGCTGGTGCTATTCTTCCAGTACTAACTTTCTTCATTGAAGAATGTTCTTTCAGAGAGGAACGTGGTAGCAGAAGGCATTTAAGCAAGATCTAGAAAGCTCTCCTAAACAAGAAATGTAAATCCAAAGTAGGTGACTGGAAACGTGAAAGAAAAGAGAAGGGAAAAGAGGACCAAATTTGGCCAAATTTCAGGAAAGCATGAAAGAATGTGCAATGTATAAATTACAGTGATTCCCTGAATAGCCTACAAGGGTAAAAGGGCTACGTTTAAAAAAAAAAAAACGAAAGAGGGAAGTGGAAAGGAAGAATGTAAACAGAGGTAGAGGGAAATGTAGAAGAATGTCAAAAGAGACAGAGAAATGTAACAACAGCAAAAGAAAAAATGGGGTACAGGACACTGATAAGAGTCAGCAGAAAACAAGGATAAGCAGAAAAGAAATAAGCAAAGCAGTGGCTAAGAGGGCAGCTTCCCTTTACACTGTTGCTTTAGCCTCTTTAAAAAAAAAATGCTTGGCCTTATTTGACATGGACTGGGAGCTGTGGAGAATTTGCTATTAGAACGAATGGCAAGCAGGGTTTAACACAGCTTTAGGTTAGATCCCGATATTCTTTTCAAAACCTTCCCCATGCCTACAGTACCATTTCTAAACAAGTCTGTAGTATACTTTATTCATAGTAAAAGATACTGCAGAATTACTTTTTTTTTTTTTTAAATAAGGACTTCCCAAATATTCACCACCCCATACTTCGATGACATCATTGCTTTGAATAGGATTTGAGATTCAGGGAGAATCCTCATTCTTATATCTAATTGTCTTTACTCTTGCTCTTCTGCTTAACGAGGGAAAGCTGTTTAAGGCTTTTTTCTTTTTTTTTTTTGCCTTTTTTTTTTTTTTTAAATACACTTCCCTTTTAAGTATACAACCTCAAAGTCTGTCAAGAATTTAGTACTTACTGGATACCTGAAGGATATGGGTTCTTCTGATTATTAATTAATTTACTGAATCAGGATAGCAACACTTAAATAGATGATCTGATCAGAAAATAATTACAGGTTTTCTATCAACACCCTTTTCAATACCAACAATTCACAACATCACATAGAGTTTGTGGCTATACATAGATTCCTTAGATCACCACTCTTACTGCACAAGACAGTCTTGGACTGCTCACAAGACAGAGTGGGAGGCTTTATTTTGAAGCAAACATTGCCTTTAGTAAGGATGTTTGCACACAGCAATAACTTGCCAGTGTTTAAGGCCAGAAGCATTCCTAACACCCACTTATAAACATTCAAATATATCTTTTTTGCCTAGAAACTGTGCTTTATGACAGAAAACAAAATTTTCCTGCTTCAAGTAATTATGTCCAGATATGATACAAGGTAGATCATATTTAGCCCTCTATCCATCACACTGACTACATACATATTCACATGCACTAATAGTGCATCATGTATCCACGGACACTCTAAAGTTGCTGCCCTGACATCTGAAGCTGTCTACTCTCCTTTTGCTGTCCTTGAGCTCAGGGTACAAGGACAGAGTGGCAGAATTCTGTGAATTCAGCACCGCAGTTAATTTATTGGCACTATGACTTCGCTGTTTTAAATGGTTAGAAGTACAATCTTGCAAGCTTAAATTTCCCCCTAAGCAGCAGAATAAAAAGATGCCTTTCTATGGCGCTTAGAGAAAATAATCTGCTTGTGCAGGTAGAATTTCAGGGGTGAAAACTGAACAATATATGTAAGTATTTATTTTATTTATTTATTTGTAATGCATGACCTATCTAAATTGCCAATTAAAGCTTAGGCTTATTTAAAGGGTTAGTTAATTAAAGACTAATTAGTTACTTAAAGAGTAGGCAAACTGAAACCTTTATACTGCCAATCAACACCCTAATACCAATCATAGTTAAGGTCAGGATTTGAAAATAAAAATCATAAACCCAGAAAAATAAAAGCATCTGAAAGCCTTTCTTCACAAGACATTGGTTAAGATTTGTACTATGTCACTGGTCAAACCTTTGCATTCAAAGCTACACATTCAACACGCAAGATCTGGTGAGCCACATTCCTTTACTTTAGGTACAGTGTATTTTTGAGCAACTGGTGCATTCTGAGAATAGATTGTGTTAAGTGCCTGAATCTCTAAAGAAAAGAAGAGACCTTAATATTGTTCCCCAACCAAATCTGAAATAATCCTATGCTGTCAAGTCAGTAGTGAAATATAAATACAGTGCATAGGAGTAACCTTCTCTCTGCCTTCTTGTGATATCATTATGAGTGATGCATTTTTAGCTTTATATCAGGATACAACATCTCAACATCCTTTGGTATTTTACTGCTGTGCTGACTAACAAAATACAGCATGTGACCCCTTTTATTTTCTGGTTCATCAGTTTTATGTTCTTATTTACTTGCCATATGTTTTAGACCTGATTGTACCCAACACAAGCAGCTCAGAATATGCTCTATTTAAAAGATATCAGCTGACAGTGTCTTTAATTACATAAAAGCCTATTTTCAAAAAATTAGTTGTGTACATGTGTATTTTTTAATGTATAACATAACAGTCAATCAAGCAAAGGAGATGCAAAGACGACAGAATTACAGATTCTTCTGCGTTTTCCAACCTCGGGAAACACCCCACTGTGCCCTTGCAGAAGTTTATTTTGTACACTCTGCTGGAACAGGCATGGAGTTTGTTTCCTTGCTGCAAAACTTGACAATGCAATGGCCTCACATAGAGGGCCAGATGCTCAGCTAGCACAAAATGACAGAAGCCCATCAATCTTCACATCTGATTGTGCATGCATCTAATAGCACTCCTAAGTTCTATCAAGGAGAGACAAAGTCTCCAGCATGTTCCACTGTTCCACCAAACTCTGCTTTTGCTCATCCTGTGATTTCAAATGATGCTGGGAAGCCCTCACTGCACAATTACTTTGCAATAAATGACAAATAACAATCTTTTCACAGTTTGCCACTATCATAACTTGAATGATTTTACTTCACCTCCCACAGTAATGAATTTTGTATGACAATCAACAACTGTCACATCAACTGCTAGACTTCTTACTGTTTAGCAGTGTCCTTCTGTGAGTGGCTGACAACAAGTTACTAAAGAGGTAAGAGTGTCATGTTTTCAAACAGTATCTAATAGATAGGAAAGAACAGTATCTAATAACCATTTTTTGTTCTTCTCATGTTAACATAATGAAGTTGAGCCCAAACCACCATTTCCTGCCATTAATCATTTGGACCTGGGAATAACTACTACTCACAGATGGAAAGAAACTCCACGCCAATCAAAAATCTGCTACCTGTAGATGACCAACTGTAACTTTAAAAGTATGGGGTTTTTTTAAATAAAAAAATTATGAACTAAAAGTTATAACTGTACTTCAAAATTGTGGTTTTTTTTTTTTTAATTGAAGACTTTATTCTTTCTTCTGGTTAGGCTCTTTTATATATACAACATACATTTTATTATAGTTTAAGAGAATAGTGTGTATTCAAACAATTTCCATCCTGTCTAGATTAGTTGATTAATGGAAAGTCTTTGTTCCACATGAATCTAGTATGTTGGAATCCTTGATTTTATCTCCTCTATATAAGAAAAAACAAGAATGTCTTACAAATACAGGCCTTTAAAAGGGAAGTACTCTGCAAGGCAACAGAAAAGTATTTAGATATACATCTGCCTGCCTTCATTTCTTAGTTGTTTTTTTTTTCCACCAACACATCTCCCTCCTAAACCAACAGAACTAATTTTTTAAGTCTGACTTCCTTAGCCCCTTATGCTTTCACTGATTCAGCAGGAACACTGTCAAACACCTGGTGCTTTGCTGTTCCTGAGTAGTCCAATTATCACTTGGATTGCATCAAAATTAGGTTCTTTTTACAAATTGCTCAGCTGCCCTCTCTTGAGATTATTTTCATGCTTAAACAGTGGCTCTTGAACAAGGGGTGGTGTACGATGTATCTAAAGCAAATTTCATCTGCCTCTCTCTCTCTTTTCATCTTTCCTAGGCTTACAACTACACAGAGTAACTGAGCCTGGGAAGCACAGGCAAATAGGAGCAAAGATGTGGGAAGCCAAAACACAAAGGAGACAGAAAGCTACTATTACAGAAAATAAGAGACAACAGGACAGCTCCAAAATAGTTGAGAATCACTGCAGTAGAACTACAGTACAGGTCAATCTTCTGTAGATCAACAGTTAGGGGCACTGTAGTTCTATATACTTCTTCCCACTGCCCCTTTTCCCTCCCACCCTACTGTCAGCATAGGCAACACTCACTAGCACGCAGCTCCACTCCTCCCCAGATGCTTTCCAGCAGTAATCCTAAAAGCATTCAGAGAAACATTCAATGAGAAGTTTATTCTAATCATGCTGTCACATATAAGACCATAAGGCAAGAGCTTGTTCCATGCTGTCGTACAAAAATTGGTTCTAGCTACTAGGCAATATAGTATGAACAGACAATGGCAAACTTTTCTAAACATGGGATTATCTTAAAATATATTTTCTCCACTAAAAAAAAAAACAAAAAAAACCCAAAAAAACCCAAAAAACAACCAACTTTATCCAGAATCAGTTTTTAAAGGCAGCTGATGACCTGAACAGCATTCTTCAAGCAAACACTAAGTAGTAACTCAAATCACATTTACGAACAGAACAGAATGTGCAGAAGACAAGCACTCACAAATAACTCGGCAGTCTTAGGTTACCTGTAGCACTTCTTTTAAGCAAGACTCATCAGATAAGCAAGAACAGTTTACTGCTGGACTTAGTTAAAATGGTAAGGCATCTAGTTTAATAAAGTGTTTATGTTCTTGATCAAAATATTGTATTAAAGTTGTAGTCAGGTTAAATTGAATTCTTTAAAAGAATAATGAAAGAGATTTGGCCACAGTACTGAGAAAAATGATTTCATAATAAACCAAAGTACAGAGAACGTATTTGAGGTAATTCTAGGAATCAGTAAATTCATGTGCTTCTCCCTTTAAGAAATACAATTTGCTATTACACTAATCTGATGCTTTTAGGTTTTTTTATGAATTAAATTGTCCTCTCTTTAAAAGCTCAAGTTGAATAAAACTCTCCTCTAAGCAGTAAGCAGCCATAACATTTCCTCATAAAAACATTGTCTTTTCAACCTGAAGAAACTTTAGCCTAACTTGAGTAATACACAAACTAAGATAGGCACAGGGATAGTTGCCCTAATTTTCTCTAAAATAATCAAGATAACCAGCCATGACAATTATAGGGTGGCTGGAGTTACAAAATCTGCTAATCTGAATATCAAGACAAAAATCAAACAACAACAAAAAAAAAACCCTACAAGAAGTTTGCTTTTAGATATTTGCTATATTTGTTTTCAGGCATTGTGCTGGGACAGGCTAGTTAAATCCTATCTGTGAGTTGACAATCAAAACCTCTATCTTAACTATAAATACAATTAGTGAAACTCTGCCCTCAGAAGCCTTATATTTTTTTATATCTCAAACTATTACAAAAGAATTTGAGGCTGATATTACAGAACATTCAAATACTTATTTCAGGCTTTGTACTTAATCATACATTTTGTTTGAGTAACTTCAAGTATAGACCTCATTTTACATCCAATGATGTAATACAATAGTCACTTCCTTTTTTCAATTAACTCTCCCATTCAGTCATTTTGCACTCCCCCCCAAGTGACTAATTATTTTTGAGACAGTGTGAAGTGTATAAAAATCATGTAAATAAACAAACACTTTTCAAAGTATAGTGGACATAAGAAATTACGCCACTGATAAATTTGAAATGCAAATAAATACCCAGGAGTTAATCAATTATCTAGAATAAAAGCAAACTTTAGTTTCTACAAACTACAAATTGGTTTTCTCATATAGAAATATTTTCCTCTTAGTCATACTAGCAAAAAGGACCTAGGAAAAAACCTGCAAAATAAAAAAAAAAAATTCATAGGAAAAACAATACTTATGCAAATGCAAAATAACTTTATAATTTAACACAATGTTGCAAACATTAAGAGCTTCATTCTCCTACTAACTCAGTGGAAGTTTTGCTACTTCCATCCTCACCCCCTCCAAGAGGGAACAGGAACAGAAAAAAAAAAACAAACAAAACCTTCTATACAGGAACTCTTACATAGCCAGTTTGGACTATTAGTAAAATAAAGTTTTAACCAAAAAATTTAGGTCTTTTACTATGTCCAGTTAGGAGTCCATGTCTACTTAGGAGTGTAATTCAAGAGAATTTAACATAATAATACAATGTAAAATGTGCAGCAAATATGCAGCTTAATAAAGTCACCAGCTACAGCAAGTTTTTGCTTATCAACAGCTATTTTATAACACTGACCAGGATTAAAAAGGCAGCTCTTGTTAGAACATCTCTGCTTTCAACCTCTATTCCCATATGTTTACACTATCTGTTCAAAGACCTATTAAATGTAAACTCTTTGATATATGACCAGCTACTTCTGCACAGCTTTTTGTTAACTGAAATCTAAACCCAGCAGGGAAAAGGACAAATCAGTTCTTTTATCAAGTGTTTTCAGTATCGATTTTCTATGAACAGGCATGTTCTCTGCTTTGTTTTTCAGTGCTCCAGTACCTCATGAGTTTAGAAGAAGGACAAGTGAAGAAGAATAGAATTCAGCTCTTTACTAATACATTTTTAAATTTATTATTCCTGAGTAACATAAATATGAATGGTTCTATTTTTGATTAAAGATTCCAGTGAAAAGTTCTGGACATACATGTTGGATATGGATACTTATCTCTCCTGAAGTGAACACCAGTCTGTTGGGACCTGTTCATACAGAGGTAACTTCTGGAATCAGATCCTCCTTATGCCAAATACTTGATTTTAAGAACTGAGAAACAAGCTTCAGATTTAGTTCAGACATCTACCATTTATACAAGGAACAAGAAACACATTAGGGCAGGAATTAGTAAATAAGAAACACCCAGCAAATCTTCATTTGTTCCTTGAATGAAGAGAGATAGCTTCTCTTTCAAAACCTAAGAACTCA
The DNA here is from genome assembly GCF_964195595.1 of Calonectris borealis. Taxonomy (NCBI): domain Eukaryota; kingdom Metazoa; phylum Chordata; class Aves; order Procellariiformes; family Procellariidae; genus Calonectris; species Calonectris borealis. The sequence goes on along the minus strand of NC_134328.1, from coordinate 13,346,338 downwards.
TGAATTTTGGTGTGACTATGCTTTATTGTGTCTACAATATCCCAGAGACAGCCTAGAACTACAATATACTATTACCTTAAAAAAAAAACAAAACAAACCCAAAAACAAATCATCACCAAAACAAACAAAAAACCCAAACCACACACACATCAAACTCTCATTCCAAAGCCTTCTTTCAAAAAGAAAAAAGTAATCTTCCAAATCAAAGGCAAAACTAGACTCAGGGTCCATGCAGGGCTGAGAAGTGGCTCTTAACTATACATACATACACACACAGTATTAACTACCAATCACTGACAGTGTTAAAAACAAAGCCAAACATGGACAAAATAATTCTTCAGTGTATTAAAATTAAAAATTCTTCAGTATTAAATTTGGATTTTATTGTTTTAAATAAGGTGCAGTTCTGAAAGTGAACAGAGTACTTAATATAAATTGCTATCTTGCCAATAGTCCTAAACCACAGTCACAAAACAGCATTTAAAACCTGTATTATTTCTTCAGGAAAGGGGTCCTCACAGAGATCTCCTTACCTCTCAGCTCTGAATTTTAATTGAGTGGAGTTCTGCAAACTAACTAAATGATGCATGACCATGTATAGATTCAAAGTTCAATTTCTTCAATCAAAAATCCAGAAGGCGTTGCCAAAGTAGGCTTAGGAAAAAAAAAAAGAAAAACAGCATCTGCTAATATTAAACTCAGACTTTGCCACTCCAAACAGAATTACAAAACCTCATCTAATGACAGAATAATTAGGCATACATAAAGCAATCATTGGCACATTGTCAGAAATAGAGTCTTTAGAAAAAAATAAAAAAGATACAAATATCAGCACTTTCACTAGCGTTCACTAAGTCTCTAGCTTTTGCTTCCCCTGACTAACTCCAATCAATGAGTCAACTGCAGCAGGTCGAAAGCAACTGTGATAAAATGCCACCTTATGAAGTAATTGCCTTCATAGATCTCACCAAATGAGTCATAAAACTATTCATCAATATCACACCTTGTGCAGTACAGCACAGTTATGAGGTAAGCTCAGGGAGTTCTCTGATCACAAAAGCTTACTCTGTTATTCCATTTGCAGGCTATAAATCATGATTTCTTACATTTGGTACCACCATTAAGTAAGGAATGAAAACCTCCACTATCATTAGTCGACAGCTAACAAGGCATTAACATTTTCATTAACAGTGTTGACAAATTAAAATCGATTTTAAAAGCTCATTTGCATCATATCCTAAAAATGTGAAGTAGAAGGGAACAGCCTGACAACTTCATTATATGCTATAGCTTAAATTTTTGTTTTTCTACTTATGTATAGATGTGAAGTATACATCACATCTGGTTATGTTCTAGCGCCCTCAGATTTTTAGTTTGCAACTGCTGTATTAAACTTATAAACTTTATGACCAGCAGCTATGTGATGTTCCAACTTCAACTTGCTTAAATAAATACTTACCACCAATATAAAAGATGGTGCATATAAAGGAAATGCCAAAAACTTTGGCTTTTTTTAACCTGAGGAACAGAGAAAAAAGGGGAGGAGATGGAAAAAGATGACACTACGGTAGTCAGATAACAACATCAGATATGGAACATCCAGAACCACACAACTACAGACATATCAAAATGTAGAAATCCCATTTCATTCCATCTTGGAGTGGCCTTTATAGAACAATTAAATTACCTCTGACAGCAATGACTGTTCTCCATTACTGTTATCAAACGAGATTATGTAGAAATCATACATCAAAAAGGGTACAAGGAGGAACACTGCAAGTGTAGAGATAAATGCTCTCATGCACACAGAGACCTGAAATATGCAAGGATGATAGCCTTTGAATATATTCCATTTGTGAGACCCCAGTTTGAGCCCTCGTTTCACCTACACTGGCCCAGAGACAGGAACTAGTTCCTCCCACACTTTTTCTCCTGTTTTTTTGGATGGGTAGAACCTTTTTCATGGAATTAGGAAGCTACCATCCAGGGTCAGTCTTAAAAGAGACTCAACAGCCATCCAAATGAAAGCCTACAATATACACTAGACACTGGTGAAGTTTTCTTTGAGTTCCAATAAAATATCTGGTGCCGCTTTCAAATTTCATTCAAAATCCTTCACCCCAATTAAGCACTGCTACAGAGAAAAGAAAAAGTCATCCCATAATTTAAAAACAGCCTCTAAAATGGACTAATTAAATCATGTTTCAATATTCCAAATTTGGTACATAAACACAGTTAATCTTGCTTCCTTTTTGTTTGATATGATAGAGAGCAAGCAATTCTGAGAAACAGATTCATATAAGTATGTATTCAGGAAAGGAAGAGTATTATGCAATTTCAATTTTATAGATACCTTAATAACAAAACGTATAGCACTTATTGTGGTCATTAGGGAAAATTCATTTTTCAGTTATACAGTGTTTGGCTTTAGTAAGAGAACATGCATTTGGCAATATGATCTTTTAATTCTAAGTAACAGGAACCTATTACAGTCCCAAAGAAAATTACAAGATAAAAAAAATCATTCTAGAATTGGCACCTAGGAGACTGTGGTGAGGCAGCTTTACTGAAGTCGTGGTGTTGCAGAGAAGATCCTGAGAGACCTGCATTGCTATTGACTAAAAATTCTAGACTGCCCATGTTCACTGCAAACTCATTGTCCAAATTGGGTGTGCTGTGCACAGTCTCCATCAGTTGCTTTCGTTTGTCTCTCTAGAGGAACACACAAGCAGGGATCAGCAGTAAATTTACCTTCTCCCATTTCCATCTGTAGTCATCAGGTTCAAAGATGAAAGAAAAACTGCTACTAATTAAATGGGCTTTGAATTAGACACTGCTTGCCCAGAACAACTGCTTCGTAATTAATTTCCTATAAATTAATCTTTACAGTCAAAGCTAACATGCTTTGCCATTTTGGCAGCAGGAAGCTGAAGAGCATCCAGTGCACAATGTGGAAGTTGGTATCTTCCCTCACCGAGTAAAAAAACTCTCAAACTTACTTCTCTCTTTCCGGTTCCACTGAGAGTAACAAGCAAAGGCTTATCTGTGCTGCCTTGCAAAGCACACATAATGCTTTAGGAACGTACCCATAACGTCTGTGTCCCTTAAGCCGGACAAGTTCCTATGTAGAGTGCAAGGCAGTAGAAAAAAAAAAAAAAACAAACAGAAAAATATATTTAAAAATACCAGCAGCACAACATACTGTTTGAAGATATTTTAGATTATTTATGCCAAAAGCAATGTCCTTGATAAACAGTCAGTATTCATTTGAAGTTTCTGATATTTTAATATTCTTAAAAGTCACATTAGGAAAACTCTTTCAAGATCCAGACAGGTCTACCAGAACTAGCCAATTCTGAAGTGTTTGTTATTTGATACCAGTTTCCTAATTGCTTTAATTTACAAGGTTTTTTCCCCCCTAAGTAATCTTTCAAGAAATTACTTTTTAAAAAACATTTTAATTTTCTATTTGCCAGTGCTTCTACACCATGCAAACTTATATATGTTGATATTTTGATAACTTATGTAACTCAGCGTGTGCCTTTCCTTACATTTCTGTAATTAAAATTAATAGGATCTTCACTAAAACTAGTTTTCTTAAACTGCAAGAGAGAAATAATTTTTGAAGGTTCTTAAGTTAGCTATCCATGTAATCAGACACAAATTTCAAAAACTACACCTTCCCTTTTCTTAATGTATCCTTAGGTAATAATATGCCTTCCTCCCACCCATCCCCAAATCCCTGTAGTTTCAACAGAATATACAATGCAATAAAAATAATACAAGCTGTTTTCAGCTTTTTGCTTGGGACTTAGAAGGAAAACTAATACAGAGTAAAGAAGAATGGGAACAGACCAAACCCCATACTGGGCGAGTTTCTCAAAGGAACACTTCGAGAATTAGCCAATAAAACTCAGATTAAGATATCCGAGACTAGAGATACTGCCAGCTGGAGCTCAACTTCTAAAATAGCAAATGTGTCTGTGTTTAGGCATCCAGTCTTTAAAAAAGTTGGCCCACAGCTCTGAGTAATTTTTTTTTTTTTTTATTTGGACTATCACATTTTTTAAGACTTTGGAAGAACTTCAGCTACAAGGTCTACACAGCAGTATTTTTCTAACCACAGTGAAGTTTAAAAGGAAGAAAAGTTGTGCAGAAACATGAACAAAGACAAAACTTCACTTAAAGAATAAAGTATTTTTTCAGCTAGCTCTAATACTGATTTCATTATTGTTAACTTCTAGTCCTACCTGGCTTATAATACAATTTGATACATGTAATTAGTGTTAATGCCTGATGAGAAACAATGTCTAACTAGCCAGTTATTTCATATATATATATGTACACAAACACACACACACACATTATTTCTCTATATAAGGAAATGGTGCCTTAAGTTGCCTCAAAAAGTAAAAGATCAGGTTTACTAACATAAATCATTAAAAGAAAAAAGAATTGATAGATTTTCCAGAAAAACTGACAGACTACCAAATTTATTTGTTTTTTTTTTTAAAGAAGCCATTTTCTATATAAAGGTTTGTGATGATTAAATAGTAAAAGTATGAGACACATAGTTAATTCTGATCAGAATCTCTGCGCTCATGATCAGTTTAATGCCATCTGTCCCAAAACGTTTTCCATAACTTGCAATGCATCATTCCTTCCAACAACTCCTAGACAAAAAACAAGTACAGGCACAAAAATAAATTATGTACAGAACACACATTCAGTTTGGGTGCAAAAAAGAGCATTTATGAATTACTTTCTCCGTAGTAAATCCAAGGTCTACGTTAATTCACATCATTTAATATTCAAGAGAATGAACATTTTCCCATATCTGACTTGCTGTAAAATGGAAATATCTAATAAAACTGCAAGAATTACACATTCAACTAGTTAGGGAAATACAGATCTTCTACATTGGCAGATTTACAGCAGTCTGAGACAAATAATATCATTTGTTAAATAAAGACTTTGCAATCTGGGATTTTTTTATACCTAAACATTGTAGGAAAGCTGCTGCTGATACCTGTTCCACAGGCATTAAATTGCCTCAGGTACAGTCAGCCTCTGCACATGGTCCATGGTCAGATTTACTTAGGCTCTAATCAATATGTTCCATGCATCTTGACTATATTGGAGCTCTTCTTATTACATGCTCAATTGATTCACTGAACAACAGCAAGCTGTAAAAGGCTGTACTCCCATGGATAAAGCAGATGTTGTTCTGACCTCCACCCACTGGCTCAGATAGCTAGTTTTCTGTCTGCCTTCAGTAAAGAAAAATATCCCAGCTACACATTTTGCCCTTGAACAACAGATACTACATTCATTATACACAAGTTCTTGCTAATTTTCCCCTTATTTTTTTTAAAAAAAAACCAAACACCCACACAAACACCCACCATGAAAGTCATAGTAAACTACTTATTCCTAAGAGTTTTAGAGAAATATCCTCTATTTTGAAAAATTTGACAATTTTGAAAACTGCACACTGAATTCTAGAAGGCAACACTAAAGCAAAACAAAGAGTCAGTTTTCTGAAATTACTGTAAACTCTAGATTAACACAGAAATGCCACCATATTATGAACGCCATAGAACGATATTGACCTAGGAAAGCTTCTGTTACATGAATTAATTGTTATCTTTAAAATTAACACAGCATGAAAAGTAGAAATAAAATCCATCAAATAATAAATGAAAACTGAAAAAACAAACCATCCCCTTCTTGGGAAAACAAGGAATATGCTAAAAAAATAGAAAAAAATTCAAGCGGGAGGTACAAAAAAGATCCTAAAGATAGCAGTGATAAAGGAAATGGAGGTATAAAAGGAGAATTGTGATCTGAAAGGATAGGATATTGCTTTTGAAAATATCTCATCTAAGGAAGACCAAGTTGAGATATTGATATATCAAATATTTGTTATATTTAGAAGACTATTTAATAGGTTAACCTGAATGCTGGGAAAGCTGAGGGGCAGACATAAAACACGAAGATCTCCCAATATACACATAAAAAGTGAAAGAGGATTTAAGCACACTACTGGGAAACAATAATACCTATTTCTGCACTATGAGGGTCACTGCTGGTATCTTTGAGTGACAGACAAAACAAATCTGTGAGGAAAAAAAAGGTTTCTAAAACAACAATACACGAGAGCAAGATACATGTAATTGCTTAGCCCTATTAGTATCACAGGATTTAGTAAAAACCCTACAAAACTGGATAAAGTTTCATTACCTTAAAGAATTTGTGGTCTGTTCGCACCAAGACATACATTCTCTCCCAGTCAAAATGCTGCCAGCTAAATGCTTAGTACCCACAGCAACTTCCCCAATCCATCTGCTGATTCAACCAGAGCAAACAATCCCGGAGACAAAAAGCACTCGCCATTTAACTTTAATAGGACACCTGTGAACTTAAGGACTTTACAAGAAGCTCAGCTGTTATAATTAGTAAAGTACTTAACACAATTCTTTACCATATCAGGGTTTAATTCCTGACAGATTTCTCTCAACAAGTTTGAGAAATTTAGAGTATCAGGTGGTTATTGTGCTAAAACCAAACCGAAGTCTTTGGTAGTGGTCTTTCTAGACTGATGAACATGACCCAGGTACTTTAATTCCATTTATTCCTGATTAAGGTTTAAACTATGAAGTCAATGGAATTGTATCTGTAAATATGCATTTCAGGCCCTTGCTTCTCATAAAAAAATCATTTGATAGAGATAAAATTAGAAAAAAAATCATCTGGTTTCTTCACCCCATATTGACAGTATGTTCCTTTCTCATGTGTTTTGATCTGTCTTCTATCAGATCCCACTGTGTGTCACCCTTCCAGCTTCTAGAGTACAGAGTATCTATTATAAAGAATCAGAGCACTTTCTCTTGGTGTCTCTGCAAAGGATGAGTGCACCTGTGAAAGTTCTGACCCTTGTTACTAGTACTCTGGAGGGATAGTAGAAGAGTAGCAGCTACAAACTTCAAAGCTGAGTTCTTGGAGAATTTTTACAGACTAACCCAGACAGTTTCTAGAATATTTCTGATAGCAAGTAAACCAAGGAATATCTCATGGACAATCTGATTGGCAGAAAGCAAAATTCTGGGCTTTAAACTGTAAACTCCCTAAGGTACCGTCCACATACATACATATTTATAAAGAGGCTGGAGAGGGGGGGGAAGATGTTTCTCCTCTACCAACTTCAAAATCTTTTGTGCAAATTTCGTCAGATCATAAAGTCCACATGCAGCTAGAGGTTAGTGAAGACCTGCTGAATCAATTTGGAACTAATGTCCTATCAGGATTTTAGTACATACTGTGCTAATAGAATATTATTTTAAAGTAAATTTTAAAGCAAAGCTTTCAATTTTTTGTGATAAGAAAGTTCTGTTTTTAAATTAAGGCAATTCATGATAGCTATGCAGAAGAAGTTTCATCTGTAATCCTGCCAGGGCTAGTACTACAAATGCATGGTTATTATTACAGTATTCCCCTTTGTTTGGTAGTCTGAATTTCATCTTTTCCCCCCTCCCACTTGTACAACAGCCTAGCACTACAAAGCCAATGGAACAGGAAACATTATTTTAGGATCAAGGTGCCTCACCAGAAATTGAAAGAAAGTAAATGGTAAAATATAACTGCCTAAGTCTTTCTCTGACTAATCCCATACTTCGATTTTTTTTTTTCGTGGACGGCTACAGTAGTTTCATCTAGTCCTTAGCTACTGCATTATAAGCAAAAGAAAATGAAACAAACTGCTACAATTACTTGTCAGTCCTGCCATTTCTCAATGCTAGTAAGCAGTTCCGTGATTCATTCAAGTGGGCTGAAGCTCAGATCAGGATGTGAAAAATATTCTTGTCTTAAGCTTAAGAAAATTCTTGTGTTTATAGGTAACAAGATCCAGGTTCCATCTCTGGAACACATATGTTACTCCTTATTAAATTTGAAAGAGAATGTCTATAATTTCATTATGTTCTCTCTGTGGGTGTAGGTGTAGATGATCTTACTCACTCAAGTGGAGGATTGGAGAAAGAAGCACAGAAGAAAAATGTACAGCTGAGGATACTGCAGAAGTGATAGGTATTAATTATACTGCCTGATGGAATGTTTGTCACTTTTCTTGCCTCGTTTAATGTTGCTACAAAGATATAAATGCATTTTTCCTCTCCACAAAACATTTGGAACATTGGTGTTTGCTAAAGACCAAATGAATTTTGGTTTAATAAAACCGAGAGAGTAGAAGAATGAGTGAAAATATTGATTCTTTAGATGTTCTTTATCTCTTGCACTTGCATTAAGCCGGGGGGGGCAGAACAACAGAGAAAACTGGGTTCAAGGAGATGTTCAAATATCTTTCTATACTGCGTATATAGAAAGTCACGTAAAAGTCATGTCTGATACTATTTTCAAACCATGTTCCCTAAGCTTTGCCAGAATGTGCTCTAGAAAGAGCATGAGAATTGTTAGTAGTTTGGAAGTATGGCTGATGGAGCAATAAGCTCAAGGAAGTAGCCAGGGCCTGGATTAGAAAAAAGGAGGGATTGATTAGAAGATAAAATTCCTAAATAGACTAGTCTCTGCTTTTGCTTTGCATTTGGACAGACCCTCTGTGGTCTAGTTTAAAAGGTTATGATTTACACTTACGCCATGAGAAGATTTCCCCTTTATAAAATATTACAAATGTATATGCCATGGACAACTTGCTATCAAGTTGCTACAATTACCTTGATCTCTTTAATCTCCTGTGCTTTCCCCCGAGTCTTTGTGTCCGTTGGTCATCTTGTACTGTTCACTTACATTACAATCTCTTTGTGCTAAACCCTGTTCCTTAAAAGCAAAGACAGAGTTCAGTGAAATGTAGGCCTGACACATGGCTGAAGTCTCACTGTGGTATTACGCTTTAAACAATTATGAAAATAAGCAAGATGAGATATGTCTGAAAGAAACTTGATAACATTATAATAGTTTATACATTCTATTTCTACTCACCTACAATTTTAAATTAGATGTATCGTTATTTAGTACATTTGATCTGTGCTCTGGATTTGAAATAGCATTAACTGATGATTCTCCCTTGAATTTTTTCTTTTTTTTTTCCAAAGGACAAATACCTTTTTCCAGCTGGGGGTCAGGAAGGCGAAATGTTCCTTTACAGAGCAAAGGGAGAAGGAACTCCCAGATAATTACTTCTTATTCTCTTGTCAAGTGCTATCATTGTCCTGCCTACAAAGTGAGAAGAGCAGCATCACTGAACTGGCATTTTACGATGAAATAATAACTAAAATAATAATTGAAACAGGATGGGATGTATTCTTGAGCTTTGTTACAAGACCTGCGGATCCAGGGATTCTACTTTAAACCTTTAATGGTTTTTGAAAAGAAGTTGGTATATGCTTAATTATCAGGAAATTAGTCATGAAAAACAGAGTTCTTTTCTATTTAAACTTTCTAATTTAAAGGATGCACTAAGCAAAAGAGAGATCATACATAATTTAATGTAATTGAGGAAGTGAATTAAAATATAATTTTCACTCTTCCATCTAATAACACTGCTCTTTCAAGCTCTGGGGATGTTGTTTAAGCCAAAGGTGGTGGTTTCCTTGACAATTCTAGGTAAGAATAGATACCCTTAAAAGAAATGAATAGAATAAGAGGGCATGAATAAGCAGCATTTACTAAATTGAGGGATAAGGAAATTATAAGAGATCCCTGAAGAAGACTTAACATTGAAGATATAATATTAGAATGAAGAACAAAATGAAGGTTAATCTTGATAATGAAGGACTTGAACCCAGAGAAAATGCCATTATCAACATGTTAACATGTGCAGAGTTGGGGTGAGAATTGGATGGCTGGAGACAGCCAATGATATATGTAGCTTTTCATTTGCTGCTTATTAGGACTAATGTAAATCTGCTAGTAGAGAGTGGCTGCTAGAGAGAGAGCACCTTTGTGAAGGTGGCAGTCTGTTCCAAAGCAAAGTTCCAAGCAAAATGGGGATAGGAGAGTTTAACAGACCAACCAATGGCTCCCTTATAGTGCCCTGAGGGATAAGGTTACTTTTGGGTGAAAGTTCTTATTTATTTTCCAGTTATAAAAAGCCCTGACTACAACTCTGATCCAATATAAACATTAGCCCATTCCCTGCAATGCAGACCAAGCTTGAGAAGATGAATACTGACAATTTTAAGAACAGCGAAACATCACAGACCCTAACAGATACCTGACTAAAAAGTCCTAGATAACAAAGTTTTACAAGCAGCTCATTGCATCCACTGTGTGTAATCATGAGGCAGCATGGAATACTGTTTAATTCTACCAATAAACAGCAACATTGGTCTTAACTGTTATCAACTGTTACCTTTGAGCTGGAGTTCTAGGATTTATTGAAACAGCAGGTGTTACCTGTTTGAAATTTGTTGTTGTTGTTTTCCTGTAAATGTCCAAGTGAAATCCTCATTTTGTGTCCAGTGACTTGCACCCAATTTCTTATTATTTTGTATTTTGTTCTCCATTTACTGCTGAGTTCACAGTTCTTACTTGGAGAAGCACCTAATAGGCTTATATGAAAGAAATATGAAAGAAAGAAAGGCAAGGCAAGGAAAACTACTCTTAGAATAATTGCACCTTCTGTGTTTCAGTTTAGGCTTTATATTTTGGAAATTTGGGTATTTATGAAGAAAAGCTGAGGTTTTGTTAAAAAATGGCTGAGAACTTTTAAGGTTCATTTTGTGCAGGAAGACACAGAACAACCTCACTGCTGTCATGGCTGTGGAGAGCTCTCATGGTAGGTAAAAGTCTCACAGTGAAAGTGTGAAGGAAATGAGTGGACTCTACCTGAAAATTAAAAAAATGAGAAATACTGTTGTTAAAAAGACACAAAAATTATATATGAAATTAAATTTAAAATTTAACAAATGCCTGATCAAATAAATGCTAAGCCTGAATGATTAAGATTTAGCAATAGAGAAAGACAACAAAAATAATAGATTTTCAAGACTGGCAAAATCAAATAGATGTATGCAGTAAGATCTTGGATAACACAAAATAAGCAACTGGTGAGGGAAATTGCCTATTGATTGCTTGTTTGCTGTTCTGTTGTGTGAACTAGAATTATAAATTATTGGACTTTTAAATTCAATGTTGTTTATTACCTTCCTTTTCTTTTCCTAAGAATTTTATTGCATTTTAAAGGAGATCTGTGGTACTCTGACATAGTTGCAGTAAATTGAAGCCGATCAGGAAGATACTAAAATACTTCTCAGAAGTTTGAAAATAATGTTCTTTCTGGCCTTCCTCGGTACAATACGTGGTATAATTTTCCCCACTTTTAAGAGGAACTAAATTAGTATCAAAAGCATCATCACTTATTTCTTTAACTCAGTTTATCAAAGTTCTTTAAAAATAGTTTAATTGTTAAGATTTTTTGATTATTGATGAAAGCCCCTGTGGCTTAGAGGAGCTTTGCTCTCAGAGAATGATATTATTCTTGCGTGTACTCTGGTCTCCATTTGACCTAATATATTTCTATTCAACAACAGCAACTATAAAAATATAATCAATTGATTCTGAAAACATACCTACTGATAAGAAAGATTTTCTGCATATATAAATATATATATTGCATTGTCAAGCCCCATTTTCCATTAAAAATACATAGGCAGTGCTCTTTGCATTCTGCTGGAAAACTATCAAATAGCTTGTAATGTTTGTGCTGTTTGGGATGAAGTTTCTTTATCTCTATTGCAACATTCCTTTAACTAATCATTTGGGCTAAAAAAAAAGTTGTTCTGGGATTTACACCAGTTATTTTGGCCTGCCAGGTTTATAAACAGGTTGCAATATGTTGCAATTTTGAGACAGACCTAAAGTAACAATAAACATGCCACTAATGTTTTTGACTTTGGAGTGCAATGCAACATACACTTTTGGCCACTTGAGCAAAACCACTGTGATTCTTTTTTACCCTATGGCGTTAAAAAAATATAATGCAGTCTTGCATTTCAGTAATGTCCTCTCTAAGAAGTGCCTCCAGATATGGAGTGGGGATCATTTTTGTGATCAGTAACAGATATAAAATTAGGACTGTGAGAAAAAAAGGAACATTTACAAGTTTCCCAAGAAGTCTATAAACTAAGCATATATTATACTGAAAAGCAGAAGCAGTGAATAAACACATCTTTGGATTCTCCCAATGCAGTGTCCCTAAATCTCATGATGAGAAAATAGAAAAGGGAGAATATTCCTTTGGCCTGCATTCCTGCAGTAAATAGGACTCCTGGCTTTTGTCCAGTAAACAGTACACTTCTCCCAATTTCTGATGTTTCCCTTCCTTTCTTTGTTAAAATAAAAATACAGGTTCTGAAGTGTTTTTTTTCTTTTCCCAAACCTTTTCCTGACTTATTAATCAATAGTAGAATTAGATCAAATTTGGAGAAAATATATGAGATAATTTGTAATTTCTGGTGCACTGTTCATTACTACCTAGTGAGTGCTCCTGAATTTTATGAGGAAGGAAAACATGCAGAACCCTAATCATTTGTAGAAATATCTGTACAGCCCCTTAAAAAGCTTTGCAACTTGGTGATGGACTCTTCAAAAACGTAAAAGAATACCACATTAAGATACATATTAAAGCAGTGATGCTTTTACAATTTTAATTTGGCAACAATAACACAATTCTATTAAAAATCCTTTTGAAGAGAAAGTTTTGCCGCCTTCTATTGAATAGTACTTGAATTCACAAAGAATTCAAGGCTGATTTCAAATCTAAGGGTGAGAAAACTCAGCAGTTTTCTAGGCTTTTTTTTGAAGAATTCTGCTAGGGTGAATGTAGCCTTGCTATTGCTTCATGGCATCGGAACAAGGACACAGAGTGTGGACTCCTTACAAAAGTGGAGTTCATTAATAGCTGTCTCATAGAGGCTACACAGCATTTTTTGTTCATGTTTATAAAAATATTCTTTAGAACACAGACACAGAAAAATAACTGAATTAATACTAGCAATATCAGAGAAGCATCACAATCAACTGGCATTGCTAAGATAGTGAGGATGGGAACTAGGACTCCAAAAAGCCTTTAGAAGTTTGATATTATTGTCACAATTAGACACTTTTAAAGCTATTAGCAACTCAGGAGAAAAAAAAGGAAAAAAATCAAGGCTGACTAGGATTGATGAAGTTCTACTGCAAATTTTGATTATTACTAGCCATTATAATGGACAAAAACTTTCCATTTCAAGAACTGGCAACAGCAAAACCCTAGCATCTCAACTTTTCAAATAATTTTTACCCAAAAACCACATTTTGTCAGGACCTTGACTGCACTGATTAGGTCTTCATGGCCTCCACTTACACCCCTGCCCAGAGCCATCAGTCCCTGTCTCAGCCACACCATAGATGTACTGGTCTCAAGCTCAGCCACAGCTAGGCCCTCCCTGGCCATCAGCCCTGCTGAGCCAGGCTTGACCTGTGGGCGGATGTCCCAGTGTGGCCTCATGTCATGGTTTAACCCCAGCCGGCAACCAAGCCCCACACAGCCGCTTGCTCACTCCCCCATGGTGGGAAGGGGGAGAGAATCGGAAGGGTAAAAGCGAGAAAACCCATGGGCTGAGATAAAGACAGTTTAACAGATAAAGCAAAAGCCGCACAGGCAAGCAAAGCAAATCAAGGAATTCATTCACCACTTCCCACCGGCAGGCAGCTGTTCAGCCATCTCCAGGCCAGCAGGGCTCCATCACGCATAACGGCTACTTGGGAAGACAAACACATCACTCCGAACGTCCCCCCCTTCCTTCTTCTTCTCCCAGCTTTATATGCTGAGCATGATGTCATATGGTATGGCATGTCCCTTTGGTCAGTTGGGGTCAGCTGTCCCAGCTGTGTCCCCTCCCAACTCCTTGAGCACCCCCAGCCTCCTCGCGGGTGGGGTGGGGTGAGGAGCAGAAAAGGCGTTGACTGTGTGTAAGCACTGCTCAGCAACAGCGAAAACATCCCTGTGTTATCAACGCTGTTTTCAGCACAAATCCAAAACATAGCCCCATACTAGCTACTATGAAGAAAATTAACTCTATCCCAGCCAAAACCAGCACACCTCATCACCACAAACTTGCCTGGTGACCTGGGCTATTGGTTGAACTCAGTTAACATACTTGACCTGTCCTGGCAGCCCTGTTATCTCTCTCAGCTCCCTGTCCTGCAGGAGCAGCCGGCTCCCACTGTGTCCTGACACATTAATCAGCTTTCCGTTTAAAATCTTTTGAAACATTATGTTCTCATTACCAGTAAATTTTGCAAATAACATTTTCTGTGTTTTGATAACATCACTGAAACAAAGTGGGGTGACTTGCCTAGGCTTTAGACAAGTGAGAAAAGGATTTCATAATGGAAAGAGGTCAGTCTTATTGTACTTACGGCCAAGAATGTATTTCCTTAACACAAAATAGCAGAGAACTACTTTGAACTTCAGAGTAACATCCTAACAAGATAGACCAATTTTCACATTCACTCCTATATGCTGTTTTTCATGGACCAGTGATAGATGCTTCACAAGGACTATGAAATAACATCCCAATTATATACTATATTTAACTGTCCTTAGAGAAAATCTTCTAACCCGCAATATTATGGGTCAAAAATCTCAGAGTTTAATATCTCAAGCTTTCTAAACATGGTAGTTATTCTGGGTGGAGTCTTAAATGGTATAAACTGAAACAGAGCTTAGTTTATTGTTTTTAATGATGTGGCAGCTTAGGGAACCTATGCAACTCAGAAACAGTTGAGGACCAGATAAAAAACTTTTAACAATGATTTAACTGCCTTGTAATGATCAAAAGTGTTGCTATGGATCAGATTGTGCCTTCACATTCTAGGTTGAACTCTTTATTGATCTCACCAGGAGCTCTACTCAAAAAGGTTTGTGAAATATCCTGGCCAACAGCAAATTAAGATGTTTTACCACTTAATTCTATACTGGCATCTTCAGATAAGTCATATTACCCTTCTTAAAAAATTGTAAAGCAGTATGAATTCTGCCCTTATTTGTTTCTGCTTTTTTTCTTTTTTTTTTTTTTTAGATTTTGTATTTTTCTGTTTCTTCAAATCTGAGGACAGTAAAGCTTCACTGTGATCCACTGTGACTATGTGGTGTTTTTAGCAACACAAAAGACAGGTGAAAGCAGACTTTTATCTGAAGCAAAGGCGGAGTCTAAATTATTGACACCTGTCCTTTACTGGTGACATGAGAAACAGCAAATAATGTGACAATTCCAAAGAGTAAATAATCAAAATAGTAACATTCTGTGATTAAAATCCTTATAAATTGCACTGTAATGTTTTTGAAATTAATAAACTGCATGGATGCAATCAAATATTTAAAACCTGTGAAGAATCTGCAAATATCATTGTCCCTATAGGTTCTTCAAGTGCATGGTTCACTCTAGAGCAGTGGAAGACAGATCTTGTCATTTCAAATCATATATGTTCTATTTTTTCTACAGCATAATGCATAAAAATAACATATGAACTAGCCATTTTTTTTAAAACCACCCAACAGGACAGGAGTATGAGAGTTGTATAATTAATAGGGTTTTTTTTATTCCACTGAAGAGTGGCAAAGGAGAAGGAGGATTAAATATCTGTTTGGAAAAAAACTGAATATATTTTTTCCTCCAGAATATCTGGTGAATGAACAGAATTTATTTGAAATCCAAGGATAATTTTAATTCTCTGAAATATATCATTTTCCTTAGTCATTCTTAATAAAAAGATATTCAAAATGGGACACCTACAATACTTTTACAGACCAGTATTTTTGAAATTCATTTGGATGTAGAATGCTTATGTTCAAACAACACTCCCCAAATCAGGAGAGAGATGCAAACATCAAGCACTCAAATGAGTACCTTGATCAGAGTGGTCTCTAAAGAAAATGTAACTAGTTCATCTCAGGACAAATCTTTCCCAAATTCTCCTGTAGCATGCAGCCAAAGGTGAACTAGTGAATTAGAGTACGCCTGAAGAGGTACTGTGATTGATTACAGTAAATAACTGATGATTTCTTTATCTAATAGCCAAGTGATTAAGATTCAGTTCTTCATCCTCCTGCTATTTTATTTCTTCATTTTCTTGAGACATTTAGTACATGTGTTTTGATGTTTTTATTTCTTTTTTTTAACATTTTTCTTTAAATAAATGATCAAGTGGATTTTCCAAATACCAACTGACAATATGTTATCAAAGAAGGATTGGATGTAGGAAGAGGTTCATAATTTATTCAAATGTTTCTTTCATTTAGACTTGAGGAAAAAAGCATTGAGATCTGAACCGCATCTGACTTCCATAAAACAAAACCTGGCCATGTTTTCCAAGTGCACTGACAATGCTAATCATCCTGAAAACCAAATTTACAAAAGTGGTCTTGTATTGCGATAAGTAAAGTCTAGGTACTTATTTACCTTGAATTCTCAAGGAAGTGGTTCTTTTTTATAAAGATTTTATAAAATTCCATAAACCAGACACTTTTCAAGTTATATTCTTTTATCCCACAGCAAAACCATATGTCTTGTGTTGAAGAACAATCTTTTGTTTAATCTGCCTCCCCCCACCCCCACAGTTTTCTTATTTATATATCTGCCTATCACTTCTTCTGGAAAATTGCTACAATTTATCTTTTACTCTTCTTTTGGTTTGTAAAGAGTTTTTTTTGTTTTCCTCTCTTAATTACTTCTTGCCTCAAACAACATAATTCCCTCTTTTTCTGTTTCCCAAATCTCTGTTATCCAGATACCAGAGTCAAAGGTAGGTCAATGTGAGACCACTTTTATGCATTGCTCAATGTCTCTGCATTACCCATTCAGATGTAATGAGCTCCTACTAACTTATGTTCTTACTTCAGTACTGATAGCTGCACACAGCTTTTCAGAACAGGGACAGATGCCTTGCTTCTGCTGCCTCATCTCTTTAGAATCCTTTCCCTCTGCCTCTCTGGTCATTTGTTTCCTTTGACTTGAAACCTATTTTCTTATACAGGAAAAGCAACTAACGTGTATTGAACATTCTGAAAAAGATGCTACATTTTTAACTATTATTTGACATGTAATTGCATGAGCAAAATTTTCATGTAGCTGCTCATTCTGTGTTGTTTGCACAGTTAGCATGACATATGCACACAAATTGGGTAACTGTGTAAATTCACTATCTTAAATGTATTACTGCCATGATATTTTTTTGTCTTCTACAGCATATACTGCAAGTTTTACTGGTATTGACAAGTTGTAAAATGTAAAATATGCAAAAAAATATATCCAGACGTTTGCAACTCTGCCCACTTACTGCTGCCAGCATTTTTAATTTGCTCTCCCCCTCCCCGCAACAAATCAAGGTATTTGTTATGCTTCCTAAAGTAACAGATAAAGAAATTAGGCTACTATGTAAAAATATCTTTTTTTTTTTAACTGTAATTGATGAACTCATAGTTGTTAAGAAAATCTTGGAAGTATTAAGTGATAAACCTAAAGTTTCAGAAACCAGAAGGAAAATAGAAACATTTTAAAAAACATTAAACTTTGAAAATCCAATGTTTTACTTCTGAACATGAGGCTTACAATAGTGCACAATGCCAACTCTAAGCCACAGGAATGAAGTCAAAACCAAAAAATTCCTCTCTCCAAAACGATCACTGAGAAGGCATCTTTCAGCTTGTAAGAATGAGTGGATTTTCAGGCTATGTAGAATGTTGCTAGACCCCATTAACACAGAAAATGCTACTCAGTTGTTCTTAAAATTGGATGTTTCAAATCCCCTTCCTGAATGCAGCTGCCACTGTATTGCAGGGGAAGAGGCAGTTCCTCAAGCAGCAATAGTTGGTGGGTTATAGTTTTTGTTTTGTTTGGTTTGTTTTTAATTTTAACGATTCCTTCAATCCATCCAAAACCCAAATGACAACCCTTGTGGCTGAACCATCAATTTATTGATTTTTTTTTTTTTTTTTTTTACTCTGTTGTATTTTGCCTATATCAACATGACTAATTTGTTTTAAAATCATACCCTTTGGTATTTCAGACATTCTATTAGAGCAGTAGATTTTAGTATTTTCCTGCACTATATTATTTGCCTTTCCTTTCAGAAATATGCAGAGCATAGCTGAGATAACAATTGCTCTATTTTCTCAGCAATGTTGATAATACATGATAGACAATATTTGGGCTTGGGGAATGAGAGCAAAGGGGGAGCACTGCAAAACATTCCTTATGTTGAAGAAGTCTGTAGAGTTCAGCAGGGATAAGGAAATATTCTGCAAATTGTAAGTTAAAATAATTTGTCATTTAAGTGTGTGACAAAAGAGCAAGTCATTATGGGTTACTCTTGTTTAGATTAATCATAGGAAACAACTTTTCACACTGACCTGTCAGCTATCAATAACTACTATACTAGATTTTATTTAGCCAGGTAATTTTGAGCTCTGAGCAATGTCTCCACCAACACAAACATGACTATCCAGTTCTTCAACAAATATCTGAAGTTTTCAGCAGCTAACAATTATTGATTTATCTCCTTCCTTAAAAAAAAAATCAATGCAAATGTGCAGGTAAGACTCTCAGCACACTGGGAATAGTGAGCAAATGCAATGACTTTCACTTTATCAGCCATTCCACCAGGGAAATCTTCACAAGTGTTGGATAAAAGCTTCCTGCTATAATACTTGTTTACAGCAGTGCTCAATATATAGGAAATCCACCTTATGTAGTATAACAAACATCCCTCTTTGCTCCATTTAGGAAAAAGGCTAGGATCTCCTGTTGGTGTGAAGTTCATATCAGTTTTATTCATCATCATGAATGGTTTTAAGTTGATGATGTTTAATGAGATCTACATCATTCAGATAGCTTTCAAGCTGTGACTCAGCAAGACTTCACCAATTCAGCCTTTCTCAACATACCTTTACACCTTCCTTTCTGTGACTACTTCATGACACATAAATTAATGTTTCATTGAGCTAATTGGATCCTTGCAGCTCTTAATTTTTTGCAGATATACTATTTTGAAAATAAACCATGAAGCTTCATCTTTGAATATGAAAGCAAACGTTCATTCATGTTCATTCTATTTATCTGCTCAAGGTAATGTGAAACTACATCTCTACCATGTGATGGAAGGTACAACCTCTTTACTTTCTGGTACCCCAATCTAGATATTCTTGATTGGTTAAGTCAATTTTTGTTAATCAGTATAAACAGGCAAACCCATGCAAATGATTCACTGGGCCCAGAAATTGAACACAGGTAAATGTAAGTACTTTACTGCCAAGCCTTACACTTTCATACGCAACCATCACATACAATGGCACAATTCACACAGCTTCGTGTTTCTTCTTTTTTTTTCTCCCCGGTTTTGTAAGATATTTGTATCCAATATCTTTTAGGATACGTCTTCCAGGTGTATTCTGCAGACCAAGTACATGCCTCAAGCTACCTGAATAGGAGTCAGCTCTGATCCAGAAGCTATGGAAGTCATGTTAGCATAGAACTCAGCTCAACCTATGTTCATATCTCAGAGTCTATTAGGTTCAGCAACTAGCTACTTGTATGTGCCCAACTTCTGATACATAGTTGGCTCCCATCTAAATGATTTTAAACAATAGCCAGATCAAGTCAATGACGGCAGAGCTCTGTTCTGTTTCTAAAGTAAAATACTACCTTGGGATATGGAGGAATTTAAAAAGGAAGTCTTTAATTTTAAGATGATATTCCTTCTTTGATATGATATGCTCACCTGCAGGACAGTCTGCAACACTACTTGTTCATTCTTGATATGAGCAGACTATCTCTTCTCCTGCAGGACAAGCCATCTCTGTTCAGCGCTGGGTAATGTCCTAATGCAACAAAACCGTACAAATATCCTAGCTATTTTTATAGTTTGTTGGTACTTTGTGAGCTGGGAAGAGATTCTGAATTTGCCTGAAACAAAGGAAACCCATGTAGTCAACTGTCAGAAAAAAAAACAGGCTGACAGCTCTAACAGACAGATGGAAGTCTTTACAGGGAGTCATCTGAAATAAAATTTACATCATATTCACTCCCTTTGTTTTTTAACATAGACAGAACCACCCAACTCACCATGGCACGTGATACAGATAAAACACATACTTAACTGTGCAGCATCTCCCTATATTTAGAGGTGGAAATGAATATAATAACCAGACTTTTAAAACAGGCAAATAACATGCTTGACCGGGCTCTAATATCTGCTAGTGCTCAATCCACTGGTTTCAGTATTTTACTAAACAGTTTTTAAATCAAGATTGTATTACCAACCATAACTCAGTGGTCTAGTGAAGAATTTGTAGGGTTTTCTCTTTTGACCTGTCATGCAAGATGTTAGGCTGGATGACTGTGATAATCACTTACGTATCTCAATCTTAAGCTCTGGAATTAAGCCTTTCTGAAAACTGCGTTTTAATAGTAAACATTTTTAAACTGTCCAGAACACTCACATTGAGCCCCCTACTTTCATAACTTTGAGATGTTTGGCATATACTTCCTGTCCTCCAGACAAAACTACTAGGGATCCTAACCATCAAGAGAAAAGCAAACAAATTTTCTGTAAAGTCAACTAAATAAATCACACATCTTTCTTTACAGTTGGGACGTTAGAGTAATAGTATGTCCATTTCAACAAAGTAAAAACAGTTCAAGGTGTTCCAATGCTTGTAAACAGAGATACCATTCAAGAAAGGGAACAGAAAATACTGTATTTCAAGGGTGTCTCAGCTCTCTGCATCTCCACAGGAGTAAAGAAAAGAAGTTAGCAAAATCTTTTTCATGTCCTGAAAAGTTTCTGCTGAAGAGCTGTGTATAGAAATGTTAGGTCTCTAACCTTCTTCTGAAGAGAGCACTCAGCATGATGCAGTGTAGCATGAGAACATTTAGAATACCACTATTCTGAAATCCTTCATATGCTATCCTGAAATACTTCAGATGTTATGCACAACAGTATAGCTTAGGAGCAAAAATATTTGCTGAATAAGCAAAAGTATAATATTCAATAATCAAGATATCATATTGAATAAGTAACAACTTCATATAAATTTTGGAATTCACTTTAGTCACTCTAAAATCTGAGAAGCAACACTCACTTCTGCAAGTTGAGAATTTGGTTCATTTTGATATAACAATGCTTAATGGCATACTTCCCGCTCCCCCAGGTGAAAACTTACCAGTTTTATGAAAGCAATAGACTGTTTCTGAGCTAGAACTGGCTGAACTAATACAGTTTTCCAAGCAGAGTGTTTTAGAACCATGATAGAAAGAGCCATTTCACTATATTTCTGAATAGATCAAATCTGATGCATAGAAAATGCATAGAAATATAAAGTCCATAATTTGACAGTATTCTGTTAAATCCCACTGCAAAGTAGGATCCTTGGCATAATTTGCAGGAGATTTTCATACTCCCATTCTGTGCTCTTACCAATTCTTTAAAAATGTTTCAGATAAACCTTCAGCTGTCCAAAGCCTTTGTACATTGAACCCTTCTCCTACAGAGTATTTAAAACATACAACAAAATTATCTAGTGAAAGACTTGGGGTTTCTTATCCTATTTTTATTGGACAGATGACTGCATCCCTAAAGCTTGGATCATACTGATCCCAAAAGGCTGTTCATATGTGAAGGCAGTAAACTGATAATAATTCTTAGGATACATGGCTTGCACATGCAATAGTGCTACAAACAGGCAAAAATAAAGGTAGGTTTTTAGGTTTGTTTTGAATTTCTACACTAAGTCTCTATGCAGTTTTTTCTTACTAGATCAGTTGGAGAAATGACTATATTTAACTTTTTTCCAGTCTCTTTAAAATATAATGCATTTCAGAATAGCAAAGTTCATTGACAACTTTGTGTTTACATCCCCAATTATCAAGCCTTTAAGATATATATATATATACACACACACATATATATATATACTGGTGATCATAAATGTGATTTTGCTGTTATCACAATCAAATAAAGAACATGTTCCTAGTGCAGGATGACATAATGTTTGCTTTCTTTTCAGACACTATAACCTTAAAAGTACTAACAAGAAGTACAAACCTCAGTATTCAAACTATTATACAAATTAAAAATGACATATGTAAATCTTAGATTAAAAACTATTTTTATGTTCTTCTAATTCTGACCACTTAATCAAACCTAATAAAATGCAGTTAACAGTAGAAGGTGGTATTCTTTAAACCAGCATCACAATCATTTTTTTATTTTCCTTTATAAGCTACAGAAAGGAGTGCCTTTATTGAGTTGTTTTTTTAAAAGAGTCTTCATTGTGCGAATACCGCTGTGCTAGCTACAATCTCATCAACTTGAGAGCTGTTCTTCAGACACTTCAAGTGTTCATAGTGCAAACCATCTCTTTCCACATCTACCTGCCAGATGACTCAAAGCCTGAACATATTGCTAACAGTCTGGCTAACCTGAATATTACAAGTAACATTTGTATTTATGCCTGAATGCTCATATGGGAAGAACAAAGTCTAGTATTCTCTATACACTTTGACATACTATCAGATGTACTTCTTTGTTGCCTCCCTGCATAAAAAGGTGCCTGTTAGAAAATATTTAGTTATTGGAAGGTTCTGAAAGCTCTGATTGACTTGTGTTCCAGTGTATCACGGCAAACCAGATCTTCAGACATATACAGTTTTTCTACAGCACACTAGATTACTTTGCCTATTTTAATATGATTAGTTTTCAAAAGATTATTTCACACACATTTGCAATTTAGATTGTTAGAACCATCTGACATGAGTATTCAGAGGTTTGTTGAAATTAATTTTAAAAAATCATAATGCAAATCATCACTAGCAGTTTTCAGTTGCATTAAAATATACCATAGACACCGTTTGTTCAGTCTTCTCTCTTTCCTGCTAATTTGCTAATGGATTTCTTTGACAAATCTTAAAATAGCAGGTTTTATTTTTGGCCATTGTTAACACTTACACTGAATTAATCTAATTCATTCACGTGAATACAACATATTTTCGGAATTAGATAATGTAACCTCTATTTTGGAGCTTTGAAAGTTTTTTAAATGACAGGAATATACCAGTAACAGTTTGCCAGAGCTCCATAAGACAGAGCTAGCATAAGCAAACCAAGGAATATCCTCTTTATGAGGCACTCTCCTAGACAAGGAGACAGATATTACAAGTTCCTCTGCTCCAGGCAATCACCTTTTCTGTCAATATAGCAGATCTAACATGAGGAACAAAGATGCAGACTCCTGCTGACACTCGATACAAGTGACACTTGTGCTTTAACCAAAGGTGGATACCAATCCAGACTGTTTATTGAAATCTGCATAATGACAAAGCATCAAAATATTCAACTACAGCAATCAGAAGTCCTCTTTTAATGTGTGTTATTTGCAGCAAGAGTAATATGATACAGCCGTATTTTGCAGGATTAAATCTCCACTCTGGAATTATTCATGAATTAATAAAACCTAACAAAAACTAATTTTAGGGGGCAATACTACCAGAACTTATGTTCACAATGAAAAAACAGAAGTAAAACTAATTACCGTAGTGCAGTATTCCATTTAACTATAATTCTACTGTCAGTTATTATTGTTTAATTGTACAGTTAATGAACATAAATAAACTTCATAGTTTATTTCGAGTACTAAATTTATTCATTTATTTAAATTGCTGGTTTAAAAAAATGCAAACAAATACACAAACATGCAACTCAATTCACATATTACTAAAATTACATTTGTTATCTACATTTTGGGAATTTCTTAATTCTTAAACAATTACTTCCTCATTTTAAGATGGTGCCAGTGTTACTGGAAACTAATGTGATTTTTTTTTCCCAGAAAATAAACAGGTATGAATTTTACATGTACACATGTCCCTCCACAAATTCCTCCCCAACTCCCCCCACCCCCACCCCGAGTTTATTTGCCATCCATTGGTGAGTTTGTTTGTTTTGATTTGGGTTTCTGCTTTTATTTACTTCTAGAAAAAACCTTAACTTCACCTGCATTGATGTACACTGGTTATTCTCTTCATAACACAATATGCAATTCAAATTCAGCTCTTTGCAAATGCATTGGTCATACTCCTGTATGAGTAGTGTTACCTAAATGGCTATTATTTAGGGCCAAATTAGCTTCACAACTGTTCTGCCATTAATCAGTTTCCTTCTACTTTACTTAATGTTTCCCCACATCCTATTGCTCTGAAGGTCTGAAAATAGCTGGCTTTTATGCAGTACTGTGTATATATATACTGTACTGATCCAGCTATACAGAACTTTTAAAATAGTATTAGGTTGCAAGTAAAACAGCTATAAAGACTTTTTTATTTTCACAATAAGATAAAGCAACTTAATGTAAATCTAAATTAATCTTTCAATTTAAACACATAATAAAATACATATGGTGGATATTTATTCAGTACATGGCACTTCTGAGACTTCTTTGTGCCTGATTTTTTTTTTTATTAGAGTGCAGCTAAGCAGTATGCTTTATATTCTCAGCAATAACTTCAGCCCTTTGGTTTCTCTAGGGAGGCAACCTGAGCCATGAATCTGCATATATAATCTGGCTAACATCCACACTTGCCAGAGCTAGCACATTCTGGACAGTCTGGCCACATCCACATCACACAGGATTTGGCCAGGTTCTCTCTCAATCCCAGATGTTGCTCCTGGAGCCCTGAGACACAATTTTTTTGTGTAGGTTTCAGTTCAGAACACTTGCAGATTACCAGTTTGAGAGGTTTCTTATTGACTGTGCCATACCTAGGTTCAATTGAGAGAGAATTAGTTGATCGGAAAGTCTAGAAAGAAATTAGCAGTAGACTAGAGCCTGGGAGCAAAATGAGAGTCAAATTTACAGCCTAGGTGCATTTATACAGTATTGTTCTGAAAAACCCAGGAAGCAGACAATCAAAGAAAACACTAGCAGTTTGGGATCCTGATACTGAAGAAAAGTCTTCAAAAAGCAGTCCCACTCTCCATGTCCTTCCTGGATCCCCCTAATTAGACACTGATTACTTACAAAGCAGACAAAGGAGGCCTTTAAAAATATAAAAATCCTCTAAGATGACCTGCACAAGGGTCTCTGCTGTGAAAAGTACATCTGATTTTTCTAACTATATCAGATGTTCCAATAAAAGATATTTCCTCTTGTCCTGTCAATGACCTTTAGGTCATAACACCTAAAGCAAAATACCACTGGAACAATTCAGTTCACCATAGTACTCTAGTACTCAATCTCCAATCTCTCTATTTAGGTGACAAGGGGGGGTTTGGGGGGGTACTGTTCATTTTAGCCTTTGCTTTAACCTTTTTTCTCTGTTAGGTGTTATGTGAAAACAGCGCTCTTTCAATGTTTATCATGCTGTTTTGTATTGTGTTAGTCCCAGGAAAGTATTTCTATACAACATACTCACAAGTGTTATGTGTGTTGCTAGACTATACGTTTGCCCACAGCAATTAGGGAAGTGATGATGAAAAGGTGAAGGAAAAACAGGAAGACTTGAAGGTATGAAAATAACACCTTGAAGAACAGGTAAGTCACAGGCTGAGGTTCACAGGAATTTTAAACACAATAAGGCAAAAATACAGAATTAAAAGGATCGAGGTTTAAAGATATTTTTCAAGTACATAAGGAACAAGATGCTGACAAAGGAGAGAATAACGCCTCTGAAGGACAGCAAAAGATATTTACTGCTGAAAGAAATACATGTTTTAAAATTAATTTTAAGAAAGGAAAATGTGCAATAGATACAGAGCAACTGCATTTAGTCAAGTTTAGATTATGTGAACACCAAGAGTTCCAAGCCCTTTAATCCTTTTCAATGCCCAATCTATAACACCTCCAATACAAGATCCCTTGCTAGTACTGGGATCCAGCAGCATCCCACAGGAAGTCAGATGACTAATTTTCTTAGAGTTAAGAACTGCTATGGTCGTCAGCATACAAATACAAGCAATATGAATAAACCCCATGCTCAGAAAACAAGTAGAACCTGGAAAACCATGATATGATAAAAACTGTGCAAATTCAATTTTTTTTTTGTTCTTTTATTTTTCTTCACCTGTTTTTAAGGGTTTGTTTGGTTGGTTTTTTTTAACTTCAGGGTATGCTTGGGTTCATGCTTCATGCTTTTCTCTGCAGCCATGACAGCCAGATATTTACCTGGAAAGAAGCTATGATTCTTAGTCATTTAATGACTCCTTAAGGTAAACCTTTAGGAATATCACCAATTATTGCAAGACAAGGGCTAGGAGCCTATAGTAGTAAGCATGTATTTCTACACTTACTAGCTCATACATCAGATCTCTTACACCAAATTCCTTGGTTTTCTTTTCCTCTGAGAAATGCTGTTTGCTTTGTGATACAGGAGTTGCTACACAGGTAGATTAGAACAGATAGTGTAAAATACTTGTAAAATTTTAAACATTCACTTCATCTGTGTTTCTGACTCCAGTATTCATTTCCTAAAAAACTCTAGTGAACAGATATGGGAGAAATATTTTTCGATGTGCTAGAAAATGCTCAAATTGTAAATATGGAGTTGCTTTCCTGTGAAAATTTCACATTGTTATTCCATTTCTAATTGGAATAAAAATACAACATGCAACATAAATGACCAATCTAGTCAAATATTCCCAACTCACTTTCAAAAATGCATTATAAACCAATAATTGTTGATACTGAAATGTATGAAAACTACTGCAAGCTATTTTTGTGAACAGAAATGGAATGCATAAAGACAGTCACTTGTCAGAAATTACTTTTCCACAGATACTAGCATGTATTTAAAAATCCCTTACCTGCTGTGAAGCAGCTGGAGAGTGAAAGGAGAAAGAGGTTAAAGATGGCTTTGGAGCATCTTTTGTAAAAGACCTACAATTGATGGCCAAAAAAGCCTAAAGCAAAATACAGAGAGATTTTCCTCAGGGTGTAAGAATTCAGCTGAAAAGGGTTTTCTGAGATTGGAGCTGGGCCTTTATAATCTTCAACAGAAACTCAGGATAAATTCGAAGTTAACTGTGGTAGAAGAGTAAAATGTTGTCATATAACCAATCCAGGGGAAAAAGATTTCAGATACAGGCAAATCTCATCAGTGTTAAAATAGACATAGTACAAAGCATACAAATACTTGTAATCTTGTGTATGTTGATGTATTGCTTAAGTGTGCATTTTCTCTTTGAAAACTTGGAAGCAAGGAAATTAACAGCAGGTCTAACACTGTCCCTTTTACTGACTGATTTTTTTCCTGCAGCTCTTTCAAAGCAATAAAATATTTAAAAGCAAATTGAAGAAAGCATCTATTTCTATGATATTACAATATTGCAATTTCACAGAGACTATTTTTGACTCTTGAAACATCTGTCTGTTAAAGGCAGCCATTACTGACTACAAAAGTTTGTTAATTGAGCTGAGCACTCTATTCAGTTTATTTGCAGGACTCTCTACAGTTCTGGCAATCTATTGCAGCAGTTCAGTACCAGTGCCACTAACCACACTTCCAAAAAAGCACTCAGGATTTCTTCAGCTTATTCTCAACAAATAAAGTTTGTACGACCAGCAGCACTGTGGCTATACGATGACCATTTAAAATGCAACATGCAATGTTTTTTCAAGGAATTCGTCTTTGTAAAGAGAAGCATATGAAGTTATTAAAGATGTGTTTTGACATTCTGAAGGTAGGAGACAGGTTAAGTAAGTGCCTTCATCAAATCTAAGCACAAAGGACCATGAACTTCAGGTGAGCAAGATCTGGTCATGTAAGTAAATTTCCTTGAAGTAGTATTTTGTTAAACTTGCCATTACTTTCTATATAGACAAACAATCACTAAAGACAACAGCAAGAGTAAGAACTTGTAAATAAGACTGAGAAAAAATGCAAGTCAGGTATTGGTGAACAGCAGTTATCCTTAAATAATAATGGATTGTACACCGGTTAAGAAAATACATAATTTGATTGTCTCCTTTCCAGTATTCACAGTTACCTCATTAAGGTTAACAATCAGGTTTTATACTCCTCTCACAATGCCCTTTTTTTTCTTCTTCTTTAATGAGAAAGAGGCAGAATCTCAAAACACCTAGTTCTTCTCCCACTGTATTCAAGAATGAAAAATTATGAGTTATTCCTCTTCTCACAAAGAGTACAGTTCAAATTTGAGAGAAAGCTTCTGATCCTTTGGTGTTGGAGGATTAAACTCACCTAAAAATCTTCAAGAGAAATGTCTGGTGAAGAAGCTCTGAAATCTCAGAACTGCACATTCAGTCCATGACAGCACTAAAAGATTAAAATTCAAAATTGAGAAGACCTAGGATACCAAGTGTGCACATTTATCTGTGGGCATTATTTAAAAGCCTGTTTGAAGTCAACTGATGACTTTCCAGTTAACTTGATGAATTTTGGAGTAGGACACCTGAACATATGATACAATAAACATTTTATACAGTTATTGTCATACCTGTCAGTAAAATGAGACTTTCTAACAATTAATTCACGTGGTTCAAACCAAATCAGCCCTGTTATAGGAAGAAATCTTAAAATAATCCAAATATGGACAATCTTGTACAAAGGAAGACTGTCGTAGCCTCTGTAAGATGCTGTATATTAGAAAAAATGTTTAATATTAAGCTTTTGATGTAGATGCTATCCTGATTTTATGCTAATTGAACAGAACAAATTTGCTGATAAAATCAGGTCAATGATATTTAATTGGGTCCATTAAACCAACTATAAACATGTTAATAATTTGTAGACTCCAGTTGTCAGATCTTTCTTCATCTCAAAGTTCCTTGGTTTTGTTCCATTGCCTCACCTCCTGACCTGCAATCCTGGTCAAAGATAGAAGCTCCTCTGTCAATCTCTCTTTCAAAGTTTCATCCAGTATGCATTGCTTCTCCAGTGAAGTGAAAACAAGATGATCTGGGGATCACTTGACATGAAGCATATGAACATAGCTGAGCAAAGGACTGCAGTTAGCTTAACTAAAATTGTATGTTTCTTTCATTACCCAGTCTGAACGTCCTACTTCAATCTTGATAATATACCAGCATTCTAAGTCTTGACATTTAATGTAATCATATGCGATCACTATGACTGACAACCATAATTGTCTACCTTAACTTAGTCTCCTTCTACAGCCAGTAAAATCACTTTAGAACAATCTTTCCTCTTGCCTTCCAACTGTTTTTTGTTTACTTTCATCAGAACTTGAATATGTTTGATCTTGAATTTTCTCATTACCCTACATGAAATTTATCCTAGAAGGTCTTTTAAGACTCTTGAATGAAAACATCATGCTATCAAAAAACATCAAGAGAATCATGGATGCTAAAGAAACACTTATACCATGCACATCTTTTCCTTTTGAAAAGACTCCAAAATCTCCAGAAGCACCTGAATCGTAAAAACAGGCTATCAACAGCTATACGTAAACACAGTTCTTGTGATTTTAACTGTTATGTCTGTTCACACTTTAAATGAAGATTAAAAACATCAGAAGAAAGTACATCTTATCTTCAGTTACCCTAAAATGAGTACAAGTTTTCTTTTGGCCAATATTTTCTCTTCACTTTTTAAAAGGAGAAAGCTTAGAGTCCTGAATTCCTAAGTAATGTGTAAACATTTTAAAGTGAAAGAGAACTTAATAACTAGACTGAGAAAGTCTCAGATCTCTTTTAGTCTCAGATCAAATTACACGTCTAAAAAAAAACATAACCAAGCTATTGGGACTCAAGATGCATGAAAGTTTAACATTAAAGAGCAGTGAATTATGATAGTGAGAAATTTGCTTTGATTGTACATCTCTTCCTTTCTAGCTGTCCTATTATGTAGGAGCAATGTCTTATAACTTTCAAATGTTATGAAATTTCTACATATTTATATTTTGGCTTTCATTTCATAGCAGCAGCAAAACCACCATGTAATGGTGCTCAGGTATACAGAATCTGGCCAGCAGTTGTCCACGACTGTTTCAAAAGACTCCCTTTGGCACAAAATTGTCCCTATCTGTAAGTCAGTTAGGAATTAAAGAATTATGGTCCATCAAAAGGAAAAATTTCTTCTGCCCAACTTAATTTTTGTCAGGATATTTAACTTCAGCAGAAGTATCTGAGGGTGTTTTATCACATGAGAATTAGGTACCTGAAAACGATATGCCTTTTATCAAAAAAGTCAGTTTTGATTATTTGCATGTTATTTTTGATGCCCCCACCATTAAGATAATTTCTTTAAAGCTCTGGCCTCAACAAGACTGTTCAGTGGAGGTCTAAATGACAGAAGTACAATTTCTGCATGCAGTTTTTTTTTGCCTGATGTGACATGATATACTTCCATTCTTTTACCAAGGACCATGTTATTTCAGAGCTTGAGAAATGGATACAATGTGGATATTGTATCTGAGAAGCAATAAGTATATACAAATATTAAAGGAAACAACCTTGAAATAAAGGCTCAGAAGCAAAAATTTAGATCTGTCTTAATCAATGCTTTTCCAAAGACAACTTGCATGTTTATGTTAAATACATATTGCAAGTGATAATAAATTAAAATTGCTCCTAAAAGTTCCACTGTATTCTATTTCTTATTGAAAGCTCATAAATATAACTTCCCAAAAATATGGTATATATGAGGTATATGATTTAGTTTCAGACTATGTTTATATTACATTTCTACTCATAATTTGATTTTTCCAGCAGCTTTCCTCAAATTTATGTGACCTTACGGTATACACAGAAGAAATGTTCTAATTTAAAATGCTCTAAATAAATTTCAACTTTACACTCATGGCCATATTGATATGAGCATGCCTTAACTCCTGATAGTGTCTGTTATCTTTAAAAAAAAGATACGAGACCATTTCAGTATAACCTTTTTCTAGACTATTAGTCTCAAAGAATGTGTCATTTTTCAGCTACCCAGCAGCAAAAGGCACATGGGAATAACTGCTTTTTCTAATCATTCAACCCTTAAATGTTAGCAGAAAAGTTGGTTTGCTTTGAATTATGAAGAGCAAGAGTAGATCTTCATAGACATCTGAATGTTGATATTGATTCCTCCTATTGTTCCCTTCCAAGGATGAAGTTTGTCCATAACACTACCCCCTATAATGGATAAAGTACTTAGAAAAAGGTTTGGTCATAAATCTTTAAGCTTTTCAAAACAAATGCTTAGACCATTAGATCTCTACTCCATAGATGCACAACACAGTGAGAAACATCATTTTATCCATAATTATTTTGCAAGGTGTTTTCATTTGTTCTCCTGTTCTTATGACATCTTGTTAAGAAATAGCAAATACTCGAGAGTTTTGAATTCCACACTTAAAATATCTAGAGCAGAGGGAGAAAGGAGGGTTGGGGGTCTTTTAGTTCTAATTATATCCTTATAGAATGATATGCAGCATTGATATTCTTTCTCAGCCGTTATCAATTTGACCTCTAATGAATAGAACAGATTTATGGGAAACTCATTTAGGAGTCAGGTTATGACTTCAGTGATTCATACTGGTTGATCATTAACAGCATATACTGAACAATTTATGAGCTCTAAAAATTGAACTTCTGCACTGTAAACTATAGTATACTAGAGACAAGATGGTTTAGGTAGTATTTACTATTAGCTGTTCACAGGAGCAACAGGAGAAAGCTGTGGTCAGTCTCATTTCCCAGAAAGGTTTGTTTTCCCCAAGTACTGCTTTTTACCCAATTACTACAAGAATGCATAGTAAATGACAACCAGTAGCTAAGTATCAAGCTTTGAAAGTTCAATATAACTACTAATTTCATTTAGTAATTATTATATAATAATTAAAGTTATCTACTGTAATATTATTTCAAATACTTTAGCCAAATAGAGATCTGGAATTTGCTAAAACAAAAAGTAGTGGTTAGCTCCTTTTTCTGTCCATGTTGCAGATTGATGCATGCACACAACGTGACTGCTTTCTATACTCTCCTCTACCTAAGCTTCCCTGTGACAGTAAACCAAATTGTCACTTGAGTTTTCTTCATCTATATATTCTTCATATATATAATTATTTTATATATGTAAATAAGCATATACAAACACACCAGGTGTACCAAGAGCTGTAAATATAAGGAAGCATGGGTTCCTACAGATTTGTGGCCTGCGTTCCCTACTTTTCCACAATAGTCTTAGCTACCTACCTACCACATCCCCCAGATGTCACCCAGGATCTTATTTTTTCCATTGCCTACCAACATGCCTTGACAGAAGGGAGCTTTTGCCTACCTTTCTGTATAGAAACATGCTAAGAAAAATGTAACAAGATATGACAAGCAAATCCAGGCTTCTGGTTAGATGCTGTTCTTCATGCTAACAACTCATGCCCTTTCAGGAAAGGTCTTCAGTGAGTGCTTCTTTAAAACAGTAATGTTTCGCTGTGTTTCAATATTTGCACTGGAATAAAAGTTTTAAATATGCTGAGGATCAGGAGGAAGTTGGAACTTTTAGGTTTCAGTTTAGTCTTTTCCTCAGTTTCCCAAATGTCCTTTAGGTTTCTGCACTACTCAAGATCTTTCTTGTAAAGCAAGATCTGTCTGACAATGTTATAAACGGCAGACAGCCTTGCTGATTTTAATAACTGAAACCCAAAAATTCTGTATACTCAAGAGCCTCAAGTTTCATACTTCAGGAGACAATAGTTGCTGTTAAAGAGAAAGCAATGCCTTTCCATAAGTCCCAACACTGTTGTGGGAGTGGGATGAACATGCAGCTGGTTCCAAGGATGACTCAGTTGAGTTAACTCCTCAAGGTAGCCTCAGAAGCTTATTCTTCAAGCTGAAATTTCTACTTTCACCAGCAAGCCCACTGCAACCTGTGAGATACAACTTTCACAAGAGTGGTACCCAAACTGCTCAAAAACTGTATTCAAGCTGGCCACTCCTGACTGAGAGAAACTAGTATTTTCAGCAAAGGCTTTAGTTTTTCTCCACTGCCTTTTTTCCTCAACTCTAGAAGTAAAAATAATTACATCTACTTTTAGGAATGCAAATGCACATGTTATAAGACAGGCTTATTTAAAGAGAAAACTTCAATTTTCACTGAAAATTGATCAACTGAACACTAAAAATTACACAAGCACTACTACCTTATCCAGTCTGAAAATATACTGCTGTCCTTTTCTAATAAGATGTTTAGAGTGTATTATTCATAAATTGCCACTAGAGTGAAGTATGATGGTTAAAAAATTAAAATGTTATTATTGCTGTAGAAAAATTTGAGACTTTCTGGAGGACGTGGCCCCACTGAAATCACCGAGAATCCAATTTTTATAAAGTTTTATATTAACTACCATGTCATTTTCTTACACAGAACCACCTCAATAGACCCAGTGAGGGTCTGGGGCCCTCACTCTGTGCTACTGCTCAGTCTTGTAAAAATCAAAAACCTGGCTTTATTCATGTGAACAATCTCACTGATGTCTCACATGCAAAAAACTAAAAGTGTGATTGATTTTTTTTTTTCCAACCAAGATTAGAACTAATGTTAACTCACTCCTGCAGTATTATTCCAGTTCTTGTTGTAAGAAAAATACATTGTCTTGCATTTTTCCAATTGTGAAGTACAGAAATAGTTCTTTATGACAAAACTTTAAGAGCAAAGAATATCAGTTTTCTAAGTTTTCTCCAAATTGCACAGCAAAGTTATATTTTATCATCTTGCAGGAGCACTTTTTCTTCAGAACGGAATACCAAGATATGTGCACAAAAAAGTGTGTAACACATCAATAAGGAAAAACTATTCCAAGTACTGATTAGGGGAAGGAAAGAGATAGTCCATTAGCATGAATTGGGTAGACCTATCTTTCAACAGTTTCTGTTGTTTTTACTCAGACTGAGGTAGTGGAAAGGCATTAAAGATTACTGATTACCTGTGTATTTGTCCTCCTTTTTTCTATTTCAAACACAGACTGACTCCTGCATTCATGTTTTCCTGAGTCAAGCTACAAATCTAATGAACTGCTCTATTTTTATTTCCTTTGTGAGAACATTCTTTGACATGAACAGCTTTTTAAAAAGATAGTTTTTTTTTTTAATTTCCACGCTTAGAAATGTGACAATTACACTATGTAGACAACTACAGCTGGATTCAGAGAAAAGTTACTTTGAATATTCTTTATATCCTGAATTCCTTACTTCATTATTGTCCTGGTTTCGGCAGAGATAGAATTAATTTTCTTCTAAGTAGCTGGTATATTGCTGTGTTTTGGATTTAGTAGAAGAATAATGTTGATAATACACTGATGTTTTCATTGTTGCTAAGTAATGTTTACAGTAGTCAAGGAGTTTTCAGCTTCCCATGCTCTGCCAGGTGCACAAGAAGCTGGGAGAGAGCATAGCCAGGACAGCTGACCCAACTGGCCAACAGGGTATTTCATACCATATGACATCATGCTCAGAATATAAGCTGGGGGAGGGGCGATCGCTGCTCAGGGACTGGCTGGGCATTGGTCAGCAAGTGGTGAGAAATTGCATTGTATATCACTTATTGTGTATATTCTATCATTATTATTATCATTATTATTCTCCCTTCCTTTTCTGTTCTATTAAACTGTCTTTATCTCAATCCACAAATTTTACTTTTTTTTCCGATTCCCTATCCCACAGGAGGGGGAGTGAGCAAGCTGTTGTGTGGTGTTTGGCTGCCTGCCAGGTTAAACCACAACAATTATATACTAAAACTGCTGTGGGAAGATAACTATAGTTGGATCCAAATTCCAATTTGATACCCAATGTCAAGCATCTTTCCAAGAATGCATAATTAAGCAGCATTTGTTAGAGTCAATTTGTGTGCATTTATTATTGAACATGGGTTAATTTTGGTTGGATTAAAAGCACCACCTGTTTGCTCCTATAAAAAAGTGCCATAATTTGTGTTTCAGTGAAGTATTTAATCCTTACGTATTTAGTTTCATCCTTTCAGTATGCAGTTGGTTTATGAATACCCTCCAGTACTGAGAGAGTCAACATGTGCCCCATTTATTTGCTCTCATGTGCCTGATAGTGAAGCACTACAATTCCAAATGTTTTTTCCAGGTAGGGAAAGCAATATAGGTCAGAGTAGGTCAGACAAATATACCAATGTGTGTAAAGGCTTAAATGGCTGCAAGGCAAACTGCTCTTCATCAATGAAGTTCAGACCAGTAGTGGTAGTTACTACTTTATATGGTGGCAGCTCTTGAGATGCAAGACTTAATGACTGCTACAAAACAGCTACTTACCAAAGCCTTTCACAGCAGTTGTAGCATTCTGCTCCTCTCAATAGCTGTTATATACCAGACTGCTGTGGAAAATGCTCCTTTTGCCTTCTCATGCAGAGTTGTTTCCAAATGACAAGCTTAAAAATGGTTTTACAACTGTGAAGTTTAAAAACTGGCTCAGTAGAGTGGAGTGAGTCACAAGCAATCACTATAAAGATTTAAATGCAATTCTTTTCCACTGAATCTTCCATCCTGATGGTAGGATGAACCCTTGACTTGCTTAGCATCTGATGAGAAGACATGAAAATTCACAACTTTGGAGGAGAAACAGAAGATTACAAGTCACCTAAAAATCTATGTGGATCCACAGGACATGGATCCTGTGGTACTTTAACCCCATTGATTTTGCAAGCAGAGATTCACAGACCTACCTTAAAAAATAGACCTGTCATACTCTATTCTATTATTTTTATCTTTAATTAGTGCAGAGTGTCTATCCTATACAGTCCCTTGTACCTGAAAGAGGCTATTTTATCAAGGTACAGGGTTAAAAGTTTATAATGTAACATTTGTTGAAATGAGCTGTTCAAGGAAAATATTCATAAGATGCAGTTTGGGGGGAAAAAAAAAACTAAAAAAAAACAAAACAAAAACAGTGGAAGAATTTATCCAACAAGTTCTTCTTTTAAAAGTATTCTAGGGACACTGTCAGTTCTTAGACCAAGATAAAGTGAGTTGCAGACACTACAAAAGCATTACTGTCAGCAGCATGAGATCTTCAAAGGAGAGATATATTTAAAGCCTTTCAGTGTAGGGGGCACTGTGGGAATTCTGTGGAGGCTGGGAACAGAGACACCCTCTCTCCTCTTCTAGCTGTTGAGTTTAAAACCCCAAGTGTTCAATTTCATCAGTAGAAATGTTGAAAAAGGAACCCATGAAAACAAGCCCAGCACAATAAAACCAAGGCTGCAATACATGAACACAGTGACAAGGTAGCAACAAGATTAAAATGTTGCTCAGAAAAGGAAAATGATAATTTTAAGTTCCCTGACAGAATAGAGTGAGAGCACAAGAGAACATGATTGTGTAGGAACCCTCAGAGTAGCTGGCAAGGCACCCCATCTTCCTCCTGCTTCTGTTTCTTCCTCCATCTTTATATCAAAGTTTAATTCTACATCTTGAGTGTTTAACTGGCAGAGAAAGGCAAAGAAAGTAAAAGGTTTATGAAGCATGTGTATGACAGGAGATGTAACAGGGACACAAATGCAACGAGAACTAAATTTTGAACAAATGCGAGTCATCAGTTTTTCTTTGCAGGAGTTTGGGCCCCCGTGCTTAAATATATTACTGCAGGTAGCTTTATTGCTGCAAGCTTAAACTTATTATTACAGCTCTGGGACCTCAGTCTGAATTCAATAAACTGATATGTAAAGTATTGGTCCCTCAAATCCCAGAAGTCTTGCCAGAATTATATAGCCTTATTCATAAAAACTCTGTTATCCCATGGAATTCACTTCAAGTCATGAACTTCTAGAAACTCACTCAGCTGAACAAAGAGTAGAGACCCTTCTTACAGTATGTGATAGAGACTGGCACTAAACACTAAAGATATGTGACTCTTGGTGATCTCATCCTGTAGTTGTTCATGCAAAAAATTGTTTTTCTCTTTCACTTCCCTCAGATCCAGACCTTTTGATTTTGGTTTGATGTGCGGATTTGAAAACATAACTGTGAAATCAACTTGGTTTCACCTGGCTTGAAGTCAAAACCAGCCAGTTTTATATGCTTCCCACAACACTTAGAAGCCTGTTCAGGCCAGCCAATCTTTCCTTCGTGACCCTCATGCAAATTTCCAACTTGTTACTGAATGGAAGGCAAACCTCATTGATGTAGGAGCCCTACACAGTCTCCAGTTACTCCAAATCTAATTTACCTAATCAGCACTATAGCTTACAAGCTCCAGCATTTGTAAAGCATTTAACACCTAGTTAAAAACAGTATAGTATATTTGTTAAGAATATTTTTACTTCTATAAGGTAGCAGGAGAATATTTTAGCATTTTTCTTTTGATGTCAAGTGCTATCTACCAAACAAATCCACACTTTTTTTAATTCAAGAGAATGCAAAATAGGTGGAGAGACTGCATTTGTTTACGATTCTTGTTTAAGTAGCTGCTTACATAAATCCTCAGGTATGTATGATTAATTATTTGCTTTCTAATCCCTGTTCAAAAGAATGCATATGCTTTTATATTTAAATTTTTATATTTATATTTAAATCAGGTTTTAACATCCTTTTAAAAGCATTTGACAAATTAAAAATGCAGATACCTGTACATTCAAAATAATTATTGTAATGCTATTGACAATCATCTGCTACTTAGCACGCCTTTGTGAAAGCTGGGATGAGCTGTCACACATTACCTGTTTGCTATATTTGCCTTGGAGTTAAGTATATTTTCCACTAAGGTTTACAATCACACATTTCACAGGGGAGAGACTGGCATTCCAAGCACTAACACACATCTCGGATATTAAGCTAAAAACTTGGATATTAGGAAAAAACTAAATCTATGGGAACATACTACAAGTTTAACCATTATGTTTAGAGAATCATCTAACCAGCCAGCCCATGAAAGTTGCATTTGGAGTAAAAAAAAACCTTGACAAGGCAAATCTACTTACATGCACAAGTCTACTTAGACGAACAGTCAAGACCGTCCTAAAAATTCTTAATGTCCACTATCCTACAAACCTAGTTCAAGAGGAAAGAACTGTTAGCTTAAAAACACACATACATCCAGACTTCCAACTCATGCAAACTATTCTGTTGATTTCTCTTAGCCATTCCCTTCCTGAGTTTGTTCAAGTTTACATGCATTTCTAATCACTGTAATCCAAAACCAATGGCTGCTCCAGCCTTAGAACTGCTTCTGCAAAGCCCAGTAAGCTATCTTCTGATCTAGGCTGCCCTGAGCAGGAAGCCATTTTGGAGTAAAGGCCCTAGTTATGATTTAGCACCTGTTCGTGATGAGACACGCATATGTAAAATGCTCTTGCAGCCACATAGCCTCTGATCCACATACAACTTCCACTAGCTTCACTGCAGGCTCAGAGAGCATCTGTGGACTTTTTCTAAAAGGGATCCTAGATAAAGTACTATAAAGTAATTTAAGTATTCCCTGATACCATTTATTTTAGGGGAGTTATCTTTGACCTGAACCAAAAAATCAGGTCTAGAATGAAATCCTTTTCAAAAGTCTTCATATTTAAGCTTTGAGACTGACTATAGTGCCCCAAAAGCCTGTTCCTTTGGAAGGGTAGTTCCCTTGTCTTGTACTTGGATGAGACAAAGCTGAACCTCACTTTTTCCTCAGCAGAATGCTTGAGCCAGAAGTGAACTGCCTATTGTAAAGTGTTGCAGCCATATCATGCAGAAGGTAATTTTCTGCTGTTTGCAGTCAAACTACATGCTAGGCCAGAGTAAGACAAGCAAGGAACTGTGATGCAGCTCCTAAAGGAGAGAAATACATTTACCAGCCATTTTATCAGATGAGCTATCTTTCAGAGGACATTTCTCACTCTGCTTCTTCCACTCAAATTCATGCTGGATGTTGATGTGAATGTTGTAATCTAACAACCACAGAAGTGTAAAAAAAGAAATTGATAAGAACCTAGAAATATTGTCTAACCATCTCATATCCCAAGGCAGAATCAACTATGTCTAAATTGAAACTCTATACCTGAAACATTGTTTGTATCAATACTTTCTAGCTTCTGCCTAGATTGGGAGCTTTTGCATTGGATTTGGGTCATGAATTTTTCTTTAGTATTTAATTACTCCACATTTTATTGTGCTTCATTATCTGAAATAAATGTAATACTTGTCGAACTGTTAAGTCTCTTCATGACACATGCAATACAAAGGCTTGTTACATCAAGCACACTGCCAGCGATAACTCAACAATTTTCCATTCAATTATAGAACACACTGATTTTCCTACTGAGTCACCTCAAATTCAATTTCTCATTGAGAATTCAACTAAATTACTCGCCCATGAATTAACAAAGCTGAATGCTAACACAGACATTGAATTACATTATATTTCAGTGACTAGAAGATGTAATTGCAGCTGACAAGGTCTGCTTCATTTTTTTCTTCTTTTCCAATTTTGACTTACTGATCCTGCCTTTTAAATACAATACTCTGTGGAAAAAAAAAAAAAAATCCCATAATTATTTTGTAGGATTTAGGATGCATCCCAGCAGGTCACACAAACAATGCTTCTGTTTCATCTACTGAATATGGTTCAGAAATCTTCTCCCGAGTGATCTGGTGGACAAAACAGTGTTAACTGTTCCTGGTTTTAGAATCATAGAATACTTTGGGTTGGAAGGGACCTTTAGTTGTCATCTAGTCCAATGCCCCCTGCAATGAGCAGGGACATCTTCAACTAGATCAGGTTGGTCAGAGCCCTGTCCGGTCTCACCTTGAATGCTTCCAGGGATGGGGCATCTACCACCTCTCTGGGCAACCTGTTCCAGTGTTTTACTCGCTAAGATCTATCATCCTGAAACTACATTTCAGTGCATGAAACATTCTTTGGTTAGCACAGTCACCTGCTGGCAAGTAAAGTAAACATAAAAACAGATGCAATCCATATAAGAGCAGACAGAATTATCTTTGCTGCTTCCTAGAAGAATGAGCATGTTATCTACCATATCATTTTTCTTTAATCTTGAGTGCTTCAGCTCATGTAATAAAAACCAAAATCCAAATAAAATTAAAAATCCAATACAAAATATAGTGCAACTTCCAAATGCCACCTAGTTAAGCTGAGATAATTACCAACAATCCTGGATATTCATAGTATCTAACCAAACCTGATGAGCTATGAAAATTAAGCTGTAATAACTCAACTAAAGGTGCACACAATCGAATGCAATTATTACCCAGAAATTTCAAACCAGCAAGATGTTTAGTTTTGGGGTTGATTTTGTTATTTAATAAAAATTGTCTACTTAAAGCAAATTCTGTGTTTACCTCATACTGGAAGAGAAACCAAAGACTTTATAGCTGCATTTATATTTCACAATAGTTGAACCTGCGATGGCCTATCTTGCAAGATATTTTCTTCCCAAGAAACCAGGAGAACAGGCATGGAGAGCACTGCTGTGTACATCAAAGAGGCTCCAATGAGACTGATGAGGAACTAAGACTATGGAGTACAGTTGATTAAGTTTGATAGGGATTTTTCAGTTGTTCTCTCTTTTACACTGGAGTCATTGGTATATAGCGCTGATGATCATTTCAATTACACTAAAATAATACACTGGTATTGAGAGCTTAAAACATACTTGTCCATTAGTATCAGCAGATTTCTTTTGTAATGATATAAAATCCAGATGAAAACAGACTAATATATGGACTTTGTATTTAGTTGAAAATTCCAACAAAACACTTTGCAATAGCATTTGCTGTGTCATCAAAATTCAAACATTTTTGCAGAGTAGCTCAGTTTCAAGCAGAACAAAACCCACCTGGCTTCCTGGCAGTTAGCCCAGTTACACAGTTCCAGTACAATTGCCTAGAAATTGTGGACTCTAGAGTATTTACAAAGAATGTAATGTTTTAGTTGTCCCAAGAATCAAACGAAATTTCAGAATACTGAAATCTGAGACAGGGATACATATTGTACACAAGGTTAGCCAAAGTAAACTATTCGAACAGGAATTTTCAGGCACAATTACTAAGTAGGTACATTCACAATTTCTAACTACATTTCCCTACACTGTATGTGAAAAGTGCACTTCTAAATAGCAGAAGAAACTTGCCCATGACATACTGAGGCAGCTATTCTTCCATATAGATTACAAATGCAGGTAATAACTCCTGAAAGAAAACTAGAAATATTAAGAAAAAGTGTGTACTGTTTCTTTTATGTAAATATTGTTCTGTATTTTAGCATATTCAGCCTCTAAATAAGTTAGTGCCTGAAATGCTTTTTCTGCTGCATTCTTAAATTAACATGTAATATAAATGGCTAAACTACCATTTTTAATGACATTCAGCAATAGACATCAAGACATGTTACTGCTATGACATTTACTTCTTTTTGTAAATTTTCAAGCTTTGTTTTCCTCATGGTATAAAGTCATTTTCCCTGGTTTTACTCCTTAATATTAATGGAAAATTTAGTAATCAGAGATGAAATTCCAATCTATTTTTATTGTTTTTTCAATTTTAATGTGGGGATCTGCAATTTTGATAGTTTAAGTACATT
This sequence comes from Calonectris borealis, assembly GCF_964195595.1. Taxonomy (NCBI): domain Eukaryota; kingdom Metazoa; phylum Chordata; class Aves; order Procellariiformes; family Procellariidae; genus Calonectris; species Calonectris borealis. Next base: position 13,304,787 of record NC_134328.1, on the reverse strand, counting down.
ATTCCATTCCTTGCTCCGGTTACATCAACCTTGCTTCTAAGTGACATCTTCCAATACAGGTAAGTCATTGATACAATTCTCCAGGTGCAGTTAAACTAGGGTTGAAAGCTGCATTATAGCAGGAGACTCCAGGACCCATTCAAGCTACCTTATAAAATGGATCCTTTAAGGGCCTGCTGTTGATTCCAGAAACTAACTTAAATTCTGTCTGCATGGGAAGCTCCTACTAATGGGCTGAACTGGCAGCCATCTCTGCTCCTACCCTGCTGCAGTAGTGTTGGCAGAGGTTCCCAGAGCAATTAATCTTGGAGATCTCCAGAAAAGTGATAAAATAATAAACAAATACATGAGCAAAATGCTGTTAGTGCTGCTGTCCAAACATGGATGCGTACCTATCAGAACGTCAGCTAAAATTGCATCATCTTAAGCCACAAGATAGAAAAGTAACTTCCCACCAAGATACATCTTCTTGCGGTCTTTCTGTATTCAAGCATTACAAGCTTATGAATTGTTACAAATGCTGGCACTTGAGGACTGGCTAAGCTTGTGGGAACGATGTACTTCTCTAGATGACTACCAACCATTCATCTGGCCAAATGAGGCCAAATCTGGCCTGACTGCCTGGCTCAAGGGAATATAATTAACTCTGCAGTCAGGTTGCATTTGCAAAGTAGGATGAGCCCCAGGAGCTGCACGCATATGAGAGAGTGCTAATGCTGCCACCCGGCGTACAAAAATGGACTTGCAATGAAAATCATGACACTTTTTGTACCGAAAGTGTGTGCATCACCCCCTTATGGCAATCAATATAAAAAATATAAATATACTTAAATGGATTTTTAAAATTTCCCTACATCTTTGACCAGTTGGAAAATGATTCCTTACATTCTTCCACCAAAACATCCTCACCAGTAAGGGGTGACCTTAGGAAACCATGTTTGAAAACAGCTAAGTACATTTAAGTATTATTGATTGCACAAGTAATAGCGCCAAAAGTGATTACACAGTGTGGTACTTACAAAAATAATTACACTTCAGAAAATCAAAATTAATTTGTACACTTCTGCTACACTTTTAAAGTTGTTGACATTTCATTGTAGTACTCCTAATGAAATGAAAATTATTAATAATTATTTCTACTTCAGTGTGACAAATGTCATTTAGGTTAGGATGTGAATTTGTCAGTGCCTCATCAGATCACTAAGTTGACTTTTGGCTCATGTTAGTATTTGAAAGGGGGGGGTTATTCATATTAATCAGCTACAAGTTTACACAGGCAACCATATTATGATCAATATGTATGCCGATTCCTAATGGTGAAGCATCTTGTGTGGTGTAGTCCTCTTTTCTTAGAAATCACTCTGAAAAGGTGTAAAAACAATGGAAAATGAAGTTGCCTGGACAAAAGATCAAAATTTTCCTTCTTCAAACCACTTTAACTATGAAATAGTATAAAATAAACTAGTGCAATTAGCATAACAATTAGACACTGCCTGAAATATCATTTCCTTTTTATTCCCCTACCAAGCAAATTTAGTCTTATTTTGACATATAATGAATCACATAGTTCAAGTATGGAAAATTATCAAATGAATAGCAAAAGTGCTGAGTACAAAAAAAGAGATCTACCATGTAAGAGTAAGTAATGTCACAAGAGGTAAAAGTTAAATCATATTATGCCTCAGTGTTTGTCTCAGACAACATATCACTCCTATAAACAGTTATATGATTAGCACAAATAAAATAATTATGCTTTTAAAATACTGCAATAAAAATACCAAAGGCTCTTAGAGTGCTTTAAAAGCATTAAATAATTAAAATTCACACAAACAATCTCTGAAGACCTTTACTATTCTAATTTTATAGTCAGGTGAACTGACAACCAGATCATTTATCTAGGCAATTATAGCAAACCAATCAAAAAGCTGCAAAGAGAGTTTTGGAGGACCTGTCTCTAGGCTGCTCAGACAGTTCTCATCTACTGCCCTCAACTTTGACAGGGGTCTTTGCCTCAGGACACCCCATCAAGATTCAAGTTACTTTCCAATAGCTGATTTAAAAGTGCATAGAATAAAACATCTGGTTTTTGACAATTTAAAAAAATCCATGATAAGAATATAGAACCTTCATTATTTGGAAAACCCCTTACATTTTGCACCACTGCCGTTAATTCATGGATGGACAAAAGTGGATAATTTCTATCCAAAGATCAATACAATTGTTTTGTCTAAGTGCTGTTTGAGCAGTACTTTCAGTCATATAAAAACAATTATGTTAGGCTAAGATAACTGGCCTGGATATGTGGTGGTTTCCCCAGAAAGAAGTATTATCAAGAGTCAGTTTTGTAAAATCAAAGCCTCATGCAATGATGGCTGTATTAATATTTTAAAAGTTTTCTCATTTATCCAGAACTTATTTCACTAGCTCTGATTGATGATAAAATCTTGGTTGTAAATGCCTCACAGAATATAGAAGCCTGCTAGAGATCTGCTTTGCCTGTACTTGGGGGAATGGGTACTCCTGCTTTTCCAGTTGTTACCATAAATCCAAATGGCATATTGACAGGTTTGAAAGAACAGCTTGCACAAAGCCACACGTTCAGTAAACATATCTGTTTACAAAAAAACCAACAAAACAAAACCAAAAGAAGTAACAGTGTGTATGTTTTTAACACCTTTCTTCTAGATCTGTGTAGAATTTTTATTCCTTTGTTAACATTGCAGGCACATCGTCAACATGATACATTTTGATCTGATTTCTACTATATTTTGTTTGCAATTAGAGACAGCAGAGAAAGGGCTATTTAAGGAACTTGTTTTCTCAGAGATACAAGCGGATATCCAACACAGTAACAAAAACAGTTTAAGTAGTCAAACTACAGTAGCAAGTAAGCAGCCAAATAGCCTGACACAGCCAGTGATCCTTTGATTATAAGAATGACCCACTTCTCACCCACTTTGATAATAAGCTGTTTCAGCAGATAAGCATAAACGTCCCCAAATAAACTGCTTGCCTCAGTTCTCCCTTTACATTCTCATCAGTAGCTTCCCACCTTGACTTTTTAGCTAATCAATAAGTTAAAAAGAAAAATTAAATAGACTACAAAGCTACATTTTTATTTTCATCTCATGCTTTCTTCTTTTATCCCATTCACCTATAAATCTCTGGTTTATCCCTGTTCAGTGTTATCACACTTATGATATTTAGATTGGTGGTGTTTATTTTTCCTATAGTCCCAGTTTTCAGGCTCTTAAGATTATTTGAGGATCCCAACTTCAATTTAAAAATCCTTATATTGCTAGCTCTCAGGTTCTGGAGAACAGTATGAAAGTATGACTCAAGTGTACTCTAAAAGCTCTATGTGAAAGGCAAAGAAAAGGTTTATTCTGAACAAAACAAAAACCAGAGAATACATTAAGAATGTATTCTCAGAATTGCTTGTTGGAGATTTTTTTTAATTGCTAAATTTCATGAAGCAATTAGGTGTAAGTGCATTCTGGTCATAAACATATATTTTATACAAATGTCACAAACCTGGTGCAGTGTATAAAAGGCCAAGTATTTCTGAGGAGCACTGTCAGGATGAGCAGAGGGTTGATATTAAATAGCCAGTAAAATCATCTCACTTGTATCACTTTCTCATAACAGTGACATATAAAGGATGACAAACCTAGTGTAGGTTTTGCTCCAGTAACATGGCCCACTTGCTCACACAAATTTTGCAACCTGGCAATGCTGTTCACATACAGTGTCCCCCACCAAAATCACCCTTGAATTTTCATTTTGTTCTTGGGGTGACTTAACATGCCCCTGTTCCTCAGAAGGCCAGCAAACACCCCACAAGAAAGAATATTCCAGACAAAGCTCTCTCACGTTTCCCATCACAGGAAAATAACTGCCAGGGCACATCTGTTCTGTCCTAGCTGTAGCAAACTTATTTGATAGTGCTGCCTTTACCACAGCATAGCCCTGCTGAGGAACAATCCTACATGGTTTTTTTACAATAAAAACTAAAATATCACCTGAATTTTTGCTCAATCAATGCACACTAAGCAGAACACTGACTGAAACTACAGCTAGCTAGCAGCCTCTGCCTCCCCCTCCCCTGAGGGGAAACCCTCTCAGACTTACCTCAGCCAGCTACTCTCATTTTCTGGGTGGGAATTAGCCTGGTTTCTCCCTCCAGAATTTATAGCTGCAGAAAGACAGCGGGGGGAAACAGGACATAAAAGGGTGGGAAGTCAAACGCCAAAGATCTTTAGGGACAAGGTAGTGGTTACTTGTGCTAGTAGCCCTCACTCTGCTGGGGGGAGGAAGGGGAGCTGGCTCAGGCCTGTGAGGAAGTGCTGACTGTTCCCTCAGGTGCAGCTCCAGCTTGGCTGAGCTCCAGCTGGCGCTAATTTGAGGGAAAGTATGTTTTTTTGGGTTTTTTTGGTTTTTTTTTTTTTTCTTCCCCCAGAGCAGTTGTTGCTGTTTACCCCACTACCTACTAGAAGGTAATAAAGCTAAGATAGTCTCTGTGGGTGTTCCTGGGGGCTGGCAGTGGTTTTTCCTGATTCTAAGCTAGCTCAGCTAGTCCAGGCCCTGTTGAGCCATGGCCTCCTATGGCTTGGTTGTTGAGTCTTTAGCCATACCTGTGAGCAGCGGTGCCCTGGATCCAGATGGCTCTGTCTTTGAGCCTAGCAGACTGTAAGTGCTCTGTTTGTGGCTAACACACGGCTACAGCGTGCCTGGGGAGGGTGCGCTGTCCCAGGGGTGTTGGGGGTGGGGGGGGATATACTGCTGTGGGGGAGAGGTAGGCAGCCAGAGCCTTCAAATATTTTATCAGGTATTTGTCTGACTTTGGTAAGCTTCTGCCCCATGGGAGTTGGTTTGTGGATCCCTGGCTACAGGCTCCAGAGTCTGGAGAAACAAAGGAGCTTGGATTTTGACCCAAAAGCCCTGGTTTCACAGACTGCCAGAGATAGTGGTTGCGTGTCCAGTCCCATGTGTGGCTTGTAATGCTTTCAGGTAAGTCTGACTCTCACATTCTCCTTGCAGGAGGTATTGGTTCTTGTTTCAGTTCTCTTCTAAAGGAGCTGAGATGTGAGGGAAGCTGCTTTTTTCTGTAGCTATGTTCAAAGGGATATGGATCTGGTTTATTCTGCTGAGTGAGGAACATGAAATAAAAAGAAACGTATTATTTTATTTTAAAAATTGGGCTGTGTGAGAAATTTGAAAGGTAAAAAGGCCTGTATTTTATCTACTTAAAAAAAAAAAAAAAAAATCTCAATTGCCACAAATGGGAGACAGGTAGATAGGTGCTGTATGTAGTAATACTGCTGTTTCTCTGGTTCAGAATTGCTTTACTTTCTTGGGGTTGTTGTTCCCGAGTTTGCAAAGAAGCTTTGAGGTCTACACAAATGCCTGTGTCTGGAGAACTTATAAACTGGTTCAGTAATTACAGAACAGGGTGGAAAGGTTACGGTTAGAAAGCTACAATATAGGCAGATCTGCAAACCTTAATTGTACTTTAGTTTTATTCCTGTTCAGGCTACAGTTAGAATATCATTTAAAGGTTAGTATATTGCTTAGAGGTATGAATAAAAATCCTTAATTAATACAATAGCAAAGAACTTTGGTTTCTTATTTGGTCTGAAATAAAAAAGCTGGTTAGCTGAGTAATGATATATTCCCCTGAAGTGAAAAATTAGCACCTTACTAATATTTCTTTCAAAACCTCTTGATTTTAAATTAAGAAGAGTAGTTTTGTGATTAAATCCCTGGGTAGAAATTCAGTAGATTTGAGTTCCATTCGCAGATCTGAGCCAGACTCATTATGTGACCCTGGGTTGTGTGTTAGTTACCAGGGCTAGCTTTTCAGCACCCATCTGCTTTTAATTATGAGTACAGTGCAGCTGAGAAATTGCCAATGGGACTAGCAGGACTTTTTGCATTAGCTGCAGTTGACTTTGGATCAGACCCTTTTATCTGTCTGTTTCCTAAGTGTATATGTATGGAGAACCAGGCCCTCTACTAAACTGGGATATTGGAAGGGTGTACTAATTAGCATTGTACACTGCTGAGGTATTATAGAGAAGGGAATTGTACAAGTAGCTATGTAGAGAAATACATTTATTACAATAAATTAGCATAATATTTATACTACTGTCCTGTTTTCTTAATTCAATTTGTTAGGATAACAATTTTGCAACTTTCTAAAGTTGTTTCTAAACTATGAGACACCATCTCTTAGTTTTAAAATCTCTAACCTTCTATGCCATTATGAGAAGACCATAAAATATAGCCAAATATTGCCAGCAATTAGAAGAAAGCTTAAGTATTTTGGAAGCAAAAAAGACATTTAAAAAAAAAAAAGGGAAAATAATTCTAGAATAATTCTAGAGTTCATCTTCCTATTGTTTAGGACAGGATCTGGTTTCTGCTATACAAAAAGGCACTTTAGAGTTTCCATGCTTTATAGCTTTTCCTTTCCAAACTTAGGACTATCTATATATGAAGAAACTCATTGCATGACTACTGCAAGAGGAGAGAATGCAGACAGCAAATTATACCTATTCCCAGGTGATGAAGGTTTCAAGAAATTCCAGAAGTTAAATTTTTACCACCTTCTGAAAGGTAAAATTCACTTAATTGTTATTGATAAGCTTTTGATACTGCTAACTGTATCTAATAGTTCTGGTTCCTGGGATGAAGTGATTGGATGAAAAATAATCTTAAGTTTAAACTTTGTAAACTACTGTTGTCATATTGTACCTGAAGAAAAAAATTATTTTGATGCTACAACATTTCTGTTGAAAGTGTGGGATTTTTTTTTTCTTTCTTCAAGCTGCACATTTGACTAGACAGAACATGGAACTGAGCTGAAATTTAGTTAGGTAGCAAAGGTGCTTATAATGATTGCTAATACGTGAGCATGGAGCAAGCATGCTTTCTAAGGTCTGAACAGCTCTCTGGCTTTTCTTACCATCACCTTGAGAAAGAGACTACAGCAATGAGCCTTCTAAATTAAATGGCTCTGTTTTGGGCCAAAGATTGGCCCCAGAGACACACCTGTAGTCACTTAAGAAGGCAGTTTGATTTGTATGCCAACATCAGGTCAGCACCTTCTAGGCTATCTGTTCTCTCCTGAACACTCTGATGGGAAAAGAAGGAGGGGGGGAAAAAAAAAGTAAGGTAAAGTTCTAGACTATGAATTTGGCATTTGTTTCAGGCTGAGTTCAAAAACATTGGTTAATGAACAAAACTGAAATTACTTTATGGTATTTTAATTATCTTGAGTATTTATTCTTTTACTACTTAATTTGCTGTTGCTTCTTACTGTTTACTGTGTATTGTTTTGTTACATGGTAAGTATTTCAATGTAGTATGATTAACTGGTACTGTTACATCCATGCTAGAGAAAGCAAGCATGAATCTCATTGTGTGAAGTGATGAGCAACTTGTAGGGTGCATTCCAGTTCCTCCCATGTATAAAGTCCCATCAGTCTGATGGGTTGGATGAAGAGAGAGATAAAGTAGATTAGGAAGTAATGACTGGAGGAAAAAATGTATTAAAACAAGATATTTTCACATTTAGATCAGGATCATTATAACCAGAATCTCAGGACCCATTATTTTAAGCATTAGTGTATAATGCAGTACACTACATTAAGTTTTATGTACAGCAGTTGGAACCTTGGGATGACTACTATAAACTTTCCATCACTGCTAGTTTTCACAATGACCTTTTATCTTCATTAGGCAATACTCTGAAATTGCTCTAAGTATACCAGTATGGATTCTTTGGTAGTGTAAACTAGAATATGTATCGATGTTAATGGAGCCATTCGCATTTATTAGTATAAATTAGTTTTAGTATTCTCTCACATCATAAATCATAATGGACATCAGGAAAGTCATTTGGCAGCACTCATGTAAAAACAATGAAAATGAGAAAACCAGTGACTCCATTATTCAATGTTCAGTAGTAGAAATGTGTGCGAAGCATGTATGTCTATATGTATTTCCCAAGTTTCATCTTTACATGATATGAATCAAGTAATGGACAAGAACAGGGACAGAGGAAGAGTGATTTTCATCACAAGAATAAGACAGCATTCACCACTGTCTGACCCTTCAGTCTAAAGTTTTTCTGTTCTTTCTGGTTCTTGCATTTGTCCTATGTGTAAAAATTAGGCATGATGACACTAATCACCTATGCATGCACATATTTTGGTTTGTCTATAAAGTGTACTGATAGCTCAGGTAATGTCTATATTGATAAAGAAATTAGTGAACTGTGTTACAAGGTCACTTCTGGCTGCTAGGTCATGACATCGGCTCAATAGAGTATGATAACTATTACTCATGGATTATTTGAGAAGTAAAATGATTTTTAGATTTTTAGGCTCTAATTCTAATAAAGTAAGTTGTTGGACAGGAAAGGATATCCCAAGTCTAAATCTAGAGCCCCTATTGTTACTGACAACCACATTAAATAGTTTGAATTTTTGAGGTGCTACTGTAAAACAAATGCATAATACAAATAATAATTCATAGGTAGATGACAGCTAGTCAAGCAAGCCTGAACATATGTTTTATAGTGAATGAACATTGAACACTTCTGGCATCTAGTGCTATTTTTACCCAAAAAATCCATAAAATATTTAAACCCTTTTCATGCTGCATTTTGATGACTCATTATTCCATATTGATATCATACAAAGCTGTGACTTCCTTATGTATAAAAAAGACTTGCTGGGTTTATTTGTCAAGGGAATTTGTGAGGAAAACTTCTATAGAATATAGAAATCGTGAGATAGCAGAAAGTATTTAATCATGGCGATGGCTTTTTCAAGTGATTTTTCTTTGTGACAAACCAAATATGTATTGTATTATTTGTGGATCAGTATATCTAACGTCAGCACACATTTCTGTTTATTGACTCATTTTATCATGCTGAACTGTCACAAGCTTCTTATTAATCTGTCTCTGAAGGATCAAAATGCTTTAATAAATATGTTAGTTCCTTTAGATCTTAGGCTGAAATGAAACTGTTAGTTAAATGTACTGTGACTTTGAGTGAAGATACCTTTAGAGAGATTTAGAATGGGAGCATGTTACATAAATCTAAGACTGACAAAGGAGAATGCATCTTTCTCATAATGGCCAATTAGGACTCAAATTAAAAAAAAAAGTAAAAAGCCATTTTCTACACAAAATGTGAGACTTCTTTGTTATGTGATATGATTGATTTACCAAAGGGATAATTAATTTTGCAGTTTCATAGTGAAAACTCATTGCTTGTGTGGGCTATTCGTTTACATGAACAGATTAATGTGTTTTAAAGTCAGTACATGTAATGTGTGCATGTATGACACAAGGGCTCAGGAAGGTGTCCACCTTTCATTACTATAAAAAGACACATGTAGTTAAGAAGTTGAATGTTTACTTAATTCAAGGATATGAAAATGCATACTACTTTCTTCAGCTGGCAGGGACAAAAAGGAGGGGGCCTGAAGGAAAAGCAGTCACTAAAAGCACTGTGAGACCTTATGTACTTCTGCAGAGGAAAGTGAGTGTACTTGACTAACGGCAGAAAGCTAATTTTTTGCATAGTCAAAATAAGTGTGCACTTCTGAGCAAAGAGCAGTAAATGCTTGGCTTCTATCAAGGGATCAAAATGTCATGCAAGATGCAGGACTGGTTGATGCATGCCATTTCAAAGGGGAAAGGCATTTGAAGAACAGCATCAGATTTAAGAAAAAGAAATTAATTAAGATCATCCATGTGATATTGTCATTGGTCACGTTCCAAGGAACTTCAGGTTCCTTGGCAGTTCTCACTATATGAACCTACAACCTTTGAGTACGAACCCACTGCAGTATGAGCAAGTCTTTTATTGTATCTGTGTACTGTTAACTAGTACTCCTGTATATACATTTCACCATTTAAAAGAATTATACCTTAGATCTTTCCTTTTGTTGGTCAAGTCTTTTAGCTTGTTAAGATCTTAGCATCAAGAGTTTGGGTTTTGATTTTATACATAGGTTTGGAAAGTAAACACCCGTCTTTATTTGGAAGTGCCCAAATCTTTCTATATATCCCTCTTATTTTAAGAGTTTATATGTCTTGAGTTTAACAGATAAACAACATTACATACAATAGAAATATTTAATTCAGGCTTCTTCTGGCAATGTCCCACAAGTATCAGAAACTTGTCTTTTTGTAATAAACTGGTCTTTGATATTATACTCACATTGAAATGTTGGTACTAATTAGCAAGTCAGATAATTTTAGATGAACATCCAAATGTGGAAACAGAATTTTATTCATGTGTACACTTGTGAACATATTGCAGATGATCATGTGTGCATAGCCATGCCTGTAAAACTTCTCATATCACTCTTGAAAAGCAAGCCCCCAATGGCTGAAATCAATTCGTTTTCAAGTGCAAGTGTATGTGTTTGTGCAGCCGCAGAAGAATGCATATTGTATCCACTGGGGGTTAGCTTGCACAGACCACCCATCCATCAGTCTGCTTCCTTAGAAATGTTAACAGTTTGGCACTACTTTTTCCCTTAAATCTTAGCATCAATCCATGATATTGTTACAGTACATTACATGGCTTTTCATCTGTGCCATCATATATTGCCATTGGGAAATGAAGCATAAAAAGGCTGCCATTAGAGCACATCATTAAATAAGACTGCATGAATTCCAAGTGTTGAACAATTGATCAGTTCCATTTTGAGCCAAAGAGATGTTTTATCCCTATTTGAGTTGTTCTAGTGCAAAAAAAATCCATGTTTTAGTGGTACCTTTAATTTCCTTTAATTTTTCTTTTGGAAATTGTGCAGTATAATATCAGCCCCTATATTGTAAAGGAAAAGATCAAAGCATACCAGAACTTACGTGCATGTGCTAAATGTGAGAAAGTTAGACATTAACTCCCAAGTGCTTTAAGTTTTCTGAACTATCTGAAAGTAATTCATGCTGAGGGGTTGTTTTAAGATGCCCTGTTTTAGTTGGATGCAGAGCACAGTCACAATTGTTCAACTAACTGCAGCAAGAAAGATTGGATATACCTTCCACAGCATTTTTTGGTTGTGCTGAAGCTGTTCAGTTATTATATTCAGTTTGCTAGTTCACTCATTTTGAAGGTTTGGCATTTTGCAGTAGTATATCTATAAAGTTCTTCAACTATTTGTCTGGTAGCCTGAATGTGCATCAAGATCAACAAGAGTAGATAGTGTAGACAGGTATGCATACAGGTATGCTTAAACAATGACTTTTCTGGCTTTTCTTTCTCTCCATGTTTCAACATGACCTGAGCTATCTACATCCTCTAGCTTTCACTTAGGTGACCTAATGTCACTACTTAGTCAATAGCAACAAAGTCAGTTGTACTGCATTGTGGCTGCAACATTAAAAAATAAACAGCTGCTTTCTCTGATTGTATTTTAGCATAGCTACAATAGCCAGCTAAATCTGAGACAATTCAGTGTAATCTGGAGTTGTTCGAAGAGTTGAATGGTGCAGGGAAGAGTTCACACCACTAGTGGTATGGCTAAAAAGATCTTTTCATGGTATGCCTGACTGAAGGAAATAAGCAGTAAAATTCAACTGTTTCTGCAATAGACAAAACTGACTTCAGAACTGGACCCTAATTAAAATATTTTCCTTTAACAGAATAGTAGCTGAAAGGCATATCTATAAGGCTACAATACATGTAAAATGCTTATTGGGGGGAAAAAAAATATCAAGCTATGATGTTAAGACCTGGATTTTTCTTAAGTTGTACCTGTCCTTGCATGTGTCTGGGATATAGACATCTGCCAACTGAATGCACACAGAAGCCTGTGATTAGTTAAATACAGATTTTGGTGTTTAAGTAGTTTCTCTTTCGACTTGTTTTATATAGACAATTTTTGATTCAAATCTGTGGGGTTTTCAGTACCTTAGAAAGTTCTTCAATGCTGAAAATAAGAATTTAGTATTAGACACCTATATGAAGAAACTGGGTTCAGTGAAGAGGGTATAGCTTGCCTATAGTGCTACCTTTTTAGTGGTGGCACAAAATTCATGCTTCTGTTTGAAAAACTGAGAACCAGTGCAACGTCAAATCACCCTCTTCTATAGATAAACATGTGTCTTACATCACTGAATCATTAGTGTTTTGGCAAACATAGAAAACACGTATCCATAAGTGATTGTTTAACACAGCTCATAGACCTCAAATTTCCTTCTCTGCTTTGGAGGAAGTGAACGTTCACCAAAGGATTAAGCTTCAAACATGTAATTTAAGCTACACAAAAGGGATTTTCAGGTGTTTAAGTAGTTTAGATTAGATAGTAGCAGTAAGGGTGACAAATGAGTCAGATTCCACACCACTAATGATCATTAGATCACTGTGTACTGTTAGTTATTTTGTTGTGAAGTGTATTGTGACATTTTTGATTGTGAAAACTGTGAGTCGGGATTCTTGCCAGAATTACTGTACTTTGCAACCCTAAATCCATCTTCTTTCATGCTGCATGGCAATTGTCTTGTTACATTGTTTATGAGACACAGTGACTCAAGAAATAATAGGAAGTAGGGATCTAATAGAATGTTCTCTTTATTCTCAAAAATTCCAGCAAATAGTTGAGAATGTCATCTACCTGTCTCCTGGTGCTCAGAATGAGCTTATCACCGTAATTGGCCAAAGAGTGTACACCAGTTCATGTACTAAAGTGAATAAGGTTACAGAGCTGCTGCTGCTCTCAGATACCACTGTATCTTTAAAATATCCTTACATTTTCTTTCTTGTAGGTATCATCAAACAGAAAAGCAATTCATAGCGGTAAAATAATGAGTATTGAAGTGCATTCTAATGGAATACTGTGTGATTATGGAGTTAAACTAGGTGATTTTTGAAATAAATAGTTACCAGAGGTGTAACCCAAGCTTCATTACCAGTTTCTGCCTAAGTGATCATCAAATAGTAAAAATTGCTATAGAATCCTATGACCCTTGCTTTGTCTCTTATGGCTGGGGAATGAAAGGTCTGAATATTCGTGTGCGTTCTCAAGGGCTGTAGGAGTAGAAATATGAGCTCTTTCTCACTGTGGGAGAATGTAAAAGCTGAATATATGTGAAGTAGTTTCATAATAGTCCTCCTGAAGTCAGATGGTTGAGTTAAGGTAAAACCACTCTGCTTTTTTGCTTTGTAAACTGGTCACCATTTCATTAGAGTCAAATTTGAACAGACAGTTTTCTTTTGAAAGCTGCAATATCTGTCTCTACTTGAATTGTATTCACAGAAAAAGACTAAAGCGCTTCCTTTGGAAACTCTACCTGTTCTTGTCAAAGTAGGATTTGCAGTTCCTAGAATTAGCATTCACATAACTTGAAGGACAGAGTCTGCATCATAGTATGCCTCCTGCTTTATTACGTTGATGCTTCCATAGATTTTTTTGCATATTCTCTCAAATGTATCATGACATTTCACATCAGTCAGAATTCTTTCACAGTTCCTCACCAAATAGCAATCCTTCCACAGTCTCCTGTTGGGTTGTTTTGCAATCCAGTCTTATGAAACCACATTCTGCATAAGAAGCTGTCTAAAGGAGGCTGCTGTCTCCTCTGATGAGAGCAAATAGGCCTTTTTCACTAAAGCCAATCTCTCTGTTTCCTTACTAAGCCAACTCCTTTTTTTTATCACTACGTGCATGGCTTCATCTTCAAGTCAATAAGAAGAATCCCCTTGATTTTGGTGGTTGGGAATCAAATGCTGAAATTTTAAATTCCTGTTTGAAGGTTTGATTTCTTTGGAAAACTCTATTAATTTGGGTTAACTTGCCAGTAACCTTCTCAAAAACCCTTTCCGTGTTTACTCACCATGCTGTGTTCATTGTCTGAATTTTGTTTCCTAGCGATTTGTAAATCTATAGCAACACCACAGGATTCTTCTCTTGTCGAAACACTCTTTTCTCTTCAACATCTGATGTTCGTACACTTGAAGAGAAAGTACTGATAGAAGTAGTGATACACACTGGACATTCAGTCCAATGGTAGCCTACGCATTTCATCAAGCTTAATTTGAAAACAATTGGTCTCCTATGGGCACAGCGAAGTTCGTGTGAGCTGGGATTTTTTGTAGCACAGGAAGAACTTTGAACATCAACAATACTTGAAAAATAGTTGGAAGTTAAGTACCAGCAATACTTGAAAAATAGTTATTCTTGAAAAACAGTTAATAGTATTGCACTACTTGATGTAATGCAAGACCTAAAAAGTTGAGCTGGCTTGTGCAATGAGCCTGACTGAGCAAACAAAATAATCTTTTAGACATAGGGAAACAGATACTACATAAGGAGTCATAAAGGTTGGCACCATGGAGATGACAAAGCTGTAAGATGTGTTTTGTTATGGAAGATGAAATACTGTTTGAAGTGGAATCTGTATTTGTTGACCTAATCAGAAAAGGCAGCTACCTCTAATGAAAACTTCAAAGAGCCAGGAGGCCAGTTAATCTAGATCATTTAATAGTTTGGGTTGGAGCAAATTTACCTCAGATTATATTTAACTGAAGCTCTTGCAAAAAAAACTTTGGAGGATGTGGGTCACTGTTTGATTGTATAAAATACATTAAATATTAAGGCCCAAATCTTGCCAGTTAGGTACATGGCTGCTAAATTTAAATGTGTACGTATGTCTAAACAGTCAGATACAGGAAGTTTCTTAGTATTCCAAGCCTGTCCATGCAGAAGTTGCACCTAAGGTATCAATGCAAATGACATGATGTGTACACTTAGTTCTGAGCAGTTGCCAAAAGGAATGTTACCTGGTAAAAGGTTTTTATAATAAGTTAAAATAAACTGAAACTAAATAGTATAATTGACAAACGCTCCCTCCACCGATGTTCTAATAATTCCCAAACAAGAAACAAGATCTCTCCTGTATTTCCCTTGCTTTCTTTGTTGCTTACAATCTCTCCCATGCTCTGTATTCATTTTTCATGCTATAGAAATTCCACACCTTTGTCTGCCTTCCGATCTAAAAACTGATATGAATTTAATATTATTTCTAAACGCTATGTAATCTTGATGAGAGGTATTTAAATGTCTGCTTATCTGTTTCTCCTTCATGAAGATCTTCTGCCATGTGAATGCCTCTGCAATGATACCTTGTTTTTCCAATAATGATGCATGAATCAATGAACTCAAATCGGTGAAAAGACACTGGAACCAGGTGTTCTACTGTCTTTGATTATTCTGCAGCATTATAGTGCTTATGACACTATTTATGCCTATAGATGTCAAGAGGACCTGCCCATTTTGTCAAGACTGTAGCAGAGAGTATTGGTAACGTGAGGCTTTTGGCCTTATCTTCATTTTGACAAGAAGTACTGTGAACACTCTGAAACATTATTCTTTCTGTGGAATGTTGCATTTATTCATGTTTGTCCCATAAACAATAAAAGTTATTAAGGCACGAAATACATTTGTGTGAAAGTGCTCATTGCCGTGATATTGAGGCAAAAGGAATATATTCTGGATTCACAGTGATATAACACTATTATGACTATTGCCTTTGTTAGAAGAACAAATATTAGTAGAGGTTAAAGGGAAAAGTGTAATTCAACCACATCTACAATGTATGCGAGGTATTTAAATTGAATCTTTATTTTCTCTGAACATTTTGATCTTTTGGCATATGAAAAGTAACTACCATATTTTTGACTGTATGGAAAGTTCCCCTTTAGGGTTTAGAAGGAAGCTGCAGGAGGAAAAAAAAGATGGTCTATTGTTAAATCTTCAAAGAAAAAGATTCAGGGATGAAAGCAAAATTGAGATACAAAAGGTGTTTTAACGTATTTAATGTTTCAAAATGTGGTTCTGGCCCCTGCCTACCAGCCAGTTTCAAATTTACTGTCTAAGAACTAAAATTTCAAAGGTGATTTGAAAGGTGATTTCAAAGCTGCCTTTTTTCCTGCATTAACTAATATGAGGGCATATGGCCCTTTAGTCTGAACACATGGCACTAAAAATATACATGTGTGGAGTGCTTTGTTTCAGAGAGTCACATTTTTCCTTTCATTTGTTTCTGAAATCAAAGTTTTTGTGTTCTTGAAAAGACTGAGCCCGTGTAATGTCATGCTTTGAAATACTGTTCTCTTGACATTATAAGACCATGAAAGGTAGAACTTTGACTAACTGTATTATTCCTTCACCTTAAAGAGACATTGTCAAGTTTGCTAGGCTCTAAATATGACCCACCTAAGTTTTGTTTCCTTTACCTCTTATTCTATTACAAAGCTTATTTGATTCTTTTCTACAGACAGTGCTTCAAAGCTTGCTTTTCTTCATAAAATTAAACAAATTAAAATCCAGAAACTTATGTTTCAAGTGACTTCTGCATAATTCAGATCAATGTAGGCAGGTGATTGCAGTGTGCAAACTTCATTTCAACTGACTAGTGCTTATTAAACAATGAGTGAAAGTGATTTAGAATGAGTTATGTCTTTTGATGTGTGGATATAGTGCTGATCAAAGTCAGTATAGCCATTCATGTGAATCCCAGGACAGGCTTTGTCCCCATTAAAAATATATTCCATTACGATAATTGTCAGATTTTTTAAGTGAAAATAATTTTCATTTGACGCCTTTAAATCACAAATGCAAATCAAAAAAACAAAATTGAAACGCATACTTTTGTTTTAAAACTGAGTGCCTCCATCCAACGAAACTAAATCCCTAATGTTTTAATTACCTATAATGATCTCCTTTACAAATATTCTGTTTATTATGGCCCAGAAAATGGTCTTATTGAAAATCATCCACCACCTTTGTGCATAATAAAGTCAGTATGATATATACAAGCACTGTTGCTCAATAGGTTCTGCAACTGTGAAAGATACTTATTTTTAACCTATCCCATTGTCACCTTTATTTGAATATCTAAATATAATTAGATCTTGGTGCTTACCTGAGTTCACTTAAGTAAATAGCTGTATACAGCTGACAAATTGTTTTTTACTGGTCAGAAAGTTGTAAAAGCTCACTTTTGTTTATGCTTGCTATATGTTGAAAATGAATTTTGGAAACTTAATGTGATAAGAAAACTCCTGACCTCAGTAGAAACCATTTTCTGCCTAATAGAAACAGGAAATACCCAAGACTGCACTTTGAAGTCCCTGAAACCCAAAGATCTGAATGAGTCTAAAATATCCAGAGTCCTATATAACTACAATTATATACCTCAGTGTCTGTGGTAGGTTTAAGTTCCTGGCTGAATACGTATTAGATCAATGGTTAGAGAACACTGTGCATTTCAATAAATGTGCAAATGAGCCAATCCATGGAATATTCCTTTCCCATTGCCCTCTTGAATAGACAACCAAGAGAGAACTCAAGTGTTATTTGCCTCAATGTTTTTTGTGAGAGTGCATGAATATTGTGTTTGACGAGAGAGCTCCATGATTTGCCAGGACTTTAAAAAAAAAAAAAAAAAAAAAAATCCTACCAGAGGGATGTGGATTAGGAAGTTGTAATAGATAGGCAGACAACTGAGAAATTAATCTAATTTCATAAATTACATATTTACTCCCAGATTGGAGTGAACCTTACCACAAAGTTTGGTGATGAATGAGGAAAAAGTAGAAACAATCTTCTTTGGTTCTACTATCTAAAACAAAATTGAAGTGACATTTTTCAAATGAGAATACATTGTCTGCTGTTTTGTCTGGTTCTTTCATTTCAGCTTTGTTAGATCTTTTGTTTCTTTGATGCTCAGAATATTGCACCATTTGGCTCTAAAACCTACATTAGAAGAGCATTAATTAAAGGCAGACACAGTGCAATGGAGACACTGTTAAAATTATGCTTGAAGGTACAATGTAATTAATTTTGTACAAGCGAAACATAAAAGAGAGACTGAAACCAGAGCAAATAGCAGCATATCCTCACAAAATGATAATGAGAAATACAATTGCAAATCAGACAAAATATGGAAGGACATATGGAATAATTAGACTTCAAGAAAGAAATCAAAACAAAGAGTAACCTGCTAAGTGCTCATAAAAATTAAGTGAAGAATATATAACTAATGTTCAAGGTTCTTGGGTTTTGTTTTGGGGTGCTTTTCTGTGGAGTATAAGATTTGTATTAAGTACCTGCCAGTAACATGAGGATGTAAATTTTACATCACAATTTCCTGACAGGTATGAAAAGAATTGAGTATATAGCTTCACTTAAGAACAAGTTCTCTGTTATAAGCTCTCTAAGAAGATAAAGGGTTGGGACCTGGGTTATGGTTCCTAGGTTGAAAATGAGGGCACATGACAGAATTACAGTTAATTATGTCTGTATAGTAAAGAAAAAGGCTTTAGGAAATGGCTTTATTTTAATTGGTCATTTTAAGTAACAATTAAACTCTTCCAATTCTTTTTAGAACTCCTGTGGTTCACCTTCAGTTGTGAGTGTTCTTCAGTAAAGCAGTTTAAAAGGTACAAAAATGTGGCTTGAACATTCATCCTATACTCCAGAGTTTAACTGAAGCCAGAGGTTTCCAAAGGTCTATGATGGCAGTCTTTTAAGTTTAGCATAAAGCAACATAAAACAGAATGAAAGATTATCGTATGTTTAAAGATCTCTGTTGCGTGTGATGAACTTCTTTTGATGACTGGGGTTGCACAATTGTTGGTTTGTCTGCAGAGCTTTCATTCTGATTGTATGGAAACTGTTTATATGTTGGGATGACTGACATGTTACCAGCTATGGGAGGACGGTACCAGTTGTGTATTAGTGGGATCAGATTACAGATGATGGGATCAGATTACAGATGATTATCAAAGCCTTTGTTTTCTTCTGGTTTAGGTTTAAACAAAAAATACAACAAAAATATCAGAAATTGTTCCACATACCCCGCCCCATTTGTGTGGTGGCACAGCTTAGCACCATTAAAAGTTATGCAACATATGGGCTTCTGTCATCTGGGAGAAAGCAGATGTTCTCCCAGAAATGCTAGAAGTTCTCCTAGCAAATACTTCAGTGTTTCCATTGCTGATGAACAAATATAGTAGATGTTTATAATGATTGAGGGAGAAACCCTGAAACTTCTTTTAAAACATTGTATAGATTTATAATATGTTATCTTCCTGAAGATTTTATAGATTATAACTTCTTGCCAATTTCAAAACTTACCAAAATGTGGTACCTACCTAACTAAATTCTAGTAGTTGAGTTTTTTTCATTTTAAGTTAGGGTTCCTCTTTTTCATTCTGTGGATAGGTCAGTTTATTACTGTCCTTCAGTTCATCAGAACAAAAATAAAAAATGGCTGTTAGGAGCCTGTGGGAAGGATTTCTAGGTGAGGATCAGCCAAAGTATTGTGCAGTCCTCCAGCTGTGGGTTATAAAGTTGCACACTGTTTTCTCCAAAATAGCAGTTGAGTAACAGCATTCCCAGGTGATCTAGAAGGCTTCTTGGAAGAGTGAGATCATTAATTGCCCACAACCTGAAACTATGCACTAAAAAGTAAAATTGATCCCTTAACATCCTACGCAATGTTATTGGCCTTTCTACATTTCTAAAGCTTTCTTAATCAGTCACAAACTCCTGAGCTTGAAATCAATGTAATTTATAGCATAATAATTTCTTCTCTGTTGTGTGCACTTTGTCATTTATTGAGATTTTAAAGAGTTTTAAATAAATCCAAATCCATTTTTACCCTTTTTTAGTATTATATAGCACAGTGCAATAAACTCATTTCAAATATGTTACTTGCAAGGTGGTCTGTGTTTTGCAGCAATGCAAAGGACAATATAGGTTTCAAAACAGAGTATGTTTTAAAGTAAAACACATTGAACTGTTTCCAGTGTATGTAATTATATTGACCAGTCCATACTTTTTTCTCTGCAATGTCAAACCACACAATTTCAAAATCTAACTAAAGGAAAAATATATAGTGCATTTTTTAGCCTCCGTGGCAAAACTCTTAACTGTTACAATGCAAAAATGTCTGATTAAGAGGGGGGCTTTATGAAGTATGGTATACAGGAAAAATCTGAACATCCTTGATCTTCTAAGTTGTCTATTTTGTCACGATTTGCACAAAATTGTAGGAAGTTAGGAACTTCAGAAGGGCAGAGAAAGTTCACCCATTAATTTTTCAACAACTTTAGAGACAATTCATTTAACTGAAGTTTAATCTTTATTCCAATGTCAAGACTTTCTAAATTGTCTGCTATAGTAATTATCAATGTGTTGCTGGGCAGTTATTTTTCTTAAAAAAATCTTTCAAAGTTGATTATTACACCCATAAAAATTGTTCAACTAAGTAGCATAACCCTCCAAAATAATACATTCTTTACAGCTTATTTCTACAAATATGCGCCTGTTTGGATAAAATATATTGTGCTGGTTTTGGCTGGGATAGAGTTAATTTTCTTCATAGTAGCTAGTATGGGGCTATGTTTTGGATTTGTGCTGAAAACAGCGTTGATAACACAGGGATGTTTTCGCTATTGCTGAGCAGTGCTTACACACAGTCAACGCCTTTTCTGCTTCTCACCCCACCCCACCCGCGAGGAGGCTGGGGGTGCTCAAGGAGTTGGGAGGGGACAGCCGGGACACGGCCGGGACAGCTGACCCCAACTGACCAAAGGAACATGCCATACCATATGGCGTCATGCTCAGCATATAAAGCTGGGAGAAGAAGGAGGAAGGGGGGGGACGTTCGGAGTGATGGCATTTGTCTTCCCAAGTAGCCGTTATGCGTGATGGAGCCGTGCTGTCCTGGAGATGGCTGAACAGCTGCCTGCCGGTGGGAAGTGGTGAATAAATTCCTTGTTTTGCTTTGCTTGCGTGTGCGGCTTTTGCTTTACCTGTTAAACTGTCTTTATCTCAGCCCATGAGTTTTCTCACTTTTACTCTTCTGATTCTCTTCCCCCTTCCCACCATGGGGGAGCAAGTGGCTGTGTGGGGCTTAGTTGCCGGCTGGGGTTAAACCATGACGCATGTAGGAAATTGATTCTCTGATTCACTTCAGTTTACAGGATTTTTATTAAAAGCAAATTTTGTCTCTACCAATTAGTCTTTGCAAATTTTTTTTCTCTGTTACATGAATGCTCACAGAATTTTGATAACAAGTAGCTCTAATTCATTGCTTCATGAAAGCGCCTTTTAATCTGTTATGTTTTACACTATTTCCCTGAAGAAACCTACTGAATTTCAAAGCAGTTATGTTTTAATGCTATACAGAAAATATTTTGAAGGGTAAATATATTTTGCTATTATTAGTGATGGGGCAATATCTATTCCTAATAAAAATGATGCTCTTAGTGCAACACTAAGGTTTTACAGGCAGGTTGTGGAAAGTTATGTGAAACTCTGGTCTTGTGCAAGTACAATCAGAAGGGCTGGATTGCAGGGGAACATGCCTTCACCCATCTCTTCATTCCAGCCACATTCGAGAGATATATTTTGCATAGCCTATTGGATTACACAATAAAGGTGGTTAGCATAAAGAGCCCTTAAAATTACACCTTTCTTCATTGCCTCTAACCTCCTGAATGTGCTAGTGCTTCTGTGACTGCTGCTAGTGGAATCTGAGATGCAGAGGGTTGTCTCCATATTACAAACCTGAGGCAGAGAAATGTGAAAGACCTCTCATGACTTCAGAGCCACTTTTGCATAGCAGAGTGTTAAATTGTGGCCCTGTGAATATATGAGTAATGCCTTTACAACTGAATGGTTCTTTTTGTCTTCATTGCGATTAAGCTTAGAAACAGTGTATACTATTTCTAAAGTGTATAACTGCATGCAAAAATCCCAGGTATTTCCTTACAGAACAAACCCATAATATTTTGAAAGCCTCATCTACTGTGAAACTTTCGAGTAGATGAGCAATTTTTGTTGCACCTTGTAATTTTAGCTTCTAGCTCATGTAATTAATCTTTTCCTGTTTTGGCAATCTTACAGTTATGGTAACAGACTTTGCTAAAGAAGAATTTCCAAAGTAGACTACTTACAAAAAGTAACTGCAGAAGAAGTATTTTCATTATTTCTCATTAAAGTGGATACTTGTGATTTTTCCTATCCAGTAAGGAAAATCCAATGTGTCCCGTGATGAGGGCATGGCAATGAAAGCCACACCATTGCAGCTGATGGCATTGTGTTTATCCTAATTCAGTTTCCCAAGAGCCCGTGCCCAGTTACTAATGCAATTGTGTGATGTCTTGTAGAATTCTTTCAATGACAGTTTTCATTCATCCTCTTGAATTAACACAAAATGAGTGCTAAACAAGCAGCAATATTATTGCTGCTGTTGAATAATACAGTCACTGAAGCAGCTGCTAAAGGCAGTGTCAATGGGGAAGGTATATCAAGCACAGTACTCAAAATTTACTGTAGTCTGGTCTCAATTGAATTTCTCACTTCATTCAAAGAAATATGCTTCACAGAATTCAGAGTTATGTGTCTTCAACCAACACTGCAGCTTGTTTCAAATTAGGTTGTGGCCACCTGTCATTACACTGCCAGCTACTATTAAACCATCAAAGCAGTATTTTAGTTGCTTTGATGTAGACTGGAATTGTATCTACTGCTGAATGATGATTAGATTAAATGTTACAAATGTATCCAAAGGGAATAGAAGCGCTAGTCTACTCTTGATCCACCACAATTTAATTTTAAGTGTTTCCTTATATTTCTATTATTGCTGATGCATTCCTTTGTATTTATACCTGCTAGTACAGCAGAAACAGCCTCTTGGAATATCATTTAAAAACTGCAGTTAACAAAGTCTGTCTTATTAACGTGGCATTTCGTATGTTGCAACTTCCAGAAATAGATCAGTAGATAAGATTAAATGTGATTTTTTTTTTTTGTATTCCTGGAAAGACTAGCTAAATCAGAAAGCTCTAGAAAAGAATAGCGGAGATGTCATTTCCCTGTTTTTAAATGAAAGTCTGTTTTTTAATAGATATGGAAAAAATACAGAAGTAAAATGAAGTTCTTTTTGTTCAGGTTTGGTAGTGAAGTCTAGCTCCTACTTGAGACTTACTGGCTACATTCATGCCATGCCTGCCTGGTCAGTTAATATTCGAGGATGGTATTTAGGCTTGGACCCAGGCATCCATTTTATCCTTTGACAGTCTATGAGTGCCCTCTGGCGCACAAGTAGGCTTATATCAGACTCCTTTTGAGGGTGCTAGGGCATCCGCAAGGGTTGTTCCCATTGATACTTACCGGAAGGAGAAAATGGAGTACCTGGCAGCTCAGACTCTCCACAGAGTAGATAAGCATGTCTGAAAAAAAAATCTGGACCAAATATCAGATGTACCTCAGGTTTCCTCTACAGGATATCAACAGCGTAGCCCCAAACCACCTTCCAGTGCTCCTCCACGCAGGTAATGTAGACAAGTGGTATTCTGTCTTTGAGACAGCCTTTGAGGACAACACTTCATAGTGTACAATGGCTAGATCTAATCTCGCTCCAGTGTCTTCATCAGGACGTTGATTTCATGCCTTTGGAGTTGAGTTAACCTGGAAAGTCCTTACTAAACTTGCTGGGTAAGGCTCCCAGACGAAGGTACAGATAACTTCTTTCAGGGAGCACTGGAAGAGATGGTCTACTTGCCAGGTGTAAAATGTAAACCAAAAGCCTAAGTGTAAAACAAGACAATAGAACAGGATACAGGAACAATACAATCCTAACTAACATAATAAGCATTGCTATATCAGCATGTGATTGGCCTGAACAAGATCAATATTTTTAGGCAGTAAAAATTGATCAATATTGATCACTTGATCAATATATTCAGATTTTACAATAATTTCAGATTCATGTAGTTATTAAGGCAGATTGCTGAAATTTTCCCCTAAACCAGTGTACACAAGTCCCTTCTGTTTTCAGATTTTCAGGTTTTGATAACCATTCAGTCAGGAATTTCAAGATCACTAAAATTAGAGTTGGCTGTACTGTTTTGCTGCTAGCCAGTTTAGTATTAATGACAGCAGACTTTCTGTATATATGTAAATCACTCTTGGATTCACTTCCATTGTATAGATCTTAGTATAGATAGAGTGCTATCCACTAACTCAGACTGTCAGGGGAATCCTTTCTGAAAAATGGAGCTTACGTAAAAATCCGTTGAAATGATGGCAACTGTATCGTTTACCTGCAGAATTGTATGGTGATGTCTTGACAGTATATTAATACAAGATCTCTTAACATGCCTGGAGTAATGTTGGTAGCAGCCAGAATAGTAATACTTGGACCAGTGTTATGGGAAGCAGAAGGGCTGAGAAAAGCATTGGTATGTTTCAGCAGGAAACATTTTTTCCCTCATTGTGTGAAATTTTCCCATTTTTAGGGCAAAGAAAATAGTCTTTGAAAATTTTGTGGCTACATGGAGAAAGAACTAACTTTGAGATGTATACAAGAAGTCTGGGTTCAAGGCATAGATTCAGACAGGGATTTGAACCCTTATCTTATAAAAGCATCCGATAAGTTTCTTTGTCCCAGACTAAATACTCAGCTTGTTATAAAGTAAGAAAAACTTCAGCAGGAGAGACTGAAAGAAATGCACTTTAAATCCTAGTGATGAGACTCATACATAAGTGTAGACCGCAAAACATAGCAGGAGAGAATTACTCCAAATCTGAATGGTTCTGACTGAATCCTCCACACTACTGCAGTAATGAAAAAACAATTTTTACAAATTAGCTTTCATAGTAGTAAGATAATTAAACTAACGAATTCACATAAGCAGCCTTTTAGCTGTTTCAGAATTGGTTTGTAACAAAAAAAACCCCAAATCTTATCTGAATGTGTATTTGGTATTTGTTTGAGCATGTGTCTAGACCCTGACTCATGGTCTCATGGTTCATGTCTTCCTAGAAAATATAATTCAAAACTGGATGCTGACAGCTCCTTCTGGGAGTGCTACCTGTATCCGGGTTAATGGAAGGAAAATACCCATTAGTAGCTAATGCTGGACTTGATGCTTTTAGCAGAAAATCAGTCTGAGATCAGAGCCTAGAAACATCTGGCTTTTTGTTTGAGGAGAAATTAATGTTGTATAATTACAGAAGGGCAAAGATCCAAAGAGAAAGAGAGAAGAAAAATATTACTATAATGAAACGTCTGATGCTGCATGATGCATTTCCTTTTAGATAAGCAAGAACATTTTTAAGCTCAATTTCATGTTTCAATGTTTCTGATTTTCAGCGAATTGCAATAATACAAAAAGGTTAAGTATAAGCCTCAAATGAAGGCTGTTTTTATGATTAGGAGTATAGAAAAGACAAATATGTTTTTCTCTTGTTTGTTTCTGGCTGATTGCAATAAAATGTAGACTCAGAGCTATTTCTATTTAGACGTTTTCATTTTATTTTCTACAGCAAGAGTCAAGTGTACTTCAAATCACCCTTCCAAGTAGAACATCTACATGATGTTTGGCAAGTGGCAACATTTTAATTGTGGTAGGTCATGGAAATCTTTCAAGATGATACATTATGCAGTTCATGCCGGGATTTGTCTAAGTGAATTCCTCTCAATTGAAAATGGGTCAATTTTAAATTGTAAAAAATTAAGAATTGTCATTGACATCACTGCAGCTTCAACTTACGTCTTCCTGATTCAGTACAATCCAAAACAGTGTGGACATGATATTTAGGGCTGGGTGAACTGGATTTCACTAAAATCTATTAAAGTCTTGTAATTGACTTCAGAAGGATTTGGAATGGTTGTCTTGTAGTGAAGCATGTAATCATATATCTCAAACATGCTGAAGTAAAGACATGATTTTTCACAGATCGTTGTGTAAGCAGCCTGCAGTGGGGTGTGTCTCTCATGAAGGTTTTCAGTGCTTAATTCATATGTGAGAGGAGCCTTTGAGAAGTTCTATCATTATTTGTTTTGTAGAACTACATGAAAACTGAAACTGTCAAGTTGCTTTTAAAGAAGAAATAAACTTGAGTTAAAATATGTATTCTAGTGAAAAAATGTGTGGCAAAACCTCATCACAATTACATATTTAAAAGGGATAGGTGTGAGTTTAAAGTAGTTAAAACCTATAAGATTGGAGATTTTTAAAACAAATTATCACAGATTTTCTTAAGGTCTACATAAGATTGCCATCAAATATTTTTCTTTACAATAAGAAGAGATAAGTAAATTCCAGCTGCAAGACTTACCCTGTTTACATTATCCTGAGGTTACAAGAAATCTTAAATGATAAACGGTAAGTTTTCCCGCAAAGGTTTAAAGATAAATGTTAACTGCTGCGACTGTCTTTTCTACACAGTGAGAAGGTTTAGTCTGTTACCAATGCAAAGGATAATGATGGTCCATCCCATAATTCCCTAGGGCAGATTTGCATGGTGTCAAAATCCCAGATCTGAAAACATCACCACTACTCTAGCATTGAAAGGAATAAAAAATAAATTGTTTGCCCTTAAATTAAGGTGAAATGATGCCTTTCTCCACATAGAATAGGCCTAGTAGACCCAGTACTGGCAATTATTGCATGTACACATAAAGCTAATGAGCAGTATTATGAAAATATAAAGGACCTAGTAGTGATTAACTCTTTCCGTAGAGACCTATGGAAGGCAAGCAAGGGTATATGAAGTTTCTCATGTATTCCAGCGTAGCAGTCAGGCTTCTGTTCGGAGAAAGCATCTAGTTCAGTTAGTGGTGGCAGGTGGTAAAGATATTTAATATATACATATATATTTTATACGAACCACAGTGGGGCCAATCTTGTTGCCTGAACTTAGGAGTTACGTCAGTAAATAATAAGCAGTATCCCCTGGACTCACCTGATCTTTAATATGTCTCTGTTCTGCTATGTGCTATATTTTAACCACATAGATGTTTCATCTGTGTTTTCAAGATAAGTAAATATGTAAGAAAATGAACAGTTAGTCTCAGTAGCCCTAATCCAATGGGATTTCAGTATTTATGTAATTTGCAGGAGGAAAAATAAAAAATAGTTCATTATTTTAAATAGGAAAAATGTCTCCTTAATGATAATTTATATGAGCATTAGTTTCCTTCATTGCATTTACTTTCCCTGTATAAGTCTAGTATCTATGGCTCAACCACTGTTGAAAATAAAGATATCTGATACCTATATTTTAAAGTAATACAGAAATTCTTTGCTTGCTCCTCATTTCCACTTCACAAGAGAAAGGTTTTTTGAGTTTCTTTTCACAAATTTGATGCCATAATAATCTCTTTGCATAGCTCCAGTCTATTGTGTCCTTCACATAACAGTCAAACTCAGCCTTGAACAGTTTGTTTGTTACCCATCAGTAAAGTTTATACAAGTGTTGAACTCAAGTGGATATATATTCTCGCACTACAGAAATCTTCTGCTGTACTCATCGCTAGTTAAAAAATGTAAACACACCTTAGTGTGCTAAGACCTTCACCTGAATGACTCTCTTCCACACTAAGCAGTGAATGTATGGTATACTTGAAATAATGGTATTTAAAGGCTAGAATATTAGCTGCTGTGAAGGCAGACAATGGAAGGAGAGTGCCCTGGTTAAATTGAGATGTTAGCATAAGAAAGGTGGCTCAGAGCAATGGAAATGTTAGGAGATTCACATTATTCTGCTCGCTTCATGATGTAAGGCTTCCTTCTTACTCATCATCAGAACTAATTCTGATTGTCAAAAGAAAATGTGTTGCTTAGTAGCTATGGGACAGTTGTTCATGAGTGATGCATGGACTCAGCTGTTGAGCTTTCTTACCCTTTTCTGGGATAATGTGGGTTTCTTAATTTGATGTGATCTCTGCTATAAAATATATTTGATTTTCTTGCTTTGGATGGTAAAGACATTTGAAAAGAAAAGGCCCAAGCAGCTGGACTTTAGTAGCAGGTCTGTCATATTGAGTTCATCATACTTCAGGAAATCTAAAAATACTAAGAATAGCCTGCTAAAACTAGGGAATTTCAAGTTATTAATCAATAATGAGAGGAGGAAAAGGCTTATTATCCAAAAACAATGGAAATGTGCATAGGTTAGGCATAAAAAAAAAGGATTTGTGATAGCTAGAGAATACAAAAAAAACAATGGGTTGTCAATTTTAAAGCATGATAATGAACACAAAAGTAACTATAAAAATGAAAGCTTAGTGTCTTGTATTCATTCCCTGTCAGTGACCTCCATATCAGATCTATAGCATTTATGAGTCAAGATTTTTGTGACAGTTGTACAAACTGAAATATACATCTAAAAATTAAGGTATGTTCTTCCTGCTTCATATTTGGATTGATGGGACAAAGTGAAAAGCACTTTGTGTCAGTTTTCCGGTTTGCTGTGGTAGAAAAGGCTGATTTTTTTTTTTTTTTATCATAACCAGGAGGTTATAAAAGACTCTAAAACCTAGAAGGTTTTTGTAATTGCTAAAACTGGAAGTCAGAATATAGAGTCTAACAACGAGGTAGAAGGGACCAGAACATGTATTGTAATTGCCTCAGAGGAGCAAAACACTAACCAAATGACCAGTTGATAGAACCAGTTCTATTTACATCTGTGTGTGATTAAATCTGCTAAGGTTCTGGGTTTTTTGTTTTGGGAGATCATCTATAAAATCTTAAAAAAAAAAAAAAAGTCAGAAGATTCAAGTGTTAGGAGATTTGGAGACTCAACTCCTAAGGATTTTGATGCCTGCTTTTTCAGGAGATCTGAAGCCTGAAAGTCTCCAGCTGCATTGTAATAATCTTCAAATTAGTAATGCTTTTTCCCCCTGTCTTGTTGTAGACATTTTTACCACCTTGCATATTATAAACTGTTCACTTTTGTTCACAGAAACTTTAGGTTATAAATAGTAATACTCAGCACTTTTACTTTGGAATAAATTGTTGAGGGAGAAAGATTCATAGCAATTTTAATCATATTGTCAAAACCAGAATAAGCTAATGTATCAAGTTGAGAGGTTTTTTCCAGTTTTATGACATAATTACTTGTGTATTAGGCCCACAAAAAAAAAAAAGCTCTGCAGTAACAATGTTTTTAAAACTTTATTAGTACTGTTTGCCTTAAGATAAAATGAGTAATTACCAGCGCATTAAAAACTGTCAGGTAACCTGTTACAAACAAGACGTTGTCAAGTTCTTTCAGCTAAGTAAAATCAATCTTTCACTGTTATTCTTAATTAAGGTCATTCCAGCTTGGCTCTTATGTAAAGCTCATTTGGAATTCAGAAAAAATAAGCCTTGGAAAAGAAACAGTACTGTTATAATGTACAGCACTTTGCAACTGAATAGTTAATAGTTAATTGTTTATGGCCATTCATAATAAGATGTAAGGCATCAGATGACAAACATTTGAAAATCTTCCCATTTTATTTAGGCACTATATATGAGCTAGATTTTTAGAAGATCTGGCTGCATAAGTAGATTCATGACTGAGGGTTGCCAAATTCTAAAACTTTAAAAAAATCTGGTGTTTGCATGTGGGTAGGTTTCTTTGATTCTGAAAGAACTAGAGACTGGAAACGAGCTACCACTAATGAATAACACAACATCAGTGACTTCAGTCCAAATTTGTGGAAGTAGACACTGATTCCACTTCCAGCTTTCATACTGCTGGACATTTACTTTTGTGATGAAAATAATGTGACTCCAGAATTCACTGTGAATGCCTAATGCACATGCCTTAATGTCTAATTTTCAGCACCTACCACAACTGTAAACTACTTAAAAATGGAGTTAAATTAATTTATAGCTAAGTTGCTGTAAATATGAAAATACAGTCTGTGTCTCTTCCAGTGGAAGCTTATGCTTTAATTCTTGCATTGAGTTTGTTCCATCTTTGAGATATGTTTTATAGTGTCTAGAATAATAAACAAGTAAACAATATCTCATTTCTTAAATGTTGGAAAACTGAGTATTATTATTATAAACTGACTTAAAAACCTAATCTTGTGATTTTTATGTAAACAAACTGTTGCCTGCATTTGTGTGGAAGGGCCAGACATTTAATTGGATAGAGGGATGAATTATTTAATGCAATGCTTGGGTAACTGTTTCAACCCTACACAGCCTGCAGAGTGCAGTCAGAAGAAGAGAGGTCTGCCAGGGAATTGCAGCACAACGGTTGAATCAAATTTGGAGCTTACTTAAGGTTGTCAATGAATATTGCGGCATCATGGATGCAAAAAAACATTATCCACTCTGGTATACAGGGATTTCACAACTTGTTGGAGAAGAGCTGCATATGCAAACTCAAAGATTATTTTACTTTGCTTCTCATGGGAAGAAAATAGTTACACTGGTGGACTCTAGACTCTCTCTAGTAGGAGACTTGGTGAATAGGTAGGTGTTGGTATAACCCAAAGCACTATTCATGGGACAGCAAAATGATAATGTACATGTAAAAGGTTTATGCTTGAGTGGATTAACTTCATTTTTTAATATAAGCTCAGTGATCCTCTTTTCACAATATATTGGGTGTACAGACAAAAGCATTTAAATATTTTGGGTCTTGGCAACCAGTTTGACTCTGTTAAGACTTTTCAGTCAATATGATACTAGATTATTACATTGCATGTTAACTGATGTAATTAGTATAATGCATAGTCCATTATCTTCACACAGCTAATTAACAATTTTGGGAGTATGTGGAAAAGTATTTGTAACTTATTTTGTCTTTCCTTCTCCACCACCCCTTGTGATGCTGATGTGTTTGCTTGTTGCAGCATACTCTTTAGGGCTTGTCTTTATTCTGTTGTTTTACACAGCATCACCTTCAGTGAATCCACCAGGCCTTCTGTAATGTAATATATATCATTGCTAGGAAGCTTTCTCTTCAAAATAATTATATTCATGGATAATTGGTTATTTTCAGAGACTGTTCCATATTGTGTCTGCTCACCCCCAATCTAATTTTATTTTGATGGACTAGAATATCAGCCATACTGTTCTCATGCCTGAAGTTAATGTATTCATTAGTTATAATTGCTTCCAATGTATCCTCACCAATCTTAGTCTTCTGGTTACTTAATGATTCTGATTGGATGTTCAACACTTTTATCTGGGTTAATTTACTATTCATAGTACAATGATGGATTATTCATTTTGTTACCCAGATTACAACTGTAAATGGAGTTATACATCATCAATGAGAGCACCACAGAATCATTTAACTAAAAAATGCCTTCTAGTTATCTTAAAGCAGCAAAGATAGTCACATAAAAACTTTGTGGCTGGCAGTGCTTCCTGCCCAAAGATGGCTGAATTCATTAGCCTGCTATGAATCACCATAAAATTCTGTAAATGCTACTTTTAAACACTGTTTTATGTGCCTAAGTGCGCATATGTGTGTACAAATTATGTTGAGGGAAACTTAATAAAATGTAAAACTAAGTGAATGGTAGTAGGGAGTCTATAAAGGGCAGTGGATCGGAGCTTAGAACTCTCAAGCTCTGTTCAATACTTTGGTGGATGTAAGGAGGTAAAAAAATCATTGTAAAACCTTTAGATTGGAGCCACAGAAGGAAAGGTGCCTCAAGTCTAATATCTCTATTGTCATTAATGTAACAAGCCCCCTAGCTATAGTAGTGCTGGCAACTGATCTATTAAAGACATATATCAGACTTATTCTGGACTAGTCTGTATTGGGTTTCAGAGTAATATGTGAGCACCTTTGAGTGTTGTAACTATTATCTTGCAAGTATATTTTGGCATTTCTTGCTATCAGAAAAATCAGAGTTTTGTACTTATTGCAGAAGATGGTGAAATTGTGACAATTTTTTATCTTCATGAATTTTTTTTTTTATTTTTGAGATTGAAGATTTTATAGATTGAAGTAAGAAACAAACTAGTTGACTGCAAGATCAGGCTCAAATATATGTGGCCCAGGCAGTTTTGAATCCAACTTAGCTTCTGTGAATTGTACAGATTAGAGTCAAGTGAGTAGTGGCAGGACAAACCAGTGAGATATGCCAGGCTAGTGGATAAATTCTTGTTGGTGCTGCACTGGGAACCCTGCTGAACTTCAGTCTTCCAAGAAGTTTGAATGTCCAAAAGAGGGCAAAGCATTTTGATTATAATGTACAAAAAAAAAAAAATCAGAAAATTTTAGTAAGTGAGAAGACACTAAACAAAAGAGCTCATCTCATGGGGGTGTGATTCACATTTCAAAGTACTTTACAGGCCTTCTGCACTTCCAAAATTGTGTAGAAGGGGCTTAGTGGAGGCCTTACATTTTGAAAGTAACTTCCGTTTAACCCAAGCCTTTCCGTGTGATGTCTGTAGCCTACCTGTGTCACTACTTTCATTTTTGTGCTGTTGCGATTTGAGATGAGATTTGCAAAAAGCTTCTGTTCATTTGTGATTGAAAGAACACACAGCGTGTCTCATTGGGATGAAAATAACCAGCATCTGCTCAAATGTCCAGTGGACATCTATTGTTTGAAATGCTATATCAAACAGGAGCCAAGAGCTGGGCAATTCTGGTCACTAAAGATAATGCAAAGGAGCTACTCTCCCTTTGGGGAGTAATTATTATCACGGAATGAATTTCACTAAATTTTAACTGAAATAAATGTTCTATTCTGTATTTCATCAGTTTTAATTGAAGAAAAATAACTAATTATCTTCAGGAAAGAATTATTATCAAGAATCAACAGAGACTTCTTTCCCGGCTAATGACCCAAAGGAAATTCAGGGCAGTCAGTATGATATCTAGGCATTATTTCATGTAGTATGCAAACTGAATAAATATTTCATGGCCAACAGGTTACTTGTCATGATTTATCAAATAATTACCAACAAAAGTTACAACTTCTGCTATAGGTTGAATTCATAAATAGATAATTTCAATATAATTTTAAGTCCCTAGGGCTTTTTTGATAAGATAAATTTTCATTGAGTCCAAATAAAATGAATGTTGTCTGATAATGGATATTTAAATATGCCAAAAGACATACTTTAAATACCCAAGATACAGGAACTTTCAGTAGGACTTGCAGCTATAGTGTGAGACGTATCTTGCATTCACTCATGGTCTCGTGTTCTAAAAACATGGGAAAATCAGGCCTCATGCCTACAGATTTATGCTATTCTGTTAGCTCATTTTGCATCTTAATTGTAAACATAGATGATACTTCAGGAAGGCAACAGCTCTATTGAATGAAATGAAACATCCATTATGATACATGTATCAAATGAAAATACTGAACAATCACTGTAATTCAGAAAATGTCTCAAAGAAGAATAATATTCAGTCATTAAAAACATCCTTGCCTCTTCCCTCATAAAATACACTTCAGTCATTTTAGCTGAAGAAATATGTGGAAATTTTAATAGCTAAAGATAGAGTTACAAAACCAGAAACTTAGGGAACTTTTCAAAATCAGGAAATCAGCACAGATAAGGAAAAGATCTCTCTCTGTAAACTCTGCCAATCAATATTTCCTGGCTTCAAACTCTTGTATATGAAGTATTGATTATATACATTTCCCCTAAAAACAAGGGCTAGAAAATGGAAAAACTAAGCTAGTATATTTCAATATCCAACTTCAAAAATTGTGGGACAAAGGAGCTCTAAGGGAAGCCATCTTTTAATTAATAATTCTGAATAAAAAATTGTATTTTATTTCTTGGAGGCTTGTATCACCATTCTATTCAAAAAACTATATTGAATCTTCCAAATAATTCTTAAATGTTAGCAGGAAAACACTACGCAGAAAATGAGTATTTTCATTTAATGAATACTGAACCCTCTCTCAGCTATTGTGTACATAAACATCAGATTTCTTGAATTCCTGCACTCTGTAAATATCTGAGCATTTGCATTCGCCTTATAGAACAGAAGCATTTCCTCCTACTGATTCAGATCAAACCAGATGATCACTATGGTTCCTTTGCTCCTAAGACCAGTGACAGTATGAACTAAGAATTGGTAAAGGCATCACTGAGGAATTGAGAATTTTTAAAAGCTTTTCCAAAGATGCATAAATTTAGCATTGAACAGATGTTCTAAAAATTCAAAAATACCCTCATTAATCCCTGCTTTTTAATGTCCTCTTTCATGCTTGCAGGAGTTCATGCATTTAATTTATTCTCCAATGTCATCAATTTTCTTCAAAGATGTATTTCTTTAATTAAAATAGTTATTATAGCTGTCACTGATGCAACATCATCTTTAAGTTCCTCTTGGGTAGCATTTACAGCCGAGCATTCATTGGAAGTATGACTGTTGTCAGTTTCTCATTTGAAATCTTGTAGCATTCTGGGACCATTTCAGTGCCTTTGCAAGTGAGCCTAGGGAAAAAAAAAATGCATAAAGGAAGTCTTTCATTGCTACGCTTCCTATTAAGTGCCGTAGTTTTACCTGACAGTTGGTGAGTGGAAACAACAATTTGATAAATGTGAGGAGACGTGGTAGAAGGTAATGGGGGAAAGTAGCAGCAGAGCTAAGGAGATCCTAGAATTTATAAGTGTTCTACCCTGACCTGATATCAGGTCTTAGTTATTTAGCGACAAAATAAACTAATGGTTTTTTTAATCGAGTTTCAAGCTCGTGGGATCTGATTATCTCCTTGTGATGTAAATTAGGAATAAATACCATGGTAGCCACAAATAAAGTAAGCTAATGGCTGCATCATTGGGTCACACTGGCGTTTTTTTTCTCTCTGAATCCAGTGGTCAATTACGTTTGTTACTGAGAACTGGATCAGGCCCTGAATCAGCATAATTTATAAAAATCTGAAAGGCGCAAGAATTGAACCAGGCAGTAAGGGGAAGCAATAGTAGTGTAGAATATCTTTTCCCACCTCTGGAGACTATTTTGAAAAAGGGTGTGGAAAAATTCTCACAAAAATCTCTAGCAAGCTAAAATTTAATCAAAATCAAGGAGGAATATAAAAGTAAGAAATAAAATGTAGAAGAACAGTAGTAAATACTGAAATGAATCCTGGAAAACCAGAAGGGTTTGATGCCAGTAGTCATTAGTCTGAAAGACAGAACATGTCAAAATAGAGGGAGTGTCATGCAAGAAGAATCAGTGCAGCATGAGGAATTTCTTGGATTTTTTCAAACCTAAGTGGATTTATGGTAAATGATGGACAAAGTTACCTTTAGTTGCCTTTTTTTTTTTTAGTTCTCCAAATACTATTTTAAACTGTCAGATTCCAAAATCCTGTATTGCGTGGTATTCCTCTCAATTTCAAGAGATCTGGTAAAAAAAAAAAAAAAAAAAAAAAAAGAAATGGGATCAGAATTCTTGCTCTACGTAGGAAGCAATAGAAGAGCTGCCTTTGTAATTATGTGTGCTTCACTTTTAGTGCGCAAAAGGAAAGCATTCATGTTGCTTGCAGATGCACCCTGCTTGGAAAATCACTGATTTGATAGAATGTAATAGGCAGAGAGATGAAGAAAAAGCATGTGCAGAACTTTGAACAAATGCCTTCATTGTCCTTTGTATTCAACCTGCTGTGTGTTTGGCAAAGCCCAGAGGATAGTGTCTGATCACTTAGAGGTTGTGCCTGAGGCATGATTGTGTATGGGGACGTTTTACCTGTTTGCTGTATTACATGCTAGCAGCCAACCTGGCATAGGGTTTTGTTGGTTTTTTTCTTTAGCTTCTAACCTGAGGGGTAGTGAGTTTTCGTTCAGGAAAAAGCAGTAAGCACAGACTGATTAGTGACTTAGAGGGGACATAATTTTACAGGATATCAAAGGCTGTAAAGGATATCAAGTCTGGTGGATTTGGGGATCTTGATCCTTTGCAAAAACATGCCTGAAAAGCACCAAAATACAGCAGTTTTCAGTTTTATCAATATCTATTTCTTTTCATTCTGAGATCAATTTTTTTTTTTTTGAGAGCCACAGGAGCATTTAGGTGATGCTCTGAATTGTCTCCCCAACACCTTCCATGCAAGTTCTTGTTGCATTTGCTTGTATTAGTAAGGGTTTGAACGTCTTGCATCAAGCACAATTTTACTCAAATATGCGAATTACGTACATGCCTATGAATTTTCAAGGTGAGAGCCCAGATAAGTAGAGTTCTGCTAGCACAGTAGCTACTAATTCTACTTCTTGGTAATCTGTGATCTGAAAAAGAAACACACATACTCTGGTTTGGCTAATAACATTTTTTTTTAAATTATAAAAGTCAATTACTAGGATTTGGCGACGTTAAAAAAAGGAACAGCACCTGATTAAATGGTGAGGAAATAAACAACAGCAATATAATGTGACCTTTAAAGAGAAGCTCATGAAAAGTGTTTTTAAAACACTTGGAAACATTTCTACGCAAAGTATATATCAAGAATATACTGTCTGTAGTCTTTCTGCTTATTTGATATTACTACTTATCTGACACGATGGCATCTGAGTTTTGTACTATGAATTCCCTGTAACTCTAATGTTTCACAGGTTATGTAACAAAACACGGACTGGGATTAAAATTGCAGTTTTACTAACCAACCCCCTATATGGGAGATTGTGGTATTCTTGTTTCTTTGAACGGAAACTGTATTCATGTGATTATGAAATATGCAATGTTCTATTCAGTTTTAATTTGATCCATGAAATACTTTTATAGTGTCAGTGGTCCTATTAATGGATATATCATAGAAGTGCTAGAATCAGACCCAGAATTTCTGATAACTTTTCATATCACCTCTTTCCCTAACTGGATTGTCTTATTAATAACAAAAATAATATTAAGAAAATATACAGTATTGTTCAGCCATAGTTCTTAAATAAATACATTCAAAAGAAAGCTAGAGATCACCTTTTAATGGTTGTATTTCAAAGGGTTGGAATGTGGATCCATGAATGTAATCAAAGCAGAAGTATTAGAAAATATTTTGGAATATTTTTTATTTACTATAGGGCAAATTATTATATATTAAATCTGACCTCTTTGATACAAGACAGGGCACAAGCAGGCACGATAAATTGGAACTTGCTTTCATATAAATGTGGTTTATCAGAATTCAAAAATATGATATATAACCGGTTCTACTTCAAGTAAGAATTTTCTTTGAACCTTTTTGTTGACTTTCAGCTGTGAAGTAGAATTAAACTATTTTTCTCATGAACTGTAAATTAATTTTCCCATTTTAATTAGATCATCTACAAGTTTTTGTCTAGATTGAAAAAACAGAGGAAAATAGAAATTCCTCAGATGTTTGAACACACCATCAAAAACTTGCAATTTCCTTGTAATTTTTAATATAAAACTCTGTTGAATACTGTAGAATCTATTCTCCATAACATTATTGTAGTTATGAGGAAACAGTAACATTTCTCTCTTTCATTTACATTATTACCTTATACTTTTGCTCACTTAATTACTATAGGCATCCATTACTCTGCTCCTGGTTTGTTTCTCTGAACTGATGCTGACCGTCAGCAGTAGCTGAAAGTCAATACTTTCCCATCAGAACTCAAGAAACACCAAAAACTTCAGGAATAATTTAAAGGCCTCCAAAGGTGCAGCCACCTGTGTTTTTTTTCCTTCTCTTCGTTCTCAAAAGAACATGACCCAGATCTGAAATGCAGACAGGCCCTTCCCTGAATTTGCATCTAAGTATAAAATATTTGTATATGAAATTTAATTCAATGCAAAGGTAAACCTGGAAAAAGTGGTTAATATCTCACAGATGACCTTTTTCAATTTTTTTTTTTTTTTTTTTTTGCATGCTGGAAAGGGATCCAAGAGCTCCTTATCTCCCTGGATGTTGTTTTTTTTTCTCCCCCAGAAAAAAATCCTTATGTGGCCAGTACAAAGAGAATTGTTTATGCTTTTCTGAGTGAATGCCAAGAAAAAAAGAACCGGAAAACAAAGACAAAACCCTTCTTGAATTTAATACTTTAATTTTCTGACAGTCTGTCATACAGAAGCATGAAAATCCTAAAAATTCAGTTTATATATTTCCTTTAAAACTATTTGAAAAACTAAGTGTGCACTAGTCTTTGAAGAGACTATAAGCTGGTTTGAAAGCATAAGAGGAGGCATATTAGAAACTTTTTTCTTCTTTTTGTTTTCTCTTAGAAATTGAACGGGACAAATCATCACAGTACCGTTCTCTCAAATGCAATTGAACATCTGCCACAGGATAAGGATCGTCGGGGTTTATGCCTCTGTTGTACAACTTTCACATAATAATCTCTACTTTTCCCTGATAGTTACTATTCATAAGAGAATGTTACCTCAGGTTCCCCTCTTTCTCTTTTGTTCATCTCCTATCATCCAGCCTTCCTATCTTCTTTCCTACTTCTGTCTTTTGTAGATCCCAGCTATTTCAAGACCTTTTGTTTTCACCATTTTGATAACAAGAAAAGTGGAATTCCCCCGGATACTTTTTTTTTTTAAACTTTCTTCCAATGTTACCTGTATTTTTTTGGTCTTTTCCTTTTGCTTTCACAAGGAAATTAGACTGATACTGCCAGTTATAAGCCTAATTTACTGTCTTGATCTGTCAGGTTTCCCCGTCAAAACTGAGCCGTTTACTAGTTACAACCAAAGGAGATGAACAGATATTGTAAAATCAAACATAAGTTCATGCTTTCATTTTGGCCAAGTAACATGCGTATATTTGCCAGCCCATAAGCATGCCTGTAGCTCAGAGCTGTATGTTATATATAACATTGTAATATAAATGTAAATGTATGTATGTTGGTTATGTAGTTTTTGTGGTACAGACATGTACCACATCATAGTTATCATACATCAGGTATTATAAATGGATATTCAAATAATAACAGTATCCATAGCAAAAATTATACAAAGTAGATGTTTTAAGAGTAGTGAGTGCTATTCAGCCAAGCAGCCATTGTTTAATCACATTCTCAGCAGATCAAGGTAGAACGGCTAAAAAACTTCGGAAAAAAAGAAAACTTAGTGGTACCTGTCACAACATTCCCCAAAAGATTACTACTGGAAATGCTACTTCCAGGAATAAAATTGCAATAAGGCAGATAATTTAGGTATCTAGATCAAGCTTGCTACAGATATAAGGTACAAATATTAAAATACTCTGCTGCTTCTGTGTTTAATCAAAACACAGTAATTTAAAATATGCATTTCAATCCCAGTCATTTCATATTGTATATATATGTATTGGCAAAATAAATATAGGTCTGGTATTGTTTAATAAAAGAATAACAAAATGATTCCTGACATAATCACCTTTAAGCTTACCCCTGACCTCATATATTTTAATTATGTATAAGAGCTAGCAGATCTCCTGTGCAACAAGGAGCCCTTCATTACCTGTAATTCCTATTTTATAACTTTTTTGTTTGATCTGTTCCAGGATTCATTCTGAAGAAATTCAACAGAATAAATTATCATTCTCCCCAACCACTTGACTGTAGCTTTGAATATATAATGTACCCACCCATGTATATTATTTATGAAAGATTGATTATTCTTTCATCTCAATATCCCTTTTATGCCAAGAGAATTTCAGATTTAACACTTTCCTTCCTAGGCATAAAGATTAGCTGTCCAAATGTGTGACCGCATCCCACATGGGCATATCAAAGCTAGCTGAAAGCTCATCTGGGTATGTCAAGATGAGTTGCAGTTAAACTTCTGACTCATTGCAGGCTACTGAAGATAACTCAAGGGATAGGAAGGTGAATAGGTGAATGGACTTCTTTTTTCTAACCTATGCTCTGATTGATGAAACACGGGCTCTTAAAGCTGGATCAACACAGAATTTTAAATTAAACCTTTGGCTCTGATTTACTGTTTTGCTGCACCAGTTTTAAACCAGTAAGTGGAGTAGTACTAAGCTGAAACTATCAAGGAAATCAAGGAAAATGGGGATAAACATGGACTGAAGGTATATAGTTGCAAGCCATTTGGGTTTCACTGGGTTTGCTATGTTTCCGTAAAAAGAATGAAAATAAATAAAACAGAACGTTTGCATTGGGAAAATTCTGCATTTGCTTTTACCTCCAGGTTTTGGTAAACCTGAGAGATCTGTGTTTCTCAAGGACAGATGGCTTCATTACCACTTATACTGCACTGCTGTCACTTGACAAATTTCATACCAGAGTAAGATGGTGTCTCCTTTCAAACAATGGTGAGAATCTTGTGAATGCATTCTTTTTCTTTAGACTGTTCTTAGGATGGTCTCACAGGAAAGGGTAAATTAAATATGCTTTCTATTGGTACAGCTTTTCAAACATGCATGCACATGCACAGTTCTCAGCAGCTCAGCTCAGATACAATTTCTGTTCCTTTCTTAGAGTACTGCACCAGTTACTGATTATGCATGGATATGAGGAATGAAAACTTAGGATGGTTGAGAGATCCAGGAGCACTCTTTAGCTATGAATTAAATTGCTCCATCAACCAGAAAAACCTTCATTGTGACTGCAAACTTTTCAAAGTCCTTTCTTTTGTCCACCCTGTAGCCTTTGTCCAGTTTGGATTCAGCTTCCACTATTTTTTTTATGTAGAAGTAGGTCTTCTCTAAAATCCAACTTAGAGACAGTGAGGTGAGTTACATGAAGAATATGGACTGTTGTGTGGGTCATCTAATGCCCGATGGTGTCAAGTACACTTATTTGTGAGGGTTGGGTTTTTTAATAAGTGCATTTTGTATTTTCCTTCCTGTTTGTTCATTTTTTTCAGAATCTACATTTTACCTCTAAGCTGTCAAGCTTGACTGGAAAATGGATGGTCAAGAAATCTTGTAATTCGAGGGTTAATGTCAAAGATATCATTTGGAACACCATTAGTGCTTTTTAAAATATATCTATTATATATTTAAGGAATACCTGCTAGGTATTCCTTCATAGGTGTTTTGTCAAGTGATGAACTTTGCAAAACAAGCAGCTGTTTTAATTTTTGACAACTTTTCTAGTTGTCAGTTATTTTTACTCCCTTTTTATGTTTTCTCTCCAGTAAAATTGTAATTATTTGTTCATACATTTTGTAACAAGTCTGTTTCAAGTTACTGGGCAAAATAACTGGATTTTTTGTTCTAAACCCAACGTGAAGACAAAAAAAAATGTTTTTCAGACCAAATGAAATTAGGACTTAAAAGTCCTAATTATGACTTTTAAGATATAAATAATGTAAATGTCATAAGGAAACATATTTGCAAATGGTGGATTAAAACTACGATTTAAAGATGTGGAATCAAAATATTTTCATATTATGCTTTTTTGGGAGAGAGGAGGTTCTTTTGGTCAAAATAACTCTTGATAGAAAGCTGAAAGGTTGCTTCAGGTTTTGGTTAAAAATGAATCAAAAAGTTTCACCTAAACTTGGGTTTGCAATTTATGATAAAAACATGTTGTCAGGTTGTCCAATAAGGTTATCTTTTGAAATGTGTTGCCTAAGTAATAGAGTAGAAATTATTCAGTCATCACCCTGTCAAGGACTGCATGATTCCCACTGGCATTTTGGAAGATGACACGTGCAAACCAAGGCCCTAATTCTGTAAAGATATCACATTCTCAAGTTTATACACAAGAACAGCCACAGTAACTTGCATGGGACTACACTGGAAATAAACTATGTTTGCTAGTTGCTTTCCTGGAAGCTGTTGTAGAAAAATTTACTCCCATAAAAGCTCTCTGTATGTCTTAATTCCTGCTGATTCTAAGAACCATATTCTTATCAATAAGAGAGATAGGAAGACAATACAGTTTGGTAGTCAGCGTGCTCACTTGGAGTTCAAAGGAACAGATTTTCTTTCCAAATCTGCCAAGTATTTGTTGATTGACCTTAGTAAATGACTTCATTTCACTGTGTCTTGGTTTCCTTCTCTTTAAAACTACTTTTTACACCTCCTGCACAAAACCAGAGAGCGCACCATCTGCAATGAGTATAGGTCTTTCATTGTTTTTCAGCAGTAAATAGTTCAAGAACATCTGTAATACTAGTAGCTACTGTCACAGGGAATACTGCAAGGGTATGCATTTACCTTTCATATTTGAATTGCACCAGAATATGTGTGTCCCTTGTGAATATATCGTCCACTAATAAGATTGGTTTGGATATAACTTAGTATAGCTCTTGTAGCAAAAACTTTTCAATGCTTTTTATTTTTGATGTTTTGTGTCCCTTGGTTTCCTTATTCCATCAGTCTAGAAAGCTTTGTCCCATTTCTGTGTCCAGTCATCTAATTTTGTTTACTTCTTTTGGTTATTTACTTTGAGGGGAGGGGGCAGGGGCAGAGAGGAAGGAATATTTTGGGGTTTTTTAATGTTTCTGCACCATTGAAATTCTTACAGCTTTTTCCAAGAACAAGAAAATGCCTCTTTCTCTTTGCTCCATGCAATGCAGTTCTGCATTCGCATGAAGAAAAGTTTTCTGTATGAGATTTACAGTGTAAACCAAAGGCAGGCAGTCCCTTCATTAGTAATACCTCTGCATGACTTAATCTGATTCAGCGGAGTTAAACTTAGCTGAAGTGGCTTGTGGCTAGAGGCTATTATTCCTCCATCACAGAGAGATTCTGAATTGCAGTATTTGACATTGCTGGCTGGGGATCTTGTCTTCAACAAACACAGTTGATGCTCAGACATAGGCTTTTGGCTGGCTGTACTGTTCCCATCTGTTTCCATGGCATTGTTCCTGCTCACAAGTTGATATGCCAGTTCTAATAGGGCAGAAGTGCCAAATGTAGATTAGTTTGGATAGGTGGACTCATTTATGCTATAAAAGCCCTGTCTTATGCAAGAATTACCCCCTCTAGAACCTTAATGTCATGCATGCACTGTGTTTTTTTCCATTTGTTCGTGCTAGTTTCTCTCTGTACAGTACCTTTTCCTCCTAAAGGTTGCTCTCTCAAACACTCTGAATTGAAGAATGCCCCCAGGCATTAGTTTGCCTCCATCAGCACACCCTACTGAACTGGAGATGGTGTCTAATTCAGCTCCAGTGAATTATTTCATTTGTTTTAAGAACTAACCAAGAACGCTGTGGTTGACTATGATATCACATCATGTTAGTTCTTAGTATATCACACTACTTCTCTTACTACATGATCATTGTTCTATTTCTTAAATAAATATTGCACTACCATGCATTTAGTTATTCAAAGAGTAACTTTGTAAGTAACTCTGTAACTAAAGGGCATTCTTTTCATATTTGTAATTAAATTGATGTCATTGTTCTAAGGTCCTGAAGCCATTCTAATTGATCCTGAAGCTCTTAAGGTTAAAAGTTCCCTTCTTTCAAAAGATATCCATTTTAATAATTTATCTGTTACTCTTCTAATATACATTTCTTTTTGAACTTGTCTTATCTTTCAAGGGAAAAGGCAGTTAACAATGAGAAAAAATGTATTTGCAGTCTTAGGCTCCTTTGTTTTTTCTAAAGTACTTTATATTCTATCTATCCTTTTGGCAAAGCCTGAAGAATTTGTCATTTTGGGTCCACTTTAACTAAAGTTTGTCAGCGTGATATTGACAGCCATGCTAAAGATGTGTAGCTCAAATTTCCATGTGGGTCTGCTCTGTATCTAGGTATATTCTGAAGCTGCTTGGAAGGTCTCCTGCCATTGTGGTAGCACTGGTGCAGCCTTCAGTAGTGTTTTAACTATCATCATAAGACTGAAAAATCAGTGAGGATGGACTCATTTTAAAAAAGGAAAGAAAAAAAGTCTGGCTAGAGAAATTGTTATAAGCAAACTGTATTATTTATTGCAGA
Organism: Calonectris borealis; assembly: GCF_964195595.1. Lineage (NCBI taxonomy): Eukaryota > Metazoa > Chordata > Aves > Procellariiformes > Procellariidae > Calonectris > Calonectris borealis. The sequence continues at coordinate 13,261,165 of NC_134328.1, read as the reverse complement.
AGGAATATGAACTTCATCCGTGGAAAACGAACTATGTACTGGTAGACCAAGAAGGCAAACTAGGCAGTTGCTCAGGACATATTAATTTACAGTAGCTCAGTATCTCTGCCTCCCACTCTGTTAACGTCTCTCTCTCTCTGTGTCTCTTAATGTTATTCTTCTACAGAGATTTTTTTAATTACCTTTTCTTTATCCTCTCCATTCAAAATGAATGACTGAATAATTATTAATTGTAAATTAGTATGCCTGAAGATGAAGAGACCAGCACTAAAACTTCTCAGGACTGAAGTAAACTTTATCGCTTCCCCACATTTCTGGAGATTGCCGGTTGTGTACTACAGTTTTCAGCACAGAGAAATGCAGACTATACCCTTTAAAAACCCAGTCTCTCTGTTAGACTTTTGTACACGTGGAGAAAATGAGCATTCTCCCAAGATACCACGTGTTCTTCAAGGGTTAACAGAGATGATGAGACAAGACCAGGAACAGACTCCAATGTTCCTTTCCAGCTTTACTCTGCAAGTAAAGCTAGACCAGCAAACTGTTAGTCTCAAGAACATGTTTTTGCTTAGTCCTTATTTATACATCATGGGATTAACTAATCAACCTATAACAAACTACAATGACTAATATACAAAATTGCAGAGTGCATTGTTCTGTTATGGACCTTTATGGATGCGAAACACAATAGCTATCCAGCCATGACTGCTTTTGGAAATTTGAATCAGGTGTTGGCCCTGAGTTTGGTTTGCAATTTTAGTTTTATAACCTTTCTCAGGAGCATTGAGAAAGTGGGACTCAGCTCAAATAAATGGGCAGAATGGATTTGCTGGTTTTCTCAGACACATAGGCAATGGCAGATCTCAGTTTATTTTTTTGCACAATATTATCTGTGTGCAGTGTACAGTAGTCTGAACCAATATTTGATCAGTTGCAAAGACAGATGAAGACCAAAAGAAGCCTCGTTAACTTCAAAAATCTGAACCTCTAAAGCTAAGTGTCAATTAACAACAGGTAGGAATAAGTAACGAATTGAGAAGAAATTTTGAGAAGCTGTGTTGCACACAGATTTCTTTTGAGGTATGCACTATGCACAAGCTAGCTGACAGGTATCTCCTCTGCTGAGTTTTGTTGTCAGATGTCATGCAGGAATTTACTGATATGTCGTATACACACGCACTTATAAATAACTAATATGCTTGCTTGGAGGAATTGTGAATGATCAACAGAACGCAGAATGTCAAGTACTGCATTTCTTGAATAAAACTCCTGATATGCCTCATAGCAGAGTATCAAGTGCCTAAAGAAGTCCTATTGCTCTTTCAGCAACAGAAAAAATTGCTTGTGTAATTTGCTGTTAATTTTTATGCAAACTGTGGCATTACAGAGTTTTTGATACTAAGTTCTTTTTTCTTTAATTTCTATTATAATAATTTATTATAATTTAATAAATTATTGGAATTGTTAATTATAGTAAGGAAGGAATGGCTCACAGAATACCATCTGAGCACTGCATGCACAGTAGAGTGTAATAAGTAACAGGTTTTAAACATGTCCTTCAGATAGTTTCTGTACAAAATGTGTGATTTGCATCAGCTTACATTTGCATATTATCCTTTAAATAATACCAAATTGAGAAATTTCAATTAATAGCTCTTGTGCTATGCATCTCAAACACTTTCTGTTGAGGTTATTGTCATTAAATACCTGGCAAACAGAGATGGTAATGAAGAAACAGTTGACAAGCCAACTGATGCAGCAGCAAGAAATTATTTTAAAGTGGCACATCCTGCATTTAAAATTGTACAAAATTCAGGTTAAATGCAGAAAAAATCCAATATATTGCCATTTGTGGAGAAATTATAAATTCCAAACAGGTTTGATAATTTTGCTCCAGCCATCAAAATGTAGAGTTCCTATACCAGCAGGAATACTGCTTTCATTTCCCTAAGTGATGAAATTGGCAAATTCAATACTTAAAATAGCCTATGGATTTTTTTTTTCTATCGCATTTGGGAAAACTTTTTTTTTATTTATTCTATCAGAATTTCATGCTGGTGGATAACAATTATGTGACAACGTGGCAGCCTTAACAGAAACTTCAGTATATACGTTTGGGATGACTACGTTAATACAGTGAAAAATGCCAATGGAATATTGTATCAGCCATCATAAATGACTTTATTAAGCAATAATAAACGAAAAATAGAATGAATAACTGAAAGTCTTCTGAGTCAAGGTGATGATTGTAATATATATTTTCACTGAAATACTTCTCCTTGGGTAGTAGGATGTCAAAAGTCTAGCTACAGAATAGCAGAGCACTTAAAGCATTGAATATGTGAAGTTGGAATTCAAAAATCTCTAGCAATTTCAAGCACAGAGTACAGAATGGGCTATACTTTAGCCCCTATGTATATCTTGTGTGATCTTTCCCAGTGTCCTTTATAGCATGGTTTTAATAGCACATTCCGTCCTTCTAAAGCATTTGGAGATCTTTGAAGGAAATAAATTCATTATTATTTATTTGACTATAGTTTACTAACATTTACAGCCCTAAGTATCTACTTTAGTACCAACTATGGGTACTAAACTTTGGATTCCAAATAGCTATCAGAATGTTTAGAATATCTATAGAATATCAGCAAATCTAGGCTATCAATCCCTTCTTCTAATGACATTTGTGCTGTATATGTGAATCAAAAAGTCAAATAACATATTTCATTTTCATCACAACATGATTTTGCTGTCTGACATTAATACAAGGTCAAATAAACATCACATGGGAAGGAAATAAATCCAAATTTGAAGTCTGAAAGGGCAGTCATATTTCTTGAATGTTCTGAATGTCAGCTTTTTGATAGAAAACTAATACAATAGCAAGGAGTCTGTATATATGCCAGCTCGAGTTGTCTTTTATATTCATATCAAAGTTTAATTTCTTTGAATCCTTTGTGTTTCCCATTCAGCAGTATCTTATGGCATTTATAATGTTTCTCTTAAACTGCAGCAAATGAAAGGCTTTGAAAGGTCAGACATTCTTTACCATTAAAAATAAAATAAAGTTAAGTTAATAGATATTATTTAATAAAACAGAAGATGATGTTTCACATACATGTGTTGTTAAAGATGAACTCCCTTTAGAGTTTTGGTACCATATAGTATCTCGTAGATTTTAAGTTCTTCTGACAAAATATTATGCTGAGTGTCCTAATAATAAAGAAGATGATTTTTTTAAAAAATTGGGCTCTATTGTGCCCTGTGACTATAATGGTAAAGTTATCATTCAGAGGCAGCCAGATTAATACAGTTGTCCTGTGACCTACGTGTACTGGAAAATGAAATCTAATGTCAAAAATAAGAGCAATAAATTAATATTTAATTCAATAGCTAAGAATAGGCAATATTCTCTCACTTACTTTGTAATGTTAGACTTTTGTTTGATTTTATTTAGTATGTATAGCAATAAGTAAACATGAACTTCAGTGTAAGATTTCCCCAAAAGATTTTGTTTTAGGATTTTCTCGAGGGTGTCCACAGTTATTTCTCATAAAAAGCTGAGACTGCCACTCTTACTTGCCAAAATGGGTCATAATATTCAGCAAATTTAACTGGAGTTCTTTATAGGGTTACCTTATAACAGCCTGAATTTTCTATACCTAGTGATGAACTGTAATGAGATTTTTTTTTTTTTTAACTTGTTAACCTTGTTTCTAAAGAGCTTAGGGAATATTTTTCTGTATACTGAGTAACAATTTTCTTTGAAATAATCCTCCTAGAATGAACTAGTATGTTCATGATTATAAGCATCTGCTCTTAACAAATAAAATAAGGGAAAAGTCACCAAGAGGAAAAGTAATAAAAACTGTAAACAGTTAGTTTAGAAGACAGTGCCCCGTTCTCCTAACATGAGCCTCTGGTATCTCCAGTCCTCTTACTCCGTACAGGTTAGGTCTTATACAGGGCACTGCTATTTCCATTTCCAAGGTCCAAAGTTCACCCTAATTTAGCACACATTAGTTAACTGGGCATTCTAACCTGAAAGTATCTAAATGATTGTTTCCTAAATTTGCGGACAATCTAATTTAATAGGAAAGCGAGTTTAGTTCTGCAACTCTAATCTTCAACTGATATTATAACTAATGAGGCATTTGAAGAAAACAATATAACAAATACATTTTCTGCAAGTTCTTTTAAAATGCAGGATAATAATAAGAATGTTTATTATGCCTACTGAAGAAGTAAATGAAAAAAATGAAAGTACTTTCTGACATAGACAGTCTAGTAGGCAAAAATATTCCCAAACCCAGAAAAAAGTTAGTCCAAATTCTCAGGTGAGCCAAATAAGCTCTGGGAGCACAAAGGAGCTATTGAAGTTGCCCCCAACCACAGAGTAGCCTCACAGTATGCTAGCCAGGGGCATAAACTGCTCCTTTTCAAAGGAACAGTGATATGAATCCCATTGCACAATGCTCAATCCTGCCCTGCACTTCCAGGTTGGACCTTATAGCAACAAGGAAGGGGAGGTTGGAGGATGTTAGCTTTAAGATGTTGGCATAGAGCAACAATTTTTTTAAGATGTTTCCTACTGCTGAAAGGTAGATGATCACATGTGGAACCATCTATTTCTAATTTAAATTGGTGTGTTTTAAAAAAAAACTAAAATTCATATAGGAAGAAATTGCATTTGAGATTTTTTTCCTAATTAGACATTGAATACTTTTAATTGTTTTCATTGTTCTGAAAGCAGAGAAACAATTATGAGTGGAAAGAAAATCTTTGCAATCCCTAGTTATTTCTTTAAATAAAGACCTAGATAGAAGGGATTTAATCTCATCCTCTTTCATTATTGCCTGTGAAATGAGGTGAGAATGTATAATCCTCATACGTCTACCAGTGGCTTAATCAGGACACTGTGCAAGAACCAATTGTTATAGTAATTGAATTTCAGCAAAATTTATGAATACTCTTCAATAATGTCAAGTTTATTGAAATCTAAAAATAAAGAAACAGAATACTATTCTGAATTATGACTTAAGAAAGAATTATAATATATACAACTTGAAGCACCATTATTAATAAAGAAAACATACTGTACTTCACAGGAAATTAGTTTTCTAACTATTTGTGCTATTGTGAAATCTTAAAGCATGTAATCATTTGTAAGGAATATTTTCCAAAATTTATCTTCAATGCATTATCCAAAACATTAAATGAAGATCAGTGCAGATTTCCATAGCATCATGATGACAGTGAACAAGGGAAACTGAATATAGAACATTGAAACCTTTCTATCATAATCATCATCTGGTCAGGGGCTGGACAGTTCATTGTGCTTGTATACAACAAGAAATTTGAACATCCTGAAGAAATATACTATGGTTTACGTACAGCTTATTATTAGTAGTAGCACATATTGTGTGTGGATTTGCAAATGTTAGAAGAAGGAAGAAGAGAGAGATGAAAGGCTATGATAACATGCAGGATCAGCTGATGGCATGGATGATTTTGAAGAGAGGAGTGACTGGAAAGAGGTACCTCGTGGTGAGCGGGGTAGACAGGGAATCTCTGCATTCTCCCTGCATGCATTTTACTCTCCTGTCTTTTCTACCTATTGTACTTTTCTCTTTCTGCCTTCCCTTCCTTATACCCTATTTCTCCATGCCACCTTTCCAGGTTAAAGTCTAGAGTTTGGCATCTGTATCTCTTTGATGACTTTAAGAAATGCAGCTTTCTTGCAATACAATGTCAATTGCAATGGAACTTCAGGTGGTCAAATTGATTCTTTCCTTAAAATATTAGGTGGATTTCTTCCAGAACGAAAAACTGGGTCCTAGCTCAGGATTGAAAAAAGAGACTGTTAAAGTAAAAGTAGAATGAGCAGAGTAGGAAGAAGGAAAGCAGAAGAAAAGTTTCTAACGAAGAGAACCAGGGCTATGGCTGAGGCAATAGTGCAAGGCTGCTTTATCCCAGCAACCTGATCATCTGTGAAGCAAGAGAGATTGTTGATAACTTCCTCACATTCCAATTCTCCTCTTCTGTAAATCTTTGGTGATAAAGAATGCAAGGAGACTTTTCTTCTATTCAGGGGCAGAAGCAGCTGTTTGATGCTGTTTCTGGAGACTGTTTTCCAGATTTGGACAGTCACTCTCTCATAGACTTCTTAGTTTTAACATCATCACAGAGTTGAGCTATACTCCCATTTCAAAATATTTGCAAAGCCTGCCAGTTTGTTTTGTAATTGACACAGACCAACAGTTAGTATTATAAAGTTGATTCCAAAGGGAAATGAATGTGAAAGTTCACAGCTCAGGTCGTGTGTAGTTTCAGTCTTCCTGGCTAAAAACTCAGTAAGACAGTACTGTACTCGTTTACATCTAGACATCTAGATTTGCAATGAGGTAGGCTATAAAACATGCTCTTTATAATAACTGAAGTTTAGGGTTTTTTTGGAGACCACTGAAAAATCTGACAACCCATAAATCTGTGAAGTCCACACAGTTTGGGTTTATTCATAAGTTTCCTTCAGTCAAGAGTTCTACTCCTTCTTAGATGGAAAGGTGGATCCACAAACCTGAATTTTAACATAAAAATGTAATCAATTCCTACGAAACAATGATACAGAAAAGTCTAAATCAAATAATGAGGATGGGTAGAAATAAATATAGAGTTTGGGGTTTTGTTTAAGTCAACAAATATTGGAAAGAGAAAATTGGAAAACATGCATTATACAATGGTAATCAATGTATTCCCAGTCATTGCTTGCAGCAGGACTCAACTAGAAACTGGATCATTATTATTTCATCTGATTGATTACCTATACTGTTATACTGTAACAATTATGAAATAATTGACCTTTTTCAGTAGAACAACCTGAGGTATTTGTCATGTCAATAAAATGCAGCATAATATCAAGTCTGATTTTGTTTCTAGCCTACGATCTTAAATTTAAGAACTAAATATACTAATGTTAGAAGATAATTAAAAGAACGTGACAGAATTGGCCAGGACCGTCTTTAAACTGTCATATTAAGATAGTTTGCAGCAGTGGGCTTTTTGAAAATGGGCACCACTGAACACGTGATGATTTAGTTTATCGAGAACCGTATACAGCTCAGTAAAGAATTACCTGTTGATTTTGGGATGTTTAGAAGAAATGTCAGCAGAAACCTATCTTTAGAATATTTAACATTACAGTCATCTACCCTCTGCTGTACCAGAGGAATTAACAATTGGGTTATGAGGACTCAGAGAGAGGATTTAATCTGTAATAGGTGTGTTTTCAGTGGGCTGAACTGATACCTTCTGCTCCAAAATTGAATCACGATGCTAAGCATTTGCACTTCACCGTTGTGTTTAATCAGAGGGTCTGATAGAAAGTCCACCAGTCTTTCAGCAGTAGGTCCAGACCATAAGAGATATAAAGCCAAACTGTATGGGAAGATGGCTGTTACAGTTCTTAAGTCCACCTCAAGTTGAAGTCCTCATCCAAAAGCCAGATTCATTTGTGAACTGCTTAGATTCAAGTTGCTAACACAAAAATCTAAATGCTCTTCTGTGCACATTGTGCCTGGAGGACAGAGCACATTCTCATTAATATAGCAGTGTCACCTATGATTGGATTGATGGAAATGATTTACAGAGGATTAGGAAATCTTGTTCTGTTTTACCAATAAAGAGTGTTACATTATCACATTTCAATAGCTAATTCTATTGCTGTGCCTTTTCTCTTGAAAATTAACATGATTTTCAGAGGGAAAATAATTACACGTCATTCATAATCCATTAACTAGATAAAAAAAATAAAATTGGGTGCTTATTTTCAGAGGGATATGTCTAGAGTATCTACACTTCCCTCATGTGGTATGTTAGAGTAAAGGCTTCTAGTAACCCTATTAATCAAATGCAATCTGGTAGCTCACATTCCTTTTACTTGAAAAGAATTATTTAGGAGCATCAACAATAGACTTTAAGAAAAGGAGCTTTATTTGAAAACTGTTGCCAGTGTTAATGCCAGTGAATACTGAAAGAGTTTAGATACAGAGTTACTGTGATTTGGCAAGAAAAACAAGTTGGAGCACGTAAAGATGGACACTGATTTTTGTGCAATACAAGCAAATAAACACTAAAAAATACAAGCAAAATCACTAATGTTTGCCCTTATACAGAGATTTTCATCTGCAAATCAGGGTGTTTTGTACAGAAAATATCATTGGTCCCATTTTACAGATGAGGAAGCTGAAGCACTAGAAAGGCAAGATATTTGCTTGTATTTAGACACAGGCAATTGCAACACTGCTTTGAGATCCTAACGCCAGTATGTTCCCTAATTAGTCAACTTTGCTGTCACTGTCATAATACACTACAGTAATTACTGTAGTAATAGGTTATTTCTAAAGAGACTATGCTAGTTAATGGGCATTTTTTGTAAGGGACAATTTTGTTCCTTTCTTTCTTTCTTCATGTTTTTCAGCACCCAAAGACTTTAGGAGACAATAGCTTTTTTTTTTTTTTTTTAAACTCTAAACTGAGCAGGCAAATTTAATGATTTTTCAAATGCATTTGTTGTTTTTAAGTAGTACTTGCCCAAGAACCATTAGAGCTATGATTAATTCCTTCTGTCACAGGAAAAAAAATGGAAATAAGCCATGAAAAAGCTGCAAGGCTTTTAAGTATGAATAATTTGCTGATGGTCTAGGAAGGGATTACAGTGCTGAATACACATCTCTATAAATATTAAAACAGATTTTTTTAACAAAGCTATACTTCAGGACATGCTTACAACAGCTAAAATAGCTATAGAATTGTGTTTTATTCCTATCTTTTGTCAACTTTCAAGAAATTGATGTTTCAGAAGAGCCATCATGCTAAGATATTTAAATCAATGTAACTTACTTTAATTTTAATCTTCAGAAATCAGTCAGACTTCATTTGGTTTCTGACTTCGTGTTGGAAGGTTTACATAATTCTAAATTGTTATTCAATGCTTCATTTCAACTCAAGTACTGAATTTGTTGGAGATCTGACTGCTGCTCCGCATGTGCCTCTGTTTCTCCACTGTTTATAGAGGAGTATAATCTTCTAATTGGAGTGTATCCCTCAATATTTTGGTTTTCCTCTGTGAAGGCCTGACCCACTGAAGTTGATGCAAGTATTATCATAGTTAGCAGCAGACTTTGATCCTTCTAGGCTTATACCCTATAACAGTATTTACAGTCATATTGTAAATATAGCAGTATAGAAGCAATGATAGGAATTTTGCACAATTTTCTTGCAAAGAGATAGAATCTGTGATAGCAGGCATGCAAGAATTACAAAGTAGGGGAAAAACAGTCACTATTGGTGTTTAGATGATAGTGTGTGTCACAAAGCAGAACAAATGTCTGGGTATATATCATGGGCAGGTGTTAGCTTCCACCACATAATATCAATTTACAGCATGTGTTTTGATTTGGAACAGACAGATGTTGTGGGGGTAGTTTTCTCTAATACTTGCAATGCTTTGCTTCCATATCTTAAGTTGCCAATACTTTACTTCTCTGTCCTTCAGAACTGTGACTTATACCTTTAAAATAATGCAAGACTTAATAAGTGAATAGTTTTTGCTTTGGAGTTTGGCTGAGGCTGTGAATATGTGTGAGGTTTGAAAGAGAAAGGCAGAAGAGCTGTTTTTATTGCTGAATTGTGCTGTTCTTGTGATTTCCGAAATAGGTTGTTGTCTCTTGCAGCTAGCTTTGAGGTCTGTTAGGTATATAAACAAATTTTGACTACAATTGTGTGGCCCAAAGTTGGTTTTGTGATACCTATTGTTTCTAGACAATGTGACAAACACTTTTTAAATAATTTACTCATTTTCTTCACCTGTCTGCCTTGGAAATCAGTTTTCTTTTCAAGTAAAGTTATTGGTAAAAATAGGGTATTTTATCTCACTACCTACAACTTTATGGCACCATATGGATCATTAAGGCCTACAAATGCTTAAAGTAGGGCTCCTGAGGAGAGTACAAGTCGACTTTCACACTCACTGAATAGACATTACTTCTGGAATATTATCATACTGGGGATTAGTTTGTGAAGAACAGAACTATACAATGAAGGAACTATTAAATGGCCAGCAATCGACTGCGCGCCAACACAGACGTGCTCACTTGATAAGAGTAGGTTTATTTAAGGAACAAATTATAATAGTTCATTATGAAGAGAAAAAAACCATTAATATGACAGTATCTGATGCAAAGTCCCATTTCACTGCAAATCAAAAACTGAATAAATCAACATGATTTGCAAACTTCATCTTTCTTGTGACTTATAGACTATGGCATTCTGGGATGCATCCTGCTGTAAGGAAGGCAAGTGGGATTTGCTGTGAAATTTGTGTTTCTAATGCAGCTGTTGGCAAGAGGTTGCTATGCAGATTCCCAATATCCAGCATACCTTCAATTTCTTGGCCATTTTTACCTTCGTTACTGGCTTCCCAACATCTCTGATGCTGCTGTTTTCTGAGCTTTTCCTAATACAGGCTATACGCTTGTTGTCTAATCAGCATGGGGGTTATTTTTTGTTATTTCTTCCATCTTAGTCCTTCAGGCTCCCCGACTTTTGCTTAGTGTTCTGTGTCCTAGCTAACACTAGGCTAGAAAGCTCACATAAACCAAGTACCAGTGTGATCCAAGCAAAATACTTCCTTTATCTATAACTATAGCCATCTTCTTTGACCAGTTAATCTCCAGGTATATGAATTAAGCTTTGTGAACTTTGTAAGTGCATACTTAGCAGCTGGAAGAACATGTATTCAGCATACCATAAAATAAATAAAGGCTAAATACAGTTTTGGTATTCTGTAGGGTTTGGAGATTGGATTTGTTAATTATGTTGTTTTCATGACATTCAAAAGAACTGAAGCTTGGCTAGTTATGGCAGAGCATGCAGAATAATCTGTTAATTTGGACTATTTAATAGAAATAAGTGAGTATCTGTAAGAAAGAGAAAATGTAATTACTAGCATATTGCTATAACCAGCCATTGAGATAAAATCATGGGAAGCAGGTCAACATTTTCATTTTTTAAAAGTATTAAAAAATACAAAATCGTAGCTGTTTGCCCTAAGAATTTCAGCTGGGTTTTAAATAGAATGTAAGTCTGATCCTAAGTGTGCTGAATTTAATGGGGTGGTTCCATGAATTTTGATGGCGCCTCAATTGAGTTCTACCTGTATATTGTACAGTCAGTAATCAACAATTTGGAGCTGCATTTTTCACAGTATGCTGAAAACTGCATGCATGAGTGCATAACAACTGCAAAGCACCTCTCCCCCACCCAGTGAATATTCTTAGATAACTCCTTCAAGCCAATAGAAAAAACTTTGGCAGAAGCTTTCTGAGGCTTTCAGCTAAAATTATAGGAGCGAAAGACTCTGAATAAATTACCCACATATTTAATTCATGCTCAAAATACAGCTTGTTCATTCCATCTCCACTTTCTGTATACAATCTCAGTACATAATATATAGTGCCTTTTAAAAGTGGAAAATTGTCTTGATAAACAGGTGTACCACAGATGAAGTCTGTTATGTGTCTTCAGTTTTGTGTGTTAAATGTCTTAATCATGATTCATGACACTTGATAACCTATAGTTAGGTATTATCATAATCAGGTACGATTTTCTCATAGATCTATGTACAAATTATGTTAAATAATTGTTTTGAAATCACATCTAATCATGAGAAACAGCATCCTGGATAATACTTCAAACACAGTTCAGGTTACAGTCCTTGCAGCTACCTAATTGATAACTAGTTTTTCCTGCACCTGAAGAAATTATTTCACCTGAAAACATGAAGGCCACACAGGCCTGGTGGACTTGCAGCTTATCCATGCAAAAAAATATTTAATTCCTCTGTAAACAGGAGAGATTATTTTATTTTATCTTTTCAGCTGTAGAATTTTTCTTGATGAAGAAGTCACCAAGATCAGGGAAAGCACAGTGGCTTCACAGTACAGATCAGACTCATGGGCTGCGGCCTGTGTTAAAAAATGACAGTACATAAGCTCAGCAAAAGGCAGCAGAAATGAATAAAAGGTCCTACCATGCAAATACCCCTGTGTTTTTAATGAGTCAGTATTTCTGAATGAATAATTTAGAAAATAAATTTAACCTCTTTTTCCTGCATTCAGAGTAGTATCAAAAAGAACCCTATTTTGTTCACATTTATCTATTATTCATAAGTAAATGCTCCCCTGAGATTGATCACTGTTTGTTCTTTGAAGTGTTTGCTGTAATTTTTCCATTGAGTGATACTATGTTTGTATTGGTTTGGATGAGTGCTCAAGAAGCCCTGCTGTGTGTATTCAAATACAACATTTCTCTTAAAGAACGATGGCCACCTATTCTACATGGGCTCTTCAGGTATCCTTCCATCTTTTGATTTTCCTTCTCAAATAAGTGTGTTATAAAATTATATACCATTCGAAAGTACAATATACCACTTTAATTCTGCAACCTTGAAACTTCACCCTATGGCTAGCTTTTGGAAATCCTCAATCTCACCCAATTCTAGCAGTTCAAACATTACGCTTTTGACTGTATTTCCAAATGCACTATTTATAATGAAATGACTACAAATATAAAGTTGATCTTTTGAGAGATGTAACTGAAAGATCATTAGTTTGCATAATAGATTAGAGGTCTCTTGGACCTTGAATTTTAGAACAAAATAAGTATAGGCATTTAACATGGTATAAGGAAAATTACGTTGTCTTTTATTAATAAAGTAGTAGGCTACTTAGAACTGTATTAGAACAACACACCAGAGTTAATATACATATTAACATGTCAGTCTTGACTTCCCCCCCCTCCCCCAAAAAGAGGGTATAATGATTTTCTAGCATTGTGTTCTTATATATCACTTAGCTATATTTTCAAAGTTACTTATGAGACACTCCTTAATATTCAACAACATTGTATGTCTGGAAACTTTATGGGAATAATGTAAATGTTGCTTATGTTAACAAATAAGATACTCCAAGTGGAGTGTATTAGGTAGCCATTTCATGTGGTTTACAAGTGGATTTGTAGTACATATATAAACTAGATGTTTTAGGGAGAAAAACAGCATGTTTGAAGGCTAAGTCTGATAAAAGATCTCTGGTATCTGTAGTTCAATAGTTCCTGCTGTAGTCCTATAGATCCTTTAGATCTTTAGTTCTTGTTTCTACTAAGCCAAAGGGATTCTGAATACGATAACAGACTGTTAAGGTTTGCTTTTAGAATACCTATGATATGAACAGACTTTTTTGCTTTCTAATCCAAGCATATGACTTGTTTCTCTTCAAACAACTAAGGAAGAAAAGATATATTAATGTGTAAAGGTAAACAACATGTAAGAGTAGATGAAAATTCCATGTACAATTTGGGTACAAAAATGAACCACGAAAATATTCATTACATAGACTCCAAAATACATAGTACAAAAAACCCCAAAACAACCAGATATGAGAAAGTACACAACAACATTCTCACTGTAGCCTTATAGACTACAAAACCAATAAAATTAAACATTCAGATGTTTCTTGCTTTTCAGCTGGGAACATCTTTGTCAGCAAGGTCTGATTACTTCTCCCACTATTTTTAAGGGGATTTTCCATTAAATCCAACATAAGAATATCAGACTTTTTAGAAGAAAAATATTGCCACAATCTCTATTTAGTTATTGGTTGTATGTTACTGAGTTTAGCTTTCGAGAATGAGAAACACAGTGTCAATTCCTTCCTAAAATTTTGTAATCAATGTATACATTTTGTTAAGTTTGTATAGAATAGTATTTAAGCTCTCAGTAATTACCTTTATTCAACGGGGCAAGTCATGCTAACTGAACTGGTGAACCTGAATTGCTTTGTTTGTGAGACGAAGTCTTTGTATTCTGCTATTACCACATTAACACCTGTTGTTGAGTTTCTAATGCAAAAAGCCATGGTTATGTTAGCAGTTTTTTAAATACAGAAGAAAATTATTTTAACCAGTTTGGGAAGATGCGTAGCAGGGGAATGTGGAGAAAAGAAGTGGGAATGGCAAGACTAAAAAGTTACAAGATTAACACTTTTCCTTTTTTCTTTTGTTGGGTGTGAAAAAGTATACATATATTTTCATATCCTTTCTCAGGTTATCAAGCTGTTATTCAAAGATAGCTTTTTTAACTTGCATATCCAATAAGTAATTTACCCTGGAAGGCAAGAATATGAAAAGAGCAGTGGGGCAAGCCTTCTTCATTCTCAGATTATTTAAAAAAAAAAAAAAAAACAAAAAAAAAAAACCATAGAAAAGGCCCTTTGATTACCAGCTGTGAAATTCTATTGGAAAACCTTGTATTAAACAGAAAGATGGAATCTCTTTATCCTGGTTTCGGCAGCGATAGAGTTAAATTTCTTCCTAGTGCTGTGTTTTGGATTTAGTATGAGAAGGATGTTGATAACACACTGATGTTTTTAGTTGTTGCTAAGTACTCTGCTAGTCAAGGACTCTTCAGAGGCTGGGAGGGAGCATAGTTGGGACAGCTGGCCCAGCTGGGCAACAGGGTATTCCATACCACATGATGTCACGCTCAGTGTATAAATAAGAGGCGTGGCCCAGGAAGTAGTGTTCGTTACTTGGTTATTGGTCAGCAGGTGGTGAGCAATTGCATTGTGCATCACTCACTTTGTATATTCTATTATTATTATTATTATTATTATTATTGTTGTTATTATTATTATTATTTCTTTTTCTGTTCTATTAAACTGTCTTTATCTCAATCCATGAATTTTACTTTTTTTTTCCCAATTCTCCGCCCCATCCCACTGCGGGGGACAGTGAGTGAGTAGTTGCGTGGTGTTTAGCTGCCTGCCGGGTTAAACCACAACACTCTTGCTTTTTGTAAATATAATTTTAAGTTTCGGTTCCATATATCCTATGAAAATCAAGAGAAGTATGTGTAATGTCCGGACCTGAATTCACATTTATTTCAGTGTAAGGAAAATCTCAATGAAGGTTCAAATAGCAACATTTTACAGAGTCAGGTGTCTTCATAGTTATACGCTTCAGGTATTTTCTATCTTTTCTGAAGTGTTTGGCACTGACTATTCCTCAGAAACAGATACAGGGTCTTGGCTGTATCTAGTCCAGTTTTCACACGGCAATTCCACTGGTTTATTTCCACTGGCTTAAAGGAATGCACATTAAGAGGAAAGAACATAGAAGTTTGGTTAATGTCTGGTTATAGGGGCTTTTCCTCTTAGTATGGATGAGGGGTGGAGCTTTGTCACATGTTATCAAGAAAACGCTTAAAATCCATTTTAGGCATTTTATATTTTATTTATAAAGTTGATATTATTAACAAAATAATCTAACATTGCATGTTCTTGCCATTGCCACTACAATTAATTCACTGAACCAATTAAGGGGGTAATGTCAAAACTGAGGTGAAATATAAGTGTTGTATGCTCAAGGTAATTTCTTAAATTCCAGTTGCTATGAAAAATGACAAATGGATCTCCATGCCTTTTCAATATTGTTCTTCTCTTTCCTTCCCTGAAAAATGTTTTAGAGGTACCAGCTCTCAGCCCCTAGTTTACAGATGCAAGTTGTAATGATTATTGGTAAGGTGGGAAATGTGCAGTCGTTTAATTTCTGAAAACTCTAAAATAATGTCTTGCTCAGGAGTATTTCACACAAATGCAGAGCAGTTCTGCTGATTCATCTGGGCAGCCTAGCATCACAGGATAAAAGGAGGTCATTTCTAAGTAAAGATTATCACTTTTTTTCCCACCTGATACATTTTTTTGAATCACACAAAGTATAGTTCTTCTTCCTTAAGGGAAATTGTCCAAAAAGATTTATCTATAGTTCCAGCTGTCTCTCTTAATGTTCCTATCTTTGAGTGGAAGGAAAGGCTAGAAGAAGATAGGCCAAATAGATCTTTCATGAAAAATTAGAAGGAACCAACTCAGGAGGATATTTAAATACAAGTTGTAATTTTAAAGTGAAAAATAAAGGAAGCTATATTTTCAACATTAGCCTAGGAAAGCTGTGCTATATTCAAAGCAGGATCAAAATTTTTTATATGGTGGGATGGCTCACACAATCAGAATGCTGCAATGGATGTATGCAGGCTCTTTAGGAAGGACTGGCCGGGCAAGCGAGGAGGTGGGTAGAAAAGTAGATGAAGCCAAACTCTTCTCAGTGGTGCCCAAAGGACAAGATACAATGGACAAAACCTGAAATACGTAAAATTCCATTCAAACAGTAAAAAAAAAAGAAATGGTGGTCAAACACTGGAACAGGTTTCCCAGAGAGGTTGTAGAGTCTCGATGCTGGAATATATTTGAAACCCAACTGGATACAATCCTGAGCAACTTGCTCGATGTTATCTATCTTTGTCTAGTCCAGGGAGATTGGACTAGACAATCTCCAGATGCTCCTTGCAGCCTCAGTGAGTCTGTGATTCTGTGATACGCATCATTCCTTGAAGCAGCTAAAAACTATTGGGACCATTTCTGAGTTCTGTATCTGAGTTCCAGATACATTTGAGGTAACGTTGCATTTTTGGAATATATTTTGTGATCAGTTTTCTTATTTTCTACATCTGCATATTGTAGGGCCTTTTTTTTCATTGTTGTCTTTACTTCCACTCTAGAACAGAGTATATTTTTAAACAGGTTTATTTCATTACAAAACTGTGATTTGGAGACATCCCATAAAGCATTTTTAAACAAATCCGAATTATGATTCACATTCTAACCTACCACTTTTTCTCATGATTGCTTTTTCTTTGTCTTCTTTGAAAAGGTTAGTTGTTTACACATAGAAGCTTTCTGATAAGAACATGGGCTTTTAAAAATTTTTTTTCATCATTTTTTTTCATCATGGAGGGTGCTTTTTCACAAGCCAAGTAGATCTGGTTTATGGGACTTTTACAGAGCAATTACTATTGTGAGGGGCTTTCATTGTGCAATTAAGACAAATGTTCTGCCACGTTTGTTAATTACTGGAACACTGAAAACACCAAACAAAACAAAGCACTCCGTCTTGAAAATAATTGAAGAATCACTTAAGCTAGAGCACCCTGCATTGGAAAATGTAAGGTACTGACAAGCAGGCTGAACATCTGCTATCTATATTACTTTCTTCTTCTATAACAGAACATGTCAAAATGAAGATATTAGAGGTGCTGCCTACTTCCAAATACATCCTGCTTCTGAAAAAGGCTACTTCTCAGTAAAAATTCATGAGGTTTGTAATCACGACTTTATCTTAAAAGATGTAGTTTCTGTGATGAGGTGGCTCAGAGAGAGGCATCAGATATATGGACCTTTCTTCCACATACTTCAAATTTATCCCAAAGCTGGTAACCTAATACTCTTAGTGAGTCCAGCCTCCATCTTCCAATCTCAAATGAGACTACTTGGCCACCTTCATTTGTCTCAGAAAAAGCCAAAACATAGAGAGGTGAGTTGCCTCTCCTTACTTTCATGGCCTATTGTGAATGCCATGAAAACTTTATGAATGCCAAATTTCAAGTTCCTAAAGGTGACAGTCATTTCTGACGGTCATATATTCCAGTTTTCACACAAGTAAAGTGATGATTATCAAATCTACAGTAACCATCAAATCAGCTTACCTCACAGGATTCCTGTGAAGATTTTCAATCTTTATGCCATCTTTTGTCCATGCAGTTCATCACAGTGCCTGTGCACCACTTAATGTTTAATGTATTTACCATCACAAATCCCTAGTGAGGTATGGAAACAGTGTTAAACCCAGTACAGAGGAGGTAACTGAGGTACGGAATCATAGAATAGTTTGGGTTGGAAGGACCTTTAAAGGTTATCTCGTCCAACCCCCCTCCCAGGGGCAGGGACATCTTCAACTAGATCAGGTTGCTCAGAGCCCCATCCAACCTGACGTTGAATGTTTCCAGGGATGGGGCATCTACCACTTCTCTGAGCAATCTCTTCCAGTGTTTCACCATCCTCATTGTAAAAAATTTCTTCCTTATATCTAGTGTGAATCTCCCCTCTTTTAGTTTAAAACCATTCCCCCTTGTCCTGTTGCAACAGGCCCTGCTAAAAAGTTTGTCCCCATCTTTCTTATAAGCCCCTTTTAAGTACTGAAAGGCTGCAATAAGGTCTCCCTGAAGCCTTCTCTTCTCCAGGCTGAATAACGCCAACTCTCTCAACCTTTCTTCACAGGAGAGGTGTTCCATCCCCGTGATCATTTTTTGGCTCTCTTCTGGATCCACTCCAACAGGTCCATGCCTTTCCTGTGCTGAGGGCTCCAGAGCTGGACACAGTACTGCAGGGGGGTCTCACCAGAGCAGAGGAGAGGGGCAGAATCACCTCCCTCGACCTGCTGGTCATGCTTCTTTTGATGCAGCCCAGGATATGGTTGGCCTTCTGGGCTGCAAGAGCACATTGTCAGCTCATGCCCAGCTTTTCATCCACCAAGTCCTTCTTGGCAGGGCTGCTCTCAACCCCTTCATCCCCCAGCCTGTATTGATACTGGGGGTTGCCCCGACCCAGGTGCAGGACCTTGCACCAGAATCTCATGAGTTTCACACGGGCCCACTTCTCAAGCTTGTCTAGGTTTCTCTGGATGGCACCCTGTCCTTCAGGCCTGTCAACCACACCACTCAGCTTGGTGTCGTCTGCAAACTATGTCATTGATGAAGGTATTAAACAGTACCGGTCCCACCTTCAGGTTCCTTAGATGGTCTCGAACCTGATCTTCTCCTACAGTGGGTGGCTCTTCATTCTCCCAATACCTGCCTTTCCCTTCTGCAACTTGGGTGGTGAGGCTTGAGCACTTGCCAGTGAAGACTGAAGCAAAAAAGTCGTTGAGTACTTCCACCTTCTCCATATGCCGGGTAACCAGGTATCCCGTTTCCTTCTGGAGAGGGCCCACGTTTTCCCTAGTTTTCCTTTTATCACCGACGTACCTGTAAAAGCTTTTCTTGTTGCTTTTGATCTGTTGCCTAAATCTGTCCCTGGCCAGATTTAATTCTATCAGGGCTTTAGCTTTCCTAACCTGATCCCTGGCTGCTCAGACAATTTCTCTGTATTCCTCCCAGGCTACCTGTCCTGGCTTCCACCCTCTGTAGGCTCCTTTTTGTGTTTGAGTTTGTCCAGGAGCTCCTTGTTCATCCATGCAGGCCTCCTGGCATTTTTGCCCAGCTTCCTCTTCATTGGGCTGCATTGCTCCTGAGCTTGGAGGAGGTGATCCTTGAATATTAACCACCTTTCTTAGGCCCCTCTTCCCTCCAGGGTTTTATCCCATGGTGCTCTACCAAGCAGATCCCTGAAGAGGCCAAAGTCTGCTCTCCTGAAGTCCAGGGTAGTGAGTTTGCTGTGCGCCCTCCTCGATGCCCTAAGGATCTTGAACTCCAAGAAGGAATCTGCAATGGAACAAAGACTGAATTCTGGTGTCTGCAAGCTGTCACTCGAACCACTGGATCAACCATAATCTGCAGATTCTGAGGCTCTGACAAGGCTGTATAACTGCTATGTGAGATTTTAATCATAAAAACTATTTTAGTTAATAGGAAGCTGGGTTTCTTTCTCAGGTTTCAGACAGGAGAAATAGTGAAAAGGTATTTCTTTGTGAGCAGTAATCCCTTACAAGCTTTTCTCTCTACTGTTTCGCTTTTCTCCTTGCTCCTCATTAGCTGCATTAGGCATCATAATCCCATTATGGAAATGAGTTGATGAGCTAGGAGACATCCTCCCCAAACAGCATCTTCTCTAGAGAGTTAAAGAAGAGGGGAAGACATCGTCTTAAACCTATTTCCAGCCAATTGGAATAGGAATGTGAGCAATCAGTGACCAAAGCCATATTATAATAAGGGAATTAGAACTGAAACCATAGTGTTCAGAAAATCCATTTTCAGGATTTAGGAATAATTCTCCCCTGATGACTCCCAGTTTTCAAGGCTTGTTTGTCTGATAACAATGAGAAAATTCACTCCTGTGCTGCATAATGGAGTGCATATATACAGCACATCCAAAAAATTCATTTCAGTACTGAAATCATCTGTCAAATACCATAATATCTATCTTACACAGCTGAACAAATTTGCCAATCTTTTAGTAGAATATGATAATGGTGATGAATGCATTGACAAGATGACATGCGCTCCAGTAGCGAGCAATATTTCAGAGAGGGATTTTCTTTCTAAAACAAAGTAAGAGATCACAATCAACCTTGTGGATAAATTGCTGCGTAGAAATTGAGGAAGATTCTTGATGATCCTTCGTCAAACATCCTTCACCATGTAATGGTTAATCCTGTGGCAAACATCCTGACTGAGAAGCTGTGTATTTCTGTGTCTGCTATGGACCAAGACTGCCCTAATGAAGTTTCTATTGTAGACAAAATTATATTGCGGCACTTGAAATCAGGGATTTTCTATTCCTACTGGACTGAAATAAAAAATGTGCAGATAGAAGACTTGCCTATTGGAAAGCGCTAATGTTTTGTTTTTCAAGCAAAATAAAACAGAGTGCTTCAATCTTACCCAATTTCTTACTGAAAAAAATGCCCGTTGTGGCTTGCCCTACATGTGTTCCTATCGTGCATGTATTTAGCTTTACCAGGCAGCAACCCCTGGTCTGTTTGAATGAGGAATGGGTAGAGCATTGGTCCCATTGCAGAATGTAATGACCTTCAGACAAGCTAATTTGGAGACAGTGTAAGAAAACAGAAAGTTACTTGCTGCTAAAACGACGAGATTAAAACATTGACATGGTCTGAACTACTTCCTTCCCTAGACTGTTCTAGGGTCCTGCTCAGAATTTGTGCTCCAAACTAAGTCATTGTTTAACCGTTAAAGTAGATTTCTTCTCTCTGAAAATGCCTCCCCCTAAAAGTAGGGCGTAGGCTTTGATACATGGGAATAAACTGGGATGGGATTTTGAAGTATATTGATAGAATTGATTCTCCAGCTGCCTTACATTGGGGATCACTGAGTGGATGAATTTGATTCCAACCAAGAAAGTGTGGGATCTGTTTATTGTAAGGATCTAAACGTCTCAAGTTTAGTTACCATTTTATTATCATAAAATCTTTACTAAAAAGGGGAAATCAAATCAACAGTTTTATCACAGATGACACTACCTAGACATCTTAATAGATTAGGTTGTTTTATTAAGTTTTTCTGTCAATCCGTAATTTTGTATAGTGGGAACTACTTATTTGTGCATCATTGAAATAAGTGACTGTTAGATGAGAGACAACTTGAGACCCACTTTCATTTGCATTAAGCAGGCCAAGCTGTTGTTTTTCACATAATTTATTAAATGAGTTTCAGAAAGATACACACATTTTGATATCCCAGGAAAATAAATACTTGTGATTCATCTCCTGTGTCTGTTCTCACAGATTCCATAGGAAAAATCCTACATGTTGCATTTATAAATATTTATCCCCTCAAGACTGGGAGGAGAGCTGTGTAAAATATTTGCATAGCAGCTTCTCTGTGGCCTAAATGATGTGAAAGTAGCCCTGCTTCAGGTTTTATTACATGCTTGAAATTCATTGCAAAATATTAATCTAAAGGCTTGTTGAAGTAAAAGAAAATGCATAGTAAAACAGCCATTTGATATTTTTTGGCTCAAATAAATCGAAGGTTGAAAGATTATTTCAATTGCTGACCTGAACAGAACAGGAGACAGCACTAGGCAGTGGAGGCATTGAAAATAATTCTCCCCATGAAACACGCACTCTGCCTGTCTTTTTCCTTAGCTATGGGGAAGGAGGTAGAACTTTCCTAGTCTTGTCTCTGCAGCAGCTGAGCCCCATTTGCAGGTCTGGCCACACTTCAACTCCCCCATAGATGATAGTGCTTATTTATTCTGGCCAATTTAGAGCTAGAAATTATTATTTGCTTGCAGTGAGTAACAACTAGAGACCAGTGCCTCAGTGTAGAAAGCACTGCTATGAATATGGAACAGAGCACTAGACAACAGTGCAGCCTATTTACAAGCTCCTAGCAGACCCTGGATAACAAACCATGCAGTGAGCACACAAGGCAACAATGAGGTGGTTCTGGTTCTGATGTTAAGCAGCAGTCACAGGTAAACTATATGTAAGGATTGAGAAGATGTCATGGTCAAGTTACATAGACCCACAAAAAGTTAATTTGGCTCCTGCAAATCAAAGAGCCTTTTAGTGCAGTTCTGTAGTGGCTGCCTCTCTCTCACTGCTGCACAGCATCAACCAGATTTATCCACAGTTTCACAGAATGAGGGAGACAGTTTAAAACAGACAAACTGTAAATTGACATGTTCAGAGAGTATTTTTTACATCATATTTATAATAGCACAGATATTTATAGAATAAATAGCATAGGAATGTTATTAATAGTAGTAGGAAAGAAACAGTTTCCCCGGAATAGGCACTATGTGTAGAAGTCTGTTAGCAAAACCAAGGATATGGATAAATGTGGTATGTGAGGTAAAAATCCTAACACTTTAGGCGCTAATGATTTCTGTTGCATCTATTCAGCAACAGAAGTGATATGCAAAGGAGTGAAGGACAGAAAGGTTAATAAACGAAGCTATTTTGGTAAATATGATTTAGAAATAACCTACAAATGCAAAATAGGAACTTGCCAGGGAAAGCTCAGCTTCTGGTGATTTGGAAATATGTGTTTCCAATTTGTTACTAGTCTTTTAGAAAATAAAACAAACTATTTGATGACTTTTGTCTGTTTTTTGAAACAAAAAAATTAGTAATGAAGCATTTTCTTCTTGCTCTGTGGTGACACAGATCCTCGGGAAATTAAAAAAAAAAAAAGAAAGACGACATTTAATGGCAAATCTATTGAGCAATCTAATTGTACAAACTACTTCTGAAGTTTTATCCTTTTTAGCTTAAACAGTTAATTCATGTCCATCAAAAGCTTTTCATGAGATGGATTTCATCTCTGAACACCATTTCATGCTTCATTATACTACATTGATAGGGATTTTGGGGTACTCATTATTCACTTTTTTTTTTTTTTTAACAAATGGAAATATGTTAATAAATCCAGAGGGTGTGGTTTTTTTATATTCCTCATTCCAGAAATACACTTCCAGGGAGCTTAACATATCAAGTACTTAAACAGTGTACAACAGCTGGTTTGTACTGTGTCTTGTGAACATTGTTCTTGCCTGGCCTGTGATAGCTGTTGTGAAACCCTGAATTTTGGGGGAGGCTCCAGGCTGGATTCTCACAGTCTCTCGTGTCCCAGCTGGCGTTTACAAGCACCAGCACAGTTAGGAAGTCAGGAAAACTGGTTTACGTGTATGTGTACCTTTGCCGTTCCCTAGATGGAATTAGAATTGTCCAATTATGTACCTCTTTTTTCAGACAGCCATATGAGGTTGTATTTCTGGAGTAAAAGGTTTGAAATTTTTGCTTTGGTGATACCGTAAGGCTAGATTGTACAGCTGCTTCCTAAAGGGTACCCAGTCCCAAGAGCAATCCCACAGAAATATACAGAACTCCTGTGTAAACAATTGCTTTTAAAGAGCTTGTATAACTCAGACTACAGGAAGTTTTGATCATCGTTACTATGAGTGCAAAGCAGAGATGACCAAGTGATAATTAACTTGTTATTGATTTCTTAATAGAGTTGTCTCTTTGTTAAAAATAGGGTCATATAAGGAAGATAGCTTATCCCGCCTGACAGACTGCTTGAGAGGTATACTCAGCCAGCTCACCCTGAGGCACCTTTCCATGCAGCCTTGCTGGAAAATTATTTCCAGTTTTTATCTTTTTCTTTAGACCTCTCCAAGAACATCCTGACCTCCTAAAAGCCTTTTCACCTATGAACCACTCTCTGAAGTTTACATCTATGCAAGTCAGCATAAATCTGCCAAAATTGTTTAAATCAGAAGTAGCCCAGTCTGTACTTAGAATTACCCAGAGTTCTATATTTGTAAATCAGGAAGATAAAATATGTTCACTGAGGCAGTAAGAAATGTATCCTCAGTGTAGGTCACGTTTTTTTAGTGAATATCTTTGAGTCACTTGCTAATTCTTCTGGTAAACTGAAAGTGACTTTTGTGGTCTTTCTCCTTCTACAAAGAGTTCTTACTGAGTTTTAACTAGTGCCTGTAGTCTCCTGAAGATATTGTATCCAGAGTTTAAAAAATTCCCTGTGCATAAGCTGAGAAAGAATTTGTTTTCTCTGTGAATGGTTGTAGTGTTGGACATCAGAGTTTATGAGCAACGTGGAGATGGACACCAGAGATATATCATAAGAGAGAAGGTGTTTTGTTCTTTTGCCTCTTCTCATTAGAACCCAGAGGCAGGATAATATAACCCTGAAGGAAACTGCTTCCCTTCACAGTCACTGCGATTGTGGCTGCTGGAGCATGTAATTACATGGAGGGAAAAAGAGCATGCAATGAAAGGTTGTCGAAAGCCTTAGGACTCCTAATCTCTCTGTCGGTTGTTGGGAAGTAAAGCCCTCTGTGGCAGAACATGTTTGGGTAATTGGAAATGGGACACCTACTGCTTTCATTAGTCTGACTGTATGTATGTTAAATAAATGTATATTGGTAGTGTTTTCCTGATGCCCAGAAAGTTCTTATCTCCAGAGAAAGGGAAAACAGGGGCAATATTTTATAATTTGTACAACATTCTTAAAACTATCGATTTAATAATGGTGCAACTGAGAATGAAAGCAGTGCATCATATTCAGAGGATATAGCTGAACAATGCTTCTTTGAAGTTCAAGAGAGGATAAGTGATGGCAGGGGAAAGGGGAGAAAACCAGCAGTGGGGTAATGTCAGTATATCCTGACTACTCTTTATCAGGTTCACGTTTGTTTATAGAGAGGAAGCTAGAGAGAAAACTTTGTCATTGTGTTGGGCAAACAAGAAAGTTTTGTAAAACCAAGAACAAAGTGAGAATTTGTATGTGAATTTCTTTGTCATTAAGTTCCCCAACCTTCAAACCAACAGAGAAATTAAGAAACAATTCTGATTTTTTGTGTATTTCAGATATATAATGAGCAATATTCTAGATACCCAGCATACCAAAGGTACAATTGGGATGTTTCCTTTTGCCCTGAGAATGGAGATGGAATATAGTGAAACCCGGTGAAAAAAAAGCTCTCTGTTGTCAGTGAGTTCAGCTGTCATTCACAAAGTCACAGTGCCCTTGCACTGTCATGCCCAAAGCAATGTGCCCTTGTGGCAAAGAATGCTCATAGCTTCCTGGGCTGCATTAGCCAAATACTGCCAGCAGGTCGAGGGAGGTGATCTTCCCTCTACTCAGCACTGGTGAGGCCACGCCTGGAATACTATGTCCAGTTCTGGGCTCCTCAGTACAAGAAGAACACGACATACTGGAAAGGAGGGCTGCGGAGATGATTAAGGAACTGGAGCATCTCTCATATGAGGAAAGACTGAGAGAGCTGGGACTGTTTAGCCTAAAGAAGAGACAGCTGGGGAAGGGGGGGATCTTATTAATATATATAAGTACCTGAAAGCAGGGTGCAAAGAGGACGGAGCCAAGTCCTTTTCAGTGCTGCCCAGTGACAGGACCAGAGGCAATGGGCACAAACTGAAACACCAGGGGTTCCATTTGAACATCCTGAAACACTTTTTTACTGTGAGGGTGACTGAGCACTGGAATAGATTGCCCAGGGAGGTTGTGGAGTCTGCATCCTTGGAGATACTCAAAAGCCGTGTGGACACAGTCCTGGGAAACTGGCTCTAGGTAGCAGGGGTTTGGACCAGGTGACCTCCAGAGGTCTCTTCCTCAATCATTATGTGATTCCATGATTCTGTGAAGTCTCTAGTTTGCTGTAGCAGGAGAAATAAGCTCTGCCAGTAACCCATTTAGTATTGCTTACTGTTCCATCCGAGATGGCTACCATTTCGCGGAAGATGGCTACTAAAACTCTGCAATTTGCTCCCTTCCTTAAACATCATCCCGTCATGCAAGAACTAAATCCAGGGCAGGAAGAAAACTTTGCTAATACAGCAGTACCACAGGGTTCAGGATCTGGCTTTAAAGCAGAGGAGAGATGAAAACTAGAGCTTCCCCTCCTCTCCTTCTTCAGTGATGGGAAATGATGCAATTTGACACCACTGCTTATTTTTGATGCACTCGGAAAAGGGGAAGGAGAGGCATAGTTTAGATATGCCAAACTCTTTCTTAAAAATAAAACTATAAAATGCGGTTCAGCCCACGTACTATGCAGGAGTATAAATGGACACAAAACATGTTTTACACACTCCTACAAAATACCTTTTTATAAATACTAGATCAATGCTTTCTCAAATACTCGATCACAGCCTTCCCAAGTCTCTAAAAGGGGTCATAAAATGTTACTCAGCAGAGTCAGCAGCAGCTCTACTCCTACACAGCAGAGGAGTGTGAACAGGCTGTAATTACTGGCTTCAAGCATTCTCAGTAGTCAGGGACCTATTAGCTAGCTATCATTAATTGGTAGCAACAGTTCAGGCAGTTGTACAAAGACATATGAGCTGAAAGGACATTGCAGGTTCCAAAAGTTGAAGAATCACAGCATCAGAGCAATGGACCTACTCGGGTAAATTGCAAACATACCTCACATTCTCCTGAAGACACTACCACTTGTTACAAAACCGATTGCAGAGGAGGCATGTGTTACTGCCATTAAACAAGTGTTGTATAAGATTGCCAGTTGCACTGCATTTCCATGTTGCACTTGCACAGCGTTAAGGAGACCTCGTGAGCTAGTGACCAAATAGTAGCCCAATAATGAACACCTCCAACTGATGTATTCTGTATATGTTGCATTCAGTAAGCACTGACGCAACTATCACAGACCATCTGAAATACACAATTCTTTAAAGAAACAAGATAAACCACAGAATTGTTTGAGTCAAGTCAGCCTTTTTTAAAGGAAAGATGACAAGACAAGAAACTGTGTGCTCTCTTGTTCACTGAGTTCTTAGTTCATTTGTTTCCTAGCTGGCCCCAAACGAGGGAGTCTCTTTACTGAGAAGTGGAGTCCCATGTTCAGTGTCACAGAGATGCACTCAAGCAGAACAAGCTCAGACAAGTATCTTGATGCTGAGCTTCCCAGTATTGTCACCCATTAAACCACTGGCTTCTGAGGACAATAGGACAGGCATTGAACTTTCAGTCACTGAAGAACGTAGGACCCTAGCTGATGTGTTAATTGTGAGATGGATAAGCCCCTGCATTGAAGTGTTACGAGGGCATTACCACAGCTAATTGCTATCCATTACACATCTTTTACACCTTTTCTTCCCCACTGGTTTTACCAGACTTTTTTCCTAAACAGACAGAATACTCTGCTTTCCCATTTAACTGACTTAAACTGTTTGACAGTGTCAATTCTCAATGCAGAGTTAAGATTAATTATAAAGTTACAGGTAATTCATGACATAGGAGTATAAATGATAGAAGACTCACCTGCATTTTTGTCTTGTTTCTTTATTTTGTAGCTTGTTAAATATGTTATTTATTGTTATTTATTTTACTATAGTTTTTAAAAGATTTTATAGTCATTGGCAAGATTCTCTAAAGACACTATACTCCATCCATGATGAACAGAAGCTCCCATTAATGTCAGTGAGAGCTCTGGATCAATAGCAAAATGTAGCCACAGGGGTCTCAGATATGCTGTAATAATCATAGAGTCTCCTTCATGGGGGTTGGAGGGCTGAAGGAGGAGAACTGCTATAAGTAAACAGTATTAATATAGTCAGATCCTGTATCAGGCTGGTCAACATCTGACCTCAGGTCTCATAGTGACAGAAAAAATCTCTTCCAGTATGAATGTTAGCCAAGATTTTAACACCGAACTTTACAGGCACCATGGAGCTTGGATTTTCTGAACTGTATAACTTCCTAAACTGTCTTTCAGATTATCCTTCATGCAGTCCTGTGATTCAGAAAGTCTACCTTATGCTCTCTTTTCTTGTTGCAGATATTTTTGAAGTGTTCTGGCTTCCAAGAATTCTTTTTTTGCCCTTTTTTTTAAAAAAGAAAGGATTTTCTCTTTCTAAAACACTATGTTGTGCCTTGGCTTTTATGTCTCTGACTGGGCATGAAGTCATGAGAGCTTTGCCATTTACTTCAGTTGGGAGAAGAATTGAGGTACTTGAATGATCTCTTTGGAGAAAGGACTATATTAATCTAGGTCTTGCATAGCTCTTTATATATTTATGAGGCTGTTTAATGGATTATTAATAAAGTCTATTCAGATCTTACATGCTGTCATCATATTCTTCCTCTGTTTCACCAACGATGCTAGCTTTAAGAGATTTTTAGTAGAATTTCCCACAAGCATCTTCGTGTTTTCTTGCATGCCTGGAATGTGATCCCTGTGAAAGTGTATGAAGTTTCTATAGTGCCCTCCTCTAACCCTTCCTTGTAGCTTGCATCTACTATGTGCTGTGTAGAAAGCTTGACAATGCTGTCATTCCTGTTACTCTTACTAAAACCATTGCTCTTCTACTTTGTGCAAAAACCATCTTTTCATTATATAAGCGTACAGTACCTGAGGGACTGTGTGGTTTCAGTCTGAAAAGAGCACCATTATATATTACTAAAACTGTGATCAGTGATGATTTTAATCATCAAATTAATAGTATGTCATAGTTTATTAAATTAATCATCAATGTGCTATTCAATATCTTTTCACAGTTTTAAAACACTTATTAGTGTACTATGTTTATACACACATATGTTTTTAGGAGGCCCAAATGTGTTCTAACAGATATATTTTTTCAACTGTCACCAAAAACTTCGCTGTTAATAATTTTTGAGTCAGCTCATGGAATGACCTATGCAGCTGTGCATCTAAGAGCAACGGAAATGCTTCATTTCTGTTACTCTCCCTAGCACCTGCAACAAGTATTTCGCTGGGACACAGGGAAAGAAGAAAATACAGTATAAGGAAATGGACGGTCCACTTTCAAATAGGTCCACATAAAAAAATTATATAGTCCTGTCATCTTTGGGAAAGAGGCAGGTCATGTCCTCCCCCTCATTAACAATGGGAAAGCTACAAGTGTTTAAATTGGCAAAATAAGCCAAGATCGTGAATGCCATCATGGTCTTTATATACAGCACAATTTGAGGACAGCAAGACCACTTACTCAGTCTTGTTCAGTCACTGAAGGCTTAGCACTAATAAAAATGATAGTCCTTTATTGATTAACCCATAGTTCATTGCTCAAGTAAAATTGCTGTAAAATGCCTTTCTTAGCCGCTTGCTACAAGTAAAGGCCATGATTTGTCTTAGCCTCATGTCCCATTGAGAACAGAGAAATGTATCACAAACACCTGTGAATTTCTGAAACTCTCATCTGATTTTTATCTGACCTTTTCCTGAAACATTATCACACAAATATATTTTTCCAGTCAGACCTTGGTTCTAAATGAATAAAAGGACCAGAGAGAAAATAGGATGTTTCATTTTGTTGCTTGTTTGGGATTTTATATATATAAACCTCAAGTAAATAAATCTCTGAATGAAAAATTGATGCAGGTTTTCTTTTTTTACCTTTCTCCCCTTATCAGAAATGCACTGAGCCTTATCTCGCTGAATATATTCACTGATCTTGGCTATTCATTAAAAGTAATAGAACAGCTAAATAACTTTGGTACACAGCAGCTCCAACATCTTTTGTTTAGTTTCTTCAATAAATCATATTGTCAGAGGTTACTTTATTTTACTATTTTGTCACTGTAAAAGAATGAACTATATTTTGAAAATTTCCATCCCTGTTGCTTAAGCTCTGCTCTACTAAGTTTAATACCCTGACAATTCCAGCCATAATTTACTCCTTGGAACAGGTCATTAAGTACGCATTGCTGCTTCAGAATTCTTCTTTGATCCATTGCCTTTCATAAAATATAGAAACAGTCTAAATAGTCTCCATAGAAAGAATTTTCTTTTAGGTTGGTATTTAACTATGAATCATAATACATAATTCACCCACCCATCCAGAAAAATTTCTTGCACCACACAGACATGTTGCTTTCATTCTCAGAAAGCCATATGGTGCTTCATCATTTGCCACAGTGGACTGACTCAGAAATAATAAGGTTAATCATATTACCATAGCTAAGTGAGCAGATATGCTGGTAAAGCAGGTAGTATCTTCTGTGTTACCTGTAGATAATACAATTGCTCTGTGGCAGTCCGCCAGGGATTGTCAGAGTCACTTACGGGAATCTGATGTGATTTGGTGTGTAAAACTATCAGGGTAGCTTGGTTGGGGATGCATGATAGTTTTATAAGCTTCTCCCATGGGCAGATCAAAGTAGTTAATAACACATCAGGGAACGGTCACTGTGATGATACAGCTAATCTCTAGGGAGGAAATATCATCTTTTTCCTCCAGAGAATTGTACTCAATCACCATGAAGTAATAACATTTATGAATGAACTGATCATGTTGCAATTATGGGATCACTTCTGTCACTCCCAAAAACCTTAGCCTTCAGAGCATCCCATTTGGGTCTATTGAATTAGTTTAACTATTTGCAGGACCCTGCACAGAGAAAGCATCTGTTTCTACAGTGTTAATGGGTCAAATTGCATTATCCCTTAAAGGGCCCTTAAACTGCCTTTAGGGTCAGAGAGTTTTTATGTTAAGAGAGAGAGAGTTGTTCTAGAAAGACCAGTGTTGTCTAAAATACATATGTGATAACTGTATAGGTCATTTCATCCTCCTAATATATAGATAGATTTTGCTATCCATCATCTAAATAGTCCATGAATCTTCACCCAACACTTCTAGTTTATCCATTTTTCTTGTTTATTTTTTCACAGATATTAATCATTTAAATCTATTTATAAAGGTAATGTATTTACATGTCTAGACATCTGAATATTCAAGCTCCATTTCTCATTCCATGCAGCAAAAATTGATTAGCTGTACCTAGAGAAAATTTGTCAGAGAGTAACTGCCAATATTAACATCTGCCAGCCAATCTTCTTTATAATCAGCAGCAAAAAGAAGTGATTTTGCCTCTTGGGAGAGCTTTCAAAGTTTCCTGTCTCAATTTGCTGTTTGTATCTCTCAGGGGTGTGAATATGAATAATATTACAATTCTCCATAGCTTCATCTATCAAATGTGTAAACTGATGACAGGATCTCAGTAAAAAAATACTGGGACAACGACATCCCCTAGGCTATTCTATTAAGAGAAAAAACAGAGTCAGCTTAAAAGACTTGTGGTCTGAAATGAACTCTTGGGGTAGAATTGACCCAAGGTGTACAGGGTGATAAAAAAGAAAAGATCAGTGCAAATACAGAAACAGTTATCATGTCTCAGTGAAAACAATGTTAATCTTAGCAGCAATATGCAGCTCAGCGTATGCGCACTTCAAACAAGCCACCAAACAAATGAACAGAATGTTAGAGCTGAGGCATCAAAACCACAGAGACTTGGTGGATGCCAATTCCTATTAATTTTAATGGGCATCTAGCATCCATATTCCTTGGGATCATTTGAAATTCAGCACAAAGCATTAATAAATGCTTATATTCCCCCCTGTCCTCCTTATTCACGTCAGCAGTGAGTCTTAATGTGGAGACTAAAACCAGAATCTAGCCAAAGTGAAAGTAGTCAGGGTGTAGTAGAGGTATGGTGATGCCTTGTCAGGCCATGGGCAACTTGGGTAGCTTAGTAATAGCGTCATTCCTTCCCCTGTACTCAGAATAGGAATTGAGTAAAAGGTGATCCCCTTTTGCTGGAGCACTACAGTAGTCCTTGGTATGCTAAAGAGTGGCTCGGGGAGTTCAGAGGCAGGTCCTCATGCGCAAAGATTGGCAGTGTGGGAAGCCACCATCAACTGTATGCCAGTCACTAACGGGCCTGAATATTTCCCATAGTTCCCACACACTCAGAGACCTAAGGTAGATATGCTCAAGCTAGAGTACACATGCCTCTGTTCATAGACGTAGGAACCTAAGGGAGGAGCTGGCTTGCAATGTATGTTAAAAAGCAAAATCAGAAATCTGCCTGTCTATGCCTGCCTGCCTGCCACTGCCCCTGAAAACAAGGCTGTGCATCTTCTCTTCCATACACCCTGTATGATATCTGCCTTCCCAGATCTTGGCAAGACACCCCCCTTTACTGAGCCCACAGCGTGCAAGAACACATGTAACCACATCTAGAAAGGTTACAGTGCTTAGGATGTCTGTTGTTATACCATCTTTCCCCTTCTATAAGCCTGAATATTATGAGTACTGGACTACTCATTGGGGAATTTGAACTGTAAACTAAAAGGTTATTTCAGAATTCATATTGATGTCTCAAATGGCACTTTACAAAACTGTTGGAATATTCTGGTCTTTAATGATGACTTATTTAAAGACTGCATCTGCAGTTCTTAAAGCAACTAGCCTTAAAATCTTTTACAAAAGGAATATTAGAATTGTTTCATTTCTTGTATTAATTTTCTGCTGTACCATTCAATAGAAGAGCAAAAACCTTGAGGCAAGCTAGTAGTTAATGGTCATATACAGTATGTGTTGGGAGATAAATTTATGTTCCTTAGTTATTTTGAGTTGCCTGAAAAGAATTCTTCGTCATACTTGAATTCAGATTATAAGAACTAATCAATGAATCACAAGTGAGAGCATATTCCTTGGCTGTAAGGTATATTTGCTACCACTGTAATACACGCTAATAATAAAAGTAGAAAACACGTAAAATGACTGAACCCACTATAAAAGATGATTGTTTGTAGACTAGCCATCACAATCAGAAAGTAACTGAACAAAATATATGCTCACAAATAGTTGTAAATTAACATAGCCCCATTGACCTCAGCGCAGCCAGACTGATTTACAGCAGCATCTGTCCCCTTGTACTTATAGATTAAGCAACTATTTTATTCATAAGTGGTTTTTTCTCTGAGAAAAAAACTTGCCACTTGCCCTCCCCTCATTTTTTTAAAGAGGCTGTTGGCATATTATTTGAAAAGCCAACAACTGACTGAGCTCTGCTCAATATAATGTCATCATTTATACTTCGACTTGGAAACATGTGCACCAAGATTGAAGTTATTTTACTCCCACAGGGGTAACACTCTATTTTAAGTGCCCATTAACTAATCCTAAACAGCAGTGGAAAATCAGTGGAAATACATGTGACATCTACATGAATGCCAAGTGAATTCATGAAGATTGCTGCTGAATACAAAATTATCCCACTATAGAAGGCATACTTGAAAGAAAAAGTTGCTGAAATAAGGAGCTAGTCATAAAAAATATGTGTCCTTCAGTAATAGTTCTTTTATATTATATGGCTCTATTCATGGCTGTTAGTCTGCATTTCTATTATAAATCCCAGCTTTCAGGGGCTTAAAACTTGCCTACTAAAACTTGGTGACTTGGTAGTAACACCTATGTGTCTGGGATTAAATTTTGTTTTAATTAAAAAAATATAACAGCCACTTATTAAAGTTGAGTAAAACGTTAGGGGATTCAAATGCTGTTTAGCATTGTTAATATCTTGCTTTTAAAATAAAATTATATAGATGTTTTTATATATTCTTGTTACTGATTGAGCCCACTAAAACAGTTATGAGGAAAATTTCAGTAAATGTCTGACTCTGCTAACATGTCAATGACTGCTTGAATTTCTCTTGATGCCAACAGAAGAGTATGATCTATAGAGTCTATCAACATGAGAGGCAAAAACCTAGCTACTTATTTAGCTCTCAGCATCTAGGTGATTGTTAATAGACCTCAATTTCTAATCGGTTGGGACGACTTTGTTACCAATATTTAAATGCTTTATCTGTATGTAGGAAGCTTGACTTGGATTTTAAAAGTGCTGAGTTCTCCCAGCGCCCCTTGAGGTTAAACTGGGCCAACAAAGCCCAGTGGATATCAGCACAGGTGTCTAATTTTGTGTTCTAAGATTTGAATATATAGTCCCAGTTAATGGGAGTAGTTGGTGCTTTGTCTTGCTAGATCTGATGCTATCTGAATATTTATACACCTACCTCATAAACTGTATGGAAGGCAGAGCTTTAACCCGCAATGCTAGCACTATCAGCAATAAGCAGGAAGAGAGGAAAGAACAGATTTGCACACTAACTCCCTCGGACAGAGTTCATAGGACAATTAAATTCTGAGTGCAGAATCCAGAATACAATATGCAACATGGAAAAATGCAGATTTATAATTATAGTGAAACCAGAGTTGCTGTAATCTAACATGCTCAGAATGATGAAACACGTTTAAAATCTGCATTGTTATTATCTGCTAACCCAATTTACTACACAAGTTGATTTTCCAGTCAATTTCTCTGAGTTAAAATGCCTAGGATGGAGTACATAAGACATTCACTCACATTTATTGCAATATTTGTATACAAAGACAAACAGTTCTCATCTCTCATATTTAAAGATATCTCTCTCTCTCACACTCATTCTTTTATATCCTCCACCCCAGCATAGCCTCTCTATGCAAACATTCTCCCAAAATATTAGCTGATATATTGATGTCATTTCCCCATTCTAGACACCCTGAGATGATCGTTCTGCAGAGAGTAAGCAATGCTGAAGCTCATAAAATTACAGGAAAAGGGCTTTTATGGAAGGTTAATTTATGCTGGCGTGATTTGGGATAAAGACAGGTTTTTTGCAGTGTCTGCACACTATATAGCAAAGGGAGGTCCCAATTCAAGACCAGGAAGCAACATGCTACTACAATATAATACAAATAATCTTGAAAGTCATATTAAGAACTAAACAGAAAACAGCTGAAGTGCTTGTCTTTCTGAATATTTCTGCAAAATAGAGCAAAACAAAATAAAATCTCGAGAAGGAAAAAAATAATGGATGAAGTTAATTGATCTTAGGAAAAGATGTAATATTTTGATAAGAAATACCTTAGATGTGGTAGCCAAATCACACATTGGTTTTGGATGGCTAGGTTCCTTGGTTAACACACCCTGCTTTGATCTCAAAGCCCTCCTGGAAGATGTTGATTATTTTCTGCTCATTTACGGTGATTTGTAAAGTAGACCCCAGACATAATTTTAAAAAATGGAAGTAGGTGTAGAGATACAGAGAACTCAAATTAGATTGGAAGGAAACTGAAGGGAGACCCTCATGACAGCCCAATTTAAAAGGAGGTTTACAACCACATTCTTTGTTTCTGGCAGTCTGTATGTCTACATTTCTTTTAGAATAACTACATACTGCCTTAACCAGAAAGTTATGAAGATTTTGGAGATATACCTAATCTAACATTAAATTGGAGCTCCATTTACAAAACTGGTTTAACTTGTTGACAAGAAGCAAAGGTGAAATAAAACTTATTTCTCTGACGAGGGTCTCATAGTCTGAGTTAAACAAAAGGAAACAGTTGGAAGAAAAAGTACATATCAAACAATGTTACACATTGAGAGTAACACATCAAACGGGTTAGGTTCTTACCATTTCTTCACTTAAATAGGAACGTTTAAATATGTACATAATAAAATTAACTTTATAGTCCCAATTTTATGAAAGCTTATCTACTTTATCCACTTTCTTAATTGACTTTCCTTAAATCCTTTCATAAATCTTTCCACTTCCTTGAGCCTTATGAAAACTTGACAAAAGCTGGTGTGTTCTGACCCCACATTTTCCATGTTGACCAGTACTGCTGCATTGTTTTCTGTGAACTCTTCCTGACCATTTTTTGTGTCCATCAATTATCATTTCTATTCTACTTCAAGAATAATGTTCTGGAGTCAGATTTTGGGGTATTTGTTCTGTTTGTACAGTAGCTTCCACAAGAAGATCATGGGAGAGGAATATGGTGTGTAATTGTTACTATAATACACGTAAATATTTAAAGCTTTGTATATAATTTTAAAGTTTTGTATATACATTGTGCTAGAAGTCTGTATATATCACCCATTAGTCCTGTGTATGTAGTCATTCCTTTATGGTTTATCGTTTGTCCTTTTTCTCAATGTGTTAAATCGTAGTTGATTTAAGGTGGTGAAGGAAACATGGAAAATTGCAGATACTTCTTTCAATATCATGGCTTGCTGCCATTTTCTTACACATCATACATGAAATTACAAATAAGGAAATATATCTCACCAATTTTCTCTACTATTTTTACAGTTCTCAAAGAAATTACATTGCACTGAAACCACTTTGTCTGGATCAAGCATTGTTTGCAGCTTTTTTTCATAGTTCCATCAGTACTAACTGGACAATTAAGATTTTTTGTTGTTATTTATTGAGTGCAATGATTTACTGATTCTGTTCTCCTCTTTATACCCTATGTGTATGCATTGCATGCAGTGCATTTCCTGTAATTAAATTACCAGATTGCTGTCAAACCAATTGTTTTATTCAGTCGTGGAATACAAGTCATTTTAATGCCTTTACTCATTTGTTAACTGAGGGGGGAGTAGCTACATATTTTACTTGACTATAACCTGCAGGAATCAAACCATGGCTGAACAAAACTACGTAAAATTGCTTTGATTGTTATGCAAGAATTAGACTAAAAGAAGTACAATTGCCAGATTTTTTGTAATATAGTTCATCTGACAGCACAATCCTACAAGTTCTGAGAGCTAAGGTATGTTACCTATTTAAGGACAAATGAAATTGAAACACACAGCCCTTTGCAGAATAGAGCTCTTTCGGAAGCAGTCAGGCAAATACGATTAGGTGGGATGGAGTTGTCCCTTCAGGAAGATGGCTTGCATTACTATTGTAATTCCCATACCTGCTGCTTCTCAATCTGACACAATGCTTAGCTAGTGCATCAGTATAGTCACAAATGTCTTACACTTCTGCTCACTTGTCCTTTAGATTCCTTTCTACGCTGGCAGGACACTTTAGTTTGTGGATTCATCATTGAAATGAACAAAGATATCTCATAAATAAAATAATATGAAAGTGAAAGCTATTACCGAGACGTCCAAATTTGAATTCCTCTTTAACATGTGTGGTGGTGCATCCCCCCTCTTCTTTTCCTCTGAGCTACGATACGATCTCAGAACCTTCTGTTAAGCTTTAGCCATTGTGTATGAGTTGGGTGGTTAAGCGTCCCTTGGCCGTACCAAGCACTCTTGCATGGCTAAGGTGGGGAACAACACTGATTGTACCAGGGACACTAGCTACATGATCAAGGTAGGGAACAGAAACAAGAGATAATTCGTCATCTCTGACAGCTCTGAAGCTTTTCCTACCTGGATCATAGCTCAAGTGGAACTATACCATTGTTACCGTGAAACAATACCATAATTACTACCCTGGACCACCTCGGATAGTAGTCAAAATGGAAATTTACTGATGACTAAAGCCAATCATCTTGCAAATCTATAAACAGCCATACCAAGTGAGACCCTTTGAGCTCTTCTGGACTGCAGCGGGCTGCATCCAGAATCTCCCTCTGAGTGGGACGCTTCTCAGAGTGCGCAAAGTCAAATTTGCGATACTCGGAGGATCACTGAGATTTTGGGCTGAGACGCTCCTCGGGGCTCAACTCTTCACCCGTTGGGAAATGCCAAAGCATTTAACGTGAGTATTTCATGGTACTCAAGGGGAATTTTTAACAGGTATACCTTTATAAATTAGCTAATCCTAGACCTTTCATTTAGCTTTGGTACCATATTCATATGCATATATATATATACCTTTATAAATTAGCTAATCCTAGGCCTTTCATTTAGCTTTGGTACCATATTCATATGCATATAGCTTTGGTACCATATTCATATGCATATATGTATACATATTGATTGATCTAGATCTTTTTGTGTGCTTATCTGTACAGATACTAACAAGTATAATTTGTAGGTAAGTTGTTTTAATCTTTGTAGTATTTGTAGCAACTTGACTAATTCTTAGTGCAGCTGTCAAATTGATCAACGTTTAAGCATTGAAGACTCTAAGTTGCTGCTAAAACCCTTAACCCTTTAGTCATAAACTGTTGCCCAGGTCTGAGACTAAGGGTAGATCCAGCCGCACCTAGGCTCCTTTCTGAGAAGGAGTTTAGAAAGCAAAGGGATCTACCTCCCAACGGGAGGTCCTTCCTATCCCTTTCTGTATTAGACATAAACCGTTGTCCAAGTCTGAGACTAAGATTGGGTCCAGTCAGATATCTTCTGAACCTCGTGACTCAATGGGAGGGTCCCCCTTTTACCCTTTTTACCCTTTAACTCTTTTACCCTTAATTTCTGTACAAATCATTCCAACACAATTCTAATACGATTTTCCCCTGTGTATACTTAATCCATGTAATAAGTAATAGGGTGAACCTTGCCATCAAATTCTGTTAAGTCACGTTTCTATAAATTTCTATTAAAATCACCCTTTGCCAATACCTTGCCAGTGATTCTTTACGGGGCCTTAAAACCACCCATTCGTGACAACATGTAACATCAATAATTTTGTTAAGAACTTAAACCTCCATTTCAGCTGTGTTGCATGGTTTATATGACTGTATTTGTTGTGGAACCACCAGTTACTGGACAGGATGCTTCAGTCACTAGTTATCATGAGAATGGCTTTTATTCACTAATCTGAGTCAGAGCCTCTTAGCTTTTGTGGTATATGTATATCCCTGCATGGGGTTGGTGCATATTTTCCTATGGAAATAAGAAAGGTCCATGTTTGTGCTTATTCGCTGATGATGGTGACGTGGGCTTCAGCAGAGAACACCCTGGATATATATTTATTTACTTCACAAATATTTGAACTGCTAGTCTCTTGCTGTCCTCAATTAAAGCTAGATCTACTGTATTTTGTCAACAATCTACACTACGATCTTAGTGTAGCTATAACCTTTGCAATTCTTGGACAAGGTTAAGCCCCAGGAAGCAGAGTATCACATTACACATAGAATGTTGAATCCAGCTTTTGAAAATCCAGATCCTCTTCAGCATATTGTGGCTTTTCTTTGGCTATTGTATACCACTCCTCTGTGTGGAAAGAAAGCAAAATTATTTTCATGCTGCATTTTTTAAGGGGTAAAACATTTTTATAGATGTCACTGGTATTTAGCTAGCATTCCAAGCAGCCTTTAGGAGAACAATATGTAAGCTTTACATCCTTCTTCAACTTAGAATGTAGTCATTCTCATCTTATCTATTAATGAACTCTTTTTATTTTTATTTTTCTTCAACATTTATCTTTAAATCTTGCAGTGGGTTTTTTTCTGTTGTTTTTTTTTTTTCCAAAAAGACTATATTTAATTTGGTATTCTACATGGTCTATTTTTCCTAGGGTGGATTTCATCTCTTATTCATCTTCCAACGCAGTAGTACCCATGAGCATATAACCCCGGGGCTCCACTTTCTGCAATGTCTCTTAACTGAATACAGTATCAAGGTTATTGCAGTGGCATGTAAAGATTTCCATGGCACAGACTCAAGTTATCTGGAAGCCTGTATGTCCCTTTGTAACTCTAATCTCCATGGTTAGAATCAATGGAGTTATCTACCCCTAGACATGATCAGTGAGTCTACATTATTTTAAGCATTTTCCGATCTTGAATCTTGTTTCGCATGCATGGGAATTTAGCGATCAAAGTCAACATTTGCTAAATTGGCAATGTTATTTATAAAAAGAAAAATGGCATGCAAAAAGAGGATAAAAATGCCTTCTTGTAGAAAGCTGAGTTGCTGAAACAGATCCAAAGATCTTTGGTAATTTGGTTTATGTTATACTTTATATAACCATAACACATTAATCAAGATGGAATCCAAGCCTAGTGAAATGGCAAATCACATTAACTTGTTAGGCCACTAGGTCAGAATTTCACCAGTAGTTTTTTCAAAATGAGAGAACAGAGTAAAAAAGACTGTATAGATAATTTGTTGGTCCTAAATAGTCCTAAATTTTTCTAATATGACCTGTAATGCCATTATATATATTGAGTAGCGTACTCTCTAAATGGTTGATTGTTTTCTGTGTATATGTAATGAACCTAAAAAGTAAAGGTTTTGTTAACACTGATGCTAAGAAATGCATAAAGAAAAGCATTGGCTATGAACAGCAATAGCAGGTTTTTAGTGATATGACAGAACTGAAGCATGCTGCATGCTTCTGAGTGCCATCTACTGGCATTTCTTTCATTAAGTACTACATGCATTCATATGTAGAGAAATCCTCTAATAGTCCAACAGTCTAACCCATAATCTGTATCATTAGACTTTTTAGCTTTCCCATCGTTATTTTAATTGTGGCCTTATTTTCCCAGTCTGTATGTAGTTTTCAGCTATTTCTAATTGCTTTTTATTTAGTTCAGCCAATAGTGGTCAAAGAAATAAATACCGTGAATCAAAACTCAGAATGAATCATCATCAGGGTTCTATCATTACCTTGTAATGTTTCAAAGTGTATGGAGATTGCATAGAACAAACTTGTAATTTGATCTCTAGCTTCATGTTTCTTCTGTATTAATAAGAAACTAAAATAGGTAAGAATTCAAAGTCCATGGTTGGAAAAAGCAGTTCTCAGAGACAATTTTCATTTGCAGAAGTTTGCTCGGCTCATGTACTCAGCACTTTATGTTCAGTATGTCACTGGGAAACGTGGTAATACAGTTTTTTTCTGGTCAGATTGGATCAACTCCAGTATCATTTTTCCTGCAGTAATGAAATCTGCCCTGAAAATTCTGTCCTTAAAATGCATTTCCTAGTGGAAGCGTGGAATGATGTTTATGCAGGGGGTGCATGTGTGCTCTGATAAAGAGATTAAATAAGGAACTGAAGGCCCAGCCATGCATTGGTATCACGATTGCTTCTTTTGGAAGACAGCGAAGGTATTTAAATGTCTAACTTGCCATGTGTTGGCCTGTATTCCTCATCTTCTTTTCAAACCACTAGGCTTGGATACAGCTGCTGTGTCATAAGAGAGGACTGCCATGATTCTTTTTCATACCATATAAACCCTGAGAATGGTCTTGACAATGGGAAACGTTAACTAGCATTCATTTTAGTTTTTTCCATTAGTCTGTGTGAGACCCATGGGTGAAACTTATTTGCTAACTTTTTTGTAGCTTTATTCTAGTCTAATGCCTTCATAAATATCTGTGTCTGTAACAAAGACAGGTATCAATAAATGTCTTTCTCAATGAAAAATTACAAAAAAAAAATACAAAAAGTATAGACAAAAGAGCAGATTCTGGCAGACTTCCTGACTGTGATTACTATCTTGCTCATAAAAAGTTCCATTTTCATACTCCAACAGGGATTTTTTCCTGGTATGTCTTGATATAACATTTGCCATTTCATGGCCACAGTCATATTGATGGTTCATAGTCATTCTGAGATCAGGTAATATAGCCAGGTCTTTCTCCACCTCTGTCATTTTCAAGCTAATGAGCTCCCCAGTTGTACCAGAAATTCTTGTTATTCATCCCTAAGTGAATGGTTGTGCGTTTTGTGCTACTACATTGCATCCTATTTCCATTACTCCAGTTCTAAATGTCATCCAAATTGTCCTGTAGGGTGTTCCACTCTTCCTTCGCCTTGATGATGTCTCCCAGCTACGTTTCAGCACCAAATGTCACAAGCATTGTCCCAAACTTTTGTGTCAGCTTGGTAATTAAAATGTTAAATGAAATGGGCCCTAACACTAATCCATAAAAAAAATTCCACCAGCAATCTGCCTCCCTAACTAGGCTTTAACGCCAGCAAATGAGTAACTCTGCTGGAGTCAGTAGAATAAATTTTTCTTATGGGTAGTTTTTATTCTGTTGTAGTCAAGGTAAATGACCAGTGTTGTGAGAAGGGAGAGCTAAAATCAATGGTAACTACTTAGATGCTTAAAGTTAAGTGTGTGCTTAAATTTTTAGCTATAAATATCAGAGGTAAAATTTCCCTCTTAAACTTTTTGCCTTGAGTGGAATCCTGTTGCCTGTGCATCCTGTTGCCAGAGCAACCTGTACTGGCACTGGTAGAGTGGCAAAGATCAGCTACTGCTTTCAGAACAGACATAACGACATAAACGTGTGCATTAGGTTTGATTTTTTTAAACACTCATACCAACGTTATCTAATTCTATTTTCCTTATTTCATAAAACGATGGAAATTTTTTTTTTTCACATGTGAAATTAGTAGGGAACAGCGAACAGAATTCCTTAGTAAGGAACATCTAATATTATAGCTTTTGCTAATTGTTTAATAATTAACATTATTATCTGAATTATGCAGGGAGAGGCAATGTACTGGTATCAATCTGATGTCCACACTGATACTAGATGCAAAATTGTAACAGATATAGCTTGTAATGATGGAAGACTTGAAGGAAAATTTGCAGAAAGCTTTTCTGATTCAGCCTTTGATCCTCAGCTATACTCAGATCACAGGTCCTACATGCTTAAAACTTCCTAGGTTTAACTACCCCTGAAAAGATAAAGGAAGCTCAAAGCGTACAAGATAGGTAATTCCCATCTGAACAGAATTCAGGTAGTACATTTCTATCTTTTGCAGCTGAATGTCCTCACACATACACACTCCAGTGCCTAGTCAATTAGATGCTTGATTGGAATTTTACTTTTCATGATTTCATCTGCCACTGTAGAAAAAAGAATTAATAAAATTATACCTAACTGAATGTCTAGCTCCGTTGTTCAGTACTTTTGTAATGAAAATAGCAAGTCTAAAAATTGGCAGTCTTAAACAATTACTGTACCACAGAGTACAAAAAAGCCACACATAAACAAATATTGAAGGATTATCTCCTCTTAAAATCCAATGCAGATTATAGTATAACATATACAAGATTTTAATGTTCAATACAATTAAGTCTTCTCCTGTGCTGTAAACTTTACTGAATAGGCTGGTGGAAAATAATACAAAAACTAGTCAACTATTCCCAGCAGACTTTGAATGGTTTTTCAGGGTGTAGCTGCATAAATTAGAATCAATTTTGTTTCATTACAGACAGTAAAAAGAAGGATTAATGTGGAAATAATTTTCAGTGAAAGTTTCTATCATGAATGTAGAAAACACAATGCAACATTAACCAGGTAATCTGAAGAACCTTTTGGTTTTTGACATTATTAGAAATACTATGGTCTTTCTTTTCAAGACCTCTGACACAATTTTTGTATACTATTTACAATATTATTCTAACATCCTTCTTTTCGATCCAGAGCAATCAATGAAGACAGTGATCATCTCTGTTTCATAATGCTGGAGATACCAGTTGGCATTGTTAACCTTTTTGACATAAATTGTGTAAATCTTTACTCATGAACAGGTTCATCAGAATAGCTTTTCAGTCTGGAAATGTATCTGTTTCCTCTCCTTAGAGTTAATCCTATTTCAGACCATATGATGAGGCAAAAGATCTGTGAAACAGAAAAGGTCCCTTACATAAACTGTCCAGAATTGATTATCTTTGAAGTTAGGGTCACGTCTGATTTGGACCTGTCGTTACTGCAGTACTGCATTTAGACCAGATATTCTTAACTAGCCACATAATGGTTCAGCAAATACTTGAGCATTTTGCCTGAGTACACTAGGGTTTAAAAACATTTCTGAGCCCAAGCCATGAGTAATGTTCACATACAATGTTATTAATTTTGATGCATGAATGGGTGTTATCTCAATCAGAGATTTAGAAACAAAATAGATATTTAGAAACAAAAACAAGCACTCATTGATAGTATTATCCCTTTCTCCTGAAAGAAAACCATTTATCTACCTTGCTCAATTTTCCATCTGCACATTTTCGCCTTAAATTGTAAGAAACATTCTTTCACTATTCTACTGGGAAATTTACAATCACATGGTCCGCTTTGTTCAATATTTAATGTTTGTCAGCTTATTGGGTCTGAGATATGTGTTCTTCCCTATAGGATGGTACCAGGCAGCAGTAACCAGAGGCCACTGTTTATGCTGATAAAATAAATATAAAAA
This sequence comes from Calonectris borealis, assembly GCF_964195595.1. NCBI lineage: Eukaryota > Metazoa > Chordata > Aves > Procellariiformes > Procellariidae > Calonectris > Calonectris borealis. The sequence goes on along the minus strand of NC_134328.1, from coordinate 13,217,265 downwards.
AATATAGATATATAGATAATATCCCAATAAATAAAAAAAAAAAAGAAAGAAAAATATATTCTCCCATGTCACCATTACAGAGAGATCAATTGTGATGAAAACAGAAAATAAAAGGAATGTTTTCCCATTGTATATTCTGCAATGCAGGAGAATTTAGGATTTATCCAAATTGGTCAAAATTTTCACAGTTAAAGACAAAACAGGAAATTTACTTCCTATCTACCTAACCTAAATAAATTAAATCTTTCCAGATTATTAGTTTCCAGTCTTCTACAGTTTATTGCGTCTTTTCTCTTCATTCATTCATTAAATACAAAAAAAAGCAAATATCTCATTTCACTACAGCTTACTGACAGCTCTCAAGTCTCTTTGCTCTTAGCAGGGCTTACAGCATTGGCCCACAACTTTAACAGAATTATTCCTGGAAATAAACCCAATTCAGACTAAGGCCCACAGTGTAAAGTTCTAAATGTGTTTGCTAAGAACTAAACTTAATACTAGCCTGGTTTCTGTATTCTCAGCTTCTTACATCATGCCTTCCATGGATGTTTTGAAAATTACATTAAAGGTCAGTTGAAAAAACAGCTGCAAAATTACCTCTAAGTCTGAATGGTTCTATAGATTCCTGTAAGAACTTGTCTAATATTATTCACCATTTTAAGCACAGTCGCTGAGGTTAATTAGATTTCTGACCCCTAAAAATTTTAAGTGTCTCTGATGACTTACTTTCCAACTGATAATTTTGTGTGAGAAACAGAAAAAGAATAACAAATAGACTATGAATAAATAAACTCTTCATATTCATTCATATGAGGACAGAGAATATGTTTCTGACATTTAATTAAATATCCAAATGTCCACAAGATCTATAATAAACCACTTTGCAAGACGTCTAAATGTCAGAGAAAAACACATTTTACATGAAATATTTTTCTACCACTGAAGCTGTGAAGAAGATACAGCATTTTTTTAAAAGACACAGAAACAACAAGCACATATTTTATCTTGAAAGTACTTTTTCAAAGGCTTCTGAACAGCTAGTTGTTTGCAGTATGATGAGTGGAATGATTTTAATTTATCACACAGGATTTTGAAACATTAGTTTTACAGATATGCCAGGCTGTTCTAATATAATTCAAGTCCTGAGACTTAGGTTATTCGATGCACAGCAAAACACTGGAAACATTAAATTGATTGTCTTAAGTTCACCTGGTACATTTCACTGGGATCTGAAGATTTTTTCGTGTATTTAAATGCTGCAGAAAAACTGTTCTAACCTATTCCCCACATACACATTACTTCTTCCTTCCTTTTTTGTCAAAATCTTGACAACATCCTCTGACCCGCTCAAGTGATGTGCTATGTACTTTACCCTTCTAAATCCACCCCATGGCTGTAATCTGGTTAATGTAATTGCAGTGAAATGTAGCAGTTTCCTATATGAGCCTTTCACATAATGGGAAACAAGGGAAAACTGCAACTCCTTTCCTTAATTCATGGATTCATCCGGATATTGTAGCCGATTGTTAGAAAGCTGACTTGCCAAGATGACAAGTGTTGCCAGATTTGCTTTGACTTGTCTCTCTGCTTCTGAAAGATAAATAAAATACGGGGGCAGTTTGTACAAAAGGTGCTGAAATTATGGTCAAAATGAGATTCTTATGCAAGTCGTCTTTTATGGTGGCATAGCATTGCTTCTGAAATGCTGGGAGGTTTTCCCCTTCTTGCATGGAAGATCATTGTATATTATGGTCATAGGTTAAAGGAAAGATCTGCAAGGTGGCCCGAACAGCAACTATAGAAGAAAAAAAAATACGTGTCATCATTTTCAGAACGAACTGCAAGGGAAGAGGCCACGAAGAAAATCATACAGGCATTACATGAAGAAGGCTCAGGCTGTCAGTTTGCTTCTCTGGAGTAGTTGCTTATGTGCAAGCATAAACTTTTGCACTGTATTTCCTTGCATGAGGTATTAAACATAGAATTAAACTATTCAAAAATGATGTATGTTCCTCTTGACTCCAATATACATAACCAATATTTCCCATCAGTTAAGAAGCGACATTCTGGCCACCTGTTTGGAGACACTGGCTGCTACAGTTGACCTATTGGTAAATCCCTCCAAAATATAGTACTATCTCCTTTAAACTAGCAGATACAGCATGATAGCACTGTATGGAGTTAGTTCATCTCCAGTGGTGTCATGCCACCTGACCTGTCATAACACCGTCCTATTGATATAATGCAATACCTTTGTCACTTTGTATCACCAGCCTGGACGGTTAGATGCTACTTCTTTCCAAGGGCAGCTATTGCAAATGTCATTGCATTTGCACACCATGTCAAAGCAAATACAATTGTTTTCACATGTCAGTCACCACTGTGTGTCTGCTGTTACCTGTAGTGTAAACGGATAGTTAATTAAATTGCCTTCATAGAGCTTTGTAAAAAATCTATTAAACAAAGAATCACTGGTATAAACAAACAAACTTGTGTCACAGTTTCAGCTCTTTGACCTCTTTAGCGGATTTTCTGTTTTTATCAAGAGAGCTTCTTTACATTTTTTCCTAATTTGCCACCAATATATTAAAACAGGATTTTTTTTTTAAGAAAAAAAGAAGGATAAGATTTGGCACTGATTATTCTTAGTCTGCTCAGAACACAGGAGGAAGGTTAATTAGTTTTTCTGACCTGAAGAGTCTAGGAAGGTATCCCTGGTGACTCACTAATTGCTCCTCAATGCGTAATAGTGTCTGTGAAGCAAAGTGCATGAAGCTACACACTGATAATAATGTTACTTTGATTTAAAATTCTATACCTGCAAGGACATAATGCTGTTTCAGTACAGCATGCACTCCACTGATAGATCTAAATATTCCCCAACTATTCATTTATTTTATTGGCAATGCTGGTCACTAATCTTAATTTGAATTTATACCAAGGACAACCATGTTTCTCAGATTGAAAGTAAAATGCTATTCAGGGTATCATTAAAGCATATTCTGAAAGTATTTTCTCATGCATAATAAACATGTTTTCCATTAAGACTGTATATGTGCTAGAGTTGACTTATTTATTTAGCTATGCTGATATGTCACACAAAGAATGTATCGTTTTTAATAAATAAAAATAAAGAATTAGTGCATGTTAGGAAAAATGTCTCTAAACCATGAGAGAGAGACATTGTGTTATCTTTAAAAATGGTGTGAGACTAATATAGCATAAGGAATTTTAGGAAACATATGGAATCAAGCTCACAGAGTATTAGAGAATTGTTCAGTGTATATGTCCTTCCTTTTGATATCTATCAATTGACATATAATGATCAGGATTTTAATAGGCAGCATAGATATGTACTATTAGTTCAGTTAATCAGTAGCTGTCAGGTCTGGTTTTTAAAAGTCCAGAAGAGAACAAAATACAAATTTGTTTTTCTTAGAAGGTCCTGTAGTGTAGTTTTCTTGAACAGCTTTTTGTTTAGAACTATTTAGTTTAGTTAGTAACTATAAACATGCTTCTCAGCTAAGATTTCTCTCTGATGCTAGTGGTGCAGCTTTCTTTAAACAGGTATTCTAGAGATGCTCATTGGATCAGTTACAAAACATTTCTTCAGCAATCTGACCTCCCATAATAGATTCCTACATGAACATCCAAGTCTCATTTGCATTAAATGTATTAGTTCCGGTTTCCTGGTCAGTATTGGAAAAGCAAGTGTGTCATTCACAGTTTTGACTACATACAATTTGCTGAATCAACAAGCTGCATTCATTCAGTGATGAACTGTAGGCTTTATTGACAAATTTCTAATATATAATACTGGAGTTCTGGATTAACAAAGAAAATAGTTTATGATATATTTTCCCTCTCAGCAGCTTATAGCATAGTTTAAGGGTTTTTTGTAGTTAGCCTGATCTGCCAGTTTATTCTCCATCTTCCTTCCTTGCATCTATTCTGCCCTGAGCCAGGTGATAAAATTGAGCCAGACCTATACGTTAGGAGGATACTGACCCAACAGGAAAACCTCATGTACCCTTGCCAACACCTCTCCATATAGGCAGTTCGCAGTAGTGGCATAGCCTGGTGATGAAGCAGTAGAAAGGAGAGAATGTAAATGTTCAGACATTTCTTCTATTAAGGCTGGCACATTGTTTATTACTGTTCTACTTCTGAGCTATAAATGAAAATAAATAGCTTGAATGATACATCAGCCCTGCCCACTGTTTCTTTGTTAGGATAGCTTGCCAAGTATTTCAGGCAGTAAGAGGACTATGGATGATTAGTTTCCTTAGAAGCTCCATCTCAGTCACAGAACAAAATACCAGTTCTCTTGGGCAGAATGTGGGCCTCCTGCTGCATGGGCTTACAAGGACATCCCATCCCTAATACTCCTGTTCTTCAAGTAGCATCATTCAGTGCTGGGTGAGGGAATGGGATACCTAAGTGTTGTTGGGAGAAAAGGGGAACAAACAGCTAGTCAGATCTCCTTTTCTTTCTGTTCCCCTGCTCACAGCAATGATGCAAATGCCACGATCTAGCATCCTGCATACCTTGATTCCAGACACAGTCCCTGATGCTGTCAGTCTGTTCGCTATGGACAGCAACAGGAGCAACACAGGTTTTCTTCTGTGTTTTGGCAGACTTAACCTATAGCTCCTGGGGACACTAATGACTTTGCCTGAGCAATCCGCAGGATGATATTTACTAAATCAGCATTATGGAAACTGTATCTTTGTCCTACACTCTTTCTTTCCCTGTCATTTCTATTTCAGCTCAGATAGCCAGTAGCTTGACAGATAAGACATTGCCAAATCACAAAAGACCTTACCTATATCTTGAATTTCCTGACTTACCTTATTAAGCTACAATCTGTTGCACAGAATCACACAATAGATGTGTTACAATGTAACCTGACATATTAAGTTACTCCCATGACAAAAGCCAGAAGACATGCAAAAAGTGACTATTTTTCTTATCAGTTAAGCAGGTCTCAAAGCAAACAGGAGATCAAGTCAGTTGAATCTAGCATGTATTTAATTTAACAAAAATTAAAGCAGATGTCTATTAATGTACGGGATATTATTTTTAGGCCTTTTCTGAAAAGTATTCAATCTGTAATATAACCCTTTATTCATTACATTATCTTACTGCTCATTGAATTTGAGTTATTTTCATTGCCTAAAACGAAATCCTGAGTTCTTGTTTGGGGACAGGTTTTCTTACCCTTATTCCCCTCTTAATTATTGTGCAAGATTTGGCCACAGCATGACTTTCCTGCCCCTCCATGTAGGAGGTTTATGTCACTTGCATAAAGTCTCTGGTTTTGGTGTTTCAGAGTAGAAAACTAGTAGCCTAGCTCACTGTTTATTTTGTTTATTACTGGGATAGCGAAGATTTGCTCAGTTTCCAGGCCTCTGTGCTGTACAGTTATAAATTTCTGCCAAGTCCAGCAAGATTATTTATTGCCACATTGGAGCTTTGTTCCATGCACAGATTTTGTAGTTTCCTCTGCAAACACTAAGGTATTGCTCCATGCAGTTACAACATGGCTGACATGAGCGAATAATGCCAGCCAGATTTCCTGAGCTTTACTTTAAATTAATATATATGTTCTCTTTTGTCTGCATTTTGTTCATTTGCTTTATGATTATTCTATTTTCATTATCCTATTTTTAAGCCTTTCTTAGCAATAGGGAGAACTAGAAATGTCATTTAACTGAAGCTTAGGTTTCCATTGTATCCATGGTTTTGCTTTAAAAACAAAATCATATTACTTTCAATAAAATTACATGATTTGGTACCATTATGAGACAGTTTCTTTTTCAAAATTTCCCTGTTACTAAAATTTATTTGCCCTTCTTATTGTCATACCCTTCTTTTAGCATTTGGTAATATAGTTGTAAAAGCATGCATAGTGAGGTGCGTTAGATGCTTTTAATTTTATTTCAGAGGATGTAGTTGCTCAGTTCCCTGAACCTTGGGGGCGGTTGTAATATTTGTCAGTACTTTGAGATTTATACTTCCGGAGTCATTGTTTAGATGCTCAAGATTTACACGCAAGACTATAAACTAGCAACAGGCAAAATCCACTTTCCAAGCCTAAACATGGAAAGTTTAGTGTGGTTTATGCAGCATCCAACAGAGATGTAAGGATTAGGACACCAATGAGAGAGCAAAACAGGAAGAAAACATCTTACAGATGAGGCACTCTGGGCAGGAACTTTAAGTAAACAGTGCCACTTCTCTGTATAATTTTGGACACATATGCTTTATCTATACACTGTATTTCACTAAAGTTTAAACAGTTCATTAACTGCAACAACTGAATCAAGACTGAAACCACCAGGAAGAAAGATAATACTTTTTGTGAGATTTATTCCTGTAGGCTTTTCAGGAGAGAAGCATTCTTATACTGAGCCTGCCTTTGCTGCTGCCAATTTGCCCAGTGCCACTATGGAAATGCACAGTAAAAGGGTACCCCTTGAAAAACAGAATACTATTGTCCTGAGACAGTCAGCATTCTCCATGTTCAAAGGACTTACTTGCCAGTCCCTATGCAAAAGTGCTGCCTTGATTCCTTGAGATGGATAAGAAAAATTGAAGGATGAGGAAGAAACGTTCTGCACAGAGGCAGTGTTGCAGTACAGCTTAGGCGCATGTTGGTTCTGCATCACTCACATTGTTATGTGGTACAGCAGAGGCAGCAAAAATAACAGGTCAGGTGGAGAAAGAATAGGGAAAGCATCTCTTTCTTAATCCTTTTCTATATTGTGGTTTTGAGACAAACATCATGTCTTTTCTCCCACGCCTGTTCTAAATGTCCTTATGTGTGTACCTTGTTCTTGGAGCTGGTGTCTCTTGAGTGGAGAGATTACGAGTCTGATTCTACACACCTGAAATAATTGAAGCCTTTGTCGTGAGCTTTAATATAAGTGGAATCAAGCACTAAACTCTACAGCTGTAAGCAGAAACAGATCAAAGCTTCCTCCTCTGTCATAGGCAGCCTATGCCTTAGAGGTGAGATGTGGATTTATCTGTGTTTCAGGACAGACTTACAGAGCTGGCCTAGACCCACAGGAGCACTGGCCTTATTCAAGCAACCAGGCTTCCATCAGTGCAGGTAACTTCTAGCTGAGACATGTTGTCCCTAACCCAGACATCTGATGAGTTCAGGCAGTACTGGAGGACAAACAGCATGAGAAGGTGTGACAGGAGAGCAACTACCATTATAAGCATCACTTCATTATCTACTCCAGAGTGTGAGAGTTGGGGGGGGGGTTTAAAATTGCTGGCAGGATACTCTAGGGAACCGGGGTTTTACCTAGGAGAAATGGCTAATTTTTGTCTGTAGTTTATCTGAAATTTCTTTTGTTCTCAATACAGCATGCTTTGTTTTAAGTCAGTAAAGCCAGAGCTTTCAGAAATATTACTTGTCAAGGGCACCTAGGGGAGGTAATTTAGTTCTCTCAGGTTTACTGGGTGGGGGCTCATGCTAGAGTTGTTTAATTTTTCCAGCTGGAGCCTCCAGGTAATTGAACCTGACAACACCTGGCAGAAGGGTTCCACCAAGTATCTCATTCACTGTGTAGAGGCATTTTTATGTCACCCCTCATCACAATGTGTGAGTAATGAGGACACATATCTTCTTTGGGGTTTCTTCTTTGTCTCCTATCTTCCCAAAACACTACCATAATCCTAAGGTAACAACACAGCAGAGGCAAAAGATATGCACTAAAATGGGGTTCTTATCTGCAGTTTTATTATCCCATGCAATATTCTCACAGAAAATTACTTTCTGAAATGTGCTAAGCTGCTCTTTGGCTCTCCAGGGCTCTGTTCACAATTTTCTGTAAGTGATTTTTGTTTAATTTGTAGCAATACAGGGATAGATATCTTTCACCCTGACTGCCATCAACTTAATTGTAGCTATAGGAAATGTAAAGGCTATCTGACTGTTTTTATTACTGAGAGTAAAATAATGGGGCATTGTTTGCTTTTCTGTATGGCACGGTGGCTAAACTGGTTCCTACGTTCACATAACTTTGTCCCAAATAAATGCTTCATTTTAGTATGAGTTAATTTTTAGCTAGAGGAAAATGGTGTTGCCTGTAGTCCTTGTTCCTAATTGCTAACTTGCTGCATGTAACTCAGTCGTTAGTAAGAATTAGCATTAAGTCAATTACAGATGCTTGTATATGAAGGCTGCCTTTTGCTGTTTTGCTGCTTCTTTAAGAAAAACTATAGAAACAGAAAGTGCTCTAGCAATTAATAGAAGCAGACTGGCTTAGCTTTCAAAGTTTGTTCATTTTGTGCACATTTGGGCACTCAAGCAAAGCGAGGAAACTAGAACAGGAACATGAACTAGATGCTTCTGAAAGGACAGAAGGACACAGAGACTCAGCCAACTCTGTTGCAACTCATATTAAATTTTGCATCAGACAGAGGAACAGCCTACATCTCTGCTGCTGGATTTCTGTAGAAGAGTGTAAAGACACCCACTGCTGGCACACCTCTGCCAGCTAAGAGCTTCACAGCAGTAAGACAAGGTAGAGGGAGAGCTCAGGCTGCCAGTAGTCTTTAGGAGCAGGCAGGGGGGTAGGTCTGAAGTGTTGGGACAGCAGTTGTGTCCAAGGAAGCAAAAGGGTGGGGAGGTTGAAATACAATATGTAGGTTGCAAGGAGATCTGGATCAGCAGAAGCTGCTAGTTTCCACCTTTGTGCTTCTAACGTAGAGGGCTTCTGTTTCGCTGCAGAGAAATGCAGTTTTCACCCTTGTCTATTGCATCCTCAGCCTCTGTTTTCAGACAGGAGAGAAATAAGTGTGGATGCTCCCGTATGCATTCTGAGGGAAAGCCCAGCTGTTCTTAATATATTGATAGGGTTTACTTTAATAGAGCTTCACCTGGGGTAATATGTCTTATTGGGCCACATCACTTCAAATTGTAGACAGGCCAGAGAGGGACAAGAATGACCAAAAATGTACAGGAAAGACTGAAAGGTTGGGATTATTTAGTCTAGAAAGTGAAGTTTTTACCCTTTACATGCTGCAAAAAGGAGAGAAATAAAATAAAAGGCATGGTGGAAATGGCAAGAAATAATGGGCTTAAATTGTAGCAAGGAACAGACATTAGGAAAAACTTTTTTAATGGTAAGGATAGATAAGCAATGGCCTCAGTAGGGAGGTTACGAATTCTTTGTCACTGGATTTTTTTTTTTTTAAATATACTGTACATATATTTCTTGGAAATGCTGTATGTACTTCCTCTTGTCTGTAAGAAAGGACAATGTCTGTAATATTCTTCAGTTACTTCATGTCCCGTTTTCTTGTAATTTTTCTTCACTTCTATAGATGGGGAAAGTAGGTATAGAGAAGCTAGTTCCCTGACTGTCAAGCTAGTCTGCCTCCTTAAGAAATCTCCTGTTTAAGACCTGTTCTGAACAGAGGTACTTCTCAGATTTGGGCTTGGGTAAGGAATACCCTAAAAGAAAACCTACTCAAGCATAATCTGCCTGATGAGATTCGCCATTTCTTCTTTTAGAGACTTTCATTTTAGCAATATGTGTAGGATCTGTCAGTTTCATGAAAATGTGTACTGTGAATTTTAATATTACAGAATGGTTCTGCAGAAGAAAGGGAAGATGCCTCACCTTTGCCATCTGTCTTATGTCTGTAGTATTTTTAGGTAGCATCTAGCAACATGTTTTAACCTCATCTACTGTATAGGAAGTTGCTTTTTTTTTTCCCCTGTATTGCATCTTCAAGGGTAGATTCTCTGTCACATATTATAGAGAATTACAATCTTCCTGGCTTTTGGAAATTCTGTGCAATATTTCAAACTAAAATGCTTTCACGCAAAGATGTTTGCATGTTGCTTATTGCATCAACCCAAAAAAAGTACATAGTGATAGTTTTTTGATGGATTTTTAAACAAACCTTACTTGTAGCTTTGAAAATATTCCCCTACATCCAATGAAAAGCTAAAAATATCTATGAATAAGTTAACACCTGAAAATGTAGGTTTCTGTACATGGCTTACATAAACCGTAAAAGGAAATTTTTCATGTTTGAATTTCATGCATAAATCTCCTTGGGAAAAAGTTCCATCCCAGTGACAGCAAGTTTTAGGCTAAAGTAAACATGTTTTCTCTGCAAATGCCATATGAAAACCCTAATTCAAAATTACTAGATCAATATCCACAGCTTTTTTCTTTTTTACCCACAGTTAATCCCTCAAGTCTCAAGTAGACTACTGCCAGAAGCTTTCCAGCAAACAAACTATGATTTTCTTTGTTTACTTTCATTGTAATTACTGACTCAATTGCTTTGAATAAACCAGTCTGATAGTGGTTGATATAATAAATGATATTCCACCCTCTCCCCACCCCCCCAGATGTTTTAGTTAATCTCTGATGATATTTACCCTGATGATATCCAGGGTAAAAAATGAGCAAAACTACAGCTTTTTTAAAATCTATTTAAAAAAAAAAAATTAAAAAAAACCAAACAAAATCCAAACCCCAAAACCGAGGATTCAGTCCACTGTAAGTAAATAGGTGATTTTATTAATGCTTGTAGAATTCTTTTACCAAAATGTAACATAAACCAAACCATGTTTAGATATTCTCTGCTCTCCCTTCATGGTAATTCATCATAATGCATTAATATATATCACTTTTTCATACTATTAAGACTCCATCTGTGACTAATCTTATTCATTTTTACACTCCCTGAAGGAGCCATTACATTGCACTCTGCAAAAGAGCCTTTCATAAATGTCTCCACAGGGCAGATTGACACAATATACCCTAATGGCTACTTGGAAGGTTTCGTAGTGTGTCCTGGGGATGATCTATTTAATAGCTTATTTATGCTATGGACTGAGTTCACAAAATGTATTGTGCCAAGAATCTGTGAAGTGGCATTTCAAGGGTACATCAGAGCAAGCTGAGCCATGATGTCCTTTGATGCAGTAAAGCATCTATTTGGAAATTTCAGTGAAGTATCTGTCCTGGCAATTGTCAGAAATGTGCTTGGAGAGAAAAGTGAAAAGGGGAACTTCTGCATTCTTCATTTATCTTACTTGGACAATAGTAAGCATCAGAGATATAAAACAGCATATGCTTCTCTGAATCCCCTGAGATTTGCCCACCTGAGTATCTGTCTTAGTTCTCTGCATAAGAACAGCCTAAGTGGAGAGTCTGCTGAACAAGCCATTTGGTTGGAATATCTCCCTTCTATAGACCTTCTGTGGCTTTCTACGACTGACATGTTTTAGCATAGTTATGAGACTGCTTTAATTTGTATCAAGCTACATGTTGGCAGAAAAGTTATGTGAAATTAATAAAAGCTATCAAGCACTAGGAAATCATAAAACTGTTTCCTATTTTCCTATTTCTTGCAGATTACTCTAGCCAACTTAATTCATTACACTTTTCTTCGAAGTTCTAGCTTCAGCTCAGAAAAACAGTAATATTAGCACCTGTCAAAACTTCTATATCATTGCAGAGCTGGTATTCTCGATGACTTCTTTGAAGGCATGAGCATTCTGTTTACACAAGGTCTTAGCATTCTCTTCTCCATCCTGAATCGTATAAAAAAAGATATATGCAGGTCTCAAATGACAAAAGGAATTTTAAAAACCCTTACAAACTTCACTAGTATGATAACTGTACTTCATCTAATTATTTCCTTCCATTAATTCCTCAACTTGTTTTTATAGGTTTATTCAAAAATCCAAGATGACTCTAAGCAAATTTGGCTAGGTGTCTAAGCCACTCCAAAATCACATCTTAATTTGATTCTGTTGATATAATATCTGACCTTGCTAAAGTAGATGGCAGAGCATGTCACTTCTGGCATGCTGAAAATAAAATTGTTTCACTGTTAACATAGTGGCAAAGAAAAGGCAATGTATCAAATAGCGAAGTTTTAGAAAAGAGATTAGGTGAACTCGGAAACTACCATACCTCACATGATATTTTTGGGAACAAATCATCAAAATCTTAAAAGCATAATCACATTTTTCTGAATCCTCTTATCTCATGGCATTCTTACAATCATTTGCTGGAGTAAATGCTCTGCACACACATAATTGCACTGATTGTGAATGAATCTCTGAATAGTCATTGGAAGCTTTTGTCTATCTTTACTGCTCTTCAGTGAAACTCCTATTTTTGTCTTCACGGGTGCTAGTTTTTAAAAGTGTTTCTACAGAGTTTTGAGGGGTTAGTTTTAGCCTGAGCTTGAGTTTTCAGCTCTCCTTAGCTCTTTATTCCAAGCCCTAATGAGACTCGTAAATAGTTACATATTATACATGTATTCATCTCATATATACATGGAATGGATCTAAACAAAAACTAAATCAAAAAAATTGTAAAATATGAAGAATGAGATTTTATTGCTGTCTACAGCTGCCCAGTGGGAGTGTATAAAGATGCAGTCAGACTCTTCTTTAAGTCTTCTTTGAGTTCTGTTGAATAATACCATCAGTCTAATACTTCTGGCTGAGAAGAATTCTTAACAGATAACTTCTAATCACTGAACATTATGGAAACTCTGCATCCATAATGTAAGTTCACTACCTAAAGTTATCCCAGTTGTGTGTATTCTTTCCAGCTCTGTATAGTATGCTAAAACACAGCTTTGCACTGACCAGGGTTGCTTCCAGAAAGAAAAGGATGCATAAATCTTGAGAAAGAGAAAAATGGCTTTAAAATATATTCCTTGATCTAGTTCTCCATCACTAAATTAAACTTCGGTGACTTGCTAGGAAAATGTGTTCTTTTTATGTGTTCCCATAAATTGTGCATTTCAATGCTGTATGTATCTTTTTTTATTATAGGGGAAGCAAAAAAAAATTAAATAATCAACATAGGCAATATTTCATCTCCTAAAAACTAAGTCTTCCAGACACTTAGGCTGCATCAGGTCTGAAAGTGGAATATTATTGTGACTCCAGGAGATAAAACTCAAATCTTGTCCAAATTATTCCTTTAGCAATGGGTATATGCACATATTAAGACTACTGATTAAACAATGTTACATCATCTTGCAGAAACAAAGTACTACAAGACAATTAAATATGTCTGCCTTGTGTAGTTCTTCCTCCTAATTACTTACCATGATTTTGAATAATCTACTGGGTTGCAATATATGGCTTTGTCATAGTCCTTTTGTTGCAAATTTCGTACCAAGGAGTACCATTTGCTACAAGATATGCTATTCCCTTGAAGTTACTCATTAACAGTCTCAGTGGGTCAAAATTAGATAATTAGCTGGTTTTGTATAACTCATATTTTTATAACTAATTTATATCCTTACTGGATTTTTTTGCAGGAACTGAGAAATTGCATACAGATCAAGTATAAATCATTCCTCACAATCGTACCCAGCAAGTCCTTTTAGCTCAACTAGCAGGATGCTTGCTTTGAACTTTCGGTGACCAACTTCTTCCTTCATCGTTTTGCTGCAATACAAATATATTCAGCACCGGGTATGTCTGACTTGAAACTACCTGTCCTAGTAACTTTTACTAAGATAATGGTTAAAAGGCCGTATTAGCAGGTCAGCAATGTGGGTGTCAGTATTTACAGGCAGATATGTGAAGTAGCTTCCATTAATTCACATACTTTGAAGTACAGAAGTCAGAAATTCACACAACATCCTGAAATTTTTCGTCTAATGTCTTCATATGCAGAAATGGCATGAGAACTAGGAGATGACAGTCTCAAAATGGTAGATGAAAGAACTGAACAGCATATTTGCTAAATGGAATGACTTGGTAACTGCACTGCTATTATAGTTTGAATGTAGGTTGAGATCTTGTTGCTTATTAAGGTTTTAAAGCTTTGTTGGATAGTTTTTCTGATGGATTCCTATAAACTCTTCCCATGGGAATTTAGCAGAGGAGTATAACCAATAACAAATCCTGAACACTTCAGATCTGAATCTCAAGGAAATACAATTTGTAGAAGTCTAATCATTATGTAGATGGTGTGTTTCAGCAGTTCAGTTCTACAAGCCTCAAATGCACTGACCTCATAATGATGTCAGTGGCACTACCATTCACTAAGAATTCCCAAAAATATTAATTGCGTGTATAAAACTGCAGTCTTTAATCTTATCTTTTTCTAACCTCCAATGTTTTTGTCCATAGCAGAACTGTATGAAATGAAATGTATATCAGATATTGTTCAAGTAAAATGCATTTTTGGTACTTACGCCACTTTGCATCAGTAGCCTTGTTGTTAAAATTGTTAATGATTACATACCTAGAAGTGGTGTTTTGGGAATCAAATATGTAAGAAAAAAGGATGAAGTATTGATACCTCAGCAAGTACACAACTTTTTCTGTAAGTCTGCTATTCAAAGGTGGTCAACACCTTCTGCTGCCATTTATATTCATTTCAAAAGACTGCAAGTGCTCAGCTCCCTATAAAGCTAGCTCTTACTGAACGTTGCTTCATCTCAACTGTTTCTGTGGAAAATCTGCAATATGAAGTAATGAAGCAGAAAGTGTCTCCTGACCAAAGAAAGCATACATTTTTAACCAAAATTTTTTGCCAGGGGAAGAAAAAAAAAAGTAGTTGTAGACTTTTCTGCCAAAACTTTGGGATTTTTTTTTCAACACATGATAAAAGTTTGTTCTAGGTAGGCTTTTCTTTTCTTTTTCTCACAAAGGTTTCAGTTATTCAAGGTGAAAAATACCTTTCTCTCGACCAGCTTTATCTTCACAATATTAAATAAAAGCATGCCTTTGACTTCTGTGAATAACAGTAAATTAATAGATTCTGGCTGCTGCAAACATTTCTGTGGATGCATGTTCTACTTCTGAAAACTGAGCTTTTAATAAGAGGCTATAACTCTCTTTAATTATGGCAGACTATTGAAAAGAAAAAGATAAGAACACAACTCTCCCTTGCACAGACTCTTTGCTGAAAATTAGGTGGCAGTCTTAAGTTTCATTGGGACTGACACTTTCTTCAGAACATTAACTAGGCTGACTAATATTCTTTCTCTCTCTCTGGGCCCAAAATATAAATGCAAGTTAGAGATGAGGCATAAAAGATCTTTTTGATAACTTGATTCTAAACAGTTTAGTAGAGCTCCCATAGTGCTAAAGAAATGGTGGGACCCAGAAACTTATATGGGAAAGAAAATGAGAATTTAAAATTATTTTCTTTGGGGGAGTGAAAGCTGGAGCAATTTTCTTTTAATACTTCATCTATATATTGTACAACTTGTGTTGTAGAATTCCCGAATCTCCCAGATTTGTGTAGGTGTTTGTATTTTCTGATCATCTGATAGAATCTTACCTTTCAGTCTAAGATATGTTTAATTAGACTTGGAGGCCACATCTGCTTCATGCCCAGGGCATGATAGCACTTGTGATTATTTAGGAACACAGACTACTATCTGCCATTTAACCACTAAAGGCTGATTTAATTCAGTAAATGTTGCATTATCAGCCTTTACCCAAGTTAGTAATGTCTTGTGATTTATTGTCCTTACTCCTACATATTATCAGAATTGCAGCAAAGAACAGTACAGACTTTTCTGCATGCAGTGATTTGTTCTAGAATGACAGGTTGTATCAGCTGAATACTTGCCAAAGCTCATTACCTTTTGGTAGCAAAACTATTAAACTTTGCTTTTTCCTTGTTGTTCTGTGGTTCTACAAATTATAATTAAACTATTAATTATGGTAGCTACTTAAGTGCGATAAATTAAGTTGACTATATGGCAAAGTCACTCATTACCCTGGAGAAGTGCAGCCTTGGTTTAAAGATATTGCACTGAAAATCGAATGTTTAACAACAAGCTCCATCCCCTGGTGAAACTGATTAAAAAATACTTGCTTCACACAGCACAAGGCCTACACATAACCTCTTCCTCCTCTTTACTCTTCTCGCCTACCCTGTTCTGCATCTTGATTGAGATTTTGTAAGCCTTTCAACTAATGTCTTCTTACAGCTATTCTAAAGGCACAACCAAGAATCCTAATTTCAAAGGTTAGTGTACTGAGAGGGTGACAGCCAGATGAAAATCAGCATTAATGCATGGAAGCAAGTTAGAACAAAAAAATTCATTTTCCCATGTGGACAACTCCATATTTTCATATTTGTTTTCTTTACTAACTTTCTGAAAATTTTGGCAAGTCTTTTCTGTGTAAAGAGGCAAAAATTGGTAAAAATAGCAAAATGTAATACTATTTGCTTTTGAAGAAAGGAAAATTTAAAAAATTAGATTTATCTGTATGTTCTTCTAATTAGTTTTGGTTTTCTTTGAACACTAAGGAAATAATGGCTGTGTTTTAAAAATAACAAAAAAAAACCCCAGTTGTTCCCAAAAAAGGGAACAGACATTTTTTAGCAATGTACAATTTCACTGTACTTTTTTTAATGTCTACTTTTCAGAGGCCAGTAGAAATCTGTTGCAGGTTTCGTCATTTCTTTAAAGGCATTAATAGCTTCAGTATTATCAAAGAATGTGGTTTGCAATAAAGATGTTTCCTGCAAATGTTGTGTTACTTAATGTGTCCCAAGCCTGATAAACAAACTCCACAGAATTTTAAAGTAAGGAGAATTGTTTAAAATTCTCTTTGCTATGAGCCCACACTCCACTTCTATTGCAATTGGCATTTATCGCTTTGGTTTGATTGCATTCTTTGCACTAGATTCAAACTTGACTTTCAGGTTACTTCTGGAAAGGCACTGGACCAAGGTTCAGTTCCAAAAATTCAATTCTATGTTTTAGTTCTGTTTTCTTTTGAGGTTCCAAGTATGGCTTTAAATCTGCCTGACTCAGTTCTCCATCAATAAAATTGGTTGGGGGTTTTTTTTTCTTTAAAAAAAAGTCATCACTTAGATTTCTCATTTTTTTTTAGGAGGCTTTTTTGGCTTGAGTAAATGTTCTCATTTTATTTCTGTTCTCTGAGTGTCTGCAATAGGAGTTTAACCTGAACGAGGAATGAAGAAATTGCTCCATTTTAAAGAACAATTTTTAAAATGGTTCTGTTATTTCTGCCCCTTTTAAAGTTCAATAAAGCTGTTGAAGTAATTTGATTTTCAGCTGAAGACAAGCAGAAGGCTTGTACTTGGACAACAATGTGTCATTCAGTAATTGTTACTTTATTGAAAATGCTGATTATATGGAACTATCTTACATGATAAAGTCAGAGAGGAAAAAGTCATCTTTTTACTTCATAAGTATGTAACAGAGCTCATAAATAAAGTAGTCTAATAGAGAGCTACAAAATCTGTCACATTTCAAATCTTATCTCTCTCTAGGAAGCATCTAGTCCAACCACCCTGCTCAAAGCATGGTCAACTAGAGCAGGTTGCTCAGGACTGCGTCCATCCAGGGGTTGAATATCTCTCAGGATGGAGACTCCACAACCTCTCCAGGCAAACTATTCCAATGTTTGACTAACCTCACAGTAAACAAAAAATGTTGTTTCTTATGTTTAAATGGAACTCCCTGCATTTCAGTTAGTGCTCTTGTCCTTGTCAAGGTGAGGCTAGTCTGTAGTTCCTCAGATCCTTCTCCTTGCCCTTCTTGCTTTCTTCCAGCCCCCAGAAATCTCCCCTGATCTCCACAGCCCCCTGTGCTTTCTCTTTAGAATCAGTAGCCAGCTTGTATTTGAGATCATTTCTCCTGATACCTCTGGGTATTCATCCACTGTAATGATGCTGCCTCTTGATCTTCACTTTGAAATCACGTTTTCGAATTTCAGGAAAAATTTATGTCTTTGGGGGCAAAAAGGGGTGGAGGAATCAATCCCAGAATGTTACTTTTCTGGTTTCATGCTGCCAACTCAGGAAAAGCTCCCACTGACTTCAGTGAAATGAAAATTTTTTCTTTATGGTTCCATTCTCTCCCTGAACAAGTTTGTCTGTCATAGTGTTAGTCTAAATTTGGATTTCTATCAGCAAAATCTGTTTTCTTCCCTCTTCCTTTTGGGTGACATTTTTCTGAATCTAGAACTCATGAAATTTTAAGGCTGGTTGCCTTAAGCCAAGCATTGTCGTTGTAAGTGTAATAATGATTCATCATCCCCCAGAAACCTCTAATATAAACATCTGTCTGTTAATGAATTGTTTGGCTGAGTCACAAACTTATCAGACAAGATATGAATCCTTTTGTGGTTAGTTGAGTAATTAAGTTCTTTGTTCGCTGCACAACCCTCACTTAGCTTTTGCATATCAGAAGTCTAAGCAATGCCTTCAAGGAAATGACCTCTCAAAGAATGAATAGCCTGGCATGATATGGCAGTGGGATGGAGATTTGTTGAACCATGCCTAAGATGTATATAAAAAGAGAACAAATAATTACAGAAAACATTTACATAAAAAGAAAGCAGAATGGATACCGTTAGGATGAATCAGTTGACCAGAACATGCTTGCGGCAGAGCATATGTGAATGAAGGGAATACTCTGTTCTTTTTTTCCAGTGTTTAAGGCGCTGTGTGATATACATTACAGCCTTAAGCAATCCGAAGTTATGACATCATCTTTTTTTAGCGTTTAGGACCCTTTCGTTGATCAACTGTAAGAGTACGGGGTTTTGTTTTCTTTTTGGTAACAATGAGGGTAGAATACTTCGTCTTGGTTTTAACAGAAAGATACCCAGAAATGGGCTTAACAGGGTCAAAGATCACGATGCTGACAGTGAAAACAATGACCGAACAGCCTTGGAAAACAATCAAAACACCAAGTATATGATCCTCCATTACTGAATGGCAAGAGGGTGTATGTACGGGTGGGGGGCTGGTTGGATGTTTCAGTGTCTTGACAGTGGAATCACAATGTAGGAACTGACTGGGTAGAACCATATAATAATATATTCTCCTGATGTATGTTGGGAGGGAAAGCTTTAAAGCCACAGTGTGGGTGAAGCTCTGCTTGGCCACACTAATATCACAGTGTCTGATACTTTGCTTGTGTTGGTATCATTCACAAAAGTGGCATGTTTGATTTACACGTTGCTTTGAGTTGTTGCATCGCTAGGTTTGTTGTTTACCTATGCACAATTCTTACACTTCACCCTTTAGAAAATCTCTTTCGATATCAACACAGTGTGACATCCATAATTGTAGTCTTATTCAAACTTCTATATTGATTTAGGTCTGTTGCATAAATTGATGTTAATCTGAACTTACTTAAATTTGTGAAATAAGTTATTTCAAACAGATATACATTACTTACTTGCTCATCCATATAGTTCCACTGAAGAATGCAGTGGATCAAATTCTCTTCTCACAGAAGCAGTAGCAAATTAGAATAACTCCATTTAAAGCTTTGGAATAAATAAATCCCCAGGCCAGAAATACATCTCTGAAACCTGAGCGCATTCTTTCTTTTCCTTGTTTAAAATAAAATTAAGCAAATGGCTGAATGCCTTCCTAAATCAGGCCAGAAGATTGAAGTCTGATCCATTTAAGCTACTTTCTTAAGCTAGGGTAGAAGTGGAATACCTAACTTCTTTTCCGAAACGGTAAGTCTATTATGAAAAAGGAACAAATTTTTTTTTTTTTTCCCCTGCTTAATTTGCTGTAGACGTTTCCATATAACATACTCTTAGTGTACGTATATGTACAGAACTGAATGTTTATATCTGTGTTATCCTATGTAGTAAGAACAGGCTTTTATTCCTAACAGTGAAGTATTCTCGAGGGAATCTGACATCTTGTAGGAAACCTAACTGGCAAAAGTAATAAGTAGTAATAAAACAGAAGGAATCTTTGTAATCTCAAGATTAATGGATAAAATGTTTATGCTGAGGGTTCTCTTCATCAACAAACTGCTGTTTCCACCTATTTGCATTTTAATGGTTACCCTAGTTCTGAAGTTAAAATTACAGACTTTTCCCAGCTGCTCTTTAAATGCTACATTATAATTTTGAGGAAGCATCATACGTAATTATATTTAATAGACACAGAATTGATTGAAACACTTAACAAAAACAAAAAGCCCAGACCTAATTTTGTAAACATGTTATTGTACAGTAACCCCCAATGAGTTTGTTCTTAAATTTCCTAATTAATTTTTAATTAAAAAGCTCAAAGATGCTATTATACTTCTTGTTGTAAATGGCAGCCTTATGTAAGCATAAACGACTTAGCTGCTCAGACAAATA
Organism: Calonectris borealis; assembly: GCF_964195595.1. Lineage (NCBI taxonomy): Eukaryota > Metazoa > Chordata > Aves > Procellariiformes > Procellariidae > Calonectris > Calonectris borealis. Next base: position 13,197,131 of record NC_134328.1, on the reverse strand, counting down.
TCTTCCATTAAAATCCATGTTAATGAGAACTCCTGAACACAGTATTTCAGAGATTTAAACAGCGGCAGCACTAGAAGTCTAAATATCGCATGGGGGGTTGTTCTTTTTTATTCCTCCTTTCTTTTTTGTCCGAGAGAGAGGTTTGTACAGAACGTTATAGGTTTGCACATGACAAAATGTCCAAATTCCCACTTAGGCGCATCAATCCTCTCCCCATTGCTGCTACCAGATGATAGATAGCATTAACTAGCAAATGATAGGGCTGATCCAAATAATCTCTACTTATGTAAGGGCAAATGGGCACCATATCAGTAAACTTTTATGCAGATTTGCTTCATTAAATAGATGAACACTCCTCTTATTAATTAAACACTAGCCTACTGAAGAAAAACACAGACTAGCCAAATTCCCAACCTCATGTATAAAAGGGATCCAGCCTTCCGTGATTTTAGTCCATCTTCTCGTTAAAACCAGCCAGAGGATTTAAGCCAGTAGCTGAAACACAGTGTGTTGCTGTGGGGATGGGCTGATGTCACAAACAGAGGATTATTAATAGCATAAAACCAGCAAGTGCTCCTTTCAGAGAAGCATCTTTAATAGCAGGGGAAAAACACTTGAGACAAAATCTCATTTGCTATGTTTTTCTTACATTTTTAAGCAAGAAGGGATGGGAGGTGGAAATGCAGTGATTTCTATGGTTTAATTATCTGTCTTCTGTATGATTATTAACACCGCACACAGAAGAAGGAGAATTTAGAATGCTGGAAGTTGTAAGCTCCATTTTGCAAAGCTGCAGTTTTCATTTTAAAACGTGCAAAGTTTGTTCTTAGGACAAGGGATTAACAATAGTGATGTTTCTTCTTCAAACAAATTCACAATAGCTTCCCCTCATAGTTTTTCTTATTTTGGAAGTGGAAGCTAGGGCAAAAATCACTCAGGCTATTTAGAACTTGATTTTTTTAAACATACCAGCAATAAATGACAATGCATACCTTCAAAACCAGGAATACCCATCCACATAATTTAATGGCAAGTATCAGATGCATGCTCTCCTTTGAGCACAAGACAATAGTTATTGTAATGTATGTCCATATTTTTAAAAATTACTCATTTTTTTTAATTATTATTATTTCTCTTGCATGTCTGTTTTGGAGCGTCCGGTTCAAGGGGGGTGGGGTGTGGAACCTCAGACCTGCATTCTGAAAGTGAAATATCCCATACAGTCAGTTTTCATGCAAGATCTATCATAGTTTTTGTTGTTGTCTGGAAATAGACTATTGGATCATCTTGTGGAAAGTAGCACAAGGAAGTGGAAAACAAGGCGACAATAGTATCTGCAAGGCAAAAGGCCCTGGAAGGTGCTGATCAACAAAATTGCTGTTTATATATATAAAAAGTACATACCCAACACAGTTTTTACCTTTTTGCCTTATTTCTGAAGAGAGAGATGCTCTTTTTTAAGCAGATTATTTGTACTGATGCAATAATCAATCCGACTGCTATGCTGTGAAACTTGTTTTGGAGATACTTGAACTAACTGATAAAACTTTTTTGCATGACTACTTCATGGCTGATTTTTTTTGTCATTCTTGCTTCAGCAAAAAATGTTGTGAGACAATTGCTGTGCGCTAGATACTGTCATTTTGTACTTGACTGAAATATAGTGAGTGACTTGGTTGTTTTGAAAAACCATATTCAGAACATTTTTCTGCTGAAATTAATACTTCTCTGGTGTCGAAGGTAGCAGTTCCAAAAACAGTCAAATCTTTTTTAGTTCCTGGAATGCTCCAGCTACTCTGGCATAGCTCAGTCTTTAAGACGTGATACTATAAATCAAATGTGTTACAGTAAATATTTCTAGTTGCTAATGGCAGGCTTTTACAACCATGAATGGTTTTGTCATTTCCTTTTTTTTTTTTTTTTTTGGTTAAGATCTGTAATACTTACAGATCATAAATCTGAGATGTAAATGCTATTCAAATTACCTGTTCTTAAATTGCCCACAGGAGATATTTGCCTTGAAGAGAGCTTGATTATGAGAACGTGTATCTCATTGCACTCCAAAATAAAATTTGTCCTCTCTTTTTCAGAAGTTGCTGCAGCAAATGCAAGTAAACCGGTACTAGCAAACTGTGTGCTGTAGCTTGATTATATTTTAGATCTTTAGGAAATTATACTGGGTTACATACAGAAAATCAAATATTTTTATCACTTCTTATACTATCCTGTGCTCCTACAGTTCTGGAGTCTCACAGATGCTATGCTTTGTGCTTTCCAAATGTGATGAAAACCCTGTTTCCCTCAACACTTCAGGGCTTATTTAGAGTCAATTTCTCATAGTTCTGCTCTTTCCAGTCCATAGATAACTCCGAAGAAAAACAAGGGAGATCTGGGTGGTGTGTTTTGTTTTGACTGTTTCTTTAGCTTTTCTCCTTTTTCTCCCAAAAGGCAGACACTTTTGTCATCATTAATCTGTGCACAGACCCTTGTGTTTACTACTTCAGGCTTTCAGAAAATCCTCAACTTGCATGGCAAGCCAACTACAAAGGCTTATGTACAATTGTGTTTTAGATGGTGGCAACTATTTGTTGTTGTTTGCAGAAGAGATGTTTAAGTGTCTAAAGGAAGGCTATTTTCAATTGCACTTAACTTCTAACAATGCCTTTTGCTAATCTGTGTAAGAAAGAAGTTCACCTCCCCTCTTTCCATCACAGAGGCCAGAAGATGTGGTGAAAATCACAGTAGAGTAGCAGCCAAAATACTTGAAGTACTGTATATTCACTTGAGTATCTCTTCTTTGCCAGTGCTTAGAATCTCCCATAAGAACACCAGCTGTGCAACTTGTCCACCCAGCTGATAGTACTTCAAATCTGCTTAGCTTCAGAAATTACTTGCCTGTGTAATCTAATTTTACCCAATGTTCTGTTTAGAAATAAGTCCATTTACCACTCACAGATTGTTAGTTTCCTGATTTAATAGTGAAATGTTGAAGAAAAAGCAGTGTTTCTCCCTCATAACTCATGTTTCATCCCCCTTGTTCATACTCCAGTAATTGAAATTACAGTCTTATAATTGTGCAGACATTGATGATTTTGCAAATGGAGGATTATTAATAGCGTAAAAACAAGAAGGACCTCTTCTCAAAATGTTATTCCAGCAAAAAAGAACCAGAAAAATATGCTTGATTATTTCTTGATTTTTTTGTGCATTCTTCACATTTTAATTAGGCAGAAAAAGTAGATAAGATTTTCTTTAATCAGCATGAATATTAGTGAATCATAGCGGAAAAGAATCTTATGGAACATATTACAAGTCATGAACTTATATTTTTGTAAATTCTATTGACTTTAAGATTTAAAAAAAAAACTTTTTGAGAAAAGAAATACAAACTGGAACCAAATCTTCATTGGTGTTTCAATATAAATTGATTTTTTTGTACATTTAAGTAAAAATTATGTACTTTGTTTAATTTTGTAGAAAAGGGAAAATTTTGCAGGTATTTCTGTATATAGGTGCTTTTATTGTTAGTTTACCAAACCTGGCATTCCTATATACTTAGCAACTGCCAGGGTCTTCTGGTAGGATCTTTGGGTCTTTTAGCAAATTATAGGTGTATAATCTATGTGTTTCCTAAGTATTTGAATATATACTTTCAAGTGAAGAGCTGGTCAGGAAAACTTTGCATCTTACTTTACTGGGAGGTCTGGGGGCCAGATCATAGCTTCAGAGTTCCCGTTCGCTGGCGGTGCTGCCGCACTGTCTTGCAGCTGGAGGTCCCAGCCAAGCATCTGCACTGGAGATGCTCCTGCGTACCTCCTTCCTCTCTGCACACCCAGCAGCGTGGTTAGTCCCAAATCCTGAGCCACAAAGTGGTTCAGAGGAGATATTTTGTTAGAGTACAATGCCTGAACTACTAGTTAGGAGAAGATGAATGAGGAACAATGAAAGAGCCAGGAGACAATGAAATCACCAGGATGCAGTTTTAACACAAAGTAAGTATTTTTAACATATTGTGTAACTGCACTGTGAATTAATGGAGGATACTTCCATGAGGATACAGTAATGTTATGGATGCACTTTGTGGCTCAGCAAGTCCTGAAATTGCTGACACAATTAAGAGAGAATACCATGGAAATGACCACTTTTCATATTTGTCATATTTCTTATACTCTTTTCCTGCGTATTTACTTTGTGGGATACCAGATACAGAGAGAAATGGAATTTTGGCCTAACCAAGTAATTCCATTCTTAGGAATGCAATTTTACTTTTCCATTGTACTTGAGGTGGTTTTATCTTTGTTTTATATGTGTATATTTAGCAAAAGCTTTTAAAAATCAACCATGCTATGAGCATCTCATTGCTAAGCAACAATGTATTCTTCCCTCCCACATGCCTTCTTGCTATTCTGTGAAAAATAAGTATAACAAATGTGTAAAGAGTAGGTGCTTTCCTCTTGATAGAATAATCCATAGAGATGCTTAGCACTGAGCAGTTCTGGTCACTTATTTCTGAGACATACTATTGCTGCCATCTGGTTACTAGCTAAAGCAGTAATCGTTTGAATCCTACTGCTGCATTCCTGCAAACTTTTCTTGAGATCTCTGCTTGGGCATAAATTCTTCCACACAGAACATTTTTGTAGTTTATATGTACTGGTGGCCATGTACAGTTTGGGAGGCTTTGAGATGACCTAATACTGCATGATCTGCAGCACAGGAAGGTGGACCCTCCTTCACTTGCAGAAGAGGAGGCTTGTGGCAGCTTTCTTATTAGTGAACACACCTTATAAATACATTGGCATGCAGTGTATTGTTTAGGGGCTCTCCTTCTGGAGTATTACTATTAGCTCTGTTGTTTTCATGTCAACAGTTAAGTTGTAGTGGGCAGGGGAGGGGGAAGAAATGCGCTTTGTCAGCTAACTGCACTTCTGGAAAATGTTTGTCAAATCGTCTGTTGTTTCAGTATCATTCTGGAATTAAAGCAATTTTAAAGCCCTACCGTTCAACAGCCTTAAAGGGGTTTTTGGATTTTTATGGTGCTGCTCTATTGTTTCAGTGCTCTCGTGAATGCCTTCAAAAGCTAGTAGTGTATTCCATTAATTGTAATTTTACTTTGTAATATCAGTGTTGTGTGAACACCACTGAAACCGCTGTGGCAAGGTCACTTTGTAGAACTAAATGCTGGCTAAGTGTTAAGTATGATCATGCAGTTGTAGAACGGATTGAACTAGAAATGCTCCCTGGCTTACAGTTTGTGTCTGAACTCCTGCTATACATCAGTTTAAGAAAGCTGTAGTAGTTGTAGTCAAGGCTCCCAATAGCAAACAACAAAGAAAGCAAAATAGTTGCCACTTAGTGACCATCTCCTTCAGAGCACTAGGAGTGAAAATTGGTCTTTCTAAAATTTTGCCAAGAGTCTTCTATGCTAAGATACATGTAGCTACTTGAATCTTCAGCGTTATCATCTTAAAGGCATCCTTAATTTCCTCTCTACCACAAAGGTATGTAAAGGCTGTTTATTTACATATATCCTAACTCTATTAGAGGATTGCCTGAATTCCTTTGTGAATTCTGCTTATCTGTGTGAGAGAGCAGTTGTGAAATAAGCTCGGGTGTGAACTTGAACAAAATATTGCTCACTAAGGCTTGATGTGGATGTCCTTATTCCTTCTTCAAGGAGGAGAGCCTTTAGGCTGTTGATTAGTGTAGTGTGGGACGTCTATTCCAAACCTATGTTCCTTTTTTGATTAGTCATTATAACCTTGGTGTGCAATGCAACAAACCATTTAAAAGACATTGGTACTCCCAAAGATGGCAGCAGAACTATTCTGCAGTTGAAATTACATGCTTTGTAACTATGTATTTTGCTAGCTAGACGTTCCAGAGGTCGTAGTAGTATTGGAATAGTAATCTTCCATAACGTAATATGGAAGTCAATGGCAAAACACAGTGATCTTTTCATGTACTGGCTTTAAGAACAGATCGATAAACTACCAAACACTTGCACACGTGGAAAAAGATTGCAAAGACCATGCTGTACTCCTGTGTGTACTTTTTTCATGGGTGGGTAAAGAGCAGGCAGGTAGTTAAGCAGTAGAGAGTCATAGCTCCACCTGATGTGCCAGGTAACTGAGTTAGCACAGAATGGAAGTAGATTGCAGAACAAAAGGTACATAATTCCCTTTCCCCTGGAGAGGAGAGGCAGCAGCCACAGTATTGATCTCCTATTCAGAATTTATTCCTCTGTTGTTCGTCCAGTGCAACAACATAATGCGCTTTAATCAGAGCAAATAGTTAATATTCTGTTTAACCTACAGCAAAGTGAAAAAATGTCATGCCAATGAGGATACAGTCCGTTTACCTATAATTCTACTATCCTCACTCTTCTCATTCATTTTTAATGATCATTTTATGTTTTCGCCTTATTTCTTCTTCTTATATTATTATATACACAAGGGAGAAGAATGAACAAAGTTAAATTGTTTCTTGGGTTTTGCTGAGCTGCCTGGTGGGTAGATAAAAATAGCAAGTGCCAGTGGCAAAGTCTCCCAAAAAGCGCTAGCACATTGTGAAAGTGCTAACACATTGTGCTATTGAATCAGCACTGAGAAATCAGATTTTCCTCACAACGCTTTCTTTAAACTTAAGGTGACCTTTAGGAATGCATTTGCATCAATGTAGAGAACCTTATTACTTTGTCGTATCAAAGAGTAAGTGCTGTCGTCCTGAAAAGAGTTCAGCTATGGCTTCTGAAAATTCCCTTCTTTTTCTCCTAGGCTTGATAGGACATTATTGATCCTGGTACCAGAGTAAACAAGGCACAAACACACAGTAATGAGAGGTATTGTCTTTGGGAAGATATTATTATACAGTAATTTATAATTCAGTATTGCAGAAAGTTCCTATTTATGAAAGGCTCCATTTTATCATTTCTGAAAACCATTTCTATGTACTTGATAATTCTGCCTGCTTTCCTGAAATTCCACAGAGCCTGAGGTTATCTACAGCACAGGCAGTGATACAATTTTTAAACAGGGTTTGGGGCAGCAGAGCTATCTTGGATATGGCAGTTGTCTTGCATATTGATTATGTAGAAAAAGTTTTACCTTATGGGGTCAAATTCTTAAGCTCTTACTTGTGGATCAAATTAACAGAGATTGAGAGCTGCTGTGCCACCTATTGATTTTGAAGCAAGCAAGAATTGCTCAGAACTTACAGTCAGGCCTGAATTGATCAAAGTTCTTACGGGTTAAAACTTATGAATTGTTAAATGACTTAAATTATTTTACACAATAACCCTAATCCAAAGCTTACTGAACTCGATGAAAATATTATCTTCTGCTTCCATGGACTTCAAATGGAGGTTTATATTACAAGTTAGACTCAGAACAGGTCATGACCAGTAGAATTGGACAAATATTTAGAAACTTGGATGCTAAAAATTAGACTCTCGGACTTACGTAGCTGCTTAAATGTGGAATTTAAAGAAGCCAGAAGAAAGCTGAAAAAGTGCATTTTTTTTTTAATGCATTATAACTGGCTTGTATGTGTTCTCTGTAGACCGAGGGCAGGAGGAATATGATTTTCAAAAGGCAAAGACATGTTTTCAGCACAGCAGGTAGTGGTTCAATTCCTTTTGTTACCCAAGATCTCCATTGCAATGAACATGTGCTTACAGTATTCAGTAAGAGGCACAATAACATCAAAGATTAGCATAGAAACAGCTACAGTGAGCTGGAATAAAATTGTCTCTAACTTTTATGAGATTCCCCATGCAATATTCCTTTACTCAGATTTTTTTTATTAGCATATTTTGGTCTAATATGCGTAGCAAAACTGGCCCTGAGAATTCACTGTGGGGACTGCATATGTAGCAGTTACTGATCCTATCTCTGATGTATTAGTTTAAATAACCAAATAATAGTTACAGAAGTTTAAAGCAAATGGCATCAACATTTCATCTAATTTGTGACTAAGAGCCACTGCATTTTGTATTCATATTTAGAACGCAATAATACCATTACTGACTTATAAGAAATATTGATGCCAACAAATCAGTATTTTTCTTTGTCAAGGCATTACTTTTACACTGATCAGGGCCTCTTGGTTTCTTGTTTCATGATATTCTCTCCTTTTTCTTTCTTGTAGTTTAATTCAAACATTAAAAAATGAATATACTGCAAATATATTAGTAAGTATAATTTTTCAGTATCTTCAGTTAACTCAGGAAATGGCAGAGATATTTAACAATTACTTAGCATTTATCTTTACACAGCAAAAGGATGATTATAAATAACAGTGAAAAGGCTTATTGAAGGCAAAGGAGGTATGAGTACTGAATTATCTGATGATCAGAGTAGTTGATGAATAATTCATTATCCCTGCCTTTTCCAGGAGCCAAACTTATAAGCAGTGGCCACTGTAATTGCGGACACCAGGTGTCATGTTATTAAGCTATTAATTTGCTTATGCAGTGTCATGCCACATTATATCACATCAACTCTCTGTGTGGCCCAGCATAATAGGGATTTTTAAGTGTTGTAACGTGGCACAGCGCAACAGGGACACAAATCAAAACCAGCAGCACTTCAATAGATCAGCTGTTCTGTAAAGTGTATACAGGCTATCACTGTGGACATCCATCTGTAATGAAACCGTTAAAATAGAAGTGGAATGGAGAGAGAGCTGTCGGCTAGACATGTCCATTAAACTCGGGTACTTTGGCATATCCCTAATTAAAGACACTAAGTCTTGAGTTCCAATTGACAAACCACTAGATCTAGACAACATACTCTCAAGAGTGCTTGAAGGAAGAATACAGAGATGTGAGGTGCTTGTCTGGATAATTTCATGGGCGATTTCTAATTAGCTTATACTTGAGAGGTTAACTTGCAAGTCTGATGGGAAACTAGCCAAAGAATAATGGAGTCCCCAGCACCGCAAGTGTTGCTTGTATTACTGTACATGGATTTTATGCTCCTGAAGAAGTGCAGCCTGCCATTTAAAAAAGGATGTCTTTGCTTGCTCCCCTGGATTCATCAGTAACCGCCCCTCCCGACACAGCAGCAAAGCAGCCATGTTGTGCAACTAGATGCTGTGAAAGAATAGGCCTAAGTCAAAACAAAGCCCTAGTTCATTATTTAGTAGGGAAGGTAAAGAACTCCTCAGGATGTTATTTTGTTCTATTCTGTCACAGTCTAAATGAAGCCATTGTCAATTAGCACAAATACTAGAGTCTGTGACAAGGACTCTGCAGTAAGCATACATAAGCAAAACATAACTGAGGAGCCAGCTTTTGCTTACACAAGTGTATATAATCAATAAGAATTGGAATCACATTGTCACAGATGTAGTTGCCTCTAATCCAGTACAGGCATTTCAGTAACAGACTAGATATCATGTGTAAATCCTAGAACACAGTATGCTGAAGACAGGAATTTCACTCACAATTCCTACCTCTGGTGTAGATTTTTTTAAATTTCTTTTTTACACTAAAGGAATGATGTATCTTATGTGGAAATCTTTCAGATTAGAGTGAGAAAATAATAGGCTTGGAAAATTGGAAAAGTTGTGAGAAAAGTTTATTCATGTTAAGCTTATTGTCATGGGGAAAAGAAGACTTTATTAAAGATTTAAATGTAATAAAGTAGTAACTCAAGGAAGAAATAAAAATCTTGATAAAGTTGATCCAAAAGAGCCTAACAATAAGAGGACTTAATCTGAAGACTTACGAAATCAGGAGTCAAATACAAACTATATAGGGCAGGTTCATGTAGCAAGTAATGAGCATGCACCCCTGCGTAACAATGTAAGAGAATATATTCAAGAAGCATCAGGATGAAGATGAAAGAATTAGATGAGATTCTTGACACCAGGGATTAAGGGTTGTGGCATGAAAATAAGAAAAGGATCTGAGTCAATGAACATGTGATGTATCTTGAGCCGATGGCTTTCTCATTCTTAAGATTTTATTTGTTTTTTAGTACTTACTTTCTTGGAGGTAAAACACCATTGTGGTTTGTGACCAGGCTTAGCCTACTGTCTCTTCTGCTGCCTGTCTGTCCATTTTCCTGGGGCTGAGTTACTATTCTGCATCACAAGATTTCTTACTCTTTCAAAGCTACCATTTAGGGAAGTTATCTCTAAGTCTGAGCACACTGGACCTTATTTTCAGAGGTACTCATGGCGTCCAGATCCTGTAGGAGTTAGGCTTCAGAGTTTCATCTGAAAACGAAGGTGCGGACAGTCAGAGAGATCTAGTTTGAAATAGTTCACACTGGAAATGGCTATCATGCTACATATTGATTGAGGACCCCAGATCCCACAGCCTTTCCGTTTCCCTCCTTGCATTTTTCATTGCACTCTTTACATTTACCATGGAAGAGCTAAAGTGGCTCTGTGGCCAGGATAAGCCTGTATCTTTTTCTCTGGGTGTATCTGGAAAAGTTTACAGAAAATACTTGACCTTGAAGTATAAAAAAGATGTAAAGGGAGTGGATGAACATGATTGCCTTTGATTTAGATTACAGTAAAATTTTCAAAGCTTCCTGACTTCTGATTCCTTCTTGTGGCTCTCCCAGCTGGGAACACTGGTCTGCATGAGCCACCTGAGACATGCACACTGTTAAATCAAACCACTTTGCGGGCATAAGAAAGCACATTTAGAGCATTTTGAATCAGGCATGGTTTTTCCTGTGTTGAGTGAGGGCGAGAGTTAATTAAAGCTAGTCTTTCAATGAAAATTCTTTTAGTGCATTTCTGGTATCTGTGGAGATAGTGATTGATGAGGACATAAATAGGCTGATTTTACTGCAAGTTATTAACATTCCAGTCCTTGCTGCATCACCACTGATCCTGCTCAGCAGAGACCGCTCTCGAGTGATGTCACTGCATATTTCTCTGCACAATCAAATCAATAGGTAAAGAGTATGATCATTGCAATTACTACGCTGGTTAGCCCACACCACTACTTGAGGTAGTAAAAAATAGATGTTTCTTTTGCCTAGTGGCAAATCCTCATTGCCAGCGTATCAGTAGCTAGGAAACAATATTTATAGTTCTCTTTAGGGAGCTCTATCCTATCGTGCAGTTAATTATGATAAACTGTTTTATTTGTAAAAGAGCTTAAAACTGCTTTGTACTGTGGCAATGTGTGGTTATAAAAAACCTGCCTAATTAGGATGGTCAAACCAGCAAATTTCTACTGCAATATGACAGGAAAAACATCAAGATGTGTCTACTCTGAAAAAAAAAAGTTGTGATTGTAACATACTCTGATAAGGCACCTGTGTAATCAAAACTGAAGATGAAGGCAGAGATGTCAGTGTTTTCAGAGTTTTCAGTTAGCACTGCTAACTGCACAGAGCAGGCTCAGGTTCTCAACAGTGTAGGCAAAATTGGATTATGACTCCCCAGAGGAGCTAAGGCCCTAACACGCTTATTGTGTGGCAGGTTGAGACATGGGCTTTCACCTGACAGGAGTAATGCTGAGTGAGACAGAGACCCAGGGAAAGCTGGATTGTTTGTTCGTATGGAAATGGAAAGACTGCTGGTGGCATTCACTGATGATGCTCAGCCCCCTCCCAGGGATAGTGGTTGCCCCCACAGCACAGTCCATATGGATTATGCCCAAAGCCGTTTGGGTTTGCCTTGCTTTCCGGGGCTCTAACGCAGGCAAAATAGGTAGCAGTGTCACGGGAATTTTGTTGCCTCCCGACATCTGGCTCCTGCCCTAAGCCTAGGGTTGACCCTGCAAGTGTGTTAGCTAGACTGGGTGTGCACAGTCCTAGCTGAACTCGCATCTCCATTGTACCATAGATCCACTGTCATTGCTTAGCTGAACTCGTGTAGAGTCCATAGACCTTAATGCAGAACCAGTTTACAAATGTGGATTCATCGCAGGATCCAGGCATTAAGGACAGCTACAGCACCCTCTGAAATCAGTGAGAGTCCTTATGTTGAGTTCAGCAGATCCCAAAATGTTCTGAGATTCGGCACGAGCAAACAAATGGATAATTTATGGATGTTGTAATGGAGGGTCTAGATGAGGGAGCTTGCTAGGGCCTTTTATTGGTGGAGATTCATTAGCACTTATACAGTAATAGTTGAAAAGCCCCAATACTGCCTCTGCTGGCCCACATCAATGTCTTTCATCATGACACTGCAGAAAGCAGGACTTGACAGGCCATCTAAATTAAGGCTGCATGAGCAAAAATATTCTTTATCTTGGGGAAAGAAAGAAATTATATTAATATATAATGCCCTACATTTAACATTCCCTCAGTACCCTCCCACTTCTAAGTTACTCTACTTGGAGATGTGATCATATATTAAACACGGAATTCAAGATCTTTTTATTTCTGGCAGTTTGTCTAGAGCTATTCTATAGAATGTGTTCAGCTTTTATATTCATCTGAAAATTGAAATTTATTGGAATGATATATTGGTTAGTATGTCTGGGAATATCTGAAAATATTGTACTTTTACTCTTTGCTTTTTGTGTTTCATATACCTGTCAGAGAAGCACATGCAGAGACATATGCACTTTCCTTTGCAGTCAATAGTGAACTAATTAGAACACCATTAGAGCAACCATTGCTTTTCATTGCATAAAATTATAACGTCTCAAATGTGAATCACAGGCTGTCTAGTGTAAGATGCCCAGGTAGTTTGGTCTGTGCTTATTGGTAGTTTTCCTCAAGCTTTAATTAGGGCTTCTTGCTGGCTCAGGATTTCAGAAATGGGAAAGTAGAGTTGTGGACAAAGGAAATTGTTTTCCTGGTCAGCTGCTAAATGAGGGGCAGAGCCACAAACAGGGCTGTGAACTCAAGGAGTACAGCTTACAGCCCAATTTCTTGGCCCTTTGATTATAAGCAATCACAAAATTAAGAAATTTTATAATGCTGCAAAGGACCACTCTTTAACATAAATATTTTAGTTGTATTTTCCAAATACTGTTTACTTTAAAATACTGGTACAAGTCGGTATGGAACCAAAAATATTTTGTAAAATATAGGAATATAGATAAAGAGTTTCCTTTTTATGAAGAAAGGTGAGGTAGGTAGACAATGAAACGTTACAGCTCTTTCCTAAAACTGTCAATGTTTATGAGGCTGTGTGTCTGAGCTAGGTGGGATTTGAGAGTATGTTACTGAGCCCTCTGTACAGGGTAATATTTAAAAAAATCAACAGCAAGAACACATTTAGAGGACATGTCTCTTCAGGTTAAGGTGCCAGTCTAGCTCATGATACAAAAGAAATTAGCGCAAACTCAGGTTGGACTAATCTAGGGCAATTTTTCACAAGGCAACCACTTACATGGCTGCAGTGATATAGAAAAAAATACATGCTGAGATAGCCCAATTAAAAATTGTCCTTTTTTAGGGGGGAAAAAAAAAAAGTATAAATCCAAGTCAAAAGAGGAAGAGTAAAGAGAAATTAAATTTTTTTAGCTGCATGGCACTTGAATGTTCTTTGAAGGGCTCTGTGTGCACAGGCAAAGAAAAGAAATTAATCTTACATAGCAATGAATATTTACAGTATTGAAAATTCCATGTAGGGTCCAGCTTTTGTTTCCTGTGGAGACTGAAGCATAGTTTGCTGTAACAAAATAAACAGTTAAGTTGTTCTGGAGATGTATTTTCTTTCAGTTCAAATAAAAATTGTATCAGCGAGAGCATAAAGGTGTAGTTTGGGATGAGTGGGAAAAGCCCCAATTCAGCAATCCACCACTGTGAACATTCTGCTATTAAAATGACTTCATATGTAAGCGTGTTTCAGTTCTTTGCTCCGTAAAGATAGATGGAAGAATTTACTTAAATAACTAGCTGAATACCTGGGGTCTAGTCACTTGGAATCATCCTTTCATGAAGAAAAGTGGTTTTTAAACAGTCGGCTAATAGTGGCTCGGGTAAAATCTTAGTTTGTTCAGTACTCATTCCATGTTAAATATTAACCTTTGGAAAATGGGTTTAACTTTACAAAAGGTTAAAATAGTTCCCTTTCATTAAATGGTGTACTAATGCATTTTTCCAGCAGATATATGCAGGACTAAAACTTCCGAGATCAGTTTTTGAACAAAAATGAGTATGGCACTGAATTGTAAGAAATTCTGGTTTAATACTCAGTTAAAGAGCTGAGCAATCTATGTCTTAACCAAACATAGGCATTTTTCTGTCTTTTTGTATACCACTTGGATTTGCGACAATGAAAATGCAGTTGTAAATCTGTCTTTTTAATAAAATATAAATTAATTGCACCAATTAGTAGCCAATATGAATGTGTTACCTTGTTACAAGCAGTATTTGTCATTCGTATGTCTTCTTTCTGGGCATGCTTAAATAACTTGATACCATTTCTATGAGTTGGATTTTATTATAGCTGATTTATGTAGGCTTGCACACAACTTGACATGCACAGCAAAATGACGGGCAAGGGAAAAGCCAGAAATAATTTTTTTTTTTTTGGTACTAAGCACTCAGTGATATTACCTTCTTCAAATCAAAAATTCTCTCCTTCTCTACCCTTTAGCTTCAAAATACACTTTCACACCAAATATATATTCCCTAATTACATGCGGAATGTGTTTAGTTGTTCATTAACTACTCTGAATCAGCATATTAGACCTTTTCACTGGAAAAAAAAAAAATCCTATTTCTGAACATCACAAAACTCTTCTCCCTGAAGCTGAGAGATCCCTCTGTAAGGATTTAATACAATTTTTAGATTTGTTTCCAAGACATCACTATCAGGAATGCAATTGCACTTCCATGTTAGTATGTAGATCCTTAGAAATACCTATGTGAGACAAATTAAATTTAATTAACATTATTGTCATATTATCGCGATTAAGAGCAATACGTTGAGCAAAGGTTAATACACAATGAAGTTGCCAGCTGGAAGTTTCTTATTTGTGAAACTATAAGCATGCACAGCTTTGCAAGTATCTTGTTTAAAACATACAGCTGTGATTTCTTCTTTAATTGTATTCACATTTTACATGCTTACCAGATTCTGCGTTGCCCAGGATATTTACTACTTTCTGGTAAATCTGGTTCCTTTTATATATATATATATATATATATATATATATATATATATATATATATATAAAAACTTTAGGATTTCTGCTGCTAATCCTGTATATGAACAGCTTTGCGGTTCATGGAATCTTTAGGTTCTTTTTATGAGCTACGGAAAGTTCTGTTATAGCCACATAAACCTATGTGGTATATGCTTCCTTCTCAACTTGCCATGATGAGGCTTCACAAAAATTAGCATTATTGTAATCCTTTCAGACTATAGAGAATAAGAAATAAAGCAAGGAGCTCAGCTGTCTGCATCATATGGGATTCTCCGTGTCCTGTTTTTAATTCATTTTCTCATATTTGTTGAAGATGCTTTCAAACCAGCATGAGTTATAGTCTGCTCAGCTTCGGCTGGGGAAGTAGCTGGAGCAAAGGGCAAGCCTTTGGAGATTTATATCATGCTGAAGCCTCCTTTGTAAATCCCTAATTCCCTTTCCTCTTAATAGTAGAGAAATCCAGTTGGAGATTATGATATTTAAATGTGAATGTCCTTTTCCTTTCCGTCTTCTTCCAGAGGGATGGATCACATGCTGGGAACCTTTATGAAAGAGAAATAAGGATGGCTTTGGAATTAGTGATGCAAAGATGTTTTATGGTAGCATACTGCAGTCAGCTGATGCTTCATTGTTTTCTCACTGCAAACTGTGTGCATATTTCTCTCATGACTTGTTCTCTTCAAGCTTGTTGCATGTAATTTGTCAGAGTCTTATGAAAAGACAGTTCAGAAGTTTAAACGGTCAGAAACTAAAGTTGGCCCAGGCGAAAGTTAAAATCCGCATGCATCTAGTTGCACACTTGGTCGTGTAGTGCCATGACATGACTGATTTATGAGTACAGTCGTGACTGTCAGTGGTTACATTCAGGATGCAAATAAAAGCCCATTTGTGAAATTTTAGAACATCAGTGCTCTAATTACATACATGAACATGAAATTAATTTGACAAACTAAATTGTACATGGGATGCACTTTGACTGAAGTCCTAAGACAGGCTTCCATTACAATGATGGACACTGAAAGCATGCTCTATGTTTTACAGAACTAGAAGCTATATATATATTTTTGCCTTTATGAATGGATATGTTTTTCGTATAAACATTTGCATTGCTAACTATGAAATCTATGGAGAGCCAGGGCATTTATATATGTGTATAATTTCTTCTTCTCACAATCAAAAATTTCTTTAAAGTAAGGTAGTCTTCACATCTTTCTATCTTAAAATAATACATCACTATTCACTTCCAGTGTAATTCTGGAACTGTTTAGTCAGACTGAACAGATATGTTTGTGTGAGAGTGTCTATGTGTATGCATAAACATATATACATACATACAAAAATTCAATTTCAGGCATTAGGAGAATAAACACCAACTTGGACCACATGTTAATC